>NW_024609837.1:15653706-16853706 GCF_016920785.2 Ixodes scapularis | reverse complement strand
TGTGATTTAATTGATCCGCGGGTCTTGTAATACCGTCAGAAGTATCTATTCTTTCTACATATTTTCATTTGTTTAAGTTCTTTTTTTCTTTCTTGTTGTTCTAATTTGGTTTAAACCGCATAACTAAAAGGTATATCAGAAATCTTCTGTCTTGTCCTTCTTGCGAGGGCAAACAGTTCTTACACAAGAACTTTCCCAGAGTTATGCTGCTTGAGCCGGCAAACTTGTATTGACATTTTCGTCATCTGTTTTTTGCTCACCTATTCTTATTGTACCTTTTTTATGTATATATTTCAAAGACTGCAGGTAGTGCAGGAATGGGTCGAAGTGTTTTTTTTTTTTTGGTTTGCATGTATTTTTTTTTTTTTTCATTTTTGTTTGTTTCACTGCTTGGGTTTTGTTCTTCAAATTACTGTACTGTTGCTCCCCCCTATGTACTGTTGCTCCCCTCCGCCCGTGAGGAGGTTTAGAGTACATAACTAAATAAATAAATGCATTTAATGTATTTTTATGGTTTTGTGTGTTCCAATATAAACAGCTACGCCAAAGTTGTTATAACACATTTGTTCATCGAATGTTCGATGTTCATCACCTTACCGAGAACACACGCATTATCGCCCGATGTTTGTAAAGACTTTTCTTTGGTCTTTCTGTATAATATTTCAATGGGTTCTAGTAGCAACGTTCGTCAATATTTGTTTTGTTATATAAAACGCGGAACTATGCGCACAACAAATAAATGAATAAATAAACAAAAAAAGAAGCACTCATCCACATCCTTTAAGTTTAACCGACAGTAATTGTTTTGCTTTGCCTTCCCGAATTGTTACAAAACAAATAAGAACATCCGAGGTTGCAAGAGAGGCAAAAAAAAAAAAAAAATCCCAAGCCTTAACTGGTAAATATAATTAAACTCAAAGAAGCCCGTCGCCCACCCTCTCTGCCAAGATTATGTACAGCGTTCGGCATGCACGCTTCCAAAAGTCAAGACTGCTAACGAACTAGCCCGTCAAGCAGACACCAATTCAAGAACGAAAACTAAAACTTCCAAACACGAATAGGAGGTTGATAGAGCTCGGTATACGGCAAAATACACTCCACACCGCAAAAGACACAACGCGAAAGACATTCATCACTCTCGCATTAGTCGTCAATACTCGTCCTGTTTCACATGCCTCCCCCCTCCTCCCTCAACTGCACAAGTGCGTAAACAAGAATTTCGAAACATGCGCAAACAAAGACGCGCACAAGTACGCGCACACGCAAGAACACACAGAAAGAGAAAGAACTTACCAAAACTATAAAGACTTATAAAAGACAACAATGAGATCAACTATAACGCCGGTAGAGGCAAGAAAAAGAAAAAAAAAGGAGATTCTTGGAGAAGGAATCGTCGGAACTCAGTTTCGACGCAGCGGCAGCCATTTTGTCTTCCATTCTTCTTTTCTTTTGGGGGGGGAACGAAGGCAGCTCGGCTCTCGGAGGCGCTTCATTCGTCCCGATGTGCGCCGTTCCTCATTACGCGCAGTAGCGCGTCGCTAATCCGAGGTAAACACTTTGCCGTCTCCAGTCGGCGAGGCTCTCGCTCCGCTGTTTCAAACGAACCTGTCAATACGGGGAAGGAAGTCCGCACCGCCAGGGGGAGCCCCGAGCGACGAAAATGGTCAGAGAGCCTAGATTAGAGAGAGGGGGCAACTCTAACAACGCGGAGCGTTTGCAATTTAATGGCGGACGCCTTATGTGGGAGACTGGTCGCACGGTCGCAAGTATGCGCGCGTTGCGTTCTCGCGTGGCACCGAGGAAAGCAGTTCGGAAGGTGCAGACGTTTACGAATGATCGACGTTTGTTCCTCCTCCTCCTCGGTAAACGTAATGCAAACGCGGTTCACAAACCATGAAACCCCGATTGAGCAGTTGGAAACCCTCTGGAGTGTAGGCACTCTAGAATGGCGTGCTCGGTCCGAATTTTCTTCGCCGTCGACGATGCGTGCGACTGCTTCTCCGAGACACCCGTCCCCCCAAGTCGGCAAGAAAACGATCGCAACGTTGCCTTCTAGACAGCGCTCCCGCATCAAACTTTTGTATTGTGCGACGTCTTGTTCTTTCTCTTGGCTTACGTAAATGCTGATTAAAAAAAAAAAAGCAGATAAATATTTTGTTTAAATGCTGTGTCAGCTAGATTTTTGGCTCTCGTTCATTCTTTTGTTAATAACATCGTAAAGTGTATGAGGTTTCGAGAAAAAAAAAACTGGTTTAATTTCGTTGCGCGCAGATGGTTGGCTATGTTCAGTTTTTTGAGTGAGGGAGACGGTACTTTGTGTATTTGTTGGAGCGGATGATTCTATTTTATTATCTTTTTTATTTACTATTGCAGCGTTAAATATTTTGTATTCATATTTCGCTAGTTTAGCCTTCTCGTAAATAGATTGGAAATCCATTGGGGCGAATCAACGGCACGATTCAAAAGGACGAGATAACTTTATTAAACGTCCGACGAACATCCGACTTTGCGATTTCACAGCGTTCCCATAAAAATATATACATAGCTGGAACCGTAAATACTTTTAAAATAAAGCAAACGTGTGCAATATTAATTGCAATGCTTTTTATGGTTCCATTTTCTAAGAGATATACAAAACATCGCACAGTTCTTCCTAGAACTTGTGCTTTTCTAATTGTTTGACTTACAACTTAAGGCTCGTAATCAATTACAAAAAAAAATCAGTTCATGGCGTTATCACGAAATGGGGATAATTCTTTTAATTGCAGCCAAACTGTGAGAGAGCGTAGCCGTGTCCCAGGTAATGTTGCGCCTAGTCCATAAAATAATAATAATAGTAAATAATTTTTCTGGGCCCACAAACAAATTTACACTCTATAATGTGGTACACACAAACCACACTACAACACAGCATTATATCAAACATTAGGAAACAGGTTACATGAAAAATATAAACGATATATAACATAAACTGAAAAAAAAACTACACAAAATCCGCCTTACGGTAGGTAGTTCTAAGACGTTCACCTTCGCACATGAAACAAAAACTCGAAAGAACAAATAAAAATGTCAACATGTGCCTTAATGGAGGGTAATTGAAGTCTCAATAAAGGAGACACAGGAGACAACAAGATTGTTACAAATTTAGCATAATTGTGCTGACATCAGACGGAACACAAAAGTCCAAACAACGCAACAAATTAATTGAATTCACTTCCCCGTGTACAACTTTGTGGAGAAATATAAAATATCTGTATTGCCTCCGGACTGCAAGCTTGTGCGACGCAAATCGAACAAGTAACGTTTCATAATCGTAAAAATATTTTCTTCCAATAACGGTCGTAAATAATTCAAATCATTCGTTTTTGTATATTTTTGATTGCAACAGGCCTGTGATAAAGTTAATGAATTCCAAATGATTGATCCAAATTCCTATCTTGACCTCACTAATAAGCAGTAAGCAACGGGCGTAGGAACTGGCGGCATAATCGTGAAATCGTTTCCAATACTCTAAGTGCTGCATTATTGATTAAAAATACGTGATTAATAAATGACAGCGAAGTATCGATGGAAACACCGAAATCCTTGATAAAAAAAGGAACTCGAGGAATCGGGGCCCCTCCCAGATTATATAAAAAATAAAGTACATCGCACTTTTTGGAAAGCACAATGGATTTAGTTTTTTCGGGGTTAAATGACAAACGGGTTTTTGCGCACTATTCAGAAACACGTTTTATGTCACTCTAGAGAAGGGAGCAATCGGACAATCAGTGCACACGTATTAACACTTTAAGATCATCTGCAAACAACATATTTTTACATCGGTAATACAGAAAGGAGGATCGTTTATAAACAAAAGGAACAAGAGTGGCCCAGGATAGATTTCTGTGGCACACCAGAACACCAGTTAAACTCGTTGGAAGAGCTGCTAGAACTGCGAACAGAGTTAGGACGACCGATTAGATAAGTGGAAAAAAAGGAGCCAGGATGCGGGCTGAAGCCATGCAATGGAAGCTTATCTAGCAGAAAATTATGACATACACGATCGAACGCTTTCCAAATGTCGAAATAGATCGCATTTACTTGTCCCCTCCTCGATACCCCTGGTGCAGAATAACTTAAAAACGAGCATAAATTTGACTCAACTTACCTCCCCTTTAAGGAAACGGTGTTGAGATTCGAAAACCATTGGGCAAAGGTCAAAGTAAACACGCCTATATATTCGTTTTTTTTTTTTTAACATTTACCAAACTACATAATAATAACACAGGATTTTAGTAATGAAGCAATATCGAATCACCGTTCTACAAAGAATTTCCAAAGCTACAGAGACTTTCCAAATCTTGGGTAAACGTCCTTGAGCAAGGGAGAAGTTAAAAATGTGCATCAAAACCGGTACAAGTAAAGAACAGCAGCCTTTTATAATAAACAAAGGTATGTCTTCAACACCGCTCAATATTTTGGGTTTCAGTTCCTTTTATGGCCTCTACAATTTCTTCTTCACCATCAGTAAACCAAGTCAAAAAAAGCGGTGCACTCAACATTAGTAGCACCAAAAGAAGTACGCGTCTCTAGGACTGGTAAAACACGAAATAAAAATATTCGGCAAAGCTAATTACTATTCTGGCCGGCAAACAATGGTGGCCATTATTATGTCGAAGAAAAATACGTTCCTTATTTCAACGCAAGTGCTGCTTAGCAAAGCGCCAAACTTCTTTTGGATGTTTTCCCAGACTTTGCTCAGCGCTATATAAGTGCAAACGATTTTTTTATACAGTTTCTTAACGAGACAGCGATTACTACTAAACTTTTGATAACATAAACTTTGCGCTGTCTTTTTGTATAAGCGATGATACTGCAGTTTCTTACGTAATGCGTCTTTTTTTTAATTACTTGAGAACCAACTAGGATAACGGGAGTTGAGCGTCAACCGTTTAGGAACGAAAGCTTCCACGGCTTTCTAAACTATCGTTGTCAAGTTTTCCGTAGCTGAGCCTGTTATACCATCGCTAAAGACAACTGACCAATCATAGTCCTCTAGAAATTTATGCAAACCGAGATGATCTTCTTGAGAACAAGGATACCCAACAGAACTTCTTTTCACGCGTGGCCTGTGTACTGAGCAGAATTTTGTATTGAATGGGGGACGATAAACATCAGCGGTTACGAGTGGGTTTCAAGTTGATACAGCCGGCTCAAGCGGTGCCTTAGATATTCACATATTTATAATGTGTCCACAAGACCTTTGAATTGCATTGTATTGATAGACCAAATTATAAACTGATGTAGTTAGTTGGCTTTTCTGGAGGTCACGCCAGTTTCGCAAGAATTAAGGCCAGTGCCCCAGTCATTTCCAGGAGAGTTAAAATCACCTAGGATCTGGAAACGAAACTTAGAAAAGTCGACCTTGCCTGTAGTGCTTCAAAATGTTGGATGAATTGTAGATCGCTAAAAAGAGTTCGGAAACAGTAATTTTTGATTAAATAGTTAAAACCATTACTGGCAGGTAGTTCAACTCAGACGCATTCAACATAGGATTTGAGATCGTTCTTTTGGTGGCACGGAACTAGGTTACAGCGATCAGCACTCCACCCCCGGATTTCAAACCCGTGTTAACAATTAGTCTCTGCCTTGGCGAAATAGCGCAACAGTTGGAGAAAAATAGCTACTTACAGAAATAACGGAACAAATTCATGTCTCAGTCAAACATATTGTCTCCAATGGCCTTTACAAAATATTAGACATAAACTCAATGGCCTTACAATGGAGGTCTCGAGTGTTTCGAAAAACATTTTATGTGCTGTAGGAATTAACAGATGGTGACAATTCGGCCCCATACAATTTTGAGTTGTCTAATTTGCCGCAAAACTGGTGAAAGTTGAAACTTTGAGACCACACTTCTGCTTTGTTTAAAATGTCGAAAATTGAATAGTCCCCTGCGAGATGAATCGAAGAATATGAATCGAACTTCGGCTACAACTTGGTGACACTAGCAATCTTGCTCTCTAGGAAATGGGATACGAGGTTCTCAGTGTCAGCATCTGATTTCCACGGATGCTTGTAATTAAACAAGGATCGTCTTATTGGGTATATATTAAAAGAATACGTAAAATATAGCCTAATATTTTGTCTCCGATGTATAGGCACGCTTCCAATACTTTTTTATCTTTCTATAAAGTAGAACATTTTTCGCCTTATTAGGGAAGCCACCATCAATAATGCTGGATATCGTTTTGCGCATATCATTGTTTCCATCTAAACTCGAGAAATGAGTATCTGCGTCATTATCATTCTTCTTAAGTTTTTATTTCTATATCTAGTACAAGCAACAGGCATGAAGTATAATTTGAGAAATATTACGAGTACTAGGAACAATACATTTTTTTTTTAGTCAGCAAAGAAGTGATGTTCTTTCTACTATCGGACTTTCAAGACAAGCCCAAGTTTATGCAAATTTAGAAGTGGATGTAAACAATATATTAGCGCTCCGCAAGGAGGCAGAGTTTTACACAAAAAGTCAATGGCTTCTAACGGACTTAGAGCACAGCTCTAGGCTTCTAGGCAATTGGTGCGCGGCTCAATACTTTTACGTACAAAGTATTTTATTAAAAATAAAACTTAACCGAGGCAGTATAAGGCAATATTTTGTTTATTTCTTTTGTTATAATTTTTTTTTATATTGATAACCAACGAACCGGCCGCGTGTCTGAATATTACTGTGCAATTAATACGTCCGGCGGTCTAGTAATTGTTGCAAACGTCCAGAACACTAGTGCCAAAATTAATATAAAAAATGCTCAAACAATGTGACACTCATTTAAATGCTATTGCGTTAAACTTCAGCGTGGCACTATATCGGAATTTCGATATAGGGGCACATGCTCATGATGTCGACAAAACACTTTTATGGTCTACTCCGTTTCACCTTATGATAGACCACAGCGGAGGCTGTCTGCCATCGGAGCCAGTCCAATAAGGATTCATCCTTATTAATATTCTTAATAATATTATTATTAATGCAGCGTGAGTGTCATGCAAATTTGGGAGGCGTGGAGCGAGTGGTGCGAGGCGCAAAGTCGCGTGGTATATTCAAAGCGCTACGTAGGCTACAGCTCCGTAGACTCTCGATTCAATATCTGCCCTTCTCCGCCATCCTTCTCCTCCCTTTTTTTTTTTTTGTTCATCCAAAAAAGCTTTTTTTTTTTTTTTCTTTCCAGGGATGACGGCTTGTTGAGGCTTCCAAGACTATGAGTGCGCGCATTGAACATTCGAAATGAATCAGTGTTTATGTCTGTGGCACCGATGAACGAAACACTAGTTCGTCTCACCCTACGATGGACTAAAGGAAAAAGCTACGAACCGCCAGATCCTATCACAAGCCAATTAGACATTGCGTGGTATTTCGCTTCGATGCACGTATTAGTGCCCGCGTCTGGGATCACTGATAGGAGTGGGCGGAGAGTGGTTCGGATCGAGCAATGAGGGATTCAACAATTTTACATTGCGAAAACAACCACGACGTACAGGCTGTTTGCAGTGTCGAAGCTGTAAAAATGACGCAGCGTTTTTGGATTCGGAGCATTATTTGTCCAAGCCTAATCAATGCTAAGTGTGTCATAGTTTAGCGTGGAACGTAATTGCACTTAGCGGCCCGTGGCTTTGGCTTTTAGTCAATCGTAGGATGAGACGACATTTCCGTTTATACCTCTCTTGTCTAATGTCTACCGTCTAATGGCGGAGAGACAATCGGTCTTTTTTATCGCTCAGCTTTTGAAAGAGCGTACCTCCCAATCGTTCTCACGTCTTCCGCGGGTCGAAGGTTGATGATCGGTTTTCGATTGAATCTTTCAACGGAAAACGAAGCCAAAATTATTTCAATGATTATGTACTCAGCACAAGGTCAATCTGTCTTCCAGATGTTACGATACGTCTTCAATGCTGTAGGCGTAATTACAGGACTATGAGTACACGACAGCATAAAAAGGTATCGTGTCTGTCTTGATAAAAACCTCCAGTCGCTGGAACTCACCCTTTCCCCGAAATCAAACAATCTCTCCCGGAAAGAGCATATTTCAATGTAGTGACTGGGATAATATGAGCTAAAATAGCCCTCGCAAATTTCTGGCGTACTTGTCCTTTTTTTTTTAAAGCTGTGACCAGACTTGATTGAGGAATGCGAAGTAGATGCCAAATACTTTCTGACTATATAACAAATTGAAGAAGAAAAAACTAGTAGGCCGTAGGGAGACTGCAAAAATAGAAAAAGGCCGGATCGGGTTTTTCATCTCATATTTCCCGTGGGGTCACGCTCAGGCTGACTTGAACACTCTGCACATCCTGGAGGCGGCGCGATCCTTCCTCTCTTACCACTGTAAAATCAGTGCCCCAAAAAAGAAGAAAATCAATATCTAACTGATAACAAAACCGACACTTATACCATGTATTTTTTTTTTCCTTTCACCTTCTTTGCGCTCAAATATCTGCAAATGCTAAATCAACAGCGACCGCTTGTTCTATTTTTAGGTACTCCTTACCCCGCCGCCGTACATCGTATTCAAGTAATGAGTCGAGTTGACTGTAAGGGGGGGGGGGGGTGCATTTTTTAATGGTTTATGTATTGAACTTGAAACGCGTAGATTCTGCGGCTTGAGCCTGTTCTCCATCATATCCGTGCTGCAGTGCGAAACTTCGCTCCGCGGTCACTATTAGTTTTGTAGTTTTATCGCTATGGCCATTTTGTATCTACTAATTCCCCGGCCATGTAAGTTTTTTTGTTTAGTTAGGAAGGACTACAACAATGTTAGCATACGATGTCTATATAAGATTGATGTAAACATTTCTATATAGAGAAGGAATGCTTCCAACGGTTATGCGGTTCAGTAACCGCAAAAGAACTCTTCTGGATGTTGAATGCTGTACGCGTTCATATCTAATAAACACAAACGCCTTTCAGAAGGCTGGGTTACCAGCTTGAAACAACCTTTTTGATCTAAAAATGTGAAATTTGATAAACATTAAAGAGCCTCAAAACTAAAACGTCACAGTCATTCACTCCAACATACTTAATTATTACATTTCGATGTATATTGTTTTTGCTATTACTTCACAATATTTTGCAGAGCCTAGAATTTCCACAAACTCAATTTTTGTTGAAGAAAGAGTTAAAAACACATATCACTTCTAACAATGAAAGAGGAAATTGCTAAAAACAATATATTTCTTTCAAATTTAAAAAAAAATTTCTATGAAAGAAGAAACCTTTCCGAAAGTCGATTTCAGGCTTTTCCGACTAAACAAAGAAATATCCAAATGCCGACGCTGAAAGCATGTCAGTCTAAGTGTGTCGCAACGCTTCACTTCCGCGCACGTTTGTCGAGAAAAAAAATAAAAAAAACGACAGCTTGTTTACATTCGCAGAACTCATTACCGGAACGTCCGTATCAAAACTGACGCTGTGCGTTAGCTGTCACTTCCATTCTCCTGCCCTTCGATTCAACGTTGTCGGTGTTGTTGATACTTGCGAGGGAGAACAATCTCATCAGTTCCGTCCTCGCAAGCTCTCTTGCGTGTCGCCTCGTTTCGGTATTGATTCAGACCAGAAAAAAAGGCGAGAAAGGCACTTACAAGCTTGAAACTCTTCCGTGGGTTCAATCGCCGGTTCTGATTGGTGCACGCCGGTCGACACGACATTAAAGGAACTGATACCTACAGCTGATTGGTCCTTCGAGCATGACGTAGCACAGTCGAGGCACTTATGAGTGGCTACGCTGACAGAGGGACGCAGACGTGCGCCATGGGAGAGGCAGGTCCACGCGTGAAACGGGGCCCTGCTGCGGGATGCTTCTCTAAAGCTTCGGGAAAACGTACGACCTTTCCTAACGCTTTTCGAGCAGAGCTATATTCACTGAAAAGAGTTAGAACGGCAGAGAAGAGGTACAGGTTGTCCCGCCTCCACCGCGAGTTCCCTGCCTTCGATGGCTCCACGATGCCTTGGAAGGCTGCAGCGCGCATGCGCAGCCAGAGCACGACGAAAAAAAAAACACCTTGCTGTTTACTTTTTTTTTTAATGTGATAGCGTTTAGGAGCTCGTGTCTCAAAAAATCCGGCGTCGGCGTCGGCGTCGGCGTCGGTGGGACAGAAAAAATCCCGGGGTGCACCTGGTGACGTCACACGCAACGTCGCGTTTGACGTCACGGGGGTTAATTATTTCCGCTAAATTTGGCGAGAAATCTTTTCGTTTAGTTTGGCGAGAACATTTTTTGATAAATTGGGCGAGAAAATTGTCCGCTAAATTGGGCGGGAACGTTTTCTACTAAATTTAGAGGGTCTATAATCTCTATATGGTCACGACGTCACAGCAACGTCTGGCATCGCGCCACATGACCTCGCGCGAATTCAGACGTGAATAAGCAACGCCCTTGCTTTGAACGAAAGGCATGATGCTTTGCTAGTATAAAGCAAACAGGAAACGATTCGTAAGTTAGCACACACTTTCATGAGATGCGAATTCCATAAAAGGTCGGGATCAGAATATATTCCGAGATATTTGACAGTGTCGGAATATGGTAGTTCATTACAATAACATATGGGGATCAGTGGTACGCTTGAAGGTAAAGAGGAATATTTAAAGACGTGGCTTTTAGAGGATTGTAAAAGTGAACGAGCTTTGTTTGAGTCATATTTATAGCATTCAGATTCTGGTTAAACCAGTCCATCAGTTTGTTATGACAGCGCGGTAGTATCTCCAGTGCTTTTGGGTAGAAAAACTGGCGTGTCAGCAAAAGAGTGTCGTCAGCGTATTGGTAGAGATTACAATCGGAAAGATCAGTAGACCGATGATTAACGTAGTTGTTGAAAAGAAGTGGCGAGGAAATATAACCTTGAGGAACGCCAGCTTGTAAAGACACTTTGGTACGATGTACGTCATTGGTTGCCGTTAGCTGAGTACGGTCAAGTAAGCAATTATTTAACAGTGACAGAAATGGGCCGCGGAAGCCAATAGCGGAAAGCTTTTGTAGTGGAATGAAATGACTAACTGTATCAAATGTTATCGAAACCTCTTGGAAACGGACACAAATAAACAAGTTATTAGAAAAATCAAAGTTCATGTCGTTGGACAGTGCGTCAAGACATGGCTGCTTGCTTCGACCAGCAGTAAATTCATATTGATTCGGGGACATAATGTATTTTTTGGCAATAAGCGAACACATTGCATTACATAACAAGTTCTTTAATATCTGGACAAGGCATGGCGAAATGGATAATGGGGGACAGTTTTCGACAATACTTCGGTGGTTTGCTTTGAACAGAAGTTTTACAACAGCGAGTTTTAACTTGTTAGATATAATACTAGATTCTATTATAGTATTTCACAGAAGCAGAAGTGTGTTTTGAATATAACTGAAGTTTCTACGAGTGTCATTCAGTCGTATGCCGTCATATCCTGCGTAATTGTCGGGTTTGAAGCTCATTACTATAAATTCTAGATCATCTATAGTAATCGAACGAAGCAAAACTGAAGCCGAGTTGGTGTAAGGAAAAGGGAATGAATTGGGGCTGTTTCTTGCTTTACCTGAGATGTACGCAAAATATTGATTGAAGAGGTTGGCAGTTGCGAGCGAATTGTGTCTGAAGACAGTTATATAAGCGGCCATGTGAACGCGGAGAAACGCCTCTCTTGTCATTAATCAATGCCCAAGTTTTGGCTCAGTTCCTCCGATATTCGAAGAACTGTTTTTGAAAATAAATTCGCTTCGCCGATCAAATAAGCGCATTTACTTTGTTGGGGATGGCCATAAAATTTCTCTGTAAGATTTGGTTTCGTTTTGAGCGGCGGCAACGCTTCCAAGCTGACTTTATAAATTTATTGGCAGACAATATATCGTTATTCAACCAACGTAGGTTTGTTTTCCTCCGCTTTAGGGATATATATTTTTTTTGAGCCGTTAGAAAACTGGTTTTGGAGTTGAACAAGAAAATGATAGAGTTGGAAAAGAAATTTGGACACTTCAAAATTGGCACAGTCGTAATTGGCTCTGTAATTGCCGAAACTACGTTGGCCAACTATCTTAATACGGCGGATGTTAATACTAGTGTCAGCAGATTTTGAGCAGTAAATTCTAACTGTCATTTCACAAAGTAATATTCTGATATTATTTAGGTTATAATTGCCGAGCTATTTGTTGCTTTAAGTTTATGTGGTCAATTGATGAACTTACAAGTTTGTTGTTTAGGAATTCTTCCCTTGTAGTAGTGAGAATGGTGACTTCGACTCTGTAATCTGATAGCAAAGTAAGGTACTCACAGACAAGTGATTTTAAGGGCTTCATTCAGTCAATGTTTGTGTCATCTGTCAAACAATGGGTTGCATTTAACGGAAGAGACTGCAAACAATTTCGTAACTCGCTGGGAAAATCCTGAAGGCTTTCTGCAGGTGAGCGATGAATAGACAGTAAGTAGATGTCATATACTGAGTTAACCATACGCAGTGCTAATGACTCATTATTAGTGAATGAAACCGTTATCTTGGAGTGAAATAATTAAGTTTTAAAGAATACCGCAGTACCACCTCCACGTTTATTATCACGACTGTAGATTGAGTTGCTAGACCCGGGTAATCAAAAAACACCAACCTCGTTGTTGTAAATACTAAATACATCTGCTATTGGAAGCACACAATCTACCACTAATCTCAGTTTGTACTTGTTTCCGGAGGTTTCTTATATTGATATGAAATAAACTAAATGCCGTATCCTAGTTTGGAAGCTTTGGGAGTTTGAGTGATAGTCGTTAAACTGAGAACAACTGACCATCTAAGCCAATACAATTTGTTCCAATGCAGCAGCGTTGGTAATGCAGTATGAAGTATATTGTGGTAATGTAATTACAACGATATACTTCATATCGTGGTAAAAAAAGAAACAAACTGCACAAGCACCATTTTTATGTGGTGGTGTTTATTTTTCGTCAAAGGGTAAGTAGGAAGGACACCAAGAAAAGAAGCTGCGACATAGAGCTTGACGCGTCCTCGGCGCCCCTTCTTACATTGGTAGATCGAACTTGATCTGTCAATGCCAAGACCACTCAAACATGGAACCGAAGAATTACATCTGAAATTACTGCATATAAATTGTGCAGGAAGTTTTTTTCAAAATTATTTAGTTTATTTACTCATACGGTTGCACGCGGATAGCATACAGTATTCGCGTACTCTCAAATGACCACCAGAATGAACGGATGAAACGTCATGCCCATTGACCCTGCGCACATGATATGTTGCCAGTATAATGGTATTATGAGCTCAGTTAAGCGCTGGGATCTTTCTGTTGCTACTCGTAATTGGGTGTCTCCATGTTCTGTAGGAAAGTGAACTCATAGACTAATTTGAGAGGGAGTAGTCAACAAGCATTTTGCAACGCAAATTTTCTTTAAGCAACACCCTTCAGGGGACGGCTTTCCTTTTTGTAGACACGGGTGATTGAGATGCATGTACAGATATTCATTGACCTGTAATCAAGTTATAATAATTTTTTTTTTCTTTCTAGGGTTGAACGCAATGACATAAACCTTAGTGCAACGCAAGTCATCATGGAATGCGCGTGTTATGAGATGATTATAATCACCATTGTGTCGCAGGAAGGGCGCGCTAGTGACAAGAATAGGCATGGCATTAAAATATATGTATAAATTACAAACAATTCAGTTAATGGAGACAAGTAATACCATACGTGTATTGAAGGTAAACAATACAGGTATAGCCGGGCGTAGAAAAATGCGAGTCAAAATGAAATGCCTTTGTGATCCTGCAACCTTCAGGGCCTATCTAACACGGCCAACGAATTAATCCTACTTTGCGGATGATGCTATTGCAGTTAAAGGCCCGGACGTAAATATACTCCTGCAAATATTTAAACAAAAATTGTAGTTTTTTTGTTTTAACGCGTAATCATGAAAAAATAAAGAAGCGTCTACCAAAACGCTTTGTTTTTTTTATGTATCTCAGAATCAACGCAAAGGCAGATCTTGTACGAGATACTTTCTGTCGCGGCACCTCATTTTGTGTTTTTAACTAGATTTGATGTCTTCCTCAAATTTCTTTTCTAGTAATATTTTGTTTCCTTAAAAGTAACTGGGAATCAATCTTGGTAGGTTATCTAAAATAAATGTTAGTGTCTAAATATTGCAGTACACGCAACCCGGCTTGATTCGTCCAATCTATAGAGGATTTTATCAAGATGGCTTAATTTTAAAGGACAACATACGACTCTTGTCGGGAAATAATTCCAGTAGTCACATTTTTTCTGCAGGACATGAAAAAATCAGGAGCAATTTCTTCCGTGACAAGCTTCATCTTTGTTAGCCTCTAAGACCGTAAATCAAGATGCAGTTAAATAAGAGGGTTGCAACCTAGTTTTTTTATATATTTTTAACTTTATAAAATAATAATTCATAATTCGTTTATATTTTTTTACGTTAGAAACAGAAATCGACTGTAATATTTAGTGACAAAGATCAAGGAGTGAAACATTCAATGACAAATCCTATCTTGGTGAGCTCCTGTAACCATGAATCAAAATGAAGCAAATAGAAAAATACTGCGATATATAGTTATTTTTACGTGATTTATTATTTTTCATGTTGGCCATGTACAAAAAAGCGCTTGGTTTGTACAAACAAACAAAGTATTTTTGTTTTTGCAATAGTATGATGGCTACAAGAAGACGGAAAATAAATCGCTGTTGAAAAATTAAACGATTCTTATAATTGTGTCTGCTTCGCTTGTAAGAAGTACATTATTGAACATTTTCCATGGAGTGATTTGTAACGTAAACGTGGCGCGTCAAAATTCAAACGACTTTTTTTAACTAGCATGGATCCTGAGTCGTGAATAGTGACCTCAGCTCAAATTTTCTGGTCGTCGGCATTCTTATCACAGAAAAACATGAAACGTACATCTAGGTGTGTTACGCATAAGCCTAAAAAACTGAATGCGATAAAACAACAGGGTAGTGCAGAATTCTTGCTACAGCCGCAGATAACCCGGTCAATTATTTCATGTCTTCGTGTTTTTCACAAAAAAAAAAGAACAAGAAAAAATCTAATTAGGAAATAACGCGACCGCCGTCGAAATCAAATATTACAACACATCCGCCTCCAACCGACGAAACGGGTTAAATGCATAAACAAAAAAAAAAAATCATCTCGGCACAATCGCCATCTTTGTTGAAAATAGGTCGCCGGGTCGAAGCGGGGCGGCAACGATGGGATGTTCCTCGATTTCGCTACCGGCCGTCCGTTAGTCCTTCGCCGCTCGTGTCCGATTGTCCAGATTGTCCGGAGACCAAGTCCTGGCGGCACTAATGGTGTGCCCGCACGGATTTCGGCACGCCAACGACGGGACCGTTCTTCCGTCGACAGCTCGTTCTCTTCACGCCCTTCACGTCGGCATTGCTTCGGTGCGCGGTCCTCTGGAATTGCATGGTTCACGTTTGTCGGTTCCTTTCAATGAGTGTACTGGTCACCAGGGATAAATAAAATGTCCTTTTTTGGATTAAGTTTCTTTCATAAACTCTACTGTTTTTGTTTTTATTAACACAAACTGCGCTTTATCAGCCGTGCAGGTTCGATTGTAATGTCTGACTCTAACCAAACTTAAACACTGAAAAAACGTCACTTCCAGAGAGCATAACCCCTATAGAAAACCAAAAAAAAAAAAAAAAACTTGGAAGGACAAAGTATTCGGTAAAATTTAAATTTGAAACACGCCATCTCAAGGTTGTGAGCAAAGTGCTTTTCCGACTAAACTATAGGAGGCAAGCTGTTTGCTCTCTATCTGACAACAAACTGTGGTTCGGCGTGTATAATCTCCCGGTGGGGCGCAGTCTATAGTTGGGACCCGGCGCACAGGCGCGGTGGAGCGCCGCGCTCGCTCGGAATATTGACGGTTGCCGATTTTCATAAAATCTTTCACAATACACGTTATATCCACCCCGATTATGTCCACCAGATATTTAATCAAAACAGTCGGGTTTTTGAGAAAACAAAATTTTGAGTTTACGGGGACACTAGCCGCTCTACTGGCAACAACGAGCAGGAGCGCTTGTGACGTCAAAGTACGTGTCGGAACGCAAACAACGCTCCGTCCCTTGCAGCGTTGTGCGTTGTAGCGAAAGTGAGCGTCTGCGGTTCTCGCGGATTATGTGCTGTCTTGACTATTCACGGCATGGGACCGAAGACGGGGAGAATCGGTGTTGTACTGCGGGTTGCAATTACACGGGGAAGAAATGCAGCAGAGTGACCTCTTATCGGTTTCCGACCGAGATGTCTCTGTGACGGAAGTGTGTCCGAGCACTCCGAGGCGAACGCTTGCTCCTATAGCGTTCACGTCGTGCTGGAAAACAGTTCTCATTCTTTAGCAGACAAAACTCTCCGGACCATTCTGCATCTAAAACGTAGCATGGTTTCATGCATCGGCGGATCGCGAATGCAGCCGCCACAGGTGGCATACTGGAGGCGATGCGGGCCGATGAAATGCGAACGGGAAATCGTCTGAACTCTCGTGATGTAAATCCTAAAACATTTGTTGGTCATTGCTCGACTCACACAAGCGTAATAAATTGTTGTTAATTTTGTTTTTCTTTTTTTACCACGTACGATCGCGTTTTTTGACTGCGTTTGACACTCGGGCGAAACAGGCTGAATCTGCCCATGTGCGGATGTTTGTGCAACATCTGACGACACAACTGCAGGGAAAACCATTAAAGTTGCAGGTTAGTTTCGGTTTCGGTTTTATTATATTTAGCGATAAAACATCGAACATTTCTTGGGAAACTTTAATTGCTGCTCTAGGCTAAGTTTCTTGCGCTCTTATAAAAAATATGTTTAGTTGGAAACGTAGAAATTAGCTCCGGAGCTCCCTTTTTACAAACGTGAGCGCGAATAAAAACAGGTCTTCGAGCTCCTGTCATGCTGCGCCATCTGGCGGCGTTTGTCGAAAATGGGAGAGAATCCTCGGACACACTCGTTCTGTGGCGAAGCGGCACCGTTCAGACAGCTTACTCTTCTTCCACCTTGGCGATGGCTGATATAAAGCAGACGGCTGCAGAGCCTATACGAGGTTATTAGGAACGTAAAAGAAACGCCAGAAGCAGCAAGAAAAGCCTTTACCAGGCGCCCCGCAGACAAATGCCGATCGGTGTAAGGCCTATCACACACTCTGTGCTCATCAGTTTTTATAAGCACGATCAGCTTGCATGAAGATTTTTTTTTAAATTTTCTTCCCACCCAAGATTCAGTGTATTTAGGTGACGATTTTTTTATGCCGGACAAAAAAGATCGGCGTTTAGCGGGTATGGTGTTCGATATGAATTTTCAACGCGGATTCGGGGTTTTTAGGTGACCCTTTTTGTTCGACGAAATCGGCGTTCATCGGGGTTCAGGTTAACAAAAAACAGGACATGGGTAGAAGATTCCCAAAACCTCCAGAGAACATTCACGTGATAAGAATACCTAAGAAATATAAAATAACAAGATAAAGAAAGGAAGTAAGTGTTTTCCCCATGAAAGAAGCAGCTACACGGACAGCTTGATGCGTTCACTGTTCTGGCTTATGACGAATAAAAGTCCTCTACAAAAATCTTCTCTTGAGAGGAGCGTGCTTGCTCTGGTGCGGAACGAGATCATCAGTAAAATACAAAGAAATATTTAAAAAAAAAATTGAACGCCGTCGTAATGCAGGTTAAAAATTAAAATCCAAGAGCGTGAGCTTAGAAACGACAATTAACGCGTTTCAAAGTCTAAAAAAAATAAGAAAAAGCGTCACGACGCCAGATATTCTGACGTCGTCCCCCTAAAGACGTGTACCTTATACTCCGTTCACCCTGAAGCTGAGAATGGAAGCTCCGCCTTTAGCGCGAGATCGAGAGCTTCCGCAGTGCTTTAGTTAAGCTTGCCTGCGCGTTCACACTTGCGTAAGCAAGGTCAGAATGAAGAGCTTCTAGTCTCAGCTTAATGATGAGAGGAGTGCAAGGGTTATGGCACGACTATCGCACTTTCGATCGTTTTACGGCGTTGAACCTAGCTGGATTTCGGATGTTGAATGCTGTTGGTTTGTTCTTCAGCACTACAAAGAAGAATAAAAAAATACTCAGCGAGGGCGTTACAAGTGCAAGGAGTATAAGGCCCAATGAGGTTAGCTTGTACTACCCAAAGAGCGAGGGCGCCCCAGTGAGTTCAAAGCTTCACTGCGTGGTGCACGTTCAGGACCCCAGGCTATCGTTTTGTACTGCACCGGCCAAATTGTTCATCTACAGCTGAGAGAAAAGTGGCCCGTTTAAGCAGACTATCTTCAGGCTGCATAAACGTACACACAACAAAAATTTGCTTTCCTAAAGCTCGAGCGTAGTAGGCGTAATACAGGAACTCGCCCCGAAGCAAGTCAGTGAACTAAAACTGCTGCATTCAATTGCATCGGATGCCACAACAAAAGCAACGCTCGTGTTTTTAATGCAATTATCTGCACCGCGGCGATTCGCAGAACAGCGCGGTGGTCCCTGTGAGGTATTCCTTTTTCAACATTTCTGCTACATTCCGACGAACGTATCAAATAGGACGCAACACATACTAGTCAAACATATACTTCAAGAGCCGTAGCCCAAAGGAACAAAGATTTTAAACGCTTAATTCACAATAAAATATTGCTCAAAAGTTTATATCTCGCAACTGAATGTTTGCTTGAAGAATAAGTTTCTTCAAACTTAAGTTTCTCAGTATTGAAGAAACAATAACTGCTATGCACACAAAATAAATTCCCAATGCTTGTGGGTCAAGTGCCGAATAGTGAACATGATACAAAAATTTATTTAAAAAAAAACTTCTGTAAAATTCGACTTTTAAATACAGTGCGATCTATTTAGTTATGGTAACAAACAAATCCGAAAATTCATTTGTCATAACCGATTAATGTTGTATCTGAACTAGAAACAGCGTTTCTGGTTTAGAAACTTTAGAAACCGATTGTTATAAACACCGTTATACGCGGCATCGTGATAAGTGGACTGCATTGTAGCCAAAAGTATGTTCGTTATAGAACAGACTTGTAATTTTTTTTACCAATTCAACATTTCTAAAGGCATTTCGAAAACGTGAATTCACGCTGAAACATCAATATAACTCAGTTGTCCGTTTAGCCCTTGTGCACAGTGAGTCACGACGTTTCAAAAATTAAGTCTGCTAATTGGCGGCTAAGGAAAACGCGCTTGCGGCTCCATGAAGCAAACAAATACCAATCCAATCTGTACGGCTTCAGTGGGAGCAAACAAATACTTTCTTCAAATACCCTGGGAACGTCGCCCCCTTCCACACTGTCCTGCATGCATGTCGAGGCACGTCTTACGGTTCATGATTAGCAAGGTCTGATTAGCAAGTCTAATGAGTCCTTTCAGTTGAGCGTTAATGATTGTTTGCAAGCATTCGCGGCTCCCTCTTTGAGGAGGGCTCCGATTAAATGCCTGATAAGTTCTCATCTTCTTGTTTGAAAGCCCCGTGTGCTTAGTTCCGGGAATTTTCACCTGAAAAAGCGAGTTTTTAGCGAACATTGCAAACCGGCTTTCCTGCATTGCTTTAGGCTGTAACATAATGTTTGTGCTTTTATTTGTGCCTGAAGCAAACGCTCCCCAATTGCAATTCAGTGCTCACAGAAATGTTGACTTTCTGTAATGCGTCTGATGTTTTGATTTGTTGCTTTATTGCATGAAAGGCGAGTAACCATCTGTGCTTTTGTTTGTTAACTGTCTGATAAATTCCTTCGTAAAAAAAAAAGATTGAATTCTGAGTTTGTCCACCACTGGCGAATGTGTTTCCCCCTATTCCAAAGTTCAAGATAAACTGTCGAAACATCTAATTTGTGTTATTAAATGACACTTAACAAGCTGAAATATGCCCTGAGGAGGTTTTTGAGATCGCCTAAGTATGGCCATGACTCACTCTGCTGGTTCTAAGCATCCTAGAAATTTTGAAATCATGACGACACGCGGCTGTTTTTTTCTATTAATAAAGCAATCAAAGATCGCAAAACACCCAGTTCATCTCCGGGGATGGGAGTAAGCATGTTCTGAAACCGGGACGACTGTCAGCCAATAGCAAGCGTACGATCCTGGCGCTCCTGACCGGTGGAACCACGGAGTGATATCTGGAATACACACGGCTTGTTGTCCATTCAACCCGAACAATGATTCAACCCAGCGGGCACGCGCTCGAGATCTGACGACCGGACAACATCACTCCAATAAAAAAAAACAAAAAAAAAAACAGTGAGTTGGTTATGAGACGAATTTTACAGTATTATGTTAGCTCTCCGAAGAAAATTTTTTGACTACTCTTTTTTGCTCTTATCATCTACAGAAGGACACACGTTATGTAATAATAGCGTTTGCGATTTCAACAAAATTTAGCGTTTTCATTGGGTATATGTCGTCCTTGCTGCCTGAGATGACCTCGATATGTTCGATTTCTTATTGTTTTTTTTAATAGGGAAATCCGTTGGGAATCGTTATGATTTATGCATTTCTAAGATACCTAAAACCCGCAGAGTGAGTTATCAACATATTTGGGCGATCTTAGAAACCTCCTCCGTGCACCTTTAGGAGAAAATTAAACCAGTGACCCTCTAAAGTCCAATGTTTTGTTATTGCCTCTTCAGAAGCTTCTTGAGAGTAAAACAATGTTGCAGAAGAAAACAAAAAAAAAAGTTTGGTTTGTTGGCAGTGGAACAGTGAAATTGTTTTTGCGAACCCGGCACATATATTTAGAGGAAACAATATAAAATAGATGATTTAATAAAACTGTATATCTATTAGTCAGACTTCAAGTAATTCTACTCTTATGATTCATGTAGGTTAAAATTTTTTTTTTCTGTAAACCACGTAGTGTGAACTTTACGGCCGCCATTTTTTTGTCAACGGTTTCATCGCTTTGTATGCAAGTGCACCCCATCTCTGACCAAAGCACCGGCCCATGCATAAAGTTTTGTAAAATTTACGACAGACGCTGGCGTTTCACTCATGTTCAATACATGACTTCATGACATGAGTTCAATACATAAGTTCTGCTTGCCATGAGTTTATGACTAACAGAACGCAACCTCAAATAATTGCTGCAGAAGCTACCGACTGCCTTTGTTGCATAAAACCGCTTTGAACAGATTTTTGTTCTAACTGAACCCTTTTGTGATATGCGTTAGAAAACAATTAGTGCTTGTTTCAATAACCATACAGAAAACTATTTATAGAATTAATGTATTCTTTAGTGATAAATCTGTTTGATTCACCAGTCTGGCACGGTTTTATAATGTTATTCAATGGCAGCCAAGAAATAAGTTCGTCACGATAAAGCGTATGTACGCGAAATCATAGACGAGGGCATGCTCTATACCTTTTGACATTTATTTCAGAATGTTGAAAGATTGTTTGAACTTAAATTACATTTGAAAATATTTAGTGAGAGTTTTATAGGCAACTTTTCTTTAACATAGCTAGGCAACAAAAGGGTCAAAGAGACAATTTGAAGCAAGATATTTTGCCGATCAGTGAAATGAAAATAGTAAAACTCCGATCAACCGTTTAGTGCCTGCTTTTTTTCATTCCGAATATATGCTATGGAAGCACGTAATTTCCTAAATTAAGCAAAACACAAGTTCAGCTGACGTTTCATTCCTCGGTAGATGTTTACCCAGAAATGCTTAAAGTGTAACAAAAAAACCACGAATCTATGTATTACGTGCGACTTTAGATAGGATATGCTTCAATTGCTTGTATTGTTAGAGGCGCCGGGCCTGCCAATAACCAGATCGCAGATCCAAAGACGAAAAGAAAGAGGACCCGGCCAGTGTATCCAAAGCGTCATCTATGCGGGGCATGGGATAGACGTCTTTTTTCGTAATTTTGTTTAAACGTCGATAATCTACACAAAAGCGTAAGCTTCCGTCTTTCTTTTTGACTAGGACGACAGGTGATGACCAATCACTGGAAGATGGTCGAATAACACCTTGTGACAGCATTTCTGCAACATGTGTTTCAATGGTCTTCCGTTCCGATAAGGAAACTCGATATGGTCTATGGCGAATAATATTTTCTGTGTCTGTGGAAATGCGATGTTCGGTTTGGGAGCACTGTCCAAATGTTGTAGGGGAGATATCGAAAACATTGCGGAAACTGCACAGCATAACGAAAAGCCGTTCCTGTTGGTTTGGCTCCAGCGTGGAGGACATGGTCTCTACTAGCAACGAGTCTGATGAAGTAGTGGGTCTTTCCGCAGGTTGCGGAGGTGAAGGTTGTGCGTTATGAGGTATGGCTGGTAAACACACTTTCTCTGCTAATCCGAGTGTGTGTCCTTTTGGAAGAATTACGACGTGTGGGTTGGTATTATCAACAGCTACCCAACCGGCTCCATTTTCGATAGTGGCTACGGCGTGAGGAAGAAGTAACCCCTTTTGCAGTAGGGGTAAACGTTTGGCCTCAAAAAGGACATCTCCAGCTATATGTGTTGACGGAAATACTTCAACGAGGGATGTCGCATTTGGGAGTAGTTCGACATCAGAAGTTAGACATAATTTAGCTGTATGATTAGTGTTTGGAGCCTCAAAAAATTCGCTCGAAAGGTGTAGTTCAGAAAGACCACAATCAATTAAGGCTTCGCTAGGCTGAAGAAAATCGCACCCAAGTATTATCTGAGCTATGCACTTCGATAAAACGACAAACTGAACGTGATAGAGGACGTCTGCGATAGAAACCCGAGCAGTACACACCGAAGAACTGTGGATGATGTCGGTGTCCGCTCCACGAAGTAGGCCCTGGGCTGGTGTGCGCACTTTACGGAGTTGTTTGCAGACGTCTTCTCTCATAACGGAGACAGATGCACCTGTGTCAATGAGGGCGAAAAATGGATGATCGTCGATGAGAACGTTAATGTAGTTCCGTGCAACTGGAGGATTGTTTCGATGATCGACTACGGCAGTGTCACCTCCGGGAACTGCGTAATTTAGTTTTCCGTTTGTAGCCGCATTGGAAGGGAGGATGCAGGAAGCATCGGTGATGATGAACGGCGACGATACGGCGACAGAGATTGTCGTCGGTTGTAGCGGGGTTCCGCAGCTCTGTCGTATCCGGGAGGCTGATCCGTGCGGCGATTCGGGGTATTGGAATAACGGCGTGGGGGCTCGTCATAGTTGTATCTTGATGCTCGGAACCACTGTCGTTCCTCGTCGTTGCGACGTCGTCGGCAGTAACGTGCGATGTGTCCTAGCACACCACAGTAATAGCAGGTCGGTGGTGCGTTGCGCCACGAGTTGTTTTGCGGTTGACCGAAACGTGAGTCAACGATGGGTGCAACAGGCGCGGGTGTAGTCGTGGGCGGCAGTACAGTTGCAGGTGTGCAAACAACTGGTGCTGGGGCTCTGGAAAGGACCTCCGCGTATGAGGGTCTGGGTGTTGACTGCTCAGAGAATGCTGGTGAGGGAATGCCCATGAGTTGTAAGAGTTCATTCCGAATTACGTGCTGAATCGGCGCTTGGGACGTTGGGGAAGCCGATGGTTGTGCTAGAAGTTGGTTCAATTCCTCTCGCACTATCTCGCGAATTAGAGATCGCAGTCCGTCTTGAGTTGTTGGTTGAATGGCAGGGGAGGGTAGGTGCTGTGGGACAGGAGGGAGGTGTCCCGGCACACTTACTGCCGCTCCAAGAGACAGGACGCGGTGTTGGCGGGCCTCCGCGAGACGAGTGCAGCCGCTGACGACGGCGTTGACATCGGGAGGCGGCTGATTGAGGAACATCGCGAAAGCTTCCTCGGATATTCCCTTCAAGAGGTGGCGGACGCGCTCACCTTCTTGCATTTGTTCATTCGCTCGGCGACATAGACGGAGTACGTCCTCGATGTAGGCTGTGTAGCTCTCGCCTTGCTGCTGCACACGAAAGTTAAGGCGACGTTCTGCTGTGGCGCGGCGATTTTCAGGCCTACCGAATATTTCCTTTGCACGGGTTGTGAAGGCTTCCCATGTGTGCCACTCTGTCTCGTGATTTAGATACCAGGTTTTGGCCACATCGGTGAAGTAGAATATGATGTTGGCCAATTTATTGGCGTTATCCCAGCGGTTGTAGGTGGAAATCCGCTCATAGATGTCTAGCCACTCCTCGATTTCTTCGTCTCCTAGACCGGAGAATACCTTGGGATCCCGCTGGCGCGAGGATGGATGCCAGACGGGCCAGGGCTGTGGAGGCTGAATTGAATTGGAACCTACAGCTGTGGGTGTGGTGAGGACGGGTGAGGGAGGTCGAGAGGTGCCGGCGGGTGGTGGCTGCGCGGCCGAGGTGCTGGGCTGAGATAGGGTGCCACTGCGAAGCTCCATAATCGTACCTGAGGACGAGGAAGGGTGTTGTACCCCGCACCTCCACCAAGATGTCAGCACGTTTATTGCGGTCCTCACGGGGCGAGCTGACGGGGCGAGCTGACGGGGCGACCGTTGGGGTGCTTGCTCTGGCGGAGTATCCCAGGCTAGCTCTGCCTGGCGCGAGTCTCCTGCGCTCGTGCCGCGTGCTGCATCGACCAGCTCGCGCAGCCCGGCGCCTCTAACAGTATTAATTGTTCCCTATATTTTCCTGAGTAATTAGCTTAAATCTTCAAGTAAATTAAATTTTATTTTGTGCGCTTCAGAGGGATTATTTAGAAAAGCATGAAAATATCTGCTCATAGGCAATTAAAACAAAAAAAAATTATGTTTAAAAAAATTCCTCATAATGATGATATACTTGACTTGTTTTAAAAATAGTAAAAAAAGAGTCAAAAAGAAAATCCCTCATTGGGGCTCATTAATTCCGTGACGAAAATCGGATACCTAGCATTTTGGCATTGCATTGTAAATTCTCAATGGCACGCCAACATATAGGCACATAACCGATGGGTCATGGTTGCTTTTATTCTTTCTTATTTTTATTTCTGTCTGTTATTCACTGCACGTATTGAAGGTTGCGGTTTATCAAGTAAAAAAAAATCTAAAAGCAAGCGAAGGAGAGTCTGGAAATATAACTGTCCCTAAAGTATGCAAGAAAAGGAACCTGATACATAAGATATAAAGCACGCACAGCTTCGCATGAATATTTCCGCGACAATGAATGTATATTAAATGCAACCCTATACTTATTGCACTTGCTTTGGAGAAGCGATCAAAAATCTTTTAAGACCACGGTGGTTGACTTCGTTAACGAAATGTTCTCTACGTAGAGTTTGATGCGTTCGTCCTGAATAATAATAATCAAACCAGGGTAATGAATGCATAACTTGTTTATAGTTTATGTTCTACTTACCGAAGAGTCGACATCTCCTTATACTTGATGAACGCATGTAAACGCGTGTAAAAATATTCTAAAAAAACGAAAACATTGTAAGCGTCTGTTTCGCATGTAGCGGATTGTACCAAAACGTAACACCTATAATAAATCACTCTATGGTTCCTCTGCTGCAACTATCAGGTTATGGGAGCACTATATTCTAGATCCATTGCATTTAAAGATAAAATATATTGAAAGTGTTGGTACCTTAAATTATATATTTTGCAGGCATGTTAAAACTTGTTTCCTTGTCTCACAAAGATCACAAAAAACAACAGCAGGAATACTAAGACTACAAATACGAATGAAGGTATCTTTGCGAAATCACGATAAGCTCATTAGTACAAAAGATGGTCGTAATTAATTACATCACAACAAAGTGCTTTTACGAACCGCTTTCTTGATAGGACGTTTTAGACTTGTGCAAACAAGGAACGTCGTCTTCGCCACAAGGTACGCGTCGAATCCTAACTCCAGCTGGCGCTTCCCGTGCTCTATTTGAGCGTACGCTATTTTTTTTTTTTTAATTGCGAGTGTACGCAAAGAGCTTTTCGCTCTGCCAAGGAGGATTCGTGATGCGCGAGAAGTTGGCTAAAGCCAAGACGAGCACGGTTAGAAAATGGTGGTTCCCAAAAACGCGGCTACGGCCTCCTTGTCGGTCGTGCGAAGCGCGATGGCGGTGCCATCCTCGCCACTACGAATTTCAATACAGGACGTCATTGCACTAATATGGGAGGTGAACGTCACAAACGGTTTGGAAGACCCGGCTAGGTGAGCTGCGATCGCCGGTAACTTTCTGCTGGCGTCGCGCGAATATTTCTCGGCGAAGGTACGCAGGGTACGGTGTGCGAAGGTCAGTGCGCGAGACCCTCCTTAAAGAGGCGACGCAAGCGGACACGACCGACCGACCGCTCCTTCGAATTTTCATATTTGAACGAATCTAAAATGTTAGCCCGCACCAAGAAAGGAGTATTTTTTGAAAAATTAAAGTGTTGTCATGTCGCTTTTCTTTACCCCCGTAACTTATATTTTCTCAAGTTACATCATCGCCTACGTAAAACTTATTACTGTATCTCGGTGGCATTGCAAGTGCGAGACGCTTGGGTTTTTGCGTCGCGGCGGAGAAACGCTATTCAAAAACACTCTTTTATACGCGTGCGCCGACGGAATCACCAAATTTAGTTCTAGTGCGCGCTAAAATTGCTTGCGTTATTCTAAACCTCTCTATTGAACTCATATATATGCTCATAATAATAGATTGTTTATGTCATAAAAGCATGCGATAACAGTATATTTACAAACAGAAAATGCCGGCCTCTATATATGGCGTTTTAACACCGCGTCAGCTAGAGGGAGCCATGTTGCAATTGTAATTTAGTGCGAATAAAATTGGGTTTTTTAGTTCATAGACAATTATAGATTTCACCCATTCGTGTTAAAGTATTTCCATGTCTATGATACTTGTATAGCCATACTATCAAGCATTCGCGGATTACTGTTACACTAATATGTTCGCAGTAAAAAATATGAAGGCGGGCTAGTTGGATATGCATTTTAGAAATAAATAGCGCGATAGCGCGAAGCTTGAGTACACACTGATGGAACAAGCGCTAACTTACAACTGTCGTTTTATTATTAACACAGAAGACGAGAAAGAAGTGTCGTTTCTCTATCGTCTTTTTTTTTCGGCATGAACAAATTACCAAAATGAAATTGTCTTGATGGGAAGAGGGAGTTACGTTAAAGAAACTGAAAAACAACATAAAAAAGAAACAAGATAACCGTTATCTTAAAAACAAAACAAAAAAAATCGAAAAATACCAGAAAGAAAGAAAGAAGAAATTGCTGACAGTAAACAAATGAAATAACCTCAAGTAGGATAGTGAAAGTATTCTTCGTCACTTAATGCCACTGATGGTGCACTGAAACACGAGTACTCCTTTTGTTTGATGGTCATTGCCTCGTATAGTTCCCTTGATTTCTTCTCACACAACCTTCGAATGACCCTTGTCGCTGTAAATATCGGCGTGCAGTGACAGTCTCTTACGTGCACTGCAAGATGCTCCGATGTAGTTGATTTGAGTGGCGAAACATGTTCACGTAACCTGGTGTTCACACAGCGGCCAGACTGACCAACATACACTTTGCCACAAATTAAAGGTATTTTATATATAACCTGGCTTTGGCAAGGACTATACGTTTGTTTGTTTCTGGTCGCATTCATTGCTCCGTTTCTGTGGGGAGTTTATCATAGGTCAAAGCTCTTGTGCTGAAAATATAACATCGATCTCATCATACCTGGAAGCCACTTTTTTCATGTTGTGTGATACCCCGTTAAATGTAGGGCATTACAGCCGGGCGTCGTCCTTTGTACGTGGCTTTTCTTTCTGACTATATCACTTCTTCTACAGCATCGCACAAGGTAGTGCTTGAATATCCAGAGGTCTTCAGTTTGTGTATTTGTGTCTCAAAGCTCTGTCCCGCCTTGTGGTCACATGACTTCTTGAGGGCTGTGCTAACAGAATTTGTGATAATTACCATTTTAATCAGTTTTAATGCGAAGAATCATATTGGAGTAAATGTTTTCTTGATCGCGGCATGTATACTCACGGCTATTTCTCCGGTATTTTTAGCGTAACATTTTCCTTTTTCATTTTTATGTAATTTCTCAGTTTCTTTAACGTAACTTCCTCTTCCCATCAAGGCCATTTCATTTGGGAAATTTTTGGAAAAGAAAGACAAGAGTGAGACTACATTTTTCTCGTCTTCTGTGTGATTATTTAAACGAGATTTATCAGTTAGAGCTTGTTCAGTCAGTGCGTACTTGACCTTTGAGCTATTAATTTCCAAAAAACGTTTACAGTGACTATTAGATTTGTGAAAATTTGGTAAACCCGCTATTCCGGTTTGCAAGCTACGAATTATACTAAAAGAGAGTTTTATGCATGAATCATTTAGGATATCTTGATAGGAGCTTTTTGTATATATGCAATTGTTTTTAATCAATACAAATATTCTGCCCAAAGGAAGGTGAATATTGCGAAGACACTTGCCGAGTGTCTATCGGGCTCATCCGACATTAAATGGAGGTTACCCTGCGCGATTAAACAAAACTAGCAGCGCGCAGAAGGATAATGTTGGAGCAGTCTTGTGTATTCGGATTGTTTCTCGTCGCAAAGTGTGTAAACAAAAACAGCTATCCAAACAAACGTGAGCAAAAACAAAGGAGACCCAAATGTTCCTTTCAAGTCTTTCTTGAACAATTTCCTCAGCCGTGTGTTTTTGCAAAAGACGTGAGCGGACTACGGCCCTCGTTCTTTTGATTCCGTTTAATATTTACGACGTTTCCGTGCCTCCGCTGTTATGTTCTCTCGTTTTTTTGTGTTTTTTTTTACCCCGCGCTTTATTGTTTTTATTCGACACACGCAATTGGCTTAGATTCGGGGCGCACAATGTCCGACTGCAGAAGTCACTATTTGTTTTTCTTCTCCTATTTTTTTACACTTCCGCAGCTCCTGCTGCAATCGAGTTAATTGTGTTTCCGTGCATCTCTTCCATACATTTCCCTTCTGTGCTCGCTAAAATGATTGCGTGTACCTCTGGGAAGCCCTATCCGCCTTTTTTGCTAATACAGAGATACATTTTTTTGTTATGTCACATATCTAATTATGATATAAAGAGTGGGTATTGTTGGTATGTCTTACATATTTATGAGGATTTTGTATTGACTGGGGGAGCAATCGTTTGGCGGTTGACTTCTTTGTTATGCTGCATTCCAGATTTCGGCGTTTTGAGCCACCATTGAAACATGTATCGTGCGTCGTGAATTGAATTTCTAATGTTCGGAGTATTACCTATATCTACAATACGCTTCTGTGGGATCGTTTGGCATTCAAACATGAAAACAGATTTATTTGATTGCGTGTGCTTTAGAAATGTTTTTTTTTAAATATTTCTCGAGGGAAAATGGAAACTGATATGTTTGCCAAATATTAACTTCGCCGATGTACTGCGTCCCCGGCATTTTTTGTCAAGACTAGTTTGAAAGGAAATTCCATGCGCCGGTTTTATAATAGTCTTGTTTATTGCTTCAAAATCATATTAAATTTAAGCTAACATTAAACTATCCCAGAAATTTCAGAAGAATCACGACCGAAGGCGGTTTAGGTTATCATTTTATATGTTCTGACAGTCTTACAGCCATAACTCTTAGCTTCGTGGAGATGTGGTTTGTCAAGTTTAATATAAAACTGTTTACTAACACAATGCTTCTTTGTTGTTTCAGGTGAGTTTCTTCGAAACAAGGTGATGGCTGCCAATGTCGTAAGCGAATGTCTCATTTTGTTCAACTAGATTGATATAGTGCCCAACAACTACAAAACGAACAGGAAACTTTGTATTACATCTGCAGCTGAAATTCGAGTGTGTTCCGAAGCTCTCAGCGAAACGCCACTACGTTGCTCAGAGCCAAAAAACAAGGTGACGAGTAGTGACGTCAGGTAATTTGAACTACACAAATTTTGTACCACAGACGGAAAGTTCAACTTCAAGCTGTGCTATACACAGCGTCGTTCTTAAAATACCCAGAAAAAGGTTTTATAGCTTGATAAAGTATAAATCTGGATATTAAAGATCAGAGTTACAAACACACTGATAAGTAAGGTAAGGCAAGAAATTAAGCTGGTAAAGTGTGCTTTATTATCACTCTAAAGTAAACACGAAAATCTTTAGGCATCATCGCTGGCCGGCTCAAGCTGAAGCCTTGACTGCGGTATTAATTTTATTTATGGTAAATAAGTTGCCATGATAACAACAAACAAAAATAAGTTTTTAACTTACAAAATTTTGACATTTTCATTAAATAAAACAGACGTAGTTAAATATCTGGTGGTTGTAATATCACGGGCCTAAAATTTGACACACATGTCAATTATATCTGCACACGGCTCGCCGAAAAAAAAATTTCCGAGGAAAAATTTCATACACACGGCGATAAAATGTAAATCAGCTGCTCACAAGACCCCTATTCGACCTTCATTAGAATATGCAAGCCTCGTGTGGGACCTTCACCAAGTATACTTTCCAAAAACAATCGGATAAATCTAAAATTTGGGCTCGGTATTATTTTTTTTTCAAAAATAGAGACGGATTAACCCCAAAATATAAACGCATTTTCTCAAAATAAAAAATCGGAATGGCAAACATTGGAAATAAAACGATAAACAGCCCGATTGAAGTTTTTGCATCTGTTATGCCACGGTTAGCTGAAAATAAATTCGTATCAATATTTATAAAAATACCATACAGCCACAGATATCAAACTAATCACAGTAAAATTAAAAGACCGTGTCACAGCAACATCGACGCGTTTAAAACTTAATATATCTGTCAAACCATAGAAAATTAGAATTCGCTGCCGGAAGAATTGTTCCAAATCACCAAATCGCAGTTATTCCATCATAGACTGACTAAGAATTTTCACGATCTAAACTCATTTTCCAGTGCAGTGCCAACATAAGCAATATTTTTTGGAGCGAGTGGCGTGACATCGCATTGCTGGGGTGTTTCATGACCTTTTATTGAATATTTTTCGCCAATTATCTTTTATTGCATACGGTGCCGTTATATATTTTATATGTTGAATTTGTGCTGTGTGTGCAGTGCAGTATTGTTTTCTTATATTGCTTGTACACTGCCTGAGCCTACAAAGAGGCTTGTAGTGAGTGTAACCCTAAAAAAGGCCCCAAAAGCTGTTTGGGAAACACAATAAAGCTCTTTGATTGATTGATCTCGAATAAATGAATAAATAAATAAAATATAGCAACATCTCCAAATTTTGTACCTCTACACAAATGCTATCATTGTCTCATTGTAGCGGTCGATCTTTTGTTGTCTGAGAAAAAATGGAGACCCTAATTGATTTTGAATCCACCGACATCATAGCATTAGCGCACCTCTTCAAAACATTCACGTTGTTGCTTACGCACAAAGTAAATAGCCTACTTGACGCGGTTATACACGTTGTCTATTGCGATATAGAAATAATATAAGAATAATAATGCTTTACTTTATTCGTGCCACAGAAAAACCGACAGGTTAGGTTCCGCGAAACGTATATAAAATCTCTATATATAAAGTTCAATATATTAACGCAAACTTGACAAACCAAATTGGTCGTGTTTTTATATAGTTTTTGTAGGTCTAATAGACGGTAATCTTTCGGTTATTTTGTTGCTTCTTGCTTTATATGGTATACTTTAAGTGCATTTGTATATTTCATAAGAACTTATTTCCCATACCGGTCCGAACCCCTGTTAGGGGGTGAAAAGTATCAATAAAACAAAATAAAATACATTCAAGTTAAGTAGCTTCGGTGAACAAAACACTTGAAGTCTAGTGTCTTGATATTTTTTTTCCGGAGAGCAGGATGGCGTCTTAGTAAATGACAGCGTCCAAAATCTGACCCAACCCTTTTTCTACACATAAAAAAAAAAAAAAACTAACTCTTCACTAGGTCAAGTTTTAAGGTCACGGCTTGCTTATATAAGAAAGAGGTTTTTTTTTAATAATAAACATTCATAAAATGACAGGACAAAAAAAACATAAATGCCAAAAGAGAAGTATAAGACACAGTGCAGTAGAGCGAGGCGCTGTATCATAATCCTGTCATTTTAGACATCTCAGATTGTAGGTTCTTTCAGGAACCAACATTGGCTCTCATAGTCAAATTCCACAGTATTATATTTAATCCATATTTTGCCGGCTAGGTCATTCAGCGCAACCGAGACTGCTCGTTGCGAAAGTCTTATAAGCCGTCCGAAGCAGATGCCTCATTGCTCTTTGGGCCTGCAGACACACAACGCTGAAATTTTGTTGATTTTGGCGTGAAAGAGAATGACGTTTACTTCATCAAGCTCTCCTCTTGAACCCGCATGCCCCTTTTTACTTCGTTTATGAGTGGATTAACGACGCAATTTACTCATTCTTGCACAAACTTTACTTTATTTGCTGTTTTTTTTTTTGCTTTGGGAAGAATTTAAGCTGAAATCTGCTTGTCCTCGCACAGGGTCAGCCAACATTGCCATTGACAAGAAACTGACAAATATACATTAAATACTACGTTAAAACTGCAGATATACTATATTCAATGTACTGTATATTGTACTATGCATTAATAAAACAGAAATTATAATAAAATATAATATTGAAACTAGTTTCTAGTTAAGGAGGGACACTATCCTCTCCGTTAAAACAAATAGACTAAAAATCCATAGCGCTTATGGGTTGCGTTTTCTAGCCGGCGTATTAAGTTTCTCCACCCTTACACGGAAAATGTTTCAGAAGTGACTTACTTTGTAACTCAACATATATGCATATGGAAGAGACTTCTCCCGACCGACTCTGTTGCAACAAAATCCGACACTCGAATTTCTTTTCCTGAATTTTTACGGCGGCAGTCGCGTGTAACGACGAATGTGGGCGACGCGAACACGAGCTCGCTTTTTTCCCCATCTTCGGCGAACTTAATTAGGCTGCAGCTCCGTGTGCTTGTACACAGTCGAAGCTTTTCGCCACCGAACTTCCGTACGGATTCAACGCGCCAAACCGCGCGTAGCTCCGTCGCAAAAGTATGCATCATCCAAAGTACCAAATGACTCGGCCTAAGCAAAAGCTGTGTCGGAACGCCGAACAGACCGACTACAAACCAAAGCAAAGTCATGCACTAACCAAACTCCGCCTAAAGCATGAACACGGAAGAAGAAAGAAGGAACAAGAAAACAAAACGCGCGAAAAAAGACGTTCTTTTCGGAAAAATCCGGGTTCCAACTTCTGATTATAGGTGGCGCGAAATAAATGGTGCGTCTGCTCATTTTGCATTCATGTATGCACTTCGGAAGCGAAACGCCGTCTAGCGCCGTGGATGCTTGTACCGAGGTGCAGGAGAGTTCGGCCCGACACTTCGAACCACGCTAGGACCTGCCAGTTTTTGGGCACGGATACGTAAAGCAGGGAAGGTGAGGCAAAAAATAAAACGAAATACTGAAACGTTTGATATTATGCCCGGCATTTTACTACATCTGTCTGATTTGCTGCGTTTCAGTTGGGTCTGTTTTCCTGCGTGTGTTTGTTTTTCTTGAGGTTGTCTTGCTTGTTGGAAGCTTGACGGAAGAAGAAGCCAGCTCTACGTGCAAGAAAAAAAAACAAAAAAAAAACAAGGCGGCGCGCCATCTTTTGACGTCTCTTTCAGAATTGTGCCTTGACGTGCTTTGTTCGCGCGCTCTCGGAGAAGGGGGCGGAGTTTTCCATATCCCCTTGTATCCTTCTTTTTTTATCTGTTTTTTTTTGTTTTTTTTTACGTTCGCAAATATTAGTTCTTGCTGTTTTTCCCGTCAGAGTTGAAAACGTGTGACTTTTTTCATTCTTTTCTTTTTCTTTTTTTATACTGTGCGTGTAGACACTACGCGCTTGCTGGCGCAGTTTAACCCGGAAGCGAAACAAATAGAAAAAGCCCTTCGTGCGTGTTTTGAGGCGGTTACCTTGATGATCGACGAGGAGCTCGCGGGTGAGTTTTTTAGTTATTAAAGTAGCCGCCTCGGTAGTGAAAGTTGTCTTCCCGTAAATGCGTGCAAATAACGTCATACTTCGAAAGCATATCTGGTGTTTGTGCAACCTTTCGTCTCATACTACAAGACCGAAACCAAGCCTACGGGCCGGCATATTAAATGACGGGGCAGTATATAGAAACCAACTGGTATACACCCTTTCGACGCGGGCGCAGCCATCTTGAATGTCGTCACTTCTGGCATGCGTTTAAATACTGTTTCATTTCTCTACGCCACTAGAATGTGTTCACAGAAATGCTTGTCGAAAATTCTTGTTTTGCCTCACATATATTTTTCGGATATTCCAGATTGAAATGTTTTATCATTTTTTTTTCGTCCCGCATACCAGATGCATAACCCACTTGACTGAGAAAGAAAGGAAACGAAAAACGTCTATAGTTCTCCGACATTCCCGTCAGAGAAGCATTGTTCACGGGTTTCCTAACGCGCCTCTCAGTGAACCTGGTCATCATAGCCTTAGATTCTATAGTTCATTGAACAGCGAAATAGATTACAGTCGGGTATATTACTTGACCACTGAACCTGTTGTTCTATATTAAGCTAAGACCGCACAGCGTACGAGATATCCGCCTATGCAGCGAGAAATAAGTAACATAAATTTAAACCATTTGTCGGTGACGAAAATGTTCTCCTTGCGGTAGGTGGAACATACTGCAAGACCTCAAATTGCGTGAAGCCTGTTGCAAATGCCTTTTTTTTTTTTTTGAATCAGAGTTTACCAGGCAATTGTCTGCCCCCATACTCTCAAGCTTCAACGCCGAATTATAATCCACTCTTTTCGTTCTGACGAATTTCAACAGATTTAACTTTTTCGCCTATTTATTTTGCACCAAAACTAAAAGCGCTGCAATGAGAGTAAGCATGAGCGAAATGCCAATAAAAATTACTCACAAATATGCCGTATGAACGCTGCTCCACTAAAATAGCAATAGGTAAAAAAAAAAAAAAACTACACTTTTCTCACTTTGCGTACTTGCTCGTCTGGATCCAAGGTAAGGTGCGCTTCAAAATATCTGACGCAATTAAAGCAACTTGACCCTATCACAATGAAGGCGCAATGTAACTAAAATTAGGCTTGTCCACTAGCGATCTCCTGGCAGCTTAATTTCTTCATCGGGCATTTTCTTCTGTGTCCTTGTGTCAGTTGTGGAAGACCGCGATGGCCGAGTATGTTGACACGCCCCAACTCAGAGCACGTGCAGCTAAACCTAGCGCTCAAGAACCCAGAGATTTTGGGTTAACTTTTCCGACCCCGCTTCTTTTGATCTGCCTGAGCGTCGCACCGGCGATCGGTTGTGTATAACTACTGTATGGTGCACGTTAAAGACAGCAGAGTAGTTGTAGTACTGGAGCGGAAATTTGGACACATGGCAAAAACATCGGCGAGTAATACGGCCGCTGCGATTGGCCAGCTCCAAGGGAGAAGCGCGGCGCCGGCCAATGATGGCCACCGGATTCCTTGCCGACTTTCTCGCCAAGTGTCCAGATTAGAGTCCCTGTACTGACTATGTTTATTCTACTCCTGTCAGACGGGCTAATTTAGCGCAATTTAACCCAGTGTACTTCGCCTTTAGTGTAATTTTCGTAGTGTGCCACACGACTTCTGCCTGAGAAACACACTTGGGTTCGAGTGAGTTTGACGAACTCATTCCATTCGATCGAGTGCGTGGCATCAATAGGAGTGTTTCAATAGTAAAACATAACAACACAGAAAGCAGAAACGTGGCGTAAATCTTATTTTATAAAAAAAATAAGAAATTATTCAAAGAAAAGGCATGTAAGAGTGGCATTGCAAAAAAAAAAAAATATTGTGGGGTGGACGTTGAGTTTGGGCTGATCTGAAACAAGATTAGTGCCGCGGTGAATTGACAAAAAACGACGACAAAGTCAGTCATTCCAGGGATATATTATTTGGTTAGCAGATAAAACCAGCCTACTTTTGTTTCAGCATGTAACTATTCGAGACAACACGATAATTATTATCTAATTAGGCAGTGTCAGGGCCTCCTCGTAGATTTCCATAGGACGAAGCAGAACGCCAAAGTTGGATAGGCTTTTTTTTTTTTATCTTGGCTTGCGTTGATCGATCAGAATCATCCACTTTGCGTTAAAATCGTTCATTAATGCAACGTCGTTTTGGAGAGCAGAACCTAGACAGCCGTTTCTGGGTTGAGCGGCGTCGGCGTCGGCGTAACCGGGCGTTGCATTATGGGATGTTTCCCAAAATAATGTTACCCGTGATGTCATGTCTGACGTCACGACGGTAAAATTTTCCCGCTAAATTTGGCAGTAAAAATGTTTCGCTAAGTTTGGCGGAAAACGTTTACGCTAAAATTAGTGGGAAACTTTTATCCGTGTGACGTCACGTGACGTTACACTTAAATTTTACGTGACGTGTCATGTGACGTCACATCTCAATTCAGCGGGAAATTTCTCCGCTAAATTTAGCGGGAAATTCAGCAAAAATTTTTTCCGTTAAGTGGGATGGGAGCAGGAGAGGAGGATGGGAGGGTACGGAAGGGGAGCAGCCGCATACCCTCCCCGCCGAACCCCCCCCCCTCCTCCTCCTCAAGAGCTGCGCTCCAATTTGGCATAACAGAGAGTTGTAAACGTCTAATTTTTTTAACGTGTCTTTATTAAGGGGTATCGGTGGCAGAGTAGGCTAGTGCACACCAGATCGGAGTACGTGGAGAGAAAGCTCGCGCTGCGGAACCTGGTGATCCTGAGCTCAATTCTTAGCCCTTCCCGAAGAACACACTTCCGATGAAGTGGGTTCAGAAAGCACACTACGCTCGCTCTGGTAGACCGAGTGTGTAATATCGATAGCAGTGTTCAAGGAGTAAAAAACATTAGAAGAAACTAAGTCTGCGTAAAATTAGTCTTATTTCGATAGGAGTAATTTTAGTTGCGCTCTTGTTTTTTGTCGGCAAGAAAGTAGTGCATTGTAGAAAAACAAGCGGCTAATCTAGTTCCCTGCCTTGGCCCCTTCGCGACGGCCAGCGACGACCCGGAGGCACCTGCAGGACTCCACCAGGAATCTGAAGGTGGCAGGAGAGACGCGAAAGGTTTGCTTGAAAGGGAACTCCCCCAAACGGGGCGAGGTGCCTTCGAATTACCGCTCGTTGCTCTGGAAACTCCACCGTTCTCGACTGATCGCGGGTAGGCTGTCGATCTTGAGAGCGGCTATGGTGAAGGCATTGGCCTGCAGCTGCTGATCAAAGTCACTCGAAATTCCTCTCTGTGCGTCGGCATATCGACTTGTTGCTCTGGGGCAAGAGGCGCAAGCGCATCCGCAAGACGCGAACATGTTATGATGGCTGAACCATCCAGGTGGCTCTGTAACGTTCGATTTTGCACGTGCCACGTTCGAATGCAAGCATCTGAAGATGCACGATAACAAAACTTCTAAAAAAAATAAACATTAAAAAAAATTATGCAGCTCGCGGCAGCAGCGTCCCATTAAACATTCCTTTCATCTTTGCTTTCTTTCATAGTTTCCGCGAGCACGTATGTTCCCTTTACGTGATAGCGAAGGCGAAGCTATTCGCAATAGCACGTCCTCCTGAAAGATGCTCGCACTGCACTAGAGCGCGTGCTCTACAGGAACGCTGAAAGCTCGCAGCTCGCTCTTATAACCTCTGCTACGCTGGCACTTAGAATGGAATGGAGTAGAAAAAAACTCTAGTGGGGAAGCGTATTGACGCATGTTCTAAACCCGAGCCAAATATTCTATTTTGCTCGCCTGGAGCGCTGCTCAAAACTTGAGAGCTACGGGCCTATCAAGTGCCCCCAACACGCGCTTCCAGTGTCCAAGATTGCAGATATCGCTCTCCAGCTCGCCCTCCACACACTCCATGATGTTTCGTTGTGGCGAGTGGCAAGTGGCCGAGTGGGCTCGCGGCGCCTCGCGCACACCAGCTCGGAGCACGCGGAGCGAAAGCTGGCACTGCAGAAACCAGGGATCCTTGGTTCAATCCCCACCCTGCCCGTTTCGATCTGGATGAGCATCCTACCGGCTTGCGGACGTGTATCACTGGCTTGTAATGGCTGATAATAATTATAAAACTGGATTTAAATTTAAATTAAAGCTCGTGACTTGGCGCGACAATGTGTGGTAACGTGTTTTTAATAAGACGGCGAAGTTATTTATGGAAATATGCGTATGCACTTTAATATTTTGCGTGTCCATTACTTTACCCATCCTCATTGCCATCATTTTGGAGTGACACTGAGTTTTTCCGTGTAGCACCAACACATTTAGAGTGTGTTTCGACCGGTTGAAGTGCACTCGCTTGTAGTGGCACTAAACTAGCCCGTCTGACAGGGGTATTATTTACAGCGAAGACACCACGAAACGCCCGCTTGAGGGCTGACTGACTCCATGCTGACTCTAAACAAAACAAACAAAAACATTAACTTGGCGCCATTTGCCGCGTCCACGTCAAAACTTCACTTACGCGTGTCTGTGCTGGAAAAGCTTTCCAATTATCTGATCACAAAAATTAAATATGTGGTTCTATGTGTCGATAAAACACTATATGCATATTTTTTTACCTTCTTCAGTAGGGATAAAAACACCTATTAAACTTGTTTGTCTTGCTGTAAATTTGACAAGAACTAGCGCTTCTTTTCAGCCGGCCGGCCACAAACCGAGACATTTTCCAGAAAAAAAAAACACAAATAAAGACGAGAATAGTTTCGAACGAATAAAGCCACTTCTTCCACGACGTCGCGTGCTAAACTGGGCGTGACCTGTTCGTGCCTGTGTGACTCAATATGGCCGACCTCCATTCTCGCTTCTCTTCTGTCGAGATTCCTAAAACAAAAAAAGCCTCTACTTGCCCAAAGAACAGCGCATTAAGTTTGAAGCGTCTCCAGCCCCCCCCCCCCCCCCCCCCCCCCCGCCTTCCGTCACGTTTCGAGTGGAGACCGTGCTATGTGCGTGTGCTTGGAGGGGCGCGTACGTGAGGTGAAGGAACCGAGCTCCTTGTTTTTGGCTGGTAGATTTATGAGTCTCGTAGCGGCGTCAACAACCTGCGACGTTTTGCACGGAGTCGCCTTAAAAGAAGATTCATGGCATTCCGTAAGAGTCGAGCTGTCCGCGTTTTGGTCGTTCCAGCTACGCGTTTTCCTGTAAATTGGTCGGCTGAGACAGCTTCGTTCTTTGAAGGATGAAGGCAAGCACGGATTTGCTTTGAGCTATCTCAAAGACAGAGCTTAAGGTGGAGAATGGATGAAAAATGAACAAAGCAGAAATTACAAAAAAAAAAGAGTTCGGGAAAGAAAAGAAAAACAACCATGCTAAAGGCGTGAAGTAGTTGTGCTTCACATATGTTTAAACAGCGGAATGCTTGTCACGAATCCTCGTGTGACTCTGCTTGTAGATCATAAATTTAGCCAATACAGTTTGATATCCTGGGATTCCTTTACACGTGTATCACGCAGTAGGAAGATATTGCACGATCGCACTCCGCTACCATGCGTCTTCAGATTGGACCGGGAAAACGCGGGGATTGAACACGGGATCTTTGGGTTTGTCAACACGGTTCCTGGAAGAGGAAGGGCGAGTAGCTTCGCCTCGGCGGCTTGTTGGCAGCGCCACGTACGGCGGCCCGAGTGTTGCGATGCGTGCGGACGCGCCATCTGCTTCTTCACTTTCCAACGTGATCTACGCGTCTGTGTTCCTAGATCTCAGGCCGGAATAAAAGTATAGTACTTTTATATTGCGAAGCCTACGTGCGTCCGGTGCAGCTGTTTTTGAGTTCTCCGGTGATTTGACCGGCACGACTGGTTCGAAGTACGGATTCAATTGTTCCATCACAGTACAACCGGCTACAATGGTTACTTAGCATATTTGATTGATGTTACGCCTCTTGTTTCCATCCCCGGCTTTCTTGTCCATTATCACCGGGCCCCCTCTCTCACGTGCTATCAGTAAAATGTTGCAAAGGATTACTTCCAGTTGAAAAACTGCAAATATCGTAATAATCCCCAGGATACTAATAGACAGCAATAATACAAAAATAATTCCGGAACTAACTCGCCCCAATCAAAGGAGGTGCCAACATGTTCCGGCCTTTCTGCTACCCTCAGCACTTAGCACTACTACAGAAATAATCAATATTAATTTAAATCATAAGGACGTGTACTTTTTGATCCTTCGCCAGATAATTTCTCTATTTTTTTTATTGAGTTTTATGAACTTATTTTGCAAAAGCTTGACTGTCTTCCCACCACAATGAGAATAAGCAATGCTCCCAGGAAATACAAATAAAAAAGACTTACAGCATGCATCAAAATGAATATTTTACTCTTATCATTGATACGTTTTGCTCCTCATGACCTTTTTCTGCGTTAGCTCCTGTAAGGTTAGTTTTTCGGCGCATACACGGCAGTCGCGTTCCTGATAGCCAAGTAGAGATTTTCACAATATAACGATATTTATGTCCACAAATGTCCACAGAGTCGACATGTCCACAGATTCGACATGAGCACTGCGTGAGCACTCGATTTAGGCTTGTGAAAATCGATGCCTCGGTGGACATTCAAGTAGTGGGATGCGTTCAATCGCTGCAACGACGGAAATTGCCGAATCCTAACAATATGTAGATCTCAGCACGTGCGCTGTGCTTTACCAACCACAGAGTTGGGCACCGTGGCGGGGCTCTGATGTACATTGGCAGCATATAATCGGCACCAGATTGTTTTCCCGCTTGTTTTGGATCCGAGTTGATTGTGTGAAGCCTGTTCGTGTTTCAAGCATTTTAATGCGAAAGCATGAACTGTACAATGGGCGAAGCCGGCGTTTTCTGTAACCGTCTGTAGCAGAAAAACGGCACCTAAATTCTCATTCCTAACAAAAACACAAAGAAAGACACAGCAAGGATGATGCTTCGTCACGGAGGCCGGCGGGTACGCTCAAGGTCAAAGCGGGCGCGCTTCAGAAATAAAACACAAAGAAAAGCGCAGCGAAGCAATGCTTCGTCACGGAAGCAGTCGTGAAACCGGCAGGGTCTGCTCCGCGTGCGCAGTGGGAGAACGTGATGTCCCCGCCGGTGCGCAGTGGGCGAAAGGAAGACGGGGCACGCTGCTCGTAGGAATGCGGTGCGTATAAGAATGCTTTCGCATTCCTACACGCAAGCAGTCTTAAATGTCTCTGCTGAATCTTTTCTTTCTTTTTTTTTTGGCGACATTGGTTTTGTGGAGACAGAAAGATATCTAATGCGTGCTTTGCACGTTATGAACCTTAGAGATTAATTAAAGGAGTGATAGCAAAGCACAGGCGCGGAGGCATTAGAGATAATGTGAGAGTGTTTGATTGTTTGATGCGCACCAGCATTTCGAAGTTCGCGCTGCTCGAAGAACGAAAGTGGCAGACAACACTGGTATGCCGACAGCGCTCCGAGATGTCCGAACGCAACTTCGGCGATCGTCGGCAATGTTCGGTTTGGTTGGTTGCTATGGGAACCGAGTCAGGTCGGCTCGTTGCTATGGTGATGAGGTGACCGATCGAGGCGAGAGGCTGCACGGGGAATAGCGTGGTGGTACTCTGGCAGCTAAAGCTGCGATAAACACTAGCGCTGTAGTCGGGATCGATGGTGATGCTGACGCTGGAAATCTACGCTTTTCACATCTAGCTTTCCTTCCCTGTTTTTGTTTTGGTTGGTACACCACGTGTGGAGAAAATCTGGAAGTGAACCGGAGTGGGCACCAAAGCTGCTGTTAACCTTAAGGAGCACTTATTTCTTCCCCCTCATCACATCTTTCTCACACATGATCATCCTCACAAAATTCGCTTATCAAATTGTCCCTCTAACCAATTTCGCAACTCGGCACCATTACAGCTTGCCATCACAGAATGGACCTCATTGCCGCACCACGTTGTAGATATAACAGATAAAAATGAATTCAAATCTACATGTAAACGTGTGTTCCTCTTTTCTCGGGAATAAGTCATAGGATGGTGCCCTTTTTGTTTTTCATGCACCAATATAGTTTAATTTTTTTCCTGTAGCCTGGTTGGCACGGTGCTTCCTGGTTGTGTAGGAGTGTACATGTTTTGAGGTGGTATATTGCATTATTTTTGTTTGTGTACATGTGTAATTTTTTTGAGGGGGTATATTTGCATTGTTTCTTGTCTTTAAGCAAATTTGTACGAATTTTTTTGCGTCAATAATTTTGTCAAAAACGTGTACTCCTCCCTCATACAATGCCCGAGAGGGCGCTTTATGGTATATTAAACAAATTAATAAAGACTTGTCGTAATTTTATATGATGTCCTAAAAACAAAAAGTCCCCGTGAATGGAGTAACAAATTTATATCCTATCTTTTGTTTTATACACTTGTCCTCATTGTTCCAAAACACGCTAATACTACAACGCAAGCTGACAGAAATTAGTCACACACAACACTTTGCATTTTACTCGCGGCATGATAGATTTGGCCATGCTTTTAGAAAAACGGGGAGAAAACGTAGACGCGCCAAATAGAGAAAGAAAGAGTTGCCCGTTCCCATGCACTCCAGGCAACTTTCATTCTCGCACACACAGTTGGCGCCTTGCGTCGAGATCCCGTCAAACCTACGTGTTCCGCTTTCAGCCCTTCTGAGTGAACGCAGAGGCAGAGCAGCAAATCATTCACGCACAGGGGTTAGGAGATTGAGGCTTCACACGCAACATGACGTGACGAAAATGTTCCGTTCTGGCTCGGGTCAGCAGGGCCATTCACCAGAGAGCTGACAGTGCGGTGGGATCCACGCACTCGCTGTGCCAATGAAAAGCGTCCCTCTTATCCCCTCCGTGCGCGTGGGTATGGACCGAAGCATGATGACGTCGAGAAAACAGCGTGCGTCTGATTCAACGACCATGTATCTCCCACCGAGCTGTTAGATAAGCATTAAAAGGGGTATCGTACAAACCGTTTGCACACTTCCGTCAGAAGGGCCTTTTCAAAAGCACTGGCAGCTTTGGTTTTTTCGCTCTTAATAGCCTGTTTCAATCATCATCTGCAAGCCGGTTTTTCGCATCGTCGCCTGATTTGAGTTTGTTTATGGAGTAAGTGAAGTGGGTTATTGGTGTATGTAAGTTAGTTATCGGATCAGAGTGGCTCGATAAAACGACTGACCGAGCGGAATTTGACGTTGAAAAGTGTAAAAACTACATGGCATTAAAATGGCAGTGTGCCCATTAATCACGACTTGTTCTAATTCTAAGATGTTGTCACACCAAACGATTTACAGGGAAATTTGCATTACGCGGATATCCCGTTTTTGTTAAAGTGTCACTGAAAGCGAAAATGTTTTTCGAAGAAAATCGTTTATGGCACATGAAAACTTGAGACAAAACTCAATTACCTTTCCCCACATTAAGAAGATGGCTCGGAGAGATCGTTTCTGAGAATCGTTATTCTGCAAGAGGATAGTTTTTGTGCCTTCAATTAACTGCTCGAATTATTAACTTGACTCGTGCATATATCGCAGCCCTCAAGGGATCACGAAGGGTGCCTCGGTGTATGCTTCTTTGGAGGGAATGATTCTCCAGTGTTGAAATGTTAAAATGGCGGAACTTCTCATGTATGCCGACTTAATATTCGGCACAACGCAGCTGGATGTTCCCCTCACCACGAACAAAAGATACGGGCATACTTGAAAAAAGATTTATAGTTTGGTGGATTAGTGCTGCGCATAAACATGTCTTGAATCTTTGCTTGTTTTTATGAATTGAACGTCGGAACGCGATACAACAACAGAGGGAGAAGTAAAGACAAGAATAAAAGTACATTGTGATGATTGCAAGCATTAATGAATATAAGTAAAGAACGACTTGCTACTAACTCTTCTTTAAACTGAAGCCGCAAGAAACTTGACAAATCTAATAGCTTTCTTGGCGATCCGACGCATTTATGCGTCGGATCGCCGCCGAAATCCTCAGCTGCCGCGTTGTCGGATGCAGACTTGCGCAGGAAGACATAAGTTACCTTAACCCACAATTATACTCGCTGTTGTGGCTATAGATTAGACGGTGGAACAAGGCAGCGTCGTTGCAGGTTTATTTCTCCAAATGTGAGGCCGCACCAACTGTGCATTTTCCTGGCTCCTGAATTATAGGCAACCACAAAAGGCGAACGTTCGTGTGCTACTACTGCGCAGGCGTCTTAGAAACAGCCATTCTTGCCGAAGTGGCATGCTGTGGCATGTTTAGTGCTATAAGTACGCTGTCACACAGACTTCTCATCGTTGTGGGCTGCAGATCGGTAATCCCGAAAGGCGACCACCCGTTCGTGCTACTACGCGTGCGCGTTGGAAACCCCACATGTTGCCAGAGCACATGTCGCGGCATTTTTATTGATCAGTATCTCCGAGCACACTGATTTCGCATTGTTTTTTGGCTGCTGATCTAGAAAAAAAAAACAAAAAAAAACGAAAGGCGGCCAGCCGTCTGATGCTACAGCATAATGCAAACGTCATTGTTGACAATGTAAAAGCGACTCTTACAACAACAAAACAATATGGACGTTGTCTTCTGATGTGCCATTTACAAAACAAGAATATGCTCATATTGATCTGAACTGTATAGTACGAACCATAAAAAACAAAAAATACCAGAACAACAATCGCTAATATCCTTACCTCAAATGGTCATTACTTTAATTATGATATTTTGGAAGCAAAAAAAAAAAAAAAAAAAAAAACGTTCCTACATTCTTAATACGCCGTGTCTCATTTCACGTGGGACATATAATTCAAAGTAGCTCGCGTCTCATTTGCAAAAACGCCTTGAAGGATCTAGACTCCTGGGAAAATTCTAGTACGTCTTTGTCGATCCCGAGTAGCGCATGAATTGTTAGGCCGATCACGTGTATAGCATTTTGTAAATTTACTTCACCCGACGGGCGTAAGTCCCCAGAGCGGCATTTGTAACCTAGGTCCAGAAATTGCGATCCCGTGCTAATGACCACCCTCCGTAAATTCATCGTTTGTCTCTAAGAACACCACTTGTGTTTTGTGTATTTCCGACACGAGAATAATTGTGTGTGTGTGTGTGTGTGTGTGTGCGGTGCAGAAATCGACACAAGGAAACAATTCCAAGCCTGTAGAAGTTGTATTTTGTCCATGGGTATGTATTAGGTATTTGTTATACAAAATTGTATTTCTTATAAAAAAAAAAAAAAAAAAACTATCGTTGCTCGAAAGAAGGAAGAAATCATTACTTTTTTTTCTTTCAGGTTACCGATGAAAGTAGAATTTGCATAAGCCTACAGCAACACATAAGGTCTTGTAATGAGCAAGCGACAGTCCTAGATAAGCAAGAAATGCTAAAACACACTTTGTTTTAACGTCCACCAGGTCGAGCAATTTCAATTTTTTTGCGATGTTCCAAATTGATTACTTTATTTGAGAATTATTAGGCAACTTAAATATTAATTTGTGCGCAACGCCTCTAAATTCCAAATTTAGAGAGCGTGTTGAGAAGCATCAAATCATCTAGCTTACATTAAGGTAGCGTCCTTGTGTCTAACTTGTCAAGCTTTATAAAAAAGCGTGTGAGATTTCTTTCTTTCTTTTAAACCCCACCTGTCTAAGGGCATGAACAGCGCAGTTCCCTAGCGAGGAGTGACGTGGGATTATTTCTTACTGCCTCGAATTAAGATAACAACCAGCGGAGTTATTATGTCCGTACAAACTCCCTTGTCAGATAATCAGCGCCGCGAGCTGTAGAGTTTGCGGATATCGAAAAAGAGCGAACAGTTATCGCGAGAGTGGTGTACACAGGTTTTCTTCTTAAGATAGGCTGCACTCAAGACAATGGGCACACTCCAGATGCGTGCGAAACACTATCAATGCAAATGCAGCGTGCCTATCGCGTGGGCCTGTCCTGTGCACGCGTCCTGTTTGCTTTGTCTACCAGAACGCTTTTACCGAAATTGGCCCGCGTTGTTTGCTTGCCTGCGGCAGCGATGGCCCCCCAGAGATCTCCGCCTAAAAGCGCTATCAACTCAAAGATCGTACCGTCGCCATTAAGGTTCGCCGGCGACTTGGAAATCGCCGGCAAACATCTTTGAAGCCCAGAAGCTTTCTTCGAAATGATTTTCACCGAGGCTCACCCGGAGTTACACACCGTCGTCGCTGTTAGGCAAATGGTACAATATCGATTAGGTAAGCCATGCCGAGTTGCTAAAATAAAAACGGTGATAGCGACTAAATATATAGTCTATATATTTAAAGATTTTAAATAATATTGTTTAAAAAAAGTGATACGGCTGGGGGGACATAATATAGGGCGCTAATCGTCGTGAAAAGTCTAATAAATAATCAGGATTTTTTTTTTAAATTCACATTTATAATTAGGGAAACTAGATATAATGTTTCAGTTAGAGACTTGCCTATAGTCGGTGACAACTCAAGAAGGTTGGGCGAGGGAAAGAAAGGTGGAAGAGGAGGAAATTGACGCAACCTGCCGAGGGGAAAAGGAAAATCCCCCCCCCCCCTCCTCGCCAACGTTGCGTCCGCTTCCTCCTGTCCCCCCTTCCTTTCCCCCGCTCTACCTTCTTAACCTGCAACGTACCATAGTGTCGTGGAAAATAACAAAATAGGTAATTTTTAGAAAGAGTTTGAGAGCGTAGGAAGCGCAGTAGTGCGCTTGCATTACCACCCGTGCAGCAGGCACAAGGCTGGGGAGAGAAAACCCGGTTGATAAGAGACGGAAGAACATCGCAGGCGGGTTATCGTATCGGTAGCCTTGCTCCGGCTGCACGAGGGATGCAGTTAGCTCTTCGCGGTGCATTCCACCTGCTCCAAGTCTTTATAATATTGACTCAAGTAATTGTCTCCGATAACGCTCAGCAAGTTTCTAATTAGAACTCTATGTTTATTTTCAATACTTAAAAAGTTAATATTTATATTTCGGTTAATTAACCATAATATGTTTACAACTCGCCCGTTATATTACGTCCTCCTGGTCGTATAACTCAGCTGCACAAACCGCCTTAGAGTAGTTTCCGCGGCTTTATGCGAACACGTTTGTTATGCTCATCCTTCAAGAAACACAAACCCACGTGGTTGAAATGAACTTTTTCCCCAAAATTGTATATAGATTACAAAGGAAGGATACATTTTAAAGAAATATTCAATAATGTGCGAAAATAGCAAGCAAATATAATTTTATACATCGAGAAATCTCTAATAAAACCTTTTAAATGCCTCATATAAACAAGATACCTTTTTTTTCAAATTGACTTAGCATCTTTATGTACCTAATTATGCCCCACTCTCGCGCGAAACTGAGGTCATTGCCGTCTGATTTGTTCTTTGGCGCTCTTAAGAGCCGCAATATCATTTGCGCTGGGTTATAACAACATAGTCGGAACTCAGCACGCCCTGGGATGCTCGAGTTGTCCGCGACTTAAAAAGTACCTTTAGTCCCTCGCATGCGCAGCGCAGACACCCGCAACGCTAATCTAAACGCACAGCGCTTGCTCCTATTTTCAACGCAAAAAGCATCTCTAACTGACAGCTTAAAAAACACAGAGCACGTGTTCGTGATGTTCGCACTTCCTCTCACTTAGCGATTTCTTCTTCTGCTTTATTCCGCAATATCGCCACCTCCGAAGCGATAGTAGAGGGTTAGCATTGCGTATATAGGGGCATGCGCTGTGCGCATTTGGGGCTGGGAATGCGTGCTCCACGCTGGACATGTGCGCCGTCGCCATGTACCGATTCAACACAACGGAGTTTGGACTCTGCGCAGCACGCGCGCTGTGAAACGCGCAACGCTAGCGCAAACGCACAGCGTTCCTGCTCGCTCGTATATATGCGATACCATAGCCTATATACTCACAAAGCCTGGCAGTTCGACGACTGAGCCATCGAGTGCCCGGTCGCACATTTGGAGCGCGAGGATCTGGTAGCACAGAGCGTTAAGAAGCCATTTCTCGGGGAACCTGGACATCAGCGCGCAGCTTTTGCAGCGGCGAGGACCCGAAACACACTTGCTTGCTCGTTTTTTACTTGCTTCGTTTTTTACGCTCGAAGTGACTCTCTTATCTCGTTACATGCTTTCAACTGCTTCCAAGCTCGTGCTCAAACATTTGCCGCCTGCCCTAAAGCTACATGCGTTCCACATCGAGATGCTTCCGATAATTCGAAGCGCGCTGGAGAGAGAGGGAGAGAGTATTAATGATTACAGATAAGCGTGGTTTGTTTTGAGGAGGGGGAACGACACGAGGAGCGTAACTCGAAAATGCGTGACCCGCCGAACCAATTAAGTCCGAGGACCGCTTCGAAAACGCGAGCTTCGAGCGAGACGCTCTCGCGTCTTTCTCGGACCGTATCGATGATCGAATCGATAGCTCGCTCCACGCATGCGTAAACAGTAGCCGCACACACAGGAGGCGACATTGGATCCCGCGTACGGCAGTGGCATTATCGGTCGTAAGAGTGTCGCTTTTTTCGACAAAGAGTTCGCTCCAAGACGGTTTTTATTTCATTCCGCGCCACTAAATTGTAATGGGAAGTGCCCCCCCCCCCCCCCCCCCCGTCCCCCGCCGTCTTGGAGACCGGATTTTTCCGACAGTCAATTCCGTCGTACACCGTTTTGTGTGCGAAACATGTTAGGCTTCGCGAGGAAGATGATCGAGTATACCTACTTTCCCAAGACCTCCCTGCTTCGGACTTCAGAAGCAGCTATTGGGCAATGGATTGAGCGAGGCAAAGCAGGACTAGGAGGGGTTGTTACCCGTGCAGATTTGGGCCAGCGCTCGCCTACAGTCGAGATCCATTCGAAGAGGAACGCGCATTCGCGTTTGTCGTGGTGGTTGCGTCACGGAGCGACGGCTAGCTGTGGCTGCGTTCGCACTTCGCAAACCAAGCGAGGCAAGGCGGCCGATAATTGAGGTCATTAAAGTCGGGCTGGTTGAAGCCACACATAATTGCAAACCGGAGACGACGCGCTAAAACAATGGGCGAAACGCGCCACACGTCGTAATACTAAATCACGTTATGCGTTGCATTTATTTTATTTATTTTTGTTTGTGTCCGTCGTCTCCGGCTTTAATTATGCGAGTGATAAGGAGAACAGTCCCCTTAGACTGCCGTTTTATAAAGCTGTTGTCACGGACTGGGTGAAAATCGTGTGTTCAGTCTTACGAGAATCCCGAGTGTGAGTCAGACACCAAATGTCGGGTGGTTAGGATTAGAATCTCATCACTACGAGGCCTCTCAAAACAATGTTATGTACATTTAGCAGTGTTATATTCTAAACGGTGGCCCAGATAACCAATCAATACAAAAACATACGTTTCCGATGAGAATATATGTTTCCGATATCATTATGTTTGTGGTATCCGGATATCTCGTTTCTGACATCGATCCTATCTATTCGGATATCTAATTGGCTAACTGATCGCGCGCAGCTATGTCTGCCGTTCGAGCGCGCGACCAATTAGCCAATCCTATCCTATTCTAACCTATTCAGATATCAGAAATAGATGTTTCTGATATCTGACAGTCTCCATAATCATGAATTTGACACCATGCATTGTATTAGGTTTCTGTTGCTTCCGCTCTTCGCTTTGAAGCAATCTGTTTACGAGGTGACAAACTCTAGCGCGTGTTAAGCGGGAATTTGACACCAGGGGGTCAGTTGCTTCCGAGTTTATGGCTATAATAAGCCGGTGCGAGGAAACTGGCGGGTCGTCTTATCGGGTATTTTAGTAAGGAAAGTGGTAAATCTATCCGGCGTATATATAAACGGGTAGATACAATGCCTTTCATATTTTCAACCGAGACGTCATGACGCTCGTTCTCGATAAATTTCAAATTTGAGGCTCTCGCGTCTGCCACAACGATTGGTTCTTTGAAATCAGGCAAAAGCACGTCTATTCATAAATTGCTGCACTATAGAAAGGAAATGTTTGATAAGAAGTTGGACGTCATTTTCTACGTGTACATTCACGAGCAACCAGTTTTTTTTTAAAGATCACCCGGACGTGGTGTTCACTAAGGATATTACACAAAATTTGGATGCCGAAACCAACTTGCTGATTATTTTCCACAATTTTTTCTCGAATAGGAAAAGAACTGAAGAAGATATGCGAGTATTTTATATGTGCTGCTCACCACTATAACGCCTCCGTCATTTTCATTACCCAAAGCAGTTTCACCAAGATTCATACTTTCAAACAATCAGCTTCAATTCTACGGCTCTAATGATATTCCGGTCGGTGAGGATTGTTGATCGACTTCAAGTACTATCTAGACAGCTTTTTCGAGGAAATAAAGGGCGTGTCCTTCAGCGTATATATTCGAACGCATGTGACACACCCTTCAGCTACATCCTGATCGACCTGTCGCAAACTTGTCCCAATAATTTCCGCGTGAGAACAAGGATCTTGCCGGACTTGAGTTGAAAACGTGTCTACGACACGTCCTCATGAATGTTTTGAAGGGGCCTGCACGGTTTTCGCACCTCTTGTCCAAAACTAAATCGTCAAGACAAAGAGAAGTCCTTCTTCGTGACGTCAAATAGGGACATCAAAACATCATTCGCAATATTCGCTTAAACCTTTGCACAGGAAATGTTCCTCTCACACCAATTATTAAAAAGAAGGTAAAGAGGCTTGTACCCCTCATGAGATGACTGGGAAACCGAAAGAAAACTAACGAGAATATAAAAAAGGGTATTTATACAGAAAAGAAGATTTTTACCTTTGATCCTTCCGGCTCTCTTGGGTCTGTTATCGATGCCCGGAGGAGGAGCTGTCGCCAAGGCCATCGGAGTGTCAAAATTAGAAATATCATCTCGTACCTTACAAAGAAGAGCATATTTCTGATATTTTAAGACAAGATAGGGAAACGCATGACGTCAAATTGAAAAAAAAAATCATTCAGACGCTTCATGAAAGTTTACGTCCGTACAATCCGGATATTAACAACGTCACGCATTACGAATCAATTCCCTTTAAAAGAAAACAAATGTCGCAGACTAACAATGTCTCTGAAGACAGCGACATCCATGCAGACATCAATATTTGGAGCAAAACTTCTAAAGAAGAAGGTCGATAGCTTCTAATTTTTTTTTAAAAACCGGCGATTACATAGGACCCTGACACGTTAGAGATTATAACTGACGAGAAGCCTCTCCAAGAGTCAAATTTCATTGATATGGTATCCTTATCTAATTTCGCGAGCGAAAGAGATGCCAGTTCCCATTTATTTCGAACGTGCCGCGACGTTATTGGTCAGACAAAATCCGCCAAAGAGCACCGTAAACTACGATCGCTTTAAAGGAAGAGCCGTCAAAGCAGGATCGACCAGTCAACAAAGATCGTCCTCTCCGACCATTTCACCGAAGCGTTCCTCGGTGCAGCAAGAATCACCGCCATCGACGCACTGACCGTCGAACTTCGCTGTTGCTGCTGCAGGGGCTTATACTCTCATAAAAAAGGGTATATTCCTACACCCCTTGTCAAAAATATACGACACCCCAAAACTTCAGTTCGATGTACAGCGCGCTCACGTCGAACAGGCGGCCTCAACTTTTACGAGGTGCTTGAGAACGGTGAGATATACCTCGTTACACAGCTAAAGTAGGTATAAAAAAACTACATAAAAAAATCACTGAGGTTTTGTAGTAATGCCAAGAAAACCCCGATCACTTTCTTTGTAATCAATAACGCGTACATTAGCTAGTTTAATAAGTTTTACTACGCGGCTGTCAAGCCGCCTTTAAAAGTTGGAGCGCGTTGTACGTCGAACTGAAGTTTTGGGGTGTCGTATATGGGACAAGGCGTGTAAGAATATACCCTTTTTTTCTAAGAGTGTATGCTGATGCTGATCGGTAGAGGTCTGAACGAACGATTGGTCGAGGAGGCGTGAACTATACTTTAGACGAAGATTACTTCAATGACGAGATAATTTTTTCCACGTTTTCTCCACGTCAAAGAAAAAAGTTTCAGGGGCTCTCGAAGAGCATTTCGTCGGTAATTGCCTACACCCTCGATGGAAAGTTGGTTGTTCATGGAAAGAGGATTGAGGAATCCAACATAATTGATCTACTACGCCACGAGCTCAACAATTGACAACTTTCCTGGGTGAAAGGTGCAGTTTTCGCCGTAACTAGCAACTTCCAAGACCTGTCAGCCTTTCGCGGTCATTTTTACCGACGGAAGACGACATGCCGTCATCAGAGAAGAAAAACAAAGCGGTCTATTACAGAGCTGCCCATCCCGCATCCCTAGGTGGAGTCAACAGACTTGACAGCCATACGGGTAGAAGAACGGAGGAAATATTTTTAGGGGGATCCGACGCTTACACCTTGTTTAGGGAAACCAAACGCCCTCGTCTATACCGGAAAACGTTGTCCCTGGGACTTCGAGACGCCTACCAGGCGGACCTAGTGGAAATTCAAAAAATTCCCAAATTTAATGACGGAAAAAAATACACTTTGTTTGTGATCGATACTTTCTTTCAATTTCTCTCCACCGTTCCGATCGCTCTAAAGACGGGAGAAGAGGTCGTGAGATCGCTTAAAATCGTCTTTCGTAGGATGACGATTTTACAGTTAGATATGTATGGAATATTGAATTGGTGCAGAATTGGGGAGTTAGGCTTGAATGTGGATAAAGTGTGTGCAAGTCATTTTGGGGAGGAAACGTAACCCTGTCCCATCATGTTATTTTATTGATCATCATAAATTAAGTAATAACACTGATGTTAAATATTTCGGGAATACCTTGTCAAGCCTACATTTTTTAATGTTCACGTCACTGAAACTGCTAGAAAGGCTACCCAAACTTTGAATTTTCGTATTAGAATTTTTCACTGTGCTGATCAGAAACAAAGGGAGACAGCCTGCTGCTGTGTGGTTAGACGAACACTGGAGTACCTATGTGTTTTGTCGGATCCGCACCAAAAGTACCTTGCAGAGAAATTAGAGAAATTTCAAAACCGTGCGGTGAGATTTGTAAAAGGATATTATAGTACAAAAAATAGCGTTACAGAAATTAAAAATGTACTTGGTTCGTAAACTTTATTAAGACGCAAAGATTTTCGATTAAGAATCCTGCTCGCAATTTTTACAATGTAACAGGTATTGATAAAAGCAAATACATAAGATTACCTATCTATATTTCAAATTGTGAGAATGATTCCAGAAAAATTAAGAAATTGCGCTGTAGAACAAATTATAAATTATTTTTTTTTCACACACCATCGCTCAGTCGAACTTGTTACCCGAGTCTTTTTTATTAATGACGACGTGGAGCCATTTACCCAAGAAATGGTCTTGATTTTTAATGTTGTTATTTATTTTTATCTTTTATGATTCTCCTTGACAGCCAAGACAGTATATTCAAGTGTTTTGTTCCTTAGTTTTTTATTGGACTTATTTATTCATGGGCTGTACCTGCTATAATGCAGAAGTTTCGGCGTTGCAGGTTTTCTTTTGTAAATAAACAAATAAAAGGAAAGTTGACTTTTATGCACGAACCATGGCCGTGAAGTTTACGGGAAATTACTTGGTTCATATCTGAATAAAAATGGAGTTAAATTGTATTCTGTGTTTTCAAAGCAAAAGGCTTCCATAGTAGAACGCGCGCAAAGAACCCTCTCGTATGAGTCGGATCTACAAATATTTTGAGCATGGAAGAACGAGTCGGTTAATAGAGGACCTTCCCAAAATTGTAAACTCCTACAACTCCAGCTACCACAGGATGTTGGGTGCTCAAACCATCGACGTCACCGAGGAGAATCAGACCGATTTATTTCTTTGTCTTTTCCTTCTTCCGTCGGGAGCACACAAGAAACCGTAACTTCGTTTCGGGGATCATGTGCGCATGTCTAAAGAACGACATATTCTGTAAAAGAACTTGTTGTTGGGCTAGTTGGTGTTGACTGTATTGAACCATGGTTAAAAGCGCTAAAAACGACCTACACGAGATAGAAGACATCCGCACATGCGTGGGTGTTTGTCTTCTATCGTGTGTACGTCTTTTTATAGCGCTTTTAATAATGGTTCAATACAACGACATATTCATATAAAAAAAACTACAAACAGTCCTTCACAGATAAGGTATTTATCGTTTACAGAATCCGACTAGGTATTCCCACAAAATCTTACCTCGTCGACATTGTGAGAAAACAGCTCGTTCTCGGTTCCTTCGAAGCTGAGTTGTAACGTGTTTTCAATCCCGAAAACAAGGCCTGGACCATCGACAAGAATTTGAGAAAACGATGTGTGCCTGATCTCCACTACCTTGTGAAATGGAAAGGCTACAATTCCTTTCAGAATAGTTGGGTTAGGGCAAGTGATTTTGAAAACTAAACAAATATTAAAAAATGTATGCGATGATGTTTTTTAGACTGCATTTAGGTTTTTCCAATTGACTTTGAAGATGTCTATGAGACACAGACAAAAAACACGTAACGTCTTTCATAGCTCTTTAGTAAAAATGTCCAAGGGGCGCAAAGTTGCCTCTTGATCTAAATGTATTTCATAAGTCAAGGGTTTAACTCCGACACATAGTCTACTTTGATACACATTAAATGGACACCGACAGAGATACATCGACTTACTTATATTTAGGGTGTGCATTTTCCGGTTTTAACCGAAAAACACCGATAAACATCCGTCGGTGACGAAAATATAAAATCGGTTAAAACCGAAAAACACCGGTGGTTGGATATTTTCGCCCTGGTTCAAACCGAAAAACACCGGTCGTTGCTAGTTTCCGACCTAGCGAAACCCTTTCCCCGTAGAGGTTCGTCAAACGTGTTATTTCGTGGTTCCTGCATTCTTCCAGTGTTTATACATGGCTTGCAGGTGGCGTCAGTCCGCCCTCCTTTCTGGGGGTCAAAAGCGTCTAGTGAACGCAGTGGACGCGAAGCTCTTATACGCCTTTCCCCTATTGTGTCTCCCATGGCCCCCTTTTGTGGAAAAATTAACACAGTGGAGGGTAGGCTCTCACGTGCCTTTTCCTCATTGCGTCTGGCCAAGTGATGTCGGTGCAAGCCATGTATACAGAGGTTGCTGTGGTTCCTGGAGGACACTGCCAACGTCCGTGTCGTACAGGAGCGTGCGTTTTCATAACTGCGGGTTGCGAACCACAAGGAACGTGGTGCCATGAAGGCAGCACGTTCCTTGCGTGTAGATGCAAGCATAAAAGTATGCTTGCATCTACTATAATAACCAAGTGTTAGAAATAGTTGCTTTCTAGAGAAGAAGTGTATGAACTATGAGAATAAAATTGGAACTCTCTTTCTGTGATCAATCGCTTTTTTTCACCGATATTCACCGATTTTAGCCTCGTCGTGAGACGTTCCACCGAAATACACCGGTGTTTTGAAAATAAATAAACACCGAAAAACAACCGCCGATTTTTCTCACAAATAAACACCGGAAAGTACACATCCTACTTATATTGCAAGTGTCTTTGCACTATAGGTCTTCTTTCCGCAAGACATGAACGTCTGCCTCGTTAAGACATTATTTTAGGTTGCGAGTCTACATTTTGTCCAAGTTTAAGCCGATTTTCTCAATAAAGTACACTTTCATCCATGCACGTGTTGCCAAAACAATGTCTGAACATCGATGAACTTTGATGTCTTCTGTCAAGCTTGCCTCGAGTGTGCAGTGTCCGTACGGGTTTGGTTGAGACGAGGCCAGTCCGAAGACAATTATGGAGATGATTGGAAGGGAAAGCACGATGGCAGCTATTTGATGCCTGACAATCGGTCGTGTCACTTCCACAGCTAATGTGCAGGGTCTTTACAGAGTAGATATATATAGAGAGAGAAATGACAGGCTGATTGGTGTGGCGGCGCCCTCAGGCGCCACCTTGTAGAAGTTTCATCAACTATATTCTGAACTTGACATAGCGTAACAGAGCGGCGAGTCTTCGCATTTCCCAGATTGCACACGACATCTAAGCACGAAAGAGGCACTTGCATCCGTGGCGGAGAGGTACGGCGTCGGGCTACTTAACGAAAGGTGTTCGAAACCGGCCGATGGACGAGAGCTAATAGTCTTTTTGAAAGAACTAAAATTTGGAGATGTCACTAGACTTGATGTCACGTAACATGACATCACAGACATTGTCGACTAACAATGGATCTATCCATTGAGCGATGATCGACTGTCGGCTGATGATTCACTATCGTCCGACGATCGATCATCAGGCGATGATAAATTTATTGATCGTTTATCGATCCAGATATTAGACACATTTTTTTCTGGCATCTGAATAGGTTAAGATAGGATTGGATAACTGGTCACGCGCTCCTACGTCAGACCTAGCTGCGCGCGATCACTTAGCCAATGAGATATCCGAGATAGGAACGATGTCAGAAAGTAAATACCAGGGTATCGGAAATCTGTAGATAACAGAAACACATGTTCTCATCGGAGACACATGTTTTAGTACTGATTGGTTATCCGTTCCATCGTGTAGCATAAATCACAACTACATCAACTTAAAAAAAATTCTTAAAAAATTGCGCGGCCTAGCCCACTAAGTCACCTCCTCCCCTGATGTCCTAGCGAGCGGTGTTATTTCGGGCTTATCACAGAGTGAGCACAATCGGCGATAGTTACGATTAAGAAAACCAGCGTCTTACGTTTTTGATAGGCTGTCATAAACCTCAAGCAATATCAATTCGCTGTCTTGCGGATGGTTTCACCGTTTCTAGACGACAGAAAATCGTTTTTTTTTTAGATTCAGATAAAACTACATATGACTGGCAATAATAATTCCAGGCGCCAAGATGGATCAAGCGTCGTTACTTTGAAACATAGCTTATTCAGTGGATCTGGACCTACCGACAAGGAAGCACTCCGCCAATCCTTTCGTCAAACCTGCGCCCCATAGCAAAATTAAAAAAAAAAAAAATTAAAACTCGTCCTTGTCAGCGCATACTAAGCGACACAGGAGGAGAGGAAAAAATGAGAACAAGCGGGGACGTCGGAGAACAGAGCTTTAATAGGAAGGGTTAGCGGGTAGATGGCAAGGCTAGCTGTTTCTTTCTCTACTCGCTATTTAAACGCGTTCGAACGAAGACTTTCGAACGCAAGACGCTGCGCAAGGAGCGCACGTCGCTCCGTGTTTATTCTGATTGGAGGAAAAAAGTGGAGAGAGACAAAACCAGCTAGCCTTCCCGCCTACCCACTAATCTTTACAACCCGAGATCGACGCAAGAGTCCCCGCGCGCTGTCCTATTCTCCTCTTTGTAAGTTTTCCTCCATACACGAGCAGTGATCGGATAACGAACACTTGCAGGGACACGTAGCGACGCGGCCAGTTACTGACGAGACCTGGAAATCCCTCCATAAATGATGCATTTTTCGTTGACGAAAGGAAGAGGTATTGCGCAAAGGATTACGCAATCGAGATTCGCTGACGCGCCGCCGAACTTAATGTACATAATCTATTCTGAGATATGGGACAGCTGAGGGTTCTCTAAATGTAGATTGTTACGTCTAATGCATCTTGCATAAGTTCTCTTGCGCAATTCGATCTAAACGAGGCTTCTACTCCGCGCCTCCTTACGGGAGTGGCTTAATTAAGCTGCTAGTTTGACTTGTTCAACTGCACTGGCTATTTCAACTTCGTAAAAAGTAATCTAGTGGTCAACCAAGTTGCGCTACACAATAGAAATCTGGTGGAAATGGTTTTCACCAAAACGCCGAAGATTCCGCGAATGCAACAACTAAGTCTGATGCAGTGACTCGGAAGTATTGATCGTGAAATATGGCTGCGCAAGGACGAGCAAGAAACGCTCCGTCGCAGACCTCTGGAAGATTCGTGTTTGTTCTCACTCGGAACGTAACTTTCATCATTTCGACCTCCTCTCTTATTCTCAAAATTGCCTGCTCATTCCCACCCCGAACGCTCAACGCTCAAACCTAAATTCGCTAGATAAGAGCTTTCTACATGTAGCAACATTTTTCGTAGCGCCGACTGCGCGACGGAGCAGGTTTTAGGAACGGAAGCGAGTGGCGGCACACAGCAGAGGTTTGAACGGAATGCCGCCATTTTGTTCCACCGGAAATGCGCTTTGTCATTTCTATTGGTTGTCGTTACTCGTAAGAGAAGTTTGAGGGACTTTACTCGAACCTTCTGGGCCGAATGTTCGAGATGCTGACCCACACTAGATAAGGAGCTACGCGTGACCTTGTCGAGTCAGTCTTCAGTCTCGCTCTCGCTTGCTGTAACGCCGCCATATTGCCACCCGCTTTTTTGCTGCCTCGAAGCTCGTTCTGCATTTCGTTTTGCACAATTTCGCCATCAAACTACTACGGTTTGAAAGGGGATTTTCGCCGATTTCCCTCCTCTCATTCGGGACAATGTAGGAAAGTATAGCTGATGGTCAGTCATCATACTAATGTTTAATGTAACTGCAATGTTTTGGGAACGAATAGGGTGGTAAACCAATACCATGTGACGCTAGACATTTAGAAGAGTAACCATGTTAAAAACAAGAAAACAAAACGCTGAGAGAGTAACAATGAACCGCTTGTATAAACATATCGCCAAAAAAAATAAAGAAAACAGTTTAACGCACAAAAGATGTGTCAGTATTGAAACCTCCGAGGAACGTGTGACGCTACAAAAAAGTATATAAAAAATCATTCACAAAAAACCGCACTACGACCGCCAAATTTATTGTACGGTATATAAATGATGTACTTATCTCCATGGTCACGTGACAGAAATGCCGTGTCTTGCGTAGTGTGTCCCGGGTTTTCAGAGGTGTCTTTATATTTTATTCTTAGGATTAGAACACATACATTTTTCAAGCTAGGGTTGTATGACCAATAAACCTTTCCCGTGATCTTGGTTTTAGGAAGAGTTTTAAAACCTGGCTCCACTTGAAGTATATATATCGGGTCACTATTACTTTGTTCTAATGTTAAGTCTTGACTTTCTCGCATGACTTGTAACTTAACAGCAACACCACGGAAATACATAAAAAAAGATGCGTGCAATCGGCCTAGAAGCTTGTAATGAAACCAATCAGCGCAGATCATTTATCGATTTTTGACGTTGAAAGCGGAAGACGTCTTTATTAATAATAATTTTGTTCAGAGAAATCAAGTTTCCTTGATGTCCATTAGAGTGTTTACAAATATTGCCAATGAAAGACTCACAAATGTGGAGATTGCTGGAGGTCTTTGATAACAGTGGCTAGCAAGGTATTGAATCTTTAAAAATCCTCAACCAATTTAATTCCTCTTACCGCTTAAATGCAAATCGCATCTGTTTGTGACCTTGACTGTGCCTTACAGCTCTAAACATAAATATATAACATCCCGACAAAAACACCAACCAAACATGCCGTGTATACAAAAAATCGCTAAATAAATAAATTATATACGTCAAGAACCTCCAAATACAATCCAAAATCCTGAAAAAACACTGGCACCGAAATACCTTCATAATTTCGTAATCTTATTTCATTCCTTACCTTCGCATTTTACACCACGCTTATAAGTGTACGAACTATCTTAAAAACACCAATATCTTACATAGTTTTGTGAGGCCTTCCTTATATCAACTAACACAGACTAATATTGTTTTCTAAACATTCCGTGATTTTTCGTATTGACGATATTTTATCTCCTAGAGACCAAGGCAAAAAGTATTCCATACATTGAATTAATATGCTGTGAATGTACGAATACCTCATTTTCTCAAATACAGTTGTAAATTTTATTTCTGAAAAAGACAACAAACAATAAAATGATTGCCTTACGTAGGTCGTAAACTCTTTTAGACGAAGCGAGGAACAGACGAAACCGTGCCAATAAAACTAGTCTTTCTTCTCTACATTCTGTCTCTCTCTCTCTCTCTCTTCCTTTTTTACGGACACTTTATTGGATTTAACGGCAGGGGTAATGGAATACCGATGTCGTTAACGCGAGGGGCTACCTATGCAATCCCCGAGAATAAAACGACCTGGTAGGCAGACCAAATGCGAATCTACAGGAGTTCAATTTCCGTTCGGACTTTCTAACTGTTTCCCTCAATTTCTTTTCCCGTTCAGTTCCCGTTTCATAGGTACGTACCACGAAGCTCGTACAGAAAATTGTAAATGTGTAAACTACAGATGTCCCTTCGCATTAAAAGAAGTTTCGACAGTATATTATTTTTATTTTGTATAGAGCGAACCCAGGATATGTGGTGTGAACTTTTACATTTCTTCTGCGTACCGAAACGTTTTTGTTTTTTTTTATTGTTATGTGTTTTTTTTTGTCTTCTTACAGATCCAAGCTAAAGCGCGTTCTAAAGAATTTTGAACGGCTTCGAAAATTTTACAAATTCGGAAAGATGTGAAAGTTGGAGAAAGTCGCATACCAAAAAAGGGCCAAAATATTGTAAACAGAGTGTTTTACAAACGACTAACTATAAGTTAGAAAATAAAAAGTAATATGAAATTAAAGCAACCGTTCTTTCGGCACAGTGATATTCACCGTCGCGAACGTCAAGTTAGTTGTGAAAACTAATAATTAGACAAACCATAAAATAAAATCCATAGATTAACGTTTAAATTAAATGAATTAGCAAGCATACTCCGTTTCAACGGTTTGCTACCCGCTGTGAGAACATGTCTTAAGGTTTGTTAGAATCGAGATAACAACAATTTGGCTCCGCGCTATTTTTCCGGTGAACTTTAGCCTTGAAAAGACTAGCGTTTGGTTTTCGGTAACTGAAAACCAAAAAGCAAAAACCGAGCGGCGGAAACCCCACCCCCCGGAAACAGACGTCAACGATCCGCTGCGGGGCGCGGGTATAGCGAGTCATCGCTGCGAACCAATCTCACAGCGTGGCGCCATCCATAAGTACCAGGTGTTCGTAGGAGAATATAGGCAGGCCACACACTCTGATGTCTCCTCGGTTGTAGCCTCGGCAAGGAGGAACTCCACAGTCGCTGAGAGCTTCAAAAACTCCAGGGTGTTTCGAATCAAGAGCTCTAATTACTATCCTTTTCTACTCACTGCATCGGCCTGATAATAACGCCAAAAGACCATGCGTGAACGTAATAACCCTGCGTTTCTTAAATTCTCACTCATTATAAACACGTTAGAGTATAGAGTTTCTTTTTTTATAGTATCAGTTGGTAAGGCGTACGTAGTTTAACACTGTTAGCGGAAACAAGCGAACTCTTAAATTATTATAAAATAGCTGTCATAAAAAACACAGTACTCAATGAGAGCTGAAAAAATACAGGGCCAATTATTATCACGCTTTTTCGCTTTTCGAATCGTTTTTTCGGTATGTTTTTTTATAAAATAGTGTCGCAATATTATCGCTTGCAGAGCTGTAATAGAATGATCAGAACTGGCTATACCGTGCCTTCCTTATCGCCTTCTTTGCTGGGGATCTCCATGACAAAAACATTTTTTTTTGGCAAAATGGGGAATGTTTGTTTTCTATTTTGTTCATATTTACTGGTATACCACACGTATATTTTTAAACTTTTTTTGTGTGTGTGCTGCCATTTATGCATTGTTTTTTAAAGCGGAAAATATTCCCGTCGTTTTGGGGATAGGTGTCACTTCCTCCCATGCGATAAAAAGAGCGAGTTTAAATGCAGACCCCCCAAGACAAACAGAAATATAGACGACTCCCCCCCCCCCCCCCTCCAAACACAAGCTGCGATCAAAATTGCCTCTAAAGACGCGCTCCCTACTTAAAGGGTTCAGCAGTCACTGTCTATAATCTCGCGAAAAGTCCTTGTTAAGGGCAGTATATTAGGCTCTAAAGGTTGTTGGCCAGAAAAACTAATTTGATGTGAAATGCGGAAAAACCGTCCACGTCTTGTTCGTGAAAATAGTGTCTAAAAGTGCACATAACTTTAATGCTGCGCCTAAGTCTAGATATTAAGAAAGTTCTCCAATGGCCTTTTCTAAAAATTAACAAAATCAGGGGTCACGCGCACGTCGTAACCTTGAGGGTAGGAGTTCTTGCACGTCACCAGGAGTTCGCGAGCCCTTTTGGGGAGAAAAAAAACTGTACTCCCCTGGCTTGACCCAAAGGCGACCTTGAGCGGTGGGCAAACGTTTACGATGCACTCTGGATATTAGAGTCCCTATATTGTCTCTCCCGTCGTAGCTTAACGGACCGCGCTAAGACGATGTTGACCCTGCCTAGGTTCGAGACAAACTCCCGTAAAGATGCGGGCCATGGGTTTACGATGTCGTTCGGGTGTCACGTGATATAGACCCCCGTGGCAACGTACCCGGCAGGTCCTAGCGAGTCGTGAATTCTTGTGGCTGGCGATTTTCGCTAAGCCGTATTTGTTCCTGCAATTTGTTTTTCTCTTGTACGTATATAATTTGTTTACGCATTTTGTTTCACATCACCAAATGCCTTCCACCAAGTGTAACAAACATGCTAGTCACAAAAGAATGCTGACGCCTTAAAGAAAATATGATCAGGTATATGCGGTTATTCTTGGAGCGATCTTGTTCAGATTGTTATCGATTGCAGCATGACTTCGCACGTCACAAAAACTGTATGTAGTCAATTAAAGGGAAACAAACAACAACAAGAAAGCAAATACAATGATGTATTGAATTCTTTTTTTTTTATTGGTAAAAATTCGTGTTTATTATACGTCCGGTAGCCGCGGCAATCTCTGAAAATGTGCATTATTTTCTTAGTCATTTTGCAAACCATTTTATTTAGGAAGCTAAAAAAAAAAGAACATTTCGGGTCATTTTCTAAGACAAACTTTGTTGACGGGTCGGGTTCTAATATGGTACGAAGTGCACCAAAATCGCCAGGACGTTAAAGTTTACCCGCAGTGCTATGAAAAAAAAGGTCCCATTCGATTGAAAAGTGGATTCTCTAGCTACATCACTTAAGCGTCATATTACCGCGAACAAAGATAGATGAATGTCAAGCTAAAAACATACCTTTAATGAGGCGAACTTGTGCTTGCATACTTAACCGACAAGAAACCGTACATTGTGCGACCGCGACGTAAGAGCGAAGGCTTTGAAGCAGCCAGTAACCACTGCTTTTATGCACGCAGTCAGTTTAGGAATGTTCCGAAAGAGAACACACGACGACAGCCGAGAACGGGCTAGAACTTGCCACAAGGAACATAGAATGACAAAAGAAAAGAACCACACCAAGCGTAGCTCAAAACCCGTCCTTCCGGCCGCGTGTGTTGTAAACTTCCCCACGCATGCGGCACTATAAACTCACACCTATGCAAAATACTTGGTAGCCCACGGCTTAAACATACTCCCCAGGTCCCACTTCATACAAGGGTTTATTCGTTTTCGTGAATTGTGCAAAGTTGTTTTACCATCCAAAGTACAGCTCACGCACCAGGAACCCAAACATCGACAGAATATTAGTCCTACTCGCACCATCAGTTGGCCGTTCTTCAAAGGTATCGATTCTGGGAAGTCCCTTCTACCAAGGAGTGGATGTGCTTTTGTGGACACTGACACAGTGGACCGGTATATCGCGTCCCCGTTGCTCCAACAAAAAGAAGCGGAGACGCGGCGTAGCGCCTTTCTCGCACTCGGAGACTATTAGAGCTAAAAGCATTACTCGGTAATGCTCTCTGAGCGCTGCAGCTCGAGGAAAAGCCGCAAGATAGATGGTCTATATAGACTCAACGGCGGGGTTTCGGTCTTTCACGCTGCCCGGCCAAAAGAACGTCGACTTCCTCTTTACTCATTGCGCTCGAGATTCGTCATAAATAAACAAAATCAAAACAAAAATTTCGCCGACGTTTTTAAGTTAGCGGAAAGGGAAGTGAAAGGAAGCGTTAAATAGTTTTTCCTAGCCCCCGTCAAACTTTTTCGGCGAAATGGACTTGCGAGATTTCTCAAGACGAAGCCGTGCCGATACTTTAACGTTTGGAGTGGAAAGAAGAAAGGACATTGAGGATTAATGGCTTCCTCTGGTCGCGGGAAGGTATATGTCCCGGTCCCAAGAATCAGCAATGTGCGCCGACTGCAACCTCGGAGTCAAAACACTCTGCTTCCTGAACTCGGGGGGTACTTTCGGCGGAGCTCTAGAAACAAAACACAGTTTTCGTCGAGTTCCTCTTCTTTAATGCGTATAATATTTACGGTACATGATTTCAAAGATGCTTGACTGTAACCGAATGCATTAAACCCGTTCACGACTAGATAACACGCTGGCTCCCTCTATCAAGTAGCCCCGGAACTTCTTCCATCTCCGTATAAATAAAATTTAGGTTTCGATTTGATTTCGCAAGTATACTTGCGGGATCGAATCTACGTGCTCTTTATGAAACATTGTTTCTTATATCATTCTCAGATTTGTCTCAAGCCCATGGTGAACAAATGATGCGTGGAATCCTGCGAATTCTGCGCAGTATAATTCCTAACCTAATATAAACACAATTTAACCAACTCCTGTACAAGGTATCTGACGCAAAAACAAATATGGTGAAGGAAACAATGGCGACATTATAACGCTACGACGACCGCACCGAGAGCTCAAACTTACCCCACAGAACACGGAAGTCGATACTACAGTTTTGGGCGGAAAACTAGTTAGTCTGAAAGTAGATAGGGTATCGTTCTATAACGTCTTCCACCTTAGTTCCGTTTCAGTTTTTCTATTTGTTCCCATCCAGATGTTACCGAGTTCGTTTCTATCTACTTTGCTTCGTCTCAAATCGAAAGTAATCTTACCGGAGCAAGCCGCCTTGATTACCTTCGCAACCGATTGGCGAAGGTCCTTGCGGGAGACTTTGGGCAACTGCTAGGCCTAACGTGGTCGCCCGAAATCTTCGTCGCCAACGGAAATGGGGAAGACACCTCCGCCCTTTTATACGTGACCCGACATGGTTGTATTGATCTGCTTTGTTGCTTATTTTTGTTTCGTTTTGTTCCGGGCTGCTTCTTAGTGACTGGAGCTTTGTAGCGATTTTTTGGAGCCCGTCTTCATCTTGGGTAGGTTAGGGCTTTGGGTTTAGGTGGGCGGCTCGCAAGAGTCCCATTATAACTGTTGGAAGGTGTGGGAGAGCTGCTGCCGTAAAGAGGAACAGGAAGTAAAAGAGCGTCTCACCCGTAAACTGTTTTTTGTTTACTCTTTTTAAGCAGAAAGATAGAAAGCACGGTGTTTGCTAAAGAAAACTAATGAAGAACGCAGAAGTGCGGTAAAAGTAATTTCAGAACGCAACTAAGTAAGATAACCGCAAACCTCAATTGATACTCGAAATAATGAATACACGATGTGAAAGAGAATCTTATTTTCTATGTGTTCGATTGTTTTGTACACGAGGCTGGTGGTCGAATAAATGAAACATGGTCAGTTCATTGCCTGCTGGCCGCTACTACTAGTAGGCAGGGTGGTGAATAAAAATAAATATAATTGAAATCGCGATTTAACTCAGACCAGTAATAATAAAATAACTTAAATCAAACCATTACTGCAAAGTAATTTCGAACATTTTTTTTCTATTTAACGTTTGTCTATTATCTAATGCAGGCTACGTGCACTTGTTCTCTGTTTAAATAAAATAATATCTAAGAAAGAAGGACTCATACAAGTCTGAACATGAACAAAAATATGTCCTCCGCAAGTTGGAGGGCTATGCTTGATTTCTACTTTTACTTCATTCTTCAGCTATATAATAAGAAATCACAAATTTCTAGCTAGAATAATGTAAATTAAATTGTTTACATTTAAATTGAATTACTTTGACTTAAATTAAATACCCGATTTAAATAAATTGAGTTCAATTTCTTTCGTTCTTTCATAAAATTATGCATTTCTCCCACCCTGCTAGTGGGACACTGCAACACTCTCTTGCTCCAATTCATGTCGCCGGGAGCGCGTTCTTAACTCACTGGTGACATCTCACAACAAGCAGCAAAAAGGGGTAAATAAAGATTAGGGTAGAGCGTCGCGCGCGTCCGAGTCGGCGGAAACGCAGAGTCGAGCGCTGGTGAAAAAGCGCGTCGTCGTCGGGAAAGTCTGAGCGACTCGGCAACGCCCCGCTCGAATTCCTGCCCACTACACTCGCTCTCTCAAATATTTGGCCTAGAATGTTCGAGAGTGAGCTAAGGCGAGACTGACTATACTTCTTTCAACCTTAAGCTTCGACTAGAGGCTCCACCTTCAGTGCGATTTTTCTGCCCTGGAGAACACAAGTATGAACGCGCAGGCACGGGCAACCAAAGCACTGCGAAAGTCAGCCTGCTCGCGCTGAAGAGGAGCTTTCTAGTTTCAGGTATAATGTGTAAACGGAGCATAGGAAAGGTCATTCTGGCCTTCTTGACTTTTACAGTTGGGGTAAGAGCAAACACGATTCTTCTAGCGTTTCTTCTCGGTCATGCCCGTGGCATTATTGTCACGTTTATGGCGAAGGGTGCACGCGTCTCGACGCTCCTAGGCATTGCCTCCTCTATACTCACAAAGCCTTGCAGCTCGACGACTTAGCCATGGAATGCCCGGTCGCAGATTTGGAGCGCGAGGATCTGGTAGCACGAAGCATCAAAGAGACATTTCTTGGAGAACCTGGACGCCAGCGCACAGCTTTTGCTGCGGCGAGGACCCGAAACACAATTGTTCGCTCGGGAAAAGTGTGTTTCGGCGTCTCGCCGCAGCGGGGCGCCAGTCAGTGGCTCTCCTCACATCCGTTGTTTAACGCTCCACCTTTTCTATTTCGGCGGCCGCTTCTCGTGCCGATCTGCCGGGCTTTGTCAGTATATAGGAGGTTATGGCTACGTTATACTTCTAGGTCATTCGCGTTTGCTTTTACGCCAAATGTTCGAAAATCGATTGTTCTCGATAACGAGTGCCATAAATAAGGAGTCGAACACGGCCTTGACGAGTCAGTCTCGCCCTAACGCGACGCTCCAACATTCTAGACCGAGTGTTCGAGGTACCGATATAAGGAGGCCAACATGACTTTACCGACGACAACGTGCTATCGCACTCTCACGCGAGCTGTCACGCCGACGCCTCGACGCTTGCTGCTGCCGCCTTCGAAGCTCTCTGCTGCTTTCTCGGCGCTCCTTCTTTGTTTCTTTTTCTTGTTTCTGACACAAGTTTGTAGATTAAACTTTTATTTTTAATTTCATGCTTGTCGATCCTATTTCCAACCGTGACAATATTGTTATGCTTTCTCGCAGAAAGTTCTAACATTTCTGAAGGACGAAAAAGCGTTTCCTCCAAATTAAAACAAACGAGGTAACTGACAACAATGAGTTGAAGCAACATAATGGCTAGGAGGCGCAAGCTACCGCCCGTTACAAAGGGTATAGCCATTAGCATCCATCCATCCATCCATCCGATGGCTGAAGTGTAGTTAACCTGAAGCTTAGCTTCTTTTAGTGTCTCCAGTCTACAACGGAATCTAAACCGCAAGCTCGAAAGCGTGACTTCATATAGCGCATGTTTTACACAAGATTCGGGCAAATGAGACATTAGACAAAGCCCAGAGGCCCGTGCCTGTGGCTTTTACAGCGTTGCACGATATGTATAAACCGGGGTACATAAGAAGACCAGCGTTCGCCCCTTCGCACCGTACACTCTAGTCGAGTTCCAGCTTGCCCTTCTACGTGGGGCGCCTCGGGGATCCACCAAGAATGACGTAATGCGAGAGAGTTATCTTCGAGGCTGTGTTGTCCAGACACGCCACGTGCGAGCATAGGCTCCGCCCGAGTCGCAGTCAAGCGCGGCACATTTCCAATCCAAAGCCCTATTAAGAGTTTTTACAGCGGAGCTGTTAAGAGCTTGTTTCCCCAGGACCGTGTCCGCCAGCAACGAAATGTCGACACAACACTCCGGAGAGCTACCGCCATCTATGAGTGACGGCGGCAACTTTTCCAGCCTTTCCACTTTGGCTTGCCGACTTGCGGCCGGCCATTACTTCATTCCCAGCATAATATAGCTTCGATGGTCTTCCTTTTTCACCAGATTGGAAAGGCTCAAAGTTTTTTTTTGTTGTTGTTGTTTTAGAGGCAAATTCATTATACTTGCATCCATTGAATTCAAATAACGGCGCAGCACTCAACACTGTTGTCAAGATGCCATGTTGTTTGTTTCATCTAAACTCAAAGCACTACCAAAGTTACGAGCCGGTGGGGAAAGGGCAACGTGGTCTTCTCTTTTTTTTTTTTTATGTGTGTGTTTTGATCAAAAAGCGTAATCAAGCGCACAAGGTGTACCCTGATTTTAACAATTTCCTCTATATGTGCGTGCGTCTGCTAGGCTTAACTGCGCGTTATCTTAAGACAAAACAAAGTATAGTACAGGACGTCCCTCAAAAAAATATTACAGGGTTGTTTTCAAGGCTAAAATTAACTACGCACCGCCGAACGCTTATTCTCCGCCCAAATTTAGCGCTAGTGGTCGGAACCAGATGCTAAAGTTTTAGCCCAAGCCATTTTTTTTTTTGTTCACATGTTATGAGTGAATTTTTTTTAAATCTTCAAGGGGAAAATGACGGCCAACAAAGCTGTCTAACACATTTATTTATTTATTTATTTGAACATAGTGCCAGCCGCCTGTTGGCAGCCAAGGCAGGGGTGGGCATAGACAGACACATACAAAAATAGCACGATAACCTAGCACACAGCAAGCTTACATGACAAATCATTTGTGCGGAGCTCTATGGCGCGAGTTACCAAAAACGGTCCAAATAAAACCCATTTTCGCATTGAAATAAAAAGAACCGCTTAGTATCACCGAAATCACGCAGTATTTTTTCGCTGCTTCGATCCCTATTTGTCGGAAATGCGAAACGAAAGTGGCATCGACGTATTGTAGAACACTCGACCTCCAGTTTCTCTCCATGAATGCGACTTCGGCGCTAGGAAGTGCCATCCCATATGGTTAATTAATGGTCCAACCGCTGATTGCATAATGTTGTGAGATATAAGGAAATAAAATATTATCATTGGGAGAAGAGAGTGTTGGTCCAAGTGATGGATGAAGAACGAATAAATAATTAACACTGGGACAACACAACCCCATCTTTTGTGAAAGATGTGGTTGTGCTGTTCAAGTGTCACTTGTTTATTCCTTCTTCATCCATAAAATAGAACTATGGAATGAATGAATTATTTTAATTAATTAATTATTAACACAATTAAGGAAGGAAGGAATTAACGTAGAGTTTTTGAATCGATATGGATTGTCTTCGCTCGTTTCTGGAGATACTTGGACTAGTAAACAGTGTGGGCTACTAACAACTAAACATTAATTAGTTTGTAAATAGTTGCACTACTTAATACAAAGCAGTACTAAATACTAAAAGCTTTGAGAAAGTTAAGTCTATGGCTCAAGTCCATCACAATTACATACCAGCTCAGATGAAAAAAAAAAAAAGTGTTATCGTCAGTTTTATTAGAACCAACTCAAGCGTCCCACTTTTGTGTTTTTTCTTATTTTATTGTCTACCACTGTCGGAACCGTCCTTGAGAACTTGGAGAACTGAGTAAACGGTACTCAGACTGGGTCGAAACGACCGGCCGTATTGGCGAGGCCTTTCAAACCTAATCAGAGAAATTGAAGTACCTTTTTTCCAGAGCACTTCCTCCGCTTATGAAGTGCCCTGTATTTATATTTTTGTCGTTTTCTCCAAGTCAACATAATCATTTTTTTACGTCGCAATTTGCCGACAAATAATGAGAGCTGGGAATGAATCGTACATTTGTTTTTTTTTTTTTTTTAAACTACGTGAAGAGCTTGCGCAAGTGGGGAAGGCTTTAAACTTTACGAACCTGAGGCGCGCTCGCCATCGGTTTAATTTCGAGCATTCCGCGGGGCCTCAATCTCCCAGTTTCTTTTTTTTTTTTTGTCATATGTTTGATAATTGAAATTGTTTAATTTTGATGTTTACTTCTTTTTTACTCATTTGTGCCGTATTTAACGACACAATGAGCTTTTTTTTTTGCTTGTATTTACAGTTTGCCTTTGGCATCTTTAATTATTTTTTTTTACATAGACTTATTTTATACGTCCAAATATTGCCGTAGGGTCTAATGTGCTAATTTGGGAAACGAAAAAAAGAATACAAAACACTCTTTCAAGCAAATCTCCTCAGCGAGAAAAATCTTTTTTTAGAACTACAAGTAAAGTACCAATATATTTGTCTTAGAACATAATTCAGGCGCGCTGAATTATACTTAAATAGCACAACACTTCAAGAACAAGGCATAATAACTTGAAAAAGGGCTGACTATATGAATACTTACTGGGGAGTCAGGACTTGTCCCGTTCACTTCATAAGTATTTTCGATGTATGTTTGGTACTCTTTCAGTTTTCAACGTAGGGAAACTTATGTGAAGACTAGGCACTTTCTGCCGTTAGAACAAAGCAAAAAAAAAGTTTGAAAGGGGTTGCAGAAACAACGTCTACACACGCACCCACCAATTCTCATGTAACATTACGCACAAGATAAATCGTGATGTGCGAATCTAGCGTCCGTCACGGAACAGCGGATGTTTTCTTGCCACGCCGTCATACTTACGATGGTGACCACCAGAGGGCACCACCGTTCGAACTCTTACTAAATATTAGACCTGTCTCACGTCTGGTCTTTCCCACAGAAGCAATTTTCAAAAAGTCTAATGTAAAAAAAAAAAAAAACGAGTAAAGGGATGGATGCGTTAGATCTAACAGATTACTTTCGCCATCTGAACGGTATTTTTTGTTTTTGTTTTTAATAAAAACAGGTAACTTTTGCCTAACGAAGAACGTATGTTTTGTTGTTTCTTTCTACCCAATTTTCTTCCCATCTACGAATGCAGTTAGAAAGAAAAGAACAAAAGCCACTTCTGCATGGCACAAGATTGGGAAGGGAAGCCGGTATTTGTATATTTCTTTCTGCTGTCAGGCAACAAAATAGTCCCGAGAAAGTTTTTTTTTTTTCGTACTTTGCAATTTATCAAAAAGAAGAACAGAGGTCACGCCTGAACCCGTGCTCAAATCGTGTGGTGTTCTGCTTTCTCGCTTATTACCATCTTTTATCTTCATTTCGAGCAAAGCAGAAATACTTCAGTTGAATATGTTAACACAGCTCCATGAAAAAAAAAAAAAACTATCTGAGAACTGCTTTTTCCTTTGACAGCTTCAAATAATAACTGTAAGAAAGGTCATTCCTATGCAAACCACTACCCATAGTCCACAACAATATACCTCATAGGCCTTTCGCGAGCACCATCGCGGCCCGAGTTAATATTTTCTTTTACAAATCTTGCCAAGATTCCGGTGTTTCTTCAGTTATATTTCCAACATTATTCCCCTAGGCGACAAAAAAAAAAAAAGGAATATGGGTGATGTCATTCTAAGCCTGAAAAAGCCCTAAAAAAAAGAATACGGGTACCATGAAAAGAACGTCCATTTTTGCAGAACCCCCTATCCATGCACTATACGTTTTCTTTCATGCGCCTCTTTTTCCCCCCACGCCGGAACATTTTTTTTATATAAAATAGATATAAGGACAAGAAAACGTAGATGTTATTCCGCAGTGCCGTTATCCACGCCTCCCGTTCACCAACCCACTTCATCGCGGCAAAGCTGCCCAAGAGCATCGCTTCTAATTTGCATTTTATACGGAGACTCCAAGAAAGACGCCCAGGCGGTTTCCAGGAGGCCACGCCGGTGCTGCGAAGTTGGCCCGGTCCCATGTGAATGTTTTATTTCAGGTGCCATATGCAGCCCAGACGCCTCCTCAGCCTCCATGTCCTCCTCCAGCTTCCCGCCAAAACGTTTCTTCTCATTCGCGCGCCTTTTTTTCCTCATCCTCACTTTTCTTGTCCTCTTCCGGCACTCTGACCTCTTCTGCCGTCCATATCTCCGCCAACGTTCCCCAGCCAACTCCCTTCACACGTTAGCTTTCTTTCTTTTTCTTAACGCGGACGCTTCCCTACTCTCGAGGTTTTCCTCGCTCACGTCGAAACTATGCGAGTGTTCGCAGCGAACAGCCGCGCAGTTTTCTCGCTGTCGAAAGTTCAAACGGCACCAGGCACGCACTCTTCGTTTTTCGCCTTCTTGATTTTTCACCCCTTTCGCGTTTGTTTGTATTGTAGCCTTGAGAAGCGAAACGCTTTTCCTTTGGCCCCCCCCAACTGGTGCCGTCGTGGGGTTGGGGCGAAGTGTTGGAAGACGCCGTTGGGAGTCGGCGTTTGGATTTATGCAAAAATATCTTTTTTTCTTCTTTTGAACTGCGTGAGTGCGAGCCGATGCTTATGTCTGTGTGTAGGTGCGCGGAGATTGATGCAGATTTGTCGTGATGTTGGAAAGACAAACATGGCCCGTTGTTTTCGCTGTCTCGTTTCGTCGTTTCCTTCCTACTGCATTGTTTACGCCAAAAGCACCGGCGAATATGTCGAGATACTAAAGAAAGTGTTCTCGGTGTATGGGCTGAGAAGAGTGCCGAGTCTTCAGTCGCCCTACTGCGGCGCCTGAAACGCGTCTACGGCAAATGTGTTTTTCGCGTCCAAAAAAAAAAATACTCTCGATTTCCGCTTTTTGACGTCACAGGCCTGTCACGTTGTCGCCTACCGCGATCCTGGCGGTGTCCCAGCAGCGGTGGTGGGTGTGACGGACGCCTGACCTGCTGCAGGTCACTCTTCAGCTTGACAGTCAATGGAAGCTTCAGCTGACAGGAGTTGGCACGTTGCGACGACAGCGACACTCACGGTCGCTCGCACTTTTGCGGGGTCTTCTACCACCACCCGCGCGGGGATCTGCAAACCGTCAGGATCGTTGGTAGGTACAATAAATAAAGCGATAAATAAATCAAAATTTCCACGTCGGACAACATGACACGCCGGATTTTGGGACGTTATTTGTTGCAGGACCTCTTTTGATGCATGCCCAGGGTAAGATTTTAATTACACGAGTCCAATGCACATTCCTGCACCGCAGTCATAACCAAAGATGAGAGTTTTATATTTACGATGCTCCAGCTGTGTGAGGCTGAACGAATTTTACATATCAGCTTAAGGAGTGCAAGCAAAAATCAATGCAAGTTAAATCAGGAATTTATTTATTGCAGTAATTCTGCACCCCCCCCGCCCCCAAAGCATGATTTCACACCAAAATAGCGCGTGCACCCTGAAGGGTATAAAAACACTATTACAGATTTCCACATAAGATTTCACCCTTCCCGCACCCCAATTTCAGTATAACTGACCCTTCTAAACTTTGAAAACGTGGTGCCATTCTATAGAACACCTGTAAGAAGGGAATGAAAGAGTGTGCTGCGGTGATGTAAGGCAAAAGGTTTGATGAACGTGCTCCGAATCGGGATGTGTCAGCGCACTTGGTATCTCTATATTTCAAAATTTGATGATTGTGATTAGATGATGCAACATAAACCCGTGGCTTCTTTATTCTCTCGTACCTTAAAAAAAGAAGAAAAAAATACATATTGCGCCAACAGAAGGAATAATATTATGTGCATTTTCGAAATACGCTCCCCTATCAGGTAGAGTCATCCGTCTTCCAAACAACGCCTTCTACATTGCCATAGCTCGATTCAAAGACCGTGTCGAACTTTGATGACGGGAACACAACCCCGCTGTAGCGGAGCATTGATAGATATTCCTGCTTCGCATGCAATGTATTACTCAACTCTCGGCTGGTATTCATTCGACGCCAGAGTCTACATAAAAACCTGAAAAACCTGTAGTTTTTTTTGTTTTTTTCTACCCTTTGTCATACTCACAAATCTAAAAGCAGTGAGTACTTTTCATCATTCCAAGTGCACTCTCATCGAACCAAAGGAACATTTCAAAACGCAATGTATATGGCAATGTTTTGTTTTTATTCTTTGATGTTGACAGAGGTTTGCGTAACGAGAAACATGCAAAAAACATCGTTCTTTTTTTTTGTAGCGTTTTCAGTATCAGCAGACGCAAAAAGTATTACCAATGTCAGCACACGGGCCCTAATGTTTCAGAGGGCGGGGTAAAATGACTTGGGGCACCTATAGGACATGCCTGTCAGTTGTTATGAAAAGCAAACGTACGCTTTACGTTTGTATCGTTTCAGACACACGGTTTACTTCTTTCTGAGGATACGTAGAGGAGGGCATTCATCGAAGCAATGTTGGTCCGTTAATTGCGAATAACGTTTTTCGGCCTAAATACTTAGTTGAAGCATGAAGGACAGCTCCAATAAGAGTGATTACATTTTTATTTTATGTTTCTAAATTGTTTCATTAAAAGCCCGCTTGGGCAAAATAGGTCAAAAGAAACATCACATGTGGAGATGAGAACGACCAACAAAAATCCTGTTTTGCTCAGCCGTCCGCAATGCAACGTAACTGGAGCATTAAATCGCTCGCCAGAGTGATTCATTTGTGTCTACCGCGCGAAGGGCCCGCACTTGTCCAGCACTACACGCAGACAAATGTAAAAAAAAAAAAGTTTCGAAAAGAGTCCTTTCAAGAAGCGCCCGCATCTCGCGACATGAGATCTCTCACGCATAGTTCACGGGGATGACGATCTTACAGAATAGATTGGACGCTCCCAAACAACGAAACGCGTAGAAAAACACCCGCAGATGTAAAGCCCGGCTTGAAATTGCTCACATAACCACGGCCAGAATACCACCCCCCCTCCCCTCTCCCCCCCCCCCCCCCCCCCCCCCAAAAAAAAAAAAAAAATACTGACTATAAATACAGAGATTAGATTTTCACGTGTAGACAGGGAGCGGCTTAACCTCTGAAGGACCTTCACGGTGATGTTATTTCGCAGGGTGCAGCGTCTACCTCGAGAATTCCCAGTTTTATCAAAGACGCGGATTCGTGCGCGCAGCTTTCGTTTACCCCCTCCTGACTCTACTCTGCCGCTCCGGGAGCCGGGTTCTATAGAGCACCATCTCATTAAAATCGCACAGCGAAAGTCTACTGCGTCCATTATACCCTCCGCGAGCCCCAAAACGCCTCAGCATTCAAAATTCCTCGAAGTCTCGCTACTGGATCCTCATCTAACCAACAACAAAATACCTGCCTTTTTTTTTTCGCCCTTTCTTTCTTTCTCTCGTTCTCCCTCTATCCCTCTCTCTCTCTTTCTTTCTCTCCCTCTCTTTCTCGTTGCGGCACTGCAGTCGTCGGCCCCGCGCCAGACAATTTCCGCCGGCGTCGGAGATGCGCGCCTGTCTCCCTTTGTTCGTCTCCTTTGCCTCGTTTCCGAGGATGATTACGCTCAGCCATTTGCGGAGGAAGTCGTTTATTCGCGAGCCTTCTTTCATTTTACCCTCCTTCCCTACTTCACAAAGAACGCAGCTATCAAAACTCTTCCTCCCCTCACCACATTTTTTTTTAAACTGTTCTCTCATATTCCACCCTCCAATTTTCTCCTGTATATGCAACACGCGTCGCCCTTCCACCCTTGTTTCAGCTTTTCCCTTTTTCCCCACCTACTTGTAACTTACTCTCTTTGGGCGTTTTCCCGAACCGTCTTACCTCGTCGCCCTCCTGGCCATATTCCGTTTCACCTCATGGTGGACCGCAGGACACGCTACGAGCCAACCCAGTGTTGCCAACTAATCACGTGACCACGCACCCCCCGCGACGACTCGCTCCGCCCTCCCGCCCCCCCTACTAAAATGTCACGTGAAACTTACACGCATTGAATTGGCTCCGCTAGCTCGTAGAGGGCGCAGCGGTCCATCGTGAAGAGAAAAAAAAATGCACCTAGAAACTCGCTCCTTTTTTTTTTTTTTTTGTTCTTGGATTTTCTGTTGTGACGTATTCCTCCCCTCCCAAACAGAAAGAAAAACACACACAAAAGAAACAGCACGCTTTTTAGTTTTCTTCCCTCCCGCCCTCCTGCCATCTCTTCCTTTCAGACCGCTCCACTAGACAAAATATGATGTTCTCCGCGCTTCGGCGTCATTCATAATTTCGGTTGGAAACCCTGAGCAATGTCTTCTGTGCAGACGACGAGAACGAGTGCCGCGCGACGTCTGAAGTGCGAGTGGCATGCCGAGTGAGAGACTCGAGTACACATTATATATGCACCGTTTTATCTTAGGATGGACCGCTGTCGAAGCTACAAGCCAACGAAATTGATCCAATGCCCTGCGGATGTCACGTTACCGTCGGGATGTTGCGCGTAGGCACGTGACAGGTTTGCAGTGCCGAATTGGCGAGGTTGGGTTGTTACGTTATGAGCGGTTCATCAGAGCATAACTGTTTTTACTTCTACCGAACAGACGGTCGGCTTTGCCCGCCTCAACTCTAAGAAAGGATTGTTGATTTTTTTTTCATAATATTTATTTATTTGTTTATTTCGGGTTACCCCGCAGCGCCCGAAGGAATTATTGAGGGGGGGGGGGGGTACATAGTTGTGAAGGTTTAAATACACTCATGCATATGTACCAAAAAACAAGAAAACCCAACCACGCAGGAAAACACGCTCAAACAAAAGAAAGCCCGGAATATGATGACAGCCGCACTGGGTGCTCGCATTCCAGGTATCTGCCAGACAAAAACATCAGCTGAGGAAAATATGCGCTAACAGCAAAAACAAGTAACTCTCGCTTGCCGCGTGACACGGAATTAAAAAAAAAAAAACACACAGATGTAGTTTTATCCACTAAGTTCAAAGAGTAATAAAATATTCAAAGTAGGAACAACTAAACATACAGCAGTATCACGCCCAGTGAAGATGATACGAACTTGTCTCGGTGGTCCTTCGGAGCGTGCATTTCCCTGGGAAGAGATTTCATGCAAAACCGACATCGGACTGTACGAAAGAAGGCGGAATACACCCACCGGCAATATGAAGGTGAACACCTTACCTGGTTTCTTGCCTTTTTTACGGCTCCCTAAAGCTATATTAACTCTCAACGTCTCAAATGGTACGTGGCTGGGGGTCTAAACTTTGCGTTCTAGCCCTCTTCTGGAACAGAGCTTGTTCCGAAACTTGTAGGAGCGTCAAAAACAAGAAGAAAGCTGTTCACCTTCACATCGCTCGCGGGTGTGCATGTTCAGCTTACGTTATGGAGAGCTGAGCCTTTCCGAGTTTGAAGAAATCCGATGCTACTGGTTCTTACGTATGTAAACAAGGGGCCCAAAATTCTTTCAGAAAAGAAAAGAAAAGAAAAACAAAAACACGCACACTTGCGACTCAGAAGAGATGCGTTTTCTGGAAACGGTCTCGTTCCTTAGTTCAATTTTGTGACGTCTTGTTTATTGTGAACGTCATATTAAGTCAACAACAACTACCATTAGTATTCGCGTAATTATATTGCTGCAAAGCAATTCCCTTTATTAATTCAAGACAAAACAGTACAATGATAGAAGATAATCACGAAGGATATTGACGTAAAACAATCTTTTCGTCCGCAATCAAAATCAATCTTCAAAGATGGCTAAATTATTTCAAAAACAACCTTTAACAAAAACTTGAGGTCGTTTGACCTTAAAAATATATCCAAAATGTGGACAACTTCGCAGAGCGAGCTACAATAACGATGAAAAATTGAAAATGTTTTTATAGTTTTACGACAACGTGTAAAATGTGTGGTGTTAAATTTAAACAGGCTGGTGATTAGGATGCTCTAACAGGAAATTTAATGTCTTGTGTTTAAGGAATAGAGCTTGCCACCGCAGCACGACAGCGATCCTATATTTTTTGTAGCATGCATCTAATTGCTTGTGGTTTATAAATTGATAACGTGGCTCTTATCTTTAACATTTGTTTGGACACAAACTGTGTTCATGGGCTAATTTCGACCGAAAAGCGCTACACAAAAACGTAACAAAACAAAACGAACGACGTACGCAGAGATGGTAATATAACCATTTTGACAATGCGTGCCTCAATATACGGCAGAAAGCAGGAAATACAGCACTAGGGCGTTACTTTCAACTGACTGTTAATTGAAGCATCTCAAAATATTTATACACCCAATCGGGCTTCTCAAGCAGAAATTCAAATTTTGTATTCGTTAAATAAATTGCCAAGGCACTTATGCATCTGCCTTCCCCTTACATTCTTAGGTTCAAAAACTCGTACAATCCTCTCGAGATATTAACTCTCTGGACTGAAAAAAAAGTCCTGGGAAGTATCTCAAGACTTTTTTTTTTTCAGTCCAAGGGCACAAAGGGATCTTTCACAATGAATTCCGAGATCTCGACGAAATATTATTAAAAGAACTGTGTACCAACTAGTCTACCTGCCACTACTGATGCAATGTATTATAACGATACATTGGCCATAGAAGGCAATGAATAATCATATAAGGCATGTGGGAGCGTGCATATTTGTAATTAATTATAATTAACAAGATTTACCGAGGACAGCAGTGGGATGCGAATACTGGATCATGCGATTCGCATCCTCGCGTCTTTGCTAGGCGCCACCAGAGGGAGGCCAAAAGGAGAGCAAGCAACTGGCTCAAGTATAATTGAAGAGAGCCGGTAGCAGCCGGCGACTCTCGGCGTTCGCAGCTGGCTTAAAAATGATCTCACAATCTCACAGATCATGAATACGTCTAAACTTCTTTTTTTTTTTATTAATATGCCCGGGGTGTAAGTTTACATGAGTGTGTCGTGCGTGCAAACGCATCAGCAACTCCCGAAGGCATTCCGTAGCCAAGCCTAACAAATCTTAGCGCAAGCATAATACGGGCAACACACATTTCGTACTTCCGGGGTTTATGAAAATATTGACGTCAAGTTTTGTTGCTTTTGTTGCTTTTAAGGAGGCGGATGCGTCAAACTGGGAAGACAGATACCGCAACCTTGGCTGACAAACCATCTTCATACATAAAAGCGATCTGGCAAACGGGGAAAATGTTCACTGGGAAAACCGGGCCCGTTTGTACCCGTTTAGAGTAACTTGCGTCCATTCAGTTCCATGTATTCAAGAGACCTGTCGGCCGCCATTTTCTGATTAAAAAATATAATATCTGACTTAATATTTGAGGGCTCAGCTCTTAGGCGCCCGTTTTCTGGCTGAGCGGCGTCGCCGTCGCCGTAACCGCCAGTTGCATTATGGGACATCTCCCATGATGACGTCATACGCGACCTCACGAGGGTCAGGAGGTAGCGTTATTAGATTAGCTCAGTTACGGAACTGCTCATAGACGCTGCATGCACGACCAGTACCCCCCCCCCCCCCCCCCCCCTTTCACTGACCACGACTCGCCTCTTGTTGTTCGACGGCACGGACGGCTGCTTTGGTAACTGCGTGTATTCTATAGGATACGTACGTTTCGGAGGACAGCAGCCCCCCCCCCCCCTCGGTGTAAATGGCATTCCACCGTAATCTATAAAATGCACAGTTCGTAAACAAAAATTGAGATGGCGCTTCGAACGACTGGAGGCGGAGTGAAGTGAGTGACGGGGGGTACCCCCTTCCGCGGGAGTTCCACAAGTCAGGTAATCTAGCAACTTTGTCACGAGGGTCACGTAAGTGATGTCACGTTTGACGTCACCCTTGTGACGTCACACGGGCATACCCTCCCCTCCGTGCCATCCCCTTCCCCTCCTCAAGAGCTGCGCTCTAATGTGGCCTTACAGAAAATTGTAAACGTCCTGCTTTTATTTAAAAAATAAGATGACAGTTACTTCTAACAAATTCGCATCCGGTTCGGACCAATAACGCCGCATTTGAGCAGAGTAGGAGCGTTCAGCGATTGGTAGTTTATTTTTGCGGTAAAACAAAAAAAGCCATGTAATTGTTTTGAGGACACCCTGCTCACCCTGTATGCATGCACTATGCACCTAAACCAGAATGGCCGTTGCTACACGCGTAAGCACACGAACGGACAAAATGAAATTGAGAAGGGCATTTTGAGCGACACGACTTCCGTAGCCCATACATCAATAAACAACGAAATTATAAAATGATGACGGTGCGATACAGCGAGGAAAACCGTATTACAGTAGCGTCCAGGGTAGCCTAGTGAACCGATTCTAGCAGGTGACCACCGAGTTTTTGCCGAGATTTTATTTCGCGGCAGCTCAACCCCCGCCGTGGCATTCCGCGACGAATCCCCCCGGCTCTCTCCAGTACAGTTGACTCGTTCTGTCAAGATGGTGACTGCGGCAATTACGCCTAATGGCCACGTCGATCGCTGATGAAGCTGGAAAAGGGGCGAGCGACGCATTGCGGCGTCCTCGGCAGTAATTAACCTTCGCGGTTTTCCGGGATTTCCTCGCGTCCCCCTCCCGTTCTTTCCCTGTCATTAGGAAAATGCTGCGAGGTGCGTGCCTGAACCGAGATCAACTTGGGGGCCAATGGTTCGCAAATCGTTTGCTCAGATCCACCCCCCCCCCCCTCCCCCCTCCCTCCCTCAGCGCATCCGACACTTCAGCGTAAGTTCCGCATTTGCAGTTCCCTCTGGGGTTCCTAGATTAGGCATTCTGCTTCGCGCCAGCTTGCACGTATGTGGGTAAGACGTGTAGACAGATGGGCGAAGTCGTACCTCTTGCTATTCAGCGCTAGAACTCGCAGCACGTGGAGCGGAAGCTCGTGCTCAGAAACCAGAGATTCTGAGTTAAGTCCACGAAGCCTGTCCGTTTCGATTCTGGATGAGCGTCGTATCGGCGTGCGGTCGTGTATCACTGCTGCGTTGGTGCACGTTACAGGCCCCAGGCGATCAGTGCTACTGCACTGGTTATATTTCCCATCTACATTTGCTATTTACAGGGTATACATGCCTCAATTGTCTGCCTCCATGGACGCTGCTATGAAGAGTGTAACTATGGTTTGTTTTACAGTAGAATGAGTCCCAACGAAAGCTACAGTCTCGATTGTAGAGGGCGAGGCATTTAAATTTATGTAGCATTGGGCTTTATGAAACAACAAAGTACGTGTGTTTAACAAGAAATAAAATATAATTTCATGGCTTCATTTTAACTTTTTTTTCTCACGAAAAATGCAACTTTCTTGCATGCAGCTCAGAACTTTTTTTTATTATCTTATTCGCCAACAGTGCAATGGCCAAGAAAAACTCGGTATATTTTCAAAGCTATCACCCGTCTGACATAGACGGTAAATAAAAAAAATTATAATGATCCAGGAAACGTAATGCTTCTGAAAGCCATAGCAACTATTAAACGCTGAACTTGAAAAAAGATGATCCTATAATGGCGGCGATGGAAACATCCTATGCCACTTCCGCAGTCTATGACGCCAGGTTCTTCCGATTCGGCTTTTGTTTCAGTTTGACTCCTAAAATGACTATAATGCGGATGGAATATTTGCCGCATATATCTTGTAGAATACATATCGTAACATGTATTGCATCTGACTCATTTACTTGGCAATTCACTTTAATTGTGAAAATGAAAGGTTTTAAACCTCATGTAACCTTCTATAGCTCCGTGCAATGTACTGGTCGAGAAATATACAGGGTATTTCAGCGAATGACAATATTATGTAGACTTTTTTTTTTAAATAAAACAAGAGAACGTGAACGATAAGTTTATTATCTGGTCTAAAAGGGAAAATCATCCCCCTTATCGCATTTTTTCTGGACACGATCATCCTCATAAAATTCGCTTAAAATATGTCGTACAAACCATTTTCCCAACTGCGGCATTGCTGCTTAAAATTTCTGAGGGGAACATTTTGTCCCATAAAACTGTAGAAATTAACGTAGAGAAAAATTCAAAACATCATGAGAATTATTACTTCGCAGTATTCACGAATGAAGCATGTGCACTTGCGAATTTCTTTGAATTCTATTTATCGATAGTGCGATTGTTTTTCAAATTCTTTTTCCTAGATTGATATGTTTTTTTTTTTTTTTTTATGGGTGTAACAAGTGCGTTATTGTATGTTGTGTTTTGGTTCATCAAATTTTGTATCCACCTTCATATATTGCTTTAACCAGGAGACTTGAGGTGTGTTAAATAAAGATATCAAAATCTCAGTGTTTTTGCATAGCCCGCCTTGTGCCTGCTGCCCGAGTGGTAACTTTAGCAGACCCTCGCGCTTCTCACGTGGTATACATGTAGTCCTAAAAATGACATTTGAGTAAGTCAGGGGCTTTCCCTGGCGCTCAGCAAGTTTCTAATTGAAACCGTATTTCCTAGGCGATTAGTTTGCTAAGGATTATGTAGGTTGGAATTCCTGACGCCTTCGGGGGCTGTCAGTAGGAAGTTGGTTTCTTAAAAGCGCTCTTTGTTTGTTTTGTCTCAAACGGCCTGAATTTATCTTCGTTTTTTTTTTTTCGCAGAAACACCCGGTATGTGATTGTACTCACAGAACTGCTTTCCGCAAGAGTTGCATCACCAACGCAAACGAAACCCTAAGCTACGCTCCAGCGCCGGTTGACTAATTAGCTTTTTATTATTACATTTTTATTATTTTTTTATAATCTTGTATTAGTGTATCTTGAGTGTGGACTTGCATATCCTTGTATCCTTAGTTATCCGCCAAGAAACTGAGCAAGAAGATGCGGCGATAGTGCGCGGGAACGTGAGAACGTCGAGCTCTGCTTGGAATGATAAACGTGTAGACCTGAAGCTTGCAGCCTTTTTGTCTCCATTGTACTCGTCCACCGAGTTCAAATGCGAAGGCCGAACCTCGGCCAAACGCCGAACCCCGGTTTTCACGTTCTCATTCGTTCGACGAGTGCAGTGAAGACAAAGGCTGAAAGCTATGGGCAAACCATAGCCGCCTATATACTGACAAAGCCTGGCAGATCGCCACGACAAGCGGCCGCCGAAATGAAAACGGTGGAGCGGCAGACAACGGATGATAGGAGAGCCATCTGACTGGCGCCCCGCTGCGGCGAGACGCCGAAACACACTTCTCCCGAGCGAACAAGTGTGTTTCGGGTCTACGCCGCTGAAAAATAAAAAAAAACTGTGCGCTCACGTCTAGGTTCCTCGAGAAATATGGCTCTTCGATGCGCTGTGCTACCAGATCCTCGCGCTCCGAATCTCCGACCGGGCACTCTATGACTCCGGAGTCGAACTGCCAGGGTTTGTGGGTAGAGAGGAGGCTACGGCTCAACCGGCTAATCATTCCAATCAAAGCTCGGCTTTCTAACATCCCCGACCACTCCGCATCTTCTCTTCCTCATTATCTCGGCGCAAAGGATTATTGTTAAGGTACACACACCTATGCAAGGATCATTAAGGTTATTTTGGGAGCACTTCAAAACAATATTATTCTTATTAATATTACTATTATTACCATAATTATAACAACGCCATATAAATTTATAGCTTTTCATTGTAGCATTGTTTTTGTGTGGAAAAGAGATTGTACGCTTGCAGTTCATAATTGTTTTACGGTCTTCCTGGACACAGAAGACAGCCTTTTTCTAGCCGCTCTCGCTCTAAACCGTTTTACGACTGGTCAGGACGACACGCAGCCCTGCGTGATCTAATCTTGCGGCGGTCGCTTCGCTGAGCAGGTAGCCGTCTTAATCTTACCAGAAGCCCGACAGACCCCAGCATAAAATATGCAAGCGCTCCTTGTCTTCGGTGGAAGAGTCTTACCCCTGGCCGCGGCTGCCAGAAACCGTGTCGCGGTTCGCTGTACCGTGAACCCTTTTTTTTTTTATATATATTTGTCGTCTTTTTATCCAGATTTATTTTATTCTCGCCATAAATTAATCAAGGCGCGATGGGAAAAAACAAAAAAAGCAAATTCAAAAGCAAAAGCTGTAGAACCGTGATGCGTTTGATGGAGTTTATATTTCGTTGAATCGGCGATTGCGGTTGGTTCAAGGTACGCGAAATCTTGGTTCGAATCATTTCAAATAACCCGGATTATTTTGTAGCGTAATAAGCATGAGCGAAACGCAATATTTTGATATATTGATTTTTAATATTTTCAGGTAATTATTTAAGTCGTACAGCTGATTGTTTGCGGTAAGAGGTAGTATTAAATTAACACAAACACAAGCTTGAACAGAAGACTCCTGGCAGCCCTAGTTTGTAGTCAGTGTCATTGTGAGAAACGCTAGAGCGTAGCGTAATATGTTTAAGCGTCTTGCTTCGCAATTTGTTTTTTTTTCGGCTCACCTATAGACTTTTGCCGCAATTTGATTGGGTGCGAAACGATAATGAGATATTCGCGAGTCACCACGCTCCGGGTTTCTTAATCTGTCTACGGCTATACTAGCCCACGTTTCGAGGCAGTTCCCTCAGGGTCCTAGGCATTTTTATATATATTTTTAGAGAAACGTCAGGTGCGTTTTTTAACGTGATAGACAGGGTGTTTCTCCAGGCCCTGCGCACCGGAATCGACGTGCCTGTACCGTTATGTTTGAACACACCTTAACACCTAACAAATTGAAGAGACAGTGAACGGTCAAAGGGCCGCACCCCACCATTCATAAACCCATCGAGAAAAATATGTCCCATTCCTTTCCTCTTCCTTGTTCTCTAACGGCTTCCATGTTATCGCTGTTGTTTCTTTTATTCGTTTTTATCGATGATATTCCCACCCCAGTGTACCGCTTTTGCCCTTCTCGTGGCAGATATTACCCTTTAATATTGGAACACTCGCACGCCTCGTCACACCGAAAATGTAAAAAACTTTAATCGAAGATTTTGTTTTCTTTTATGAGCCTCACTTATTGCATTTTGCGTTTCGCTCGTATCTATGTCACGCCATGTATGACCCAGACGCATTTTTTGTTTCTCTTCAAAGCGTTGCGCCCCTTTTTCCTTTCTTTTCTTTGCAGCTATTTGACGATCGCTCGACTATTTGAAATCCCATTGGCCCCTAGAGTTGACAATGCGTATCTCTGTACGTTTATCGCAATTGTATAAATTTAGTTTATGCTTTTTCGTTTTTTTTTTTTCCACATAGCTTTTTTTTATTTTTATTTTTTCTCGTCATCGTTTCCGTTTCCGGTTCAATTGCTGGTATACGCATTGGTGGCTCGAATCTTTCCGCCTGGCTCAGCCTTTCCGAAAACACGCGCAGCTCTTGACGTTGTGACGTGCCAGTGTTCCCAATCTCTCCGGTTTGATTTTGAATCCTTGTATTTCTTTTTTTGTCTGATAATCTTTGTTTTATTTTCTTCTTCCTTCGACCCGCAGTACTAAAAATACTCTTTCCTTTCTCAAGATTTCTTTTTTTCTTTTAATACGAATCGTCAATTTCAATTGTGCTGTGATTTGGCTTTCTTCTGACAGCTACCTAAGCAGTAACCCAATGTACAATCTACGAAATGTTTCTGGAAAAATTGTTAACGCCGACACAGTAACTGTTCTTAAAACGCAAGCTTTGATTTCTTCTTAAAATAGCACCTAACCCTTTAAAGCAAGAGTCTTAAGCACGCTGGTCACAACTTTCAGGGATGCGGCCCACAATCATACCGCGGCTGGAAGCCCACGTTGCCATGCCTCCAGCGCCATAAATAAGTTCTATATTTTCACTAAGTTTACATCCGAAAACGAGCTCTGCTCTGTTTTCGCATTTTGTACTATTGTGTGTTTCTTTGAGACCAATTGTGCTTCGTCTAAATATTTGGTTCTCAACCCTTTCTCATGTAAATCAACCGGAATGGCAATACCACAACAAGTTTACACATGTGCGAGCTTTTTGCTCATGGAGGCATTTCGGCTGCGCGAACTCATGCTGAGTAGGAGAAATTGCCAAAGATAAAGCTATGAGTTCGGGCTTCCTCATGTCAGACAATACCTATAAGAAAGAAAGTGTTTTCTTATAATGCTGCGATAAAGATCTTCGGGAAAGGAAAGAGTGCATCATGAAGATATATTTTTTTCTATGCCTGTTGAGCCTATTGTATTTTGCGACAGAGCAAGTATGGTGTGGTTTCTCTCAACTTGTTCTATTATAAACTGCCAGTACTGTAAAACGGCCATGTTTTAATTTTTTATTATGCCAGGTGTGGGCCCAAAGCAGTCACATATGCAAATAAAAGCTCGAAAGGGCAATACAATGCGCTTACAAAAAAAAGCATAAGGTTTCTTGCCTAAAAAGCCTTGGGTATCACAGGGGCACTCGGATGGTTTTTAAAGTAAAACTGCAGTGCTGGTGTTTTTTTTTTTTTGTTTTTTGTTTTTGTCTCAAAATAACAAAAGTATGCACCCCCCCTCCTCTCCTTCCGATTCTGAATAAAAAGGTCCAACGAATCAAAAGATAGAAGGCGCCGAAAGGTCCATTATTGGACCTCCTGGCTCGTTGAACCTCTTGACGAGTTGGACCTCTTGACTCGTCACGAATCTTTTAAAAACCTTGAAAGTCTATTGACGCGTTGGACTACTGAACCCACATTGGATCTCTTCACTCGTGTTTGACGAGTCTGGAGATCCAACGCGTTAAGAGATCAATTATAGGACCTTGTGACTTGATGGACCTTTTGACTGCATGTCCCATCATCGTAAAAGAGGGGGAATGGCTTCGAAGAAAGTCGAAACAAGATGAGGAGGAAAAGGAAGAAAGCAAAGCAAAACCATAATGAATGACGACTTTCAGGTGGCAAGGACGCGCGTGACGGTCACTGCTGTGGAACGGGGTGTGATCTCTTTGATAAAAACCTAGCAACAACAAAAAAAGGAGGTCGAAGAAGAGGAGACAGTGGCCTCGGAGGCGACACGTTTTGGAATTCTAATGGCCCATGCCGAGACAAAAGCACAGAACTTCATTTGAAACACAAAACAAAACCCAAACTGCATTGCAGTTTGTGGCATATTGTGTTTTTTTTTTAATTTATACAGCTCACCAAGCGTCCTAGTTGCTGAATATATCTAAGAAAATAGAAAACTAATTATTTATTTATTGAAAAAAAGATCCTTCACACGTTATCTTTTTTTTACTTTTAGAAGACAAGGTTGGGCCTTTGCTTTATTAAGGAATGATATAGTTAAAGCAGAATCACATGGACATGTTATAATAAAAATATCAAGAAACTGAAGTTCACATTGACGTTATTGTTCGGTATACACTCGAGAAAGGCAGACCTGCTCCTGCTATACTCACTTTTATTTTGAGTTAAAATAATATATATATATATATATATCAATAGCGTGTCACACAGCGTGAGGTCACTTTAAGTAAACCAGGCCACTTGCGCCACTACTAGTCATTCAGAGCCCAGGAAACTCAGGACGTGTCGACTCCAAGGTATAATATATAATCGAGCCGTGGCCAATGAGATTAAATTATTAGCCGATAAAAACGCAGAAGGCACATTGGCGAAGAAAAAAGCGTCAGCATAAAAGTCACACACGCGTGACTATTTCAAAGTCGGTGACTACAAACACGGAAAATTTGCTAAATACATTAAGTGAGCTTAATACTGTATAAATGTTTAAATACTTTATAAGAAACATCTGTTTAATTATTCATATTAAGACGCTAAAGTGAGCCCATCAAAAATGTAGTTCTTGATTTTATATTTTAGATACCCTTTTCCTTTCGTTTTGTTGTTTCTGAATCCAAGCGGCTCTTTTGAAACTAAATCTAGTCGCTTGTGTCGTCCAATCCTTAGAAAACTATAATATAAGTAAAAAATGTCACTTTGTTTATACAAAATTAGCTTTCTGTGTTATTTAATAAAAAAAGGGATCTGGAATATATAAAATGCACAGTCCTTTTAAAACGTGGCAGGTTTCTTTGGCGTTCACGAAAACCTCGTTAACGCATTCAGCTTCATTCTAATTTTTTTCAAACCCCAGCAATGCTTGAGCCAATTAATTCGACTAAAGTCTAAAGAGAAGTTTTAAGAGATAAAATGAAAGAAACATTTTTAATTCAGCACTCTCGATCATTACTTCTAGTTTTACGAACTTTTCTAATAACAAAGAGACTCAAAAATATGTTTCGTTGAACAACTTTATATACCAACTTATTCACAGTATGCTAATAACTTCATAGCAGAATGGACTAAATTACCCAACTGAAAAATGACTATAACAATAAAGTGATAATTTTGTGAGAGAAATTACACACATTTATTCAAATTCCTGCGTTAGACTGAGCTCAATATTGGCTCTCTATTCAAAAGAAGAAAAGAAGTAGTCAAATCTAAGAAGACATCTGAGACGATGGAAAATGAAAAATGAACCGAAAACGGTACGTGAGTGAATAAAACACACGCTAGGTAAACGCACAACCAATTATTTGTAGTGAATCTGGATTATAGTACAAAGAATTGTTAAGACAACCTGTTCAATATTTTACATTTCAAGTCAAAAGCTTGCCCCGAAAATCTAGATCATACCTAGTGTATTTTACTCCTACAGAGCTCTATCCTTCTACAGTAATTTATAACATTAATTAATTTTATTTTATATGTGCTTTTTATTTACACTGATCTTACTATAAACCTAAGTCAAATGCAACGAAGAAACAAAACTTTTTGTGGGTTAGGCAGTTTACGCCAAGTCATAACAAACATGGTAAACCGAAAATTTTCGAACAAATGAATCGCAATAAACACACCTTAATTTATTTAAGTTTTCAAAAGCTGAGAACTATTACCCGTAAAGTGCAACAAAAAGATACAGTTCTTGAGAACAACGGCAGAGCAGGGTATTGGTTGAGTGACGCTGTGGCGCGGTGATTTTATACCTGCGTTTCTATGCAACTTAAACAGCTAAAGTTAGCCCACTGTGGTGTCCTGTTCTCCCCTCTTGTCCGTGTCCAAAAAGCGCTACCATGTACTCAAAGTTTCAGCACCAACTCGCCAAACAAACAGTATCGTCCAACAAATACTTCCCAATTTCGATCAGCAAATGGCAACGAGCAGATTGTTTACCCTTCTTTGACGACCTAGCCTTCTAGAATTCCGGAAAATTGTAGTATTTCATAAAACAAGATTATTTATAAACCACGATTAGCAGGTATTAAGTAACAACTACCTTATGACAAAGATCACAATAGAAGTTCTCAAAACACAACCAACAAATTTCGTGCAATTACCTTCTTAAAATGAACCTGCAAAATCCAATCAAAACGTTATTCTACAAAACAACTTAACTTGAGTCAAATGCTACAAATGACTATTTTGAGTTTCTTTTGCTCTTTATTCAAGTGTCATTTCTGTGCTAGGCAGAAAATAAAATTTTATTTTTAGACCTTTCCCCAGAGGCCTAATATGACAGTCGCGTGGCTGAATTGTTTTATTACGTTGCCTGACTTTTGACGAGTTTCTGATCTTATTTTCTCGGCAAATCATGTTATGAGGACTGTTTTGTTTTTTAATACACGAGTCACGAGTTTCGGACTGTGTCTTTGTCCTACGTCTTCATCTTACAGTTAGGTTCTTGGGTTTCTTTTTTTAACCTATATTTTAATTGCTTTTTATTTTGCATGTTTTTGTACTGAGAAACTCCGAGTGGCCTATCTTTTATCAAGTTAAAGGGAGGTAGCTTTATTATATTACGGGGGGCATTATCTAATCAAATATTTGAACTCTAAGCCACGTGCGTGCATCCGATGAATAAAGAGCCTAAATCAAATTTAAAAAAGGAAACTCGGACCTTATAGCAACCTTTATTTCTTTTAATGATATTTTTATTAAAATTTGTCTAAAAAATGCTTGTTCTTTTTTCGTTTTTCTAAATAAGGCTTAATATAATATTTCGCTAAACGCTGCCTGCGTCATACTAGAAACAAATTCATTTTTTAGAGACTCAATATTACGCGAATATCGCGATTATCACGAATATCGCGAAGCGTGAGAATCGGGAATATTTCGCGGATTTAAAAATTCGCGATTTGGGGTGACCCGTAATGCATTTTACCATGGGGTAACATATTCGCGTGATAATTTTTGTCACGGCATATCTCAAGTCCCGATATTCGATAAAATTGGGTCCTCGCGAAAATCGAGTTGTTTATAGTATTTTTGCTTTCGTGACTCTCGGAGACCGTAACGTTCATAATAGTTTCAAATTTCCCAGCGCGTAGAAATTGCTACCCGGCTTCTCACGGATTATTTTATAGAGTAACATCACTATTTTAGGTGAAGCGGAAATGTAGACTTTTTTATTGTAACCTGCGCATCAAGATCACATTAAAACACATCCAGTGGGGAACTTGCAATATGTAATACGATTGTTGCTTATCAAAAAAGTTTACCTTATTATATAAAAATTTTAACTATCACTAAGCTCCCCACTTTGTTTTTTTACAAGGATTTATAACCGTAGAGTACAACCAAATAATTTAACAAGATTAGGTTTTAGATGTGTACACTGGCATAATTTCTTCATTTAAATTTATGTTTCTGCGGCGATAAAAAGGACGTTCCTACAAACAACAAAAGCGCACCCCTATTTCGCAATCTACTTAGGCCCGCGCAACGCTTCTAAGCTCTCGTTCTTACGCAGCCCAACACTAGGCAAATTACTCAAATTATTCGAGTCGAGACAAAAAACAAAACACGTTTACTTTGAATAATACTTTGAATACTCAAAATCCCGGGCAAAAATGACTGTTGCGCAAAATGAACTCATTATTTGCGCCATAAACCGCATGTTTAAAACCACACCTGTTCGCCTTACGCACTGGAGCCAGGATTTCGGAGGTAGCATTAAACAATATTTTCAGTGGGAAAAAAAAATAGAAAATTTATTATACACCGATAAGCGTGTTAAAGCAAGGATGCAGCTTTACGCATTTTGCAAACTTTGGTATGCTTGTAATTGCTCCCAGCTTAGAAATCTACTCGATTTCAGCATCTCTCGCTGTATGCTTTGGTTTTGTTTGCCTCTGCTCTAGAGCTTGGAACAAACACAGTTACGCTGCTGCCTCTCTGTATACGTGCAATGATAAGAGAAATAAAAAAACACGTCACAGTGATATTTTGAAACCCCATCCCAGAAGCCCTATTCAATTGTCCACGTCAGGCTTGAAACTTGTAAACGTATTTTTCTGCGCCTAGCAGCAAGGGTGTGCGATAGCACGCCATGCTTGCACAATAGCGGTATCTCTACTTTGTGCGGAAAAACACGCGAACTTTTTTTTTTCTTTTGAAAGCGTGACGGCTCGTAATAAAAGCGGAGACAGTTTTGAGGCTTTCAAAATATTGCACTACTTCTCTTGCAAAAATCCTACGGGCTCGCGGCGTTTGGGGTCCGTGCTTACAATTTGCGCTTTGTGTGGTCCGAGCCTGCGTATTTGTATGACTTTGCCACAAACCGCGGCTAGCGTTAGGTGTTTTCAGAATACTAAGCATCTTTCATTGCGGTCTGAAATCAACAAAATGAATAGAGGGGAACAAAAAGAAACGTTTGCGAAACTGTAATGTTTTTTCTTGTTGTTGTTGTTTTTTCTTTTTCTAACCACTCTTGGAACTACGGGCGGGGCAGGTAATATTAAATTCAGCATGCCATTTCTTCCCTTGGTGGGCTCGTATAAAATTATGACGTTTCAGGGTACCAAGAATTACGGTTACAATGCGTCCCCTCTTTTAAAGTTTTTTTAGCCTTGTTTTAGCATTTAAAAGTAGACTTTCTTTGTTACCCGTAACAATATCTCGGTTTCGCACGACTTACCTTGAGGTCGTAAACGTGGTGTAAAACTAAGAGATATTTTTTTTTGTACGGATGACCTGGCGCACGTTAAAATGTTTTACTTTAATAAGTAAAAAGTGACCAGCTGTTCGTCATAGACGTTTAGTTGCCATGATGGAGATCAAGCATAAAATTATCATGAAGGCATTTCGATCCATATATTATTATTCAAGGACCTTGAAAGACAAGCCCTACCTACCATGATAGTATAAGTATATGTTTCAATTCATTATTCCCTTTATCTAAAACTGTCGTGCAGCTTATATGTCCGCAAAACTGTAGTACGTGAGAATTGTTGCATAATATTTAACATATCCTGTACATTTTGCGGTTATAATGTTTGTCATAGCACAACATCAAGTATACTTTACTCTTGCTCATTTCGTCAATAACCACCGTAGCTACATTTAAAGCGTAATCAAAGGAGATAAAAACCAATGACCTCAGTGTTACACGTCGTGACCTCACGATCGTCCGAATGGGAGGCAAGATTCATTCCGTACGAGAATGTCGCTACGGCACTTTGTACTTTTTAATCAATGTATGTCAGCCTTAGCATTTTTTCAGCACAAAATGATTCAAACAAAAATGCACGCGTTTTCCAATTACCGAGTTGCAATATGATCAAATCTCAGTTAGGATACGTCTTTATTTTTTACTAAAGACTGGCTAAACTCGCAGTTCAAAGAAATGCTTCAACTCCCGCCACCCTAGAACATACAGAGTTAAACCCAGCCGCCCATTCATGTCCCTTTAATCCGACTGAACATTTCGTATTTCGTCGCGATCGCAGCTTAACGTCAGGAATAAGATATAAGAACACAGTTGATTATGTTCTTAGAGCCCACGGCGCGGTTATCCGAGCATAAATGTGAAAAGACAGCCGAATACAAGAAAGACGGGGTGGAGGTCTCAAGGCTTATACTTTCGAATCAGTCCCATTGCCAGAAAGAACGAAACGACCTCATGTATTTTTTATGACGGCGCTCCCATTTCTTCCGAAAACCCCAGCTCTGTCCGGCAGCAAGACGGACGCGTTAGAAATAAAGACACGACTGTGTACAAGCATGCTGTCTCTTCATTTCCCGGCCTAGCTTCTTAGAACGTGCTGAAAAAGGTCACGGATGGATCCAGAGTTGGCAGTAGTGACTTAATCACATAATTGCGTCATGTCCACCTTTTTTAAGGTGTCAGTACATCTCACGTACATTAAAACAGTGGATAGTTCAAGACTGTGAGGCAAGCTGAGGTTGATAGCGTTGCAGCCCACGCAGTAATTTTGTCAGACGATAGTCCGAAACAAGTTAAAGTGAACATAACTATGTTTTCTTTGCAAATTCGCGTTTATAATCAAGAAAAGGTTATGCGGATCAGTGTTTGAAATCGGTTGGCTTATTCTAAAATGAAAAGCATTCCCCGTGCATGCCCCATATCCACCCAATATTTTAGCTGCCATAAAGGTTTTCAGAAGCACGTTCAAATCACACCTATTTAAATGTTCCTCGATTGTGAACGTAACTTGCTCAATAAATATTCTACGCACCTCGAGACCTGTAAATATTTGTTGCGGACACACATTGTAAGAGTTACCTAATCATAACGAAAATAAAACAAAGACATTAATAATATATTACCTCAAACAAAACAATAATTACTTAGTCATGCGAGCACAGCTGTAATTTAATAGTACACTCATGGATGCGAACAGGGGAGTCGATCAGAATGCGTGGTGACCAGATAAGGTCACCACGCATTCTGTGTCAATGCGATTGAACACGAGCCCTTCGTCACAATTCGGCAGAATGCACTGACCGTGGATCTCAACATATCATCGATTAGTACAATCATGGAAGGGCCTAGTGGTATCAATATTTCAGCGTTATTTGTCAAGACTTTGTTTTGTGGTCCTTCGGCTGAGTTCTACTCAGGACGTTACTACACCGAGCATGCTCTCCAGCAATTCAGTGGCCTGTCAAGCGTGCTTCACTGCATATAGAGTGTATAAGGGAGAAACAAACTAAGGGAGGAGTGTTCCACGGGGATCTGTCTTAGGAGCATTATTATTCTTGATTTATGTTAATTATGTTCCACTTAACATTTCCTATCAATTTGTTTATTTGATGAGGATTGTGCGACTTTTTTGGAAATAAATGCCCATAGTGACAGCTTTGTGCTCCAGCCTGATAATGAAAATATTGTCCAGTGGTGGGACTTATGATCCATAAGCCTTAATTCTAACAAAAATAAATCTATGCTTGTGTCCCGTCAGTCCGACAAAATCCCAATTAGCTTTTTAATCAAGCTAACTTAGAGACTGTTATATCCTACAGTTATTTAGGCGTGCACTTAACTTACAACTTTTTGTGGACAACTCATGTTCAGTACATCGCGTCCAATGCTAGTGGCATGTTTGGTTACCTTAGGCGTAATTTTTCACTTGCACCGGTTTCTTTTATCGTAATTTTGAATAAAATCCTAATTCTACACAAATTATAATATGCAGTATCATTCTAGGATCCCGGTCTCGCCTGCCTCATGAATGCATTGGAAGCTATTCAAAACTGATCTGCGCGCTTATATCTCACTAATTTCCACTACTCAGCCAGTGCCGCTAATATAAAATCAACCTTATCGCACCAACCCTTACTTCTACGTTTGAAAATTTATCGCCTCTCTATATTTCGCAAAATTTATTTCCACATTTATATCGAAAAAACAAATTGAGTGTACGCCCAACTTACGTTTCCTCTCGTCTTAATCCCCAACAAATGGTTGGCATCCCAAGCACTAACATAACTACACATCAATCAACTTTTTTCCCTAGAGATGCGAAGGATAGTACCATCTTCGCGATTCAATTCTTTCCCTCACGGACTTGTAGCATTTTAAATCTGCGTTAATTATCCATGTTCTCGACGAGTGTGCCTTAACTGTATTTTCTTGTTTATCCTAAAGCGTTTCTTTTTTTATTGTATTACTATATTGTTGCTGTCCAACTCTGTAATGCCTTCGATCCCTGAAAGAACAATATATATATATATATATATATATATATATATATATATATATATATATATATATATATATATATATATATATATATATATAATTTAAATTCTTAGAGAGCACTGAAGCACAACTGTTCGAGGTGACAACACATAATAATTCCCGTGTGGTTGGGCAATTTAGCTTCCCCATATTTTTTAACCTCATATTGAATATGACATTGCCCTTAAATGACCGATCAATGCACTACATTCACGCTAAAAGTAAGTAATCTGATGTAAACATTTATTGTATGTTAAGTGTATTGGGGGGGGGGGGGGGGAGTTGTCAATTTTTTTTAATGGCAGACAGAGCTCTTTATTATAAGTTACAGCCTTCAATAAAGGGCTCGTTCAAACGAGCCTTGTTTAACCGGAATGGATGCACAATAACACTTAATGGAAATTTGGACGTCAAATTAACTTACGTGTTCGTTAGAAGTTGTATATCATGATAACCTTTTTTTGCACTTGAGTGCACGCGTGATGAACCCCCATGACAAGAACCATTACCTCACCTATAACTTTTTTATCTCAATGTTTAAGCCCAAACCGACTCAACAGACCCCTATAAAACTGTAAAAAGGTGGGTTGCTGGGTGTCTGTTAAACAAATTAATTAAAAACAGCAAAAAAAAGCCGGGACAAGTATAAAAAACACACTGTGCAAACATGTCTCCTCTGTGCTCTTTCTAGTTTTGTCCGCCCTTTAGCGCTGTTTTTAAACATGCCACTCAAATAACCATTGACACTAAACACAAATTCAACACCGATCAAACGAATAAGTTTACTGCCCTGCCAGGCTTTGTTCAGAGCATTCCTAAAGCAGTTATAAAACAGACAAAGCATGAAGCAAAGACTTTCTTTGCCCCGACCCACGCATCCTTTAAAGCCCTTCCCGATTCGGGACGTCTTGTCGCCAGTATAATGAGCGAACAAACATCGCCGCAAACGAGAATAGCCCCAGACTTGTCTCCTTCAAACGCACATGTCGCAGCCGCTACTCTCTCCGAATATCCAAAACAAAAGGGCCGTCTGAACAAAGGACAACCCGCCGTAAATGCTTGTGAGGGCCGCGCTTATCTGAAGCTTTTTCTCCTTATCTTTATTCCCCGTTTTCCGGCCCTTTAATATGTTTCGCGGCTTCAACTCAAAGACCCCCTCCCCCTACCAAACTCCCCCATCTCTCTAGTCATCCCCCTTTATTTTATTTTCGGCATTGAACAAGAAGTTATATGCCATATCCTTCTATCCCTGAGTTCATTCTTTCTTTGGTTCGCGTGTCTTGTATCTTTTGACATATTTGTATTCTACTTTGCGCCATTCTTTACATTCGCAATGTGCCCCCCTCGCCATTTTAATGTTTGCCCCCCTTCCGAACGACTTCTAGCGAAGATGCGTTTCCCTTGGTTTGCTCGTTCAATAAAACGGAAAACCGCGGCGACGTGATGAAGAAAAAAAAAAAAGGAAACGAACGGCAAAAATTGGTCGTTCATGTGGCCGCTTAAGCTTGTGTTGTTCTTTCCTTGTTAGCCGTTCAAGACCTCATTTTTATTCGCGGAATGCAAATGGCTTAATCGGAAGGGGAGCTTTTTTTATTATTATTTCCTTTCTGTAAAGCAATGTACTGGACACATTGCACTGCGCGAGTTAGCCATCATATTCCTTCAGCGGAAACCGACTTTTATTTGCCTTCTTAACATATAGTGCACTTTTCAAAAGCTGACAAGAAGGGAACAAAATGTTAACATATACATAATGGAGTTAAAAAATGGCAACGACCAAACGGTTTTGATGGTATTTTAGAAGGAAAAAAAAAGCATCAACAGGGGCACACGCCCATAACTTCACTGCGGGTGACAATACTTATAGTACGTCGTAGCTTAAGAAGCGTCGAGCGTAGCCTTTTGTGCTTACTCTTGCTTTCCGATTCGTTCTTCAGCCTTCTCATTGGCTAGAGCAGTAATCCCGGTTGCCTTCGAAGCGATTAGAAGCAAACGTGGCAATTTTTATTTTCGCTATTTTTTCCTTATAAGCGATAAAAAAATTATTATTTGTTTATTTACAATAGTTTGGTTAGGAGAGGTCACGCGATCAATTTTGACGTTTTGTTTTATGTGGTGACGCGCGTACATTATATTGCAAGCCAATCAGGTACACACGCGAAAACCCTTCTAGAAATGCATGTAAATCACTTTCTTTTTTTGAGAAGAGTAGTCACTCTGACGTCTTACAAAGTTACCTCTAGAGGCCCTAATAAAAATAAGCTTAGAGTATCGGCATTCTGTTCCCCGATATCGTTGTGGGCGCCGCCATCTTGGTACTTGTGCAGAGCAGACGTAGCTGCAGATCGTCATGATTCAAAAGTGCGACTTTCTCAGCATTTGATACGGCGTTAGGAAGCTCATGTAATATTGCTTTGCTCTGTTGCGAACTGTTTAAAGAGTTGTGGAGGACGGAAAAACGTTTCTCGTGATTTCAGATAAAGCTTCAGATAACTGGCACCCATTATTTTAAGGTACAAAATGGCTAAACGTCGTTACTGTGATGCCTAGCTTATTTAGGGGCACTATTTCCAGCGTGGTGGCGTGAAAAGACATTAAGACGAAAAACACTCAAACCGTCAAGTTTAAATTTAACAAACAACGAAAAGCAGAAGCAAGGAGCGAAAACACGGCCAGAATGATCGGCACTACCATCATCTGCATTAATTAAACACGGAACACTTCCCTTCGAGTGGCTTGCTCATTATTTTTGCTTTTTTGTTTGTTTTGTAGATGTTCCAAATTAGCGAAATTGCCTTGAAACGTCTGCGAAGCTGCTAGGCTGAAACGAAACTAATTTCCAGTATACGTAAATTAAAGTTCAGTTATTTAAAATGCAGTCTGCTGGATTCGAAAAAAAAAAAAAGCAATTTAAAGAAGCGTCTTTCTTTTTTTTTTACAAGTGCCGCTGTCCCGAAACTTCAGAATTCACCCAGTCGTAGTACATTTTATTCAAGATTTAGACTAGATGAGTTTTATATTGAAGCTTATGATATTGGGCTTCCGTGTACGTTTGTGGTAATTTAACTTTACCATATTTTTTTCTACTATCCTGTGTCCCAAGATTTTAACCCTATTTGTAAAAAAAAAGTCTACCTTTGACACATTAATTAATCTTCTGTGGTCACAATTTGTTGTTTTATATCAGTTGTTCGATAAGCAACCTTGTGTGCTCTGATTCATTAGGACCCCATTTTATGCCGTTTGTATCACAGTAATATCGAGTGATTTCTAAGTACAAAAGTTACGTTCACTCGACGCGTCGAATTTCGTACGGCTCTGGCGGTATGCTGAATGTATGGTCAAGCTAAAAAATTACAGGAGGACACTCAAGACTGCTTCCTTCCGTGTAGGAAGGCGAAAGCATTATTGTCCCGCGGAAGAAATGCTTTCGAGTTATGTTTGTGCACGCATCCAAGTTTAGGACGACGTATAGGGTGACGTCGAGGACGATGTCCTTACGATCGACGCCAACGCGGCGTCTAAGATGACCTCTAGAACGTCATCGAGGGTGACGTCAAGAGGGCGTCTAGGAGGACTCCGAGGACGGCCTCTCGGATGTCCTCAAGGACAACATCTAGGACAACTTCAAGGGCGATGTCAAGAACGGCGTCTAGGACGACGTCAAAGATGATGTCCTAGAAGACGACGTCAACAACGGCGTCTACGACGACTTCTGGGACAACCACTAGGAAGACCTTGAGGGCGACGTCTATAACGATGTCAAGAACGACGCCTAGAGGAGGTCACTTAAGAAGGCCGTGGCGTATTTGCGTGGGCGGCCACGTTTGCCTGCGGAAGCCGCAGTAGATGTAGACGCTGCTGCCGATGTCGAGGCCGTAGATGTGTACGTGGTCACCTCACAGTCCATCACACGAAGCACACAACGAGCACAGATTCGAAGCGCACCTTTAGCACACAACCCTCCGGCGACGAAATCACGCTCCCGCACTTGAGCGTGAGCGGCGCGTGCTTGATGATGTATTTTTATGACCATCTGTCGGGCACAACGACGCCGCTTTTTCGCGTAATGGGACAAGCAAGGTCGTCCTAGAGGTCTAGGACCACCTCTAGGACGACCTCAAAAACGACGCCAAGGACTGCGTCGTCCTTGAGCATGCGGTTGAACGACACGTTCCGCTCAATCGTATTTGTATGGCCATATACTCCGCTTTTATCGCTCAATGGGACAAGTAATACCCGTGCCACACGGGCAATTCGAATGCCATTTACAACGAATGACATTTGAGCGGACAGCCAATCAACGCGCGACACTCCAGGCGTAGCGCATTCCATGCCTGACAGATTGCGAGCTGATTCGCCGATCACACAAATGTCATTCGATGTGAATGGCATTCGAGTTGCCCGTGTGGCACGGGTGTAAGGCTTTCGCCTTAATAATCATAATGAATGTATCCCGATACTGTCTCAGAAGGGGCGGCTGGGGGGGGGGGGGGGGCGGTTACAAAATTACAGTGGTAAAAAAAGTAAACAGGAACAAACGGGTGTATGTCTGTCCATGTTCCTTTTTCTGCCAATGGAAACATTTGTTTCTCCTTCTGCTCCGGTCTCGGGTTAAAGTCGTCACGATAAGTTTCCACCAGCTCGCTTTGTGCACCAGCTGTATTTTTCTAAAGCTAAATAATAAAACGTACACTCCTAGATATGTGCCATGAACAATATTACGTAGAGCACCTTCTTGAAAATATAGTGCGTGAATGCAGCGGCCATAATAAGGTGTGACATTTTTATTCCAAGCAGAGATTTTTTTTTAAATAAAGGCGTCTTTACTGCTGCGTGAATGCGTCTTCACTATATGTTTGTTGAGCTCGACGGATATTCAAAGGGCGAGCGGCCGTCACAATCCGGTGAGTAATGAACTAAAATTCGTTAATTCAGTTTTACATAATCAAAAGTAAAAATATGAAAATAACTAGAAATTGATTAGCGTCATTTACAACCATTAATTCAGTAATTTTTCGAAATACTTCGAGCGGGTGAGAAGCGCAGTAGTGCGCTAAAGCTATCGCTGGAGCAGCAGGAGCAAAGGCTACGGGAGCGATAAGGCGCCCGCGCGATGTTTCCGTCTCTTATCATAGCCGAAGCCTTGTGGCTCTTGCACGAGTGGTACCTTTAGCGCACTACTACGCTTCCCACGCCAGAAAAGTGTTTCTAAACTTCTTGATCTAGTGGGGTTCGATGACGCCCAACAAGATTCGACTTGGAACCTAACGTCTATGTCCACTAAATAAAAAGTTGCTTAACATATTTTATTTATTTACTCGCCAGACTGTGGCGGTGGCTTGCCCCTCGAATGTCCGCTGAGCTCAAGAAACATAGCGAAGACAGCACTCACGTAATAGCGAAAACGCCTTAAAAAAAAACTAGTTTTGAATACAACAATTGTACCTGGTGTAATAATAACAAAGAACAAGATTAATATTTAAGGCTCGGCGCGTATCTCCTCACTAACAGAGTAACATCCCTTCACAAAAGCGTTTCATTGTCGAGTTGGGAGACCCAGTCGAGGGCATAAAAAAAAAACGAGCGGTTTCGCAAAAAAGAAAACAAATGTTTGTTGGTTTGTTTTCTCTTCGTGCTACTTTATCCCGACAGTAAAAAAGGAGCCATTCAAACAGAGCCTTCGGTGCCAGAGCCTACGTTGCTCCTCTCAAGAAAGCCGAGCGTGATCAAAGCCACACCCGTCCGGACACTGCGTGCGCTTCTACAGAGAAACCCTCCAACCCTCTTACACTAGGCGCCGTAGCAGCCAACTTGGATGAAAAGGCTCCGCTCAACCTTTCTAGATTTTGAAGGATAGTGCCGCGCTGTTTTTCATCCTTCCCCTTGGGATAAACAAACGCACAAAAAAAAAACAAAAAAAGAAAAAACTAACCCGTCAGCGATAGCCGCTCTCTCCGGCGGCCTTAACACCGCGAAGGAGAGCGTTCATTTCGGCGCCTCGAAAAAACGCTCCCTTCTCTAAAGTAGGAAGCGTTCTCTCAGACGTTGTGCGTGGATCGGGTCTGCGCCTGGCAGGTTGCTTCATTTGTCAAGGAACAACCTCAGTTAAAAAGCACACCCGCCGCCTTCCGAGTGGGCAACTTCGGCGATGCTACCCCGGCGTGAACGACTGGTTTAGAAATGCTAAAAAACTGCGCGCACTATTTTTTGGTTCTTTTTCTATGGCACGCTCACTTCCTGTCCAAGTGTTGTGAGCCTATGGATATTCAGCGTGGCGTGTTTATTCAACGACGCCTTTTTTTTTCTTTTTCAAGAGCAAGAGTTCGCGTTTTTTCGCTGCGTTTGAAAATCGGAAATAGTTCCACGATGAAAGCAGGCGTCTTCCTTCCTTTCCTTTGAGAATCGGCGATTGCCCGTGCATGACGTTGGTTGGTATTTCTGTAGAGTTTGTCGAAGGAATGCGAGGTTTCGTGGTCACCGGGGCTTCTGAATGTTATTTATATTTCGTTTATCGGTCTATCTTCAGTACCCACATCCGTTACACTTCAGAGTTGCACACAGTTATAGCTGAAATTCAGGGTTTTTTTTTTTTTCGTTTGTTTTGTTTTTTCAACGATTTTGGGGGGTGCTTGTACGGAGTTTATCTCCCCCCAAGACGCCTTCCAGAATTTTGTTTCGGGCTAAAAGGAACAGGCGTTTTGGTGGACTGACTTGGGATTTGGTGGAAGGAAATAGGACTCGGGATTGGAATTTGTCAACTTTCATCGAACATGCCCGTTATCTCAATACACGCGAAAAAACTTTCTGGTAGCTTTAAGAAAAGAAAACGACATAACTGGTGTGGCTTCCAGAAAATAAGCAGTCTCTCGCAGATTTCGAGTCACAATTTTAACGTATCAAGACATTCATCGAGTCAAAACCTCTATTCGCGGACGTTCTGTTTCGGTGGATCTACTGACGCGTTGGATGCTTTTTCTCGAATGAATGTACTAATTCGATGGATGTGCTGACTCGAGGGATGTTTAGACTCAGTTGGAGGTTTTTACTCGATGGACGCTTTGACGCGATGGATGTTTTGACTCGGATTGTCATTTTGAGACGATGGATGCTTCGACTCTGCTAACACAAAACCTATAAAATGTTTTGATTTGTTGAATGTGTTTTCTTTTTGCGTAAAAAGCCGGCCCTTTCGTTTAATCGATTTTTGAAAGCATTGTAAGCAAAGACTCACTACATGAGTTCCCTGATGGACCTAAATCAATTATGAAGAAAGAAACAAGAAATATTACGTGAAAGTTTGTAGGATGTGAAACAATATGGTGATATTGCCTATCATGGCATAAGTGTTCAGTAAACCTGTTAGTGACGCTGCCCACTTTGTCCCTGCTGTATCCAATCGGCGCCTATAAAAACTTCTTACTACACTGGGGTCTTGGCGCCCTTCTTTGTATTGAATTCAGGTGCGACAGACACGCGGAGTGGGGATGACTTCGTAATGTGGTCAGCAGAGCGCACGCGCGAAATCGACTGACTTATCTTCCTACTGCACGTTTTGTGCATTTATTTATTTATTTATTTATTTATTTACTTTAGGGTATGCATAAGATCTATTGTGAGGAGGCTTAGAAAGCAGAAATATTTTCGTATGTGTTTCGGGACACGGAATATTACAAGTTTAATCAAAAGCAACGTGATAAATATTATAGAACGTAAAGTTTGAATATTTTTCTTTGCCGCATTTATTCGAAGAAAGCAGTTCAGGTGGAGCAGCAAAGCGTGCAAAGAGCTTTGAGCCTGCGCGACATCTCTAGGCAGAATTAGGTCTCAATTCTGCGACGTAAGCCCCTCGAACGATTTCAATGAGTCATGAAACAATTTCCTATACAATATTATTGCGACAGCATTATTTTATTAATGCAATAGCGTTATTATGCTACTAATAACAGATTTTTCTTTGCCTAGTACCTGGCCTCCTAATGCGCAGTAAAACATTTCAGCTCACTCTGCTTGCACACCATTGCGCCGAGCGTACGCGGAGCGGCAGTACGGACTCCTTCAGATTGGAACCCTCTTCGATTGACCTGACGACATTGACGTCGTCCTCGACGTCGTCATAGAGGTCGCCCTATAAGCCGTCTTTGACGTTGTCCTCTCATACCCTAGTTACACGGGCGCTCTCAACCGCCTTTGAGTCAACGACAATTGACTAAATCGCGATCTGCCGGAGTTACACGGCGGCGCCAACTGTCGTCGAGCCGCTAATGAGAGTTGAGTTCAACCGAGCTCCCCTACTTCAGTTCGACTGAACGGACTTCCCCAACGGAAGTAAAATGGCGCTTGTTCGAGGGAACGCTGCCGCCGAAATCATCGTTTGTGAGGCACTTACCGTTTCGGAATGCAGGGGAAGGCGTCTAGAAAGAATCGTAGCAGCAAAATATCCGGGAAGGAATATGTTTAGGCGCCCGAGCTGCCGCTAAAACGATCCCGGCTTGCCGGCAAGCCACCAAACAAGCGAAGATGGCGGCGGGACCGGCTGTATAAATGGACAAATAGTAATGAGTGCACCCATCGTAGCGGGCGATAGTTTGCGCCACCTATCCTAAGATATGCGCAACCTAGACCAGATTCTGCTTTGGTAGCCATGTAAACGCCGCTAAACATCAACAAATGTATTGAACATACCCTACGATATGCTTATAATAAATAAAAGGTGTCTCCGCGTAAATTACTTTAACAATTGGACTGATCACGTGGCACAAGAACTAGTTTCGTTTTAGCTTCAACTGGGCTCTAGTTCAATCACAGTTGGCACCGATAACTGTGATTGAACTCAACGGTAGTTCAAAGCGCCCGTGTAACTAGGGTATAAGAGGTCGTCCTCGACACCGCCCTAGACGTCGTCTAGAGGTCGTCCTTGAAAGTCGTATTAGAGGTCGTCCTTGAGGTCGCCCTAGAGGTCGCCCTTGGGGTCGTCCTTGAGGTTGTCCTTGAGGTTGTCCTTGAGATCGCGCTAGAGGTCATTTTAAATGCCGTCTTTGACGGCGTCCTCTAGGACTTCGTCCTCGATGTCGTCGTGGACGTCGTCAAGGACGGCGTTTAGGGCGACGTTGAGGACGACGTCCTAGAGGACGACGTTAAGAATGAGTTCTAGGACGACCTTAAGGACGACCTCAAGGGTGGTCTCAAAGACGATAAGGATTTACCGTCAACTCAGGGGACGACGCTAAATTTAGCGGTAAGTTTCCCCTTTAAATTTAGCAGAAAATCTGACGTCACGACCCTTAATTCGAATTACATGTAATGTTTTAATCCCTTTCATTCCACGCTGGACGTCACGTTTCACGTGAACGTTGAGGGTTGTTTGAAAGTCTCGCGCGAAATGAGGTGGTTGTGACGTCATGACCTTATCGACCAATCAGAGTTTTCCCGTCACGCCACCGACGCCGGCTTTTCTGTGGCACGAGCGCCTTAAGGCTATCGCGTTAATAGTCCCCTTTTATCCTCGGAATTTCACCGCGACAAAGAGGTTTCTCAATCAGTGGCAATCTGTGCGGGTGTAGTTAGGCCAGACTAGAACCAGTACGCCTCTGTAAAGTTATAAACGTTCCAACTCAACATCGTCTCATGCCCCCTTAATGATCACCCCGCCAGCCACTCTCTACTTTTTGCATGACGTAACGTAACAAACTTCTATTAACATGGCAGCGTGGGCCTCGCAACAAGACTTTGCAACACCGACATTTTGCAGCGAGTTTGCATCTACTACCGTCTTCCTTTTCCCGAGCCCAGTGTTTTATGAATTTAATGGAGAACATTTTACCGAATACTAAATTTCTCGAGTTGTAGAGGACTGAATGTACGGCTCTTGATGGTTCTCTCACATCCATCGGGGAAATAGTTTATTTTCGGGCCATTTCGAAATGACCATTCCAAAGCGTTCCTCGTGACTTCATGGCCAATGGGAAACTACATTCATTATTACTCTAGGATAATATCTTCGAACGATAGATGTGTCAACTCGATGGACGCGCTGACTCAGCGGATGCTGTGACTCGGATGGATGTTCTGACTCGGATGGATGTTCTGACTCTGTGTATGTTTTAACTCTTTGGACGTTTTGACTAGGAGGATGTTTTAACTCGAGTGAATGTTCTGACTGGTTGCCACGTGACCTAATGCATGATTTGACGCGATGGATGCTCTGACCCAACGGATGTTTTGACCAGAAGCGCCTCTCACAGAGTTCCGGATCAACAAAAAATAAAGTTATAGTGAAATATTTCCTTCCATCAAACCCGGTTTTGTTTTGTTTTTCTTTAGAGGCCTTTTCAGTTTTTGATTCTCTTTGTTTTTGTTTTTTTTGTTTTTTGTTTTTTTTGCGATTTAGTACGAGCGGGTCCCGGGGTTGATTTTTGAGATCAAACGGCATATATACAAAATGCGTAATCATTTCATTAAGCCAATTTATAGTTTAAAAAAAACACTGAAAAAATTACAAAATGTAGAATGACAAGTCAAAATCATGGTAGAAGATTGGGTATCTCCCCGAGGGCCCAATAACGTACGCGAGACCATTATTTAAGCTTTTTTATGTGATGCATTTTTTAAAAACATTTTCTAACATTGAAGAGGTATAATTAGCATAAACAATATGGAACAAAATAAAAAAAAATTATATGGTTATACGTACTTCATTTCCCCATAGGTTCAGAGCGCCACAAATCGTACGAGTCAATGGCGCCATTGAAGCAGTGCAGAGAGCGCAACGCCACAGCGTGTGGCGTCTTCGGTGCGTTAACTATTATAACGACTCAACCGATCGATAACAGCGTACGCGCTGTGACTTGAATTTATAAGTCTCCGATTGTGTGTTTTCGCACGCCTTCTAACCTTCGGCGGCTGCGCTCTGACTTATGGTGAAACAAATTATGGTCTATTGATACATTTAAACAAATTGACAAATCGATTAACTCTACGCGGCTCTCTAAACCGGTTATCGATATCTATGTGGGGGCGCAAACGGGATATGAATATTAGTTGTTTTTTTTCTCCATTTTCTTAACTCCAGCAAGTTTACCCAAACGTATGAATGAAGCTTCGTAACGCAATTTTTTTACAACGAATAAAATATATTTCAATAGCATTTGCTAATCACCTTAACCACCCATTTCAAGTTTTCACTTTTATTTTTATTTTAGAAACGAAATGCTGAGATTTTAAAGGGCCATAATATTTCAAATTAAATTCAACTTTTAATTCCTTACGAAGAGAAATAACTAAACAGACGTTTTAAGGACAGGCAAAAATAACAAACACCTTAACGCGCAAAAAAACAAATACATGTCAGGCGTCGAGATCTTTTTTCACTGTGAGGTCAGTCGACGTTAGCGCAGCGTGAGCGAGTACTCAGTAGAGAAAGTTAATGAACGCAGATATAACCGCTCAGCCGAATTTTCATCCTCAAATCAAGAGGGATCTTGTTCACTGACGCCGAGGCCTCCGTCCGTTCACACACGGCATTGCTAATGAGGCCGCCAAGACGAAAATTGAATTTTCCTCCCTCTTTTATGAGCTCGCTTGCTCGCCCGAGTCCAGCGATTCGGAATTCTCCCCGAGTTCAATCAGAGCCAACTCCGCCGACCCTTCTGCAGTGCGCGTTAACCGGGGACGACCTCCGAGGCTGCTTCCAAAGCGTCCTTGGACAGAGATCTAAGCCAACTGAGCTGCGAACAGAGAGCTGCGCTGCCTCCGCCCAATCGCGCTCATTAATTTTAATTAAAAGTTCATTAGTCGTTCCTTCTCGTTCACGAATCATGTCTCTCTCTTTTCCTCTTTTTCCCTCTCTCTCTAAACCTTTTTTGGCATTTTTTTATGTCCCCTCGATTGGAATTCGGCGAAGCTGACATCACAGCGCAATATATATATATGTAAAAGGAAACGTTTCCGGTATTTTTTTGGTTTTGTTTTACTTTGTGCTCGTACTTCCTATTCTCGCCCTAATAAATAGGGCCTGGAAAAACGATAAACACTCCCAAGGAGTTTTTTTTTGATCGCCTTATTTTTACGGAGGCGACTACAACGGCTCCTAATTATGTATTTTTACATTATTCCCTGGTTAAACAACGACCCCAAGCGCACCAAAAAAAGTTTGCCACGATGATTTAGACCAAAACCTCAGCAGGAGGGGAAGAAATTTTCAGTCGAAGAGAAAGTAACACGCAGAGACAGCGTCTCTAATGTCTCGTTTACACGATCATAAAAGCATTTTTAGCAAAGGGACCCTTATGATTGGTGGCCAACCAGCTCGCGATCATCCGGGCGTGGCATGTACACGCGACCCAAATGTGCGTGCGGATTCGCCGATTCCGGAGACAACGCGCACACTTGGAAGCTCTGTTGAAGGTACCTTTACACTAGTCATGTGAAAGGGGATTTACTCGGCTGATAATTTTATTCACCAACCCTCCTTATATACAGAACCAGAACCTCCACAGAACCCACAAAGGTTGTGTTTTTCAAAGTCGCGCGCCCACCCCTCATTCACACTACAAAAAAAAATCTAAGTTCTAATCTAAAATCACAATCTAAAAACCTACAAATTACAACCGCATTTTTGTTTAGACAAGAGAAAGAACACCTGGACTGCTTGAAGTCGCACAAAAACAAACACGAATACAAAATTATACAATATTTTTGAACCACGACACATACACACTTTGGTTTGGATGAAAACTTCTATCTCAAAAAGTAAGAGTTCAAACAGGAGAACTTAGTTTAACTAATTGAGTTTTGTGACTGCTTAATGATGTTGTATTGTGGGCTTTGTAAATTTTTTCAACAAAAAAGTGTATTTTCATTGTAAAGATGCGACTACCATATGTTTGTCGGATAACATCTTCAGTATTTTTTTTTTAACCACACGGTGTTTTAAATAGCACCCAGCTCTTTAAACTGACCGAAAAAATCGTTTTTATAGCCTTTTGTGCTACGGTTTTGTGCTGCGTTGCTCACAGGTGGTAAAATGTTCTTACAAAATTTGCAAAGCGCAAATTTACATCATAATAAAGTAAAAATAGAAAAATGCTTTACTCATAAAGAAACGCAGCGAAGCCACCGGTCTTCAAACAACAGGGCACCCTATTGTCTAAAGAATGATGGCTTCGCTGCGTTTCCCTAGGAGTTAAGCCTTTTCCTATTAATACTTTTTCCTCAGGTAAGTTCGCTCTTTGAAAATTTTATAGAAACATTACACCGCCTTCGGGCAACGCTGCAGAAAAAGCGTAGAATAGGTTAAGGAAACGATTTTTGAGGTCGATTTAAAGAGCATGGCTGCTATTGGAAACACACTGTATGTACAAATCCTTTCGTATACTCTGTTCCACAGAAACCGATATGGAGCCAATCAAAAAGCGGAAAATGCGCATCGTCACGGCGCACGTCATTTTTTCTACGTTTGCTGTAAGCGGCTATAGCCAATCTAGCAGAGGAGAAAAACAACATGCGCGGCATCATGGCGCATTTACCCCTCGTGATTGGCTAAGCTGGCAATAGTAAACGCGCGAAAACAACTAGCGCCACGAACGCCGCGCTTTTGGGGCTGCATGAATTTTGCCCCACCCAATCACGGTGCCGGCGGCAAGGCTGACATTTTTTTTTTTTTTTTAAAGTACATGCCGCGCCTAACTTCGTTCGCGCTCTTTGTCTTCGCGATTGGTTCGCTGGCGCTTTGATCGGCTAGCACCATAATCTGATCGACCGCGGAGCGACGGTAAGGGGGATGGGTCTAAAGTCACTGGATCTAGAAAAGTAGTGCCATTGCCGGGCAGAAACAATTATTAACACACAGACAACAAAACCTCTCCAGGTGATTGGCTCATCGCTGTCGGTTGTCATGGTGATCGCCCTTTTGGACCCCTTCGAAGTTTCGAATGGGTCGTTAAAACCAGGCGCACCAAGATCGCTACGGAGCGCCATCGTACTGAAAGCGTTCCTCGGCCAGTATGAGCGTCTTTGGCACTGTGAATTCAATAAACTTAGCACTCATGCTCATTTACCCAGATCTCTTACAAATATGTTCCTCTTCTTGCGTGTTTCAAGCAGTAAAATTTTTTTTCAATGCCTCCAAGCACTGACGTTGCGTCTGATGGCGGTACGAAGATGTATGGCATCACACGCGGCGTCGATGCTCGGGGGCATTGAAAAATAATTTTACTGCCGCGTCGTTATCGAGGTCGTCCTTGAGTGCACCCGAGACGTCGTCCTTGAGGTGGTCCTTGAGGTTGTGCCACAGGTTGTCTTCGAGGTCACCCTAGAAGTCATCCTCGAGGTTCTCCTAGACAGTCGTCCCTGAGGTCGTCCTATTTATTTTTATTTATTTATTCGGTTACCTACAGCGACCCTGCTAGGGCAAAGAAATAGTCCGAGTGCAGGCGAGCTGGTGTAAGTTGAACATGATTGTAAACCTGAGACTGGGGCAGAAAAGAGAACACAACAGAAGGTAGTAAAAGAGGAGGCAACGTCTCAATTTGAGACGTTGCCTCCTCTTTTACTACCTTCTGTTGTGTTCTATTTTCTGCACCAGTCTCAGGTTTACAATCATGTCCTGCTAGGGCATTATCATAGGGGGGGGGGGGGGGAGACTTTACAAAATTTACGTAAATGCAAAGTACATATAAAGAAACAGAGGGCTGTGTGATGCGGAAGGATTCACAATGGCAGCAACAGCGAAATATGTAGATGAAAACACCACAGCGACTTTACAACAGAAACACCAAGAAAAGTCGATAACAAAATACTAACAGCAAACAAAAATGACCAATTTAACAGGAAATTTCACAGGGTTGTAACAAATGAGAAATGTGGAGCAGAGACCTTTGCAGCTGGTAATTTCTTCCGATTGGGTACTGTACTGGGGAAGAAACTATACTAAATATGTTTATTCGGCACCTGTATTCGCGAACTTTCATAGGGTGATCTGTGAGGGGAGACACATAGTTTTTCTTTTGTGTATTGTTCTTCATCAATTACATTTCTGCGATTAAACATGTAATAAATTAAGGACAGTCAAAGACATTTTCGGCGGTCTACCAAGTAAAGGCAACCCTAATTTAATACATATAGCAGACGAGTTTTTCGAGAAATAATAGTCGCCTGACATTAACCGCGCTGCATGTTTCTGCATACGTCCGAGCTCATTTATACTTGTCTTTATGTAAAGATCCCACGCGGTGCAAGCACATTCTAAAAGCAGACGCACGTTCGCCATATATAAAGTTTCTTTGAGTTTTGTGGGTGCTTGCCTCAAGTTACGTTTAAGAAAGCTTAGCGTGCGGCTGGCCTTAGGGGACAGATAATTAACATGAGCGTTCTAGGACAGTTCGCTGGAAAGCAGAACCCCTAAATACTTATATTCTGGAACACCAGATAAGCTTGTGTTACCAAGGAAATATTCTGTGAGCAGAGGTCGTCGTTCGGTAGTAAACCTTACTAGATTGCATTTGTTTAAGTTCAGAGTCATCTTCCATGTTTGGTACCACGATAAAATAGAGCTCAGGTCATTCCGCGAAAGCTCATAGTCCACATAGCATGTGATGTCACGGTAATTAAACACGGCAATCATCGGCATCTAGCCCGACGCAACTAGAAATATTCACAGCTAAATCATTTCTGTATGTAAAAAAAAAAGGGGGACCGTGGACAAATCCTTGAAGGACACCCGATAAGACGCTTAAGTTTGACGAAGTCCTAGACGACGTCCTAGACGTCGTTTCAGACATCGTCCTCTAGGCGTCGTCCTTGAGGTTGTCCCACCATAGTACAGCTTCGCTAGTCTTCCTTGTTCACCAGAGTGGAAAGGCTGAATGTTTTTTTTTTTTGTTTTTGTTTTTTTCCTAATATAATTGTTTTTGTTTATTTCTCTCCTCGCCGCCACGCGTGTACTTCTCAACCTCACTGTTTTTGATGCCAGGGTCTTAGCTCTCGTTCTCCAATACGCTCTTACCGAGCGCTCTTCGCAAACACGCAGAACTGCCGACGTGTCTCGTGTGTCTTCGCGTGTCAACCTCGGGTCTTTGTTTCCTAGAGCGAGGTTCCTCTTCTGAGCGGGGTAAATTGTGTTCATGTACCGGCGTTGGCCGAAATCCAACTAGCAACGCAGCCATTTCTTTTTTCGTCATTTTTTTTCTTTACCACAGACGCCAGTGTCGCCAGCCAACGCAGTCTTTATCCAAACATCGCCATTGTGCGTCGAGAACTGCAAAGGGTCGCGAACAAAGAGACGTAGAATAAACGTCGTGATCGAAAATACAATCAGCGTTCTCCAAGGAGCGGAGCACTCCTAACTTGTTCCCGAACGCCTGGTACGTACAATAAACTACTTCAGCGCTGTTTTTGATGCCTTCTTTTATTAAAGGGCACGCCATTCGGTACAGGCCAGATTAGAACGCCCCGCAGAACAAGCAAGCCAGGCGTTCTCAAAAAGAAAGTTTGATAGTCTCCAGCTTTGCTGAACGATGATTCCAACTACACTCTTCTGGGAATCTGAAGGTCTTTCACTAGATAATATTCACATATACGTATTTTCTGGACAAGGACCTGATAAGTGGGCAGTGCAAAAGTGGTAAGTGGTACTGGTCGCATACAGTTCGCATAAGTACCGCCACATATTGACAAAAATATGCATTCAGTTTGAAATTACTAACTAAGACAGTGGCCAAAATCTTAATCTAACATAAGAATATATAAAAATAAATAAAAATTAAAATTCACAAGGTACAAACCTAATTGAATTTATAAACAAAACAGATAACGTAGAAATCTTAAATGAATAAAAAGAAAACACGAAGTTGATACTTTTCCTATTACGGTTCTTTTTATTTATATTTTTTTTTTTGTTGCAATAAACGGATTTGACATGTGTGAGATGGACACTGCTACGAATAAATTTGTTTTCCGTTGGCACAAAAACTGGAGTGATCATACGCGTTTTCAAAAAACAGCGTTATGTAACTTTCCAGTCGCATTAACACCATAGACAAAATAAAGCCATGAATTCCAGTGTAAAGACGTTTTAATCAATTACGCGCACATAGACAGTTGAACAGCACTGCCGGAAGATTTTATTGGAGGTTCACAACTACAATGAAGAATTTTATAAAACAGAAACTGAATTCGTGAAGGAGCAATTAAAAAATAGAATTATCATCTTTGTCAGGGGTTTGTCAGGAGATGGCAAAAGGTTGTAAGGTATTTGATCAAAAACAAATGTATCCAATGACATCTTAGTTTATTCTAGGCGCTGTTATACGTCAAATAAACATCTCGCTAAACCACAATATGTGTTAAGATATTTTAAATCACGCCACTTATAATGAGACTGTCAAATCAACTTTTAAAATAGTGTCTAATCATAATCCCAACATTTACTTCTAGGTTATGTCGTTACCTAATACCTATAATTGTTTGCCAATTGCTGAAGTTTAATTACTTACAAAACCCTGGGGATTTAAAGTTCATGTATAGGCAACATAAAAAAACATGCCAACTTGCTATGAAACATATGAGCCAAAAAAGATATATAACAGCCCGAGCAAGCGGATTTTGCTAAACCTTGAATTTGATCTCGTCATACGAAAAATTGCCTTCTTTAATCTAGTTGAAAGCCTTAGCAACCACATTCCCTCCACATTCAAACTTTGTGGGGTGCTATCAAGACCCACGGACCAAACACACAACAAGAGTGCTCGAGTCTAAGGTGGTTTTGAGCTGGGCCCAAATCAACCAATACAACCGTGACGCAAGGTTTGACTCGTGTTTGCAGGCACCCAGAGAAACAAGAGGTCCTTCAAAAGCGCACGAACGAACAAAAACACCACTGAGCGATTGCATTTACGCAAGCGCGCCGACATCAGAGCCACGTCAAGAAGCGATGCTTCCAAAATAAGCTTTCTGGCCCGGGGACGCAAACTTTTCTTAATAAGGCGAGGCGCCTTTCTCTTTCTTGCGCCGGGGCTTCGCTTCGCCTCGCGAGTGTCACCTTCAATGAAGAATAATCGCGACGTCAAATCGTGTTTGAAAGAGTCCCTGTAACCTCCCTCCTCCCCGAAAACAGAAGAGGTTACCGATTTAGACATTCTTTAGTTCATCGCAAAAAAATAAAAAATAAAAAAAAAGGAACGAAAACTAGATTTTGAAGCCAAGTTTCCTGCCTTAATATTACATTGTCCATTTTGCAAAAGACGCACTCCGAGAATAAGATAAACGTAAGCAAATATGATTGGCAGGCAGGAAATATCTCGTACCCACGGGACCGTAGCAAACTCCACAGGAAAGCTGCGGACAAAAATAAAATATACATATACATATAAAAAACTATTTTTTTTTTTATTTTTTTTTGGGCGGGGGGGGGGGGGGGGGTAAACGTAACGGCATGAATGAATTTAAAAATCAAAAGGTAGTAACAAGAAAAGGTTGGGGGACGTTGTAATCTTTTGAGCCGTTGGTTGGTTGAGGACCGTGGGTTTGCACATAGCTGTGAGTAAAACCTATCGACGGTATAGTTTCTGTCAAGAACTCGAGCTCTTCGATGGCATCCCCTTCCGCTTTCAATGCTGACGTCACTCGACAGTTGCGCTCCCGTAGTTCCCGTGTTCGGCTGACTTATGTTTCCCTCGCCACGCCAGGGTGAAGCTATACCTTAGTCTTGCTTAGGTACTCTTTTTTTTTCTCTCTCTCTCTATTTCTCAATTTTCTCTTCTTACATTTGCTCTTCTGAAGACCATCCGCGCCTGCGGCTGCACGCAAGGGCCCTATTTGTGTTGGCAATGTTTGCAGACGACGTAATATTTTCTTCTTGACCTCGTCTCTTCTTACATTCCTCTCTTCTATCTTTTTTTCTGCATTTCCGACGTGTGCCAACAAAGCCAGCTCTGCACCGTCAACATGGCAGACACCAGCCAATACCCTGGCCCCCGGGCTGTTTACGCGTGGAGGCACGACCAGAGCTCCCCCTAGCTTCAACCAAACGTATTACATAGGCGCCAATATATATATATAGATATATATATATAGATAGATAGATAGATAGATAGATAGACAGATAGATAGATATATTCGCCAAAACTGCGATGATTAAACGCGAACAGAAAGGAAAACGAATTCACTGCGTGAGAAATTACAAAACCTGTTTGGACAAATGTTTGGATCGTTTTGGTTCCAAGGAAGCCGCGGGTATATGTATGTGGGTGTGTGTGTGTGTGTGTGTGTGTGTGTGTGTGTGTGTGTGTGTGTGTGTGTGTGCGTGTGTGTGTGTGTGTGCGTGCATCTGCGCGTGTGTAGATGTGTATGTGTGTGTGTGTGTGTACGCGCGCGTTACCGCAGGAATTCGTAGCACGGAAGCTTCAAATTGAGCTTTTTTTTTTAAAGTGTTATTACAACCAACGCCCACAAAACTTATTTTGTTTTGTGTGTTTACTCCCAAACGGGTCACTCTAAATCTCGTCGGTTTCGTCCGACGCATTTGATTTGGTTTCTTTTCATTTGTAGTTTTTTTTTATTCCTGTATTTTTGATGTTTTATGAACTACAGTCGCCGCAGAGGATACAAAAGAAAAAGGTAAAAAAACAAAAAAAGAAAAAAAAACGTCAAGTCAAGCGCATTATCAAAATATGACTCGACGGTATTGATTTTGTTTTGGTCGGGTATTTCTCGGACGGTCCGTTCTTATCCGTTCACCAAATATCGAGTCCGTGTTGTGTCCCCGGGGTAGCTGGGACCTCCACGTGGGCTCTATGGAGAGATCGGTTCGTGTACGCCCTCAGGTGCAAGACCCATCAGATGGGTTGCTTCCTCCAACACTCTTTACGACCATGTCTCGGGAGTCCTTCAAAAGGCTGCAGGGGACAATACAGGCTTATAAACAACGTAGAGATTGATTATTCTGAAAAGTCGCGTAATCTGTGAATTGAATTTAAATCAAACTAACCCACGACAAAAATGCATGAAGGACAATCTACTGGCAAATAAACGAGCATTTAACTCGTTTAGTGAGTCGACGTTTCGGCCTGAGACAGGCCTTCTTCAAGACTGGTTGCCAAAATTGGTTACAGAGTTGTTTTCGGTTTCCACACCCGGGTCGAGGGCGTCCCGTGTAAGAATGCCCAAGTAAAACTCTACGCCCGGCCGCAGCAAACGACGCCAGCCATCGAAGGCTAGCCAAAAGCTGCGTCAGTTTTTGGGACCCCAGGAACGGAGTGTCTTCACGCGCGGGAGGTGCAGTCACGTTTACAGAGTTGGCGTTTTGTTTTTACGGCGCTGCGATCTATGAATTCTAAGCACACAACGAAGGGTCAGACCGAAGAATAGTGTCCCTTCGCCCTATAACGTACATCTAAAAGAATTTTGAAAACAAATATAATTTTTTTATTGGTGCACGATGGCGCTTTTATGGATTTTATTACTCGGTCACGCAAATAGGAATTTGCATATTTTTGAGTCCTTGAAGTGTCGCTTTTATTGATTTTATTACTCGTTGAACTAATAAAAATCTATTTATTTTTCAATCCTTGAAACGTTTGCAGAAACTGATGCTTTCGCAAATATAAAGAAAAACATGAAAGGAACACGGGTTTTACCTTATTTAGTAATAAAAAAATAAATAAAAAAACACGCGTTTTATGGCTTGTTTCACTGCGCTTTTCTTTAAAATCCTTTCAAGCGCACTTAAAATGTGGCCATTGCGAATAAGAACAAGACGGTGAAAATGCCAACTTATCGGCAGATTTAATGGCGCCTCACAGGGTGTGCAACGTGTCAACAGTACCTACAGCAACCGTCATCTTAAGAAACCCACGGTGTGGCATATTATGTTAGCCAACAACAATGTAGTTTGATTTTGCGTTTTTTTTTTTTTTTATTGGCAAAAGTCGTAATTTCCTAGGCTGAATGTGATAATAAATTTTCCCGATGACCGACCAATCGTGAATCGCCGCTGCGTGCAGATCTCAGCAGTGTTGCCAGATTTGGCTATATATAGCCAAATTGGGCTACAGTTTTTTCTAGTTGGCGCCAAAATTTCGTGGTTGGCCTTGTGGCTATTTTGGGCTATTTATAAAATGCAGCGAAGTTTTGTTGAACCTCAGGTTCGACGCCGAACTTTGAGAACCTCAAAGTTCGGAATTTTGAGAACCTCAAATTAAGCTAGTTAATTTTCAATCTTTTAATCAGTTTCGAAAAAAAAAATTTTCTCTTTTGGCCAGTTGAAAGGAGGGAGAAGAAGGAGAAAGGCTTCAAACTTCTACAAACTTCGGGGTTTTCACAATGCGTAGTGAAGCAATGCTTGCAGAGTTCAAGCAGTCTCCCTACAGCGGAGTCGAGCAAACCAAACAGATTGCACTAATACCACAGGGCCGGTAGCGCGCCTTGAACCCGGACGCATATGGCTCTGCCCGGACGCAGACTGAACTCTCCAAATGCTGCTTTGGTGCCCATTGTGAGAATCCTTAGGCACCCAAGTTTGTAAAAATAAGAAGTCGACAGTTTCACAGCTAAACACATGACTACCTTCCAGTCGCTGCCCACCCCAAGAAAGAGAACACAGTCAGAAATAACGTGAACATGAATGAGTGACACTAATATTCTTCACAAAGAAAAAGAGCCGGGTGGGATATTGGTAAGGACCTAAGATATTGGTGCTCTGCTTTGAAACACCCAGTGTTCTGACTGCTCTGCGTCTCTATTTTGTTCTTATACCGTATGATCACATCTCCCGGGCTTCACAATCAAACTGTCTTTGTGTGTGTTGTACTTCTGAAAACCTAAGGAAGGGCCAGTTTTGTACGGATTTTCATTCGAAGCATTTTTGAAAAACTTACAACTAACATAACGTACACAAAAGGCGGTGCATCTGAGGGTTGAGACGGAGTTTATAGCGTGTATTGTATGAGTGAGAAATTGTGAATATATAAGGCTTAAAAATAATTGTTTTTAGTCTCGGCTATGTCGGGCTATAATTTTTATGGCTTTGGCTATATTTGGGCTATACCTCCCAGCCTTTGGCGGTTTTTGGTGGGACCATCTGGCAACACTAGATCTCAGCACTTACCACCAAGGATGGTGGTAAGTGCCCTGTTAGGTTGCTAACCTAAGCGGTGTTTCTGGTATCCGCCAGTTCCCTTCTACAATAAAATAGAAAAACAAAACGCAAAATACATTTTTGCGTTATTAGTTTCGCGCAGTGTGCAGCAGTGCCACGTTGTGTCGATTTAGCAAACCTCCCCAATAGTGCGAAATAATGTCGCGAGGTGGCATACCGAGAAGAAGAAAAAGAAAAAAACTGCGATGACTTGTTCGAGATAAAGTCCCGGAGTGTACCGGGAAACGCTACCCCTGGAGGACATTCGCCTCTTTGTCTCCGTGCCAAACGAGACAATAAAAAAAGCAAAACTTGACCAATCACTTCAATAGCTTCCCAAAATCAACAAAAACAAAACAAACAACAACAGTGCAATCCCAGAAATGTCAACTAACTTTTCGTTCTTTTTCTTTTTTTCTGCGCGTCTTTTTACTGCAGGGTTTGCCGAGGCGCACAGCAGCCGGTCCAAGCACTACTCTCACCGGTCGAGGTTTTCGGGCCCGAGGGCACCGAGGGCACCAGACCCGCCCGAGCCGTCGCCGTTTTTCGACAACGGCACGTCGCGCAACGTGACCACAAGCGCCGGAAAAGCCGTGTTCCTGCCCTGCAAGGTCCGACATCTCGGCGACCGAACGGTAAGCGAGCGGCCTCTGGACTTTGGCGCTGTTTTGTACACAATATGGGTTTTTGTCGGCCCAACTTAATGAAAATCTGTAGCGTTATACTGTAACGAAAAGCCGGCACCAAAAAGCGTTATGTCCACCAGAGTAATATAAGGTGTACGTAAATGCCCGCGAGGAACAATATGAAGGACAAAAAAGTAAATTGCGCTAATAAATCAACCGCCCCTGCCCTCAAAAAAAAAAAAAAAAAAAAAAAGATTTTTATTCATTTTTATCAAAATAAGAAGCAAAAGTTAAAACCTAAGAGCAAGCTTTTTTTTTTACAATTTGGTTTGCGATATGCAATATTAATGCCCTATAGAACTTTAACCGATGCTATGTGTAGAGGCCAACAACTTCTCAGATATCCAAGTCATCAACGTTTGTGTGATATCTCAGTTATACCAGTCTCAATGGCTGTTTTTGTTTTTTCTTTTATGTAAATATCTAGCGGCACTAGCGTCTACCTCTAATGAAAGTAGTGTGAGTTGGCGCCGATGGAAATAAATACGAATACTTGATAATGCGTTGCTTCGGAAGTACTATGGGGATATCGAGTAGAGAGTAAAACTGGCGACAGAAACGCTTTTTTGTGTGTGTGTGTGTGTGTGCGCGCGTCCATGCGTGCGTGCGTGCCTGCCTGCCTGCGAGCGTGCGTGCGTGCGTGTGTGTGTCTGTGTGTGTCACTTTTTAGACAAGGTAAACAGAGAGCGCAGTATTCGGTTCAACTAGCTCGCATGCTAAATAAAATCAACAGAATGTTTCAAAACACTTGGAAATTAAGCCCTTATGCATCCTGCAAATATCAAACACGCATTTTTTAGAGTGCGGCGAATAGCGAAGTGCTTCAGCACTACACTGTTTTTGTGGGCTACAGTGCCAATATAAAAGTTCAAAGACATAAGAAAGCTGCAAAACCGCTTAACATACCTTCAAAGAGCTTGTAAATTGCGAGCGTTTCTGCGGGTTTTGGTTCCGTCCTTGGTCGCTTCTTTGCCGGTCCCTTGAAAAATGGAAAATGTGAACCTTTGGTTCCTTGGTACAATGTCCCCAATACCCCGGCACACAACGCTTATGATACACTGTCCCTCACAATCGCACACTCGAAAACACACCGTAAAGACTGGTCGCAGAAAGGAGAGGAGAAAACTGAAGGTTGCGTTTCCTTTCAGAACTCCCAACAGCTTCAGGTGATCTAAACTCGTCAAACACAAAGTCGAGTCTGAAGTTGATCGAGTAGAGTATCACGACGATGACTTGGTGCTTTTGTCACAGGCGTCTCATTTGCGCGCTCCGCGAAGTCTGGGCTCCAATTTTGTGTTTGACGAGTTCTTTAGGGCCCCTGGACGGCGCACTCCCAGTGTCCGGCTTTTCGTCGCTTGCGAGCCGGCCGTCTGGCGTCTCATGAGGCGTGGCCGAACAGCTTACGTCATAATATTAATCGCGCAGACCTTTATTTTTTTAGAAGGCGTTAGTTCGACGCAGAGCGTTCACTGACGCGCACGTCTAAGCCGAACAATGACGCAGCAGTTGTCCCTCCTTTGTCCCGTGCTCATTCGTCCTGCTCTGTAGTGAAAGAAGAGCTCCAAATGGTTTTATATTCACCATATATCGCTCTAGAACGCAGCTGGTGTTATAAAAAGGGAAAATCAAGCAAGGCCGAAAGTGCAGCATCACGGCGTTCGCCATTTTTGTGCGTGCTCGTCCGCCGGCTCATTCAGCTAACCACACAAAGTGTGCCGTGAGTTTCCCGCTTTTAGTCTGTGCCTAACCGTGCTACAAGTTTTAGAAGAAGTGGCAGCTTAAAAAACGCAGACTGTGGCCTCTTATGATAAAACCTCGTGATTATATTTTCGTTTTCTTTTATATCGGCAAATACAGCAATTTGTTTGGATGCGATAATAACATGCTCGCGGAACTTTACTCCTCCCCCCCCCCCCCCCCCCCCCCGGGCGGTTTTTTAAGCTGTCGTGTTGCCTGACTATGATTTTGGCCTCGACATTTGCCAAGGTCCGTCTGCAGGTTGTGATGAGTGGCTTTCAGAGCGTCCTAACAAAAACGTCGATGCACAATTTTTGTTTTTGTTTTTCGAGCAGCGACCAAACCTTTTGTTCCATCTCAAACAGCCTCATGCGCACAAGATGGACATCCGTATTATACCAGACGTCGTGGCATTCATTGCACGTTACGCTAGCATTCAAGACGATTCTTAAAAAATGGTCGGTTGGTCGTATCAGGAGTCCGAATATAGCACAAGAGAGAAACCAGCAAACACGCTGGGGGTTGCCTCGTCAAAACAAACCTTTATTACGAGGTCGTGCGGAAGTTTGGCTTAAATTCGCATTTGTTATGCGGCGATCGTTCCTAATATTAAATTAGTTTCGGGAGCGCATTTTTAAACGACCTTCTTGAAACCTTAAAAAAACGATCACGATTTTTCTCTAATGTCATTACCTCGTCCAGTTACCCTTGTGCAGCAACTAAAAAAAACAAAAAGTTTCCCTATTTACCCTGTTCGGTTTGTATTGAGTGACCGCCATCCGCGCAATACGGCTTGTTGTCGCACAGTATCCGAACCCATCACTGTGGAGAGTAAGATATTCCTCCGCAACAAGACATTACCTTTTTTCTTTTTTTATCTAGGCAAATTCTTTATTCTTTATTCATCATTGTCCTGCAGCGCCATCAGGCATTATCGCAGGGGGCGAATAAACTCTGAAAAAACATTTCTGAATTCGCGGCACACACAATCGCACTGGGCAAGGCATTCCACTCCTTAATTGTTTTAACAAAAAAAGAATTTTTGCCCAATTCCGTCCTGGTGCGGTATTCTCTAATTTTATGAATGTGGTCTTTTCTTTTTGAGATATAATTTGGTGGTAATAAGTAAAATGAGCTATTAATGCCAGTTTTATTGTTATAAATGTTGTATAAAAACTTCAAGCGCAAATTTCTTCGTCTTAATGCCAATGTAGACCATCCCAGTTCTTTTATCATGTCGGTTACACTCTCAAAGCGGCCGTACCGCACCAAAACGAACCGAGCGGCACAACTCTGAATTCTTTCTAAAGCAACAATGTGGTTTTGCTGAGAAGGATCCCAAACGGTGCAGGCGTACTCTAGCACTGGGCGCACATAAGATAGATAGGCGAGCTTTTCTGTTTTTTTGTTTTCTTTTTTTTCGTATATCTAAACGGCTTTCTAGGGTGCTTTAACATCTTGTTGGATATTGGTTTTTGTCTCGCTAAGACGCACGTTCCAATAACTATTTCCGCGACTGATAGCCACAATATTTCTTGTATATACCACCGTCGCTGGCACAGCTCTCTGGGTTCCTTCCTTTGGTGTAGTTTTGTTAAAATTGTATAAATTCTTTTTCACTCTAAACCTAAAAAATGTACATCTCTAAAAGGTCGTTCTGTGACTCATTCACACGTTTCCAAACGTCCAATCGGTGCATTTTGAACGAGTGTATGCCCAGGAGAGGATTTGCTGGTGTCCATCTGAGGTATATAATGAGCGAGCGAAAATAAACGATTGAGCCTTGATAATGTAGTGAGTGCGCAGGCGAGCTGGTGGATGTTAGCCATTTTGTTCTTAGCCCGTGATCCTCTTTTCCTGCCTCAGTTTCGGGCTAAGAACAAAATGATTTAGCCTTGTTTGAGACGTCTCCTTTCTTCGACTTCGAAGTTTCCTATTTTTTCCCCCAAACCGCAGTTTCAGGTTTTTAACATCATGATTAACTATTACAAGCTCGACCGCACAATCCCCGTCTTTTCATATACAAAGACGGTCGATGAAAATCCCGCTGATTACCTACCACTTGCGAGTACCTTCTTCCAGAATGGCCAAACTAATGCATATGGTCTTACTTTATTCGCCATGGACAGTTCTCACCTCGATCATTTAGAATTCTTAACAATGACAGGAAGCATTTCATACCCTTCCTGAATACGCTATCCAACCATTCTTGTTTCGTAAAACCAACGAAACCGCGTAGCACTCTTGAGGCACTGTTCCCCAAGCCCATAGGTCATGTGTCACATTATATCGAAAATCCCAGATTACACGGTGTTCGCCTATATTAACCGGAGCGGTGAACATACTAAACGAATCCTTCGCCAACAGTCGGCGAATCGCGTCTCCAACAAAGAAGAAAAAATCTGCGCTTCCCAGTTCGGGTGTTCGTTCCGCAGAATCGGGGCATCAGTAATTGGACCCAGGACAGCGGCACGTGCTCGGCATTCGCAAAGCCACAAAGCCGTCTATGCCTTCCACTGCGTTTATGTTTTGGGGGTGTTTTTTTGTATTTTTTCGGAGCTATTCCTTTCATAGCGTGCTACGGAATTGGGCAGATCGATTTCTGTGCTTTTTTTTTTTTTTCGTTTCGCCTTCTTTCCTAGCTTGGCCTGCTACCCCGGGGTAAGGAGGAGGACTGGTAAAGCTGCAATTATCTAAGGCATAACGGCGTTTGGAAGTGATGAGAGATATATATTCGCCGTGTATTCTCCTTCTTCTCTTCTATGGGATGAATCTTGCGCTGAATGGATCCTACCGCTGAAAGAGTGGACGGCGCTACCAAGGCAATTACCAATCGCGTTCGTCGTCTCGGCGGAAGGTGCTATCCTTCTGGTCAGAGGAGCCTGTCTTCGTGGTGCTTGTTCTGGCAATCAAGTTTGACGTCTCGATGTCGAGGTCATCGAAGAGGTTCGCAATCACAAGACACACAAACATGCTCATATTACGTTGTTCTTATTTTTTTGTTATATTGAATTCACGTTGAGTAGGTGTACCAGTTTAGCTTTGGCTAGCATTCAGCTAACATGTATAGCTTCTCTGCGATGCATCGACTGCCCATAGGAGGCTTTCACGAGGTACTATTTGAAAAAATATACAAGAAGAAACCAAACCTAAAACAAAACAAAAATAATTCAAGGAGCCTTCTTGCCGAGAAGGGTATCATCAATCATATTTAGGGTTTTGTGCATTCGGGTTTAATTTTTCTTCAAATTTCGGGCGTTCCGGTTGGCTTTCCTTTTTTGTCTTCAAATTCAATGTTTTCGGTGTCCATTCTTGACGTCCGGCAAATAGATAAGCGTTGATCGGGGATTATATTGAAGAAGACAGAACACGGCCGTTGAATTACTTGACATCCCGGGCACATATGCTCGTGACAGGAATGCTTGGATTACGTCTCGATACCGATGAGGGAAAACAATACAAGTGGTACGGTTCCCGAAAAAGAAACACGCGAAGTAGTTGCGTAGGTAGTTCAGTGCACGTTGGGTTCTGGGTGAAGAAAAATAGAGCTGCACCAGCAGTTTCAGTTCCGTGAAGCTTGGGTTTCATTCTTCTAATGAGGCTTCCATTCGAGGTTTTCGCTTTTCTTTATTTCGGTCGTTACTTTTCGAAGTTTTTTTTTCGGTATGCGACGAGTGCAGAGTTGACAAAGGCAGCCATCTTTAGGTTTACCCACGAACCATTTCAACCAGAGCTCCCCCCGACGTCCTGACTTTCTCGTCTCCTACTCTCCTTTAATTTTCCCGCACACACCGAAAACAACGAAAGCTCCATACAAATTGTTTGGACAGAAAAAAAAATTGTCGGCGAATTGTTCATGCAAAGTTCTAGGACGCATAGAATGAAGCATTTAACGAGCGATCGTCTGCTTTCAACGAGAAGCGAGTGAACCGAAGTGCAAGCATAAAACGTTGTTCAGAGGTCGAGCGTTTAAGTGCATATTGAGATCTTCAGGCGTTGATTCTTGTTGCGAATAAGTATATAATCTCAATTGTGAGTAAGTGTTCCCTGTATCTAGTTTCGCTCATATTGTCATGGTAACGAAACCGGTTGTGCGCGGACATGCCCAGACTACTACGCATCTTGGTGGAGTTTTCGCGGACACAAAGACAGGCGAATAAATTTCTGGAAGTACGGGGCTCCTTTGTAGTGCATTCCCCGCGTTGATAAACAAGTAAACTATTAAACAAAAAAATGAAAGCCGTTTACAACTCCCTGTAACGCAGAACTAGAGCGCAGCTCTTGAGGAGGAGGAGGGAAGGGCACTGGGGGGTGGGTCAAGTGACCTCGGGTGGCGGGGGGTTCACGTGACCTTGGGGGGTCACGTGACAATGCTGATGACGTCATCAGTGACGTCACTGATGACGTCACAAGTGACGTCACTGATGACGTCATCAGTGATGATGCGGATGCCGGTGACGTCATCCGTGGCGTCACTGATGACGTCATCTGTGACGTCACTGATGACGTCATCAGTGGCGATGACGTCAACGGGGATCACGTGACCTCGGGGCGGTTACGTGACCTTGGGAGGGGGGTCACGTGACCTGGGTAACCATCGTGACTCTCGTGAGGGTAACCCTAGTAACCCTCGTGAAGGTAACTCTCGTGACCCTCGTGAGGGTAACTCTCGTGACCCTCGTGAGGGTAACTCTCATAACCCTTGTGAGGGTAACTCTCGTGACCCTCGTGAGGGTAACCCTTTTGAGGGTAACCAACCCTCGTAACCCTCGTGAGGGTTACGAGGGTTACGAGGGTAACCCTAGTGAAAGTAACCATTGTAACCCTCGTAACCCTCACGAGGGTTACGAGGGTTACTCGCGGTTACGCCGACGGCGACGGCGACGGCGACGCCGCTCAAGCTGGGAACGGGCGCCTAAGAGCTGCGCTTTGAAAGAGTAGTCCTCGAAACTTTGGGTCCCTATCTAGAGTCTGGATGGACGTCCCTTTTAAAGAATCCTTCATTAATTAATAGTATATGAGTTTAGGCCAGCCAAGTTTGAAGTCCCTTCCGCTTAAATACTTTAACTAGACAACTCAAAAGCAGGCTTTTCTGAGTACACCACTCAAAGAACTACGCGCTTCGGGTCCGTGTTCCGCCGGAGATAAAGAACTCCGGGTGTCGCGTTCATTTTCAGAGGTCGTTCCTAAGACCGCTCCCTTAGGCAAGCACATACTTTAACGAGGAAGCGAAAGTGGGAGCTCCATTAAGCCGCAGGCATCTACTAAACCCTGTTCCCTCTTAAACTGACAATATGGTGAAGGCTACGCAGTTCGGCAAACCAATCGTACGCCTCCCTTTTATCACCTGATTCCGGTCTCTGCGCTTGGATATGCGCGGGAGCGTGCCCGTGTGGCAAAAATAGAAACGCATGATTGGTCCAATTATCGCGTAGCTTCCAGCGTGCTGTCAGCTGATGGTTAAACGGAATATAGGTCAGAAGCTCTCAAGTTTGGCCAGCCGCCCCTGGCTTTGCAAAATCGAATAATTTTGTGTCGCGTTTCGATTGTACGTCATTACGTGTTCTCACGTTGATCGCGGACGCTAAGCTGGCAGGATTTTATTGGTGCATACACATTAGAGAAATAAATTAACGTAAACCAAACAATAAATGCGGTGTTATAGTTTTGACAAAACACTAAGAACGCCAGCTGTTTTTTTTATTTTTTTTATTTTTTTTATGTGGCTCTTTTTTTTTTTGATCATTCAGGCGCTTGGTTACCGCGCGTAGAAAGAGGCTTGCATCTCTGGGTTACAAAAACAAAAACAAAACGCGGCACATTGTGAACTCTAACATTGGCAGTCTCGGGGAGATAAACGGGAAAGCGATGGGGTAAAAGGTGGCGGACAATAGGTCAGGCGTGTTCATTTTGCCGCGACTAGTTATAGTTGATGGAGTGCTTGTCAACTCTTTTTTTTTTTTTTTATTAATGCACGACGCCGGTGTTTTTGTGCAAATTAAAACTAAACGAACATGAGACCAACCTGACCTCGGAAGTGATTTTTTTCTTATTTTTTCGTCTATATCAAAGCGTCGCCAGCAACATATGGCCCAGTCAGTGCCACCTCTGTCCACGTCTTGTCCCGGCTGTTCCGAAGAGGCCAAAAGGCATGGTACCTTTTCCGTCTATATCATTATATTAATTCTATGGATGACACATGGTTGTAAACCATCGTAGATTGCGCATAATCGAAAGCTGCTGTGCCGCTTCATGCTCGATGCAAACGTTACATGGTTGCGTCCCACCCACGCGCTCGCGTCCCACGGTCGAGAGAAACCGGCAAATAGCGTAATGCTCCACTACTGCGGGATTCTCCGCAGTGGATGTCGGCTCCGCCGCATGCAGCCACCGCTTAAACGGGTTAACCTCCGTCCAACTTAATTGAGTCAGTCCCCCTCCCGTTCGTGTTTCCGGGAGCCAACTCGTGATCTGACAGTGAATGTCGCGGTCACCCCCTGCCTCCCTGATTCGTCGTTCCGACTCGTTTATTCGGTGGCCTTGGCAAATACGCCGGCTCTGTTTGACGACCTCTTTGAAGGGCGGTACACGAGGCGGCTTTGGCGGTTTGGATAGCGGTTTCGCGGTGAACCGATGAAGACGTGACGTTCGATGTAACGCGAGAAAGAAAAAAAAAAAAAAAATGACGCGCGAGACGACGAAGATGAAGCGGAGTAACTCACACGGCACACAAACGTTGACTCGCAAATGAGTGATTACGCGAATAGGAGAAAAGTAGACCTCAATCGCGAGGCAGCCCTTGTGTGCTTGTGTGATTCTCTGTGGTTTTTTTTTTTCTGTTTTCGTGAGCGCCCTTTTTGGTACCATGTTTAAGTGTTTATCAACTCGCCCAAGGTTCCAGCTGACTGCAGTGTGGATGTGACTAGGGTCTCTAAATACGTTGCGCTTCAGAATAGTGAGACTTCACTCATTTTAGTGTCTAAAAAAACTGTTACCAGTTATCCGAACCTTAATTTCAAATAGCAGAAACGTATCTTTGGTCTTGAGGAGGTCTTAAAACCGTGGCGGACTGTGAAAAGCAATATCACCCGAGCACCCCGATATCGTGTCTAAAACACAAGAAGAGACATTTTGAAACTGTAACTACTGTCAATTACGCCCGCTCTGCGCTAAGTACCAAAATGGTGCAACCCACAATGTAATCCGGCAATGGAGTGCCGATACTTTAATCGTGGCTTATATGTATTGGCTGTAGACGTAACAATTAAGATATGAGTTTATCTCCAACAGGTGTCGCTGATGAACGCGACTCCGAGGTTGGCGAAGTTATTTTAGGCTGAAACAAAATTAAAAACCCAAATTGTGAACATGCGCACAAAGAAGAAAAAAAGTCAGTTTATACACCAGCAGGCGCCTATTACGTCACGGCGTTGCGGCGGCTCCAAGGCAAAGTGCTGGCCTACGTAGCTCTAGGTGGCGGGTTCGAATCCCGGCCGAGGTGGCCGCAATCCGACGAAGGCCCGGAGAAGGCGCCCTGTAACCGAGATTTCGATTGCACGTCAAGAGATCCTCAGGTAGTCGAAATTAAACTTCATCCCTCCGCTGGGGCGTGCCAGATGCCCTTCGTTGGTTTGGCACAACGAAACTCCTAAATTTGAAAATCTCTGCGGTGGTGCTGCTGTTGGCACAGCGCATACACCCCATGCAAATCGGGTTGCTGCGAACACGCCGAGCACACATCGCAAAACACGGGCATGTTTGCAAACAGTGTGTTGGCGTTATGCTGCGACGTGCCGGCGGCGAATGTATTTAAGCTCTTTCTTGTTTTAAGGCAAAAGCCTTGCTCGTCCCACTACGCGAACATTCGGCGTCGTTGTGCCCGAAAGCTAGCCATAAAAAATACGCTCAATCGTGTGCACAATTTAGACGTCGTCCTTTAGGCGTGGTTTTTGACGTCGTCCTAGATATCGTCCTCTAAGCGTCGTTCTCGACGTTTGCAGCGGAATATTTTTTTTATTTCTGTCCATGGAAAACGCTCGCTCACATTATATCAATAACCTCTGTTCCAAGACGTGCCCGACGCTGGTATGGTGACGCGCTGGTGACGATTTGGACACGAGCAGGCGTAAACGGTCGGATTTAGTTTCTTAACCACCGCTCTGTCTTAGAAGCGTCGGATTGGCTCTTGAGGACAAGATGCTAGGTAACGAATATTGCCGAACGCTAACCCTGCCTAGAGAACAGCGCGTGCTCGGAGCAGTGAGCCAATCAAAGAGCACATAAAAACATGTTCTAAAAACGCAAAAAAAAAAAAAAACTAACATTGATCCGTGTTTTTTGAAGTTTCTTGTAACAGTATTTTACGTAGTAACCAACGACCGTGTTCCTTATATATTATGAATAACGTTGATTACACTTTAACTTTAGCAAACCTCAAATAGGCCACTGTCTTTCTCGAATTCATACTTAAAAGTAAAGCCGCATTTTCACTAACAAAATGTTCCAAGTTCAGCGTTCGATTGTTTGTTTCGAACCCAGAAACACGCAAGGAGTCGAGCTGAAAGTGCATACACCAAACATTCGTCGCAGTTTACCAATAAATTTTCATCGCGCGACGCAAGGGCTACCTAACCTACTCTTCGTTAATGACAAAATACGTGAACGTATGCGTTGTATGTAGCAGATGAATGCAACCAAATACTTTTTTTTTAAATGTTGTAGTTTTCTATTTATTTTTATCTTAAGTTGTGTACTGCCGCGCAGATTACAAGAGTGATTCTTCCTGGAAACCACGGCAGCTACAGGCCAAAGATATATAGGTATAAGCTGCACACTCAAAACCGAAAAATTTTATTTACACATTTAAGTGTAAGGTGAAATCGGTCGTTTGGTTAATCGTTTATTGAAAAAGAGCTCTCAATTATCAAATATTTACTAGCGTTTACTATATTCAGTACTGAACTTTAACTTTGTCTTGTTTTTTTTTTCTTCTATATTTTTTAATAATCGTATTTTGCGAGCACCAGCGTTTGAACAAAAGCGTCAGTAATACCTTTTAGCGTCCTCTACTACTCTTCAAGCAGAGTCGCTCCTAAAACTGTCTCCCATGTAGAAATTATTAGACTCAAATTGCCAACGTTTGTAACCCGAAAATGGTTCTAGGTCAATAGATCATTATTATATTGCATATTATATTTATAAAGCCTACTTCAACGGCAACGTAATGGCTAGTTTAAAAAAAATCTATTTTTGAGCGCAATCTTTTCGCAAAAATAACCTGAAAGCCTGAATCACCTCTAAAGTGTCCATTACAATTTATTTTGTTGGTACAATATAAGATCCAATTTTTCCCCTGTTCGCTCAACGACTGTCTCTGAAAACGTTTTCGCTTAATAAATCGCATCTTAACGTTTCAAAACTTACTAGCGTTTATTCCATGACACCATAAGTTGTGTTTAAGAAGCTCCGAAGGCAAGTGATAAACTTCGTAGTAACCACTAGGGTTACCCTGCTGCTGTGGTGGGTAAGATCGTGCAAGACCGAGTAAATGAAGTCAATGAAGTCAATGTGCTTTGTTCGCCCTCCTGCTTTTCTGCTTAGAACATTCAAAGGTCGCCAGAATTAGTTTGGTGGTAGTTTTTTTAGAGATAACAGCGAACTCTTGATTAGGTACTTCAACAGCTTACCTTAATCTCCGGAAACAATATTTCGGGTGAATTTCAAAACTTGGTGTTAACACCGTTCTTGACTCGAATATTTCGGGGCTTTGTTGGACTTCTACGCTGATTTTTTTCAAATCTCTCACTTACGTAAGAGCGTAACCGTAAATAGGTTTGCAGAGACAGTAAAGACGGGGTCACACTGCTTATACATCATGCAAAAGACAGCGTGCATACAGATTCGGACGCGAGTTATCGCGAGATTCGTCTTCGAATGCTGCGTGGCACTGCGTCCAAAGAGAAACTTGTACACGCGGCATTCAAACCACAAATATTGCGGCGACAAGTATAGGGTGGTTCAAGTTACCAGGCTCGATCTAAAATGGACCGTAAAAATTGATGCCTGCACGTAGCAATCTAAACTTCTCGACAAAGGCATTTCACAGGTCGTTTTTTTCTAGTAAAATCACAAAGCGTAGCTCTCTGTCAAAAATAAGGCCAAGAAACTTTCCAGGGTCTACGGTGGGCAGCAAAGCAGACGACAGAGGTCCAGTAGCGGGGTGTGTTTGGCGTTCGTGTTGATAGATGGCGCTATACGTCCTTATCGCGACGGCTCACGATCACCGTGGTTTATGAAAATATATATAGTATTTTAAAAATGTACCTTCGGTTAAAAAATAAATGCAAACAAAAAAAGCAAAACTTAAAGTTAAAAAAAACTCGCGTCTGCATAACGGCGGCGCTTTTGGTGCCAGCGGATTTCGTCTGCGTATCGTCTGCTATCTTTCGCTGGTCGGCTGCACCTTCAGACGCTGCTCCCAACGTCATCTATCAATACGAACGCCAAACACACCCCGCTACTGAACTTGGTCGTCTGGGTCGCCGCCCGCCATAGACCCTGACAAGTTTCTTGGCCCTACCTTTTTACAGAAAGAGAGCTACGCTTTGTAATTTTACAAGAAAAAACCGACCCGTGAAATACATCATTGACGAAAAGATTAGAAGGCTACATGCGGGCGTCGATTTTTACGGTCCATTTTATATCGAGCCTGGTGACTTGAACCACCCTATATATATGCAGACTATCGTTTTGTACGACGTATATGTTCAGTGTGACCCCGGCTTTAAAGTGCGTTTTTTTAGGAAACATTGCTCGGAAAGACCAGTCGTACTTATCGTTTCTAGCCGTGCTCAGTCAAGTAGTAATCGCTATTGACAGGAGCGTAAACGTGCCACCTACGGTTCTGTTCTTGTTCGGAGGAAGAAAAAAAAAACAGCCATGATGAATGCGGGCGGCCAACTGATTGCGTTTCACTAATACACCAGCGACCGAGGCTGTTTTAATTCTCTCCGCGTGTACACAAGACTTTGAACTACAAAAAAAGGTAAAACAAGCTTTAATAGAAGTTCAGTATTTATTAATTGAAGTCCAGTCATTCTTTTTTGTCTGACTCGTGTTTTTTTTTTTTTTTTTTTATAAGAGGCCTGCCTCATGGGCCATACAAACACTTGCTGCGGAGACATTTTTCCGTGCATGAATATGTACAAAGTAAGCATGCATGGAATATGCTTAAAGCGAGTCCGCAGGTAAATTTACCATACGTGTCTGCACCGACACCGCGTCTTTTGTATAATACATCAGAAGTGCGGCTCTAGCTTCAAGCTACCACCGTTAGTGTCAGTAAACGCCCGCATCAAGTATTCTCTCGCATACGCCCGCACCGTCAAGGGTAAACAGTCGGCAGCGTTCGGTTTTACCTCGGACGCACTTTGCTGAAACTTCGGGCTAATTAATATGGGCTCGAGCGCACGCGCTGGCGCTCAATACCAATACCAGCATGTCGGAAGATCCTTTCCTTTCGATCGTGATTACCGCGCATGAATACCGTTCGCTAGACAGAACCCCTTCGAAAACAAAAGCTGTTCACTGTGTATACTTTTCGAGACTTTGGTGGAGGGCGGTGCGTCGTTTATGAATACGGGACGAAGGTAGCACTAAGAAAAAGAGGTCATTTTCTACCCTTAATGGACGGGACAACGTTACCGGGCGACACAGAGTGTTTTATCTTCGTGATTGTGTAAGAAAACCGTCGCGAAGAACCGTCACGAAGGACAGAACATCACTGTGACGCGACGTGACATCGTGTGAGGTCACTGTCTTGCGACGTCATAAAGTCACGTGACGTCGCACGAACACAGACACACGCACAGAGATAATGTGCCCAGCTCAGTCACGACACATTCTACAAGGAACACACAGCTTTCAACCTACCTCGTCGTAAAAACGTTTATACGTCAAAAGAAAAAAAAGAGTAAAGAAAGAAAACCACGACGGGCTTATCACGTCATCGAGTCGAAACTTCTTCGTTTTTTCAGGCTTCTTCCGCGGTGCATCACGGTTAGAGCAAGAATCCGAACTATCCGTCGTGTTAGGCCTAACGGGAAAGCAACGAGCCCGCAACCTCAGAGGTCTCGGTGGAAGGCCTAAAAAAAACAAAAACAAAAAGCAACTTTCCGAACGTTGAATTCGTCTTTTGTTACTTTATTTATTTGTTTAAATTAAAAAAAAATGTATTCAATAAGTTTCGAATTCAAATATGAGACGGGAAAAAAAAAGGGTCCGCCATGAAACCAAATTGGCAACCGACGCAGGAGAAGAATCGAAGTGAAAGCAGACGACTCGACGATGACGCGAAAGCGGCAGAACGCCCCCCCCCCCCCCTTAAAAAAAACAAACAAAGAAAAACAGAAATGAAAAGCAGATGGCAGTATGACAAGTAAGCACACGCCTCAGACATCTAAGGTAATGATGACGACAGCTTTCAAGTCCGATGCGTGGTACCCAGATTTGCCTTTCTGTTTACAGGCAACCCTTACGTGCCATTCAACGGTACTAAAAAAAAAACACATAAGTGATAACTAGGTAATGACGCGAAACAACACAAACAATACAAGATGAAAATGCTTCTCCTTGTCGGCGGAGTCACGGAACGGCTGATGGTCTCTCGCTAAACTTTCAAAAAAACGCTTCTGCCAAAAAAACAAAAACAAAACCCAAAGAAGTTAAGCAAACTCGAAACAACTCATCTGACTCCTCAAATTCGTCCGTGCGCGCTTGCCGCGTCGACTCGTCGCAGCGTGGTTTCGGGTCCCAAATGCTGCGAACCGTCGCTGAGTATCTTTGATTTTAATGCCGTCATGTTAGATATCCGCGTCGTTGTTTTTTTTTTTTTTTTTTAGTTTCGAGGTACAACTTTATTTGCGCATCGGTAGGAAGCAACGACGACGCGTGGACGATGAACGACCAGGAAACAGCTCCACCGTTGGTCGCGTCAATTTATAACCTTCGTCGCCGTTATCTTTTTCACGAAAGACAGGAAAACTTGCGAAGCTTCAACAAAAAAAAATAATAAAGAAAAACACGACGTGTGCGCTCCTCTAATGATATAGCGGAGAAAATAAAACTAAGATTTAGCGTTCTTTTGTTTTCCACAAAGCGTTTCGACATCAAAGGAAAAGAGTGACATTTGCCATTTTGTGTTTTGTCCACTTCTGCCTTTATCGGGTCATCCGGTTATTGTTATTTATGACCCACGCTTCGACTGAATAGCATGAAATAAAAAAAAACAAAAAAAAAACCACCAAAACTCGATATTCAAAGCGAAGGAACTCTGTATCGAGTGCTTCGGATCCATACTAAGTATTTTCTTTTTTTCGTAGATTTTGTTTTTAGAAGACACCTTGTTTGCATCGCGTCTGTTCGAGCAACGCGGTTCATTTCGCGCTGTTTGTATTTTGTGTTTCGCGGAGAGATATATCGTAACGCTGCGTTGAAGCAGGTCGATTTCTCCGCCTTTCGTCCCTCTTAAGAGAATGCGAGTGCCCGGCTCGATAGAGCTTGAGCGTAACTTCGATGCCGAAGCGACCCGTCTACACTTTTTAATCTGAGACCGGGGCGGAGCAGTCAATATTCGGGCTCATTTACCGGTTGTTACTATGGCTATTGTTTTTAAGAACACGTTCGTACTATCGCGAACAAAATGAGCTCAAAACGTTTCTTCGCGCTTCGTTGTGGTCCGACCTAAGAATGGAATGCCAAGTCGACGTCCCATACTTTGGAGTTTTGGACAACTTGAGGGATAATACAGCTTGTGACGCACCACCTGACGGTTCACCTGAAAAAGAAAGGGCTCGATTGGGTGTTTCAGGTAAAAATGTCCATGGAGTGGACATGCCACACTCAAAGAACGAATATTAAAAGGAATACTCCGAGAAAAAGCCGATCGTGTCTCAAAATCACGCTATGGTCAGAAAACAGAAACGAAAAAAATTCGGCAGGTACAGTTAGGACTGTTTACGTGAACGAATGCAAAAGCATTCCTACACGCAGCGCATTCCTTCAAAGCAGCGCGTCACGTCTTTCTTTTGCACGCGCCACTCCGGCGGTGACGTCACACTCCCCCACTGCGCATGCGCGAAGAACCCCGCCGGCTTCACGACGAGTTCCGTGGCGAAGCATCTGCATTGCCGAGCTTTTCTTTGCGTTTTATTTTTTTCTGAGGCGCGTCCGCTTTGACCTTGAGCGGCGCGAAATTGATGACGCATTTTTATGGCCATCTTTTGGGCACAACGCCGACACCTTTTCGCGTAATGGGACATATAAGGCTTTTTTTCTTCTGAGCTAGAATTATTCAAACCAACTAAAAATTACATTGTTTTATCAATTGTTTTCTTAGTATATAAATCTTAGCTTTCTTAGTGTAGTAAAAATGTGAAAGACAAAAAAACTGTTAGCTGCATATTTTTAATTCTAGTTCGGTGCGTTTCAACATCTATGTAGAGGGCACAAATAAAAATATAATCAACCCTGTCTACGGAGTGGTTACGGAAATAATATTTCCTAAGCACTGAAAAATACTCTTTTGTGATAACTGAGTTTAAGGCAAAAAAAAAAAAAACAGGTTAATAACAGATTTCTATTTGCATCAACTCCCTCAGAGTCATTTCTTCAGTAGCCTCCAGCTTGGTAGTCATTGTTAGAAACATGTCTTCGTTTTTCGGCTTATCTTTTTGCTTGTCGGGCCTATTTTGTGACCTGTCGTATCGTTCGGTCCGCAAAGCATATTCGAGTACGGTCAACATCCCTCAGCCACTTGATGGTGTTGCACCCAAAGTTCAATCCACAGGACTCCAAGGCATTATCTCGTGCGATGCATCCATCATTGAATGAAAGAACAGCATCCAGTGTCGCCGTTTTGTCCTTCAAAAACACAGGCGCTTGAAAGTACACACGTGGAAGAAACGCGCACAACGTCTCGGGATCGTCTTGATTAAAAGAGTGCTATGCAATAGTTGCCAGATAATCTTTAAGATGTTTCTCATTCCAGACAGGTTTTTAGACCTCTTTTTGAATGTGCAAGAAAAAAAAACTTGTCAAATTTAAATAAATTTAAACATTATTTTTAAAATGTTTTCTTACCCTTATTTTAAAATTAAAACAAAGTACAGCCGTCACAAGATATATAGAGCCAGAAGCGTTGAGTTTCCTTCAACCCCCCTACAAGCAGTCGTGCGATCTGGTGCCGATTTTACACCGTCAGCGTTCATCATATACTCCCACAATGCGCGAGACACGCGATGTTTGTTCTCTGGACGTTCTAACAGTGGCTGACCGCTTAAGAACACCCTCAGAAATCGTGAAGGTGTAGCACTTGCACCCCTTGTCTCATCATAACAAACACCCCAAAAACTAAAATTCGGCGTTCAGTCCAGTGACGTACTTTCACGAGCGGTTTCATAGTCGAGTGATACGATTTATAAAAATGGCTAATGAATGCATTAAAGACTGCAGAAAAAACTCTCGAGTTTTTGTTGGTCCTGCCGCTAAAACGCCAGACTTTTTGTTTCTACTCTTTCATACGCACATTAGCTATTTAGCAACCTATATCGCACAGATATCAAACCGCTCGTAAAAGTTGGTATTGTAAGTGATAAACATCGGTGTACTGAACGCCGAAGTGTCTAGTTTTGGGGTGTTATATACGGGACAAAGGGGTGTCAGTACTACACCTTATTTGTGGGAGTAAAGCACACGGCATGGCGAGTCCCCGACATCTTATCATCGCCCCACGACCAATCAAATTGCACCATCGACCGATAAGCAGGCCTAAGCTAAGCAATGAGCGCGAACACAGCAAGCTGCTCCCGGCGTTTATTTAAGCTATTAGTGACAATATTCATTACGTAACCCGTCGGTCAAACACACGTAACAAACGAGTCTGCAACTGATAAAAAAACAAAAAAGGTGCTTCCTTTTCTTTTTTTTACGAGCTGGTCAAGCACAATTGTTGAAAAGCCACCATCCTTCTATAAAGACCTTTGCAAAAAAATCGTATTCTGCGCGCTGCCATCTCTGTCTGCTGGGTAGTGGAACGCTCTCTGAGCATGCGCTGTTGATCTGCTGTGCTCAGTGACTCAACAATTTTCACCCGGGTGATAAGCGATACAAAAATCTATACTCCGTTTCGCTTTTAAGTCCGACGGCTGCCAACGCTATGCGTTTAGGTGGTGCCTATCAAGCAATGACAAAAGTGCATGATCAATGCTTTCGTCTTGGTTTTTGTGCGCGTTTGCAATGAAAGACGAACTCAACAAAGCTAAGCGAACGCGCCGTAATCCTGCGCCCTTGTCTGTGCGGCATTGGTTTAGCAGAGGCGATAGCAAACCCTCAAAAGACGACGAGTACCAATGGCGACGCGATCTTGTGCTTGTACTTGGAGTGAAACCGAGGATGGAAATCCAGCAGAGCTCTCGACTCGCTTACGCGAGAAATCTTCGTAGCTTCTCTCACGGGATCACAAGATATCTGGTCGAGGAGCAAACCCCTCACGCTGCTTCGCCATTTCACCGAACGAAATCTGTCGACCTAAGTTTCCAATCTGTTGTTCCATTTATTTTGAATTTCCCGCTTTCTTTCTAACTAGACGGAGCAGCAAAAGGTAAAAACAAACCCAAAAGACAAAGTGTACTAGGATAAATTATAAGGTTTTCGGTAAACCGGTGGTGTGAACGGGAAGTGTCTTAAGAGTTTAGCTGTCTCAATCGAAAAACTTCCATTTGCTAACGTTTTTTTTCTGTATGCCCGTTGTTTTCTTTTTTATGCATGTCGCTTTTATGGCCACATTACAATCGGGAGTATAGAGTAAAAAAAGAAACACATAAAAACAAAAAACAAGGGTGCACGAAGAGCACAAACTAGGAGCGTACACCGAAAGCGGTGACGTGTGCGGGTTTTGATGGAGACACCGGGTCGTTGAAGCTGCTCAGAGAACAAGCCGATTTTGGCGTGGGAGCTCGAGGGGAAAGGCAAGTTAAAGAAACACATTCTCTTCGAGGCCGGGCAGGTCCGCCATAAGACCGAGCTAGCAAAGGGAGAGTACGGGGTGGGGGCGGCTGAACCCTTTGCGTGATTTTATTGAGGGGAGATTTCGGGCCAGGCCGCGAAGGACAAAGCGATCCTGGGAGCGGTCTTTTTTAATGCATTTTTTGTTTCTGCCTTGTATAGTCCCGGAGACCAAACAGAAAAGCGCTGAGAGGATAGGAAAAGAGTTCACTTCCTTGAAAGGGAACTCTAGCAGTAGCGTATCCCTTACAAAATGAGATTTTGTTTGTTTGTTTTTTGCTATCTGTTTTTTGTTTTTATTTTTTTCGAAGTGCAGTGAATTTTTTTTTTCGTTCTATCCGAACTCTTGTTCTTAGTTCCGAATTCCACGACTGCGAAATTCGAGCAAGGACACGTGTTATGGGAAACCCATTTCCTGAATTTTAATTCAACGGCGATGTTGCGCCGAATATTTTACACCAAATCGCCTCGCGGGATTGTATAGATCTTTTTCGCGTAACATCATTCCAGTGCGCTCTTGACGCACTTTTGACCCGGTGCAATCTTGAATTTCCCGATGACACAGAGTATGCAAACGCCAAGGGCATGGGCTAAAAGGCTTAAAGAGAAACGTCGTGCGTGAGTAATTTCCGGGTATTTATTTAAACCGCCTAACAATTTTCGAAAACATACGGTTGTCTGTCACTGCCTTCTCGTTGGATGAAGAAATAATTTTTATAGGCGTAAGAATAATCGCGGAAATTGTGCGATGAACAAAGGAAGCTGCAGGACGAGTGTGTGTGTGTGTGCAATGTTTTTGAGCTTCACATGTTCCCAAGGAACGAAATTTGTTAAGTCAGTTTATTTCAAGCGTCAATGCCGACACGTTTTCAGCACCACTTCGTCTTAGGTCAACGGACCGATTACGACCCGGTACCAAAGCTCCGATTACCAAGGTACGCTATTACATCGTTGCATGAAAGAGTTATAAAAACGACTCCGTGTCCCCCACTCAAGATGTAGCTATCACATGCCAATATCAAGAGCTTATCTTCATGGCCTACCTTAAGCCGCTCATACATTCCTTCGCTGTGGAAACTCAATCGAAACACCCCGTCGTCTTCGTCCTCGTTCTTTCGAGGTGGCAAGGTGATGGCCTGTCGTTTGACCTGCTGCTCCTAGTGCCAGCGAAGTTACAGTAGCCCACCATACAACAAGTCTAACCTAGTCCCCCCCCCCCCCCCCCCCCCCCCCCCTCCATACCCACACCGTTTCCTACCCTGATAGCTGTGCTGCAGCATCCAGTCGGTACTTCAAGCTTTAATGCACTAGATAGCGCCGTCGGGGCCGCCATTATCAAGGTGGCGGTGCCCTTCAACAAAAGCTCTATATGAAAAGACAGTGTTATAGAATTCGTCTTTGAAGCATCGAGACGCAGGGAGAGAGCGCGCGATCACGAGGCAGTCAAGCGCCCGCCATGACGGTGTGAGGGAACAGAACCTCGTGGGCGGCGTTCGGGGGTAAACAAACGCAGCCTGGAGCGGAGAACTTTCACGCCGTGTCATTTTATTTCTTCATTTATTTATTTAAAAAAAACTGCCACCTTAACGAAGGTTATCACAGGCGTAAAAAAGCACATGTACATCGCATGCCAGTACAACACACAATACAAGAACATAATACAAGTGTTTCTCTAAGGGTATTTTCTTCGACGTGAATTCAGCATTTTGTGAGGCTTTCAACTGTAGCAGCCAGGCTACTTAATTGATAAATATTCCATTTAGTTGGGTTGTCGATAATGAACTCCTAGTAAAGCGCAAGGTACTTTCATTGTAATTAAGAGACAGGACGATCGCAATACTCAAGTTTAAGAACATACGTTTTTTAGAAGATGATAATTTTTCATTGCAGCTTGTTTGAATCTTGCGTGATTGCTTCAGAGGAACATCAATATATATATTCAGGGATAGTTTCGAACGTTTCGTGGTTTTTAACACTTCAGTTACTTTAATATTTATTTCTTACTATCTATTTGATTAGCAGCATATGTTAAGTGTCCTATCATGTCTGTACCGTGACCTATTTTTTAGCTTAATCAAATAGCATCCCTTTATGAGAAACTTAAACTTCCCTCTCACAACAAAAGAATAGCACCTATAAAAAACTAACAACGCGATGAAAAAAAAAGAATAGAAGAGGAGTTTACGAGGATACTCATAAATATTTAATTTAAGGTACACACCAATATCATAAATAAAATAAGAATAAATACAAAGATATGTCGATGAATATAACCAAGTGAATATAACAATAAGCACTTCTCAATTTATAGGCAGCAAAGTTACACAGAAGAGCGGCACGTCTTGAGCCCGACCCAATTCCGATTTAAGCGATGGTAAGAAAAATATCCTCGCACAAATGCGGTGGACAGATTTCCTTAATTTCTACTTCCCTGTTTGCCTTAATAAAACACAATACAATACAATTGTATTCAATATTTGTTTTGGCAGAATATTACGAATAATGCCCAATTAGCGAAGAAGGCATTTACGTGAAACGTGGCAGTTGCGGTGTGAGAAACAAAGCAACGAAAACACATTTCTGCAAGCTTTCAAATCAATATCTGTCGAATCGATATACTAACACAAATGGGGCGTCAGCTGTTATTGCACGAAAAGTCAAGAAGTCTGACTTTAATGGATGTAAATATGTGTTCTAAGACATATTTGTACGAGTCAATAAAAAGAGGAAGCACTTTTTCTTTTCTTTTTTTTTTTAATCAGTGCCAGAGCAAGTCCAATCGCGGGATGGACGTGTTTGCGATTGAGCACGTGGGACAGAAAGGAGCGCCAGGTCGACGTGTAAGGTCGACACGCCCCTCCTTAGGAGTCTCTTTGACGTTTCCTCCTTTGCATTATTAAAGCAACGTCTGCTCCGCCGTCTTCTCGCTCTCTTTTTTTTCTCTCTTTTTTTCTCTCTTTTTTTTCCGCTGTTCACTACTACATAATCCATTCCAATGGATGTATTCCAAGGAGCGGTCAAACGGCGATGTCTGCTCTCTTTTTTTTCTTGTGTTTTTGGAGTGCTGACACACAGGACAGTCCTGCATTAAACATTGAACCAAAATATATTTATTTTCAATTTGAAAAAAAATGTACATATTATAGTTTGTACAGATTATGCGATTATACAAATCATGGTTATACCAATAAGTATAAGACAATTAGTAAAATAAATTTTTAATCGTTTGATATTCTGATGTGGCGTAGCCTTATTTAAGATTCGAGCCTAAATTAGTGCAGAAGAAAGTTTGTTAATATTTAAAAAAATTCCGAGTTAAGAACGAAGTCAAATGTTACTCGAAGAGCTTCGTTAAGACACGTCGCTATACATTCTTATTTAGCTATATGGTCTACTCGGCACACGCGTCATTGTGCGAGTCGTCATTTCTGTGATTCTGCTGAAATTGTGCAATAGCTGGATAGAAATATCTGAGTAGTAGGGTCACAGAAGTCTTCTAAGAAAAAGAGGCGTGCATTTTTTTTTTTTTGACATTCCAGCCACACCAGTTAGGGTCGTCCAATAAATTGTACCGCTTATTCGAAACTCCAGCTCGCCGCTCGCCCTCTCGTGGGCGATCGGAGAACTAGAGAAGTGGGGACGGACGGCGGTGGCTCGGAGACGGTGGCAGGGACTGTCGGCCTTGGTGCCTCGGCGCTCCTAATCTGGTCGGCGTATTCGTGCGTGAAGTGGGTTTAACATAAAAAGTAAGCGGGTAAATATAGAAATTATTGTATTTTCGCTCGCAGCAGCGTTTCAGGAAGGGACTGGGATGTCTGATTTCATTAGGAGCTTTTCGCATATCGACATACGACGCGGATCTCCGCTCTTGTGGTCGAAAGCTCAATCTGAGCTCTGCGTGACGGCAAACGCTCCCGCTAGTAGTGCAGAGCTCTAGCGTACGGTCGGAAAAACATTTTTTTTTTTCCCTAAGTAGGAGAAAACTGGTCGGGCAATAGACATCGTGAATGGTTTAGCGTCTCAAGACCTTTAAAGGAACTTGACCATTTGCTCCATGCATTTTCAAGGAACAGAATACACGTACTTTTTCCAGGTGATTACAAAAGCCAATAAAAAAATTTCTCGAAGCCTTTTTTGCGTGTCTGCGTTAGCTAGCCGTTCGTGACTTGATTAGAATGGGCAGTTTTGTCGAGGCGGGTCGCAGCGTTTAAAAAAAAAAAAAACGCGGTACACAAATGTACGGCATATTAAAATCCTTTTTTTTTTATAGATCAATGAACAAAACACCTCAACACGCTGATGACGTAAGTAGGCAGTTTTAGCGTAGCGTAACCGTGGGCTACCGTGAGCACGGCAACGCTTCTGACGCGCGCTGAAAATTATACATACATATATAAATACATACATACATACATACATACATACATACATACATACATACATACATACATACATACATAATCTATTATTATATTGCTTTATTATATGATATCATTATGCGTCCAAGGCGTAGCGCGAGCTTTCGGTTGCAATACCGCACCGTAGAAGGTAGACTGCTGTCACGCTATCCTAAAACTTCCTGTCAATAATCATAGCGATGTTTCATCACGTTTTGCAATAGACTAAAACCACAACGGTGAGCAGCGAATTGTGAGCCTGTGACATGAAGACATCATTACTGTGAACGCTGCTCCTCCGGAGATTGACGTTCTACCTGCGTGGTTCACTCTTTTTTCGCACTAATAGCCAGGAAAATTGCAAACACCGCGGTATCTTCATCACCCTTAAAAATATTTTGCCACAAGGAGTGACATGGCCGGTTCCCAAAGAGCTCGCTCGCCCCCAACAAAGCTTCGCAAGTTGAGGTTTTTTAAACTTTTAAAATTCAACATGCTCGTTTTCCTAACGCACATGAACATCTCCATCACCTTATGCTCCTTCCCTGACCGGCTCGCATTTGTAGACAAACAAATTATTCCTAGAGCACTGACCAGCCTCAGTGCGCAGGCGCACGGGAAATCTTGGGTAGTCTATCACCATATCTTCCGCCATTTTGGAACTACCGCTGCTTCCTCTATAAAGCCGTTGGAGTTGCGACTAGTTATACCCTTCGTGCGCAGATTCAGTTCACTCTATTTACATCGTTCTAATCAATAGAAAAAAATCCTTCACAAGGCACTGGACCTGCCTGTCATACACAAATAAAATGTCGCAACTCTCCATAACATTCTGTAAGGTCTGTGCGCGATCGAGTAAAGACGATGTTCGAAACTGGCTGGAAACGTAAGCTTAGCTGGTCCTTCACCTAAAAAAAGCAACACAAACACAACGATATTTTACCGAAGAAAGCCATCATGTAAACCATTAAAAAAAATGGATGTACAAAAAAAATTGAACTGGAGGAACAATTAGGTCACAATATCGATTAAGAAGATAACAGTCATATCTCATGTTGCGAAGACGCTGGTAGTAGCGCCAAAATCTCGCGAGGTTAGTCAGTGGAAGAACAAGAGGTGTTTTTGTGCTGTCCAGAACGTACCGCGAGAAAACACATCTAAACCAAATAAAAAAAATGGTGTCCCATTTACCATTTATTAACCCGCCACCACACGTTTTTCAAATGTTTAAACGATGAATAATTAATTATAATAACAAAGATGACATGCAGTGTACGATGGTTGTGAAGTGGGGTGACTTCTGTGAATACTTTAGCACGATGACAATGCTGCTTAGGTGCCAATATTAAGGGTCTGTGGACTCGTCAAGCTGCAATACTGTAGCCTTTTTCCACAGCTCCTTCATCTTCTCTGTACAAGGTGAAAATAAACGGATTTGATTTGATTTGAAAGTACGATACAGGAAGTCGACGGTGACAAGGTCTAGTGCTACAATGCCGGACCAGAAATGTGTGGAACCTTATGGCCAGTTTCCCTTCAGATATCAATCGCTGTCACTATGGAGGTAATGTTTGTGCTCATTTCTCTTTAGTGCCCGTCACCTGATTAATGTTAATAATCGGTCCTCGTTATTCTTTTTATGTTAGGGCCACGGAGAGGCGAATAAGGGTTTAAGTCTGCACATTCCAGTTCTGACAGAGTCAACTATGCAGAAGTTGTCTGCGTTCATCATCTTCGCTAGACACTCTTTATGACAAGTGTAGCTTGTGACTGTATTTAAAAGGGTGTACCCCGATACACACACACACACACACAAATATTATTCTGACCTTGACTGGAGTCCGCTTTTCTCGAGTCGATCTCGTTAAAGCTCCGGTGTTCTTTCTTTTTTTAACAATACATTTGCGAAACAGGAGATATTGGTATTGAGCATTCCGGATTCACCTGCAACTTAACAATCGTTGAAGTACCCTTTTCGTAGAAAATTTCTTTCTTTTTTTTCGGCCCCTCCACTCCTAGCGCCCAGACAGACTTCGTCTTTTCCTATGCGGAGGGAGGGATCCCTGCCTTTCTGAAAGCGCGGCAGATGGCGCTGCGTAGGAAAGAAGCATAGCAACTAACAGCACCGCCCACAACCCCAGTAGCCTCTAGAGACAAGTCTGTCAGACGACCAATAGGCAAGAACAAAATAAAAAAGAATATCTATTCAATTTACGATGTCCATCTCCTCTGATCAAAGCAACGACGACACTACTTCGCTTGGTTCTTTTTTTTAGAGATGACTTGCGTTTTTGTGCTTTCTCATTCTTTGCGTGTGTGTGTGTTTTTCTTCTTCTCGTATTGTCTTCTGCCCCACTTTCGCTACTTTGTGGACACACGTTCTTTTTCCGCGTCGTAGCTCTTTTCCCCCGTTTCCGGGAAGGACTACGAAGTGTGCCTGCAAATTGGGAATTATATTTCGGCGCGCAGGAAGCCGAATTGCGCCCCTCGTCATCGCGGTGAGGCTTAACACAATAAAGTTGGTGGCTGCTCCGCTGTTACATCCATTTCGCTTTCCGCCGCCGCATGGATAAAACAGACAAAAGTAGGGTAGACGGCGAAGAAAATAACCTCGTCTCCAGGCGATACTCGGGCAGAAACAACGCCTACAAAATATATTAAAATGCATTAGTTTTTTTTTTGTTTTTTTTATCTGACGTTGCGATTGAGATAGAGTTTCATGCGCTGTTAGACAACCAAAAAAATAACATCAAGTTTGCAAATACGAAGATCGCGTGATTGTGGCATTTTTAAAGAATGTGTTGATCCGAAAAACGGCCATTGTCTTTAGAACCGAGTTTACAACTCGACAAATAAATTAAAAAAAAAAAATTAAAAACACGGCAAGTATTTTTGTTTTGTTTTTAATATCCGGTACGGTGCGTACAAGCTCTTACACTCCTTTATAGTGACTACCTAATCATGAAGTGTTGTTTTTAATATATCGGTTACAGTAATTTAATCTCTCTGTGATCTGAAGATAGCGCAGTTTGATTAAACTTCCAATACCGCAAGACTGATGATTGAAAGCTGCACCTCTGTAGAATTAGATTCAGAAATATCCGCTTAGTTGCACGTTTCCGACTAGAAAACAAAACGGTAGATGGCAGCTCATCCGTGACGTCAAATTTATGCTTCCAAAATGCTCACGAGAGCTATTTGACGGTATGTCATGAACTCGACGACAAATGACATCAAACATTTCACACTGCGAAGCTTTGGCCAGGGATGGGCAGTTCCACGGGCACCTTATTTCTTCTCTACAGCTGACGAGATAGCGGAATTAGCTGATAAGAAAGCCGAAAGAACGAATCACACTGCAACCAATGCCAAACATAAGAAGCCAAACACTGCGGGTGTCTTCGACTGTCGCTAATTACAGCATAAAAGCGTTCACCACAGATTCGCAGCGAGCACCTCGCGGATCCGGGAAAAACGCTTGCTACAGAATTGTCGACCTCTTCCGTTCCGAGTACTTTTCACAAACTTCAGTTATTCTCTGCTCAACTTACGTGCGCCTTCGAAAAAGATTTGAGCTCCATTTCACAGCCGGAAGTGAGCGTAGACCGGAAGTCAGCGAATTCTCCCGATAGCGGCAAGTGCCACACGATACCCAATCTTCCCTGGCGCGAAAAGCCAAGACTCAACCGCGGGCCCCCCACGCGTGAAGACTGGGCACTTCGAGAACACGAGCTTGACAAACGAAACGAGAGGGCAATGAGGTTTAAATCACATATATTTATATTTCTTCTCGGGAGTCATTTCTTTTCCATATAATGAGGTTTTTTTTTTTTTCTTTTCTCATTGCTACGCTAGCAGTCACTGCTGCTGTTCCGGCGAGCAAGAGTGATGATATAAGGTAGAAGGTATCAGGTATTAGGTATGAGATATGAAGTGTAAGGTATAAGGTATCAGATAATGGGTATATGGTATACGGTATAAAGTATAAGTAAGCTAGCGTGTTTAGATGTTAAACTGCTCTCCGTGCTTTATTCTAACAGATACTAAGTACTATAGTTTCCGAGCTTTCTTTTCTCGAAACATAAACTCGTGTTTCCGATGTCACGTTGAATATGTGGGGCTGGCTTGAGATCGGGCATTCGTAAGAGCCTTTCTTTCCAGAAAACAGATATCTTTGCATCCGGAAAAGCCTGATTAAGGAAAACAGAATTAGGGTTCGCATGCGCAGTGACAGCAGACACTTCAGGCAAATATGTTCCTTTAGAGATAGGAATGGGTCGTCTATAACCGACGTAGAGACGTTCACCGCGTTGACGCGTAATCTCTTCGAGCTCCAGCCTACTTGCAGCTTGGGCCGTGTCCGTGGATCCCCCCCCCCCCCCCCCCCCCCCGAACAATTTAATGCGCGGGCGTTGTCTTCCGGGTGCTTTTGATTAGACTCCACGCATTTCAGAACCTCCAAAAAACGCAAGAGCATTAATACTTCGACATCTTGTAAACCCTGAGAGAAGGAACGATAAAAAAACGTTCCCCATTTCAGGGTTTACAAGATGTCGATTGATTACCAGCTCGCCTGCACTCTCTCACTGGTTACAATTGATACTTGTCAATAATGTAGCAGCACTGTGCGGGTTATTCTAATATATATATATATATATACTTTCGACAAAACAGCGATATATGCCTCAACGATGCTTTGTGTAGTTTAGCTCTTCAAAATATATTGCCTCCTGCGCAGAACCCAACTCACATGGTTGTAAGTCGTTCGTTCCTGCACAGATAATCCGGTGAGTGCACACTGCTGATACACCCTCCCGTGCCCATATTCCCATACCTTAACTGTGTTGTTTTCTTTCTCCCGATATGGCTTCAAACGCAAAAGGTCCCACCCCACGTGACCAACACCCCTCAACACTTTCCGGCCATTCCGCGTACCGCCGATTGCGGAAGCCCGCCTTTTGTCGTTTCTCAAACGCGCTCGATTATGTCAAGAAACAAAAAAAAACAAAAAACACGAAGATAGTAGAAAGAAAAAATTGGTGGTCTTCCTCGTTGAAACGAAGCGGGCGTGAAAGAATGGCCCGTCTCTCACGCTGACTGATGACGCCGTGAGGAGCCGACATAGCGCCGGCAGCGCCATCTGTCGGGGCCCCGCTCTACTTTTGGCTCGTATAGCCGGCCGCGCCGTATGTCTTTTGTTCCTCGCTGGTGCGGCTGCCTTCCATCTCGTCTCGAGGCATCACAGAGCCGACGATGCCCTTCTTCTTCCGCCCTGCCGAGATTGTCTGGCTACTTTCTCCGAGCCTAGTTAGGATGGTCTGCTTCGCGGCGGTGGCGTCTTCTTTCGCTTAGAACAACAACAACAGCTCCGGGCAGAACACGCCGAATGAAGTAGGAGGTGTAACGGGCGTAGACGCACTTGTACTTCTACCGCGCGACGCACACTGCGTGGGTGTGGCCGGGTACGGCGAATGGACTTCGCCGATGTCGTTTCTTTCAGTCTAAATGTTACGGAGCTGGAGTGGGGCATTTGCGAATGCCCGCTTCTCATTTCGCTGGCAAAGGAAGTCTCAATTTATCTGCTTCGGGTGTTGACAACGGGTCTGTGGTTTTCTTGTTCTCAAACTTGTGACGGTGCGCCATTTCTCGTACGCGGTGGGGACATAGAGTCACTATAAAGAGTGAGAGTTGTAACTGACGTTGTGCTGTAGTCACTGGCTTTAGAGACGCAGGACGTAGCGAGTTCGGCAACTCTTATTGATGGCTCCGCGGGCAATAAGACGACGCCATCAGTCTGTAATAAAGTCGAAGAGACAATCTCGAGGCAAGCAAGAGAAGAATATGAAGCCACGCTGTCAGACGCTTAAAATACTGCATCCACGCGATCATAAATAGGCATTGAATAGGGCACTTTCAGGGTCGGTGGCTGGGGCATCAGTCCGCGCTCCTTGGTTAGTGGCATGTTCTCGGAACTCAAGAGCGCTGGTTCACTTGGCGGTTGCAAGGACTCTTCGTTAAAGGTACCTATATGCTGGCCGTGGTAATAAAGTACTCGACTGCTTTACAGGCGAAGCAATTTGTTTAGCGTTTATGTCGCTTTGTGGTTGAGTGCAGCGCTCTCATAAGAGACCTGCCTCTCTGTTGCTGGTCGCTTTGGGTAAGTCATAAAAAATGTCTTCAATATCATTAAAATGAAGCACCCCTCTCTCTTCCCCCTAAATAAAAGAGAGAGCAAGTGCTTAACTCGGCGACGGCTCCCCTAGCAACAATCAAACGGCATCTGGATTGCACCGACGAAGGATTAAAGGATAATTAATACAATCCCGGGACGTCCAATGTTCGATCGAAATCTCAGATTTCGGCAGCCGAGCCGCACGAAGCTTACACGTACGCCTCAGTTGCAACCTGACCCTGTCAACTGGAGATTTCGTCTCAGTAGCTCGTAGTTTTTCATAGTGATGAGGGATCAGCAGTCAGCAGGAACACGTGATGTCTGGTTTTCCGAATTTTTATTTCAGAAGCGCAGGCTGTAACATCATCCCGCCTAAATAACTATTTTCCAATAAAACGAATTTCCGGTAAATTGTTGCGTTTAACGTATCATTATTTTCTCATGACATCGTTGAATTGAACCAGTTACCATCCTTCATGCTTAGCGACATTGGTGCAGCAGAGTCCTATAATATTTTACTAGACCATTTAAAATTAGTACGAATATAACTTTTGCCATTTTATTTTTATTTTTGTATGTACAGTGTGTATTTTGTGTCACTATTTCATTTCTCTATGTATTGCTCCCTCACCGTTTAAAGGCCCCTAACCGGGCCTTTAAAGGTTAAATGAATCAAATAAATTAAAATTCCTTGTCTGATAAAAATTACCATACAAGTCGTATTTGTTAATGTGGGGTTTTAACTTAGCAAAATTGTGAATTTGCCCACCCAAAAGTATTAGAGGCGAGAAGAAAATCGCGATATGCGACGCGTACCGCACACTCGCCCTAAATTGAATCCCAAGCATGAGAAAATTTATATTTAGATTGCACACGATTCAAGATTGTGTTTCAGTATTAAGCTTTTCACAGGATAGCAAAAACGCGCGTGTTTCAGCCAAGAGCATTCAAAATGATCCTGATTGGTGAATACATGGGCTCTTTAATAACAACCTTGTTGGTCAAGTGGTGTACGATGGTAGGCTAATAATTTTATATGAAAACAAAATTTCTCTCGAACCATAAAGTAAACAGCGAATTAGCAATATATATATACAGATGTACAAGTACCTGAAACCTTGCAATTATGAATATAAATTACACGCTCTCTTTGAAGCCACAACGGATCCGTCAAACAAATATACAAAATCATAATAAGAATAAAAAGTTGAATGTTGTTTCTTCATTTTAACTTCGTCTACTTATATCACCTAAAAATACATTTTTTCTGGTTCATTCAAAGAAACATTTAACAACACTAGTCGTAAAAAAATCGAATGCGCCATAAAATGTTAACAACGGTAAACCGTTGTATTTTTGTTTTGTGCAATTGGAGTTTAAGAGATGTGCCGAAAATGCTGGTGAACGATCAGCAATAGTAACAAACAAGCCACTCAGAAAATATAACTGCAATCCCTCGAAGCAAATACAAATTTTAAACCAGGTCAAGAGAAAGGGCAGAGGCTAGCTTGGGCATTTTTTCAGTTTGACCGCACCTATATTGTGCAGCAGGCTTTGCTATTGATTTTGCAATTACCCCATTACAGGCGAGTCCCAATTTATATTTATGTTTAGTCAGTCATATATATATATATAAATATATATATATATAATTTTTCTTATTAATTAGTGGTTTGTCGCGGTTTTAAAAAGACAAGCCGAACTCTCTTTTGTTAATTAGGAGGAGACCAAACTAAAGTTGACTAGGACTCGTTTCATTTATGTGTGAAGCTGAAACATGTTAGTTTTTAAAGCTAACTCTAGCCACTTACGGTTTAAGGAACGCAGGGAGTGACTGAATATGTTCACGCTCCCTTTGCTTCGAGATCCTTTCTTCGGTGGGCTTATCAGCAGATACACCAATCTCTGTCGCTGCAGACGAAAAAAAAAATGCACGGGTTTTTTTTTTCCGTTCTGCACTTCTAAAGACACACTGACCGAGTAATTTTCCCGCCAAGGTTTTTATTTCCACATAACATATGGAAGCCCAACAGCCCCCAAACACATTTTGTGGCTCGAAATTCGTTTTCTTTCCGCCCGAAAACTGCCGATCGAGAACAGGCCCGTTTGAGTTGCGCTCACTCTCTTCTTCGTGGTCACGTGCCGTTTTCAGTGGTCTCTTAGGCACAACAACCAAAGATATTCAAAGTCGTGGTCGTCGAAGGCACACACTAAATAATAAAAAAAATATAAATGAAGTATGATACCCCTTTCAGGTGTCTTCTAAGAAACCGCAAACACGCTGATTGTAGAAAAAAAAAAAGTTGCACAGCCACGTGACTTCCTCCAACTCTATCCTCCTCTGTATTCCTTCTTCCTACCGAGTCCAGGCTCGGTTTCGGTTTCGAGCAGTTTTTTTTTTTTACTTTATTAAAATATATATGAATTGATTGGGTAGTCTTCTGACGCCATAATGAATCACCTGGCAAAAAATTGAACACAACTTTTGGCTGGTGTCCGTGTCATTTTGTAGGTGCAATGAGGAGGTTTCTGAGATCGTCTAAATAGGGCAATGACTCACTCTGCGAGGTCTAGGCATCCTCGAAATTCCTATATCCTGATAATACGGAGCCGTTTTCTTTCTTAGTAGACTAATCAAAGATCGCAACACGCCGAGGTCATCTACGGTGATGGGAGGAGCATGTTCTAAACGAGTACCACTGTCAGCCAATAGCAAGCGAAAGATCCTAACGCCTCCTACCGGTGCAACTGCGGAGTGATATTTTGTTCCCCATGCAGCTGGGACTACGATTCAACCGAATGAGCGCGCGCTCAAGAGCTGACGGTCGGACGCATCACTCCGGCAGAAGAAAAAAGAAGAGTGCGTTGTTTTGAGATGATTATTGCAGTAATAAATTCCCTTTATGCGAACTCTCGACTACAGTTATTTGCTTTTATCATCTGCAAAATCAAACACACTTTGTAATAACAGCGTTTTCAATCTCAATGGGATGTCGCATTTTCGTTGGTTACATGTCGTACTGGCTGCCGGAACAACGCCCCTCCCATTGCCGGAGATTATCTCGGTGTGTTGCCATCTTAGATTGTTTTTTTTTTTAACAGGGCAATCGACCATGCATCGTTATGATTTATGGATTCCTAGGATGCTTAGAGCCAGCGGAGTGAGTTATCGCCATATTTAGGCAATCTCACAAACCTGCTCAGGGCATCTTTCAGCTGCCAGGTATAAGGAGTTGTTTCTATATTAGCTAAAAAAAAGTACGACTAAAGCTGAAATATCACCGAACGATATTATGAGACCGAGGCCAAAGTAAACCTCGAACCCATCGAAATAACCTTGGAGTATAAACAGTCTCGGGGGACAAAGTCAAGGTCGAACGTCACCCGAATTCGTCCCGATCAAGGTGTGGCGCGCTGCGCCGTGCTGTGTTTTGCGAGCGCGGAAGGGAAGGCTGCCATAAACGGTATCCCCGGAAACGAAATTTTTTTGTCACGGATATTTTTGTCACGTCTGCACCTATCCGTAGACTCTACACCGCCAATTTATCCGCGGCTCAGTCCATCTGAACGCCCTCGTTCATCATCGGGGATCCTTTCGCGCTCGACGACAAACTATCCAATCCGAAGCCAGCAAAAACGCACAAAAAAAAAAAAGAAACCTGAAGAGTCTGTCGGGGCATTTTCTTGATGGTCGGCCTGGCGGCGAGCGAAGACCCAACAAAAACAAGCCGAGAAACTAAAAAAAAAAGGGGGCTAGGCGAATTTTTTTTAAATTTTTCATTCGAAACGGTTGACGACATTTCGATTTTGTGTTGTTTGTGCCTGTGGCGCAGCGAAGGAGTCGTTTTGATGCAGTCGCCAAACAGTGTCCGCGTCGGTAGGCTCGAGACCGATCGCAATACATCATCGGAAACCGGAGGCGAAAATGCCGGACGCTTTTCGTCGCCAATTTATCGCCTTCTCCTTCGTTATTGTCTTGTTTTCTTTACCTCTTTATTTTTTTTTTTCTTTCGGGTTGATGAAAGCTAAGTTAGTGTTTTTAGTTCGCGCAGGAATGAACCGTCACCATCAATCTATCGAAATCTGAGCTGCTTATTTTTTTCTCGCTAGAACGCACTCAATGAGTAATGATGAAAGAAAAAAGTGGCAGTTTAAATTGTCATCAATTTAAAACGAATAGGGTGAAGACCCTCACTCAACCAATAATAATAACATCGTAGCTGAATGAGAGGGTCTCTTAGAGCCGGCGAGGACACAGTAATACTACCTATGATAGATTGCGATCACGAGGAGTCATGGTTACAAGAACTAAGTGTCAAAGTTTATTCGCAGTACCCGTAACTTAAAGGGGCAGCATACCTCAACCGTGTACCCTGGTTATTTCCCTATGTGAGATACATTAGCAGTTACGCCTAAGCAATGAATGCCGCTGTATATACTTTTCGAGGCTGTGGAATCCCTGCACAATGGCGGACTAAGACCGATACGTCGCATCACACTTCGTGCGTTTGGTTGCTTTAGAAGGCAAAAACAAACCCGCAAAAAAAGGGGGGATGAGCGCGGTGACGTTGCACTTTCGACGCTCTTTGATCAACTCCTCGACCCTCAGAGTGGGCGACGCTCAGACGCTCGCTATCATATGCAATGGCCTGTAAGTACGTTCCATGATGTCAGTTTCTTCCGCCATTGTGCAGTGGTTCCGACCTCCTAATAATCGGCACGTGAATGTTGAAAGGGGTATATAATGGTCGCAAACATTCACCTTATCTACTATGACATGTGACTCTTCTACGATTACACGTAACCACCAGCCTGAGTGCACGGTGAGCCAAGAAACCAAATAAAGGTCCGGCAATAAGAAATGTCTATCGTAAAATTATGTACCCACGTATAAGGTTTGTAGTCTGGAAAGGAAGGTACTAGGTATTTACTATCTCGAGTATTGTCAGCGCCATTTGAAATTTATAGGTAATAACGCGACATACAAAAGACGTTCTTTGCAAATTCCGTTCACTAAGAAAGTACCTCAAGATACACCGAGTATCACAAAAACAGCAAGAAAGCCAAAGAGCAGGCAGAAGACTGGACGAAACGAGTGCTACGTTGGACTGACGTTATGATAAGAAAAAGATAAAAAAAAGGAAAGAATAAAAATTTAAGCTAAGAAAGAAAATGCCAATTGAAAGTAGCGTTTGTCCACTCCAGTCTTCTACTTATCCAATTCTTTTCGCGCTAACTATTTTCGTGTCGTTTAACCAACTGAGCTACCAACTCATATTGTTACACGGAGGAATACAGTACCGTATTTTGCGGGCTATAGTCCGCGGACTATGCATGTTTAAAAGTTGAAATTTTGGCTGTGCGGACTATCTACGCGTGCGGACTATACAGGAATTATGTTTTTCAATATCGTTGATTATGACGAGACGGGACGGATTTTGTGAATAAAAGAGTATGTTATTGATAATTTATGTATATTATAGGCTTCTTTTGTGAGCTAAGAAAACATACATATGTCAAGGTGTGCCGCGTATGAGAAGAATTTCGTGTCGACTAAGCTCCAGGTGCGGACTATGCACTGGGTGCGGACTATGCAGCGGGTGCGGACTATCTAAGCAAAAACCTTCATTTTTGACCCCAAATTTGCCTCTGCGGACTATACACCGGGTGCGGACTATAGTCCGGAAAATACGGTAATAGTGGGTCCCCCAAAATGGACGTGTGCATGATTGAGTGTGCATTTATCTTAGCATAGACACTTTATAAAGAAAGATTGATTCAGTTTTCTTCTTTTTTTGTCTTTAATCTATATGGGCGCAGGTCGAACTTAACGACGGCGCACACACGTGGAAAGTATATACCTTTCCATGTTTCATCCGTAAACGTGGTTCCTTAACAAACTCGCGCAAGATTATAAACACTAACAAGCAACATTATATTGAAACCAGCATTTCATCGTTTGCAGCGTGTTCTTCTCGTGTTTTCGTGCTAGCCTGTTGGTGCGAGCGTTCGGTGAAAGGAAGCCAAAAGGCTTAGGAAAACGTACGCCCCCCGTTTGCGTAACGGTGTCCCTTGCCGGCTACGGTGCCGTGCAACCCCCTCGCGCTAATTAATTACCCTTAATTAATTAGCAAGTGCCAACCTGAAGCGTCGCACACCCCCTTTCTTTAATGTTGTTAGGAGGCCACCATGTGCTCTAGTGGGTCGAATCTCATTAAGGAATTTTTCTTTCTGTTTTTCTTCTTCTCGTTGATCTCGCGTGCCCGTCAGTTGCTGCCGCGAAACATTTTTTTTTTTAACCACCCTTGTGGGTTATACCTCATACAGGCTCCTAAAATAGGAGTCACACGAAACTTTATTTCCAGAAGACGGAGGGTTTTCATTTTTTTTTTTTTTTATTTTCGCGTGAACGTGTTAGAGTGGAGAGACCTGTCAACATTAATTGAATATTTCGCCTTGATAAGGAAACCGGGATCGTTTTACCAGAGCCTTTTCCTTTTTTTGATACAATATATTTTTTTTTTCTTTCGAGTAACTTTTATAGTCTTTGCGGTTTCCTTGTGATGCTCATATTTAATTTTCATTCTTATAAGTCAACAATGAACAAAAATAATGAGTTAACGTGATTCCCGCTAGCGACGCGAACATTTTATGGGTAAATATTGAGCAACGTCAAAAAATAGGCTACCGTCCACTTGAAAAAGCTCGTTAGACCTGTTAAGAAATTAACTTTACGAGATACCCTTTTTCACGTGTACTGTGTTTTTTTTACTTTTATTGAATTTTGTAGTTGCTGAAAGGTGAAAATCTGTCAACGTGATCTGCCGCGTCTTTAGCCGATTCGATAACGCCCTGTCCTTCCATGTGTTTATTCTTTGAATCGGGAGTATTACTCGAAACGCATGTAAAACTAATAACATGTCTACAAGCTTGCTAACCAGAGATGTGAACAATACACACCAGGCCTCTAAACCACGCTCTCGTCATCTCTTTCCTAACTGGGTTTTGGTTGTCTATGTGCCAAGGAGAAAAAAACTCGATATTTGTAACACGTGCAAACGCTCGGCTTCCTTTCTTGCTAACGCTGTGCTAAGCAAGCGAGGGCGTGATTTGTGAGCAAAAACATGAATACGCAAAAAAAAAAAAAAAAACTTGACAGCTGACGCGTCCACAAAATTCAGCGATACGATTATGCTTCAGGCTGCCATATTTTAATGTTTACAATTTTATGAAATAACTATCGTACGCGTGGAAATATCGTGTCATTTCTATGCGCAAATACGTAAATGCCATAAACAGTCGGTCTACGCATATTAATAAAAAAAAAAAAACGATAAATAAAACAGAAACTGAACACGCGTACAAATGGCGTGAGAAATCATATGTTAATACGAAATTTGATCTAGCCAATTGTGGAACTTAACGTCACCAAAAATTCGGAAACTCTCACAATGAATAGACACGCGTTCGCAACAACATTGCTCGAAAGAGTATCGTCGAGGTCATCGCTGCTCGCACCAATATAATAACAAAAACCAACCCCAAAACTGCAAACAAACGCTCCGGCATTAATCAAATCCTTTTCAAAAACCTCCATCCAAAATCTGCCGACTTAACTTCTTCCACTCGATTTCTCTAAACACTCGAAGCGCACATCCTCGACGAGTCTCGAATCATTTATAACAGACAGCGGCCCCTTTCCTAAAAGTTGCGTGCCCGTAAATTTCCCCGCCCACCGACCGATTCGCCAATGCAAAGAAATCGTCGGAAGGAACGCGATTGAAAAGGAAGCTAGCGCAGCGTCTTCATTTCTAAATAACACTTTTTTTTTGCCCCCTTTTGATGATAGCCTAGCCTCAACGCTAGGCTCCCTTCCGTGAACCAATGACGCGCATTAACGGGTGAGTGAACGGGGTAATTTATTAACGGCGCACCTTAGCTCTTCCTTTCGAAGACGTCTTAATTCTCGGGAATTTCAAGGAAGAGACGCCGCCTTTCGGCAATCCTTGAAAGCTTCGTTAGCTGGAGTCTCTCCTTCCGGGTTTCGAGAGTTTGTTCGTTCGAGTGCACGGCCATCGATCGGATAGGGGGGACAGGTTGGAATGTTACCTGCCCCTATCTATCCGAGTGGCGGCTTGCTCCAGGTGGAGTTTCTGCATGCTTTAATGGAAGAGGGGACCCTGCGGGGCTGCTTTTCAAATGTCTCGGTCTTGTTCGATTTCTGGTGCGCGTTTCGCTCGGTTCGTTCAGATGCACTTTCAGTTTGTTGCGGCAGTTGTGGTTTGTTTTTTAATCATTTTGTGTTTTGTTTTGTGGAACTCGGGCTTTCATAGATTGTTAGAACACCAACAGAAGCTGCTCTTTTCAAATAAACGTCATTGAAGGTCGGTGTGAGAAAATCGGAAATATATTTTTTATCTAACAAATTGCGATACGTTAGCATGAAAATGAGCCGTTTTAATACGTTCTCTGTTTACCCAAGAAAACAAGTAGTCAACCAATTACTCAAGGTTTGTATCGATTGACAACATAATCATCTATTATTTGATGAGATAGGTTTGGTCATATTTGATATGTTCTAAAACAAACAATGCCGCGAGTGTGTTACAGATTTCGGCAGAGCCCTTTGAAATTCGCCTTTTGCAAGATCCGACTGCGCGTGCGCCGAACCCTAACGGAAGTTTTCGGAACCATCGTGGTTGGCCTCTGCCGCAGACCGAACGTTGCAGACGAACAAGCGCCGAACGAAGCTTCTCTCTCAAGCCTAATGCCGACGTCGCGTGCCGCATAGAATTGTTTTTCCCGTGCCGGCACAAGGCAGGTTTTTTTTTAGTTTCCCGTCGGTAAAACGTGATAGGCAGCGCCGAGAAGCTTGGATAAGGGCTGTGAAGTGTCAGTGCGAAGACGGGACTTCATGGCTGCCGTCACCGTCGGATCTGTATAAATCGCTAGCTCGTTTCATTCGACCGTTTCATCACCGCTATAAGGAGTATTCACTAAGCGCCATATTTGTGGGTCATGTCTAGAGCGCATGCTCTGTGCGAGCCCACATTAATAGGCTGTTAAGACCACAATCTTGAGGGTACGGAATGCACGTTGCAGAAGGACTGCGGAAGCTCGCCGTCAGCACGCGCTCAGCAGCAGCGCACACGGATATGGCCGCCAGTGAATACTCCCTATACTTCAGCAATGATGCGCGAAGGGCGCGTGGAGTTTGTCGCATGTCATACGCCGGCATGGGCACGTGCATGATCGAGTGCTGCGTATCCTCCTACATTCACCCATGCCAGCAACCACGACCGCTCCCAACCGCGTACGCCAAGGAACGGCGTCGAAGCAGAAGCTTCGACACAGGTGCTGTGTGACGGTTTGTTCAGAGATTATAAAAACCCGCAACTACTTGCTCGAAGTGTTATGATACGCACGTCCACCAAAGAAAAGCAAAAACACTATATTCGCTTCACGTACTTTACGCTTACGTTTCATAAGCAGAGAACAGCGTGCATCGAAATGTCGTGCCGCGGTATCCAGGAAACCACGTTGTTTAGAACGCCTGGGGCCGTGTTCTGCGCGTAAAGTTGAGGGAGTTTACTCACCCAGCAGGGCAAAGGCAGTTGCCGGCAAACACCGCACCCGTGCTTTTCTCGATCACGGCGTGGACCACGTAACGCCCTTCTTTCATTGAAGGAAGGCAAATACTGCGCAGGAGCCCAAACGTCGGCTCCGAGGACAGTTCATTGTAACGCACATTACCTACGTATCCCTCATTTCGGAACTTCTGCTCCTCGGTAGTTTGGCGTTGGAAGCGTGCTCCGCTTTTTTGCACAAAACTTGCCAGCTGCGAGTCGGTGAGCAGCTTAGTCGAACGCGACACTTCCGTCCAGCCGTTCGCCACGGCAAAAAAGCTCTCTGGAGTAAAATCTTGCCCTGAAGGCTACATTCTGCCCTACGACTATAAAAAAAAAACAAAAAAAAAAAAACAACAACTAAGCATTACGGAGGATAAAATGCACCTAACAACAGGCAGTGTGGTTTGTCGTGGCGTTCAGTCGAGAGCCGTCTGCACTCGGAGGCCAACCATATTGTTTCTCGTCGCTCCCGTGAGATGGCGCCACAGCGCAACGCAAAAGGCGAATTGGTTTTGAAAATGCTAAAGGACTAAGAATTCTATAAAAGTTTTCACCGTGTCTTTTTTTTTCCGCATACGTTGGAGCATTTTATATATTTTACTGCCACATAATGTAACACCCTATTTCTAAGCGCTTTTAACGTTATTTACTTTAAACGTATACACCATGAAACTAAACTAATAGTTTTACGTGCCAGGCATGATATTTCGCGTTCTTGGATGGACGGGCTAAGGTCAGTACTAACATTGAGAAGCAACGAGAGAAGTACTGAAGTAACAGGCCACAAACGAGATTAACTCTAAATTTTTTAATCTTTAAAAAATATAGTTTTTATTAATTTAAAAATTTTAAAGAACTAATATTTTGTATTCTCAAATGCCTCGTGCTATAAGCGTAAATGTTCGAGTAATTTTCGGTCACTTTCGCTGTAAGAAGGTGATAAAGTACTTGTTAATAGTCCGGGCCTCTTGGTTTAAAGAACAAAATGTCTTTAAAAATTTACAGGAAGTATCGAAGTGGTAAATGACACTTTTTTTAATGTACTTATCTTCTTAAGTGGCTTAGTTCTACCTCTATTACCTCTTTAAGCTATTTAGGAAACTTTCTTTTTATAGTAATTCATACCAATCTTTATCTTATTTCAACGTAAAACATACCAATCTTCTCAAACAGCCGCAGTGCACAACCCAACACGAGGCAAAAAATTCAACACAGCCGAGATCATAAAACAAGACGCCAATACGCCCGCTGAGCGCAACACAGGCGAGACGTAATGATTTTCAATAACCTTAATATTCCCGTGTTTCACAATGTTCTACATAATAACTTCGCCTGAGAAATTAAAATATTACCAAACTCTCGACTAGATAGCTCAAGATCTAGGCCTCACCTGGTTGTAGTTATTATGTCACCAGGAAATCACATTTTTTTTTATCTACCATCGAAAACCCACCCAAGAAGTCTGCACCACAGCATTTGCGGGGCCTGTCAATAGGAGGCGCTAATGTTAGCGCAAACTCCATCACGTCTTGCTTCTGAACTCTATCTGAAAGCATCTGAACGCTAATGCAACAGTGAAAAAATAAATAAATAAACCTAGTATGTTAGAAGAAGGATCCGGGTCTTCTCTCACATCAAAGGAGAGGCCGGCTGTGCTAAAAGCCCGCTTGCTATTTTGTTGTCGTTTATTTGTTCTCTAAGGGAAGGGTTCCTTATAGGCGAAAAAGTACGTTGCCAGGACGATGCTTTGTGGGAGAAGCTTTTTCTACTCCTGTCCCGTCTTCCGGGACAACAGTATGGCGAGCAGTAGACTACAGCATTGTACCCTAACGCCTCGATCCCACTTTCGACGATCCGCAAAATTCGGTAGCTCAAGGTGTCGCGCTGGGACTTACTACGGAGGTACGACTAGGTGGTGCACGCATGAAGTTCAAGTATCAACAAATAAACGTTCCTCGTTCAAGAGAAAAAAATGAGAAAATAAAACCTGTTTCGGGGAACCTACGGCGCCATCTCCCGGGAGACGCAGACTCTGTTCGCTGAGCTGGCGACGCTGCGAACAGATGGCGTGCGTATCGAAAGACTTTCGCTAGATTGTCTGCTATCGAAACCTGAATCAGCGTTCACCGCGTGCTTAGATGCACACGTCATCTAGCGGCAGCGTATCCAAGTCAGCGAGCACCGTCTGCGACGCACGGGAAACGTCGCTGGCGCTAAAAAATGCCCCCAAAGTTTTTTTTTTTTTTTTTGAATGCGTAAGTTAATTTTTTGATATCTTAACTCTGTGCGATACCACCTAGCCGCACCACTGTAGTAAATCTGAACGTGATATGTTCAGAAACCAAGTTCTGCGGACCGCCGAAAGTTAGTGTACATCGTGTACGAAATAGGAGGGCGAGCCGGGGAAAGCCAAAAAGAAAAAAAAAAAAAAAAAGAAAATCAACCGAGCTTTTTTTTTTTCTCTTGCGGATGTTTTCTTATAAGGTTTGTCGAAATCGGCTAGATCTTACTCTAACTTGATTTATATATTTTTTTTTTTTATTTTTCTTTTGCGAACCTGGAAGGCAGACTTGGGGGCTATAATTCCCTATAAAAACAGTTGAGAATTTTTAGAAATTATATGAGGCACATTTAAGGCGTATATCACTTCTTATAATATCTCATATGTTGTGACACGTTGTATGATCACCTTCACACAGCTTCATTTTACTGGGGAACCTGCAACGACTGTCAGAAAAGGGAAACATCTAAAGGTCCAATCTCGGACAGATGCTACGAAAAAGGAACCAAAAATAACACGACAATCTCGTGAAAGGTCTGTTAAACCATCACTCTAGTGAAATATTTGTCGTGCGTATGAATAGCGCCTTAACATTTAGAAATCGTGTATCTTTTATTGTGGTTAGCCCGATGAAAATATGGGCAGTTATTTCGCGTTTGTCTTTAAAATTTAGGAACCCTTATATCTTTCATTTAATTTCTTTTTTTCATATAATCAGTAAACCAACGATTTGAATATGAGTCCACAATTTGAAATTCGCTATCAAAAGCGATAACCATGTATGTTAAACACGTTCAGAACAAAAAAAAAAAAATCGTATAGCTACTGTATATAAAACGGCGTATTTAGCATGGTTATGAATATCTGCCAGAAATATATTTTAATTCTCTTTGGTCTAAAAAAAGGTTCATAATTTTTTTTTTTTTTTTTACATGAGTAGCGCATTTGATTCGGGTCATTTCTGTAAAGTTAATTTTCATGTCACTTTTCCGTCTACCATGCATTCTTTTTTTTTTCATTATATTCCGTTCACGTTGCAAAATGTTCCCCGCTTTCTCGGATGCAGACGCTTTTACACCGTGTCGCCGCTCCGGATCTCGACATCTGTGCATCGAGCTCTCAGTTCCGTCGCCTGTTGACACATTCTAGCTTTACTAACTACTTTATATTTACGTGTTTTGTACTGTACTTGTTGTAGCGTGTCTTCAGTGTGGTCCTCAGCAGATTTGTTTTTTGAGGTGTTTTTGTGGAACTGGCGCCAATATATGTTTTGGTTTTTCTTCAGCACTTTAAATAAAGGTTATTAATTTTAATATTATTATTATTATCTTTCAGAAACACACTATAACCACCCAATGTTTAGAAGCGCTAAGAGCACGTGGGTATTTCTGGTGCGAAGGTATCGAATTCGTTTTTAATAAAAACTTCTTTGCTATTGGCGTGCAAAATAAATACTCTCTATTTTACGAAAATCGAGTTAAGCGAGTTTCGTGTGTTCACATTTTCGTCCAATTTGTGCTTGGCGTTTCGCGAATCTGCCCCAGCCATAGGTTTTAAAATAATCAAGACCGCAGGTAATGTTCCGTTAACGTTCAAATGAACTGAACAATATTATTTTTGTATTGAACTAAAAATATCAAAACTCTTAATTCAGCTTAGCCTGGCACATAGGCAGGCGGCTACCACCAATTTAAAAATTAAATTTTAATTTTAAAATTAAGTTTAAAATAAAATGGCCGTGCCCAACTTGAACTTTGACGACACCCTGACATTTTTCTGATAATTTAAAGAAGTCCGGCGTTGACGTCGGAGCGAATAGGAGTGCGTATAACGTCACGACTGTGGCTACCAAAAAGAGAATCATTTTCGACCGGGTTTCCCTGGTTACACGTTAAAGTCTCAACGGACCCAAACACTCCCTCCCGAAAATAGGGAAAAAAAGAGGCATTCTGAAATCGAACGGATTGCAACACATCTCAAATGTTGTCCTAGTACTTCCTTGTGCACATTTTATCGAACGACCCCGTCCCCAAACTCTGGACGCAAACACACGCCGTCAGAACTGCAAGCCCAGAGTGTCCTCAAAGCTAATCGACGTTATGGACAAATAAAAAATAACTGACTCTCGGCATCACTTTGAAACAAGTTATGTGCAACCATCTTTTATTCATTCGGTTTTTTTCATTATAAAAACCAGCTCCAATCGTAACATTTTATTCGAGCACTCCGAAATAAAACGCTCTTTGATAAAATTCTAACGAAGCAGATTCACATTATGTAAGGGTTGCGTGCTGAAGCCTATTATAAGAGAAATTTAAACACTTGTTAATAAAAAAGCTGTTAACTTTTTTGTTTTGCAAACTAATATTTAATATACGTTTCACTCTAGAAAAAACACCGTGCAATTTTATTTGCAAAACATTGCGTTGAAGCCTGTCCACACAAAAAAATTCCCCCATCTGTATCAGTTGGATGATGGTTCAAAAAAAAAACTTCGGTAATTTTCTACCGCATAACGAATTTCGTAACGTCCCAGAAGGTGATATATTTTAAGGAACTGATATTCATTTGTGTGCTTAAATACAATCGCGCGGAAGTTTAATCTTGACCGATTTCAATGGCAATTCAGCACACCAATTTATCAAGGCAGAAGGTTCTTGTTTGTTTTTATAGCACAATTTGCGCAGCTTTTTATCCAGGTGAAAGCTCGAATTTCAGCTCTATGACTTGTTGAAAAAATTAGACCTTTTCTTTCTGAGAATGATTTCCCCCCGCTTCCGCTTCCTTTTATACATTTGTCCTAATTATGCAATGTTTCAATACACTAATTACCGGAACCTTTCTGTGATACATCCAGCCTCATTCACAAGACAGGCCATATTCGTACCGTGCAACAATTAGTTTTTTTTCTTATTTTTATTAACACCAACAGAATATATTCGTCTTGCAAGGTCTGCGCTCGAAACGTTCTTCGTTTCCAGAGTTGAAACGCCTGTTTCATCACCACTATAATGAAAAGGCCACATGCAATAAATTCGGGCGACAATTTTGTTCGAGCAATAACCCATTTAATGCATTCTCTCGCACTCTAGTGTAATAAATGATACGCCATTTACGACTAGGTCAGCAATTTGCCAGATTGGTCACTGATTGCTGATGCCTGACAGATTGCCACTCGATATCTCTGGGAGGTCGCAATGGGAACAACAATACACGCGCAAAGATAGCGGTCATTTTTACGGCTGTATAACACGAGAGGGCGTGACACGAGAGCGTACGACATGAGAGCGCGTGTCATTAGAGCGTGCGTCACGAGAGCGCGTGTGCCCGCCTTGGGTATGATCGATATTGGGGTTCAAACACATCTTTTTTTTCTCGGAGCTGAATGTGACGCCCAATGGAGCCGCATTTGGAACGCTGGATGTGATTTAATTCGCTGAGAACGCGAATTAAGCTGGAGGAAGTGGTACAAGCGTGTTGAAAGCAGCGTGTTGAAAGCAGCGAGTGTTCCAGCTGTAGATGAGAAATGCAGCCAGTGCAGTACAACCTCTAGCCTGGGGCCTTTAACGTGCATCACGCAGTATAGTGATACACGACCGCACGCCGGTACGATGCTCACCCTGATCAAAACGGGCAAGGGATGGGATAATGTCGAAAAAAAAAAACCTTGTGATGCGTGTACAGTTTGGTCATTTCCCACTTTCTCACGTCCACGCACGATGAAAAATGCGCACTTTGCGTATTATCACCTCTTGGTTGGTACGGGCGTCGTTTGTATTCCTGCTTTTCTGTCACGCTTTTAGTATAGGAGGCTACGCATCATCACTTAGCGTTCACCAACGACTTTTCCACGCCCGCTATATGAACTATATAGCGGACTATATATATATATATAACTATATAACTATGCGCTATATGAACAAGCTATCGATGCTTAAAAATACCGTCACTCTTAAGGTGCAAATATACCCTTGCCTACATCTCCTACGTGACTCATGATCGAAAAATATAACATCAGCACGCGAGTAATAATTAAAAAAAAAAATCGGGAAGTAGACTAAGCATTTGTAGGTATACAAATAACTCGATTCTAAAACCAACTATAATATTACTTTTGCAAATGAATTGAAATTATCGTTAAAAACCAAAAAAGTGTCTGGTGCAGCAATATGAATGAAGACCCATAGCATGAAAAGAAGGGCTGTGCGCGAACTAGTTGGTAATATTTGAACATAAGAAAAACACCCCGATACTGGAAACAAGAAAAACAAACACAGACCTGTGCTTTTCCGTCCTTAGTTTTTTCCAGTCTCGGTGTGTTTTTACTATGTTCAACCCATGGCATCATTGCATTATTCATGTAAAATACTCTAATAGATTGGGTTGCACATGCAAGTGTAATAAAAGATATCTTAATATTATTTCGCAATCTTGTAGATAGTTCAAGCAAAACAAAATAGCCATCGTCCCGACTTTAAGGCAGACAAGCTGTAACATACACAAAAGGTATCGTACGTGGAGCTCTCTAAATTCAAGGCCGCCATAAAAATAGGAACCTGAATCGAGAGTCATCGCTTAAGTAGTTCTCTGCCCTTCAAAAACAGGGAAGCCCAATTTCTCTAATACATCCTGCGAATACTGATAGGGAGCTTCGAAACTTGATTACTCGAGCCGGTGGCGTGAATCCCACGCGAAGGTTAAACAAAGGATCTACGGGTTCTCGTCGTTTTACGGGAACTAGATACTTGGGCAGCCTTTTCTTTTTTTTTTTTTTTTTTTCAAGGAAGATATGGCAGTACTCGATTACATTTTCGCTACCACTTAACATTATGAACCTAGCTGAGACGAGACGTGCATGTTTGGATGATATTTCCGGAAACCGCTTGAAAGACATGTAGCGTGGCTGTTAGGTGTACGCGCCCTTTTTACGTTTATAACACTGAATATTGGAATGTCAGGGGTGATGAGATTTTTTAGGGGCGCAAAGAAGGGCAATATTTTTTTATGCGCGTTCGGAATGCAGCTTCGGTAAGATTACAATATCGCAAATGTAGGCTAATTTCGAACATCGATAAAACTATAATGTATGGCTCAAAATATATGTTGAGTTTACGGATAGGGTATTAAATGATACTTCCAATGAATACATCTTAGCGGCAGGACCGCACCGGTGACTGCTGAGTTTGTATAGTTTTCAAGCGCACCATTAGGACGAAGCGTACTGTGCGCTGCGATATGAAAGACCCATTTGGAGCGCGTGGCTGAGCGCTCTGGGTGGGTGATTCGTATTGCAGCGCGCTGTACACTAAGAGTACATTACAAGTATAGTTGGCATGTAAAATGTATAACACAGTATGCTAGGCATGCACACACGGTACTTCCCTCTTTTTTGGAAGCACAAATTTTACATATTAAAATATTGCTTTTGACAACGATCTGTCGTTGCAGTGTATTAAAAAAAAAACAATACTGAAAAAACACGGGATGTTATGTAAAGTATCGGTGGCATGTTGCGTAATACATTGCCGCAGTGTTGGCCACGTCCTTCAACAACGAAGATTTATTTACGTACTGTGATTGGCCAGATTATCTTACCTGGCTATTGGCGGTACCCTCCTCTCATGAAACGATTTTTACCATATCACAATCTCTCCGTCTTATGTAAATAAACCTAAAAAAAAAATGCGGGTGAAAAAAAGTACAAGCTTGGACACCTGCCCAGAACTAGATACGCAAAAATATACAGATGTTCACAACCCCTCATTCGGGCACAGAAACAGGCACGGTAATTAGCGGCGAGATGCTTTGGTGGCGCCCTCCTATGGTTCCCCCTTATGACGTCATTACCTTGCGAACAACAAGTTCGATGGTGTTTGTAAATAGCATGGTGAAAGCCTGAAATCATTGCGCTTTCAAAGCAACACTGCCAACACCGTTGAAATTAAGGTTCTTTCATTCCTCTTATTTCCGTCGATGGTATACCCTTTCCGACGTCATAGTCAGCTTTTGGGCCAATCGTGGAAGGCCGACCACAGCGACGCTTTCGGTCGCGCACGTCGCCAATAGCTTCGCACACGAACAAACTCCGTCTCAAACCATATGCACATAAACGCAAACGTTGGCGCACACGTGCAAAAAACGATGTAGAACACGCGCGCGACGTTCTACATCGCAGCCAAGTCCTCACGCACGCGCCAACGTCGGAAATTCGAAGTCATCGAATCCCTTAATCGCCGTCAGGACGGCGCCCCAAACGTGACAAAACCCAAATTCTTCGCGGTCCATTGGCCGTCAGGCCTGTAACCGAACGGTCTCCCGGAAGCTCTCTCGGTAACCTTTCACCGTTGGTGCATAGAAACAAAAAAGAAAAGAAAAATGGCGCCACGGCGTAGAGGAGCCACAGCGCCGCTATGGCCTTGCCCGCGCCCTTCCCATGGGAGTGGCTATACGCGAAGCAGCGCAGCGCCGCAAGGTAGCGGCTTCGCCCATCGTTCACGTTGGGCACGTAACCGGGACATGTGCCCAAACTTCAAAATGATCCACCTTCCTTGCGCCCCCCCCCCCCCCCCCGGATTAAAAAAGAAAAAGAAAAAAAAAGACTAAAGAAAATAGAAACACACAATTACTCGCGACAGTGCGGAATAAGATACCGCACCGCTTATTAATGGCGTCGTCGGCGGCGGTGGTGGCGGCAAGCGTCCCTGCTCTCAAAGTGGGCAACCCCGGGCCGCTAGAGAGTGCACGTGTCGTTTTGCGATGTTGTGGTTTTAGGGTTGGGATGAAGCCGTGCTTGCCGGCGGCAGCGCGGCCCCTGTTTGTGTACTCGCTTCGGTGTTGCACGAACGCTTACGTGGTTCGTTTGAAAGCTGGTTAAAGACAGGGGTCGAACGGGAATGCCAAAACGAGGCAATTCAAGAAAGGCGGGTATCTGTTCTAGCTAATACTAGAAGCGGGTAAAACTCCTCATTCTAAGTCTATAGTATTAACGCATTGTGTTTTTTTTTTCAACGTTAATATTTATATTTGTTTGATCTAATGACTTTCTATCCTTCAAGTCACTTTAGGCCCATTCATGCTCGAGCTTCTCCTTACAATCTTTGGTTGAGGTAAAACTAGCGAGGAAAAAAAGTAGAGGACGCAAAACAACAGCCCTGACGAACAAAAGACATCGAAAATAAAACTCAGAAGCAGAACTGTATAATTCAATACAGAAAAAAACCTTTATTTGCTTGAGGGACGTTACAAATGCCTCTACATTTTTTTTAAAAATAATTATGAAACATTACTTACATCCCCTTGTTAACTAGAATTTGCAACGCATGTATGTGGACTAATTTTGAGGGGGTATTTTTTTCTCTGTTCAAGTACCCACATTTTATATAGTTTTTCTTTTTTAATTGGGGGGATTTTATCTTGTGTAACTCTTCAGGTGATTCACTAAAAATCTTGGGTACATAACAATTCCTTGTGGCCCCTACATATTTCTTCTCCATAAGCAACCTGAATCACCTGCGTTCCAAAAATAGAAAAAAGGGCATCACGAAAGTCTTACAAAATACTTTATCAAACAAACTAAGTCTAGGTGTGCCTTGCGTTGAAACCTCAAATATGCTTTTAACGGAAGCATGTTCGCGATGTATGGGCACTTTGAGACTTTCGCAAATTACAACTTCCGTTCGCTTTTCGGTTTTTTTTTCACCCATGTTTCATACTCCTAAAACTAGTGTCACACGAAGACGTTGCTTGACATGAAAACCAACATAGGCGTTTTTTTTTTATAAATTCATTTTGGGAAAGCAAGTACTATTTCGATAAATCTATTACCCGTAAACACGGAAATGAACGCATTTTAACATGCCTTTAAAAATTTGTGTCTTATAGAAATGCAAACAAACCACGAGAACACCGAACTTTGTCCAGATGGGAAACGTAGCTGGACAAAGCGTGCCTTATAGAAGATTTGTTCGCCGACACCACTCTTCAGGTAGCTTAATATTGAGCCGACGTACCCTCTTATAACCACTCTGTCAGACAATCGAACCTTTCATTGAATGAATCCCACCAAACCCTGCCTTAAATCTCGTTCGGGGACGATAAGCCAAGTAGCACTCTAAGCACGCATTTCTAGAATAGAACAAAGTATAGAGATATCACTTAACACAAATCTCAAAGCGATCTTACCCTTCGTTAGACGTTTCAACGTCTCACCATGAACCTCTCATTTTTATATAACAATCTGCTTGCGTCATGTGAAACTGTGAAAGGGGGCAAAAAAAGAAAGAGGTCGTTGACCTTTCATCAACGCTCCCGTGCACTTTTCGGGGTCGTTGACTTCTCGGCGACTACCGACACCTGCATCAGCTGCGCATGACTTCGCCCACACCTCATCTGCATTCCTGCGGCGTTCCTAACAGTCGCCGGGATCACTCGTGATTTCTCAATCGCCTTTCTGCTCCCAAACGACGCTCGATTTCTCTATGCGGTGGACCGCGAAGAGCGCTACGAGCTACCCCAGCCGATCCAGCGCTGTGAACATATCTGCATACACACACGTCGCTACGCACCGCCCCCCCCCCCCCTCTCCTCCCAAAGATCACGTGACATTTATATGGCATTTCATTGGCTCTGATTGCTCGCTGCGCCCACACCGGATCATTGCGAGGTGAAGCCGAGTCTACAGCGCGCGCGGAATGAGAACCTTTCGGGAGCTGTCGGCGGCGCTTTACAGCCTACCCGAACGACGCGCGCTCAAACGCGTGTTCATTCTGCATACCGACCTAACGACAGCACCTTAAAGGCCTCCAACACTACCGGGCACCCAAAACTAGGAATTCGCGTCGCATGCTTGGCGCGAGAAATCGCGGATAAGATTGGGTTGGTTCCTTATTTCTGATGACGTTATATTGCTCGTTTTTTTGTTTAATGCAGAAACTAAAATTATAGGCTACAGCGCTGCCTGAAAAGCTGGGGGTAATTTGCAGAGGTTTTTAGATCCTGTTGCTTCAAACCGAGTAGCTCAGAGTGATTTCTCAATAGTGCGAGGAGAGCCGGTGTGTCGCGGGTCTCTCTAGCACAGCGAAGGCTATTAATGACGTAATTCACATTCCATTCTTCGTAGATGATGCAATTTCGACATACTACTACCGAGCGCAGGAGCACGAATTAACTGGGACATGAAAGCCACGTAACAACTTGGTCCGAAGCGCACGAGCTCCAGCGGAAAGCCGACCCGGCCCTCGTGTCTAATCTGCGCTTGGCCTCTGATTGATGACGTTGAAAGTCAAGAACCAAGGGCCTCGTTAACCGCGGAGGCCTTGTTTGCTGCCGTCGTAGCGCGATGGTGTTCTACGAAGAAAAGGGGAGAAACTGGAAAGGGTTGACGTAGTCTATTATCAGCGACAGCTTAAGGAAAGCCGGGAGTGGTATGGGCACCTCCTTAACGCTCCGCAGTGAATTGAACTCCTCCTTTAGCATGTTAAGAATAGCGAGAAAACAATTACAAAGCAAAAAGCGTCAAAATATAAAAAAAAACACGGCGTATTTTTGTGTTTTTGTTTGTTTAGGTTTTCAGTGATTGTGTTTATTGAGCACTCGAGGAAGTCGGGTATAACTAAAAACGCTTACTGATAGGTGACACTTCTGCTAGCTTTAAAAATGCTCGCCGGTTCTTTGCCGCGTGCCGCAAACAGACTGCAGAGACAGCGGAGACGCCTCACACCGGTACACACAGTTACACCGCCACGCTTACATTTACCGAACTTAGGCGCAGCTAAATTCGGCGGAAGAATCTCACGCGACACCTTGGCGTCACGTTCCAACGTGACGTAACGTGACACTGTGACCTCACGTGGCGCCTTGAAGTCACGCGAAACGTATCTGAGTTCCAGCTCCATCTAGCGGAGAGATTTCTTCGCTAATGTTAGCGGAACCATTTATTCGGCGAATGGAACCGAAAACATTCTCCGCTATCTTTAGCGGGAAAGTTGTAACATCAACTCACGTGACGTCACGTGACACGGTGGCGTGACATTGTCATATCCTTGTGATCCCCCCCCCCCCCCCCCCCCCTAAATTTAGCAGGCTACGAAGAGTGTTGAACGAAACAAAGGCGGTATTCGCTGCTAAACATTGCCAGTAAAACATATTGCCTTAAGATATATATTAAAAAAAGGAGCAAACACATGTTGACTTTTTGTTTTCAAGGAAATCACTCAATCAGGTCCCACTCGAGACCTGCAGCCTCAAGCTGCCATGTGACGGCAAGCAAATAAAGCCCGCATCACATCGCGCGCGACTAATGCTCCCGAATGCCGCAGAACGCGCTTGCCGCCGTTCTTTCCCTGAAACCTGTCACGCTTCAGCCTAATCAAGTTAACCAAAAGCGTGTCGCGCACCCGCCCTAACGAGACGCCAATGTCACATCCCACAACGCGTACGCCAGGCACTGCGTTCAATAGCAGATTGATAAACGAACAACAAATAATAATATTAATAATAATAATAAAAATATAACACAGCAGAAACAAGAACTCGGGGCGAAGCGGCTTTACAAAATTCCGTTCCCATCATTAGCTGCCACGGCACCCCTCGGCTCGAGCGCCTAACAGCCTAACAACCAGCGCGCACGCGAAGTTGCAGCGGCTGTTGTTTGGATTTGCAGTCGAAGGCGGGGGGGGGGGGGGGGGGGGGGGTAGGGCCAATGCAACGGCGAGAGGTTTTGCGCGATGCATCTTCTCATGAATTATTCAGGAAGACGCACGACTGGTTAGCTGCATGAACCTTAGAAGAAGGTATAAAAATAGAGAGACTGACGATCGAAGGATCTTCAGAAACCACGGTACCAAAAGTCAGAAAAAAAGAACCCATCAAACAATCGAAACTAAAGTAATGGTTGATGGCTGTGGGGTGGCTTAGATATAAACATATTTTAGTTGGGCAAGAGTTGATGGCCGAGAAACGGGGGGGGGGGGGGGGGGGGGGGGGGATGGAGATGCAGTAGAGTTTTTGCGCTGCTTTGGATTTACTAATGTATCATGGGTCCGATCTCGTGTCGTCTGCTTATGCTGGAAAGTACTGGCATTGCTTGGCGTCTTCTTGTGACTGTTGTACGTACACACAACAATATGTTCTTTACAAATTGAGCGAGAGTTTATCTTTCAAATGCGAAACGAGGTCCGTTGCTCGAGTAATGCTTATGGTTTCATTGTCAAAACTAATTTTGTAGTTTCCTCAGTAAATAAACTTTTTACAAGAATGGTACAACAATCGTGATGGTGTCGGGGTTGAAGTGTCCGAGCGTAAAGGGTCTAAAAAGCGACTAAACACTCGGCTTACATAACCGGTCCTGATTAATCTCGTGCTCGCTCACACATTCGCATGATCCCCCTGTTGTATGTCTCTTTGTACACCCACAAAACTACAATTAAATCAAATCTTTTACTTTTTTAATGCGTGCGTACTTACTTTTGATCAACGTGCCTATTTCGACACTTTAATATCATTCGAGATGTTTTTGTAAAGACTGAAAATGACGAAAGTCAATTTTGGTTTCAATTGTGGATGAAATGAAGTTACTTAAGCGATATTTCCTGAGTTTTCGAAGTGGTTTGAAAAAACATTAGTCACAACCGGAACTCAGCTTTCTTGGATAGTTAGTTTCTAACGATTTCATAACAATATTCATGCGGTAAATTTGTTAGTTTTCAGAATTATCAAGATATAGCTCAAATAGTGGTGATGAAAATTTTGTTCGCCAACCAAAAAAACTGATAATTTCGCCTGTTTTGAATGAGTCGCACTGCTCGATTTCTTTCGGCCACGCAATGCGTGGTTACAAATTTCCAGTGTGTAATAGCTGCCCCTGAATACTCGTTGAACACTACAGGTAAAAAAAAATATTCGACGATAGCCTTGTTGTCTTGCAAGAAGTGTGAAACAAACTGTCTTATTTTCCCCCCTGATAACTATATATGATGACTGAGATTCATATGAAGATCTAAGCATTCGGCATTCACAAACATGATTTCTGATTTATTTCACTTGGGTTTGCTTATAACAGTGCGCTGCCACGAATTATGTGGGGCAGTGTTAAAAAAAAGTTGAGCAAGAAATGTGCCGTTAATGAGCGTGGAAGAGGTGTCAGTTTGGAAGGTTCCGGTCCAGCTGCGTTTAGGTACGACAGGTGTATACTTACACCAAAATGTTATGATGATTATGTAGTAATTTAATTACACAAAAGAAAAACAAATATAACGAAAATGGTAGTTCTTAAAAAGATGCCAAACGTTTTCTGCTTCCCTAACGTAGTTCGGTTTTGCATCGCATTCGTTTCCTTTTTACCTTTCTTGTATCATTGTTTAAAAACAAATTTTAGATTTTATGCTACATTTCTCTCTGGAAAACTTCGGAAGCACACAAGCAAGAATAAAAGAATAGACAGTATAAAATATCGTACATTCCCCAGCTAAAGCATAACAACGACGTACTGCGCAATCCTGTTTCGCAAATGTCTCCAAATTACAGTGCAGGGGCAGATTTTAGCCCGTGCGAATGGACATTGATGGCTATCTCGACGTACGAAACGAGTATCAATCTATAACGTAGGAGTTCCCTTAAAGTAACATCGGGTAAAGTAACATCGATGAAAGTAACAGCGGTTGTAATCACAGTGGTTACAATCCGAGGCAGACAGCGATCTACATAAAGCCAAAGACCGATATTACTTCGTTGTCTAGAAGGTAATATGACTGCTGTCCTACGTGGGTACCTAATGTGACAGTTTGAGTGGTAGGTCTTGCGTATATTATCTGAGCACCCTTATGATAATAATTATGACGATGATGGTAACGGTTTTCAGCCTTCCTGGTTTTGTAACAAGGCGTAAAGTTGGGTTAGTTGGTTGCAGCGATTGATGTTAAATATGAATGTTCTTCGCTATTTGATAACATCAAGATTTTAGCACGGTATGGAAGTAAAACCGCCAGAAAAATTGGCGAGGTTTTTTTTTATTTTATTTTATTGACGGTTATGACGCTGGCTTGTGTGTGAGTGCTCCGCCGGTAGTCCTGGCGGATGATGAGGTTGAATTTAATAGGAAGTCCGGCAGGTTTGTGTATTCGTGTGTCGGCATGATGGGGGAAATATGTTATTAGTTTTTCTTTGTTTTTGTGTCTAGCCTGTATCGTATCATGTTTACTTGCTGTATTGAGCAGAAGTACAATTTCCGTTGTAAGTGAGCACTGTGTATGTACTCCTAATTGTCTTCTGCCTTTTGCGCTGTTTGTTCCCGATTCAATCCTCTCGTTTGTACATTGTACTGCTAAAACTACTTAATATTTTTTTAAATTTTTTGAGGCGATTTTTTTAATAGTGTATGTATGCTAATACCGATACACTCGCAATTCCATCTTCATTTTAAAGTGTTACACTAAGAGCTCACAATTGGCATTCCTTAACTGAATTGGTCGTGAACACCTTTAAAACAATTGTTTAGCAACACGAACTACCAATTAGTTAGCTGTCCTCTAGAAAAAACTTGAAACAAATAGGAAGGAGTTGCTTACAAAATTAATAAGACCTTACACCTTGAAATACAATAAGCATACGTAAGGAGCTTCATGACATTGATGGTAATAATGCAATTAATATTCCATTTAATAGATGATTGTTTTTCAAACAATAAAAGTAGTAATGTGAAAAATGTTTTCACTTTCTGCCACTTTAATTCCATACAATGTTTGCCTTGCAGAATTGAAATAGTAATGTAATTTACTAAATCTTTAAGCTTCTAAAATACGCTTAATTACCCTACATGTTGCCTACGCTTTATGGTTTATCCTCAAAGTTCACAAGCAAGAATTATTTCATTATTTCAACATGGTATCTCCAAATAGTCTTGCACCCATCCCAAAGTGGGCGCCACGAGTCACCATAAAAATATAAAATAAAGTAAAAACTTCGTTGTACTGTCCGTTTTTTTTTTTTTAATTTTTCCTACGTCTCAGGGTTACTATGGATATCAATCACCAGCTCGCCCGACGTTTTTACCTTTTTTCATTAAAATATTGGCATATTAGCATTTCGGTTTACTACGAGTTACCTGCCTTCAATTTTCCCTAAGTTACTAAAAAAATTTTTTTCTTCTTTAATTTCTCGACCACCTGTATGACAAATGTGCCACGCGAAATACTGACGTGCCGCTGATTACGCATCTATAAAATGAACACGAAGGTTTCCAAAGCGTCTGACACTGCAGCGAGCACAAATCGATTTCTCCCTCGCCATGACTTCCCTTCTTTCCTCTCAAGTGTTTTTTTAGGAAAACCTCCGCGGTTAGGTTTGTACCCCCGCTTCCTCGGGCATCACAACGATATTCGAACCGAATGCTTCTATTATTATTATTATTATTATTATTTATTTATTTCTGAACGAAAACATACAGATCCGTACGGGCCCGCAAAAGCACGAGGGTGCTTGTGATATAATCAACGAAGCGGCGCTTGCCAAAGGGTATGGACGCCCGGCCTCCGCGAACCCCAGCCTAATTCACCTTGGAAATGCCCGCTCAACGTTGGAATCTATCTCCCACTTTGTAAGGGCAAAATCTTGGAGGTAGTTGTTGCCGTTCTTATTTTTATTTTTTTTGCTTTTTATTAAAATGTAACTTACTATACTTCGTTTTACACCGAGCTCAAGTGAAACCGACGGTACCATTCGGTGGAACCAGTCCAGCAGCGGCTAAAAAGTGCCCCGTCACGGTGTACGTCGTTTTTGCGCGTTTTCTTGCCCCAGTTACACCAATCACGCAAAGGGAAGACGACCGCCATGACGATGCACTTTCGGCGCTGATTTAAAGCCTCGATACGATAGTAGCGTTTGGCTAGGCCCGTACTTAGCACGACACGGATTATAGTTTGGCTCCTTGACCCGGGATCAGACGACTTGAATACATCGTACCAAAAGGCGGTCTCCATACAGATTCGAACGCGACTGACTGCGAGAATCCGCGTGCTTCGAACACCGCACATGACAATAACTGGAGGGGAGAACTTGAGCGTGCGACGTTCGAAGCATGGATATTATACAGTGAATCGCGTTTGGGGACTGTCCCTTTTGTATGATGCATGAGCTGTGTTACCCCCAGATTTAAGTTTTGTAAGCTATTCGGCAACATAAAAAAGAAAAACGGCGCTTGGTTTTTATTTTTTTATCACCCTGTTCTTACTTCTAGAATCGCGACGTACTTCTTCTACCATTGTGCTGGCAAACTTTGTAAGAAAAAAAAAATATATTTTCAGTTTTCAAAAATATTTTACTAAAAATGATTTGGGTCGCAGGCACTATACCAACGATTGCAGTGATCGCGTGTACAGACCCAACGCAACATAAAAAAAAAAAAAACATATATATACATATTAAAATCGAGAAAGTTACGTCAAGTTACGCAATCCCAATTTGATATGTGTACATATCTCGTCGACCAGCAAGAACCAATATCGCTGACGTTGCGTCAACTTTTACGGTCTACAAGTCCTGAAAGATCACGTTGGCCTTCATTTCGTCTCGAAACGGAACTTCGAAAATTGCGAAAGAAATCAATTTTTTGACGTATAGCGGATCTTCACCACCTCGTTTCCTTTTTTTTTTTTTTTTCCTTAAATACATTTTGTTTTTACTTTTTAGTATTGGGGTTCTGGTGGGCACTTTGTCTTTTTTAGAGCCCCCGTCCGTAGTGCACGACCTTCGGTATCCCATAAAATCAAATGGCTGGGTTCTAAATTTCGTCAAACCATTAAGTTAAAAAAAATACGTTGAACGTATCAAACTAATATCATTTAAAGAAGCTCAGTAATGAGCTCTGGACGCGACACCGGGTATTCAGATAGCGTTAGTTACGTAATAATTGCACAATAATTCTGACCTTAATATTGTTCGGCGCACCCTTGATATGAAAACGTCTTGCGACTTCGTCATTACATTCTTTGCAGTACTGACTGGTATGGTGAAGCAAGTGGATAATAGAGAAATAACCGAGAACCATCTGGTTTAAAACAAGCTGACAAATAACATACGACAATAACGAAGCATCATCAAAGGCTAGCGCTGGAGGCGGGCCAACTAAAATTCCTGTTTCCCCTTCTCATCCTGCCAGCGACTACGGTACACCGCCGAGGGACTTCACCTCGAACATATGCTGTAGTCACTGTTTCAGCACGAGTCGGCAAACGGGAAGGACCACGTTCTCAGCGAGTGAATCAAAGCATCCGAGGTTTTACACGGGAAAACTTAGGGTTGGCGCGAATACATTTCGTGGAGAGCAGTCATGTTATTCCCTCTGTTGCTCTGAATGGTTAAGCAGATCTGTAACGTTCGTCCTTTCCCAAGTTATGTTGATATAAGGTATATACAACGTTGATAAAAAAGACTTCCCATAATAAACCAATTTACGAGAAACATGTAATTGCATGAGAGGTCAATACGCGCGAGCGAACGTCCATGAAGACCGTGTTCAAGGCCGCACGAAGTGCAGTTTGCGGGTAGCGTTTTTCGGCGGGTTGTGGGCTGCTTCGATATACAGATTGGAAGCCATTCTGATGGTACTTCCCCCCCCCTCCCCCTTTCCTCTCCAGCTCGAAGCCCCATAAATTGAATTTGAATTGATCGGACAGAGCGCCGAACAAAGAAGCGCTTCAAATCGACCTTTCCATGTCGTTCCGGGGACGATTTTTCCTGGTCCGCGCGTCGGATTCGAAACAGCGGCCGCGCACGCGGCGTCTCAAAAAAAAGAAAAACACACAGAAAAAACACAACAACAACAACAAAATACAAGAAAGCAAAATAACAATACCAGGTCCCTTTGTCTCGGCATTACATGGATATCAATATAACCCTAAAAAAAAAAAAAAGACTACGCGCCAAATCAAAAGTGACGTCGCGTTTTGCTTTTTCTCTTCTCTTTTTTTTTGCCTTTTCATCGTGGTCTTTTGGTTGTAAGGGGAGATAACCCTACAATATATTTGTGTATCCATAATAGCAATTAAAGAGCTTAAAAACGCGGGGTTTATTATATTCACGCCTATTGCTTCGCGGATCGTTCTTGGGACCAAGGAGAAGTCCTTCTCTTCCTCCGAGGGCGCCCTCTGGTGTTGCGATAGTTCCGAGCCAACAAAATCTTTGACGCCGATTTTAATAAATCAGAAGGCCACAAAAAATGTGATCTTCGGTTTTCTTTTCTTTTACGATGCTTAGAGCCCATATAGTGAGTTATGACCATAAATAGACTCTCGCAGAAAGCGGTTTAATACATCTATAAGCCATCATTGACTTCAGGCTACTTTCTATACGGACGGCAGAGTGAATAGAGAAGTGTAAGCGAGTACATTTTAAGAAAGAGGCGAAAAGGAAGGGCGAGAGAAAAAAAAGCCTACGAGTGGTGCCATCTGGAGGGAAAGACGTGAGTTGGAAGCGGGGCTTCCTGATGGACGGGAGAACACGCAAAGGGCGGGTTCCAATGTTCCACTCCCGAAGTAAAGACTCCGAACTTGGAAGGAATATCCTACAATCTTCGCGGGTGCCTCCTAGAGAGAGCCTATATGTCGGAGTTTCTAACTGCTCCATCGCGGTCGTGTAGTTTACAGGCCGCGTTTTGCGGGTAGGTGACTCAAGCATTGATCGGCTGCAGCAAGCGTCTCAGCCTTTCCGCCCTTCTTTTCTTCTCACCATCCCGAAAATGGAGCGCATGCGCAGTTGCGACTAGTCGGCACCGGAGGTGTCCACCATCCATCAAATTACAAACGCTCCCCAGGGTTGAAGTCGCTCCGTCTCTTACATCTGGGCTCCCTAGATGCCTGCCTTAGAGCAAGCGCCACGCTTTCTTCGAGAGTTGGAGCCGAAGCTCGTCCCATGAACTGGCCCCGAGCTTCCGTCGAGACCTCATCCCGTTTCGGGTTGTGAGGAGAACGGGCGGGGCTGGAAAAACTGATTGCTTCCTCCGCTGAACTTCGGCTTCCTTTGCGATAGTTTATCCGTTCTAGTAATATTTTTTTAGCGGTTTACCGGGCAATGTCCTTCTGAATGATACGTTCGAGGAATCACAAATCAAAATTAAATTTTGAAACGGGGGATTGAGAGAGTGATCGAGTGGTTAGTGGCATCAATTTCTACCCGTTTGTGGCTTAGAAAACGCAAATCTTTCGTTTCGTGGTTACATAAATCGAAGTGATTTGAAATCGCGCCGAACTTTGCAACTCCCAATCTTTTCATATTAATCCCAGATCTCATGTTCTCCACGAAAGTCTCGTCAGTTTTGGTGGGGATTTTTTAATTCGAGAAGAAAGTAGGAGCGGCCGGTCTGATTAAAAAAAAATCAATGTGCGGTAACACAAAATTACTCTTTAAATTAAGCCTGGCTCACACCTCGAATTGTCCTCAATAAATTACCGTTATGTTTTAAAAAAAATAAGCGTTGTGATGTGGTTTTTTTTTGTTTTGTTTTTCAAGTTCCTAAATTGAACATTACAGTTTGATAATTCTCTTAATCCAAGACACAAGCGGTAGCAGTTCACTACTGTGTTTTTTTTTTTTCTGAATGACGAAATCTTAGACATTTTTACGAGGATTAATCTACATAAAATAACTAGAGGACTTCACATAACTCCGTTATATTTTTGTTCGATATTCCTCGTCCCAATGTGCAAATATCACTATAGAACGCACTTCGTTTACTCAAAGTTGTTTGAAACACTGTCCAGGGCACACGAGAAAGACCACCGCCTTGCGAGCAAATTAAAAGTGAGAAAAACTAATAGTCTGTTCTAGAATCTTCTCTAATCAAAATGTAGTGAACACAACTAACAAATAGACTCTATTAAGTGTCGCGGCGGCTAAACACAGCTCTCAGGCGACGTCCATCTGAAATACATGCAAAAAAAAAGAAAAGCACGAGTCAGTCAAATTTTTTTTTATACCTTTGCAAACACATCAAATATTTTGCCCCCAAAAAAAACTGCTTCACAAAAAAAAAAAAAAAAGCAAAGGAAGTGGCAGCCACACGATCAATATACAACGTCCCCCTCACAAAACTTTCGGCTCAGGTTCTCGACAGTTGCCGTTAATAAGTGCGCATTCCATATTCGCCCCAAGGCGTTCCAAATCCCGGTACAGCACTCCGGATGACTCAGGCCCTGGGAATACCGAACAAATTGAGTCGACGCGTGCGATGTAGTAATCTGGTTCCCCAGCCCCACTGGGAGAATAACCCCGCGAAAAACAAGCCCGCGAAGACTGCAAAAGAGCCTGTCCGCATATGCAGTTTCGAATTTCGCGGGGGCCTGTTTTTTTGCGGAGTGCTTTCAAGCTGTGCCGCCCGAAACGAATGCAGGGATCTCCTATTGCGTATTCCGCCGGTCTGCCCTCCTGCCGTTGTTATAGTGGGCCTATATCTCCTACCTCTGGGAGTGAGGCGGTCCCGTAACATAGCAACTATTTTTTTTAACATACGACAGATGCGGTTTTTAAGAGCAGACTGACTACATTAGGATTGTTAACTAGGAACTTACTGAATATATACGCTTCCCGGGACTTTGGTGTCGAAGTACTACGAAAACTTGAGTGGTACCCGCAAATACTCTATGCTCTCTTAGTATGGTAGTGCCGAACATTTTTAGGGTGCAGCGCTGAATATTCTGATTTCCCCAAGTACCGCGATCTTTCGATCGTGCTGCAGGCGCCGGCGACACTTCGCCGTGTTTTTTTTTTTTTTTTTTAGGGGCGGGGTGGGGGGGGGGGGGGGGAAGGGCAAATGCCGTGTCTTACATGCGACCGCGCGCGCGCGCCCCTATTGGTCTCCGTTGACTGCCGGCGACGCGGCACCGTTTGCGAGCGCGCTCATTGGCTTGCTGTAACTGCCGGCGACGCATCCCTCTTGCGGCGACGCGCCGCCGGCAAAGCGCCGATTTTGCGGCGACACTTCGCCATTTTAGGATCGAGTTCATTTCATCCTGCACCATTTGACCGGTACTTGTACTCGTATACTCTACCGAATTCATGCCGCATTTTATTTTGAGGAGGGCTAGTTTGGTCTTTCCAAACGTATTTATTTATTTTCACGTCTTAAAAAAAAATGAGCCGCCGTAGAAATCTGGAAAGCGAATCTAGTACGTGGCAACCGCTTTTCCGCGGAACGTTCAGTTGGAAATGTGAGCCTCATCACTCAGATCACTCCAATGTCACTGATGAGGTTGGAACCTCAGCAGCACATCAAAGCATACACAGTGAAGTGTCTCTGATGTAACGCTCTAGCTTTCCGCTCGTGAATGAATAGTGGCGATGAAAAGCAAGAACCTTATTTGCAACCCGCATTCAAGTTGTGCCTCCTACCGTGGTGTCACAAACTCCAGGAAATGCTTTGCCTGCGTGCGAAGTTCGTGAGTTGAAAGCGCTCGCGCCCAGAGGCCGCGGAAATCGCACAACCTTCTTATTTTTTGCCGAACCTTAAATTCGTTCAGGTTTTGCACTAAACATGACACAAAAGTCCAACTGTTTATAGTAAACATTTAGAACTCTAATTTCAGATTGGAATCGTCGAACGATAACATGGTTGACAAACTCAACCGATCCGGACCTTTGACAAACCTCCTGGTTGATGAAACAAAACAAAAAGAAAAGTACTTAGAAACGCAAACTCGAATTTTCTTCTTTTTTTTTTGTAACAAAATAAAGAATATTGATTTCTTTTTTTTTTTTTTTTCAGCGGGAACTGTTTTCGCGCCCATGGAGTTGCCAAAAGTACTGGGAAAAGATTATTCCGAAGCTGCACGACTTCAATTTTTTTCCTGGGTATGAAATATATTAAATTGAATTCACAAGTATCACACGAGCCTTTTTAAACGATTAAAGCGTTATATTTATCCAAAAGTCTTTTCTCAAATTCTACGAAGGCTAACTGCTGATCCCAATTACTTTTTTTTTTCGTCTAACTTTGCTTCTAACGTTCTCAATCCTCAAAGATTCGATTCACACTATTTTACTCCCACGAGCTTGAAAGCGAGTCCGCGTAATTCTTAGGTAACCGCTGCGCGTTACACCAAAGAAAAAAAAAGATTCGAGGTTTTGCCGCACCAAGGACAATCGTCTCTTAGACACATATGCACTATTCATTTCCTGTGGTGATGAACGATGTCGAGTCATATGCACCGAGTACATATACGTACTGGAAAAAAATAAAGGAAAGTTTTTTTTTTTTGCGTGTTTGCTTAAAAACTTTCAGGTTCGTTTTATTTTGATTTATTTTATTTGTTTTTTTAGGACGGAACCAAAAAAAAAAAAAGTAAAAAACGACGTAGACGCAAATGATGTCTTTTTCAGAAGCTCGTGCGTGACTTGGAATCGACTCGGAAGAGTTTCTGGTAGTTTCTGATTTTGCGGTTCTGAAACTGTTTTATGTACACTTGTATATATGTTGTTGTCTTCTTCATTTTTATTTTTTTGTATATCAGTCTTGTAGCACCTTTAAGCACGAACGCTGGATGGCAGTTTGTGAAAGGTCTGCATGAAGCGAAGCAATCGTGTCTGAGAAAAAGACCGCCATTTCTCATGTTGCCTCCCCCCCCCCCCCCCCTTTTCTGGCGTAGTGCGTATTTCACAGCGTCTCGCAAGTCGTACGTAACATAAAGTGCAAAGAAAAAGAAAAAAAAAAACACGCAATGGTTGACAAAAACTTAAAAACATCAGCACAAAAAAAAAAGGGGGTTCCGCGAAGATGAAAATAAATTTCATAAAGAAACCGTGAAGAAAATAGACGTGGCTACGAGACTACGGGGGAGACGCGCCGACATCTTGATTGAACTTCCCCCGCGTTTATTGAGTTGTTCTTTGTGTGTGTTCTAGAATGTCGAGCGGGTGGGTGAATATAAAATTTTCAATGCGGATGATGACGTCGTGAGATGGCGGTTTAACATTGTATATGACCAAGGGGGCGGCCTAGCTGATGCGAAACAAGACGGAACAAAAAGAAAAACAAAACAAAAAAACAATATGTGCAAATGATCTTTCCGTGAACTTGTTTTTGTCTATTTATTTAAAAGGGCTGAAAGAACGGTTGCAGGCGATCAATAAAATTGCAATGGGCTCATGCTATCGACTTGCGTTTGTTTTGTCCTGGGCAGTATGGCAGTCACAAACGTATAATTTTATACTACTATAACTTCAAAAACTGATCTGTACGCTGTAGTATTTGTACATTAAGTGTGTGTTACTGGTTTTGCGTACAGTTTAAACGACACTAGTATGAGCAGTCACGAAGAAAAAAACATATTTATTAAAAAAAGTGTTTTCCGTTTTATGTAATTTTTGTTTACACGTATTTATTTTATTTAGCAAGTTGCTAGTTTAAAATATTTTATCAATTATAAAAGAAGACAAAGCTTTTGTTTTTTAAACTTAAAGTGTAAGTTGCCGATCTTAGGTCAAACAAAGGTTATCAATATCTCTACAAAAAAAAAACAGCTTTGAGAATTTACTGAGTATTTTGAAAGCTGTGCAAACAAAAAAATCTCTCAAGTATCGTTAAAATATTGCGGGATACGCGCTAGTAGCCATCGTTAATTTTTCGCGTTATATGCAACGATAAATAAACAGCTGCTTCTCTGCGCTTGCACTAAAAAAAAAAAGAAGAAATATAGTGTTGTGAAAAAAAAATAAAAAAAATAGCAGCTGCAGAATATAAGAAAGGACGGATAATATAAAGGGGCTTCTGTTAAAAGCCACTCAAGCAAAGTCTCACACTATTACAAAGTCAAAGACAGTCTAGTACTAACTAAGAACCCTGCTAAGGCCTTGGGAAGATTTATGCGTTAAACCGATCTGTGCCAAGCTACGGAAAAATTCGAGGCACTGAATGAACATGAATCCATCCCAAGTAAAGTTAACAGCCACACAAGTGCGCTACGCGGTTCTCGTACTGAAGAGATCGCAGTCACCTACTTCCCTTTCCAAAGTCCCTGCCCTTTTTCGAGGCCTTTATTCGGTTATCTCCACGTGCATATGAAATCGCACATTACAGAGTGCCGTTAGCCGTGGGCTTAGAACAAAGACATATTTCTGCGTTGATGGCTTTAGCCTGCGACGGTTACACTCATGTAACGCCTACAAACCGCTGCGCTAACAAATCACGGCGAACTGAACAGTTCTACCCCAACCGACGAAGCTGACTCCTCGACGCAAATTAACGGTTTCTTCACGGGGAAGACCCAAGACGCCACCATTGAGACACAGACGCTTGGACGCGCCGTACAAACAGAACCAAGCGAGCGACGACGACGACAACGATTGTGGCGCTGACGTGAGAAACTTTGGCGTGCCGCCGGTGGTTCAGATCTGGCGTCCCCAAGTCCGGTAATGAGCCGCCATGCCTTCCATTCAGGGCCGCGAGCCTCCAGCGCTGATGCGGCATCGTTTCCTGGCTTCTTTGTCTCAGCGGACAACAATGGGAGCGGCTCGGTCGTGAATTATGGCCGACACCTTCATTAGACCGTCCGTGGTTTTTCTGGAAACGCCTCCGTTTAATCAAAGCGAGAAAAAAAGAAAAAGAACAAAAAGAAACCGCGCACGCGGTATTGTCGGATGTTTCAACAGGAAGCGTGCTTCACCCAACGCGTCGGAGTAATGCGGGCGAGCACGCTTGTCGGCTCTGCGTGCGCGGGGAAGGGCTCGAACCGCGTGTTTGGGCGGTAGAGATATGCTAAACTGGAAACTGTCTCGAACGCGAACACATCTTCGCTGTTCTTGTGAAGGATGGCCGCTTCTTGGGCGTCTGGGCCGTTGTGAAAGCAAATTCGTACCCTTCCGTCGTTCTGTTCTTTCTTTTTTTTTTTTTTTGAGGAGTGGGGCTTTGAAGGAGGTTCTTGAGAGCTGAGTCTCTTCTTGCGATATGTTATGCTCAACTCGGATACTACAGACAACGCAGGTTCAGGAAAACATTGACTAAGCACTCGACGCTGTTCCGGTTTCCTTAAAATGAAACTTTGAAACGACGAAGTGCGTTCTTCGATGCCTCCATACTAGGCATTGCTAGCAACTCTCAGGTGCGATGCCCGCTTCACCTGTCAAGGAAAGAAAAATGATGATGATAAACACGGCGATACGATACTTTGTCTTACATTAACGCAACTAACAAAACAGCCATTGCCGACTTCATAGATGAAAGTGTTCCCATCGCACAGCGTTTGCGCCTCGTAGAAACATTCCGCAACTGTTAATTGGTGAATGCAGCCTTGGCTGCTTTCCAAGTGAAGGTGAGGCGAAGTTACGTTGCTATTCACGACTCTATAACTTCGAAGCTATCCGTGTTATAGGTCAGTGTAAAGCGGGTGCTGTAATCCTGATGAAAGTGAATCGCTGTTTGTTTCTTCTTCCTCTTGCAAGTGCAGAGTTTATTGTTAAAGGCCGATGAACAGCCAGAAAGAAGAAAACTCTGTCTCAATTCCTCGTTTCCCTTCGAGAAAAAGGGAGGCACTCTTCTTTTTTATGCGAAATAGCTCAGAGATGCGCTGATGTGATCAGAGAATGAGAGAAGAGTGCAAGAAAAAGTGGAAAGATAGAAACTGTGAACCGGCTGTCTTCCAGGCAGAAAACTATTCTTTAGGTCGGCCTTAAGGTAAAGGTGACTAAAATTTTAAGTTTAGTTTTTATTAACGTGATTTGAATTTAAGTTACGCTTCATTTATTTAAAATATATAGACTTTTAAAAAGACGGACTGATCATTTATGATATATTTAAACGCAATACTTAGTTTCATCTCTCTTTCTTCTTTTTTATATTTAATTTACGATTATTTCGTCTGTTAAAGTGGGCCAAAGCTCCCTGGTTCCACATGCAGCCAACTGTCTTCCGTACAGCCTTCCCGCCCCTCACCCACTCGATCCCTAGACCCCGGAAATCTGAAACGTCCGCCCCAGAGCTTCCGAAACCCTCAAGCACCATTCAGTCCCCACCTCAATAAATTCGGTTCGTTCTTCACCGCCTCACTTCCCTATTTTTTTATATGCCACCCCACATTTCCTTTCTTCCCTCTCTCCCAACCCCTTCCTCTTTACACCGCCTATCCCTTTCTCTCATCGCTCTACGTGTGAAGAAGCCAACTTGCCGGTCCAACGAATCCCCGCCCACCCGCCCGCAAACTTCAGAAAGGCAACTACCCTAATTAATGAATCTCGGAGAACGCCTTGCAGCTATGGCGCATCGCGGGTAGGCTGACGCACGCACGCACGAGCACGGGCGCGCGCTTCGTAGCCGCTTTGCTTCCAATGGGGAATACGATCGTCGAGAATGCGGCCCGAGCTACTCTAACGCGGACGAACCGCCGAAGCGATGAGCGGCACTGATTAGCCCTCCTAGTTTCTAAACCCCGGTTGCAGCTCGGCTTTGCAGGGAAAAAAAAAAAAGCAGCAGTAAACCACGCAGCTTGTGGCAACACGTAACGCACGCCTACACGCACGCACGTGCACTAAAGTAACTTCCCCAATCCCAAAACAAAAGACTCACAAAAACACGAGAGGACCGGATGAGAAAGCGACGAAGAAGGAAAGGAAGGGAAACGCTAGGGGGGTGAGGGCTTTTCCGTATTAATATCGCGCTAACGAGCCGGAGCTTTCTTTCCGCGTACGTAGAGAGGGGTAAGCGTCTTGCGCGTGCAAAAATGGCCGATGCGTTGTCTCGCCTATTAATTAGGCGGGAAAGCCGTTTTAATGCGTCTACGCTCACTTGGCCGCCAATTTGGTTTCGGTTTTGTCTTCTTTCGGTATTTTATTCAAGCGAAAATTCTTGAGTTGTGCGCCTTATCGAGTTGTTCTCTGAAAAGCAAGAGGGTTTCGGTGATATTCTTCTTTGGGATAATGCGGAGACAACGAGGAGTTTTCTTTTCTATCATGAGCATTTAATTTTGTTTTACGAAAGTGTGGCTCTAGTTAGTCATCCGCCGTTTCTAGACAATAGGTACTCCAGCTTTGATCGGTCTAGAGTTAATATAAAAGGGCTTTTACTTTACATATTTTTTTCAATTATTACGGGTTTATTTTCCTTGCTGCTCTAGAAGCTCATTTATTCATAATTATTTCGTTCAATTGTGAATTTTATGTTTTTTTTTACGCCCTCGGGTTTACAGTCTGGCTTGCAAACCTAAACCGCGCAAAGAGTATTTGAGGGAAGTACGAAAGGCGTATACTGGTTTCTGGAGTCGTCTTCTTTTTACATTTAAGCCTCATATATTATTTACATCATATAAGTTCTTTTTTCATGTGCGTATGGTACTTGAAAACCTGAGACTGGTTTCAATATCGACAGATAAACATCGGCTCCTGCATGAATGGGGATTCGAATTTTCCCACCAAGGGTGTATTTTATTAGCGTCTTTTTTTTTTTCTTTTCCCTCGTGGACTTTCAAGGCCTAACTCCCTTTTTTTGCGAAAGGTTGAACTACGAAACTTGCCAGGGCCAAATGGCGGACGCGTTCGCAGACGACAGAGTATAGTTGTGGTTGTATCTTGTGACACATCACTCTGACGCCGCGTTCGCTACACGTTCGGGCATCGGGCCTCAAGCAAACGTTCACGCTTTTTGAAACTGGAATCTCTCTGAAATTTAATTTTAATTCCAGTGTTATTATAGCTCAGAATGTCTGGCATCTTATCCTAATGTGCCAAGAAACTGAGGATCAGAACGCCGAGGTCTGGTTGGAATGATTAGAGGGTAGACCTAAAGCCTACTCTCTTTATTTCCACCCTTTCTAAGTTTCTCGGTACGCAACTCTGCCTAAAATTCAGCAAAGTCTGAAACATTGCTGATACGTAATGTATTCGTACAACAGAAAAAAAAAAAAAAAAAAACAGCAACTCTTTAGTTTCCTCGCAATCGACACCTCGAAGGTTTAACACCGAACGATATTTCATTACATACGCGTTTATAAACTCAGTTAAAAGAAATAAAACAAACTATTTCAAACTTTTAAGAAATACCCAAATGACACAAAACCCGCCTAATTGTTCACGTTTTATTCAATAAAGTAAAACTGGTGGGGACGCAAGGCTCGTTTTCAAGAGAAAGTATCGCTGTTTAAGCGACCTCAAAATGAATACACCTTGCAATTTTTTTTTTTACTTTTCCCGTAAGTTTTTTCAAGTATTTTTAATAACCAGCAATTGCGTAGTTATTTTCTTACGCCCGATTCGCAATATACGAACGGCCATTCCGCCTTCAGGAACTATTGGTTTCAAGAAAAATAACACGTATATGTTTTTTTTTTTTCGCCCGTTTGTTGTTGTTTGAGTATGAACGGACTGGGTTCGTATTTTTAATTAGGCAGTAATTAAAGGCGTCTCCGCTTTCCCGAGAAACTCTGGGTTAAATGCCTGCCGGTGAGAAGCGCACTTCATTTCGCTTTTCTTTTTTTTTTTCTCGAGGAGTTATTTGAAGCTTTTAAAATTATTATTTCTTCGTGTGCGGCATTAATCAGAGTAGAAACCCAAGTGTCATACAAAAAGTTGGGCGTTACCGCATTCTGTAATTAAAAGCAGTTCATTAGGAGCCGAAAGATTAAAATAAATATAAAAAATATACACGCTTTCAAAACTTTCAGAGACAACCCAATAAATTCACATGTTCTGAACAGAGCGTGCGTGTAAGAAACGCAGACGCCCTGTCTCCTCTATGAAAGCGATAATCTCTGGACAGAGTTCTAGTTGCGTTTTTCGTTTATCTTTCTTGTTTTACGCTCGAGGTACAAGAAATGGGCGTACCGCAGAGATGTTTCTAGACGCAGCGACGCCTCTGCTATCGTGATGAAATATTTCGGTTTCAGAGTTTTTATTGACGGACAAAAACTGATATAGCGTTTCATCGACATTTCTTCAAAATAGCACAGCTGCACAGTAACACAGTTGTAGAGATATTTGTTTTTTTACCACACTTACTACCCAGGTAACAGAATTTTTCAATTACGTATTTTAAATTTTATTTGGTTTAAATGAAACACATTTCGTTTAAAACACTTTAGTTAGAAAAAGTCATTGTTTTTACTATTACCTGTATTTCTTAACATAATAGATTGATTGATCAATCCATCCGATCACTGATAACCAGTCGGAAGAAATTATTACTGTACCTTTCAACTTTTGAATTTCAGTTTAACTAACAACGTTTTACTGATGTAAACTCCGCCATACTTGAAAAAAAATTAGCTTGACTTGTTCGCAAAATTTTCATTTTTTTTTTTAATATTTCGCGTTGTGAGTCTCTTGCAATTAGACCAACGTAAAAAAAAAAAAAAAAACGATGTCGAAGGCTCCAATTTTCTCAGAAGAGCACAATTGTTTCGTGTTCTACCTGCTATATATATTTTTCTTCTTTCTTGATGGTTATGTTATTTATATACGAAACAAATCAATATAGAAAGCATTAAATAATATCTAAACGGTAAAAAAACGGGTGTTTTAGGGAATAGTTTTACCGAAGAGGTTTCATACAAATCACCGCATAAGAACCAGTGTGGTTAAATAACTATTTGGATCGTAATTTAAATCGAGACTTAAATAATTTTGATTTGTATTCTCCACCTCGTTTTTTCGGAGGAGCAAGAATTTGGTATATGTCTGCAAACTCGGGGCCTTAGAAAGCTCGTACAAGCCAAAAAAGGGCCAAACTTACCTGCTTTAGTCAAGAGCTTTAGTCAAGAGCTTGTCACATCGCGGCTCCTGCTCGAAAGGAAAGCAGAAACTTTCATAACTTCTTAAATTGCCGGCCATATCCCGGAAAATTTAGGCGATTGATCAATTTGTTCTATATAATTTTTACTAAGAGTTGTTTACAAATGTAATATCGGTCACTGAGAAGTGCATCACGCAGCATGCTCAGTTCCTTGTGTCAGCAAAAATTAAACATACAGGCGGTTGTCATTGGCAGCAGGTGTATACCTATTCTTTTTTTTTTTTTTGGTGTGTGTGTGTGTGGGGGGGGGGGGGGGGACGCAGAAGTGTTATTGACTTACTAGATTTAACAAACCTTGATCGCGACGGGTCCTCGCTCATTTCGCATCGACGGAGTAAATAAGCAGGGATCTAGTTGAAACGACTCCGGAACCCATGGCTACCGCTTTTTCCTGCCAGTTATTTTGAGGAAATGAATGTTTACTGGTTTATAAAATTCAGAAACGAATCAACTTGAAACTCATAATAAACCAGTACTCACAGGCCACATTGGAACCAACAGGATACACGAAGTCGCTTTCACCGAAGTGTTTACTACACACGCGAGAGTTTCTCGAATTTCGCTTTCTTATTTACAGTTTGACGAGACATTTCTTTTTCAACTTCACTTTGTCCTAATTATGGTAAAAAATACAGTGGGGTAAGTTTACGGATATCCTATTTTCATTATTCAACTTTTTGTACCGGCGTAGAGAACACCACACCACCATCCGAGCGCTTTGGCACCTCAGCGCGAAAAGCGCTTGTTAGCGTGACTACACCCGCCACGCTTTCGAGCTTTGGTAATAAGACCGGCTACAAATATTCCCTCAGCAAATGAACACAACGAGTGAAACAGGCTTTGCCGCGCGTTAACCAAACAACATATGAAGCGAGCTGACTAGCCGAGGGATCCAAGATCTGCTCGGTCTGCCCTACCGGCGACATCACAAACGATGATGATGATAGCTAGAGAAGCTCTCCCTATAGCTCGGGCACGCCGGTAATATACTGACAAAGAAGCCTGGCATATCGCCACGAGAAGCGACCGCCGAAATGGAAAAGGTGGAGCGGCAAACAATGGATGAGAGGAGAACCACGTGACTGGCACCCCGCTGCGGCGAGACGCCGAAACACGCTTCTCCCGAGCGAACAAGTGTGTTTGGGGTCCTCGCCGCAGCAAAAGTTCCGCGCTGACGTTCAGGTTCCCCAAAAAATGGCTCTTTGAAGCTCTATGCTACCAGATTCTCGCGCTCCAAATCTGCGACCGGGCACCCTGTGGTACTGTCGTCGAACTCCCAGGCTTTATGAGCATAGAGGAGGCTATGCTGAGACGCTAAGAGTATTAGCCAAAAATGCAGTTTCACGTATTTCAAAGTAGAAATGAAAAACGAGAAGAAAAGAAAACTCCGATTCGCCAAATCTTTTGACGTCACAACCCAGAGATAAGAGATGCGTACACTACCGGTAGTGGCATTAATCAGACACTTTCTAACGTTTTACGGCGTTGAATCCATCCGATTTTGGAAGTCAGATATTTTTCCGTTTTTCAGCTCTACATAGAAAAACAAACAAAAAAACAAAAAAACAACAAGGAAAGCTCAGTGAAAGCACCACAAGCAATGCGAGGCCCAATAATGTAAACTTGTACTTGGAATGAGGGTGCCACAGCTTGTTTGAAGCTTCAGCGCAGGAGGCCTATGGCATTTCGGCCGTAGTCGATGCGAAATCCTTCTGCGAACAACCGCACGTGGCACCACTGTCTTGTCGCGCGCTTCCACCTAGAATGGTGTCAAGCTCTCGTCGCGCAACTGTGTTGCGCCGCACAGTCCGGTACATTTTGGTCTCGTCTCCGGAACGCGCACTTATTGTGAACTTGTACCACATCTAAATGAAATATGAAACGAACCAAACAATATGCAGGTAAATGAAGCGTCCTCATTGAATAAAACAATTATTGCCAAAGATGAATCCTTGGGCTGCGCCGCGATTCAAACTCAAAAACTCCTAACTGCCACTCTACAAAAAAAAAAAAAAAAAAATTCTGTCGCCGCTAAATAAGTTTACTCTAAACGGCATCGTAACAATTAATTAACTCGACAAGTATGGTTCAGTCATCCGTATGCTTTCAATAATTTTCTCTTTCGAGACCGCGTAAGGTGATTAAATGAACTGTTACACAATGAACCTGGCTGTTCTCGCATCTAAACTTGCCCTCACAAATGCCCGTAACATTTTCACGGTGCAAAGAGGGAAAATATTAAACGACACCAAACTATATCAGCGTCTCCAGATTTGGTCTTTGTTTAGTCTGAAACCATCCTAGCCACAAAAACCTCCACCGCGGGCGCGAAGAGAAAGCCAACGGTGGGCGCGTTCACGGCCAGTCTCGCGTCCTCGCCAGAGGTATCAACGCCGCGGACCCGGTTTCCATTAGCCCCACACAAAGAGCGTTCCCGTGTCCTCGCGAGCCATTGTCCGCCTCGTTCTTTTGTTCGTCGGCAGGCAACCCGATCTTGCGTCGCGGCAGCGACATCGCGGCGACGGGCCAATCAGCGCCGACGATCTGAGAAACGGTCTACGGGCGTCGCGAAACCATCAGCCCCCACAATCAAAGCCGAAGCATCTCGGGAGTAACCGACCACATTGGACGACGTTGTCGGTTGTGAAATATGTAGCCTATTCCTTTCTTTTTCCGGTGTGGTCGTTGGCCAAGTTGTGTGTTCTCAGGAAAGCGTTCGGATTCCTTCGTTCTACGCGTTGTGTGTTTTTGGTTAGCTCTGTATTTGCTTTTTCGTGTGTGTGTGCTTTTGGTTCGCGGTTTGTGGGTGTGCGTGACGGAGGACTACATTAGTGGTGTGGACGTCTCTCGATGTCTCTGAGGTTTCTTTTGGCAAGGCGGATGGAGAATAGAAAACCCGCTTGCGTTCCATTAGATGCCGCTGTTGCCCAACTATTTTCATTGTTTTCTCGTTTTATGTGGCAACTGTTGCTCGGGAAGTGTAAGTAATGTACATCATTTCATTGTTTACTAAGAAAGATCCGAGTGCAAAATCTGCACAGTCCTGCACGCCCTTCCACGTTACTTTGCAAAGCGAGCACATCATGCTGTTTACGCTCGAACGCCGAACACGATACAGGCAGAAAATTTGTTGGTGTAAGCATCATAAGATTCATCGTCAAGGTATCAAAAATTATGACTTTGAATGACATTGCCATACATTTGTTTCAAAGTTTTATGAACTACGGTTGTGTATTTGTTTTTGTGCGATAGTGGCCTACTTAGCTTTTTGCTGTGAATATAGTTTTACTGTTACTTGGTAATTGTATACTACGATGTTCCAGCGGATATATATTATTTTTTCAATAATCGCGGAAGGTTAAAAACGAATCCCCAAGTGCCATGTTTAAATATATACAGAAATTGTGGCCTTCATTCGAAAAGTTTAAACTATGTCCAAACATTTCCCGCGTGCAAGTTCCATTCTTTTAAGTCTATATGACAAATCGATATATGAAACAAAGTTGAGAAACTGCAAACGCGAAAAAAAAATTGAATTCGGTGTTGCAGTTTATATCATTCGAAGGTGTGTAACCACAGGTGGAAGCGATCCCATATTTAAAAAAAAAAAAAAAAATAGAGAATTTTATCACGTCACAACACGTATTTCGATCGACAAAAAACGTACTCGCACAGTTTCCAACTTCACAGTAGTCCGGTAAACACCTCCACACAGTCTAGAACACTCCGCCTTTTCCACACACACATAGGCACACGCAAGCGCTTAAGCCCGCCTTTCCAAACTGGCAGGGACTTAACGCCACGGCAAAAACTAGCAACACACTCCGCGACTCCCTGGCACGTGCACACGCTCCCTAACCACTCTCCCCACTAAACCGAGGAACAGCGTCTTTTTTCTCTTTCGCCCAAGACTCATCCGCTTAGATCCAGATTAACGCACAAGAAAGGACCTAAAAGCCATCTTAGTGTTTTTTGTTTTTTTTTCCATTTGACCGTCCCTCTTCGCGAAGCTTGGACCCTGAGCTCGAGCAGCTGACTCGAATCTTCTTGTCCTAACAAGGACCCAAGTCTCCTAAACTCCTTCTCGACGTAGCTCGGCAAACATCTAAGCCTACGGTCTCAGTAAGGCCAATCAGAGCGTCGAAAGGAGACACGTGGCTTTACGTTATGACGCTAGTTTCGAGCGGAGCTGAGAAGAGATTCGGGTTTGTAGTAGTAATTTTGAGTGACTGTGCTAACATTCTGCGGAGAAACAAGCGACATCCGCGACTCGCAAAAAAGAGGGTTTGGAAGAAAGTGGTGTTCCTCTTTCCCCTCTTCTCCAACTGCCGGGGTTACGCTGTCGCCTCTGAGTGTTTCGTCGTCACGTGTTCCTCCTTCCTTGTTCTGATTGGCTCCAAGGGGACATAACGTTCCCTCTTTGCCAAGTTACGGTGGCACGAAGTATACTCGCTGCAATGCTGCTCTGAATCAGGCAGCCACGGACTGCAGCCCGGACCTCACGTCCCCAGCCTTGTTGGTTTTTCCCTGAGTGTTGTCGGGGGGATGGGGGGGGGGGGGGGGGGGGGAGGGGAGGGGGGAAGGGCGGAGGTGGAACCGACTTTGTCCACCCCCCATTCTTCGCCGAGCTTCGCACCGGTAGGAGACCCAGCGTTTGTTAGTGGACGTCGTTCAGCAAATAAACGAGACATTCCGGAACCTTCTTTTACTTTTTTTGGCCCAGGTTCAGGAGTCCAGGCTTGTTCCGGACAATCTTTTTTGTCACAGTTGTTGTTGTGTTTGTGTGTGTCTGCGTGTTTTTTTTTTTTTTTTTTCGGGGAGTGGGGGAGAAGCGGAACTTCGTTTTCTCGGTTGATTTATTTTAGTATGATTTAAAGAGTATTTTTGGCTCCGCCTATTTGGCCGGATATGGGGCATTGGGAAGAGTATGTTGTAGTGCATTCGCGTGTTTCTGTGAGCGTTTTTGGCTAGGAAGCAAAGCCGACTTTAGTGTTTCTTTTTGTTTTTTTATATATACATGACGTTATTTTTTGTTTTCTGTTGCCTAGCTCGGAAATCCGAGAATGCTGTCCAACATATTGTGCACGCTACGAAAGCCCGAACTTCTGCAGGAGCATAGAACAGGCAGAAGTAACGTCGAGTTTCCCCAAATTGGCGTATAAATTAATCCTTACAAAACACCCAGTTAACTGGAACAATAGAAGATAAAGCGTAGACAAGTCAGGGAAGTGCGGTGGCTTGTCCCCATTTTTTGCTCGTCTCTTTTTTATTAATATAATTCTTGTAACATGCAGCCCAGCTATTAATTCTTTCTGCTTCCCGGGGTTAAAGAAAGACGGTTTATTTAGTTTATAAGTATGATAGTGAGACGTTATTACGACTGTCACTAATTGTCTGTCGTTTGAGAGGAATTAATTTTCATGGGTCAATTGTAATATGGACTTCACTCTCCACAAAATTTGTATTCTGGTACTTAGCAAACGGTTTTTTGAATGTGGGGCACATCGCCATCAGCTAAATGGCGTAATAAGCTTATAATCTAACAATAAAATTAAAGACACTTTTTTGCTACCAGCTCAAGTGCGCCGGAAGTGTCTGCCTCACCTTTGCATTTTCCATTTAAAATATTTGTTTTTCTCTCAACTCTAAGCATACCTTGAGAGTTATCGGGCACATAATGAACTAGTTTTGTTTCTACAATGTGTCAATAAAGTGTAGGGTTTAAGTAGCGAGAGCTGTCACCACTGTATGAGTACGCATAAAAAAAAAGGATCTTAAGAAACATATATCTCGTGCCTTCAAAGACCCTACTTTGGCTCGATTAAAATAAAAACTAAAAGTGCACAATAATTATTGAAAAATTTATCACCGCACTCAATCCTGCAATAATACTTAAAAAACAAGTGAGCTGGTGATGATGATGATGGTGATGAAAACACAACGTCTCAATCCTGATCAGTATAAATGTCGACGGCGTAGTAAGCCGTGTGAATTATCCAGACGCACAATTTGGCACTTCGTAATAAAACTGCTGTACACTAAACAGTAAACTAAGTTGACATTGTGTTGTGATGTGCGATTTGGGGACATGGATATACCAAAGAAAGCAAGTATATAAATCAACAGTCGGTTGCATGTTCGGTGAATTGATTTTTTTTCTCTTACCAATTACTCAGACTAAAACTTGTCATCGATTCGTCTGCGTTTCGTAGAGCGTTGCGCAATTTTACCCCTACATATAATTGAGGTTAGAGGGTCCCACGCCCATTTAGCAATATTCGATGGCCTATATACCGCCTTTTTTTTTTAATGACTATCTCCTCGTCAGGACGGTCTGGCGTCGCCCCTGGAGTCCATTGATTTTGAAATCAAAAGCAGAGGAGGCTCTTCGGAACATTCATTTTTGCTCGTTTTGAAATGTGGTCTCGGAAAGACGTTTGATCTTGCGCAAAAGAAAAACGTCTTTTGTTTTTGCTTTGGCATTGAAAGGCTTAATTAACGCTTATGTTCAATTGACATCCTCCTTGCACTGACGAGGTAAAATAAGGTTTGACTCATTTGTTTATTTGTGCTTTATACCTTTTCATTCAACCCACCAAATAAATTTACTTGTGCGGCCACGAGTTTATTATTTTTTTTTTTTGTAAGCATATGATGCGTTTTCGGTGTTCTCGGTGTAAACGTCTTTTTCTTTTTAATTCGGGGATCTTTTATTGACTGGGGGGGGGGGGGGGGGGGGGGAGTTGTTTGTTTCACAGATTTAGTGTTTTTTGTTTTTTTTTGTAATATGGTCAGAAATTAAACGGTTTACGCAAAGACACAGAATCTGCGCGCAATTGTTAACCCCCAAAGAAAACAACCTCCGAATTCGAAAGGAAAAATGCCGAAAGCATGAAACCTTACCTATAAATCAAAACAGGGGATTTGCGTTTTCTTAGTTCGAACACTGGTTAAAACACACTTCCGCTTTTGACTGCATAAACTGTATTAATTTCATTTTAAACAAAAAAAATTAGATCTTTTAGAAATTACACAAACAGAAAGCTTAAAAAATGCGCGGCTGTAAACCACCGTGTCTTTTCGCTGAGGCGGTTTTAACTATAGAACTGGTTATTGTGAGCAATGAGGGGGGGAAGGCAATTATTTGAATATGGAACATCGGCGACCACGGGTAGTCAAACTAACCTGTCTCGAGGACCATTTTCGGTCATATATTCGTGTAATTCACGCTATATTCCCTGATGAGAGCGATGGAGTGGAAACATAATTCTTATGGTGTCAATCTCTATAGTTTTTTTTTGTTTGTTTGTTTTTCAGTAAGCCTCTTGCTTTGAATGAAAGTGCCAAAGAAGATCATAGGATATAATAATTTACCTTTGACACGCTGTAATCTCATTGGCTGAGAAATAGTCAATCACATTTCAGCAGAACAGCCTCGGGTCTTATCACGACTTGGCTTTCTCAAGTTTCTCAAGCTGTCGACCACCATGAGACACTTCAAAAGTTCGCCATTGTAGCAAACGGCGCACTTGCACCTCTTGCGTAACAAATACCGACGCACTGCTACGCTAACTTCGGTCGTGGAGTCCCAACCTACGAGGCGTGGTCTGCCAACGAACGAGACCGAAGGCAAACATGGCGTTCCATTATTACAACCTTACAACTGAAATGTTGTTTCCTTCGACATATACACCCCTCCACTCTGCAAACCGTTGTGTGCAACCGGTGCACTCGTCAAAAACATTATGCGAGTCGTTATTGTTACACGTCATTTTCGAGTTATCATAATAGGCTATACAGAGTATGTTGTCAGGGATCATATGGTATGCGTTCGCGTGAGCGCCCCATTGCTTGACCGAGTTTGTAACGTGGCGAAGCGCAGCAGGGTGGTGGGTGTACGTCGCAGTTATCCTAAAGTTGTCTGTGCCCTTCGCTATCCAGGTGTCCTGGATCCGGCGCCGGGACCTCCACGTGCTGACGGTGGGGCGCTTCACGTACACGTCGGACCAGCGTTTCCAGACCATCCACATGGAGAACTCGGACTCGTGGATGCTGCAGATCCAGTACCCACAGAAGAAAGACGCCGGCGTCTACGAGTGCCAAGTCAGCACGCTGCCCAAGATCTCGCGCTTCGTCACCCTCAACGTTATCGGTACGCGGGATCCGCACTATCATTCACATGATGCCTGAAAGGCGTCTTCGACCGCTGTGTTTACCGCGTCCCAAAAAAAAGCTGTTCCTCGTATTTCCGCCTCATGACGTCACAAACGTGTTATGTTGTTAGTAATCACGTTGTTAGTAAACGTGCGAGTATTGGCCCAATATGAACGTCTTGTTAACCGAGAACAGCCTTCCAAAAAACGAACGGCGATTGAGCACACAGCGTCGAGTGTGGCACTCCATGTGTTCAGATTGAAGAAAAAAGACTTAAAGGAAAAAAAAAAAATCTCCGAAAAGCGGCGCAGTGGCTCAGCCCTCCTTTACCGCAAACCTCTTGGGACTCGTTGAAAATCTAGAAAGAGCTCAATGAATAAGTGGGCAAGAAATACGTTCAGGCACAAAACCACAGTTGGCGCTGTGACAATGAGCATAACCTCTCACCCGCTCACCTAATGCTTATTGCCGCAGCATAGGCTGTGTGTTCTTAAAGCATTTCGAGCACTAGGGCATATCCCAAACTGCAAAAAGTAAAAAAACTAACCCGATCGAAAGTTCTACCCAACTTTAATTTCAAACATACTGTAAACGATCTAATGTTTAGGAGGACCTATGTTTTGCCAATCTTGAGACTCGAATAATTTTGCAAAAAATAAATTCTGCGAATATATAACCTTTCTAACGAAAACATAGCAAGCCATTTCTAGTGGCGAAAGATTGTGCCGACGAAGTATTTCCGATCCAATCACTTCGCGAAGTTCGCGAAATATTGAACCCGAAAAAATCAACTCGTTCACAGTATTCAACTAAGAACGTGCCGTAGAAACATGCGTCCTTGTAAGCGAAGCGGTTTCTGAGGTTTATTATGATTTATTTCAACGTTATATTATTTTCTTTTTGCACGAAATGCTGAGAATACGAATCTGAGCTTCTCTCTCAAACTGGCAAAACACGACTATAGTCAAAAGCGTCATAAAGTGTAGGTGGCGCAAATGCACTTTTGGCCTTGTACAGTCCGACAAAAACGACTTTCGAGAGGTGAAACAGGCTCGAACCTGTTCGCAAACAGCACCGGTACATGCCTTGTTACGCGTCAGCCTTTATTCCCTCGTTCGAACTTTCGTACGCTGTCGTTCAAACTGTATAGGAAACATGTATTTTCCTCTGTTCTCTCTAGCCAGGTTGTCACTGTATGTCATTATAGGATGGAAAGTGTTTCTCCACGCGTCCTAATAGAATTGCAAATGCGTTTGCACAGAGCTTCCAGGGACCAAACGGGAAGCAGAACTTTTAGCGTAGCAGAACTCGCGAGCCGCGACAGTAAAACGTCAAACGCTTTAGATTCGCAAAAAAAGAAAAAAGAAAAGCACTTTGAGGTTTTTGTTTGATTTGGCGCTGGTTATCAAATAAACTGAAACTAACTGCTATTTTCATTGAGGGCTAATATATCAGCTGTGATGATTTTAACCCGAGACTGGGTCAGAAGGAAGAAAACTAGTTTTTACGTTAAAACATATTTTATTGAATCTAATCGGTGAGAAAAAGAAGCAGGGACAGACAACGACTCTTCAGAGACGTTGTCTGTCCATCCCGCTCTCTTGTGCACTGTAAATACGTTTTCCTCTATCTGCCCCAGTCTCGGGTTAAAATCATCACGAGAAACTTCCACCAGCTCGACTGCGCATTGACTGTAACTTAGAAAATTCGCTGTAATCTAGCAAACCGCTACCGTGCTTCATGTACCGCACAACCGGACGCTTTCTAACGTTCTTTTAAGCGCGCGCACGGGTAATGCCTTGACCGCGGGGCGCGCGATTAAAAGTATGTCTGAAAAGATTCGGTAGTGCGCTACGCGAAACACGTTAAAGGTTTCTGAAAGTTTTCAATATATCAGATACCTCTTATATCGGAGGGGTGCCTAACGCTTACCGATTACGTTTCTGTTTTGTTTTGTTTTTTGTCCAGGAAGTAACAGCAGTAACACTTTCAACATAAAACAAAAGTGGTGGCTACGTTTGTATTCATTAAATCCTAGTTGCGTTTAGAATATAAAGCCAAAACAAACATTGCCAGCAGCGTCGGAATTCTTTTTTTTTATTTATTTTTGCACAAAAGATAATGCTCCTAGTTGAGCAAAGACTTCACATGGTAAAATAAGTCCGCTTGTGTAAAAACAAAATAAAATATAAAGCGTTTCATTAAATATTTATTTAATTAATTAATTTGTTTATTTATTATTCGAGTATTTGTTTATTAATGAATTCATTCGTTCAATCATTATTTATTTATTAGCTGTACCCTTCCAAGCCTCTAACATCAATAAACCAGCCAAAAGCTCAACTCGCATAACTACCACTACCTGTCTGAATGGGATTTCTCATGCCTCGCTACCTCTTGTGTGCAGTGAGCAAGGCGAGCATTCCTGGTGGACCGACGCTCTACCTGAACAGCGGCAGCACGCTCAACCTGACCTGCGAGATCATGGAGAGCCCCATGGCGCCGGACTTTGTCTTCTGGTACCACAACGGACGGGTCATCAACTACGAGATCAACAACAGGGGCATCTCCATACACACCGAGAAGCTGCCCAAGACCCTGAGCAGGCTTCTCATCAGCAACGCTCAACCGCAAGACTCGGGAAACTATTCGTGCGTGCCGTCCAACGCCGAACCCGCCGACATCACTGTGCACGTGCTCAATGGTGAGCAGCCGGCAGCATTCTGGTCGCACGGGCCTGTTACCCCGAGCCACGATGATGATGGCGATCAGTACGACGTCGCGGAGCCTCACGGTTTGAATAGTTCAAACCTCGGCGTTAAGAGCGTTAGAAATGCGACTGGTCGACACGCTGATTCTGTACCAGGAGGCGAAGTCGTTGCGAAACATGAGAATGGGTTCGTCGGAGACAGAAACAGTTCTGGTACGTCTAGTTCTCAAGTCGCAACTAGCAACCCGAGAAATGTCACTGTTAATGTGCTCAATACACCGCCACTTAGTGATAGTTTTCCGTTAGCTGAGGACAAGTATCATGATTTGATTGAGGCGTCCGGCGGAAATAGCTCAGAGAAAGGAGTTTCCGGGGAAAGGTTAGGCGGTAATGATACCGGGTTGGTTCATATCGGTGCGCACGGTACGGGAACAGATGGCTTTATCGAGCTGTCAAATGATACAATCGGTGTTCAAAGGAATACCACAGCAGAAAGTGCTGAGGACATGCACGAGGAGGAAAACGCCACCCCAGTCATTTCCAATATCAACCAAACCGTCGACTCGGAATTCGGCGGCATTGCCGTCCCTAATAATACATTTAGAGCTTGGATGGTGAACACGCTCAAAGAGAATGGCATCAACCTGAGCACGATAGAAAGTCACACAAAGGGTCCTTCCTCAAATTTGGGGAATGATTGGGATCTGGGTGATGGCGGCAAGGAGAGCATCTCTGGACGACAGCGTTTCAGCCAGTTGTGCTCGAACGTTACGGACGCCAGGGTAGACGCCCTTTGCTCCCATGTCGCCATTCTAACTGATTTTGTTTCGACTTTGACCGGAGCGCTGCGTGATGTTCTGCTTGTTTTGAAGGCTTGCATGTCAGATTAGCGAGGATTTCCAACTTGCTCAAAGAAAGGAAATGATTTTCTTGTTTCCGGCGGTGACGTTGGAGGCTGCATTCTAAATTTGCGTATTTTGTTATGCGCTTAGCAATCTTACTCCAAGTTTTGGTTTCAAGTCTCCAATGACTACAAAACTTTAATTTCGAAGGGTTTAATGCTAACGTTTAGTAGAAATAATATAAGCTAAGAAAGAGCTCAATCAGCAAGTAGAGTTACATCTAGTATCTCAACTCGATAATTCTAACTGATCATTTAAAGCTACAAAAATGCTGAGGCTAAATATGCGTTGTCAGGATGAGGAAACTTTCGACGCATGTTGCCAAGCCTGGTGAAGCGTGCGTATTGGTCATGTTAACGTTTCGTTTATTTTACTTTTCTTTTATACTTTTGATGCTTGCTTTAGGTGCTCGTGCGTCTGTTGTGATGTAAGTTCTTTTTTTTTCTGCACTGTCTTTACGTTATGTTTCACGAAGTTCAAGTCTCTGTATTTCTGTTTCTGTCCAAATAGTTGCTTGCACCCAAAATGTTTTGCCTGCATTTTGTATACATGGTTTTTATTTGTCCACATGACTAACAGGTACGAACGTGTTTTGTTTATTTGTATACCAGTGACATTTGTTTCGCCATTGGCCTTTGCTGTCATTGTTTGTTTAGAAGTGCTTGAAACATCTATTTCTTTCATTACATGCATGCATGGCTTGCTATAGTTCGCTAATAAAAGAATAAAAAATACGTGTGTGTATGCATGTGAATTTTGGATGCATTCGGACGAATACTCAACAATAATTACAAACCTCGCAAACCAGTGTATGCCTTTTAAGAAAACTACAAATAACAAATCGAATAAATACATCAAATAGTTCCAAACGTCTACGTACTAACACAACAGTGAACCTTGTGCCCCATTGTGATTTTTGGACGTTGTTCTCATCGTAATCACTCTCCATGTAACTCAAAGTTACCACACCCACACCCACACCCAAACACACACACACACACACACACACACACACACACACACACACGCACGCACGCACGCACGCACGCACGTACGCGCACACTCACACACACAATGCTACTATAAAGTCGTCGACTTTCAACCAAGTTGGTGAACTCGGAAAGAAATGTTCACCAACATGGCCGTACACGACTTACTGGGAGTCGAATGTCGTTTTGTAACAACGCATTATACTTAGTTTGCTTCCAAGTGAGGAAGCGGGCAAAGGCTAGAAGACACGTAGAAAAAGATGCACAGACTGAGAACAGAAGCTCACTTCGCATCCACTGCGCTTTACTGGCTTAACGGGGGATAGCTCACCCACTGTAGGGCTCCAAACTCCGCGAGGTTTATGCATTTGGTGCTGCTTCACCGGCGCCATCGGTCCGTAGTTTCAACCTCGCTTTCAGTTTTGGTAAAATCACGGTCATGAACCTCGAGCTTGCAAGCGCAGTTAAAATACGACGGAAGGTGTCGGATGCGTGCGCCGGCAAGAAGCGCCCTGCCGTTTTCATCCACTCAGTGACGCTAAATGACTCGCCCTATGCTAATCGTACATTTTTGTTTACAAGACAAGTCTGCATGGGGAGCTGCGAAAGGTGCATGTTGCTGCATGATTTAAGGTAAATGTTTTCCGTCACCTCATTTTTCTGTTTTTGTTGCCATCGGTATATTTTAATGGGAAGCCATTCTCGCACTATAGAAAACGTTAGCAAATACCTTCGTTTTTTTTCGTTTTTTTCGGGGGAGGGCGGGGGGGGGGGGGGGGGGGAGAGAGATTAGGTTTAGTCAAAATATTTTTAATCGCAACTCAGTTTAATTAGGAACAAACTAAATAGAGAGAATCCTTAATTTTTTGCGTTCGTGTTAAAAGGAAGGTGAATAGGCTCGTCAGAAAAACGAGTTAGAGCTGGATTCTAGAGTATTTTTATACCATGAATCTGGATATCACTTCCGTTTTCCCCGAAAATGTAACTAAATGCGAAAAAACGGGGAAAAACTTCCGACCAGTTGTTGCGTCATACCAAGATCTTTCGGACTCCAACCGCGTGTCGCTCGTGTGGGCAGCCGAAGCAATTGAGAACTTGCCAGGTATATTCTCCCTCACCGACACCAGCCAAAACGTCTTTTTCTAAACTTTTTTCTTTTTTTTTTTTTGAAAATAGCAAGATAGCACGTGTTTTGATAGGCGCTGAAGATGAGCGAAAGCGGAGATTCCGAAAACTCTGGATATGGCGTCACGCTCCGGGAAGGAGGGGCTTCAGCGGTACCTTGAAGCTTACTTTCTGCAGCCTCTGTGAACCACATTGTAAAAATAATCCCGATATTCGCGATTCCGGAGGCCAAATGGAGACGATTTAAGCGTGTTTCCTCAAATACAGAACCGCTTTATTCTCCCTTGAACAACGCGCAATCTCCATTCAATTTCTTAAATATCATCCTGTAGTGAACTGCCGGCGGACGCTCCGAAACTACACAACCGATCCAACGCTGGTGGCGTGCCTCGTGAGATTTCTTTTTTTTTTTTTTTGGCGCAACAACGTGTAGAGCGCCAAGTCACGTGCCACATTCACCATGTCCGATTGGCTGGGGTTTGTTTGTAGCATCGGGTGCGGTTCCTCTTACGGTGACACAATATAGGCGTAATTTATCTTGAGAAATTTTTCCCAATTATGTTTATAAAGGGACAGAATATCGTCGCGAGGAATAGTGAGAGCTTAAAAGAGACAGGGCGTGGCTTAATTGGTCCACCGTTTTCGCTTTCAAATTCGTTATTGAACGTTCTTATCTGCAAACGTCGCGGTCTCAAAGGTTGTGGGGTGATAAGACGAGGCTGGGAGTGCTCGCCACTTTCCCTTGTTTCTTAAACTATCGATGTCTGTATAGAAATAAGCCATATAAGTTTAATCTGTATTTAAAACCACGAATTCGCTGGGTGTCATGAAGCAAAGAATGTTAACATTACGTTGTTTTTGTTGTTTTTTAGGGGAAAACCCGGCAGCCATGCAACACGGCAAGCACACATCGTCTGCCAGCTGCCGTAGCCCCGCATGCCTGACCACGCTTGCGGCCGCTGTGCTTCTCTTGGACGTGGCTCTGAGATGGCGGTGACATGCACACCCACTTCGAGCGTTCCGCCGCTGAATCACAAATCACCTTCGTCAAGACGCGCTCCTAAAAAAAAATGTTTTTTGTTGGGGTTGCATAGAAGTCCCCAACTGGTGCCGACATTCCGTGCACCGGTGTGATCGACTTGCAGTGAGTGGACCGCACACCTGCGCTCATGACGTCCTGAACCGGAACCACGTGACACGGGTGACCGGAAGCACCTGCCCGAAGACACGTGACCGCGACGCACGCGCGGGCCCGGAAACACGTCACGTGGCATTTGACGCTTCTGTCGCGGAATTCCTAGTTAGAAAGGATGAGTCGGTCCTTTACGGTCCTTCAAAAAAAAACTCTAGTCAGATCGTTTGCGTCGAAACGACCTTGGGTGACTTCAATGTGGATCGATGATCTTTGCGGTCTCCCCAGCCCGTGTAGTGGACTGAGGGAGAGCTCGTGCGTTTAGTGACTCGCCAGACTCTTTTGGGTGCACGGACTTCAAAGGTGGTGATCACAAAAGACAGTGACGGAGTTTGTGACGCCGTTGCGGTGTTGTAAGTTTGTTCTCGGGCGGTTTTTCTTTTTTTCTTTTTCGTCTTCTGTATATAGGAGGGAGGGATTGTTGAAGCGATGCTAGGATGCGACGTACTTGAGTGACTGTTGGAGCGAGACATACAAGAGCGTGAACAAAGTAACGCCTCCCGTTGGTTTTAGAAGGCGCGGAATAGTAGAACACCTCAACGGGATTTCCCAGGATCTTCAGATCACTGCTGTCAAACTTCACGGGTTCGTTTTTATCCCTAAACTAGTCTTGACGGCGCGAGCGCAGTTATATACCATTTATGTTACATTGTTAGTATATTCGATGACATGAAAAACGATACCAAATTATAATTTTTTAATGTATTTTATAGGGTACTGCTCTGACCGGAGTTTAGGCACGTCTATTGGGGTTGACCGTTTTATGATTGTAATACACTTACCTCTTGACCGTGAGGGAATTTTATGATTTGATTTCTTTTATATAATATTTGTACTTTATCTATAAAGTCCTTGCAGCGGTGTGGGGGGCACAGATGAGCGCGTGTCTTTATAACATGCTTTACACGCATTCATGTTTCAAGGAACAAACACATTTTGCAGGGAGACGCCTTGACCTTGGGCCTTTGACAGCGCTGCCTGTGACCTCTAAGATAAAGTATACAAGTGTACAGTGTATCGCAGCGTCAAATATATTTTAAATTTTGGTTTTAATATACAAGCCCCTTGGAGTTTCACTTTAATGACTGCTGGAGTTTCACTTAATGCTCGCTTAATTTTGCTCCCATTTTTTTCTTTGTGTACCTGGGCGTTATACTGGTTTTGTTATTACTGCCATAGTTACGTAAGTTTCGCAAATATTTATTGCCCTTTAACTTCGTAAATTAAAACTTTGAATTAAACTAATGGGTTTATAATTTTAATAAGATTGAAAACCGCAAAAAAGGCGCGAACCAAGAAGGGGCACCAACGATACAAGCGCCCGCTCGTGTCCTTTGTGCCTTTTGTGTCCCTGCCGTTTTTGAGCTTTTCAACATAATTTAGTTTGGTATGTATACTTTACGTGAACTTTTAAACATAAACCGGAGATTACGTGACATAAATTGTGTTGTAAGCACCTACGGGACACACACACAAACTAATTTCGAGAAAAAGAAAAAAAACAAAAACGTAGTGAACATTTCCCGTTTTACAACGTTGTTACTATCAACCCGACCACTTGACCGTTGTAAATAAAAGAAGTTTCTTTCATCGTTGTTTAACGTGGTTTTTTTTTTGTTTTTAAGGGGAGAAAACGGGACGTGCCCAGCTGCCACTTGCACCAAAAGTGGCTCACGTAAGTACCACGTATGTCGCCTGAACACTTCAAGAACAATCACTCTTTTATTCTGGTTTTACAGCACGACGAATGTTGAAGCAATCACATTTCACTCTTGGACGAAAATTGAACGAGAGTATATTGCTTACTAATTTATCGCTTTTCGTTTCTAAAAATGGTGAACAGTAAAAAAAAGTCTGATCACTGTGGCTACATAACGAACATGAGGTAATTATATGCTACAGTTGAAACAACTGATTTACCAAAAATCCAGTCCATCTTCACATCTGGGACGATAGCTGTTGTTTTATAGCAAAAACCATAACCCCCCTTTATTTATTTCTAAAACAATTTATATTGTTCCTTAATAAATAATAAATAAATATTAGTAAAACAAACGCCTGTTAATATTATATAAAAAATAAATAAAACCTTTGACTCCAGCGCGTAGATACTAGGAACTACAAAATGAAATGAAGCTGCGTGTTTTTAGCTCTGAGCTTCCTATGAGATAGAAAAACAATGTACTTTTTTTTCTTCAATTTTTAACTTCTTTTGCGTACTAACAAGCGCCTCCAACTGATTTGGATGTAGATAGCTACCCACATTTAGTATTTAAAAATCTGCTCACCAGAATATTTTTTTTTAATTTATGTCGTTATCAAGCGTGAAAATGTTGACTTACTTTACATTTTTGGTGTCTGAATTGTTCCACTAAAAGAATGTATTCCGAACTTCATTAAAAAAAAAAGGCGATATGCCCCGTAAAAATAAAAAAATGAAGAGAAATTGCTTAAGAAAGAAACGACCCCAAAGCAAGCCGGGAAAAAAAAACAAAAAACACCCTTTTCATTTCAACCAGTGAAATTTATCCCGCTTTGTAATTCTCTCTTTTCTTCTTAAGATTCTCCTTTCCACCAACCCTCCTGTGGCCTCCTTCTTCGACTCACAATTCCACAGATTCAACAATTTTTATGGAGCGAACGAAAACTCTCTCCTCTATCCATCTGAAACCCACGTGACCTGGTTACGTCGATCCAGGCTTGACACACATCGATCGCGCACCCTTCCGTCGGGTTACTGCCGCTACTGAATCCACGAGCGACGACAGCTCTCACTCCCTCAGACGTGCATTCGCTCGAGAGCGCTTGGTCGGGACGGTTGCCAGACCTTTCGGTGTTTCCGCCGCGAGGCAAACAGAAGGCGCTTCCAATAGCAAATTTGGACTCAAAATGTAAATTCCTTATTGTTCTTCAAAATGGAGGGGGGAAGAAGGAGAACCACGCGCGATGAAGTCATGTACACAGGCCTTGTATTCTATGTCGCATGGGCGCTCCGCGCCATCTCGGCAGCGAGCATGGCTTATCAACGCTCTCGGCGCAGCCCCTCCCTGGGGGGATTCCTCGTGGGACAGTGGGCTTTTCGTGGCGGGCTTATCGCGGAAGCCCTTCGAGGTGTCCTCAATCCGCAGTTATGAATATGCGCCTGTCCGCGTAGCTTCGTACAAGATGAAAAAACGAGCTCGTGTTCGTGGCTTCTGTTTTCTTCGAACACTCGCTCCCTACAACGAGAAAAAGATGCTGCCATGAATCTTTACAAAGACACGTAATTATGTCTTCTTGAAATATGCGCCACATTTGAAAAAGAAAAAAAAAACAAATACTAAAGAAAACACGAAGCTATGATTTTTTTTTTCTGAGGTATTGAAGGTATTTCTTTAATGTGATTTTAAGCATTAAGTACTAAAAGTACCAAAATAATTGCTTTTGTTTCCGTTCCAACTCTCAACATGCTAATTTACAAGAGATATTCAACAGTTGAAATAAAGTCAACTGATGTTTACGGGACGAAAAAGTGAGGGAGAGGAGGAAACGAGAGCGTGGGGACATCAGGACATCGAGCTCTGGTTGGAATGACTAGGCGTCGGAACTAGGAAACTATCTGCCTTCATCTTTCCTGCCCTCGTCAAGCGCGCTGGAACGCTGAACTCTGGCGAACCGACATTTTGCTCTCGCGTTCGAACGCCTTCGACGAGTGCAGTGGAGGCAATGGCGGCTAACTTTAGGTCTACCCACAAATCATTCGAACCAGAGATCGGTGTTTTGACGTCTCAGCATCTCGACGCGTGGGACGGATCTCTTGCAGCAGAGAGTGCAAGCCGGCAAATGCTTCGACCTCTGCTGTTCGGGCAATCCAGGCGACCCTCGAGACATGAGGCTCGTGCCAGTATATTAAACAGGACGACGCATAGATATCTTTTTGTTCGACGTCACGTTTCAACCTTTTCGCAACGGTAGTTGGCATTCACTTTTTATCGTTAGTGGATTGCGACTATGTAGAGCACGTAGTTGATGAAGAACTATCAGAATCTCTGCAGAAGAACCTTCTGCGATCAGCTCAAGCAATCGGTCGCGCGTTTAATCATCGTGCGCGCCACTGGAAAGTTAGAACTGTGCGTGATATGTATTAGAGTAGAATGATTTTAGGGTCTGGTTTCCAAGTCTAGAACGTTGTCAACAATTGTAACGAGCTCATAATGACACGAGCCTATGACGATCACGTGGTTAGTGCGACTACGAGACATGTTGTTACGTGGTCAGTCCCATCATGTGACGCCTCGCGAAGGCGACATCAAACTGTTACGTGACCGCGCAACTTGACGTTTCTGTCACGTAACATCGCGATGTAAGTGACGTTCGTGACGTGATCACGTGGTTGATGTCATGTAACAGCCATCTTCGACGCTTCGACACGTGACAGCCATCTTCGGCTGGTTTCTATTCTGAGTAATTTTGAATTTATACAAAAAGGTCTACGCGATTCAATGTTTACTATTACAACGCACCCATCATAATCAGTACCCAATCAGAGCATTACAAAACTCACACTGTGATTCTTTTTTTTCCCGTGCCCTGGCTTAAGCTTTAATTACAAGAGCTTGAAAATATATTTCTTCTTTTGGCATCGATGTGTTTCAGCGTTGATCAAATCAGAGACTAGCTCACTGAAGGTCCACGATAAGCGTTTTGTTTTTGGCTATACAAATTGGAAAAAAATAACTTAGTAAACCAGAAAAAGTAAAACAGCAGAAACGGCACTCATTATATGTGGCAGAAGCAGCACACATATTCAAAGCCTCGCGCGCTCCCAGCATTATATATACCCTCTTGCGCGTTACCGAAACACAAAACACTAAATAGCCTTCCTAAGGCCAAGAGCCACTAGTTCGACAAACCAAGTTTGACCCCGCAATTATAGCTGTAAGGGTTAAAAACAGCGCGCAAATATATTGGCACTATCAAAAGCAGAACACGGGGCGAAAAGTTCAGCTTCTTTGGTTTGTATGTGCATTTTTGCAGAGTGTTTCTTTGAGGTTAGTCATAAACCAGTAGCCCCCCTCGCCACTTTAATATAACTATACTCAGCGTCAACTTTCTTCTTCGCCGTTGTGAAGGGTATCGTCATTACCAATGTGCTGTATGCACTTTGTTAGCAAAGTTACTGTTACCAAGTTCCATGCTCCACTTCTTACCAAGTGGCATGGATGTTACCAAAGGGCACTGCAAGCGCAACCACGTGGCTTTACCTTGGGTCTCATTGGCAGATACTATCGTACGAAGAAGGCACCAAACCAAGCCACGCTTCCATTCCAGGAGTTTAATTTGCATTGCACATAAGCGCCGAAAAATCTCCGCTAACCCGAAAAACTTCACAAAAAAAAAAATTAACACCAAGTACGCTTTTTAGCGACATTAAATATCGTTCGTTGCACTGCCTATTTACAGAGGCGTTTTTGTTTTTCTGGCCAGCATTTTTACTTATCGGTTTCGATAGCACGATGGTGCCTTTTAAACACCTTTTAAGTCAAGCGGTTCCGGCATAAAATACGTACGGCGAGAAAAGAATACAACCTTTTAACCTGCAAAAGCAAAGAAAAAAGCATAGGTGACACAATAACAAGAACGCGCGACATGCACGCTTGAATAGTGAACATTGTTCAATTGCAAGATGAAAGTAAAACGATGTTTTCGCCCATTCTGGAAGTTTCGCGATTCAAGGTGGCGTCAGTCACGTCGGAAAGGTGTATAGATCGGGGCCCTCGGATTCATACACGAAACGAATAAAAAACAAAAAGTCTCCTCGTCACGGTGCAATCCAACAGAGCACCATTTCCTGCCGCCGAGCAGACCATTGACGGACGCCGAGCCGTTCGCTTCACGGCTGGGGCGAGCAGATAGACTCGATGCACGCACCGTGGAAGGCAACTCGCTCTTCGCACTGTAAAGCGCATTGTTCGACGCGGAGCCTCCCGAGTCGGGCCAGGTAAACAAACGCGCCGCCAGCACTCGAGCGAAGCACACCAGCGCCCACATGCGAACAGGGGTCCCGTGGGGAGCGAAGGGGGGGGGGGGGGGGGGGGGGGGCAGCCATTGTAGGGAAGCACTTTTGTCGGTCGCTCTGCTACGCTGCTGAGCCTCCCTTTGGCGCTAAGCTCTTCGAGTTGAGTTAGAGAGCCTAGATTTAAGAGAGGGAGAAACTCGGAATGACGAAGAGCGTTTGCAATTTAATGGCGGTCGCCTCTTCCGCAGATTGAGTGGAAGAGTGTTTCTGTTGCAACGTTGCGTGATACAGAAAATAAAAAAACAAAACAGAGGAGCGGAGAGGAGGATACGCTTAAGGAAGATCGCTGCGTTCATCATTTCTCTCAGCTCGTGCTGCAAAGCGCTGCCCGTAAATCACGTGATTCCGATCGGGCAGTTGGAAGGGACTCTTAAAACTAGGCACACTACGATGAGTGTGGCACTCGTAGAACCCGGGTTAGTGCCAGCGAGCCCCAGCTTCTACTTTAAAAAGAACAATGCATTTTGTTGTTGTTGTTGTAGCTGCGCTTGAGTTTGTTGTTGGGGAGGGATTTTAGAGCCGCGGTTCTACCTCCGCGTCGAGGCTGTGGCGGCGCTACTTATCGGTCCTTGAAAGCGCTTGCTCGCTGATAAGCTCTTAATGCCACGAACAAAACGTATTTGCTTATTTTGCTAACTTATCTTCGTTTATTTTGTTTACATAGTTATTTCTTACTTATAAATTATAACGCGTCAGAGTGACTGTCTTAAAATAGGTTTGGTTGTTCAGGCAACCGAGACGCTGCACACTGATGAAAAATGAAAGAGAGAATAGGGAGAAATGTAGCCATCATTTTAAAAGACACTTGGATCGTGTCATTGTTATGTGTTACCGCGTTTGAATGAGCGGACTTTCGCTTTCTTAATTTAGCTGATAGTTTTCATGCGACGTTGTGACGTAACGTGACGACATTAGATCACATGACAGTATGACACCCCGTGGCATCATGACGTCACACACGGGCTCCACTGTGAAACTTCGCCGATAACGGATATTGACGCAAATTAACTGCCCGCGTATCTTCTACGGTGAGCAGAATGTTCGCTTTGTTGCCTCAAAATAGAAAGGTAACTTCGCGTTTTTATTTTGATTTTCTCAAATATCAGTCAGTCCCTAAATATAACAACTTGCCTATACAATGTAATGGGAAGTTACAGTGTGACTGCTGGCCGGTGGTATCGGGGGCCAGAAAGGAAGTTGTGATTATTGTACGAGGAAGAACAATCGCGCGATTAAGTCCACATAAAAGAGGAGTAGAGAGTCGACATCAGCGCCACCCTGCACTGCAGTCGAGAGGATAAGAGTGTGTGGTCGAAAGTGGAAGGGAGAAGAGGAGCTCAATATATTGTAGATTGCAGTTTTGACGCTGCTGTGGACGTTCGAAAGGACACCTTTTAACAGGCCCGATCGCCAGGCCACTCTTGAATGCTGGGCACAGCGAGTGATTGTCACATCTTTCTTTCTAGTTCATTTTACCGGGAGCCCCTAAAGCGTATAAGACTTTATTAGTTATATAGTTGAACTGATCATTCTCGGTGAGGACGTCCCATATCTGCTAACGCATCATGGGCGTCTAAAAACGGCAGGGCATGGACACCTCCACGTCCGGGTCCACACTTAGGGCAGTACTTCAATAAACACACAAAAGAGTCGAAATATTCCTTAAAAAACAAAAGGATGCAATTAAAGATAACATATAGGTGCTTGAATGAACGAACGCTAAACTGAAAAGCAATTAAAGAAATTTAATGGCTCACCGCAACACCGAACAAAATTTAAATCTTACGTCCGCTTGTTTGTTTGCTCTTTTTTTTTCACTGGCATTTTTAGTTTTTTTTTTCTCACTTAGGGCTACTAACATCACAACTCGCGATTTTTCTGGCCTCGATTTCGTCAATACCTTCCTGACACAAACTGACTTCGCTGCATTGTTACTGCACGTGACGGTCTACTCCAGCGAACAAGTTCAATGGCCTATTTTTTAAGACAGCGAGTTGTACTCCGCCTGAAAGAGATTATGGTGCGGAATTTGTACCAACATCTTGGTTCCTTTCTTGACGAAAGCAGTGGGAGTCCACAGAAGGGAACACACGAGCGACAAAAGGGACACCGCGCGGTGACTCCCATGGCTACAGCCCAGGACGCTGTGACGTGGACCTATGCCAAGCTGCTACGTCACAGCGTCCGCGCAAATTGCTATGAAAATTGCCGCGCTGCGCCCGCTCTTGTCGCTCATCTGTTTCTCGTTTGAGAGTACGGGAGAAGAGATCCGGGGGGATATGGGAGAAGTCCCGAATTGGGAGAGCGTGTCAACAAGAATCCTTCAGCCGGGGTCACACTGCTTATACATCATATGAAAGACAGTCTGCGCACAGATTCGAACTTGATTCACCACGACATCCGTGCTTCGAATGCCGCGTGGCAATGAGTTCAAGAAGATGGCACGCGGCATTCGAACTACAAATATTGCGGTGACTCGAGTTTCCAGACTGTCGTTTGTATGATGTCTGAGCAGTGAGACCCTGTCTTTAAGGCAGAATCCCACTGCTCATACTTTACAAAAAAGACAGTCTGCAAACACGAGTCACCGCAATATCCTTGGTTTGAATGCCGCGTGATGTATGAACAGTGTGACCCCGGCTTTGAGCCAAGGTCACACATCTCATACTTTACACAAAAGGCAGTCTGCAAACACGAGTCACCGCGATATCTGTGGTTCGAATGCCGCGTGATGTATGAACAGTGTGACCCCGGCTTTGAGCCAAGGTCACACAGCTCATAATTTACACAAAAGGCAGTCTGCAAACACGAGTCACCGCGATATGTATGGTTCGAATGCCGCGTGATGTATGAACAGTGTGACCCCGTCTTTGAGCCAAGGTCACACAGCTCATACTTTGCACAAAAGGCAGTTTGCAAACACGAGTCACCGCAATATCCGTGGTTCGAATGCCGCGTGATGTATGAACAGTGTGACCCCGGCTTTGAGCCACGGTCACACAGCTCATAATTTACACAAAAGGCAGTCTGCAAACACGAGTCACCGCGATATCTGTGGTTCGAATGCCGCGTGATGTATGAACAGTGTGACCCCGGCTTTGAGCTAAGGTCACACAGCTCATTCTTTACACAAAAGGCAGTCTGCAAACACGAGTCACCGCAATAGTCGTGGTTCGAATGCCGCGTGATTTATGAACAGTGTGACCCCGGCTTTGAGCCAAGGTCACACAGCTCATACTTTACACAAAGGCAGTCTGCTAACACGAGTCACCGCGATATCTGCGGTTCGAATGCCGCGTGATGTATGAACAGTGTGACCCCGGCTTTGAGCTAAGGTCACACAGCTCATACTTTACACAAAAGGCAGTCTGCAAACACGAGTCACCGCGATATCTGTGGTTCGAATGCCGCGTGGTGTATGAACAGTGTGACCCCGGCTTTGAGCCAAGATCACACAGCTCATACTTTACACAACAGAAAGTCTTCAAACACGAGTCACCACAATATCCGTGGTTCGAATGCCGCGTGATGAATGAACAGTGTGACCCCGGCTTTCAGCCAAGATCACACAGCTCATACTTTACACAACAGAAAGTCTTCAAACACGAGTCACCACAATATCCGTGGTTCGAATGCCGCGCGATGTATGAACAGTGTGACCCCGGCTTTGAGCTAAGGTCACACAGCTCATTCTTTACACAAAAGGCAGTCTGCAAACACGAGTCACCGCAATAGCCGTGGTTCGAATGCCGCGTGATTTATGAACAGTGTGACCCCGGCTTTGAGCCAAGTTCACACAGCTCATACTTTACACAAAAGGCAGTCTGAAAACACGAGTCACCGCGATTTCTGTTGTTCGAATGCCACGTGATGTGTGAACAGTGTGACCCCGGCTTTGAGCCAAGGTCACATCATACTTTACACAAAAGGCAGTGTGCAAACACGAGTCACCGCAATATCCGTGGTTCGAATGCCGCGTGATGTATGAACAGTGTGACCCCGGCTTTGAGCCAAGGTCACATCATACTTTACACAAAAGGCAGTGTGCAAACACGAGTCACCGCAATATCCGTGGTTCGAATGCCGCGTGATGTATGAACAGTGTGACCCCGGCTTTGAGCCAAGGTCACACAGCTGATACTTTACACAAAAGGCAGTCTGCAAACACGAGTCACCGCGATATCTGTGGTTCAAATGCCGCGTGATGTATGAACAGTGGACCCCGGCTTTGAGCCAAGGTCACACAGCTCATACTTTACACAAAAGGCAGTCTGCAAACACGAGTCACCGCAATATCCGTGGTTCGAATGCCGCGTGATGTATGAACAGTGTGACCCCGGCTTTGAGCCAAGGTCACACAGCTCATACTTCACACAAAAGGCAGTCTGCAAACACGAGTCACCACAATATCCGTGGTTCGAATGCCGCGTGATGTATGAATAGTGTGACCCCGGCTTTGAGCCAAGGCCACACAGCTCATACTTTACACAAACGGCAGTCTGCAAACAGGAGTCACCGAAATATCCGTGGTTAGAATGCCGGGCGCTAAGTTTCTCCCTGAACCCATTGCCATGCGGCATTCGAAGCACGGATATCGCGGTGAATCGCGTTCGAGTCTGTATGCAGACTGTCGTTTGTATGATGTGCAAGCAGTGTGACCCCAGCTTTTGGGTTCATGGTCTGAGGAACCATTTTTTCTTACACATGTGCAACTTTCTGTCGCACCCGATTTAAATACAGTTAGTGACAAACCTTTGAAAATAATCCTATTTGTATATATATAAATATACAGTGATCGTTAGTTTTGCAGCATGGGTTCCATAAACCATTACTAAAGTGCTCCAGTAATATCTTTAGATCTTTTCATGTTACAATTGAGATGCTTATAGTTTTAGCGAAATTAGACCGACAGGCGCATGAATCAATATTGTAATATTTATAATGCGCCGAAGCAGAAGCAGAAGTTTAGGTAAAAAATAAAATGACGCGAGAAAGAAGGAAAAGAGAGTAGAGAGGACAAGCGCTGTGCTGTGTCTTCAACACCGAGCTGTGTTGTCGATTTGTGGATATCTTTTGTCCTTCCTAGTCTTTTTTTTTCTTCTTTTTTATACCTAAATATGCACCTAACCGCAACATCACGACATATCGAAGCAGCTTCTTGTCTCTCAAAAACGTGGTCCGTGTGTCCTTTACTAGTACAAAAAACAACAACACGAAATTAGCAAATTTCTTCGACGCTTTCGTGAATGCATATACTTATAGAGCAGAAACGGTTTTGTTAAAGTGAAACCTAAAACAATCTGCACAAAAACAAAATAAACAAAAATAGTGGCACTAGCCTCTCGGGGACTCCCTTTCTAGTAGCGACCCCTTGGTCGTGCCTATGACCTTAATCGCGCCCGCCGCCGTTTGTTCATAAAAGCTTCGTCCCTTCAGTCATCTTTCTCTTCGTTGTTTCGAATTGTTCGTTACCGAACGCTTTGCACCGCATGTTTGTATCCACTCACACGCTGTTTAGTCAAAAAAAATAAACAGCGCGTATAAGCGCGTTTGGAAGGCAGTCGGTACGTGCGTGCTTTCTACAATACACATGACCCACTAACCCAATTGTAGAAGCCAGTCTGGATGGTGGACGTTTACTTTTATTTCTTTTTCTGGGTCTTTATTATTTTGGAAGACGACGCCTCTCGTTTTAGTATCTAATCCCTGCTTAGCTGGACTCCGGCGCTACGTAGTTTGTCAGGTTGTCTTCCCGCGGGCCTAATTGTGCCACGAACGCACGACTCCAAAATATGTACCTCTAGAATAAAAATAGAATACAAAAAACAACACCCGTTTCGACATCCCATCGTTCATCCGTTTTTTTTTTTTTTTTTGTTATCTTATTTGCGTCACTATATTTAATTACTACATGGTGGAAGCAAAGATATCCGAAATTATGCTGTTTTACGAAGAGATAGCTCGTCTCCTTCAACTGGAGATGTAGTATTGTAAAATTATAGTCGTATAAGAAACAAATTCCGCGCATTTGCACGGTGAGCAATCCATACAAGTTTGTGCGAAAGTGCTCTGTTTTAGTTCTAATTTTTTTAAAGGAGTCTACACTAACACTTAACTTACTATCATGGGCCACTTAGAGGGCTTCCATTGCAAAGGTTCGCCTTCTTTTTGCAGCTCTTCCTTTTCCATTTGTGCTTGACGTATAAATGGAGCTGCGTTCTAAGCGTGCTCGTGCGTTCAACTTCGTGCAAACGGTTGTGCGGTTCGGCTAACCGTTTTCGCCGTTGAACAAAGCCCGGTTCACACACCTGCGTCGGTGCGTTCGCGTGCCGCTGAAACGACTGCGATGATAAATTCGCCGGGACAAATGTTTGCCTTCACAGCATGGCAAGCGATGGAAGGGTAGCTTCGCGAAGGAATCCATGAGTCACGGTTGTTGAGGTGTTTCGGTCGCTACGGTCCTTTCGGTTTCCTGCAAACGCAATCGTTGAAATGTGAGAACCAGCCTTGAAGAAGACTCAGCTTGCGTTGCCGTGGTTGTTTGCCCCTACCTAACACCACCATCGTGTTTATACTTTGATTACGCCGTAATTCGCAGGAGGCGGGAACACCTGCAAACAATGCAAAGAACCGGAGGTGTTTGATATGATACCCGTAGTGAAAAAGCCATTTGTATGAGAAATTTCTTGTGTCCAATAAACACACATGAATCAAACAAGATACATAAGAACATGTAGGAAGCGCATAATAACTATATCACAACTATATAAGATATACGAACATATAGGAACCGTACCGAATAAGAAACTTATAAAAAAACTTCTCAAAATTTTCTTTTGTGATTCTTGAGTGTTCTTATTTATGTTATATATTACTTATGGGGTTCTTATACGGTTTTCATATGTTCTTATATATCTTGTATGATTCATATCTGTTCATCGGAGACAGAAATTTCTCCTGCAAATTAAATTTTTCAATAGTGACATACTTATTAAGAAACTCAGACTGCCGTAAAAGTGGTCGTACTCACGTACCTTAGAAGGAGCAGTCTTGCCGTAAAACGAGTCTTTAAAACTACGAAATAAAAGTCTGATACACTAATTAAAAAACAATTTTTTATTACGGTGTCTGCAATAGAACTCTATTTTGGCTAAAACCGGCGACTGGTGAACTACATTTCAAGCTAGCTATAAACAACTTTAGATTACTTAAGGTGGCAGAATAAACCTGTTAAAATTACCAGTACTATAAATAAACTCAGTCCGTCAAAACACTGGACGATCTCATGCTAATAAAAGAAAACATGCGTGTGGAATCGTGTGGGCGGGGGTGGTATCACGCGCCGTTCTGGGCACATATGCTCTCACTGCTTACTGCGGGTTAGCTTAGGTTACAAAAGCACCTGATCCAAGCAAACCAATTACAAAAGTGTTGTAGGAAAGCCATGACTTGAAAAATTATTAAGAAGATGAATCGTGTCGCCTCTAGAAAAATGATGTCAAAATATGTATTATACGAGAGAGAAAAGAAGTCTAAAGTGTATCAAATTATACTTCAAGCATTTGGTACGCCGGGAAAAAGGTGCAGAACATTAGTTGAATGACACTTTTGTTTATGAAAGAAAATGTTGACCTTTGTCACACATTTTGTGTTCATTAGACATCTTGGGTGCATTTTCTCGGGTGCTTGAAATGGCATCGCAATTATGCCTCTTGTAGGCCGGACAATAAGTTTTGTGCAAACTGCTTAGCCGCCTGTCATCAACAGAATCCGGGCGCGCCTGCTTTGCACTTTGGCAAGTATAGGATTCTTGGGCCCAAAGCATTCTCGTTGTGGGTTCTTTTTAATGCTGACACGTTCAAAACGTAGTATTCACACTCGAGAGGTCATCCCGTGGTAGCTTGATTGTCACTTTCAATAGCAAGCAGACCTTGGGGCCGCCCCCACGAACGGCACAAGCAACTGCACCCAGAGTCTCCTTTGTAAAACGACACGTAGTGGCAAGTTCTGAGAGAGACCTCTGCTTGTCACCATCTGGAAGACTTCTTCACGTCTCAAGTAACTTCTTTCGAGTTAGGAAACAGCGCTCCTAGTACTACCAGGGTGAGTCAAAGGAATCGATGGCGGTTTGAAAGGACCGCATATATCGGCTTCTTAACTTATCGCGCTGGAATTTACCAGAGAAGTGCTCGAAAGAGTTGCGTTCATAAATTGAGAAAAAACAATTAATATAACCTTCGGAGTCAAATAAAAATAAAAATAAAAATATTTGCTTGTAGATATTTATCGCTAAACTTTTTTTTTCAAAATTATAAAAACAAATGTTCTGGGCTATTCTGGAGTTTCTGTGAACTGAAAACTTAATGAAAGTAACAAAAACAAAATCAGGTTACCATTTCTTCAGTTCATGTGACCCAAATAAGCGCCACAGTGACGTGAAATTTTTTTTAGGTGTACACGCTAAGTACAGAAATAAATATAGTTTTGGATTTTTCGCGATTTACTCAGGTGAGCCAAACTTTCCACAGTATTAGCAAAAGCTTCTACCACCTATGGGTGCCTCTGTATTAAATCCTAGCGCAATACGTTCAAAAAAACTATTCATGCAGTCCCTTTAATTAGACATCGATTCCTTTGAGTCCCGAGGTATTTAGCAGCTGTGATAAAGTAGTATTTTGACGCTCAATATTTTGTAAGCAGCGTCACTCTTCATTTAGGTAGGCTGCGCGACACTGTTAACACGAACACGATATCGGCGCATTTTCGCATTTATCTTCGAAGGGGGTAACGGCTCGTGCCAATTTTTAGTCTTATAGGTTAGTGTTCAAAATGAGAACTTTCCACCCCACTAGTAGCTTTCTTCTTTTGTATTTTTGCGACAGCCTTTGGATATCACGAGAACGACAGCAAAAACCGGTGATCTCTCGTTCTCGCTAACAGTGTCGCACCAAGTACGCACCTCTAACTCCTCGAAAGAAATTTCGATACTCCTTACTCCCGAGCGTCTTTTGCTTCGACACCATAAACGAAGATAACTCTAACTTGATTGCCCTATTATTAACGCATAACGTGCGCCGGGGGGGTTCACTGCACGAGCGAACGCTAAACGGGTTCGCTTCGAGACGCCAGCTGCGTTCCTTGTCGAGCTGTGACACACGCACCATTTGTCACCGTTTGCATCCGCCCTCCGCGCTGGCCCCACGTTGGGTCACCGAGCCCCGCCGTCGGGACGCTGTCCACCGTGACCGCCGATCGGGAAGGGTTATCGATTCTTTCTGAGGCTTTTGGGGATCGATGAGCAATTTAGGGAATGCCGCACCTTTTAACGGATTTTTGCAGTGCAAAGTTGCGGCCGCAGAAAACTTGAACTCGATGCGTTTTTTTTCGTGTGTTTTTTTTTTGTTTTTTCTCAGTGAGTTCATAATAGGAGATGGGAAAAGAAGAGGACAGGAAGAAAGCAAGGGTCGACGCTACATTTTCTCCTTTCTTGCAAAAAGTAACGCGCCCGTGTTTTCGAATTCTACCGCTGCGCCAGAATTGGCTAGGTGGCGCAAGCCGGCGCCTGGCTCAAAGAGATCAGCCTCGTTCATTCATCCATTGATGCATCCAACCATGCCTAGGTGGTGTTACCCATGCAGGCTCCTCTTTCCTGTTTCTCCTTTACAGCGGTCAGAATCTATCGCGATTTGACAGGCTTTGTAGAATAAGGAGGCTATATGGCTTTGGCAAACTTCAAGCCATACTGCTGAAGTACGCGAGCTGACATTCACCGGTGAATGAAGGAGCACTTTGGACAAGCACCTCAAAGGCCATGAGACCTCTCTCCCCATTCATGTGTTTGTGAGGCCATTCGCCAAAATACTCCCAGATCGCGAAATGGCGAGCGATTTTAAAAGGTCATCATTGGGCGATTACATGCACCCAGCAGAAATTTGTGACGCCAAGTCCAATCAGCAGCCGGGAACGCTGTCACACTCACCTTGACCAGAATCCATGCCGGTGTTTGTTGCAGTCAGGTTCTATAGGCTGTGCGGCGAGAGAGGCGAGAAAAGTAATGTTTCAAAATAAGAAAGTAGCTATAAGAGGAAAAGAAATAACAGTGTCCCCTAAAACAGGGATTCACCTTTCATAACATACTGGTAAACCTGAGACTAAGGTAGTTAATGGAAGACTGAAAATAAACAGGCAGCGTCTCAATGGCTTGTCTTCTGTCTTCCTTTGCGTTTTTTTTTCTACCCCAGTCTCAGGTTTACCATCATGTCCAACATACACCAGCTCGCGTATACTCTGACTATTTTTTCGTCCTGACGTCTCTTGATCCGAAATCAAAGAGACTTTAGATCTGAGTGAGTAGGGAACCTGTCTTGCTGACGTGTAATTACTTCAGCGTGATGTACAAGACGTTCCCGTAAAGAAAAGATAACAACGTTCTTTGGCCGGGGTAAATAAACTATTCATCGCAGGAACCTCAAACTCCACCAAAATGTGACGCCAGCCGTTTGGATAGAAGGCGGAAGTTTGAGAAGGTGAGATTACCTGGGTCAAAATTTAATGGAGAAAGTCGAAAGTATTTTTTTTATTAGCCGATGCCCACTTAAGCCTCATATCGCAAAAATACAAAACTGACATTGTGGACGTATGTGGGATTTATATCAGTGAAAAATATGCGTCAGTGAGAAATAAAATATGATCTTTGTCGGTGACACGTTTTTTTTTTTTTTCACGAAAAAAAAATAATTGTTACTGACGTTTGCAATGTCACTTTTACTTTAATGTTAGTAGGCTTAAGTATATGTCGGCTAATAGAAAACTTTTATCTTTTTTCAGTTATCTTTTGATCCAGGTAACGCCATGTCAAACTTTTGCGTTCTATTCAAACCGCTGACGTCGCATCCTCACGGAGTTTGAGCTTTTTGAGATTCACAGTCTATTTACCCGGGTCGAAAAACATGACTTTGTTTTTCTCGGAAACGCCGTGGAAAATAAAACCCCAGGGTGAGAAATAATACTGGGCTGGCGAAACGTCACACCAACAGCGAACGCACTAGGCGTAATTTTAAGGCATTCATTCTTCTCGTTTTATCTAAACCCCTATAAGACAACTTTGGCTTTTTGGGGGGTACCTGTTTTTTTTTTGCTTATACTGAGAGATTAGCCTCCACAAAACCCTATTCATTATATGCACTAACGAGTTAGCCGGCAAAAATATCTCAAGATATATTATCTGATTGGCAAGACGTATATATATAAAAAATAACGAAATGCACGAGTCTGAAAAAAATATTAGGTATAAATCTTTTTGGTATTTTTAAGTCGATTTTTCTGTTCTATTTTTTTTTTTTTTGTGGAACAATATGAAGAATATTTGGAAGCACTCTGGCGTGAATTAGAAGCTTTGCATTTGATGCATCGCACCATGAGGTACTCAATCAGGTCTTTTATGTGGAAGTATTTTTCTTTTTTTTGTGTTTTTTTTTTCTGTATGAGGTCGGGTGGTCGTCGGAATAAAGGGGCTATGCCTTGATTGAGCCGCGTTGCGGAGGAATACATTAGAATACATATTAGGTTTCTGAACACAGAGTATTATGGCGCAAAGAGCTTATTTCACGTTGAATACGTACCTGTTTTTTTTTTGTTTTGTTTTGTTTTCCTAGTGCTATTTTTTTTATTTGGCATGCTTGAAAGTCTGAAAAGTTTTGTGCACCGACGTAATTGGTGCGCTTTAAGTGTCGAATCAATCACGTCATAATCTTTCCGGTCTGAATATGCAAACTTTGCATAAGCTCGTTTTTAACGACACTTCGCCATTGGTCGATAATTTACAGCTTGGAAGTAAATATATGTATCCATGCTGAAACTTTTACGGTGTTCTAAATTCAACAATGGGCAGCTCATATTTCACAAGAAATAAAAAAAAAAAAAACTTTACGGCGAGCTGCGAACTTTTACATAGTGAAGTGCTTCTCAGTGATCTTCACTGTTTGAAATGCTGGTATTAGCAATCTGAGATTTTTTAATTTTATGGATTTAAATTTAATAGTGGTTATTTATAAAATGTCAATACTCTATTAATTCTATATAACATACCTCACAAGCAAGTTGAATGAATATGTTCATCGGGCATAATAACAATTCTTCAATAATACGCAACACGACGAGATGATCTGGATCACTCGTGAAAAGGACGTTAAAACAATTCAGTGTTTTACTACGTTAACCGAGATGAGTGCCTTAATAGTAAAAGCTCCACTGGCACATATTTCATAATCTCAACATAAACTTTACACTCGAACCAAACATCAAGCGGACCTTTCAAAATCCGTTTTTTTTATATATATTTCTTTCCACCTGCCTTCCCACAGCAGCAAAGAGGACAGCATAGAAATATACTCAATATTTTAGTAGCAATAACTACGACGCAAAAAAAAAAAATAAGTAACAGGTGGTAGGGTGGAAAACGGAAATCAATTGACCCAGATTTACATGACTCCCGAATTCCACAAACACTCCCTCACAAATACTAAACGAGCACTTTGCCGGGGTCCACTCAACACTTAAATATTCAGCTTAGTCTAACAATTAAAAAAACAAATAAAAACGTGGCACTGTGCATTTGAAATTTGATTGCCTTAGTTCGTCCTAGAGTGCGTCACTATCTACGTGTTTACACAGCGAGTATTTTAGGCAACAACCCTCAGCATAAGGTTGGAAATTTTTTTTTTCAATTTTCATTTTACATTTTATTGCAAGAAAATGTTTATATAATACTGATTTGGAATTTGTGCAATATTCGATCTATTAAAAAATTGGACTGGTATGAGTGTCGTACGCAGTATTATATATATATATATATATAGCGAACAGTTCTTTCTTGAGTTTGCATTAGTTTAATGTTTGTGGCAGTTGTATTCCTTTATACTAAAAAGCAATATTTATATTTTGAGTAAAAAAAAAGGAATGTTATATAAGAAGCATGGTCGGAATTAGGATGACATTGCGATATTTTTACATAATACCTACAACTCCCGATAGCGTTTGGCATGTCTGTTGTACACTTTCGTCCTATGACATGTATTGATTAAATGTGATTTCCAGAACTTTGACGTTTTCCAATTTTCCTATGCAGTTTATTCCAAGAGAAAGAATGGAGGAGTAAAAATAGTTTGTATTTTGTTATCTGAATAATACGGCTCTGGTATCATAACAATTTATTCGTAAAGAGTTTGAATCTGTCCAAACATTTAACATTTCCAAGAATGTATTTTCACTCATCAGCACCAGCCCCTAAAAAAAAACAATAAAAAAAAAACACTGCTGTCAGCAGCATAAATGATCAGACTTACGTTGTCATCAATATTTGCAATGTAATTGATGTAAAGCTTAAACTTCAAACTTGACATCCACCTCCGCACATATAGTCTACACTTAAACTTACAAGTTACGACCAACTCAAACCTTCAGACCGAAACGCGTTTTCAGCTACAATCTATCCAGATCGATCACGTATTTCTTTTTGCGAGTCTTTTTCGTAATATTAATAAATCTAACCAAATAAATCACCTTTCTTTTTTTTTTACTGTTAGATATTTTTCTTATCTTTCTGATGCTTGTACCTGCTGAGATACTTGTACTGGCAGGCATTCCATCTTTCCGTTTGATACAGCGAATTTCCGCATTACTGTATTACCTCCTCCCATGCTGCTATTTTATCACATAGCTCTAATTTCTTTTTTTTTTTTGCTTGGCTAACGAAACAAGATATTAGTAATATACACGACTATTCTGTTAAAAAACTACACAAACTAGCGTGAGCCTAACGCAACCTTAGTGAGCACTTTTAGAGGCAACGAAGAAACTATTTTCGGTTAGTTATCATACGCCCGCCGCTTGCTATTTAAGGGTGCTCTCGTCTTGTGAGAACAAAGAACCCCGGGAGCAGGGGCAGAAATCGCCTTGACGGAAATAACAAACCCACCAAGATCAAACGCCCGGTCTTTTCGCCAAATCAGACGGAACACGAAACGCGATGCAGTCTCTAATAACCTCGGTTCCCTCGCTGCGTCGTTTGTTTCTCAGCGAGAGCCGAGAAATCGGTTTGATTGGGCTCCAACCGTGCGTTGCTTATGGACGGGAGATTTGCTCGACTAGAAAAAGGCAGTGACTTCCTCTTCCGCGTTCATGTTCCGGGGGAAACAAAGCTCCTTTTTTTCCTTTTTTTTTCTTCCGTGCTTCGCGATGAGTAGTGCCACTGGTATCGACGTACCGGCAACTTCACGAGTGCACATCGAGGTAACTAATCACCTTCTCTACTTTCATATGTTTATATTTTGTCAACTGTAGCAGCATTTCATAGAGACAAAAAGGCAGCAAATACATAACGCGAAATTCGCTTATGATGCAATGCGGCTGTTTGCAGCGTATCTTGGCAATAAAATGCAGGAACCTGCTCGAAAAAAAGTGATTAAGTAGCGTGTTTTGAAAAAAAAAATAGTCAGAAAATATCAACTGATAACACTTTTCTTTTGTTCACCAACTCGTTATGCCACCAAACTCTAGTAGACCTTTTTTTTTTTCGGCAGTTTGCAATATATTTTGCAATTTGTGGCGCCATCTATCGGAAATATCGGAAACATGATTCAAACTGCATCAAAGATGGCAGCGCGTCATCCTTGTTTGGGGCGCAAGAGGGAGCCACTCGAAATGTTATGTATCTAGATCGCAGTGACGCATCAACTTACTCCAAGCGTTCTTCGTCATTCTGTGCGCCTTTGATGTAACACTCGCATTCAGATTCTCAAATTCGCTTATCTGCACAAATCTCTTAAGATAATTTTATCCCTTTGGACATTCTTTTGAAACGAAATGTTTCCAGATGTTGCTAGGCCTATGAAAGTTCTGACCCCTGCACCCCTGTTGAACGCTAGCGCCTTGTACGGCGAAATCGTGAAGCTGCGCGTGTGTATATTATAAACTCCAAAATTTGCGGAACGTGTCTTATTAGCTCCAATTTCTAACTATATTTCGCTAGTTTAAAAATAGGAGATTCAACGAACGCTGAGTGATTGTATACTGTGATAAATAACAGTCGTTGTCAAACGACAACGTGCGAGAAATTGATTTTTTTACCAATGGTCGCCACGATTTTGAAACTCCTGGCCCAGTATACTGGGTCGGAACGCAGGCGAAGAGGCCGCCATCTTTGTGGCTAGCAGCATAACATTGTCGACAACGTGCTTATAGGTGGCGCGCAAGATGCATAAGGTGTATTACTACTATTACAGAGGTCATGAAACGAAATCAAGTTCAAATGTTCATGACTTTGCAGAGGCGTAGTAGTTCTAGTCTGGCCCATGTATACTCGCACAGACCACCACTGATTCAGAAGCTTCTTTGTCGCGGTAAAATTGCGAAAATACAAGGGGAATTTTTCTTTCACTCTTGCCTTTGCAAAACTCAAGTGTGGGATAAAAAACACCCGTTTGACGACAGTCGAGCGCGACTCATAGATTGGATAACTAAACTGCGTGAGCACTCGACTTCGGCTTGTAACAATCAATGCCTCGGCTGACGCTCGGTTAGTGACTCGCGTCCAACCACTGCGGTGACGACAATGGCCCAACTTTTACCATGCCAAGAGCTCAGCACACGTTTTCTACTTTGCCGACCCCAGCGGGTGGTTATGTTTAACGTTGGCGGCATAACATAGGCACCAGGCCATGTGGCCGCTTGTTCTCGATCCGAGTTAAAGGGATCAACGATGCTCATATTTCTCGAATTGTCTTATCGCAACGGCCTTTCAATAGAAAAGAAAGGACTCAGACAAGTTTATTCAGGTATTAACATTGGGAAGTGATTTTGATTAGTATTTAGTGAAAGTAGAAAACTTGTTTCATGAACATTGACTAATGTACTTGGTAATGCCCCTGCTTCATTTTATGAAACGTAAACAGCCGGGCGGGGTATCGGTGATGGCGTGTGTTAGCGATGCACAGATCGGAGCAGGCGGAGTGAAAGCTCACGCTGCAGAACCTTGGAATCCTGGATTCGATCGCGACTTCTGCCCATTTCGATCTGGATGAGCATCGTCCCGGCATGCGACTGTGTATCGCTACTGCGCGATGCGTGTGAAAGACCCCAGACTGGTGGTGGCACTGCACTGGCTAACTTTTTCATCTACAGCGTAAATCAGTAACGCCGCACCTCAAAGGAAGACCGACCTTACGCTGTATAAATACGAATGTCAAATTTGTTTTATTTAATAAACAACCGTAAATGTTCGAATATATGTGTTCGTTAAATATATAAAAAGTAGTGTTCGTTGCGTTTCAGGCACGTCTCTGTAGTTATTTTTTAAGGAAGTAGGACTAAAACGAAAATAAATATTTAAACAAATTGCTAAAGAAGTCAATCTGTGAAAAACAATTAATAATAAAGGAAGATCTAATTAACCTGCACGACGTTCATTAAGACACGCGGACAAAAATTAAGCGGGTAACCACAAACACACGTCACCTAGTGCACTCATCGAAAAACGTCACTCTTACTCTTAACGTGAAGTTTAATTAATGATTCGGTCCCAAAATAAATAAGTAAAATCACAAAGCATTTTTCGACGCTAGCAATTCAATTTGCGACTAATTGCTTTCTTTAGTGACGCGTACACGACTGAAACTCGCTCGAGTGTGTCAGCCCACGGCATCTTGGAAGCACATGGAGCTAAATCTTTCAAAGTAGAGCTGGGGAGTCTCGGGTTATTCCCAGCCTTTTAAGTAACTACGAGTCACGCTGCTCATACATATTGCAAAAAGACAGTCTGCAAGCTCGAGTCACCGATATATCTAAGGTTTGAATGCCGCGCGCGCAAGTTTTCTCCTTGAACTCATTTCTATGCGGCATTCGAAGCACAGATCTTGCGGTAACTCCCCTTCGAATCTGTATACAGACTGTCTTTCGTATAAGGTGTAAGCAGTGTGATCAAGACTTTAGGGTTTCGACACTAGAGCCGGAGTCACACCACTCATACACCACACAAAAAGAGAGTCTGAAACACAAGTCAGAGCAATATACGAGGTTTGAATGCCGCGCGCCCAAGCTTTGCCCTTAACTTCATGGCCACGCGGCATTCGAAGCACAGATCTCGCGGTTACTGGCGTTCGAATCTGTGTGCAGAGTGTCTCTTGTATGATGAGTAAGCAGTGTGACTCCGGCTTAACGGTCAGCGAGTGTTGCAGCCTAAGTTCGTGAATCACGAGGGCTTGAAGGTCGTTAATTATTATAATCACCGACGGCATACGGAAACGCATGGGGCGTGACCTATTTTCTCTTCGCGCTCCTTGCTTCGTGATTGGTCCTTCGGCGTCTTTATTGGCGAATGCCGCAATCTGATTTGCTGCGGGCGGTAACGAGATGCAAGGGACTCGCCACACCCCGCCTTCCTTGAGCTGTCAGTCACTATGCATATTAACACTTTTCTGCACAGTCAAAATGTCGCTTTTAGAGCGCAGTTCTTAGGTGCCCGCTTCCAGCTTGAGCGGCGTCGGCGTTGCCGTCGCCGTCGGCGTAACGCGACGCGTCACCGTCGCCGTCAGCGTAACCGTAACGCGTCGGCGTCGCCGTAGCCTTCGGCGTAACCGCGTGGTGTATTCTGGAAAACGTCTCATTATGCACTGTGGAGACGGGCGCATTGCTTAATGGGACGTTTCCCATACTGCACCGCGCGGGGGAAGGAGGAAGGAGGGAAGGAGGGGTAGGAGGAGGGAGGAGGAGAAGGAGGGAGGAGGAAGAGGGAGAAGGAGGAGAAGAAGGGAAGAGGCGAGGAGCACGGGAGGAGTAGATGAGGAGGGAGGAGGAGAAGGTACTGATGAGGAAGACGGGCATACCGTCGCCTCCGTACCCTTCCCTCCTCCTCCTCCTCAGGAGCTGCGCTCTAATGCAGCATTGCAGAGAGTTTTAAACGTCTTTCATATTTTACCGGAAGATTTAAGATGCCATCTTAGGCGGGCGATACTTCCGTTTCTTAGACGTTCGTTGAATAAAAAGGAAAGCGGCTTTTTGCGCAGCGCGGGATAACATGTCTGCGTAAAAAATGGTTTGGGGATTAATATTGGAAATCTAGTTACAGAAGGGGCCCGTCCTAGAACCGAAATGCTATGGAAACACACCCGCGTTACGCCTCTTAGCTTTATTATTTCTAGATGAAAATATTTCCTTCTCTCGATAACTTTCGTAGGTTGATGCATATTCGTACCATCTTTGAACATGTACATGGAATTGTTACTCTTGTCTTCAACGTGAAATGTATTTAAACGAGCGAAACTCACAGTGAATTATTAAAAAAACAAGAGGAAAAAAATGTATCACTATGGCAAAGAACGCAAATTTGGTTGGAGTAATAGATCTTCTCGTTTGGTACAGCAGGAAGAATAAATGACCGAATTAAATTATATTTATCGCTCAGAAAAAAAAAAAACTATTGAGGAAATCGCATGTGGCAATACAAGAAACAAAAAAAACTTAGCCATGCGCTTTATTAAAAAAATATAGAGCGCTTCATTATTTTTTTTCGCCGGTACTAAAGCGTGCGCTTAGCCAGAAATTTAAAAGTGCGCAAACGTATCTGTTTTCCACGCAACCCGGTTTCAAGGCAACAAGATATTTCTTTTTGTTATGCCAATACGTACCCGTATAGACACCTTTCTTATCAGAGTACGTAAAACTATCATATGTTCAAAAGAAAAGAATATGAACAAATAAATTCTCGGCGAGGTATAAAATACTTTTCTTTTCAGCATCTCGGGACCCCGACACCATTAATATGCAAAAAAACCGTAGGTTGGTAACCTGGCGGTGTTTTTCTAATTAAATTACCACCTTGGAAACTCCAATAGGCACCGAGAGCATAATTCTTTTAAATTGTTGTTTATTATGTTGAAGCTTCTTGTTTTATAATTCAGTCTTCGTTAACTTTATTTGCTAAGGACGCGATTTCATTGGTTCCGGAATGATAAAAAGGAATGCTTGGTGCTCATCTTGACACGCGTATTTGATTGCATGGTCGTTAGTACCTTTTTAAACAATATCTAAAACAAATCTGTCAATATCGTGTTAGCGCTAACTTTGTTAACAGCCTAGTTAAACGTAAGGCAAGCGCGCAAATAAAAATATAACATAATTTACCCTGACAGGCTCCGCAAAACGCTCCTTAAAATTTGATTTCATTTTTCGTGCATCACAAGAATGAATCTGACGCACGGTCTAAGCGCGGCACCCGTCCCGCCTTAGTTTTTGAATATTGCTAACCGTTTATATAGTTTGTTTTTTTTTTTTGTTTTTTTTTTTTTTTATGGGGCGCGAAACGCGCTGAAGGTTTCAGTTATTCTCAAGAACATGTGCGGTTTTGATTTTTCCGACGGGAGTTGGCATTTGTTCAGGAGATACTTTCTGCGGCTGACCAATCTAGAATTATTTCAGAAACGCAAGAGGACATTGGATGGAGCGTTGCATTCAGGAACGCTAAGGAAGATATTCAAGCGTGTCTCATATGCAACGATTTTTCCTGATAGCGTTTTACAGAGGATAAAGATGTTTCTTGATATATATCAAGGTCTTTATTAGAGTAGGAGTAAGACGTCCCATTCGGTGAACCTAAGGCTATCTTTAACAATATATTATGCTATTACGGTAACAAAACTGTCGCTAAACTAAGGTCGACTTTTGTTTTCGAACTAATTTAGTTTAATAGCAAAACAAACACGGTCTTTTTACACCTTCCACGCTAGGGAGAATCTCCACATTACAAAATTTCCGTCTCAGCTGCCTTCTTAAACAAAAAATGTGAATGCTAAATTTAATTTTTTTTTTTTGAAGCTAAGTGTGATTTAACTTTGAAAAGCGAAGCATGTGACAACTGAAGAGAGTTTGCCCTCTGCCAAACATTCACATGCGCCGCTAGCTCCATCGTTCAAGCAACGAAACCGTTAAAAAAACAAAAAAGGACAGAAGAAGCTGAAAAAAGGACTCCGAAGCGCTTCAAAAAAACTCGGGAGCTGCAAAAAAATAAAATAAAATACGAAACGGTACAAAAGTGGGACGTGGTGACACTAGGCATGGCGTATCATGCCTGAAGAGCTGAAACTAGAGCTATCGTCCACTGACATTCTCATAAAACGCAGAACAGTTTTTTTGTTATTTTTTTATGTTCGACTGATATATCAGTATATAACTGCAAACGTTTAACAACTGGCTCTGAAATGACTGATGCCTATCTGGACACGCTTTAATATGTACGTTCATGTGCCTTCTCACAACGATACTACTACTGTCATTCTGCTGAAGGTTCTACTTCTACACGTAAAAATGCACCACGCAAAAAAAAAGAAAAGAAACAAGAAATAAGTTAGTGCTGAAAGCTCTGCCTCAACGAAGATGCACTCTTCGCGTACCATAGCCAGAACAATGTATCGTCTCCCACGCAATTTCAGAGAGTTTAAAACTTCTTTTTCGCAACCTGTGAGCAGTTTCTTACTTCATCCGGGTTGAGAAAACGCACATTCCTTTCTTTACCGAGCTTCTCGTATATATATATATATATATATATATATATATATATATATATATATATATATATATATATATATATATATATATATATATATATATATATATATATATAAATAAAAGACAGCGATGAAATATCGAGAACGCTGAGTTCCTTTTTCTGTTAAGCTTTTTTGTAGAAGCTGTTGTTTGGTGTAGATTTTTTTTTTTCTTTTTTACTTTTAAGCCATATGTTACTGGGTTCATCGCACTGGTTGCGCCACATCCAAACTGCCGATGCCTCAGGCAACTTACTTCTCCGTTAAAGTAAGATGCTTGTATTTTTGTTTCTTTCTGTAAACAAGTCACCAAACTTTACTATATATAAATATAGTTTAATCTTACGGTAAAACCAGTTTCTTTGAGCCGGTTGCGTCATTTCTTAATATTTTTACCCCGTCCCAGTAATCTCCTCTTTGTTTCACCCTTTAAGCAGAGGTCACACGTAAATCATCTAAAAAAAATAATACTCACGAAAGAGCCCTCCGATATTAAATTCTTCGTGCGACTCGTCCAAACAATTTGAAAGTCTCGCAGTTCAAGACATCATTTTTATTTTTTCCTCGTTATAGCAGTCGCCGTTATCCTATGTTGTCATCTCTCAAGCAAGAATCTTTCATCATAAATCCTGAGTGTCCCATAAAATTTCCTTTGGATGCTTTAGGCTTTATACTGGCTATAGGCGTGCCAACCGGTGTTCCCTAAGGCATTCTTTTTCCTGCTTACCTCATATAATTTTTTATACATGGGTAACTTCTGAAGAGGTACAACCTAAAATGCAGTCAAATAAAGTAGCTTTTGGAATTTTTCTATTTAAACTTTCTTTTTATTAAAAACGAACATTTGCTACGAAACATTCTTTTCACCGCGTGCACCATCTTAGCATTCACGAAGTAGTACGCAGCATAAGGAAAGCGGGACATTCTTGGTATCTTCCATAGTTACCTTAATAGTAAGTTCAACATGATCTCAAACTTAAACGTTATTTGCAGGTATGCACACCAGACAGGGATTTAGCGTTTTATTATATTTGTTTCCTCGGGGTTCTATGGTACCAGATGCGGTCAGCTGCATACGTTTTGTCTAGTTGCCCCTCTAAAGGGTGCACTGCCGCAGAATAACCTCTCATGAGGAGAAGCACGTCTCAGTAGTGACGGGAGCTCGAAGTGGTACGAGTCCAACACAGCTCGATTTGTTTCTCACACGAACTCCCTGAAATGGGAAAAATATCTACAAGTTGGGTATAATACATATGGGTTTGAGAGTATCACACATTTTCGAAGTTGTTATATGTAAAATACTTCGTTATTTACATAAATATAGGTTTACATAAACGCCGGCCTTTTTCCTACTTCTACATTTACTACAGAAATTACCCAAGTCGCAGAAAAAGATAAGATTCCGTATTAGCCAATACCATTTTAACATCGAAGTGATTTAAAGCATTGGAACATTTGAGTCGAACCCCCGTACAAAAAATGTCTCCGTCCTTCCGTCCGTTCGTCCGCCAGTCCGTGTAGTTCACGGCTACATTTAGGCACGAAAATTGACTCGGCGTGAACTGACCACATCACGTGACCATGGGGTTACGAGACCAAAATTTTCCCGCAAGGTTTAAGAGGCGAAAATAAATAACCAATCCGTTTTTGGCTCCCTGAAACCACTGTTCAACTCGCTCTAAATGCATCAAGGCGATTGCTCCTTAAATACCGCATTTTATGCATTATTTGAGCTTCAATGTAATGGTTTAATAAATCTTTAAACTCAAGGGTTCAATTAGTTTATGGCCAACTACTTTACACTTTATAAAAACGAAAGGCATAGGTTCAATTAAAAACTTCCTCTGCAACATCGAAAACAACTAAATGCGTCCCCAGAAGCAAGGTGTACGTCGCGTGCAGCGTTTTATCACGTCTCAAAAAAACTATTTTATTTGTTTTACAGAAGTTTCAGTTTCCTGTTGACTGCGCTGCATCGCTAACGGTTAATTGCAAAGCCAAACTTTGGAGGCGCATTTTAATGGCTTCACATTTTCGCAACACCCGACACCAAAATCACAAAAGTGAAAATACGCAGACGAGCTGGTGAGTTAACTACACATTAAAAATCCGAGAGTAGAAATAATAACAATAAAAAAAAACCCAGACAAGTGCACACACCGTCTCAAGACACAGCTGTGCTTTGAGTATGTATGTGTATTTGTTATTTTTCTTTTTTATTTATTATTCCCAGTTTCGGATTTTTTATTAAGGACCAAAACCACGACGGTGCGGTCAAATTGGCAATTTAGTTGAGACGCGGTAAATTGCATCTCATATTGTATTAACTAATTAAATGATCAATGTAAAAAATAATTAAAATATGTGTTATCCCAAAAGCCATCCATCTTCTATATTGACCCAATAGCAACAAACTTGCAGTATTTTATGCGCGATACATAGTTTATAAAACTTTTGGTTGTGTTCTTTGAAACCGCCTGTATGCATAACTAGTTTGAATAAATATAGAGTTCTCGAAAGTTGTATGTAAATTATACAGTTGTCATTGTAAGTAACTTTTCTCACTTTTTTTCTTCCCTTTTAGCTTCTCGCAGCTGTATCGTCGTTCTAGACTCCCATTGTTGGAACGCTCGAGCCGGAAACTTCGTGAAACATTGAAAGCAATGTAAGCAGGGCACACAATTTAATCACCTTGCAAGGTGGTCTAGGGATATCTTTGAACAAACTAAACTGTTCATGCTTCTGAAAAACCTTCAAAAACAAGCAGGCATTCCATCTGCTGTTGCAAGTCATGTGGCAATACTTTGAAAGTGCGCACTCAATTTATTGTTTAGATAAAAACAAGCAGGGGCACGAAGTATTGCTTCGCTTCTTTGAATACATATTTCTTTTTTATTAAATATTCCGGACACCAGAAAGTGTAATTATTTCATGGCAGTAGAAGGAAAAGACCTATTTTCAACCAAAACTGCCTCATCTTTATGTCAAGAGAAATACGTTCACCTCTCTTTAGATGACTTCATGCTGAAGAGTGTGTCCTTACAAAAGCTAGTGAATTAGTTCCTACTTACCCCGAAGTGCATAAACGCAACGAGAACATTGATTTATTGCAGTGTCCTAACTGTTCTAGACTAGTTGTCAAATTTCCCACAGTATTTATCTTGTTATTGTCTTGTTTTTGGAGTATATTTGATGGGAACTATATGTGCCAAAAGACTAAGAGAATGGAGAAGATGAGAGAGCACAAACGGAAGATAGAACGCCGATCTCTGATTGGGGATATTAGAGGCTAGACCTAAAGTTAGCAGCCTTTGTCTCTTCTGCCGTTATCATACGATCTAGAACGCGGAATGCCAGCGTCCGGCGTTTTGCTTTCGCATTCGAACGCCTTCGACTAGTACAGTGGAGACTAAGGCTGCTTCAGAAAGTGTTGTTTTACTCGCGTCCTCAGCTAATGGGCGACGAATAACTAATGAAGCATTTGAACCTGCTAATATTTAAAAAGAATAAAAGGAAATCCGAATGAGGATGGGATATGGTTACGTTTATATCGTAAATGTTTTTTTTTTTTTGTTGTTTTGTTTTTTGCGTGGCGACGGCAAAACAATATGTTTTCGCTTATGTTGCAAGTGACGAAATTTAAGACGGCACCGCCCTTGTGAAAAAAAATATCTATGCTCCATCTCACGAATGGCTGTAGTAAAGACAAAGGTAAGGGCGCGTGAGCCTAGCTCAGCAGAATGCTTTTGTTTGTAGGAGAATCCGTGCACAGGAGGCTAGCTGTTTCCAAAGCCAAGCGATCGCGCTTATGCTTTTGTCTGCACTGCAGATGCCTGTGGGATGTAGTGTAGCTTTAGGTCTACCTTCTATTCACTCCAATCAGACCTCGGTGTTCCGATATCACTGCGCGCTCTAGCATCCTCCTCTTCCTCGGTGTTTCGGCGCAAATACAAAGCGAAGACCTTCAAAATTTTGCCGTTTATCGCTCTGAGTCATGCCTTTGTTACTTACATATCGCTAGGGTTTTGTGTTCTACGGTAAATTATTCGTCAATTCAGATTTATAAAAAAAAAATCAAAAGTTCAAAATCATCACCAAAAAAAAAAAAAAACGCGTGTTTAGAAACAAACTTATAAAGTTCACAAGATCAGTCGTCCTGAGAAGATGCAATTTCATTTTCCCTGTCAAATTTTGGACTAATGAGAAAAGGGGTTTGCCTTTTAACTCGTCAAGTTACCTTCAGAACAACGGCCATGGTACGCAGACAATATTAAATAATTTTTGATTTCTTCTTTTAAAAATTGACAACAGAGTAAAATAAACTCCGAGTTTCAGAGAATGAAAAATCTACAAAAATAAAGTTGGATAAACCCCGAATGATCAGCAAAGAACAAACTACAAAGAGCGCCTTCCTAATCTCACGAGAAATTCGGAAATTCTCAAAAAATAGCAAATTATTATAAAATTATGTTCAAATTGAACCGTACCTGGGTGTAAAACCTAAAATGACTAATTCTCGCCGATTATCAATTTCCTAAGTGTGGGTTCTGAAAATAAAACAATAACAAATAATTATCCGCACCGAGAACACGCCTTTATGATCTAATAAAGCCTCATTTTATACATCATTACAATTCGACGTCTTTTGAGACGTCACGAAACATAATTTTATTAGGGCGAGGTGATTATAGGGGTTTCAGCCGACACGAAGTATTTCAAGGTCAATTGAAGGGCAACGAAGATTCCTCTTAAAGGCAAAAACAAAATCAAAACATTCGTGAACGGAAAGTGGAAAGGAGGTCTTTAGGGGAACCGCAACTTTACGAACTGCAGCACGAAATATTCCTATCTGGCCTCCTGAGCCCAGGGAGATGTAACCTTGAGAATATACTTTCTTCTCTGTGCAACGACAAACGAAACCGTAGAATACGCTTAAAACTGCAGGACAAAATATACAAAGTAAAACAAACAGAGAGTAAAAACACCAGTCGTGAATAGCATGACTGGGATATTTATGAGGCACCCTCGAATTCCCAAGTCGGAGGTGGTCTCCCTGAGTTAGATCTTGCGCTGCTATTCTTACGCCCGTTATATTTTTTATTTTTTTTTTTATTTGCAGTTTGCGGAAAACGCGCTTCGAATTCAGCATCTCAAGGCCGCTCCAGTCGATGTTCCATTCTGTGCGGGGAAATCGTTCTCGGAAAAGGCGGAGTGGTCCCCCGCCGTAAGAGAACAACTCGCGACCCATGCCGCTGGTGCTGCACTCCCTGTTTGTACAAGCGTTTGCTGGCGGTATTTCTTCCTGGAACAAAGCGACATTTCTTAGTAGAAGGCGTATGAGTGTTTGTCTTGACGATTCGATGAGGGTAGCTATGGAGCGGGACATATTCAAGTTGGTATCCTAGTCGCCTATAGCTTGAAATTCGTGTATAGATATGTTTCCAAGGTCGCACGACAAAAAAAAAGTAAAGCTTGGAACAAGCAAGAAAATCCTAGTTGCCTAACTTGGGCCTAATATTGTTTTGATGCAAGGGGTGAGTTAGTGCCAAACTACTTTTTTAACATTTGTACGACTTATTTTTTCTGATTCTTCGCGAAGTTGCCAACGTGCCAAACTTGAGACAAAGATGTAATGTGTAAATAAAAATGTATGAATCCAACAAGCCCCCACGTGCTTTTGCGGACCTGCTTGTAATAATTTATATTTATTCGTCCAATAAAGATATTATTATTAGTAGTAGTAATATAAAAGAAGTAGCAGTGAAACCTAAATCTGGCACTTGTTTCTGTCTTTTTTTTTAATTTAAACTCAAAGTTGACGCATAAAAACTCAACGACCAGCAGTGAAACACAACTTGGGTACTTGTTTGGCAAACTAGGACCATTATACGCCGATCCCTGACCGAAAAAGGTCGAGTTTGGTTTTTGCTTGGCTTCTTCGGGCTAATCAAAGCCCTACATACTCAGAGAAAAGCAACGTTTGATTGAAGAACTGCGCTACACGAGTGTGGTGTCTGGAACGCATCTCCGACTGGTTTGTCTGCAGCATTCCAAACGGTGGCCACTAAACTTCTGCCTGATGACGTTATCAAATTGTCATGTGGTTGCAGTCCGCGATCTTGGAGGTGAGACAGAAGCGATTGTAGATGTAGCGAACTCCGTTTCTGCTTCATGTCGACCTCCAGTTTCAGAGTCCGCCGAAGTTTGACCAAGCAAGAGTTGGGACATTGCGATGACAACAACATTCGCGCTCACTCATGCCTTTCACCGATACTTCTAGTCCCCATCCGCCAGGATTGCAACATCCGCCAACATGACACACCGGCAGTTTTGACGACGTCAGTTCTCGCCACTTCGGGACAATTTTTAATGTATGGGCGGAATGGTACGGTAAAGACACCAGTCCTAACCACGTTCCAGGCACCATAGGTATGACTTGAGCGTAGGTGTGCGCAACGCGACACGGTAAGCTCGATCACGAAATCGCGCAATATTTGAACAAAATGTGTTACACGAGAAAAGCGACACGCTAGACTGACACACAGTTCACGTGACGTTGCGGCGTCACGACACCTGGCGTCGAGTTCGGGTATCATTTAACGTCATGATTCCACGTGGTGTCACACAAAGACACAAACACACAGTATGTGACCAGCTTATTTGTAACACATCCGGCGCGTGTATGAGCTTATCAGATATCATTATAAGACCAGCTTATCTTTCTTGCAGTTTCGAGCAAGAGTTGGATCTGGTATTTCTTTGAATAAATCCTTCATCGTTAAGATAAACACTAGAAAATCCTGCGCTTGCAACTTCTGTAAAAAGAGTTATGCTTTTTAGCTTAGTTTTATTTCTTTTTCTCAATAGATTAAGCTGTCGAGCGCCATGCAGTTTATGTTTTTTTTTTTTTTATTTTCAAGCATAAAATATTTTAAAATGCTAATTATGAAGCCCAGTTTCAATTTACCAGCTAAGACTGTTTAATGTTTTATGCATCTGCCTGCAAACTACCGGATATTCTTCTGCTGCTGAGCAAACTGAAACGCTCGCTCATTGGAAAATAATTGTCAAGAGTTGGGATTAATGGGGCAGCTTCTGGAGTGTATCTGCAACTGAATCCCGCAATTTATATTTAAACAATAAACTTTTGTTCCACGGAAATACACTTTTACTTTCAGTATCAAAACGACAAAGCGTATTGCGAGAAATAAATTAGAATCTACATTACATCCTTTAAAAAAAAGCAAAACGAACAGGCCACCGGTGTTCTTTTTAAAATAGCGATTCGTTTCTCTTTACAAAAAATGGCATTAATGATTTAAGCTGTCAAATATTACCAAGACAGGAAACCAAACAAACAAAAAAGCTATTTCTAGCTATTCTTACTTCGTGTTCTCTTCTGTCGCATTGACAACGCAACTGAACTTAAATTGCTTATATTTTATTTACACGTATTTCTGGAGTAGATAGCTTGAAAGAAAATACGCACGCAGTTGTAATTTTGTTTTTTCACTTTAAAACACATAAATATTAAACCAGAAACACCCAAGCCCGTGCGAAAGGCCGGAGAAAGGTAAGAATGCAAAAAATGGCAGTTAGTTCAAATTTTCTGTTGACAGGATGTCAAAACCACTTTAAGACAAGGCGATTTGGGCGAAGCCATACGTTTCACTTTTTGACATTGAAAGAATTGCTGCGAGATTAGACTCGAGAGAAAAAATATATAGTTTGCGGTAGCACAATATGAATGCTAACTGATTCAGAAAAAAACGCGCAGAAAAAAAATTTTTTAAGCCTAACGAATAATCACTGAGAAGAAAGTAATCGAAAACATTATATTACATTGATATTTCGAGTACAAAATGTATTCGAAATCTATTAATGCATGTGAAGACAAAGTAGCTCAGAAATTTTGTGCAACAATACCTGAACATGAAAAAGATAACAAATAAATGTATGTTGCGAACTTTTATAAAATAATTACGGTAATAATACTAACGTAAAACAAAAAACAAAGTAGCGATATTACAAAAAAAAAACATTAATGAAACCTGGTCCAACAACAAAACACTGCGCGAAACATTTAGAACAAAAAGTAAATGGTCGTCTTTTTTCTTGTATTTTACTCAGACAGAAAAAAAATATATCAATTCTCGACACCCAGGTTAACGCTCTAAATATTCGCATTCCACCAAGAAACTAGTATTCTCAACATTAGTTTAGCTGCAAGATAGAAAGAGATCAAAAACATCTTATTACCCATTCGTGCTAACTCTGCCGAACTTCGTTCACTCTTCCACAAAGACTTCTCGGTATCAACTTACCGAAGAAAAATTGTACAAGGTTCCGTTGGAACAAAACACACTGTGAGCAAACGACTGCAAAATCAGCTCTTCTCGAGAAAGACGATACCTTATAAGTTCACGGTAATTGGTACCAAAGTCAACAAGAAAAAAAAAAAAAAAAAAAAAAAAAATGGGTGCCTAAAATTGGTCACGCCGTGTCTCCAGCAGCAAGCAGCATCATGGACGCGAGTAGGGAGTTCTAAAGTCGAGGAGAAAACAAAAAAAGTAAGCGTCCGCCACGTTAGGCCTAAAGAAGAGCCGTCGATGCGAAACTCTGCCGAAAATCGGAGGACGGAACTGGGCGGAATAAAAAAAAAAAGGAGTAATGGGATCCTACGGTGGCATCCAAATTCACCGGAATTCGAGGGACTGCAACGAGCTTTCCTTTCTACCGGCACGTCACACGGGAAACTAAATCATGGTGAAATTAAAAAAAAAAAAAAAGAAAGAAAGTAAAGGGAACAAAAGACGTGTTCCCGCGGGCGCGGGTAAAACGGAACAAATAAAAGCGGGCCAAGGCGGTGTGCGGAACGGAACCGGAAGACGGAACGCGTGAATCCACAAAAAAAAAAAAAAAAAAAAAAAAAAAACGAAATGTGGCAGGCGGCGCGAAAGGAATAAAATAATAATATTAATAATAATAAAACGATTTCTTTAGAGCAGTAGGAATGTTAACACCAAAAGTTGTCGAAATTGTAATAGTGGCCACGTACGGTTAAATACAAAAAAAAACGTGAAATAAAATGGTGTGGATTGAGGTACTGTATCGAGGGAGGCAAAATAGAAGGAAAGGCGCATGCCCACGGGAGGACACATTCGGAAAGAGAAATTCAAAAGTCGGGTTCGTGAAAAGAGGGGCTACTGGTGAACTACTGATGGTGGATAAGCGAAAGTTCAATGATTGCCGTGCACACTGGAGAAAACAGCCGACACAAAGAAGGAACGCATAAATATTATCGACGCTAAGTTAAGTAAACTTGAAAAGAAAGATACAAAAATAAATAAGCAATTAAAAATATAAAATAAAGAAAAGACAACGAGAACACCACGAAGGCACTGATCACCTCCGGTGAAACAAAGGATGTCGCTGAAGCGACAATACTGGAGTATTGGAGGATGATGACAAAGCTTACTTGCACGAAGCAGACTGCGAAAAAACTTACCCAAATAGTGATAACTGAAGGGCGTGTCAAAAAAAATCACACCCGCGCGTATTGCACGTAATTTTTCTTGATTATTTCTCTGAGTATTTCTCTGCCTTACGTAAAAGTGGTTCTTTCGTAACCGAAATATTAACCGAGGTTCGCAATTTCTGGTAGATGTTACCAACACGCTCTTTAATTATCATGAGCACATTTTCGATCGTTTCATTTATTACTCGTCGAGTGAACCTACAACATTCATTACAATGTGCAGAAAGTGAAAAGAACTTGGCGGCCCCGGCTTGCAGTGCATTATGCATTGTCACGTGTACGGTACGTCATGAGTTTTTTTTTTGTTTTCTTTTTATTTGTTGGAGACGTTGTGAATATGCTTAAACAAAAAATACAAAAAAATAACGTGTTAGCACCTCTAGGAGAATGCCATAAAGATAGCCATCGCCAACTGCAAGCACATAACTCAATTCTATAGTTTTTGTGTGCGTGCGTTTTGTATTTTTATAAAAAAAATCACATTGTTTTTTGCAATATTTTAGTGAATCGTTTCGAGTAGGCTCGCCGTCAGATCTATGACATATTATGCTGCAAATTGCACACGCCTGTTAAAAGCAAATGTTGGAGGAATACTACTTGTCGGGGAAAGAAAAAAGTAAATCATAGATGAAAAAAAACAACAAAAAAAACAGGCGATGAAAAAGGAGGAAATAAAAAACAGTCAAAGAAAAAAGAGACATACGAGAGTGGAATGTAGAGTGCCGCTGAAGTATTTGAGTATTCGAAGGACCCCGCAGTCTCGTAATGATGACGCCTTCGGTGCTTGAAGACACGACACGACGGCTTTCGGGTCTTCCCAAATTCGTTTCTTTTTTTTTTTTTTATTTAATTTTTACTTACAAATTTGCGAGTCTTTTTATTTGCAGCCAAATAACGAGGAAATAAGAACTAAGGGAATAAAAACAGCGAAAAAAAAAATGAAGGTGCCGTTGGCGGGAGATTTTCGCCGACATTCAAGAAGGATATCGGAATTGCCTCCGGCGTGTCGTTGCGAGCCGATGCCTTCATCGGACGGATCGGACTATTGGCTTGTACCGGGTAACGCTCATCTGTATCGCGCGGGTAATCCAAGAAAAATCACTCGAATATCGAACGAAGAGGTAGTGCCATGCAAACCATAGCAGAGCGGTGACTGCGACCCTTAGCTACAATTTTAAGTAAGGTATGCGTCAAAAATTCAGTGAGAGGAGGTCATGAGAACAAGAGAGGACGTTAGAACGGCAGGCTTAGGTTGGAATGATTAAAGAGTAGACTAGGGCCACTACATAAGCTACGCTTTAAAGTAACGATCTTTACCCATCTAGGCTCTTAAACTCATGGTTGCATGTTTTCTAAAGCTGTACATGAATCCCACACACAAAAAAAAAACGCTTTTCTGACCACTTTTAAATGTTTCAACAGTTCGCGACAGAGCAAAGCAGTATTACACGAGCTTCTTAACAACAAATTTAATTTTGAGGAAGTCGCAATTTCGAATCATCATGATTGGCATTTGCGTCTGCTCTCCACGAAGCGTCGAGCAATGCGGCCACTACTGTAACACCGGGAAAACAGGGCCGATACTCTAAGCGTAGCTGATTTAGTGGTCCTAGTGTAGACATAGAGCTAGCCCTTCATCTCCACTGTACTCGTCGAATGCACTAAAACGCGGAACACCAGCGCCCGGCATTTGGCTCTCGCATTCAAACGCCTTCAACGAGGGCAGTGGAGAAAAAGGCAGCTAGCTTTAGCTCTACCCTCTAATCCTTCCAATCAGAGGTCGGCGTTCCAAAGTCCCCGCGTGACGTCGCCTGCTTCTCTCCCCCAGTTTCTCGGTGTATTAGTTCTCCCTTAGTCACCGAAAGAGATCGGATCTCAAAAAAATTCAAATAAGTGTGGTAAGTTATTTGCATTCACGTATCTTTGTAGGTTTCTTTCATATCTTGTTCTAGCGTTCTGCCGAATATTATTCCTTAGATCCAAGAAAAACTTCTATGGCATCGACATTGTGCTTGCATTTAATAATCATAATAAGAAGAAGAAGAAAAAGAAAAAGCAGAAGAAGAAGAAAAAGAAGAACTTGTAGGTAGGGGAAAGGAAATCACAGATTAAAAAAAAATAATAATAATGACCGAGGAGGAAATGAAAAAAAAAAATGAAGTAAAAAGAGGCATACGAGACAGGAATGTAGAGTGCCGCTGGAGTATTTGAGCATTTCTACGACCCCGCAGTTTCCTAAAGATAACGCCTTCGGTGCACGAAGGCACGATGGCTTTAGCGTCTTCATAATAATAATAATAATAATAACAATATTAAGAATATATACCTTAAATTTTTATCAAAAACAACCACGACGGCCTTCTCAACAATCTCAAAGGTTTGAAAGTTTTATGTAGTAAGTTCTTATAGTCGTGGATTTGGTTTATATTAACTTCATATAATCAGTCGGATAAAGAAAGTGCGCAAAACAAATATCGTTTGATGCAACTCTGCTTTTTATGACTGCACTTGAAGGGGTCATGGAATACATTTTTACGGTTGTAAGCTTGATTTCAAAGGAACGCGTATTACTAAGTTGGTTACAAGTAAATTGGCAGACGATAACATAGTCAGAAATGCTTTTGTATGTACCGTATGTGTGTGAATTTGTATGCGTAAAATATAACTATTCCTCTCCTTTCGCCTTCCTAAATCAATCTACATCTTCACCAGGATATAGTGCAACCTCTATACATTTGCGCGTCTTCTTGCTTTACAAACATTTCCCTGGGGCGCCTTAATGTTTAATTGAGTTATCTGTAACGCTGCGCTTCGCGTTAGCCAGAAACAAAATCAGACATATAAACACCTCTTTTGCGCACTCTCCATCTTCTGTTTAGCTTTTTTTTCTTCATATTATCATTCAAAAGTTCGTAGAAAACTTAAAAAAAAAAAAAACGAACAAAAGGCAGCGTAAAAGTAAAATCCAATTTGACTAACTTTCTGTTTCTTACTTTACGTTTCTGGTACAAGTTAGTCTATCGCTATTTTGTCAAGCGTTACGAGACAACCATTCTGCTAACGACACAGGCTCCTCGGGGATTCATTCTGCCGCTGGCAACTTCTCTCAATTTTATTCTCCGTGGATTACTTTTTTTTTTTTTAACGTCCATGCCACACTTGGTAGTTCAATTTGTCCCGGAAGTGCAACTGACATGCGATGGGAACATTTCGAACACAGAGTAGCCTCTGACTCTAACACTCCGTACATTCTGCGGACAGTGACAAGAATGCGTTTGTAGTGGACTTTAGTAAGAGACGACGACGAGAGGAGAATGAGAACCAGAGCACAAGACTGACGAGAGCTCGTGTGGTCAGTCCGCTGCAGATATCATTCGAAACCACTTCGTCATTTTAAGAGCATTAAACGAGTTATACGTTTTATACTTTTTGCCGCATCGACGCTAAAAAAAGAAAATTCAACCTATTATTATTGTTCCCGTAACTATATTCGGCGTCAGCTATTCTGTGCTAAGTTGTCAAAGCTATAGCTTAATTTCGCCAGTGGTGCAGCCCCGCACTGCATGTTTCGCGAACACCTGGCTTTGCCTCGCGTTTCATTCGCGTGCGTTCGGGCAAGTCGCCTTGACAGCGCTGCGGCAACTGCGCCTAGCCTTGACAACGCAGCACAAAATCTTTTACCACTAGTACAAATCTCCTCAACACTGAAAGTGGCTTAACGGCAAGTAGAACCGCATATTCTCCGGTAAATTTATTTACGACGAGCTGTGAACGTAATTTGCATAACTTCAAAGGGTAACAAAGGCTGTACTCTGACCCACTTTTTTCTTTGCAAAGTAATTCTAACATTTGCGAATATCACAAGTCCGCAGGTGTAAACTCACTTTGGTGAGATTTCATTGGTCACCTCAGCGACTGAAGGAAAAAAAAAACATCTGCAAAACAAAGAAACAATGATATGGATGCGTCGGAGTGCTCTCTTTCTAATTTATAATTGACGCGCCCACACATACCACCGAGTAGGATTCTATAAATTTATAAAATTTGAAGTCGCGTATAAAAGCGAAAAATTATGCAGCATTTTGTTTTTTGCGTAAATCCAGAAAATGGTGCAGCATGGTCGTAAAGGTAGACAATGTTTTTTTTTTTGTTCTTTTTCTGAAAATCCGGAAGCCATCAATCAGTTTTCTATACAAAAAAAAAGCATAGAGTGGAAGGGTCTACCCTGCACAGGGGCAGGAAGCACTTGGGAGCATGTTCACTTTTACTCCTTTTCATATATATACTTTTATAGTGTCATCCAACCAGTAGCTCGTATCACGAGAGCTGTAGCAGGGGCGTCTCCTCCAAAGCCCCAGAGACAGAGAGAAAAAGAAAGAAAGAAACAAAAAGAGAGAAAGAGATGACGTCACTACGCCGCAACAACAAATGTGCTCCTTGACCTCGTCGGAGGAAAGTAGCATCTGCCAGCGTCCTGTCCTCGTGACTGTCGGCACCCCCATAAAAGAAGCTCCGACTAATGCCCGACACGTCTCGGGGCGCGTTAAGCACTGCACCATCCAGCATTGTTTACGGGCCGGCACTTGTGTCCCGCTCCGACACACTATAGGGTCCTTTCCTTTCAGTAATAGCTATTGCGTGACGGACGTGTGAAAGGAATACCACATAGGAGACAAGGCCTGTTCCCCCTACCTCCAAACCGTTATCACTAGTGGATTCATGCAGCGCCGGCTACCTTGAGTCAGCATCGTCACCAGCACGTGAATTAGTTCGATCACTGCCTAACCATACATATTATATATATAGCATCCTTTACTTCTGTCTTATTTGTTAATATTCATGAATGCGGTATCTAGGATTACCGACAATGCATTCACCGGCGTCCCTCCATGTCGCATGTTTGTCGAGGAAACGAAGCTAACAAAGGGAAATTAATAATAATAATATTAATAATAATAAACATATATGTGTCCACTTCCTCGAATACGGGCGAGAATTGCGGAAGTTCTGGGACGACCCAGAGGCGATCTGTCTCATCACACGTCCAGCCCAGTGTCGGCTTTCCCCAGGAAACCGGCCTCAATCTTTCATCGTCACAACGGCTATCCGACCGGGCCCCATATGTTTGCGGTGGACCCGAGATTCCGGAACCAATCGCTCTTCGGTCGGTCTTCAAAGGCCACTCGATTCCGGCACGAGTCTGTCCATCGAGTCATTCCGCTCTCTTCGGGCTGTTATGGGAAACCGGCGACGCCAATGTGCCACACGGGATTGGGTGGAAATTCAAGCCTAAGTGATGGCGTGTCCCGTGCATTTCAGACTAGCGCAATCTGTAGGATGACGCTGAACGGGCGGGAAGAAGTCAGACGATTGTACGCACGTTTTGACGGCGTCAGTCGTGCAATGGCCACGAGACGCAGTGGCGCCCTCCGGTTTTAGGAGATAGCCGTCATTGTCTAGGTTTGGTAGTGAAACCAGGATGGCGTTCTGTGTAAGGTCAGGACGCATCGCTAAAGTTTCCGCGAAAAATAATCCGCTAAATTTAACAAAAAAAAATTGTTCTAGCCAATTTATAAGCACATTTTCGTTCCGCTAGAAAAGAAAATGTAGTTGTTAATTTTAGTACAAATTTACTGTGGTAAATATAACTGGCAAATTTAGGGGGAAATTTATGCATGCTGGCAGCGGTGTGCGCAGCGTCTCGGCCGTCGCCGCCGTACACTTTCGGGACTCGGCAAGAATGTGGGAACGTTTTTTAGTGGGTGGAAACGTTTGCTGTTAATGTACAAAAACTGCCGTACTTCACGTCAGAACCGTAAAAGTTATACGAACATGGGCCGGCGCTTTGCCCGTTCACATCGAAATCAGAAGACAAAGTAATTCTTTTCTTAAACATAGATTTGCAATTTTTCAATGTACGATTCTTTCCCATGCTGAGCGTAGATACTTTGGAAACAATGAAGAACAAAAATTACTCCTACGGGTTGTGTTACTTGTAGTTGAAGTGCAGTCACAAACTGAATGGTGCGCGATCACCGTTAAACATCCTGATGATTTCGGTGACGTAAACACACGAATCCGTGCAAGACTCGACGCTCCAACACCTACAGCATGAAAGCGTGCCTAGATATAGATCACAGGGTCAGCTTTAAGCTGCCTTGTGCAAGATAGGATTTTAAACTATTTCGAAAAGACAAAACGAAGGAATATTTCTGCTTGCACTTTGGTGATCACGGCATCGTTGTAAAGCTGGGATACAAGCCCAAGCAATACACAAAACCCAGATATGCATATACAAAAACACTTCTTTCTTACAAAAGTACGAGAAACAAATAAGTAAGTAGCAAAGTTACTGACTCAGAAATCAAAATCAAAAGCAATATTGAGCCGACAAACCAACAACAAAAAAACACGCGAGGCGTTATTAAACAAAATTGAGCAGCCTGCGTAAAATTCAGGGTCCAGTCACAGCGATAGCTGCGACTTGTAGCGGCGAAGTCGTTGGGCATAGCCGTCGCGTTTACGCAGCGTCAGCGGCGTCAACAAAAGCGTTTTGGACATAATAAACATCTAAACATTTTGTACCGAACAATCTTTTTTTCCGGGAGCGCGTGAAAGCTTGTTTCCCAGCACGGGTTCTTGGCATTGACAGTGCTACGACAGAAATTTGTTATAGTTGTTTGTCTTTTTGTGAGCGTTTTTTTAGATAGCGCGTGTAGCGGGCGTCGTGCACAACAAAACCCCCTAAGTTTAAAACGGGTCGTGAACGCCGTCGCGAAGCTCTGTGGTAACGCCTCCGCTTCGTACGCTGCGGACCCGGGTTCAATTTCCGCGGACAGCGGGCAATCCCTTTCAAGGATTCGGCAACATCGACGACAGACATCCTACAACATCCACAAGAACTACAACATCCCACAAAATTCACATAAACTACAACATCTGCAGCACCATTTACAACAGCATCTACAACAACATTTGCAACAGCATCTACAACAACATTTACAATAGCACCTACGACAACACCTACAATAGCATTTACAACAACATCTACGACAACATCTACACCAACATCGACAACATCAACAACGGACGACGTTTTCAATGGTTGGAAGAGGCCAAAACCGTTATCGCTGTAGAACGCGTATCTCCCGGTTTGCGTTCTCCTACCACGGCAGCATCGACATTTTTTTCACCGTCGTGATTCGTCTTTAGCGAACCTAGATTTCTGTGTTTCCAGTTGCTCGATGGGGGTCACGTGGTATGGGCCGAGTTTGCATTAATGGCTGTGATGAGAAGGAGTGGAATAACGCCATTCGTCTGCGAGCGTCTCTAACTCTGCTCAGCCTCTCCTCCCTTCTCCTACTCCCGAAACGACAACTCAAGCATGCGCATGACCTTACCCAATTTTCGCAGGAAATGATCGCCATTAAACTGCAAAATCTCACCATGAATAAAGTTTCTCCCCTCGTAAGTCTAGGCTCTCTATTCGTGTGTCTACCTATACAGAGCGCAAGGTCGTCTGCTTCTTGCACGGGGGTTGCGATGATGTCAGAACGCAGAGCTCTCATTAACTTATTAAAAATATAGTGTGTAGACCTCGACACATCTAGCATTGAGGTCAACCCACTATCCTTTAAATCAAAGCCAATCGGAGCTCAGCGTCGTTCTGACGTCATCGCAGCTCCTGCCCAAAAAGCAGACGACTTGCTCTCCCAGTACGAAGCTCCGGATCGTCTGCTTCTTTTGCACGGGTCGTGTTGACATCAAAACGCCGATCTTTGATTGGCTCTGATTGAAAGCATATTGGGTAAACCTTGAGGGAGCTTGCTTTGACGTCTACCCACTATCTTCAATCAGAGCCAATCAGAGCTCGTCAGCGTTCTGACGTCACCACAACCCCTACGAAAGAAGCAGACGAACTAGCGCTCCACATAGGTTCCCTTTGGAAGCCAGCCTCATCAATCAAACGCGTTCTGGAGGCATATTAGGCCAACATTTGACGACACAAAGAATAAAAATAGAAGGTTACACCACTCCGGAACAACCAAAAACAACATCCAATGTAGATGAGCTATATGATTGCAAAAAGTGAGGGGCTTTGGGAAGGAGCATTCATAGCACCGCTAGCACGACTTCTTTTGCATTGTTTTGCCCGCGAGTTTGTCATTTTGTTGCTGCTTTCTGTGGCAGAACACTCCACATACGGTCACCGCATCAGTGGTTGCCGATCGATAGTAATTGATCACCTCATTCTTCCGACTCTCAAGCGGAAGTTGTTGGGCTATCGGGCTATCGGTAGTGGAAAGACAGTTGCGTATATTTTTTTTATTGTATGTTTTTTTGTCCTTTTTTCTTAGAGTAATATGCAGATTTATATCACGCACTTCCAGGAGTGAATCCGAGGCCATCATCCTAATTCCTGGTTGTGAATAGCAGTTTGCGCCATAAGTAGATGAGATACCTGTTCCCGAGTGACACAGTTCTTTACGTCCATTTATGTTTTGCCTCATGTTTCGGGATTTGAAAGCTTAAACAAGCCAAGATATTGTCACGAATGACACTTGATGAGGCGATAATAACTGAAGAAACTAAAGGTTTAATGGGGCGAACTTGGGCCCAAAACAAAAAGGAAACAGAAGATAACAGTAGAGCATCGTGGGCGTCGATGCCGGCGTAACAGCAGGATCGTACGCTGAGGGGCGAGACTGACTCTGTTCGCCCCCATATCCCTTATGTACCCTAGTGGGTTTCTGGAACATTCGGCTTAGAACTTTCGGCGCGTAGAACATTCGAAACTTAACCAGACGAGAATGTTCTCGAACTTATCAGAACGCCAAGTTGAATAAATAAATAAAAAAGACATGCCATGCGCTGGCTTGAATCGAACATAGACCTTCCATGCGACACTCACGCGCGCTAACCATTCGGCCACGCACGAGCTCGCTCGGCAGCGCGAGTGGCAATATAACCAAACTTTATAGTATTTTGCCAGAGTATGGGTATTTTTTTGCCCTAAATTACCAAAACAAATGTCAATATTGGACTTTAGTTCCTGGTTGTTGACTTGTTTTGGCCTCAGTTGCCGAGAAAGTGCCATAATTAGGTCTCACTTCTGGTTTCTCGGTTGTCACGTACAACAATTGGCTCGTGTCTGGCACAACGTCAATTATGAGGCAAACCAAGCATAAGGAAGGCTTTTTTTTTTTTCTGTACAGCCAGGGCTAAAAGAAAGGGCTTTGTCCGAACCAATACCTTGGAGTTAAAACCTTATTAGTCCCATGTTAGACCCCAAGAGTGCCAGACTTGGGCAAAGTAAGGGGCTCCTCCGGCGAGCTGCCTGGGATCTCATTAACAACACTGCATGAGCTAATTGGAAGAATTGTAGCGTCAGCGCATGCGTTCAATATTCACTAGCAACTAAAAACAAAAAGAGCGTCATAACAATCAATCCTAATATCACGGAGCAAACTTTGAGAATGCGATGAATCATCAATTTATTATGGCCAAAATTTGCGGAACCCGCCACGCCTTAAGTAATTATAAATGACACTCTGGCTCAATCTGAGCCATCTTTAGACGCCATGTTCTACCGTTAAAAGCATCAATCTCCCGTCATTGAACGCGAGAGCCACTTCAGTTGTCTTGACTCCTGCGCGAACTTTCAACCTTGGATGAAGTTTCGGCTTTTTTTGAGCCTTGAATGTTTACACGCAGCCACAGCGCTACGCAAGTCAGTCAGTATTGCCAGAAACAAAGCGACCAAAAGAGACCCCTTGCTTTTCTTTTTTTCAAGAACCACAAGAACAACGACGGGATAATAAGGAGTACAAAGGTAAAAACAACGTGTCACTGGCGGTGACTGAGTTCAGGCAGCGACTTCTTGCGTGCCGCCTCTGATCACCCTTATCAAACCTGATCAGAGGCGGCGATGTGCCCGTTGCCGACTCGAGTCCGCCGCCACGCAGAGAAGTCCGCTGCTTGTGCCCTGTAGTCAGGCAGCCGAGCTGGGGAGCCCTCAGGGTGCCCACAAAGCTCAGCAGTTCAGTAGGGTCAAGAATAATATATATGTGCATTTGCAGGCCGACGCCATGTTTAATGGAGCATACAGACTATTTACCTCATGGGTCTCAAAGGCATCGCTACTATATCTCCCGACTCCTATGCAATCTTTTATGCTTAAAAATGTATTAAATACCTTGTGTGCGTGGTACCCAGGTGCCGTCACCAAATTCCGTAGCCGTGAATTTTCAACTAGAAAGGAATTCTCGGGCATCGCGAGCGTTTTAACATGCTTGAGTAATCCAATGGTGAAGACGTGTCTCTTACAATGTGTTTTGCAGTCAAACACAAGCCTTCTTAAAATCTGTGAATCATAGTGCAGAAAATGTGTGAATCCTTGTGCAGACAGCCACAAATTTCTTTGGCAATAATGTCCCGTAATGTCATTGTTGCGGTAATGACTCCACCTTAGTTTTTAAATGTGTCAAACGTACGTTGATGAATGTTTCTAATAGTCAAAGTCGAACTTATTCGAGAATAAAAGTGTTAAAAATAGCCATGCACTGTTAGTATGAACTCCTCCGTTTCCCCGACAAATCGTTCATAATTCGTGCATTCCACGATGACGAGATCAAATACAATTGTCTCAATCACTCGATAGACCCGCGGTTTATTGTCGTGCCGAGATTGTGCGCGCGTTATGATTTGCGATGCTCGGTTGCGGGGGAACTTTGGATGGCTTCGGATAGACAGCACACGACACATCCTTGTGCTCCCCGGATTAATGACAATGATTGAGGTAAGTATAGATTTATTCGGAAGAGGAATGTGGTGTCACAAGCATGTTGTAATGAGACGTTTTCGATGGGTTCTGCTTCTTTCGCAGGCGCGTCTAAGTCCTTGAAGTCTTAGTAATTTTGGATTTCAAGAAATCTGTCACAATCCTCGCTACCGCGATCACCATCACGAGCCATTAAATTACTTCTTCAGATCCAGAAACGAAAGGTACGTTGCCATGTTTCAGTTCAGCCGGCCGCGTTCTGCTGGCCTTGCGGTCTGTGTAGATTTGTAGAAATTGGCGACGAGGAAAAAAGAAGTCATTTAGGTTCCTTTGGCGTCGCAAGTTCTCGACGTATTCTACAGCTACCAGGCTTTCTTCAAGCTCCTGTGTATGACATGCCCACGTTTGGCAGAATTGAGGGAGATGGTGAGGGCTGGCCGTCATACGCCGAACGTCTTGAAGCTTTTTTTTTTCAGCGTACGACGTTGCCGATGACAAGAAAAAGGGCATTTTTCTTCACTTCTTCCGGCGCGAAGACCTAATCCCTACCACGAGATCTGATGAAGCCCGCCAAACCACAAGATAAGGCCTTAGACGAAGTTCTTACCGTTCTCTGGAGTCACTACTGCCCCAAGCCTTCTGCCGTTGTTCATTTTTATCGTTTCAATTCGTCTGTTCGCGCGGAAGGGGAAGCCATAAGCAATTTTGTTGCAGCATTGAAGAGCCTGTCAAACCACTGTAGTCTTGAAACACGGCTAGGAAACATGCTCAGAGACCGCATGGTCTGCGGAATAAACAAAGTTACAATCCAGACCAGGCTCCTAGAGCAGCCGGACCTCACGTTCGGGGATGCTGTGCAGAGAGCTTTGGCCCTGGAGGCCACGAGAAGGACGCCGGAGAGATTTTCCAAGCAAGCTCTAGCAGCAATACGTTCATGACTCACCGCGTCACGACATTGGTGGGAGACGTCACCTGCTACCCCTGCGGAGGTGGACACCTTGCGTCCAGCTGCAATCATGTGAATACCACGTGCAACTACGGTAGGAAGCGGAAACACCGGTCCAATGTGTGTAATTCAAAACAGAAGAAAGCCCAGTCGTCGAAGAGCAAACCTGCTAAACGGCACTTTTCAGGGCCAGGACGTAAGTCCCGTCCACCCCAGACACAGTCCAGAGAACGCTCTAGATGACAACGCTGAGGACGCCGGAGTGGTAGCCTCCGAAGTTTTTGACATGTGGCAGGTTGAAAGTGCTGCATAGTCACCGCCTTTCACTGTCACTGTCAACGTGTGCGGCAAGCCACTTTTCAAGGAGATGGATAAGGGAGCGACTGTGTCCGTCATGTTAATAAAACGTTTTCAGGAGTTACATCCAGCTGTACCGGTCGAGCCATCCAGGGTGCTGTTGCTAAGTTACTACGGGAAACTGGCTACGGTCCAAGGCAAAATAGACGCAAGAGTACAGTTCCAAGACAAAACGGCTTTGTACCTTACAGAAGATGGTTGACCAAAACTGCTTGGACGCAATTAAATTTGAGAGCTGGGAATCAACTTTTTAGAGGTAGACACGACTGTTCATTTCCTCTAGGATGTGAAATCTCTAGTTCACTAGTTTTCGGAAGTCTACGAGGAAAGCCTTGGCACCTTCAAGGGCACCGGAACCAGTATTCATTTTCCACAAGATGCCCCTCCGAAGTTCTTCAAGCCACACCCGCTACCTTTCGCCTTGAAGGGTGAAGTTACGCAAGATCTTCAGCGGCTAGAAAGAGAGGGTGTTATAGTACCGGTCAGGAACTTTAACCTTGGCTGCGCCCATTGTTCCGGTGGCAGAGCAGGATGGCCGTGTGAGGATTTGTGGAGACTTCAAAGTTACCGTAAATCCAGTGGCAACATTAGAAAAGTACCCCATTCCAAGAATCGAAGACCTGTGGGCCACGCTTTCCGTGGACGAGAAATTTACAAAGTTGGATTTGAGGGATGCCTACCAGCAAGTCGTTCTCAAACAAGACTCCAGGAAGTACGTGACCATTTCAACACACAAAGGCTTGTTCCAGTACACCCGTCTTCCTTTCGGAGTGTCCTCTGTCTCGGCTATCTTCCAGCAGGAGATAGGGAACTTGTTTTAAAAACTGCCACACGTTGCTGTGTACTTTGACGAAATTCTTGTCACTGGCAAAACCGACTCAGATCACCTTCTCAACCTTTGTTCGGTTCTCGCTCGTCTTCGGTACGTTGCCCATAGGCTGAGATCCGACAAGTGCCTTTTTTTCTTGCCTCGGGTAGAATACCTTGGGCCCGTTATCAGCAAGGAAGGACGTTCACCAGGTCTTGGCAAGGTGGCAGCTGTCCTGCAAGCCCCGACGCCACGAAATGTCAAGGAACTTCAACGTTTCCTTGGTTTGATCAACATTTTTGCGACGATTCCTTCCAAACCTCTCTGGACGCCTTCGTCCACTGAATTTGCTTCTCACTGACGGGAAGAAGTGGGAGTGGGGAAGAAGTCAAGAGTACATCTTCCCCACTTCCACTTCAAGCAAGCATCTCTTCACCTCAGCTCCAGTTTTCGCTCATTTTAACCCAGAGAAGCCTGTGTGCCTTAGTTCCGATGCCTCACCATACGGGATCGGCGTAGCCTTGGCACACCGGAAAGTCGATGGTCAAGAACGACCCATCGCCTTCGCATCCAGAAGCTTGTCACTAGCCGAACAGAACTACAGCCAGCTCGACAAAGAGGCATTAGCCTTGGTGCACAGTGTTGAGCAGTTCCACCAGTACCTGTAGGGAAACCCATTCCAAGCCTTCACAGACCACAAGCCTCCACTTGGTTTGCTGAGTCCTGACAAGCCAATCCCAGTACACGTTTCGCTTCGACTCATTAGGTGGGCTCTCAAGCTTTCTGCCTTACAGGTACCAGCTTCTCTACAAACCGGGAAAAAAATTGGGTCACGCAGATGCCTTCAGTAGGCTGCCAGTGCTGACAAACAGTGTTTCAGCAACTGTGCCGGCTGACATCTTTATGCTCGAAGATGCTTATCACAGTCTTCTTTCACCCGCTGCCGTGTCTCAAGCGACCAAAAATGATCCGATTTTGTGGAACGTGGTGTTTGCTGTCCTTAGAGGAGAGAGCATTACATTGTGACCAGAAGGGAACTTTTTCCGTGCTAGGAGTACTGAACTAAGCCTTCACGACGGGTGTTTGCTCTGGAGAGAACGAGGGGTTTTCCGACAGGTGTTGCAAGATCGAGTCCCGAAGCTTCTTCATGCAGGCCATCCTAGCATTGATAAAACCTAAACGGTTGCCAAAATCCACGTCTGGTGGCCGGGTATTGACAATGATATTGCCAAAAACGCAAAGAGCTGCGCAGTTTGCCAAGCTCATCAATGGGCTCCACAGCCAGTTCAACAGACACCCTTGCCTTTTCCACAAAAGGCTTGGTCCAGACTCCACGCTGACTTCGGAGGCCCATTCATGGGGCGAACCCTCTTAGTCAATGTGGATGCACTCTCAAAATGAATGGAAGTCTTACGCATGCCATCCACCTCGACTGAAGCCACTATCACAGCTTTGCGAACGGCATTTGCCCAGCATGGACTACAAGATTTGATAGTATCAGATAATTCTCCAGCCTTTGCAATAGTGCACAACACTTGGAATTCCTAACACGCAACGGTATACGCCGCATGCTTGTACAACCCTATTATCCAGGTTCGAATGGTGCAGCGGAGCGTGTTGTTCAGACTGTCAAGAACAAGCCGAAAAAAGTGCATCTGGCTGTTTTCAGACTCAGATATCTAGGATTCTTTCTCACTACAAGACCACTCCGCATGAGGTCACTGGTAGAGCGCCGTGCGAGCTACTGACCGGGAGACGTTTTAAAACGCCGCTAGATGTCCTCCGGCCAAGCCTCCAGCCCCTTGTGGTAAATTATGCAGTCGCAAAGGGGGAGGCCTATCACGCCTCTACGCTATCTATTGACTGTCATTCGAGGTCGTGGCGTCATACGCCCGCTGCGATATGCCTTGATACGTCACGATCCACCCGTGATGTCGTGAGTTCACGTCGGGAGGCACAGCTCCTTACGCGGACTCACAGCGGCGGACTCGCGCTGTTGGCTCCCGAATAACAGAGCGTACATACACTCTTTGTCATTCGGGAGCCAGCTGCGCACGCCGACGATCACCTGCGGACTAAGTATGCTGGACTTAGAACGCTTTCTATGTGCTTTGAGTGCTTACGAATTACCTATCAAAGGCTACACATGTATGTTGTCTTGGCGCGTTCAATGATACTTGTTCGTCACACTCATGCCGGGCACTACTCGCCTTAAATCTAGTACATATACACATTCTGCAGAAAAAAAAAGTATTGCCCAGTCATTCCCGGAAACATTTTTTTTATTTATATATATGTAGCAGACTATCTATATTAACGGGATCTATATTAACGACACATTAACGTTTTTACAGCTTTTAATGAAAGACAGCCCGCATGAACTGCTTTGCTCTTACCTGTAATCACCGCTGCCTGGATCCTGAGTACCGGAAGCTTAAAACAAACAGGCCGGATAAAACCCCGGCAGTATCCTTTATTTAAGCTCCATCGCCAACATCACCGTTATAAAAGAACAAAGCATGCGTTTCGTCGAGAGCCTGTTGCTTTGTTTACGGTCTGACATTTTCCCCCGGTATCGTTCACTTTGATCGGCCGCTCAGGCGACGGTCCACGCACCAAACTGTTTAATCCAATTATTCAGCGTGTTATCACATCTCCAGTTTCATTTTCTTTTTTTTAATGTGTGTTCGTGCCTTTCATTTTTCGCAAGGATGGGGATAAGAAAAAACGCGCCCGTGCTGTTTATCCATCTCTTATCATCCGCGTTTCCGCGACGCCGGTTTTGCGCCCGTTGCACGAGTACAACTATGCGCACGACCGCACTCTCCAAGAGCCCCAAAATGTTTCTCAAACTTACTACTTTTTTGTGTGTGGCTTTTGATGATTGGATGGATGCTAACGGCTGTACCCTTAATAATGGGCGGTAGCTTGCGCCACCTAGTGCGTATGTGTGTGCTTCATCTCTACCGTATTCTTCTACTTTCTTATTTTCTTTCCTAGTCTCAACCAACACCGCCCGCCGGTTGGTGTCAGGGGCACAAAACGTACACGGGCGCCATGCCTTTCCTTGAACACCTCCACACCGAGTGGCGCTGTGCAAGAAAAGTGCAATGAAATACAATACAAAGTAAACACCGGAAGAATTATTTATTTCCTTTGCCAATGGTGCTCTGTAAGTTTCTCATTCAAACGATGTGATTATATGCACTAATTAAAAAGGCGATTAATTAACAACATTGAATAAATTACTTGAATTATTGGGAGAATTTGATTCTTGCATTATGTCCTATTAAGCTTATAACTCACCTATAACTCACCTTCACAGGCCGCATTAGAATAAGTTTAACCCTATTTTTAAAACAAGTTGTGTAGCATGACAAAAAACTATGCGGAGCGCAACTTCGTCTGATCCTTTTGTAGGGGTTGAGGTTGGGTTGAAGGATAGTAGGTACACCTTGAGGTAAGCTTTAAGTTGAGTCAATTAAAGCTCGGCGTTTTGACGTCACCAGAACACCCGCAAACGAAGCAGACGAACTTTTACTCAATATCTAAATGCCACTGAACCTTCACGCGGCTTCGTAACAAAGATATATGAAGTACACGTACACTGAGTGACACTGCTAGTGCGAACACGACATCGGCGCTTTTTCGCATTTTACTTGGAAATGGTACTGGCGTGCTCCGCATTGTGTCGCCTAATTTAGTGCCTGTATTCGCCGACAGCATAAGGAACACAAGGTGTGGCTTGCTGAGTTTACGATCCTTGCTCAGCGGTTCGCTCTTCGGAATGCGCGCTGGCCAGCCGCAGTAGCAGAACGACGCGCTTAAAGAAGGTTGGGAAATTTTCGCCGCTGCAAAGCCACGGAGCGACAGTATCCTCGTTGGCCATTCACAACGCGGCGGGCGATCACGTGAAAGGAGAAGGAGCACAGCGCGAAAGTCGTGCGCATAAGGTGGCGTTTCCGCGTTTCGAGCAGAGGACATTCAGAGAAAATACGGAGCCGATCTGGGTTTCTCGTGCTTGGTTCTTTTCGGCGGGCCCTATTTGCTGCTTCGCTGGTTTGTCAAGCCTCGGACGGGTCTGGTCTGTGTGTCTAAGTTTCGTGAAGAATCTTTGTGAGGTCGATTTCTTCTTTCCTATTTTCTTTCCTGTCACAACATGTATGTATTCACATTGATTGAAAATGACTCAAAAACCTGTGAGACAAAGACCTTTAAAAAAAAACGCCAAGCAAATGCACACCAATATTGTTGTGTTTGTATGTATTTTATAAGTCTCTCTTTAGTTTTAATAAAATCAAATAAAAAATAACAAAAAATATTTGAAGCCATTCCACTCTGTGAAACTAATTGGCCATCGAACCTGTAGACCACCACTCCAAATGATTGACCAAGAAACACACAAAAGCACTCCACCTAATGTTTATTTACAGTATATATACATTCTTTTCAAACGGTAGTGATGATTGCTTTGATATCGCAATGATATACACTAATGGGTTCCATTTCAACTTTGCTGATATTTTTTGCTAAATTTAAATCTATATGTAACCGATGGCGCTCGTCATAAACACGTCGTTCCTCGGGAGTCATTACTATACGTGGCTTTCCCATAGCAACTGCAGTACACAATGAAATGCCCTGCTCGGCAGCTGCTGCTTTTATATAAGTAATGCAGTGACGTCACCCGACTCGAGCGGGAGAAGGCCCATTGCTCTCGTATGTATCTTCATTATCACACGTTTCAACGTCTTTTCTTATCAAAAGCATGTCCAGGTGACGTCGCACGTGCATTTCCTTACAATGGAGCGCTTTTACATGCAATTAGTTACTTGTTTTTGCACACGGATACCAAAAATGCATGAGACCTTAGACATATAAAGTTTCGTTGTAAGGCGACTAATAATACAGCGAGGTTGTTACTGCAAGCCAGAAAAAACAACTGGATTTGTCCGCTTGCTGCAAGCAAGAATGGGCACCGCAGCGGCAGAAAATGTTCATGGTTCGTGAAACCTTCCGAACGCTGCCGGCACCCCGCTAACGGCTGTGATTTTAACCGTGAAAGGGGAGAAGGTACATAACGCTAGCTAGTAATAGAAACAAAATGCAGCGTGTATTAACTAGATACAACTAGTACCTAATATTTACAATCACCTATCTCTAAAACAAAGAAACATCCTTTTAATAAAAATAGAGTATTCGTTACCAAATACTTACTTAACTATGCATAGCCACAGAAATTACGCTAGTCTGTGACGAGGCGCCTACATGTAGGGGAAATCCAGTGATCTCAGTGACGGAGCTTGTTCCGAACAGATTCAATTCGCCCGCTACGTAAAAATCCCAAGAACCGAACGAAACAAGCACACCTCCGGAAAAAGGCCAAAGAAGTTTATAGCGAAAGAGTCTCTCTGAAATGTTTACCGATGGTGCACTATAGCGAGTAACCATTTTTCCGGAGTGAAATTGGAGCTTACCGGTGTGTCCGCGTGGGTTTCGAAGAAATATAATTTCACGCGGGAGTAAGCTATATATATATATATATATATATATATATATATATATATATATATAATAAGTTTTCCTGGACGTCTTCAACTGCTGTTGTTTTAATCAAAGTAACAGGGCGGATCACACAGCTTTCCCAAGAGTTAAATATGAGCCGAGGAAAACAAGTTTTGAGACGGAAGCAAGCAATTTCTCGTACCATGATTTTTATTAAAATAAATTTGTAAATACGAACAAAACCGATTTCTATTCAATGAAGAAAACTAGAAAGGTGAAATAAATGTAACTTTCTAGAATATCGAGAGCAGCTCTTTCGTTTATACTTTACAGGAACCTTCACGGAGCCTCTTCTGGCGTTCGATGTCTTGCTAAAACAAACTGTCTTGCAGCTTCGTGCGAGTGTTGTCTACAAGCTCTAATTTATGGTCGTAAAGTACCTCAAGACATGTAACTCGAAATATCTAAGTAGGCACCTTTTATGTACCTAAGCTAAACGCCTAGATAAGTAAATTTTTTTAACTAACGGAGGAGCTGTCGTCTTTACTGGAGGGCTCTCAATGAAGAGAAAATACCACAATACCGCAACCGAGACATTTTATGACGTAACTGTTTTATCTCAATTAAAGTGTGGAATAATATTGAAAATGCCATCGGAATAAAATATCGGCGAAGCAGTGCCGTTGTGGCATGAATTTTTGTTGAAATGTTAGTGTAGCCACCAGAGAGAGAGAGAGAGAGAGACTGGGAATTTCCTGGGAAGAAGAGGTTTTACAAGAGGCACCTCCTAGATATTGTTTTCTGTGACGCAATATGTAAAGGCGGCAAACCTTGTCTACTATGTTTAGTTGCTTAGTGCTTAAATTGAAACATTAGTATGCTGGGTTTTCGAAATTAACAGATTGCTCAACGGCTATATATATAAAATTGCTCTAAACGCTTCTCTATCAGTCTAGTTGGAACATTTATTATTATATACCTGTGGTCCTTTGTATTTTTGTCCAGTTAACACATAGAAGAACAATGACTGCACAACGATCATTCTAAAATCGCTTCTGGGTTGTTATTTCTAGAAAAAATATTGGCATCTGTTGAGTAATACAGGTGCTTTGCGTCTAACTGCATATGTACCTAGGTAACCTTTTTTTTTTAAATAAGTACACGGAGCGGCCGTAAGGACTAACACATTTGGCACGCCTCGCAAAATTCGAATTTCAAACGTACATAAGTGAAATGGGGCATGCGAACGTAGCTTTTTCAAACATTTTATGCGTATTATTAGAGATTAATTCTGAGGCGGCGAAATATTAAAACCAAAGCAAACATCGGAGGCCGTGTATTTTCTATGTCCTAAACCACCTAGGAGCAAGCTCACAAACCAGAGCGCTACGAACAGCCGGTATATGTCAAGGGAAATGCAGAACATCCGTTTCTGCTCTATTTTTAATATCTTCGAACCTCTGACTTGAGCCATAAAAAAAAAAGGTATACATACATCTTCTTGCGAAACTAGGTTCGCATTCCCACTTTAAAGTATGTACGTTTGGAATTCGAATTTTGCTAAGCGTGCCCGATTTGTTAGTCCTTACAACCGCACCCTGAATAAACCCACGTTCCTCACGTGCACTTTGGTACAAGCAACAAACTATCTTCGGTTTGTTATTGAACCAACTTTTGCACACCTTGTTTTGACTAGATCCGCGTTATAATGCACCGGCCGTAGACGTCCAAACACTTAATATAAAAATAAGGTGAAAACAAAAAAAAAACACCTACTTTCAGCATAATTATCCCCCTTCGGGAAGGTAGAAAGGGCGATATGCAGTTCGTGAGGAATTAACTATTAATCAAAGCCCCATAATTACTCCTTGCTATGAAAAATGGCTGGGCCCTCAGTAGCGTACAAATTAATATTTACAGCGTCCTCAATACATCAACGTGATATAAGTCGCCTCTGAATAATGCTAATATTTTGTATTGTTTCGAAGGCTTAACTTCGTTTATGTTTCATTCAGTTTAATCGAATATTTCCCTTGAGTTGCTTAGAGTTTTCGCCGCAGCAATATATAACTTCTGAAAGATAGGTCAATTTTTGAACAAACCTTCTTTCATATTTCATGTAGAGCTTTCTACCGTAATTTTATGTTGTATCGTCAAAATGTACACTTTTAATAATGTGCAAAATTTTTTTTCTTGCCATGTGACGACCCGGTCGGGTTGCTATTCAACAATTTTCTTTTTGTCTCGGCAGCCTTTCAGAGTAAACCTCCAAAACTAATGTATGAATTGGATTTGAATTGAATTGCATACGCTGTTTAACGGATTGGTCAAATTTTAAACTCCGTGCAGGTTTTTTTTTTTTTTTATTATGAACAGAGATATTAGCAAAATTGCACGCGTTACCAAAAAAAACAACAAAAAAAAACAACGGAACACGTTATTTAGTTTTTCCAAATAAAGGGAACATTTTATTGACGTACGGTACTTCCAAATAAAAGGAATGCGTTAGTGTTATCGACAAAAGGTAAAGTACGCGAAATTTCCTTTACTTTTCATCTATGAAATAAAAAATTTTACTGTTTTGACGTTACAGGTACGCACAAGTGCCATATTTCAAGAAACTATATGTCCATGAAAAAAATTAACATAATTACCTTATCTTTTTTTTAGGTCCACCTGAATACTTAGATGAAAAAACGCGCCTAGAAACACACACAAAAAAAACACAAGTGCAGTTTTCTTGCAGTCTTGTGAAGAATGGGTAACGAGTAACGTAACTAAGGTTACACGTTACTCGAAATAAGTAACGTAATTACGTTATTCCTTACTGTTTCGAAGGGCTGTGAGGAAAAGCTCACCGGAGAAAAGCTCACCAGAGAACAACTCACCGGAGAAAGACTCCCCGGAGAAAAGCTCACTGGCCCGCTTAAAGGGATGCGAAAAAAGTTCACCAATTGTTTTTTTTTTTTTTTTTTTTTTGTTCTTAGCGGATTGTGAGTCAAACGTGGCAATTTAACAGAATTAAGATTCGTCACTTTATTAAAATAATTGTCCTCTGTTTCGTAATATTCTTGAAGTTTATTGGACATATTTACTAATTCCTGAGAAATTAATAATCACCCATTATGTCTATTAATGACGCCGCAAGTGTAAAATTAGTATATTGAGCCCCGTAAAAAAGACAATTTATTGACAGTTTGTCCTGTCAAAAAAAGAAAGAGGTTTGTTTTTTTGCAAGTTAATACGTATAGCGGTGTGCGAACCGTTTCAGCTCTATTATTGCGCGGTGATGCAATCAGCGTCGGCTACACTGTTTTCTTTCTTTTTTTTCTTTTTTTTACTAATAAAACTTTACCTGCGTGAACAACTTTGCTCTGTCGTGTTCGTTGTCTCGACTACTTCTTCGTCGTTTGGGTTGTTTTTATCATGCATAACGTTTTCCAACACACCCAATTCGCTGCATTCCAGAGGGCTGGTTCTTACGTAGGTCACGAGTAACAACGGTGAAAATGTGCAGCTCTATAGGCCATGGGGATGACTTGCCGTAGAAGGGCACTATCACACAAAGGCAACGTGGGGAAACACTAGCACGAACGAGTAGAAAATGTGCATGTCCATGGAAGAAAGAGACCTCGATATCCTACTGACGGTTCTATCCTATATTCTAAGGTTGAAAAAAGATTCAAAGAGATTTTCGGGCACCGCGTTGCTGGGCCTGCACTTTCGAATTTTTGGCGTTTACAGTTTTGCATTTTAGGTTTTAGGTTTAGGTTTAACATTGTTGAGTTTTCGAACTTTTTCCTGTTTTTCATGTTCATAAAGTTTTCCGTTAGGCTTTCTTTGCCTAGAGAGTAAACCACAGGAAACACCGGCAACTATTAATTTGGAAGCAATATACACAATAAGCTTGACAAATAATATTTTAAAACGATGATAATAAATTGATGTATGTTACCCATGATCTGACACCCTCCATATAAAAAGAAGAGAAAAAATCAGTGAGCTTTTCTCCGCATGCGCTCAATGGCCGGTAAGCTTTTCTTCGCATCTGCCAGTTTTGTGGTGAGCTTTTCTCCCGTGAACTTTTCTCCTGAATTTTTGCTTCGAAAATGTAACGAGTTCGTTACTACGTTACCGGTAACGCCGTTAGAAATAACTCGTTACCGCCAACGCTGGGTTTAGTTGCCTCTACAAGCTAGCCCCCTTCAAAGCGGCTGAGCGCCGTTTGTGTCGTCTTGGAACATTTTGACATCCGTTCTGTTCCGCTGACCAGGCGATACACAATTTCAGCTTCGTGTTCCTCCCCAGGGGAAGTGACAGATCCGGTTCCGCGGTGTGGCGGAGCGCCTTTTTGCTTCCCATTTCCGGGGAGACAGCACTCGTACTCTATGGAGTGGCAGGAAGGAGAGGGAAGCGGGACTCTGGACGCATGCGGCTCTCTTCCCCGATTCCGGGATCGATATTATGCGAGCTCCGGGAGTCCGATGTCACTGCCGCAGTCTTTGAGTCGTGCTGCCATCTGCCGATTCCGGCCCGTGTTCTTGCACCCCGGAGTCGGCGCGGGCGTCTGCAGTGTCTGCTGGAATGCGTGACGTGTCGCGTCTGCTCGCTCCAAAGTTTCCGGGAACTGCCAAATGACTCTCTTTATATTCCGAAAACAAAATGTACGGTGCAGGGCGTGAAGGTTCCCTCGTTCCAGTGAAGGTTTATATTGGGAAGTTTGACTGCCGCCGAATGCCTTGTTATGTTTTCACCGGGAAAGATACGGGGAAAGATGCGCGAAAGATTGGGGTGCGAAAGTACTATTCGGCAAGTGACCGAATTGTTCAGCCGCTGAAGTAAATTGTGCCCGCTGTGAATATAAAATTTGCTGTCGAAATAAAATTTGGTGGTATGCTGTCGGTGACGGAAGTCGGATTAAAGAATTCCATTAATCTCCCAACTGTGAGAGTAAAATCAGAGTAGAAGAGTAAAGGTTTATATGCGGAAGTAACATTCGTAAAGTCTACCGCTGTTCCGGGTGCGCAAATAAAATGTGGCGGCTGTACTAATGTTTGAGTGTGGATTAAAGTTATGCATTACACTGTTTCAGCTGGGAGCAAAAACATGGTCCAGCAAACTGATTTTTTTTTTCCGTAGGAGCGACACTCGCCCTGTATACTAACAGGCTGCGGAAGGAAAGTTTGGTGGCGCACTCCAACCAATAACGTGGGCAATTTAACTTACCACTTGCAGGCCACACACGTACTCCACTTAGCTTCAGGCAGTGAAACTTTCTCACACATTAAAACTTATAAAAAATATTGAGTACATTTTGAAAACAATATTTGTAAACTTGATTTACATTTACAATCCTTGGACCCCATTTTTCCTTTTCAATTACGTTCAAATAAAAATGGTCTACCTTGGTTAAGGTGGGCTAGGTAGCTTTTTCTTAATTTTTTCCAGCGTCTGAAATTTAAAAAAAATTCTTCATCCTTCGAGGCGCGAATGCCGATCATTCGTGTAGTCAGTGGCCCCATCCGGAAGTCCAAACCATCTTGGCTAGCATAAACCAAAAGGGTAACGCAAACCTCAATTCGCAATCATCCCTAGGCCCAAGTCAAACCGAGGCAATCATTCGTCGCACTCGCCGCTAATCGACCTAACGCAATACCACCACCCAGAGCAAAAGGCCCATGCACGACGTCATCGCTTTTTGATCTTCGACCCACCACAAGAGGCAAACGCGTTCAAGCCTGACCAAAGCAGCGGCAAGGCAGCGGGAGCTTCCGTCGCGCTCGCTGTGGGGCGCTGCAAGACGAGAGAGGGGTAAGTCTAACGCACGTTAGGTGGCACTGCGTAGACCCACTAGTGATGACGTATGCAAGGGAAGGGGTGGGGGTGGCCTAGTCTTTTAGGTAGCACGGCCTAATGCATGCGATAGCAGCGGCTAACGACGTCGGGCTCCTCGGTGGAGACACAGCTCTCACACAAACTGCTCCTTTTAAAGTGTCGTTGTCATCATTCGCTCGTGCGAGGTTTCACTCAAGGAACTGCGCGTCCTCGCAGCTCGACAACGACCAGCGAATGTGGGCGAAAAAGGCAGAACGTGACCGAGTCTGGGACCATCTATCGCGGGCGCGCGCCCGCTGCCAGGAACGCCGAAATGCATGAGTTCGCACTTTGTCGTGGCGTGAGATCGTGAATAATGCACGAGACGGTGATAAACAGAAAATGAACGCCTAAATTTGAGGAAGGGTAAAAAAAAAATGGAGTGAATTGCGGGTAACCGTTTGGTAATCCGAGAGACTTGCAGCGTTGTGTAGAATCGCTGGCTTGATTTGTACGCTTGTTTTAATTAAAACTTTATGGTATTTGAACCTTCTTTTTATTATTATATTAGTCGTGACGTTAAGATATAAGAGTAAAACTGGTTCTAACGTACTAATCATTTGCCTAACAGAGAAATAAGCCACATTTCGTGATTGAAAACTTATAAGAAGTAGAACGTGGCAAGCCCCGAGTCGATAAGATGGCCAAAATTGGAAGCAAGAAGCGTGAATATCTTAAGACCCGCACTGTGTGTTTTAGGTTGTCAGGGAGCAATTGACCGATATAACCTCGATCGTTGACCCTAATAAAAGAATACAGTAAATCAATTTTAAGAAGGCGCTTGAGTAGCTCGAAACCAAGCAATAAGTATAAAAAATGTAATCACTTTAAAATAAAAAAAATACTTAGCTTTCCACGTTTGTAGATAAATAACTCCGAAGAGATGCACTTGAGGAATTCGTCGTTTCCCGCTCAGATACGCCTGTCAAATAAAAAAAATTCCGTCTCCCTTCCGGCAACAAAAATCTGTATTTTTTTTTTTTTTACATTAACGCGCTTGTAAGACACATCGGGAGGTCACCGATGACACGTATTAGGTGTTCGTATACTATAAACCTTCCGCAAACACGGAGGGCACTGATGACAGCCATGAAACTACGACACACCCACTCATTTACCTTGGAACTATAAGTATCTTCGACGTAATCCGTACTTTCTTTTTTCCGAGAAAAAATTTGAGTGCCGACCTTTCGGAGAGCTTGCTCGAGGCGGGTCTTGGGTACGCTAGTAAAATGTGTCGAAATTATACAGGACTGCCGAATTTACGTTGGCGAAAAAACAAATCGATGCAGTACTTGGGGAAATTAGGCAGACATAGATTGTTTCTGAAAGCTGGGCGTGTTGAAGATTGCAATTTGAATCGCTACATTTCATCCAGGTCGTACGATGACCTTCAAATGACCTCCAGATGTGCAAAAAAGAAATTTAGCGAAAATGATTTTTTTTGTTTGTTTTGTTTAAAAAAGGGTTTCAAGAACTTTGAAGCGATTTTTTTTACGAGTTTGTTTCACGATTTTGAGAAGTTTTAGCGCGTTTAAACAAACATCGCTACCCTTTTACAAAAGTGATTTTCAAAAAACATACTTAATAGGGTGTCCCCATTGACACCTTAAAAAACACAAGGTCGCCATGTTCCCGATTTTTACTTTCGTTTTTTCTTTTGTTTGTCTGTTTTTATTGAGACTTTACAGTCTCCAGTAACATGGCAAAAGCAGATATGCTCTGCCTGACTTGCCCCCTTTACCGGTTGACAATGCTCAGCACCACACGAAAAAACAGTAATCACAAACAATAAACAGTGAATAGAAAAAAAAAATAATTTTTTTTACAGTAAATACAGGAGAGTTGAGGTAGTTGAATATATGGCAGAGAAAAGGCACTTATAAAAATATAATTATAGCAGGCATACAAATAAGTGGTTAAATTCATTACACTTATATGTTTAAATATTTATATCGTTGCACCTTACAGAAGGTGATTTTTGATTAAATATTTATATATGTGGTTAGACTCAGATTTTCAAATAATTTCTTGTATTTCGGATGTTTGTTTAGTATATCTGTAATTAAATATGTCATGTGTTATGTACAGTAATTTGTCCTCATCAGAAATCTATATGTCATGTCCGAGAGTGTATTCAATATTCGTAGAAAGGTGTGCCTACGAAAAATTCAGATTCGTCTCTTCTAATATTATTAAAGATATAGATTGAGAGTTTAAGGTAAAAAAGCTGCACTATGTCAAGCAAATTGTGTTTAAAAAAGTAAAGGGATGTATTACCCATGCGCTGAAGGCCTTTAATGCAACGTACTGAGTTTTTTTTTCTTTTTTTTTTGAAAATTGAATAATTTTTTTAAGTTTGTCTTTGCTGTTGTACCCCAAACTAGTAGACAGTAATGTAGATGATAATTCACTAAAGCATAGTTTAACTGAAGCCGTAATCAGTTGGAAACTAGCAATTTGAGTTCATATAAAATCCCGATCGATTCAGAGATACTTTCATGATTTTTATATAAATGGGCTGTCCAGCTTAAATTTTCTCCAAAAAGAACTCCTAAAATTTTTATCGTGATAAACACCCTCAATCGCACAGTTATGAATTTCGAAATGAATACCATAATTTTCGGCCTTGCCTTGCTGCTCAAAAATTACAACTTTTGTTTTAAACGTAAACATTTCGGCGGAACTCCGCCTTGTTAGGTAAGTAATAAGAAAAAGTACTACATAGACTCTAACCAATTTCAATGTGCCCGACGTTTCGAAGCCAGCTCGGCTCTTTGTTCACGGGTCACTGTATATGGGCCCAAAGGTAGCAACCTTTCGTCGTTCTTTTCTCCTTTCTCTTAGCTTTGTTTTCTTCTTCTGTTTCTGTTTGAGGCGCACTTTAGCCCGTGTATATAGCTGCTTGGAAGCGTTCCGGTGGATCGGTTCAGATTGTTGCTTGTATTTTGTATGTGCCAAGATTCTATTAAGAGCCGCTTTCTCCAGTTTCTTTCTGTGTCGAGGATGGAACTGCTGTCAAAGCTAATGACGTGGCCGGTCTTCTGAGCATGTTCCGCCAACGCGCTACCTTGGATGTCTTTCTTCTTTACGTCATACTTATGTCTACGCAGACGTTCGGGAAAGTTTTTCGTTTCCCCCACATAAAAGGCGTCGCATTCGGCACAGGGAATTTGGTAAATCAGGCATTGAGCTTTTTCTTTTGGTGGACGATCCTTTGGAAGAGAAAAAAAAATGGCCTAGAGTTTAATAAAACTTTTGTTTTATTAACATTTATTTGAAGTTGATTTGAATACAGCCAAGATAATAACTCAATTAACCACGTGTTTGTTATTGTTTTAAGATCACTCAAATATTTTTTTTGTAAAACACACACACACACACACACACGCACATTTGTATCGTCAATAAACAGAACTCCGTCGCGTGTATGAGGTGTATTTACAATATCGTTAATTTATTAAATCAAAGAAACAGAGGGCCTAAATTAGAGCCTCGCGGAACGCTATACGCGATTCGCCCCAGGTTGGACCGGGAACCAGTAAAGCAAGTCTACTGCAACCGACCTAATCGATAGCTTCGGACCAAATCTAGTGCTACGCCTCGAATTACATAAAACTGTAAATTATTAAACAAGATATTGTGCTTTATCAAATCGAATGCCTTTGTGAAATCGAGGAATAGTCCTACTGTGACTTGCTTATTTTAAAATTATTTATTGATTTGGTCTTAATATTAAGATGAGTTAATTCTGTACATTTGTTTTCTTGAACGCCGGATTGTTCCTTAGCGAAAACGTGTCTTTCATTAAAAAATTTATCTAGCCGAGTTTTTATGCGATTTTCTAGTACTCGTTAAAATAAGGGGAGAACAGATATAAGTCTATACTTGTTTATATTCTCGGAAGAGCTTCCCTTGTGATAAACAATCACTCTCGCAATTTTCATTTCGCCAGGCAAAATGCCTTTTGTTAATGCATCATTTTATATATGCTGCAGCCGAGAGCACAATACATCGGCAACAGCTAGAATTGGTTTGGCCTTGGTATCATCTACTCTGGCGGAGGTTTTAGTTTTAAATGATTTAAGTACAAAAGCCGGTAATAAGAATTTCGTATGACCGCTATAATGGAATGCCTTTTTATCATTACAGAAACGCTACTTCGCCGTTCTGCATTATATAAACTTGCCTTGAGGAGGCAGTCCAGAGATTTTGTTCTCCATAAAGTTGTTCATGGTCACGTGAGGTCAATTGATTTACTACGATTCATGGACATCCATGTTCCATCAAGGGCCAGCCGGAGTGTATTAACGTTTTATACATTTTGCACGTCCCCTGTATCCCTTTGTCACGGATTCAATTGGCCCTCATTAAGGAACATAACCTGGATATTTTCGTCTGTTTTCAGGAATTTACCTTGCTTGTTCGTGTCTGGGTGTCTTTAGCCTAGATATCTTAATGAGATTTTTTGTGGTATTTGTATTTAGTATATTAGTGTTTGCGGTATTTGTACTTTGGTATTTTAATGCACCACAGTGGAGACTGAAAAGTTGTTTGTGGGCACAAAAAATAAAGAATTCTTCTTCTTCTTCGTCTTCTTCTTATTATTATTATTATTATTATTAACATTATTATTATTATTAAGTAAAGAATGCATTTCTTGCTTAGTGATTGCGGTCAGAAAAATAGAATTTACAACTGTAGAGGAAATATATTTGTCTATGTCTTTTTCCGAGCTATGTAAATTCAGCGATGCAACAGCGCTGAAAAAATTAGGGTGAAATTTATTAGCTAGAGAATCACCACTGTATTGGAGGTCATCAAAAGTAAGCGTACCAGGGATTTTGCAGTAGGAACTTCCAATAAGAATGTTCACTGCTCCCCAAATCTTTCCAGGGTCATCTGATATCGCTGCAAACCTAGTTTTATAGCATTCTACTCGTGCTTTTTTTAGACCTGAGTTCAATTCCTTCCTTCTTTGTATGTATTCAACTATTATAGTCTGATTTTTTAGTCGAATAAATGTGTCGTGTAGTTTATTACGTACGCTAATTCTTTGATACAGCTCGCGAGCAACTTATGGTTTTCTCTATTTTTTGTATGTTTTCTAGCAGATTCGAGAAGAAATGTAATACCGTTAATATGCTTTATTTATCGCAGGAATATGTCATAAGATAAATTTGGGTTTACTTCATTGTGACGTCATTCCAATTCGTACCTTCTATTATGGCAAGGAAACCAGCTAAGGCTTGTACACTGAAATTTTGACGTAACACAAACGCGACGCGAGTGCGTTGTTGTTTTTTCTTAGAAATTGAAGGGAAAATCAATTTTTCGGCAGGTGATCGCTTAGATCAAATGTCAGAATACCTGAAATAGCATTACTTGGATCGCGCCTGGTAACGCATAACTCAATTAGAGTTTCACTTTCCGACGCTAATGTTGTCGGTGCAGTAATGACCAATACCTGGGCGTTATAATTGACTACTGTCGTAACCTGATCGGCCGCAAACACTTCATAAATACGTCACGACGTGCGTCGCTTAAGTTGTCGGTGAGAATAATATACCGTAAAAACAAGGCGCCTTTTTTTTTGTCATGTTGTAGAATCATCGTTTATTTTAGAATCATTCGAACTTTTGCAATTCGTGAAATTACTAACATTAATTGAGTTGTGAGGACGAATATCAAACCAATATCCTTAAAATCGCAGATTTTAAGCAAGATTATGAAGCGAGAACAAACGAGAAGTGAAAACTTACGTGCATTTCTGCTCGAAGACTTTTTTCTGTATCTAAAATTTTCGGTTCGGGAATATTCCTGCACTTTGCGTGCTGCCTTTTGTTTTATTGAGGAATAGTAAAAAGATATTTTCATATTTTGAGTTGGACCGACGATTCAATATGCCACTGGCCTAAATTATCGTTTTGCAGACACGTTATGAGATATTGCTGCCATATAAACTTTTCGCAACCCTCAACTAAAAAAAAAAAACGGCAAAAACTGTGCTTTGAAACAAAAACGCAAGCTATGAAATAAATTTGTTTACACTTTTTTAAAGGTTTCGCCATTTTTGGGTATCCTTCTGAGTGTCTCAATATTGATCAAAGCGCTCCGAGTTTGAGCGGCGCGTTCAAAACTAGAATGAAACGAGAATATTAAAACAATTGAAGGGGGCAACGGCACTGCGGTTGCGTTAGGGTTCAGTCGTTCCCTTCGTTCGTTTTATTGATTCCTTTCATCTTAGATCACAATCTGTTTGCAGAACTATTTTGGGTTTGTATTACATCACGACTACTTCAAATATTTTCGAAGATGCAATATCCGGTGGTATCACCCCCTTCCCCCCCCCCCCCTCCCCAGGTTTACGTCTCGGTAACGCACAAACCGTATTTACAAAGAAAGTGGTTTCAAAACTCGTACTTTTTTTTACAGAACTCGTCACGCCTCGGGAACGCGAGTGCAAACATATTTCGTAAACCTTCGTACTTGAGGTCGATAGACTTTTATTTGTTCTTTATTTTTATTTTTATGCCACTATCGCACGTAAATAAAGAAACAAACTGCAAGTTCAGACAGCTCTGGGTTGCCAAAGGTCCTCTCAGACTGTCATAAGAATAACGCCCCAAGTAAGGTTGAAAATGTTTGTTTAAAAGAATATGGTCATGGAATGTTGACTTTTTTGTTTTTCGTTAGACACACACAAAAAAAAAGCTCCTATGATAACAATATATGCTAATTATTACTGATATATTTTTTTCTGTTTAGGGGGGGGGGGGGGTGTTTACAAAACAAAATTGTTCTCTCTATCATATATAGGGAAGTTGGCCACTACAGTACGAGTGCTAACCGGACGACTTCAAAGTGAATCACGCAAGAGTGATTAAACACTCCGTGCGACGCGACCGGCGCGTCGCCCGCGGCCGTTATCGAAGGTAGGCCGTGAAAACACCAGCGAAACGAAAACAACGCCGCGTACATTGGTACAAATTGAAAGTTACTGACTCTGGGTTGGGAGTATGAACTGCAGCGTCAATAAGTACTCCAATAGCTATGCGTCGTGACTTCTGGGGACACAGTTTCATAGTTTTTATTTAGCTCGTCGATGTTTTTTGAGGCAGCGGCAATGATGGACCCGCGCCGTGCGACACAACAAACTTGGTCTCCCGATCATGTCGGAAGACCAAGATCATGCCACTGTAGCGGCACGGCTTACCTAAAGCAAAAAGTCATTTGTTTTTTACTAGTTTTTTTCAAACACGAAAAATTACTTTCTTCAATTTGCACAATCACTAAAAACAGTGTAAAATATTAATTCAATGTCAAGTTAATTACATCGTAAAGTGCATTGACTTCAAAACTTTTTTCTTCGTATAAACCACATCATACTAGAACAAAACGTGCTTGATTGTTTTGTCTCTTTTTTTTTTATTTGCTGTAATACTTAAGACCTTCAAGGTTTATATGAAAACCCCGCAAAAATAATACACTCCTTCCCGCCATTTTTTTATTATTTATCTTTGGTGTAAGTGAGATACCTTTACTAATTCGTTTGTAACAGGCCTCAGAATCAATGGCGACAGTGGCACTGTGTGCACAAAACTGATAATAAAATAATCAACGACGTAAAATAATGGTTTTTGAGCTCAAGCACACACTTCGCAAGTTGTTTATGACAGTGTCTTTTCTATTATCATTAAAGTGCGCAAGGCGGGGCATTATCTCATAAAAAAGCGGCAAGCTCGCGTAAGACAAAACATATGTAAACTAACCAATGTAAGATCAACCTTACATGTACAATTAGACCTGTCTGCACCTGTCTCACTCAACTACTCCCTTTGTCTGTCTGTTTGTTTGTGCGCGCAAGCATTCAAGTTGCTTGTTTGTTTCCTTCGCATTTTTGTGTGCTTGCACATAGATGCCCCGTAATTGGCGAAAGAAGTCGGAGATAGAAACAAAGCTTACCTCTCCGATTAGCGCAGTACAACATGACATTTTGCTCGTGATGAACCTGTTATACTTTTTTTTTGCTTGATGTTTCTTCTTTTCATTAAAGGGAGAATAAATTTCCATAGACATCATCAAATTACAGACAAACAATTATAAAAACGTATTTCTTATATTAGTTTTGCGGGAAAGTATGTTTGCGAAAAGGGAAACCATCGTAGTGAAATTTGTGTGCGACGTAAATCATCTTGATATTTCATTCACCCTGAACTCGATGGATTTGTTGTTAATTATTTTAGGACATAAATGCCTCATATATTTTGTGAAAAAATGCAATGAGTGCAATTTAAAGGAGCCGGGAATATTTCTTCTGAAAGAGAGCGTGCAGTGTCATTGCTAGAAGATGTTAAGTGTACTTTCTAGGATGTGTAAAAACTGAAAAACAGCTAGATGACCTTTTATAGGTCTTCCGCAGCCCTCATGCAACGTCACCATTAATGAGTCAGAACTTCGGCTCAGAGAGCCAAAGTTCCGTCTCAGCCCGCATCCGCCGCCACAGCTTCGCACGCGAAAAGGCGCCGCTGGCTGCTGAACGCGTCTCACCGTCGAACGCGAGCTCCTCCGCTAGTGACGCTACGCGCGTTTTTTCAAAGTTCCCGCACACGGAGCGGTTAGAGTTAAGGTACGGCCACACTAGCGGTAAAACGCGGCGAAACGCCGCGCGCGGCGTGCCGCCTTGCCGCAAAACCTGCTCCGCGGCAAGACTTTTCGCCCTCATAACGAACGGACTCTGATGCTATTTCTTGCCGCGTGCCGCGTGCCGCGAGCGAGAGGAGACCAGTCAGAGGCACCGCATTCGGTGACGGAAACGCTTTTCTCGGAAACCGAAGGTTGTTTTTTGAGTCACCAGCCGCCATGATCCTCGCTCAGGAAAGTCGCGCGATGGTGACGTTTCTGGAGACGGTGCGTCTTTTCCCTTTCCTTTACGACAAGACTCATTTCGGGTACGCCAGGCGGGGCGTACCCAAATTTTTCGTCTTCGACCCGTTTGCGCGCGCCGACGACGCAACGCTAGGGAGCGCACGAATTATAATAACTTTCATGATCGTGAGGAGGTCGTCGTCTGGGTCAGCCATCAAAGGGGAGGACGAGCGCGGCCACCGGAGCCGAAGGCCGAAGCGAAAAGCACGGAGACTCTCGCAGGCATTCGTTACCATCGAGAGAGCGCGATATCTTGTGTGCTAGCAGTCACGTGACTGCGGTGGCGGTAAACCGCGGGTTGGTGCTGGACCTTCCACGCGGGAAGGCGGCACGCCACGCGCGGTGTTCTGCCGCGTTTTGCGGCTATAGTGTAATCATACCTTTATTCAACCGAAAAAAAAAGAAAAAAAGAAAAAAGCCGTAAGATTAGGACAACAGAAGAAGTGCAATGAAACGTTTTAGCAAGGTATCTTTATTTTATGCTTCTATCGTACTCAAATGTTATGAGCATATGTTTGTCAAAACAAAAATCCAAGGAAATAAAAACGCCTCATTTATGTGCAAATAAAAAAAAGTGGAAACGATAGGTCTGGCTCACGCAGTTGCTCACAGTTGCTGCCACACACGCTCAGTTCTGGTAAATATGCTTAAAAATGATAATCTAAAAATAACGATAAAACGATTCCCTAATTTGTTTTTCTTTTTAAGTTCAGCCATCCTTAATTAGCAGCGCCAACCAGACTGTTTGGGATCAATTACCTCCTTGTGCATAGGAACAGCCACTTTTTTTTATTTTTTAGAAAACCAAACTTCCAAGGTTTGGTATGATAAATGTACTACCTAATGATTCCTTTTTTTTTTAAAGGTTTCGTGATACCCCTTTTATGGACTTGTTTATACTTTTTTTTTAACTTTTGAGTGGCAGACGAGGGCAACTTGTACAACCACACGTTGATATATTACATATCCAAATAAACATGGACCGGTGAGAGAATCAATCTAAGGATTGATCTCTGCGTTCTGTACGGTATATATTCACTACCAGGGATGGGCAAAATACATGTAAATATGTATCGAAACACAAATACAAAATACTTCGTCAAGAATGTATTTAATTACAAATCTAATTACATTTCCAAAAAGCATTTAAGTACAAGATACAAATACAACCAAATGTATATGCTCTCCTACAAATACTTTTCCAAATACATTCCTCAAAATCTGCGTCAGCGACTTCAGGACTTCTGCAACGGTTTTCTAGGGTATCTCATTTTAATTTTGCATCGCACACTCGGGAGTTAGTGTGCGAGGCTCTAGTAACGTAATAGTAATATAATCACAAAAAATATGTAATCAGCTTGGACGTAATAAGTGAAAAAGTACAAAGCTTCAAGCAGCTTTTTTTGTCGATTGCATTTTGGTATAGACCAACAAAAGAACCGAGACGACCAAGACGCGCAGCACTAGCTAGAGAATTTTTTATTGTTGCAACTCGCACCAGTTACGAGAATCTGGACGACCCGCGCATATAGAATGTTCCAGGCAAAAATATGGGTGGAAGTCAGGGTGGAAAGCGTCATAAGTTGTCACAGGCACTCATTTAGCCAGTCTGCCTGTGAACGTCGATTTCGTCACTATTCTTGCCCTGGACTAGCACCGTAATCACAAAGTCACTAGACGCTTGTGCTTGATTGAGAGACACTGCATTCGGTGCAGAACGTAGTTTTCTTCCTGCTCTGGACAGTGACAATAAATTTGAGGGATGTATTTTCGCCCACAAAATTGTATTTAATAACAATTGTATTTGAAATACCCACGTTTTAGTATTTAAATACACGCGTCAAATACATTACCCAATTTGTAATTAAATACAAATGCAAAATACACAAAGTATTTAAAATACGTATTTCAAATACTTGTACTTGAAATACTGCTTATCCCTGTTCACTACATAATAATATCTGTGGCCCATAAATTTTCTAACTAAGTTCATGCGATTTCTTACAACATCGATGATGAAAACCTTCGTGTCATCCTTTGGCTTCTGTTCTGCTGGGACTTTGCAACGAAGCGTTTTCCTCCGATTGTTTCAACACGCGCCGGTGTTGTAGTCGTGTCAAAAACACCGCATTCACTCGAACATTCCCTTTTTCAAAAAGAAGCTGAAACTCGAGTTATAATAGTAGGCGCTGCGCGTGCCCAGAAATCGTGGCGAAACTAGGCTACGTGACCAACTTTACCGGTTACCACGTAAAGTGTGAAATCTTGAAGCAGCGTTATAGAGCTGTCAAATTACGCCAGAAAGCATCAAATAAAAAATCCCGTGCGCGATTTGGTGTGTTTTTTGTTTTCTATTTTATTTCTTCAACTTAATGTACCGATGTTGTGTTGTTGCTCTTTCATTTCTGGTGGTGCTTGCTCGGCTAACTGGTTAGCGTGTGGCCCGTACCGCTGCAAATCAATGTTTATACTATCTTGAACAACCTGGAGCGTGGAACAAATAAGTAGTTCACACACACACGCACACAGGTTGCCCAGTCTGTGTGTGTGGTTTACCTTCCATTTTCTAAGTCTCTGGCGCTGAGGATGTTCAAAGTTCATCAGCCCGCAAGCAAATTTCTGCTGTATATATGAATCTTAATTCCTATAATTTTCGCAGAGCTTTTCTTATGATTCAAGGACACGAAAATCACATTGGGGTAGAGTTAAGTAATTCACATGAATTGTCCGCGAAATGCGCAGTCACTTAAATAAAAAAAAACATCTCATTTTAATGATAACTATTCGAAGCACAAATGCACTAAGGTAGCGAGATCTAAGCTCTGGAAGTCACTTAGTGTCACAACCTATTGCTAACGGCGTTCCATGTTTACAGCAGAGCCCCTAATACCCTAATTGCAAGTGCATGACTGCAGTAACGCTCAACCTCAGCTAGCACACTACAGACATTTCTTGTTTCCTTTTGTTCTCAGTCACCTTGGTTTCGTATCTGGTATGCGGGACATATATATAATAAACCATTTCAGATTGGAATATGCGAGAAAATATAGGGCGATGCAAAACAAGAATGTGTGACAATCGCAGATTTCCCATGAACACCTCCCGGCGGCGTCGAGAGATCAAAACGATGTTTCAACGCATATACCAGCAGAAGTAACGACCGGGCAACAATATATCGCTTACAAGCTTCAAGACGCCACATGAAAACTTGGAAACGTCACCATTTCGTTTTAAATTGTAACGATCGCCGATTCACTCGTTCTCCACTACGCCGCAAAATGCTGGCACCCACAAAAATCACGGAGATGGGAACGTTGGAACTATCTTACGTAGTGGCTCTAATCCATAGTATGCAAAAGCCCGATTTTCACCACCACTATGGCACAAGGCACGCCCAGCAAAAAAAAAGTATGTTTTCAAATAAAAACACAGTTATATATGGACTTGATTTTCCAGAGTGTTTAGTCACGGATATGCAAAATCCGAATAAGGCGCAGCATTGACACAACGCCTATTTCCTAAAAAAAAAGGAGAGTAAAAATGCAAACGATACATTTTTCAAATTCGCCCTTCGTCTGCTTTCGCTGATTTCATTGCGTGATCTCCCATAATGGCTCGCATTTTCCTCGTTTTGGTTTTTTTTTTCGTCGCTACCGAAGACGTTAGGCTTTCTGAGCATCGGAAGCCCGCAATGCCGAGCTTGGAGAATATCGTATTTGAGGGCGACCTACGCGGAAATCACATTAGCGCAAATGGACAAGCCCGCATCGTTAGCCGACCGCGTTCTTGCGTCTGGCGCTGTCCCACTTTTTTGCCTCTTTCGCTCGTACAACAACGTCCTTTTATACTAACCGCGATGACTTCATAACGTGGAGGGACATTATCCGTTGTGATATTATGCTTCAAAAAACGCTGGAAAAATATATATGCATAACCTTTTACGCGTTCGCTTAAAGACAGTAGACTACTACGCAAAGATAGGTGAGTTTATTCTACATAACGTTCTATTTATTCTATTTATTATTTTACTACGACTCTAGGATTACTTGAAATAGAAGGAATAAAAATATGAAGGACTTTCACAGAGAGCCACACTCTTTCATGGCTGAAAGAGTGTGGTTGTCTTAGAAAGTTCTTTGTGTTTTTATCCTTTTTTTTAAGTATTCATAATCACAACACGCTTGCCTTATCCAGTACTCTAGGATCGCCTTGAACCAGAACCCCCGACAAGCTAGTGTTGTGTATAGCAATGTGCGCACGAATGAATGAAATATTGTTTTAATTAATAAGTTTATGCATTCCTTCATTCGCCTATTTACTGTACTGTATTTTATTTTATTTTATTTTATTTGTTTACGCCCCGTTGTTTTATTTTATATGTATAGCGTAATATTGTGCTACAGATGTACGCACTATCTTGGGTGAGCTGTGAGAAATCGGCTGCCTCTTGTGGCCAGAACACGAAGCTTTCAAGGAAAGGCCGTTAGCCATTACACACGAGCGGACCAAATAGGCGCACCGCCTGCCAGTCAAAACAGGAAGCTGTAGAAGCAGTTCGCGCAGGCCACGCCGCCGCCGCCCCTCCCCCCCCCCAACCTTTTCTTGATACCACAGAATGAACAATCATAATCCAAAATAACCGGTGCGCAAAACTTTTTATTCCGGCCGTTATATTTGTCGTAATTGAACACGATTGTAAAAAAAAAAAACGTTTTAGTTCAAGTAAAGAAAACAAACAAAAAACTCCCAGATATATATATATATATATATATATATATATATATATATTGCAGGTTTGTAACGAAAATAAGTGTTTAAAATTGTAGCGAGGTATTTCGGCCACGGGGTGGCGCTCTTTGCCGAAGCAGGACTCGTGTGGTCAAGGCACATTTTTCAGCATAAAATAAATCAATACAGCAACATCTCATTCATGCTTATACAATTAATTAATGTTAAAAATACAGAAAGAGGTGAAAGCCGTTTACAGTTTTCCCTCTAAGCCGAATTAGAGCGCAGCTCTTGAGGGGGAGGAGGGATGGGTACTGCAGAGGGGGGGGTCACGTGAGCTCGGGGGGGTGACGTGGCCCCTCCTCCCCGAGGTCACCGAAGGTACCCGAGGCCTTCTCGGAGGAACCCGAGGTCCTCCCGAAGTCTTCCCGAAGGAACCCGAGGTCATCCCGAGGTCCCCGGGGGGAGGGGGGGGGGGGTGCTCGCAGTTACACCGAAGCCGACGCCGACGCCAACGACGCTCAAGCCGGAAACGGGCGCCTGAGAGCTGCGCTCTAAAAAATCTAGCGACGGACTGGAAAGAGACGTGAGGGCTGTACCATGGGGACTGACCCACCAGACACTGAATACTTCGCCATTCTGGAGTCATTAAATAGGCCACCTTTAGCAACGTTATTAGATTGGCTCAGTTGACAAGCTCCGCATTAGCCGCGCTTTGGAAAACCGGCCCCCTCCGTTCGCGTGAGCCCGTCGGCGCTGTCGTCGCAGCCCGCCCGGTCAGGCCAGCGAAGCTCTGGGCAAGCTCGGGACGCGGGCTTTTCGTTCTGAATTCGGCGGCACGTCGGCGGCCCTTGCGCACTTCTTTATAAGAAATGGACTCTGCAAGTAGATTCTGCTGCAGTCACGATTGGAATTGTGCATGCTAGCGATTTCTTCGATTTGCACTCTATAATTCATCGGATAGCAGCATCGGTGCCTAGCTTTGGGTCTGGATTCCAAGTGCGATTCAATGTTCGTATAATATCAAAGTATAACGGGATTTATGTCATATTTGATGTCTCTCATATTCGTTTATGACCAGCATCCACAAGCAGGGGCTCGCGTGCGCTGTCAGCTGCGTATGCAGTTCTGGATAAACACCCACAAGAAAACGAACAATATGAGTTTTTCTGTTTTTATTTGTTACCACAACAAATATTCGGCAAGGCTAAAAATGCAGACGAACGCTGTACAACGTTTTTTTTTTTTTTTTTTTTTTTTTTGTATGAAAAAAAAATCGCGAGCAGAGTGCAAAACACCAAAACTGAATATACCGGTAGTTGGTGATCACAGGACCCGAGAATTCTCGTTTACTACTGCCACCTTCTCCGTCATTTCCCGATTCACGTATCTCGCGTAGAAGAGCATTTGCGTTACAACGAAGAGGCATTGCAGTTTTCAAAAGTTGTCTGCACCCCAGCCTTCCTATGGCGCATTCTCAACTGAGCACGCGGCCACATGACAATCCAAGGAGAAAAGTTTCCATTTCCATCTACGAAAAGTTTCTATTTATAGGGTTCTATGCATGTTGCGGTAAATATGGCAAGTGGTGGTCTTGTCCGGCCCAAACTGATCATATATGTGTTTACTGCTAACCCACCTCAGGCATCAGGTCTGAGCAACTAAATCGGGTCGGAGCCACAAACTTACGGATTGCTTCCAGATTAAACGCTGCACCACTTTGCACGGCTACACGACATGTTGATATTTATAGTGGGCAAGTCCCGCTATGTAAACAGTGTTAGATAAGTGTCTTTGATGACGACAAGGGTGGCTGTATACATGCCCTGATGAACCGAAGGGTATCTGCGAATGTAATCCAGAAATCTCACGCTTTCGCAATAAGCTGTGTAGGCCGAGATCTTGTTCAGTCTTGTAATGCACTGGTGTTAGAAGTCAAAGGAACCAGCGTATTGTTAGGCAATTATATTGATTTGATTTTCTTGATAAAGAACTACGATGAAAATGCACTATCGATTCTTTATTAGCCGATTTGAACGGCCTCTAGATGAAGCTATGTTGTTTGGAGGAAAAGTTTCAGGGGGAGGGGGGGGGTGGACACACTCAACAGACTGACCAGTCACGCTCCATTTGTTGTGTGGCCGCGCTTTTGCAAGCGACTGAGAAGAGCTTTCCGCAAAGGACAATCTCAGAGGACGACCATAAAATGACTTGAAAAGTCCTACTGTGAATCTCGTTTTTTTTTTCTGCACCTCATTCGCCATGTCTACAGTGGGTAATGAAGGAGACTATGCCTATTCCACCAGCGAAAAGCAATCATTCGTGTATCGATTGATCGCTCGGCTGGCATAATGTACATAGACGAAATCTACGAAGTCACAGACAGAATGAGGGCGGCAGAGCGTCTCTTTGGAATGCCCAACCTCCAAAGCACGGTCCCTTCCACCGTGCTTTCAAAGTGCGTGCACGCGCTCATGGCTCGCGAGACGTCGATCCGTTGTCGAAGGTAAGAAACCCACGATATAGATGGCAGGCCTAAGAAACCTTCCTGTCGTTTTCATCATGTAATAACTATAAATCCATTTTTTTTTTTTACAAATGATTTAGTCAATTAAGCCATCCGGACGGTGACAAAATAAAAATTACGGTGCCGCAAATCGACTTTCAAAACGCAAAAAAAAAAACACCCTAAAGTTAATTACAACTGTGGAGCTCGTTGGCGTAGAAGGCAGTTATATGACCTCTCAATAAAAATCGAAGACAATGTATCGGTAAGGTTGCGGTTCGCCTCGTTGGAATTTCAACAATGGGGTCACCGACGTTCCACTTCCGGAGTGAATCTCGAAAAATATTGCGAGTTATTCCACTCTGCGAAGGAGGTCGGCCAGCGAAACAGTAGAGCACCAGCACAAATGACTCACCAAGAGACAGACAGAAGCATTTCCCCAAATGTTTATTTACGGTATATATACATCATTTTCAAACGGTAGTGATGATTGCTTTGTGATCACTATAATATACACTAATGGGTTCCATTACAACTTTGATGAGATTCTTTATTAAAGTGAAATCTAAACATATAAGGCCTTATATATACAGGTATAAAAGCTGTTGCTTTTTTATATATGTAAAGGAGTGACGTTACCCGGTTCGAGCGGGAGAATGCCCATTGTTCTCGGATGTATCTCCACACGTTTCGTCGTCTTTCCTTATCAAGATGCATATCGAGGCGACGGAGCGTTTATGCATTTCAATAGAAGGGAGCGATTTTATTTGTAATTTTGTTTTTGCACATGGATACCAAAAAATGCATGGAACCCTAGCCCTATACAGCTTCGCCGTAATATTACTGTAGAAACCTCTGGGCTATAAAATCAAGTGTGGTGTTTCAGGCAGCAACTAACATAGCCGCATTTATAATTAATGTTGCATTCTAAATGGGGCACGAAAGACCGCAGTTCAGTGACGGGCGATATGCATGTAATAACGCTAATTCTTCATAATAAACGATCGGCAACGAATGTAGAGTGTTTCCAAGATTCGTTATATAAAGGAGACTGGGGCTGGAGAATTTTATTTACAGTGTGTTCTGAGGTCAACTCCTATGCAAATTACTGGTGACGGCAAACGGCGTCAATAAGGGGTGCATTGGCGAACCCAAGATCACACTCACGAGTCTGCGAAAGATATTCCGCGTGGTGGTTTGATCTCGGAGTTTAACATCGCTACTTCTTCTCCTCAACTCAGGAATCCGTGGTCTCGAAGCAATGAATAAAAGCAATAAAACCAGAAGTCCCCTAGCTACAGTTTTTTCTCGAAGTGCGGAAATATATTCGAATTGGCCAAAAAAAAAAGGACAACAACTTTTCCCTATTGTACCGCAGCTGACAGTATCCAGCCTTGTTTCGATAAGTACGCGCAATGTAATTGATTCAAAACGGAGGAAACAAAGTGCACTCGATAGTGTGAAGTTAACCAATGTGACAGTAGTCGGCTTTAGTTGTTTATATAAGAGTATAGACGGAGCGAGGGGAGGAAGAGCTAGAATAAATGGAGTAGGAGGAGGATGGTTTCGCAGCAAAGCGCCATCTGCAGACAAAAGCAACCGCTGATGGAAGGAGGTACACGCAAAGGGCGGGTGGTGATGTTCTTCCGACGGGCTCGAGATGTTGTTCAGTCGAATTTTTCGTGAACGGGGCTTTCTGGTAATCTCCGGCAGGGTCCGGGAAAGAAAGACAGAAATCCCAAATCCGCAGTCAGTCTTTTAGACAGGGGGCATTGACTTCCCGACTTGCTCCGAAGAACTGTGCGCCTTGGAGTCTGAGTTTATACGAAGATTTCTACTCTCGCCGTCTATAATCTTGCGCATATCGTTTTTATTTTATTTTTAATGGAACGTTTTAGTGCGTTTTCTGCCACAAACTGAGATTTCCACTCGTATAATTACAAACGTGATGTCTAAACATTAAGCAGGATTTCGCACATTTCCCCAAATGAAACATTTTTTTAGGTTTTCTTTTACTTTGATCTTCTATTGCAAGTTTTCATAGTGTCGCTTTTCTGCTTTCCCAATTAAATTCCGTTATATTATTTGTAAATGCAAAAGTCGTGAAAACTTTAAGACAATAAACCTTATATATCTTGCTTTTTCCCACCAAGTGTTACTCGCATTAGTCAAGAGTTTGATCAGAATCTCTATTTGTTTTCTAAGTTGGGCCGGCAGTGCACGGAATTACTGCTACTTTGTTGTGCGTGTAAAGAACATTATGTTTAACACATTTAGTACACAGTAAAAAAAACTCTGATCATAATAGATGTCTTAGGGTTTTTTCGACTTCTCCACATCTTGCACCGTAAAAAAAAATCTTTTAAGAGATTTGTTCTCTAAAATCCTAAAAGGGTTCTTAGTAAACAAATTATAATGAGTTATTTTAAGCTCTTTTTTATGAAAAAAAGTTCTTTATCACTCATTTCCCTTTATAGTACGCCAGAGGGCAACAGTGGTTTGAAGCGAAACCGTTCTTCACGAGCTGAAAGATTGCTTGGGGAGTTGAAGAACCTCTCAAGATGTAATTTATTAGAGTGAAGCTTTGTACTTTCACGTAGATGAAAGATAAAGCTTCAAATTTGAGCGAGGTCACAGTAATGCTACTTGACTAATGGAAGACAATTTCTTCCTTCATAGTAGATCAGATGGTTTCGTAATTTTGTTCAGGACATACATAATTGCAGATGCATAAAATTTTTCGATAAAAGGCGCGAAGTCTACGAAATGTGACTCTTAATTACCACAAAACGACATAAATTGACGTAATAAGTAACGTATTTTCATGTTATATTGACAAAAATAGCAGAAACGTGGTTTAGTTTGCGTTTGTGAGGTCCAGAGGTACAAGCGTGTAGTTTAGGCAAGGCCAAATATTGTATCGTGCAGGCTCCCTTAACTAGAGCTCCTTTTCAAAACGCTGTGCGACCCAACTAAACCTTATTTTAAAGATCACTTTAGCACCGCTGCGCATACGCGTAAAATATTACTACGGCTGTCCAGTCGCATGATAATAATTTCAAATATTTAGGCAAGGGGAATTTCTACAAGAAGGTTTATCTAATTAAATTCACCTCAGGCGTCATATAACAAATATTAGCCGGAAATTATAGGGGTATCACATTCCTTCTCTAAAAGCGTGAAGCAGCGTCATAATAAACGTCTCGTGATAGAAAACACCAAAGTATGCTTTCCTAACAACACGGGAGACCTTTTCATGACTCCAGCGAAATCGACGGCACCTTTCGCTGCTAGAGCAGAGAGTTGTGGCGGCAGATTCGCTTTCCACCCTTCTCGAGGAAATCACATATGCACAAAGTCTGGCGGTGAAAAGATGAAGCAGTGAAAATAGATTCTAACAGACGCGAAAAAAATTGCCAATAGTCGGTGGCAGGTTTAAAAAGCAATACCTCAAGCACGCGCTTATTGACTTCCTCTTCCGCACGCGCACTCTCAAGCACGCGCTTATTGACTTCCTCTTCCGCACGCGCACTCAAGGCCTCTTGGCCTTGAGTGCGCGTGCGGCGAAGTGTCATCAAAGAAATCAAGCTCGCGTTCAAGCTGCAGCTTCTACTGGAGTTCTAACCCGTCACCGGCTAAAGGTACTTCCGTATTATAGAGGGCCACTTTGTTATCTGCGTTTAATCAGCTCTAGTGGCTCGCCTGTGTTCCCAAAGCGTGGAACAGTTCGGCAAGCACTCTTTACTCAAACACTGTCTTCCTGACAAAACAGCTCGTCAAGACCTTTTCTTTTATCTTCCTTTCCCACTCTCTCCTTTTCTCTCTCTCTCTCTCACTGTCTCGGCGCTTCCATTTGGTGGTTCGCCCAATCAACGCTACCCTTCTCCGTAGCTACATCCCGTTCGGAGTCTAATTGATGAGCCGAAATGCTTACGCCTTCGGGCGTCCCTTCCGAGTCTACAATCCACTTTACGAACTGCTTCAGACCGCGGGCTTCAATTCCGCGCTCTGCGAGTTAACAACTTCACAAGGGGGTTTCGGAAGTTTCGAGCGGAAAATTAGTTGCCAGAGCGCTTCGATTTGGCGACGGAGGAAAAGTCGACCTCGATATAACCCGCGATAGACTCCGGATATAGCTAACTCTTTCGCCTGTAGCTAAGACCGCCCGAGGTCGAGTCCTTAGATTCGTGTATACTTCTAGCCTTTGATGCGCTTGGCTTTCCGTAGCTATATACAAGCAGTGTCATATGACAAACTAGTGTATGTTCCTAGTCGTTTAATTAAGTATTGGTACACAATTACCTTTGTACATATTTTGTATTGGTAGCAATTCTAAAACACATGAAAAAAGAGAGGCATTGACTTTCATGTTAAATCAAATGAGTAACAGGATATACAGAGCTAAAAGTACAACAAATATCGGGCATGCCATGAGTAAATCAATTAAACATTCATTTTCTCACTTAACAATGTAAAAACACCGCTCGATTGTGCGTATGTATTTTATGTGAAACATACGGTATAGTGTAAACACATGGTTCAGCGGACTCGAACCCTGCTGATCGCTAGTCTCATTACAGCACGATGTCGATTGGTGATGTGATTGCTTTCCGGTTACATTCTCACTAGGACAAAAATCTGCCTCACCATAAAAAATGGTTCTGGTTTTGCATTATTAAAAACATAAAACTACAAAGATAATACAAATACAAAAATAATACAAATACAAAACTACAAAAATAATACACCACGACGCCTATACTCAGCAATTATGTCATTTCGGAAAACGCCTTGTGACGCAAATGATACGCTGTATTTTGTATAGACATGACGAATGACACATCACACACCTATACACATATCAGAATGCTGGCCGTCCATGATGAAAAAGAGCGCTCAAAGGGACGGGACAGGGGAACAAACACAGGAAACACACGCCCCGACTCACAACTGAAATATATCAAAGAAAGAGAAAGAAAAGAAACCAGGCAGCGAAATGCATGAACGAAATACATTTGAGCTAGTTACTCTGTATTCAGATATATTACTATGCGTCATCTGAACCTATCCTATACTACAGCCAGGGCTACAGGCTGTCAGATGCAATAAAAAGCCGGTTAATGTTTATGTGGCCTACTTGCAGAACGTGCACATCGATGTACGTGTATTTGCGCACTGATAATCATTCGGAGCAATATATAATGTGTGATCTAACTGGCTCGTGATTGGACTTCCCGGCCCGTAGCTTTGACGGTAGTCTACGGTGGGAAAGGCGAAGTCTAGAAACGGTGTAAAAATGTGTAGCTAGTGACAAAACACGGAATTGTAGAATAATCAATGGGTCCTCCACTCCCCCCCCCCCCCCCCAACCCAAGTAAAGTGATTAGTATAGTGGGGCATGTTCTTTATTACTTTTTAAGCCATGATTGCGACATCTTTGATTGTGCGCAGTGCATTCAGCCAGGAAGTATAAAATACTTGATAAGTCACTGACAGGCAAAACCTTCCCAACGTTCCATACACCACATTAGAAATAAAGATTGGGACCTTGTTTGGCGAAGCCAAAACCTTCACCGACTTTTTTTTTAAATTTTTGCTCAACCAATAAAGTTGTTCTTAGTTCCCAGCTTTATTATTTTCGTATATCCTTTGATATGTATGTATAAGTATCACCACCTACAATCACTAGCACGTCTCAAAGTTACGGTACTAACAAGGAAAAAAAAAAAGCATGCGCTAAGATGACTACGTTAATTGCTCCTAATACTGTAAACAACTTAATTTTCGCGAAAACCTAATTTTCGCAAATTGCGAGAGTCACCTGCCATTCGCGAAAAATAGATCCCGCGAACAATTACGGTGTAGTGTAAACACATTGAAACCCATAATAAGATCTTACCCCGCCGCGAAAATTAGAACCCGCTAATTATTCTAAAACTTCAACTTTAATCTAAATCGCGAAATATTGAGCCCGCGAAAAATAAGTCGTTTACAGTATACAAGAAAACCGTATAAATACATATAACGCCGCTTTACAAAATGCAAGGGTGCTTTTAATTTTTAAATAAGCTAGAATGAACATAAAAAAGTAGAAAAAAAATAATATTGGGATAAGCATGCTCCTTTAGTGGCAAAAGAGACTTCCCTAAGAGGGAAAATGTTTTCCACTCTGGAGAGGTACCTTTGTGCGCGCCGTACGACTGTTACCTTGGATCGAGACTGATCCATCGTTTATTCAACTCAAACATACAATTTCCTTTATTTCTTTAGAGACACCAATTTGCAGCCAACGGTACCTTCGTCCTATTGGTGATCATTGCATCGTGCCGTTAACCCCTGTTATTACCGACATCGCCCACCCGTTTGAGGAATATTGCCATTGCGAAATCGTCCGGGTAAACGAATCCAGCGATACAAGCGACTACGCCATCAATAGGTCCTACAAGAGCGAAAGGTGACCGCCATTCACGGCGTGAGTGAGCGAGCCAATTCCTCCGCGAAAATCACGGTTCTTTCACTGAGCAGTGTTCTGATCCGCTGGCGCAACACGCCGGCGACAGGGAATTCGCTGACGACGAGAATGGGAGGACACCATTAGTGCGACCGATACCTTTCCTCACCAAAGCCACGGTCGCGGCGCCGACTACTGCACAAATTGCGGCGAAAGGTGTCCCGTTTGCGACACGGGAGCTGCGTGTCCCACTGGTTCCTCGCTCAGCAACCTCCCCAACTCCTCTTTCCCGAATCTCGCCAAAAGAAAAAAAAAAAAAAGCGCGGCGTTGCGTCACCCGCAATGCTATACAGGACAAGACTTTTCGATTCAACGCACACGTGACGGTTGCGTTTCTTTTTTTAGTATTTTAGTTCCCATTTTCGGGCCATCGATTTCATTTTTATACCAGTTTTCACTTACTTTTTCGCTGGACAAACATGCGGTTGCCGGCCCAAGTGAAATCGAATTTGGTGCTGATGAGTTTTAGCCGTGTCCGGTTAGGCCCATTGCTGAGAGTGTGCAATCGATTCGATGGATCTCGGCGTGTCTCCGGATTTTTTTCATTTTTTTGCACAGCTCATACGAGAACGTTTTTGACTGGCTTGAAAACTTTGAAATTCCTCAACAAAAACCCCAGTTGAGTGGGGCCCGCTCCCCGTCCCGCGATGTCGCCAATATTTTCATAAAATTTCTTCGAGGAGAAGCGCGTGTCCGTTCTGATCTCGAATGGCCTACGGTTTAATCTCTGAAATCGCGCTCTCTGCATACCTACGCTAAGCCTCTCAGTCTCCCGTCGCACCAGCGTTTGCGTTATAATTGTGCATGCATTCTACGAAGTAAAGAATCACAGGGAAGCCGTGCTTTCTAGTAAATATAAATTAAGCCCAGCGTTTCTCTTCAATAAAATTCTAGACAATAGTCGGGAATCTAGGAATGTTTTGAAAAGTTAGAGGGGCAACGTGTGTGTGTGTGTGTGTGTGTGTGTGTGTGTGTGTGTGTGTGTGTGTGTATGTGTGTGTGTGTGCAATCAATCTCCTTAGGCACTACCCTTTTTAAAATTACTTAATAATTGGGGGTTTTAGGCAGGGTGCGCGTTTCTTAAAATAATTTCAGTACCGTGAGCCTGTTCTTACACATAGTGATAATCTGAATGAATCAGGCACCATGCGCGTGATAGAAAATAAGAAAACAAGGTCTTAAAACTCTCTGCGATGCCAGAAACTGCCGCAATAAAAACCAGACTATTTTTGTTCTTGAGTGCATTTATAGTTGGGAACTTCATTTTATGAAAGTAAGAGGCGCAACGTCATATCGCATACGATAGGCACATGCTCCTACGAGTATATACATGTGACGTGCCGGTTGCAGCTCACATTACTTGAACCAGTGTTCGAAAATACAAACATCAGCGACATTAGGCCTGCAAGTGAACTGCTCTGGACAGTAGATTTTAAGATCAGACCATAACTTGCATTGCAATGTATAGTACATGTAACCCTGCCAGGATTTTGTATGGGCAATAACTGATAAAAGGCTTATAAATACCTTCAATTCTGTTTTTACACTGGAGTCATCTGAGTACTTTTAGCAAAGCATCCCATGTGAACCCCAGTTATACCCAAGGATATCAATTGCTCCTGTATAAAACGAAGTATGACGCGGTCTTTGTAAAATATATCCTCTTCCTTCAGATTTGTTGCCTGTTTTTCGGTGCAGTGTTTTTTAGGATACATTAATGAAGAATTGTGTATATTGCAGTGGAAGCCCCGATCTTCCAGTGTTCCAGTAGAACCGAGAAGTTAATGAGCGTGGCAATGCCTGCTCGTAACAACAAACCTTCTACAAGGCTGTTTTTTTTTTCTTAAAAAGGGGAAGTTTCATTCTGTATATAGTATTGCAAACAATGTAAGCGTAAGTAAGAAAGCAAGACTCTGCAATTAAAGCAAACTCCCAGACACTTACCAACGTAAAAAGGTAGGGACATACAGATTAGCTGCTGCACATATCTTCATTTTAAAAACGTTCGCTATCACAATAAACGTCACGTCTTGCGGTCTCCCATACTGGTAATGTCTCGCCATTACCATCTCTACATTCGTTCTACCTTACCAACTCCTAAATAAACGTACTTGTTAAACCCACAAACCTTGTTATCTTTCTTCCTCTTTCTCTGACTTTACCCTCCCTCCCGCTTTTTCCCAAATTAACCGACTTTGTCTTCGCTTTAGTATGGTCAAATTTTTGTTGCTACCTTGATCTTCCATTTCATTTTTCTCTTTGGCAAACACGTATCCCCTAGCTCGCAAAAATAAAGAAGAGGTTATCACTTTATCTTTTCACTTTACTGCGTCTTATACCACCCAAAGCCCAGTCGCGAAATGTCCATCGCACCGCTTCGGTTTTAACGAGGAAAAGGGGTTTAGGAAGATTGGAATTGCCCCCGAATCGAACTGCCACACTCGCGTTCATCTCTCTCTCTCTCTCTCTCTTTTTATAACTTGCCGATTGTCCTCACTGATGGGTGCGCCGTTCCTCCTTGGACGCAATAACATTTTATGTCTTCTCGTTGTGCGTGTCGTCAACGCCGTTCCCCACGTGTTACCCTCAACCTGGACCAAAGAAAAGGCAGGCAAGCCCTACACACACGAGAATCGATGTCTCGCAGCTTCTTCTCGGTGTTTTATTGGAGCAGGCGAAAGGAATAGGGAGCGAAGTAATGGATGCTTTGCAGCTGATTGGCGGGACGACACAGTGACGCTTTCTATAGGCGATACCCCATTGGTTGGACTCATCATGGCCTTTCGCTTCGCTTCATCTCATTCCAAAATGGAGTGTAGGTAAGGTCGTTCGAGACTGCTGTTGTTACGAGAACTGTGAGTCAACACAAAGACCTGTTCACTTCCGCTTTAATACGTTCTTTGAGGCTCCAGGTGCCTTATTGTTGGTCGCCTTTTCTGTTTTATTTTATTATTTTTGTTATTGGCTTCCGTTTCCTGTTTTTGCGGAAGCGCGACACGCTTTCGAATTCGTCTTCGCTGTCTCGTCGTCCGCTCGTCTGTCCTAATGCGCTTACAAACGACAACGTGCTCGCGTGAGCGTCCCAATCCTATCGATTTTAAAATCCGAATGTCACGGTCTCCGAAACGCTTCGTTCAATTCGGCCTTGTATTCCATTTTTTTCTTCTTCTGCTGCTGAGTTAGCCGGCGTTTTCTCGCTTCGTGGAGCTCGCTCTTTTAATCCAGTGTTCTGCTAATGGTCACGTCTTTCTGGCAAACTAATGGCTGCTTTTGTGAACCTAGTTCAATGGGGCGAGACCCATTTTATGTGACTTGATCAAAGGAACTTCGAAAACAAATATTTTTTTGTTAATATTTTTTTTCTCTTTATATTCTTTATATTTCTTCATATTTCTCGTCATTGGACTAAAAGAAATTGTGTTGTGTGTATGCTTAAAGAGCGGGAACTTTCTCCGTCCTGAATTGGCGTCTACTGTCTCAGCCGTAGATAAGAAATTTAGACACTGCAGTACGACTTCCAGCATGGGGTCATTAACGTGCATCTAGCAGTAGTGATAAACGACCGAACGCCAGTTTGATTCTCATACAAATCGGAACGGGAAGGGTGTGGGTATTAAATACAGGTTACTTGAGTAGTCAGTGTCACAAAGAGTGTCACTGTAGGCAAAAAAGTACCGACGACTCTGGTTACCTAATTGGACATCGCAAACACATACACGTCCTAAATATTTTGATGTCTATGCACCTGTGTTATTTTATTTTATTATGTTTAATCGTTACCAGCTCATTTACACCCGTTCGTTGTGGTAGTCTTGAAAATTTTTAACTAAATCTTGCGTCTTGATGCATCTCATGATTTGAGCTTGCAACAAGGGGGACATAAGTTTCCAACCCAAGATACATATAGAAAACAAAAAAAAAAATGCGGTGCCGTTTAGTGTCGCGCCGGACATCGTTAATATTAAACGAACGCGTGTTTACAAATTATCCTGTGACTTGTTATTCGGAAGCACATGTCTGTGTTTGCGAGTAAAAAAATAAAATTTTTCATAAACTTAGAGGTCTGTGTTTTTACTTTAATACCACTCAACTTTACCTATTTCTTTCCCAGTAACCAAAACGAACTTTCTGAGCGTATCTTCATTCTCTCGCTCTATTTATCCCCCAACGCGACAAAATTCAACTCGAGTTTTCCTTGATACACACTATGGTCACAAAACAGCTTAAGAAAACGTAGAGCGTGGTTCGAACATCTTATGTCGGAGCCAATGAGGCACAAGCCGATAAAGAACGCCGAGGCACGAATAAAGGTAGTAAGAAGCCTGATGATAATATTAAGCCACTACCCGCCTTTCTTAGGCTGAAAATGACTGTAACCCCCCCCCCCCCTCCGCCCCTCAATATATTAAGCGAGGAGACATGCTCGCTACCTGTACCGCTCAAGGAATCCTTACCCATCCCCATCACCAAATGAGCCCCTCAATCTTGGAACATTCTTGGTTTATTTACATTACCTCGGTATCAGACGCACAAACCAAACTCGATCCTCGTACACATACGTTCTGCATATATCCATCTAGTGGGTTACACCATAGCCTTCTATATACTGACAAAGCCTGGAAGATCGCCACGAGAAGCGGCCGTCAAAATGGAAAAGGTGGAGCGGCAGACGACGGATGAGAGGAGAGCCACGTGACTAGCGCCCCACTGCGGCAAGACGCCAAAACACATTTCTCCCAAGCAAACAAGCGTGTTCCGGGTTCTCGCCGCTGAAAAAGCTGTGCGCTGACTTCCAGGTTTCCCGAGAAATGGATCTTTGATTATCTGTGCCACCAGATCCTCGCGCTCCAAATCTGCGACCGGGCACTCTATGGCTCCGCCGTCGAACAGCCAGGCTTAGTGAGTATAGAGGAGGCTATGGTTACGCTAATGCCCGAGACGCGGTGCGGCCATGCGTTATAGATTACTTTTCTAGAGCAGGTTAAGATGCACAACACACGGCTGTTTTCCCCAGTCAAAACACTCTGCAGTAACTAGACGCGTCTCTACTTTTTCCGGTCAAGAGACACAACAAAAGCGAGATTTTTGTGTTCTTTTTTTCAGCGCGGGTTTGCAACTTAACGCTCGCATTCGTTGTCCCAGTTTAGAAGAGAAGCAATACGGTGTAGAAAGTTTTACGACGTCGTTTGGGAAAATGTGACTATGCATTCGTCGGTAGCGCAGAGCAACGCGAAGGCACCATCGTACAACCCGATTCCGAAATAGCCCGAGGACTTCGTTTCGCAGCGGCGCTTCACGTGCCCGGCATCAATGATGTTGTAAACGAAACTTTTATTGCTAGTCATGAATGAGACGCGCGCGAGCCGCGAGAGTTATGCGCCAACGCCCAGTCAACCAAATACCTCGCAAAAAAAAAAGAAAAAAAAAACTTTCGGCATCAGTTATAGTAACTGGAGAACATTTCATTGTCGAATTTTGCGTTTCTCTGTTTTTTTCGTCTTTTTTTTTGTCCATGAAAGTTTCTTTATTTCAGTGAAAATGAACGGGTATGTGAACCGCGCTAAAAATTGAAATTATAATTGTTTTTTGTTTTTCTTTTTTTACGCTGCCTTTTAAAAGTACGCAACGGTAAAAGAAACACCGATAAGAACTTTGAATTTACAAATGTCGACAAATATTTGTTGATGGTATCTTCTTAGTTGCTCATGCACTCCTGCTTTCAAGACGTTATTTCGCATCACCCGAAACTAATTGAAACTATAAAAAACATTGCGCTTGTCGTTCCAGGCAGCTTCGGGAAGCACTTTGACCGCACGTTCTGTATAGCTTTATTGCATAACCGCACGTATCGCGCAGGAATGATGCAGTGCACGGCAGGCGATGTTTACTACAGCGACCTTCCGAAGGGCTGCTTCATTTATTTCGCGGGTTCCCATCATAAAATTCAAAACAATTCTAGACTCTAGGGTCCCCAGGAATATCATGCTTTTAATTCCAAATCAAAATATTTCTGACTCGTGATTGCCTATTTATGGCAGCGATTGTTCTATCGGTTTGTTGCCACGTGGTGCACTGCGCAAATATGTCCATGTGATTCTGTACTCGATGTAGCTTGAGTCACAGTAAACGCAGCCGATGAAAGATATAAGAACACGGCTGAGTCACAGATTGACAAAACTTCGGCGAAATTTAAAAAAAAAACGGTGGGATTCGGTATTTTATAAAAAAAAAACTGTGTGCGTAATGTTTTTTTTTTATTGTCTTTAATAGTAGTTTGCATCATCAATAAGATAATAGACATCTCTTCATGCATCCATCTCTCTGTAGGCCTCAATGCAGGATTAAAAAAAATACAAAAAACTAAATCATTAAATAAATTTATATTTTTTTATCGGCTTACTAATCAATTACTGCTAACTACCAAAAATTTGAAAAGGGGTTCTTACAAACACTACTGCAGCCTTTACCTCATCTCTAGGCCCGTGTATATCTTTACTTATATACAAACTGTATATTGTCGCGTATATACGTTTCGATAAGTATAGAGTCATGTTAATAATATTTTAATAGTCTCTAAAGAAATAATCGTTCATATATGTAGGGAAACAAGCCCCATAGCCGAATGGGTAGAAAGGCTCTAACTTTTCTTCCCATTTGATTGCACGGTTCATTCGCCCGCATGCGCGGACTATTTCTATAGATTATAGGTGTTTTGCTTACTCGCGGGCAGGATATATTTTGTGAACATGTTTAGTTTATTGCTTCCATATCTTCTTTTTTTTTTTTCATTTATTCCTGCTGCTTTGGTGCGTTTCTCGATATAATTTCACTATTCCTTTCTTATCGTTTGGGTTTTCATCTTTTTTCTTTCTACGAAGGACAAGATAATCCCCGTGATTAACAATATGCGGAGCTAATAAAGTGGTTACTAGTTTAAACATCTCTAACCATGATCACGGAAAGGTAAAAATACACAAAACAAATCAAGGCGTGGCTCTTTTTGCACATGTTTCTAGCTTCGTGATTGGTTCCCCTGCGTTCTGGTCGGCCAATGCCGCAATCTGATTGGCTGCGGATCGATAATAAGATTATCGGGATTCGCCACACCCTGCGTTTATTAAGTTGTAAGTGACTAGCAAGCACCTACTGCCAAACGTAGCAGAGCAACAAAAAATTGCCTACGTTTACAATGTTCTGTAACGCCGAATAAGAGAGTAGCTTTTGAGGAGGTGGAGGGGAGGGTACGGAAAAGGGTGTCTTCTTTCCCCGCTAAATTTAGCCCGGAAGTTTTTCCACTAAATTTAGCAGGAAAATTTTACCCTTGTTACGTCACACGTGACGTCACGAGGATAAATTTAGCCTGAATATTTTTCCGCCAAATTTAGGGGAAAATGTTTCCCGCTAAATTAGGAGGGAATATTGACAATGTCAGATGCATGTGACGTCACGTGGCGTCATACGTCACGTGTTTCCTATTATGACGTCACACCTGACGTCCCGTGTGACGCCACGAGAGTAACGTCGTCACGTTACCTTCGTAAGGGTAACCCTCATGAACCTCGTGAGGGTGACCATCATGACCCTCGTGAGGGCGACACTCGTGACGCTCGTGAGAGTAACCCTCGTAACTCTCGTGGGGGGAACCCTCGTAACCCTTATGATGGTAACCCTCGTGACGTCATTATGGGAAACGTCCCATAATGCAAGGCAAGGTTACGCCGACACCGACGACGCCGCTCAAGCCGGAAACGGACGCCTAAGGGTTGCGCTCTAAAAATTCCGAGAACACCTAAGCACTTCTTGTGAGTTGCGAATGCAAAAGTATTATCGGCACCCAGAGCAGCAAAAGCGGCCGCAGCGCCGGCAGAGAGTGCGGCGGTGCGCCGCGCGGACCGCCATAGCTCGCTGGTGACTGCTGCGCCGCAGAGTGAAGCAGCGGCGGAATATCTAAGCTCGGCGGGGCGCCAAGAGTACAATGTTCAGCGCGGCAAGTACTGAAATCACGTGTCCTCTCATCATCATCATCGCCCTAGCTGCGGGTTCCGTTTGACAACGCTAGACATCAAAGCGAACGTTGCTGAAATTGTAACGTTAGGCCTAACGTCAGGCCAGCGCATATCCGCGCCACGCCCTCTCGCTGTGCCGCCAGCAGCTCGGCTGGTTCCTTAGGAAAGATGACGCCGTTGCTAAGGGGCCATATGACGCGTCGCAGCCAGTGGCAATTAAGGGGCCACTTTGCTGCTACAGGCAACGCCGGCTTCGCTCCATGGGACCAGTCAATGCTTTCGCATTAAACACGCACGAGGCACAGCTCTAGTCGGCCGGAAATGTGGAGCCGCCGTGGCGTCGGGGAAGCGTGTTCGTCTCGCACCCCGTAGGCCCGAGTTCGATTTAAACCAACACCACCTAGATAAGGAGAAGGCCTTCGCACTGTCATCGCGGTCAGATCGATCCAGGCTTGGGATTGGGCACGAGTGCTGCATCATGTTCGGCCGGGGCTCGTGTTCAATTAACGCGTCGAAGGTAGGGCTCGGGCCCAAAAGCGGAGTTACCGCAATCTGACTGTGATGATGTTTCTTGAAGGGAGAAGAGGCGATGCGGAGGCTTTGGTTATCCTAGGTGGTTGTGTTCCCACCCCGACCGATATGTACAAAATTTGCTTTTCAAAGCCATTAATCTACTTTGTTTACAGGAACCTCCCTGAGACATTTTTTGCAGCCAATAGGAATTTAGGTGCCGTATACAGACAACAACCAGCCAATGAGAATTTAGTTGCCCTTTTCACCGTTCGCTCAGTAAGACAGTTAATGCCTTCGCACTAAAATTCCCATCGCAAAAAAAAAAAAGAAAGTTGGGGCTTTAATTTACGTTGTGAAATTGGTTGGAAAGCGAAGCTTTGATATTACCTGCAACCGATCGCCCACTACAGTATACCAAATGCCGCCGGTGGTCGCATTGCCGTTTCTTTTCACTTTACAGGTCCTTCCTTGTATGCACGCTGCTACTCGGAAGCTCTAACTGTGCGTTCTAATCATAGCGGTGCTGCAACTACAAATGAATCAGTTGCTAGCCGTTGTTTTTTTTATGAAAGGCTAGTGACGTCATTTCTTACGTCACCAAGCTGCGGTCGCCATGGCAGCTTTGTTCAACCGTAACCTTTACCGGGTACGTATGGGGTGAGTGCTACGGGCTTCGCAATGTTATCGAGAGCGTCTTATCATCAATTATTTGATTCAGATTCTTATTTTCTTATTGTTCTTTATTGAAACAAGGGCTGTGATGTGTATGCGTGATATATGCACCTTTCTCTTGAATCGCTGAAGGTTCTTTTTTTGTTTTTTCGTGAATACGCCGACACCAAAAAAATCCGACCAACGGGTCATATACATATTCGCTGTAAAACTATCGACCATATTTGTTGCTTTTTTGCTTCCTTATACGTACCACTCGCTCCATTGCATTTTGAGTAATTGACGTTTACGTTATATATTAACCACGGTTTCGGGGAAAGCAGTCGTGAAAACGATTGCTCTGTCGATACAAAGCCTCGTGAGTTACAAGCGCCCAGAGACCTAACGGTTTCATAGATCTCCACCCAGTTCGGTAAATATCCGAAAAACACGCGGACAAGAACAAAAGGCCTAGCGGATAAAATATCGAATCGGGGTATGACAAGTCGCCGAAACCCCGTCCTTTCTATATCTGCCAAATAGCTGGCATCGACCCTTCTTTTAAGACCCAACGTAGCTGCCGGGCGGCACGTGATTTTTTATTACAACCACTCTAGAGCAAGCCCAGACAGAGCTATTTTTCGCATCCGATTCGACGGAAAACGAACCCTTTTATTTTCTGTTCTTCCCCACCTCGCGCTGGATCGATTCGCACAATATATCTTCCTATCTGGTTGGTTGTAATGGTGAAGCCCATTTGCCTCAATCAAGCGGTCTGTCAATCGAGCAGTGCGTTTGTTTCAACGAATCCGCGATCCGAGTTGAGCGAGGCTATAAAAAAATCCGTACAAAAGGGAGGAACGGACGACTTGCCCAGCCGGGAATAGGCAAGGCACAATCATGTTTCCTTGGTACGAACAGTTCTGTTCCCCCAAAACATCGTCCGAAAAGCGGGTTGTTCATTATAGCGAGACAAGCACCCATGCGTTTACCAAGTTCGTCCTCGAAGTTAGTGTATACTGCCACGTTCAAGACCGAGAAAGAACTCTTCTTGCTAGTTCTAGAAGACTAGAGCTTACTGTTACCCCGAGTGTAAACAAGAAGGAGGCCAACACGACCCTGCCGGATCAGTCTCATTCTAGCTCCCTCACGAACGTTCTATACTACGTGTCACTAGTTGCGTGCTACACAGAAGTAAACGCCAGGCGAGGAGAAAAAAGGGAAAGCACTAGGAAGGCTGGGGTGAAGAAAATAAACCCCCTTTCCTCTCTAGCGTTCCTAGTTCTCTCCCTTTCTCCCCTCACCCTTCAATTGCCCTCCTCTCCCATCCCGACTTTCTAGTGCTCGCCCTTTTTCTCTTCGCCTGGCGTTGCCTTCCCCTGCACTGCACACAACTAGTGACACGTAGCATAGGTCGAATGTTCAAGATACCGAGGCTAGCAGATCGGGAGCCGAGCGTGGCCTTGCCGGTTCCCTCTCCCGACGACAAGGCACACACTCTCTCTCTCTCTCTCACAGTCTCGCTCCAACCAGCTGTCACGCCGATGGCGCGGGACTCGCTGCTGCTCATTTGACGCTCATTATTTCTTTTGTTTCTGGCACAAATTCGCCGATGATACTTTTTATTTCAGTTTTACGCCTGCTGATCGTCTTTCAATCCGCGACAATATGTAGAGGTATATCTAGTTTAATGGGGTTTGTATTAACAGAGACAACACTGTACACTCTATAAAAATCCGTTCTTGAAAGGTTCTTCGAAGCCCCTTGTACTCTTTCACCTCGTGAACGACGATTTCGCTTTGAGTACTATCGCATGCTGGCGCTCTAGAAAAGTCACTGGGCGCTGAAAAACTTTTTATTGTCAAAAATACAGTTTAAAAGCACTCTTTATATTTTTTTTTTTTACTTTTCATAAAGAGCTTCTTTCGGAAGTGCTTAAAATTAATTTTAAGGTACAAAATATGGACAAGCCGATGAACCCCTAAGAGTTATTTTACGACCAGATTTTTTTAGAGTGTAGATTATTACTAAAAAGCATTAAAAAGTAGAATTAGAGATAAGAAAATAAAATATATTGAGGATGAAATATAGTTTAGAACTCCTATGAAACTTTCACGGTTTTGAAAGTGCATGGCCCTTTTTGACGGCAACAAAGAGGAACCTTTTTGGCCACACCAGTAATTTTGCGCAGTTTCCTCAATTCGCAAAGATACTTCTTCGCGACCAGTAGCTGACAATGAAGCGTTTGAAAAAGGATAACAAATTATTTTTAATATGTACATGTACATACACACATCTCTTAGCAAGCTTTGGTGTTTATCACAATAACAAAAAAAACGTCCCTAAAAAGTTTTAAAAATAAAATACTTGGCCCTTCGACGGTTGCAGTCAGAATAGCCGAAGTTCACTGTATCTCTATCCACGCGAGGCTCGGCGCCAATTTCCTTTTTCGTGCTGAAAGTCAGACAAAGCATCTCAGAAAGAACAGCCTCGGGCACATCGTCTTCATTTAGACTGTCCGAGCCATTTGAGCGCATTCCATTCTCTCCGCTAATGAGATGCGTTCGAGCAAACATTGCCTGGTCCGCTCACGCGAAAAAAACTTCTCGTTACTCCAAGCTATATGTCTTTAAAAAGAAACACGAATGAACAAGGCATCGTTCTGCGCGGCGTCCCGAGCGTGCAGCACGCCCCCGTGCGTTCACTGGAACAGACACCGCTCTCAAGAGTGCTCTTGAGTATGTTCATATAAAGCAGGAAGGAAATCTTTATAATATAAATATATCTATATATATATATAATTTATGTTGCTTGCTTTTGGCCTACATATGACATATTTTAAACGTTGCAATCTAGACCACTGGCTATAGGTGTGCCTGCGTCTTCAGTAACTGAAATAAAACTATTTATGTAAAAGTTGTGTGTACGTTTAGGGAGCGGGAAGTTCATGGGTCCCAAAGGGCGCCTGGTGAGTGTGCTGTAGATCAGAAACTTTGCCAGTGCACTACTACTGCTAGCCTGAGATATTCAACGTGCATGATATGCGACCGCACGCCGGTACTATGCTAGTCCAGATTTTAACGGGCGGGGGTGGAGAGTGAACCCAGGATACCTGAGATCTGAAGCGCGAGATTTCGCTCAAAGTGCTCCCAGTTGCGATGCGCATTAGTTATAATGTTTAAACCGCGAGGTTTAAACCGCGAGGCACAGCAGACAGAAGACAGGGTGCGTCTTAAACTCAGCCACATAATGCTTTTCATCCAAAGCTCTTTATACTCACCTCCCGGGGTCACCATCATCGCCCAAAAAATATAAATACAATACAACCTCCGCTCTCATGTTGACTTATTTCCTATGCACTTTGTTTTCGAAATTTTCTAAGGCACAGAACAATAAACGCAACCCTTGAAGGAAACCGGACCGAAATTCTCAAACAATACCAAGCTCCTTGAAACACACACACATGCATAAGAAAGAAGAACTGTATTTCTAGAGTTTCCCAAGTCTTCTGCATGCGAACTTCAAGCTTTATTCGCAGTCTCAGTGTTTAAACAACATGCATGTAAAGTACGATGTCCTTTCAGTGTTAACGTCCAATAAAAAAAAAGTAACATTATATATTTATCAATTTAAATTACAGTTTATCATTTTGATATCGGCTTGTTTTAAGTGAACTGTGAACAACTCCTTGTGTGCCTCTGCTCTTTTTCATTGCAGTGCCTGCCACTGAACGTGAACCTTCACACACTAAGTTATAGTCATAGTCAAGCATCAGAAGAGTTTCTGTAATTGGTATTTCTCATAGTTTCTCATATTCGCATGTGTGCTGGAATTGCTATCCGCCACTTTTCTTTCCTTTCCCATGTGTATTTTTTTTTTCTAGTTTCGGATGGTTTTAATCGGAAAAGTACACAAAAACATTCGCGTTCTCTCGCATAGCAGCGGCGGCAGCTGCGGGCGCACAGTTCGGTTTAAACATTTTTTTTATTGCTGTTTTTTTTTAACGTTAGCCAAGTTTCTTTGAGGCGAGCGCGGCGGCTGCATTGCGCACATCTGCCAGGCTTACTTTGAGACTTACGAGAGGATTAGTGAAGGTTGTTGGGCTCGTGGAAGTTTGCGCAAGCTGAAAGCGTTTCCTCCTGAGAGAAGAGGAAAACACTTTTATCAATATACCTGCCTTGGTGCTCGTAGTTTTTTTTTTTTTTTTTAACGTGTGTGTTTGCGTGTGCGTGTGTGTGCTTCTGTGTGTGTGTGTGTGTACGTTATTGTGTTCTCCTTAAGTAATTTCTTTTTCCTAAATTCAGCTCGAACCATCGGCTGGCGAGCATCGCGGAATTTCTCGTAATGAAGATTGCGTGTTCGCTCTCACGGTGTTGCGTGGCAACTAACGAAACCTTTCCAAAACTAGCAATCGGAGCGACGGACAGAAATATAAAACCCCCGGCGCAGTGTTTAGTCCCATTTTACAAATTCAAATATATATATATAGAGAGAGAGAGAGTGGAGGCGAGATTAACGGCCGGAGATAAATTCATTCTCATTGAAAATTTTTGAAATCACGTATGTAACTACAAGCCAGAATACTCAATTCCTTTTATCTTTTCGTCATAAAAGAAAAGACTGCGATTAATTTTCTTTTAATATAATCAATGCGAGTCTTGGACACGTCGGGTATGGCGGGTAGCGAACCTTTTATTCTCACGCCACAACCGATGATATTGCAACAATAACAACTAAAAAGGCCACTGAAAAAACAAAATCGCATAGCAAAAACTTTGAAGGTAAGAAGTTATGCCCCTTGTTTCTTAGGCTGTCCGTGACTGAAGAATAACGTTTTTGTACTGTAAATCCTTACCTTTAATACCTTATTACTCAGCCTAAAATCTCGTTTCTTATAGTCTCATCTAAATTAAACAAACGTCGCTTAAAAAACTCTAATTGCTCTTGCAATTTTAAGCTTTCAATAAAATTGATAGAATGTTACCCTATAATACGACTTTCCGATACCATTTACGAATCAAATATGACTGTAAAAAAAGTTAGCATGATTCCCTCAATAAGCGTGAAAGCCCTAAAATACACATATTTTAGCGAATAATATGTTCGCTGTCATTTTTAAAATGAAACCCTTCTTGAGGTACAAAATTTTTGGGAGACATCTTCTATATACAAGAGTCAACCTTTATCAGCCACTGGTAACATTGTAAGCTTTGCGTTTTGCGTAAATACAGGAATGTAAAAAAGAGAGATATATCACATGATCGTATAAACACGGTATAATGTAACGACTCGACTTCAGATGTATAGAACTATTTAACTCCCTCAAAACTAGATGATACCGAGCCCTTGGCTAACATTGATGTCAAGGCGGCACGGAGAACGTCTTTTTAATCATTTCATATTTAGAAACCTACAGAAAAAAACGTTGTGACGTCAAATTAACCGAGAGGAGGTAGTGGAGACATCTAGTTTTGGAGTGTGCTCGTGCACTCTAAACAATGCGTACGTATAGCATCACACACTACGGAACACACCTGACGATAACATTTCTATTCGCATTATCAGCTTCGGTAATGTGCACCACTCCAGGAGTGGTGCAGAGCCGACGAAGAAGCCTCCACTACGTCAAAGTTTTTTGGGCCCATGTCAAGTTAGTGCCGCCATAAGCCTGTGCAGAAAACGAGAGCTCCTCGCATTCAGCTACGTTTTGAACAGCGCCGTCATAAAACGCGTTAGTGTTATGCGTGATCTCAAAGCCCGGGTTGATACGGCATTAAACATTAATTGTCACGCACACGTCATTAGTAATGTCCCCCTCAGAACCTTAGGGGAAATTTCTCGGTTCACAAAGCAATGTTCTTCCTACTCGTACTACGTTCAATTATTTTGTGGCCTTGTCCTGAAAAAACAAAATTTTGATTTTGCATTCATTGTGTAGAATTCTCTAAGTTTTACCGCATCATGCTTAATCGAACGTGTTCAGCAGCGTTTTATTGGTGATGTATATGACCGATCTTTGATGCTAAAGCATCAAATGTCTTATGAAGTGAAGCCGGTGAAAAACGGCACCTATATTCCCATTGGCTGAGCGAAACGGTAGCTAAATTCCCATTCCCAATAAAACACAAAGAAAAGCACAGCAACACAGATGCTTCGGCGCGGAAGCCGGCGGGTACGCTCGAGGTCGAAGCGGACGCGCTTCAGAAATCAAACACAAAGAAAAGCACAGTAACGAAACGCTTCGTCACGGAAAAGGTCGTGGAGCCGGCGGGGCTCGCCGCGCCTGCGCAGTGGGGGAGCGTGACGTCACCGCAGGAGCACCTTGTGCGAAAGGAAGACGCGGCGCGCTGCTTGTACGAATGTGCTGCGTGTAGGAATGCTTTCGCATTCCTACACGTAAGTAGTTTTAAACGTCTTCTCGACTTTTTTTTTACGCGACTTGTGCGATAGTCACAATCTGTTACGCAAATTGAAGCTGAAGCACTTTTCTGAAATCTGAGTTAGGAGCGGACTTCTATAGCTTTTTAGAGCGCAGCTCTTAGGCGCCCTTTACCGGCTCGAGCGGCGTCGGCGTCGCGTCGCCGTCGCCGTCGGCGTTGGCGTAACCGCACGGTGCATTATGGGAATCTCTCATAATGCAACGCGCTGAACTGAAGACGTCACTAATGACGTCACGAGGGTCACGTGACGTTACGTCACGCGTTGCATTGCGGGAAACGTCCCATGATCCAACGCGCGGGGAGGAGGAGGAGGGGAGGGGTGGAGGAGGAGAGGGAGGGAAGGAGGAGGAGGTGGAGGAGGAGGAAAGGAGGGGAGGAGAAGGGGAGGGGAGGAGGAGGGAGTAGAAGATGAGGAGGGAAGAGGGCAGGAGAAGGAGGGATGAGGTCAGGAGAAGGAGAGGGTACGGATGAGGAGGAAGGGAATACCTTCCCCTCAGTACCCTCCCCTCCTCCTCTTACCCAAGAGCTGCGCTCCAAATTGGGGTTACAGGATGTTGTAAACGTCTTTCATTTTTTTTTTCTCCCGTAACTTCATCACACTAGCCTTGCGCAGAAGTAAACGTTAACCGCACTTATTTTGAAAAATACGTGCAGCAATTGCCACTGGGCATGCACAGCTATCCTCTGCCGCCTGTTATCTTTCTAGAGCATCTTGACATCATCGACCTGCAACTCCAGCCAGCTTAGTAGCGAGCAAGGGTCATCTGAGTTTGCATGACGACGTCACTTTTGCTAGAATTTCTCTGCACTATCTCGCTTTCGTATACCCTCTGCGCGTCGTAAAGGAGCGGAACTACGTCGAAATATTATTTCACCTTTAAGATATAATAAGATTGAAAGAAAACTTAAGACATATTATTTTAAGTACGTGTACATTACAACTCTTACTGTTTCTTCGAATTCAAGGACCTTCTCAGCTTCCCTTTAAAAAGTATCGTTTATGCCAACTGTTTGATAGACAGCGTTATTGAGATATTTTGCTTTTTTATACGTCTCTTAATGGGATTGTAGACTCACCTGTCTATTTGAACTCGTTTGTTTTTAGGTCACATCGCATTTTAGCCGTAATCGCAGCTTTCCCTGCAAACATTCTTTTTCTACCTCGTTTCATATTACAAAAAAAAAGTAACTTAAATTTAACAAGTGTGATTGTCCCCACCTTAAAATATTTTGTAATGCAACAACATTTCGCCCCAATCTCGATGTTAAATGTTGTGCAAAAGTTCAATATCTGTGTGTGTGTGTGTACGTGTGTGTGTGTGTGTTTATTTGGGTTTAATGTTTTGTATACCACACAAAAGGTCGTGTGTTTTTCATGGAGACGTCAAAAATAAAACTTATTATTATTAAAAAAATCGAAATAAGTATTATCGCGCATCTTTGTCTGCGACGTCATCCTGAGGTGGCGGCTCCTAGTAGCCGAAACCGAGATCACCAGAGTCGCCCATGTAAGGAGCATCTTCTTAACACTCCTCAATCAACGAGATCGTGAAGTTCACAATAGGAAGGCCAAATCATCAATGACAAGGCTAAAATCCCGACCATAAAAGCCCCGCCCCGAGTGTCTTAGGTCTTCAGCAACCACAATTATGCGTTTTTCCAACAATTGCGGTATTTACCGAAACATTGTTACAAATAGCGATAAAACTATATTCAAGACGATACAAATACGATATCTTCATGGTGGTCCTGTGGCAGATGTACATTAACACACGCAGATGCAAACAAATGTCCATCACTAAGTCTTCTTCCTTTACACAATCGCAATATTTTCTTATTTACGCAATACCTAGTGCATGCATTGTCGTATAACTACTTGGGAATGCCTTTTACAGACACTCAGTCCTGGAACGAGCACATCGAAGACATTACAAGCATTCCTCGAAATGCTCGGCTTCATGCGACGAGCATTATATCTTGCCACACCTGAAACAAAACTACTCGCATGCAAGACAATAGTCTTTCCCTAATTAGACTATGCATGCACCATTTGGAAGCCCCGCCAAAATTACGTTCTACAGGAAGTGAAATCTGTCCAAAACAAAGCAAGATTTATATGCAACAACTACTCACCAAAAAATATGGTGTCTCGGCTTTAAAAGCTAGCATTAATTTCTCTTCTAGAAAAAGGACGTAAAATGGCTCGGTTGTGTTTTTTTTTTTTTTTTTCATAGGCTCTATTACAGCGATTTGACTTTTAAATTAGTTTACTGCCACCTTTCCAGTTTTACATTACCAAGGTTAGATCATTTTGCCAAAATTCTTGAATCGAACTAACACTAGCATTTTCTCTCCATCAGTAGTTTGCATCAGATACTGGAATGCATTACCAGACCCTAGAGTTACTGAGAACAATCTAATTTCATTTAGAAACCAGTGTTAAATATTGTAGAATTGCTCGCCTTGCTTTTGTTTTTGTAGAAGAGACTTTGTACACTGTTCGTGCTTTATTATTGCTCTATTTCGCTTGGATTGACAACACTGGGTATTTGTGTAATTCCGTTTCCCTTTTCCGTGTTTTGCTATTTTTGTGTTTTAATCTTTGTATCTTGTTTTGAGCCTCATCTTATGTGGCGCGTCCTTCTTACGACTTTGAGGTTAACAAAATGAAATGAAATAAATTAAATATATAGTGAATGCCACTTTAAGAAACGTAGGACGGGATCTATTGTGACCATGATTATTTTGGCTCTGTAATTCCTCCCGCGGTGTTCTTGCCGCCTGATGACGTAGTCTTATTGAAAGAGAAGCAATAATGGGATACTCAGCAACTCTCCCTACGTTTCTTAAGTTATCGGCGGCTATAAAAAAAATAAAAAAGTATTCCTATTATAAATTGTTCGCAGCAAGTGGAAAAAACCTACGCAGCGTCCCTTAATTAGCGATGCCGTCACGATGAGTCAAAAGGACGCAGCTCGAATGTTCGTCCCTTCTAATTTTTAAAGACAAAAAATTGTGACTATGTTGACATACCATCCTCTTCCGTGGGTTATACTCAGATAACTACTTTGCCAAAAGTCGATACTCTTTCCCAAAAATTGTTAGTTCTTTTTTTGTAAATGTTCTTCAATAGTAAAATAAATATCTTCATAAGTGTCTTTACATATTAGTTAATAATGTCGGACATAACAGCCTTGATGAAAAAAAATTTCAAAAACTGTATGGCGGAATATCAACGCAGGCAGAGTACAGGAGCATCAATGTCCCACATTGCGAGCATTCGTCTACAGCGTCTCGCAGATGCGCCGGGATCCACACCTCTTCAGTCTCGTTCGTGTGCCATATCACCATTCTTTGCCGACACCGGAGAATGCGGAAGTGCACCGCTGTCAGAAAGTAGAAACACAATCTCGACCAACTAAAGTTGCGTCTGGTGCCGTGCCCCCCTCCCACACTTATCTCGACCGAGCTGGATGAGGACCAACGTCCTGAATAGCAATCGGTCACCTCCCAGTTCGGGACATTATACTTAACACGTTTAAACAGAGTCGTGAAGTGCTTGTTTGTCCATTTGTTCTCCCCTGGATTTCTCGAGATTTTAATGTATTGAGGCATGACAAGTGAACCTACTAATTTTCGGTGTTTCCAATTTTGTATTCATTAAAGTCGTAATACTTATTGCATCGACAGTTTTGCTTGTTATCAATGTATGTATACAAAAGAGCAAGACAATACTAGCTGCGATTTTCGATTACACGTATGTATATAGTATATTACGACTTGCCCACTTTCTTCCGTCCACTCTCATATAGTTCATCGCTAAATGCCTTGGAAGTAAAATGAACTAAATAAAATTAAGTTAAAACGCATGCAGATTAATGAGCAAGCTTAAAGAAGAAAGAAATGTTATCAAACTAATACTAACATACCAGCACGGATTCCACGCATAAACAATGCAACCTAAATCCCACTAGTGTAGGGAGGAAGAACAAAGTTACGGCGCGGTCCTATCTGCCAATAGACGGACACTGAAAAGTGCCAAAACAATTCCTAATCTTCGATTCGAAATCTTTCTTCCGACGCCAGTAACCGAATCTGCAGCTCCATTCCAAAACGCTGTGCTATGTCCTCCCTCCCAATACAAAAAAGTCCTTTGCCGGTCATTTGTTTACCATTTCTTCGAAAAAAAAAAAAAAAGCTTTTGGAGATTTGCCAGCTTTTTCTGCGCGCTTCCCTCTACCAGGAACTGCAAACAGACATCGGTCTTACATCGCAAACATCTTTGCGCGAACGCAGCAAGCAACTCCGCACGCGAGACAACTCCAAAACAAAACAGCAGCAGAAAGATCACAAGACGGACGCGAAAAGCGGACGAGACAAACCCACGTTCCTCCTCAAGAATGAAGGCTCACCCCCCTGATCCCGTTACAGTCGCCTTTGTCTTTCGCGAGAGTAGGTCATCCTTCTCGCGCGCGCGCGCGGGACTCGCTCAAACACTCTGATCTTCACTGTATGTCGTTATGGCACGCGGAGCTTCTACTCGGACTCGATTGAATTGGAGATGCGGGTGTCGCCCGGTATCGTGATCACGGAGTCCGCAGTGAAAGCTACAGACTCGTCGCATCCCCGGATCTGCGAGGCGACGTCTCCTGAGGGCATTAGCGGCACCGGCAGCACCACCGGGTAGGACGTAGAAAGACTCCGCAAGCGGCGAAGTTACGGAAGGCGCCGCAACTCTGATATACATATATATATACAGTTGCGGACAATGCTGTCGACAATGTCGACAGGCTCTCCGCGCAACCGTAACGTTTATTTTATGCGCGTAGATGCGGCGATGCGTCGCTCTTCTCGGCTCGGTCTGGCTCTGAAATATGGCTCGATGAGAAACTGGAAAACAGGACGAGGATCTCAAGTTGTGGTTCACGAATTCAACCCTGTGGCGGCATGCGAATTGCGCTGTGTGTAGTTTGCAGGTGCCACCACATGAGCCGGCAGCTGGTAAGAATTCAGAAAGAGGTTTTTGTGCTTGAGATCACTAAACACGCAATAATGTTCGAATTGTCTTTTGTTTTGTTTTATTTCTTTTAGGCCTTCCAAGAGTAGCTATGAGCACACGGCCTGACACCAGCGGCATTTATGTTATACATTTGCGTTGCTATATCCTCACCACGAACATGCTTGTTCTCACGGCATATTGCCCGCGCAGCATGCTCGTTGTTACGAGGGTTACCCTCACGAGGGTTACCCTCACGAGGGTTACCCTCACGGGAGTTACCCTCATGAGGGTAACCTTCATGTCCCTCGAGGAAGTCACGAGGGTAATGTCTCATCATTACCCTTGTGACGTCACACGCATCTAATATTACCAATATTACCACTAAATTTAGCGTGAAAATTTTCCCGCTAAATATGGTGGAAAAATATTCTCGCTAAATTTACCCTCGTGACGGCACGTGTTACGACACGTGTGACGTCACGAGGGTAAAATATCCCCGCTAATTTTGGCGGGAAAGAAAGAGGTGCATACCCTCTCTCCTCCGTACCCTCCCCTCCTCCTCCTCAAGAGCTGCGCTCTAATTCAACGTTGCAGAAATTTGTGAACGTCGTTCACTTTTTAGAATACCTAGCTTCCATTAACCAAACTTAAACCGGAACATTATTGAAGCCCTTGTTAATCTAAGAACGTAAACTTCTTTTTCTTTCAAGAGGAGTTATGACGTGTGAAACGCATGCAATCAAAAATCACGTGACGTCGCACCACGGACACTGCTGCGTGGCGGTGCGGCATTCGACCAGCGCCACGCTGGTCGATTGCCGCACCGCTTGCTGACGCTATGACTTGCCGTCATAGCGTCAGCAATCGATGCTAACGCTATACGGCAAGTAGACCTAGAGTGCCTCACAGGTGCACCTCAACATTAGTTTTATATATATATATATATATAATTTATGAATATATCAGTTATTATTACTGCGCGACTTTTCAGAACTAAAACATCGAAATAAACATTAAGCTGCCCTGACTTTTCTCTTTAAGGCTAGAATCTACGGCGTAAATATGCTTAAAAAATGGCGAATTTTGTACGGTGGCCGTTTTCTTTGCGTGTGAAATAGGAATCACTCATTGTTGCGCCGCGCGCCAAGAAGCCGTGCCGCCGGGCGAAGTTCGGCAGTTGTTCGCAGCATATAATTTCCTCCGTGGAATCAAACCTTTGCACTTGAATCGGGCTTTCTATGCGGAGGGCAAGTTCGTCTGCTCCTTGCGCAGGGGGTAGCGGTGACGTCAGAACGCCGAGCCCTGATTGGCTGATCGCGACCCCCTATCTGAGCGTCGTCTGCTCCTTTGCATCGTCGTCTGCTCGCAACGTCGTCTGCGTTTTTCTTACCTTTCCCGCGACTTTCGAAAGTGCAGAGGCCAGATTCACGAAACGATCTTACGCCAAAAATGTGCGCAAAACCAAACTTAAGAACGAATTCGTATTCACGAAACGAAATTTTCGTAAGCTTTGCGCAGGCTACGACGAAATCCTACGACAGCTCCGAAGGTGTCGGGCACTAGAGTAAATGGTATTACCCAGAAATAAGCACGCACTCTACCTTGGTCAGAAGCGGCACGTTCTTTAAAGGGCAACTCCGGCCAAAACTCAAAATGAATTAAATTACTGGTATCGCTTTAGTGACGCAAAATACGACCCCAGCCAAAATTTCACGTCCGTGGGACGCCGCATTCTCAACTAATGCCGATAATAAAAACGCGACCCGCCGCGAGCCGCTGCTCCTTAGCGGGCGGCCAGCGGGTTGCCGATCGCTAAAGCAACATTGGGCCGTGATGTCAACATCGTTCTCCTTTTTTCTTCCGTTCCGGACGGGCGCACGGCGCAGCCGTCGCGCGCGCTTCTTTGTGCCGCTATTACAGCTACTTCGGCTTGTAATTGCGTGTTTAGCCGTTGCTTTTACCTGTAGCCCGTGTAGCTTCGGTATAGCCTTCTGTTTATTTGCTTGTGAGGACTCCTAGACTCGTTTTAGCGAGCAACTCGGTGCGCCCAAGACTGCCCAGCTGTTCTTCGAAAGATGCCGAGTACAACTTAAAGCGCTGTGGGCTGCTTGCCCAAACAAGCCGCTGCGCAACCCGGAGGTGCTTTTTCACAAGTTTCCCGCGGATCAGAAATTGGAGAAGGTGTGGGTGAACGCTGTTCGACGAGTGGACTTTGGAAAGCCTTGGACGTCGACCCCCAGATTGAAGCTCTGCTCCGATCATTTTTCGCCGAAGAGTTACCAACGAAACCTACAGGTGTTGGTTGCTTGTGGCTTGTCAGCGAAGGGGTCGAGGCTTAAAAAGGATGCCGTGCCGTCGCTCTTTGCCCATCGTACATGTACAGAAAAGGTAACATGATAAAAGTATCCTGATCAATAAATAAAACAGTCATTCTCAAGTGCAGTGTTGAAGATTGAGCATTCACGCTCCATTGAATGTCTGTTGAATGGGGAATGGTGGGTGGGCATGTAAAGTACAACCACTAACTAGCTCCAAATACTGAAGTTTGTAATGAAAACGAAAACAATGTTCTGCTTTGCGTCACTGCTTGCTTACTACGCGATCTCGTGCGTAGTATACAGGTCCGTAACGACTGCTAGCAAACAGACGGCACGTGAAGCTCATGCGATATAAACATTCGCCTCCCAATCGTTCGAACTCGTTACGCAGCAGTATTAATTAACATTGCGCTTGTGAATACCACGAGGGACTTTAAAGAAATCGCGAAAGTTCGGATTTGTAAGTTAAAACTCTCTAATTTGCCCGAGTTCGGCTGGAGGTAAATATAATATTTAAAAATGCAAAAAAAAAAACACAAAAAAACAACAAAAAAAACACACTTGCCTTAGTCAAAAGTTACGAAGGAAAACTTAAAATCCTATGTATTCTAATAAAAAAAATTGTTGTGAGTGGGGGTGGGAATGCAGAAGGGAAAGAAAGTGTTTTTACCTTGCTAACGTTCTCTGTTTTCCTTTATCACCCACAAAAACTTTTGCCAGCTTTGAGAAGAAAATGACTGCCCAAAAACTTTTTTTTTTAGTGCGGCAAGTTTTTTTTTTTTTTTTTTTTTTATTTGTACAAAGATTTATTACCTGGACGAACTTATGTGGTGAATTAGTGTCGTAGCTTACAAGTTCGACTTTTACGCGCCTGGGGAAAAAATAACGAAAAAACAGACGTCCACAGCTTGACACACGTCTGTTCGGTTGTCGCGGAACGCGCCGGAGAGCCTCAAAGCTTCGTGTCTGGGACTAACCCGCCGCGCGAAAGCGCCAGCACTGTACGTCACTGGCAGCGCGGCGTAGAGCAACGCCGCTTTATCCACGGAGCCCGGATGACAATTTAGGCCTAGCGACGAGTGCGGGAGGCCGCACGCACGCCGACAGCTGCCGAGTACGGCACCGAACGAGTTTACTCGTTTTCCAGTCGCTAGCTTTTGGGTATACAAGCAACGAATACGGCACGGCATAGCACACGCGCGGCGGCGGCCGCCGAGTACGCCACCGAACGAGTTGACAGGTTTTCCAGTCGCTAGCTTTTGGGTATACGCACTAACTCTTGCTACATATGCTGGATAACTACCACGTATACAGAATTAAAACAAAATCAGCTTACCTTCTATCTTTAGACGGCTAGCGCAACAGAGGTAGGTGCCGCTTGGCCTGCGTACTCGCTGAACGAGAACGATCTTGGCGTCACGTCCACATAACGGCTGATTTCCAATGTTGCCGGAACCTCGAGCGGCTAGTTTCGGTTTTGTCGGCCGCGCCCCAAACAAAACTTTGAGACGTCGATATCTTTAAAACTACGCACAATAACGAGAAAAAAATTACACCTTGCAATTCAGGAGCACTAACTGCACTAGAAACAGCCATAATCCCAAAATCGAAAGTATGGACCGGAGTTGCCCTTTAAAGGGAAGCTGAAGCGGTTTTGTGTTTGAGGAAACACACTTAAATTGTCTTCAATTGACATCCAGAGTCTCGAATATCGAAATTATGAAGCAATTATGCAGCGGCTGCAGAAAATTATTTTTCAAGGACCGCTGAAGGCACTTTTTCTTGGAGCGTGACGTTAAACAACGAGTTTTCAGAATCTCAGTTTTAGCGCATCTTCATTGCCTATCAAAGCTATGCATCCACACTCTTTCTATTTTTAAAAAGAGCGGAAAACGATGTCACGACTGGTGCCAGTGCGGGGCAATATACCTGGCAACCTTGCGATTGCACGCACGGCCCTCAAGCGACACGCGCTTGGCGGCAGAAACATCCTTTTGTGACGACACGACTGGTCGAAGTATTTTCATATTTTCTCGGGTTTAGTTACATCTTCCAGGAAAACGAACGTCATATTCAGATCCACGGAACAAAACTATGCTAAAATTATTTTCTTTTTTAAAGATTAGTTAGAGCTTTTTATTTAAACAACAGTATGACACTCCTAGATAATGCTTATGGCATTACTATTATATACCATGACGTCTAGTACACCAAACCTGTAGCTAATAAATAACTAGGGCGGTAAAATTTTGCTTTCAAGCCGGGATCTTACAGTGGTGTCAATAAACCTCCGCTCCCCCCCCCCCCCCCCTTCGCCCCCTCCCCCGGCCCCCTTAAATGAGATGGGACGGGGTACCTATCAGTTGAATGAGCTCAAATGGAAAGCGAACGGCGAAGCCTACACCGAGTCACTCCTTTTTCTGGTGCCCGTGATCGCCACCATATTTGCACTCCCAGATTGAGGAAGTCACCTCAAAAACTTGCCTCAGATGGCCATCGAAACCAAGACTGCAGAGTAAAGAAGAAAACAAAAGCGTGATAAATATTGACTTTGGCTTTGCGTATTTTATTTTGAATTCTATCAATATGGATATAATTCTCATCAGTTACAGTAAAAAATTTATATCTGGAAAGTTGGATTTCTTGGCCCCTTTGTGCGCCTGCGGCTATGAGGCGAATGGAGTTTTAGTTTACTTATTTATTTAACAATGCTATCTGGCCCAAAGGGCCGTGGTAGTAAAGGCACACTGATAAAAAAAAGAATACAATTGAACTATAGGGATAATGTGGCCAGAAATATTATACAATATGCGTAGTATTCCTCAGCATTCAATACAAATATATTAATAAGACATAGAGTATGAATTGACGACATCAGTGTGCTACTTGTTCTGAACTGGTAATATCAGCGTGCAGAAATGTTGCTTAAAACTTTATAAAATATATATAGCACCCAGCATACAAGACAATAACTACTAACAACTAATCTCACCGTGACAAAAAAAAATCAATCAATTTTGAAAAACAATTGTGGCTTTATTGATGAAATAGACAATAGAGTCTAAATTAGTTACATCAGCCTGCAGCTTGTTCCATTCAACAATGGTCCTAGCGAAAAAGGAGTATTTGAATGTGTCCAGTCGTACTTGATACTCCAGTATTAAACGTGCATGATATGATCCGGTGTTCAATCTGCTGAAAATGCAATGTATATTGAGGTGTCGATGTTTAATTTACCCTGAATCATTAAACATTGTATTTTTAATCTACCTTTCCGCGCTCTTTCGCTTAATGTTAGCAGTTTAGCTTGTTGCGACATTTTTGAAGGAGAGATTCGAGTTTCATATTTGCTGTAAACAAGCCGTATTGCTTTTCATCGTACACGGTCAAGGGGCGGATGCAGGGATTTCCTGAGAGGGGGGGGGGGGGGGGGGGCAGGTGTTGGTCAGCGTACCATATGTTTAGGAACCCCCTCCCCCTCTTCTTCGTTTTACGACCTAAATTTTACACATGCAGAAATCAAGAGGTGGGTCAGGACATCCGGACCCCCTCTAAATCCGCCCCTGTGTACACCTACTAGCTTATTAATATTGATTTTAGTGAACGGTTCCCAGACAACACTTGCATATTCGAAAATTGGTAATAATATTGTTTTATACACTGTAAGTTTCGTGTTGGGGAAAGAATGCCTCAACAGACGTTTTAAGCGCTTTAAGGCCTAAAGCCGCTGGACCGCTTTCATTGTAACGTAATCAATGTTTTTGCCCATTAGAGTATATTACTAAAATATAACCCCTGCTTTTGTACTCTTAGACGCGTTGAATAGGTTGAAAATCAATATATTTTTATATAATTAATATCACAAAATGCAGTGTCTAGAGAAAAGAAAGCTGAAGCAGAAATGAGATAATAAAGGAAAAAGACAGTCAAAGGCGTAGTACAACTCAATCGGCGTTCCTTCATCATACATTCAACTACGCTACACTCGGCGACGAGGACTTCAAGAACACTTTCACCGGCAGAGCGCAAATACTCCGTTGGGGAACCAGAAACCCTCGCATGCGTTTGGGCATTAAGCTATTGGCGCGAGATCATCTGGTGAAGACCATTCACACTCTGCACAGACCATCAAGCCCATACCACCTTACTGAGCTCTCAAGGCACAGGTCACAGTCCGCTCAGAATCGTTCGATGGACAGTATACGGCTGCTCAACTGTAACTTTGTAGTGCGCTACAAGAGGGGCGAAGACAACGGCATCGCAGATGCATTTTCCCGACTACCATTACCTGATGCGTCGCTTGACATATTTGACGAGAAAGTTTTCTTCGGAATAACTGAACATCTAATTTCTAAAGGCGATTTGTAGTCTGCGAGGGCCGCTGACTTTGTACTTTAAAAAAATCAAGCATTGCGTCGTTACAACCTGGCCATCTAAGACCAAGTTAACTGCTGAAGTTTTACCCTACCACCAAGTGAGTTCCGAGCTCTCAGAGGTCGATGGATTGCTCCTACGTGGAGAAAGGATCATAGTTCCAACTGTAAGGACAACTAAGAACATCACCCTGGCTTATGATTTACGCTTGGGAATCTTCCGAACAAAAACAACGATTGAAGCAGTGGTACCGGTGGCCAGACATGGATGCATCAGTGGAACATACTGTTCGTGGTTGCCTGACCTGCCAGACAGCTAATAAATCTGAAAAAACCTTTTCTGCTCCACTACATCCGATACCGCTTCCTGCACGTCCCTGGAAAAACGTAGGGCATCGATATCGTTGGTCGAATCAAAAAAGCCCCACAACTACATCGTTTTCTGGTCACCGTCATGGACTATTACATTTGCTGGCCTGAAATTGTTCTGGCTAGCACGGTAACTAGCGAAACAGTGTCAGCATTCCTGCTGACACTTTTCACCCGTGAAGGACATCCGACAGAAATCTTCTCAGATCACGGAAGCCAACTTACATCGGCAGAATTCAAAGAATTTTTACGGGAACGTGGCATTCAACATACGCTCTGATTCGTTTACTACCAGCAATCAAATGGTATGATTGAAAGAGTTAACCGAGTGCTGAAGGGATTTATTTAGCAGGCTACACTTGAACAACGAAACCTCAAAGAAACACTGACCGAATATATCGGAGGATACCGTACAACATCACACTCAACTACGGGTGTGTCGCCCGAATTCCTTATCTACAGTCGGCATCCGATGGCGAATCTGAATGTCGTCGGATGGCCATCAAAAAGCTTTCTCACCGAACCGACCGGAGCAGTGACGGAGCTGAGAGAGCAACTTAGAAGACAACAGCTTGCTGCCAAAGTGTACGTAGACCAGAAGAAAGGCGCACGTACGCCAGCTTTTCAGCCAGGCGATTTCGTACGCGTGAAGTTGCCAGGTCATCACGCCAAGGAGATTTTGAGATACTCCAAGCCACGCAAGATACTGGATCGTCGAGGATCTAATGCATTCCTGCTCGACGATTGCAAGGTATGGAATGCAGGCAAACTCTCAAAAAATACCACAAGAAATACTTCCACGACTTACATCGGAGACAGACAACGGGCTGCCAACTGCCACTTCGTGGAATCCTCTACCAAACAAGCTCAACTCATTCGAGTTTTCCTCGGCGGGAGACCGACCGGAACAGAGAACATTGTCAAATGGTACAGACACCCACAGACAAGAACTTCAGCTCCAACCTCTTTGTCGGAGTTGCAGACAACGAAAACCTCTGGAAAGAGTAGGAAGTTATGTGACATGAAAATTGCCATATAGGTACTTCGGTTTTCGTTGACTTTACACCTTTGTTTTGTTTAGATGCTTCGTTTTTGCTTTTGCTTTTTTTGTAGATACATTTCCTTTATAAAACGGGGGAAATGCGGTGTCTAAAAAAATTAAGACGAGGTAGGAATGAGATAATATAGGAAGAAGACAATGGAAGGAAAACATTTGAATCGACGTTTCTTCATCTTACATTCAACTACGCTACACAGAAGGGTTGGTATATTCCAGAGAAACATTTACCAAAAATTGTTGTTTTATGCGCGACCATATTAAATGCTTTTTTTTTGTTTAAAGAGAACAGAAAACCATAATGTTGGCTCAACCTGTAGTTTGCGCGCGTTTTCGCATAAACAAACGACGTACACCCATTCATAATATGCAAGCTGTGCTATTCTAAATACAACGCAGTTTAAGAAACATTGCAGGTCCAATGGAAGCAGTAAAAAGTAAATGCACATAAAATTCAAATTTTCCAAAGCATAGAGAAAACACAAATCTACCTAGGTAGACATGCAGGCGCGTAAACATAGAGAAGTATAGAAGAAAGATTCAGTTAAAAAAAAAATAATTACTGAGTAGGAGAAAAAACTTCAAGTGATTTGTGCGAGCCAAGCTTAAGGATTATGGAACTTTGCTTTTTTTGTGAACGCCCAAGGCAAGAATTATTTGATTGCATACGCAGTAAAATGTTCAAGGTAGCCTGCTTCCTGCACCATTAGCGTTTTAAATTTAGTTGTTTTCATAAAGAAATGACGGCGGGTCTAACCTTAAGAATTTGCTACGAAGGTGCCCGCTCGTGTCTGAACGATTTACGGCTTCAAAGCAATTTTCATGTTCTTGTATTTTTCTTCTTTTTTTTAGAAAAAGGTTTTACATAAGTATATGTTTTCGCGCGAAACAATATTCCCATAAGCTCATTTTAGGGCATCAATATTATTTCTTATATTAAATACAAAAGCCCACGTTTTTTTTCTAAAATGCATATTCACCAGTGCTATAACATAGGTATACTTTATCACACGGGCATCGTAAGGAGTTTTGAAAATCGCACAATTCTCGCTAAAAGTAATTATACCTCGATACCACAAATATAAATAGTACTCATGCAATGTGACATTTAAGCACAAAGTAGTTCATGTACAGTTTCAATTAAACTTAAGCGAATCACACAACCGTGTTTTTTTTTTGTGTTTGCGTGCGGGACGCTGTAGTTACTGAGAGTTTAAGGTGCGCAAGGCATGGTGAGCGCCGAACATTATATTGTTGCTCGGCTGGATAGCCGAGTTAGAGGATAAGAACGTCACAGTGCGAATCTCAAAGCCTAAACGTAATAAACCCTGCGTCTCCTAGTGACAGCGCGACCCCTTGGTCACGTGATGGGCGCCATGTTCAAGTGCCCAGTTGGACTGTGCCATTTCCTCTATTATTCCAAATTGGCCTTCTTTGCCACAATTGTTTTTTCTATCCTTAGGATAATTTAATTTCTTAGACTTACATTCACGTGCTTCATGAAACCCCAGATATAACCCTCGAATATCCGGTAGCACCAAAGGGACCGTCGCGTTATTTACGTAATCAGTTGATAATAACTTAGGGGATGCTTCGTCCATATACGCCTCGCCAGATCACCCAATAACATGAAAGAAACCTTTAAGAAGCGAAGGGTGTTTTCAGCATCGTATCACCACTGCTCGGTTAATGAGATTGTGGAATCAGCTGATAGGAACCCTGAAGAACAAATTGTGAAGTTAGAAGGGTGTACATAAAAGGATACTGCCTGCGTTTCTAAAACTGCCAGTGGCCATACGATGTTCCAGTTGTTTCGGAACGAATGGACTGACGGAAGAGTGGATACGGCTAAATCATTCCTTCGAATCATATGACCACATAAACCACCCATCTGCGTATCTAATTACAACTGCTAATTACTTTATCTTAACCGTAAGACAAGAGGGAAAGTAAACGACTGGACAAGATAACTGGCTCGCCTGTTGTTGTTGAAGCGTACTTTATTGCTCCACATGCCTAATTTGTGGCCCCATTAAATGTAGCGGTCACTTAGCCTCCACACTAAATACCTCTTGCATACTTTTTCTTCTTTCTAAATATTACTCTAGAAGAAAGAACTGAAAATTTATATTATTAATGACCATTCAATGGTTGGTCCCAAACCTGAACGCTACCTGACTTCTCACACCATTGGATTAGAGGCAATGGAAAAAACTATTGGAGGACATCTCCAATCCAGAACCAGTTACAAACCCTGTTGTGTATTTATCTGACGTGCTTAGCAGTTAAAAGAGATAGGCGTACGGATTCGCGCAATGGAACAATATACGACATGTTTTCTAATGGCCACATGATTGGCACTGCCGTCCGGCAGCATTGGTTGCAGTTTATCGCGTGAAATAATGTATAATAGACAGGATTCTTGCTTCATGTCGCGGCTTGCGCCAGCGTCGCCATCTGGCCCCCCAACTGGTAAATGTTTTCGAGAACACCGCCGCCTCTCGGTCGACGCGAGAACTATTAGCAGAGCTGTAGTCACGTGGGGACACATCGAAAAATCGTTTCGGAGTTTACTCCTGCCACGGCCGAGAGATGGAGCGCTGAGTTCAAGGCAAACTTCTAGGGCGACGGGCACAAAAGTTTCTGGGCTAGGTGGCACAAGCTACCACCCATATAAAAAAGTACATTTCCAACATCCGTATATTTATCGACCCAAATAATAGATAATAACTTGATAAGGTCTGCTTACTACTGAGGGGGCCGCGTCGTAAGAAGTGCACTTCAATTGTTATACCTATTTGAAACGTGTTGGGTGAAAAGTTCGAGTCAGTTTCTCCTGTCCTGAATGGTGACTTCTCAAAATAACCTTTTAAACAGTGCTTTAGATTAGGGCTAGATATCTTCTTTGTATGTTAATTAAGCTTCGCTGCGAGTAACCATAAATAACAACGCTAAGTCTAGAAAGGCGGAAACAGATACGCAAATAAGTGCCAACTAAAGTTTTAATTGAACAGAAATTCAGGTAAAAAAAAAAAGGAGAGAAGTAAAAAAAAATATTGTTGTTTTCGCGTTATTTACACTTTTCATTGAAGGACAAATAAACCGTTGTTTGTTTTTGTTTATTCATATACGTGATGTCTTCTTCCTAGTGTCAGTGCCGTTATTTTTTATCCTTCGCTGTGCGGTTTAATCAAAGTATTTTATTCAGATGTCGGACGTGTTAGGTAACTGCGAAATGACCCAGCAGAGGAACCAATTTAGAGAAAAATCAAATTTTGGTAAACACACTTCTACCCTTTTCCAGGAAACATCTTGCTTGTCGTTGCCACGCATGCGTGTGCATTATTGGGTAACACGCGAGGCTTTTCTCGACCAAGTCAGGTCGGTCGTTAAGCATCACTTAAGCAATCCAACAACGTGCTCTACGGGATTAACGAATCCACGGGTCGCTATTTCATATACCAACCACTCTACGACTGACATGACACCTACTTGAAACTGTGTCATCCACACCACGTGTTTGCCATGCTTCCTATTAGTCATGAAATGAAACTTGCACTTCCTTGTTGCATACATCATGCGGAAAACATTCGCGCAAAAAGACGAGCACAAATATTGTAATTGCGTTGTTCTCCTCATTGCATTCTTCTACATTCACAATGTGTTCCTCCACCAGCTCGCCCGAGTTCCTTCCTTAAAATACGGATATTGTATAAAATCTCAGAGCAAGATACAACCGTGAACAAAATTTTCAAAGCTCATATTCTCAGAACTTTAAATTTAGGGTCAGCTCCGACAGTTCTAGTAAGCAATAGAATGGGGGGAGGACAAATGTATTTTGTCCCCCCTCCCTCCCTTCCTTACTTTTCATCCCACGACTTCCGACACTTCTGCACCTCATTGCTCATGGATTCTCTAATGTTCACCTTTTAAAGCAATCAAAAGCGTTTTGGAAGCAATATAAAACCTGCTGTTTCATATATTTTGAGCCTGTGAATCCTGTATATTTTTTTAACACAAACCATCGCATGTAAACATTTCCGTCTAGATTCACAAAACGCAAGGAAATACTAGGAAAACCAAAAACTAGTCCGTTTCGTCACAAGGGAAGAACCCGGAAAGAAGCTCCGAACGCTATACTATAACCGTTGCTCCGTCGAAATAGTGTGCCTTGATTCTTAGTCCACTCTCTAATTTTTGTAGTCCTTTGAGTTACTTGCGCGGTAAATGAAGAGCCCGGCACGAAAACGAAACAGCGCGAATGGACGGCACAGAGCACCAATCGAACTTGATCTTTTGACTCGGAGATGGCGCTGGTGTTTCTGAATAATTCTTGAGTCATACAAAAGATGGCGCTGCGACCGCCAATCTTGCGGAGCGTGCGTAGGATGGCGCTGTGATTCCGAGACTCAGACGGACAGTTGTTACCCAGCTGGCCTGGCCGGGTACCAATCTACTTTCTAAGGAGAGAAATAAATGTATTAGCTAGTATGAATATATGGTAAACAATTATTTATATATCATTTATTGTTATCGCCCGGTTCCAAAATATTTACAAAGATCAGTGGGTTAAATACGAAGGGGACGTATAATTCAAACAATAAAAAGAAGTTGCTCGGGAACATCAAATAAAGACTTTGGAATATGATTTTTCAAAATTGGCAGTTGATGGTTGTCAAGACATGTAAAAAGAGAACAACACTAAAAGCTAACAAAAAAACTAAATAACTAATTTAGATCCTGGTTAGTGTCCGTGTGTTAAAAAGCTTTGAAAATAATTGCTTGACATAGTGATGGGTCATGGTTATAAATGCTATGAAGCCAAAACTTGAAAACTGTGTGCTTACAAAAACATACATTAAAAAAATAGATCTACATTTACGCTGGTCATGCGGTGATAGCTTAAAAGTATAAAAAGAAAACATCGCTCGTAATTGCATTATTATTGGCAAATTATTTTGTAGATTAGATATACAATAAACCGACAGGGAGAGTTGCCATTCCACGAACTGAGTGATGCACGTTGAAAATGTCAAGTGGCCTCTAGATTAAAGTAGATTGTGAATACAGTGATTACGTCTTGGGTCATATTTAGCGTAATAAAAGTCCTAGTTAGTAAAAATAATTGCTATTTATAATTATAAAATTGCTGGACAGCTATAGCAAACATTAGGTCAGCCAATCTTAAAAACGAATTTGGAGAGTCCGCTTCATTTTTTAGGGTCCACGAAAGTTCACTTAACTTCCACGTTCTCGCGCGGTTTTTTTTTTTTTTTTCTGTTTCTCATTCTCGGCTCTTTCCCTTCGCCAGCCTTGCGTCGGTACCAGAAGCAACAATATTTGCCCCTCGCCAAGCTTCCCCCCGCGCTTGAAGTTTTTTTTTTTTTTTAAGTATATTGATTTATTGTTTTTCGATATCGGTTAACGCATTTCTAACTAGAACTATGTGTTAATTTTTACTAATAAGAAGCAAGTTCGTTTTAGGAAAATATTTATGCTTAATATTGAGAAACGGTATATATGCCTCACAAAATTGGTGGCATTGACTAATTGCCTTCCGTTTCTGGTTTTTTGTACGAGGCGTAGTTTTGTCACATAAACATTTCGGCCAACCTTATTAAAATACCCAGCCTATTCACTGCCCGCAAAAACAAAAGCGGATTTATCCGAAAACCGTTCTTTTACTCTTAATTTACCATCACCGACAGATTGAATAAAGCTGGGCGTTGCTTATTATAATCACGTCTGTTATTTCAAGATTCGCTTTTGTAAATTAATTGCGCAGTACCATAGGCTACGGAGTAATGCGGAACGCAAGTATACACCCGTGAGCGATATGAAGGTGAACAGCCCTCTTCTTGTTTTTGACGCTCCTGCAAAATTTGGAACAAGCTCTGTTCCAGAAGAGGGCTAAAACGCAAAGTTTAGACCCCCAAGCCACGTACCATCTGAGACGTTGAGAGTTAATATAGCTTTAGGGAGCCGTAAAACAGGCAAGAAACCAGGTAAGGTGTTCACCTTCATATTCCCGGCGGGTGTACCTCTGCTTCTTGAGCAGCAGTTGCGGCGATTGGAAGGATAGTGGGAAGACCTCAAAGCAGCTAGCATTGAGGTTTATCCACTATCCTTTCAATCATAGCCAATCAGAGCTCGGCGTTGTTCTGACGTCACCACAATCCCTGCAAAAAAAGCAGATGAGCTTGCGCTCCGCATGAAAGGGTGCTCAGGACTGGCCGCGGTCCGCGTGTCTTGAGTTGTCGGTGAGTACGGCTTCTTCTGGGCCCCCATTTACCAACGGCACCGCTCCTCAGCTAAGGCTACGCTAAAGCAAGATGCGAGCTAAGAATGCACCAAATAGACACCGCCTTTTACCCTCGGCGGCGAACATTAGCTGAATTACCCGATCGAGACTTTTTCGGCGTCTGCGGTGCCGACAAGGTTCTTTTATTTTTTTTAACTTGTCAAACAATACGAAAAATGAAATGCAATATCGCACTTGATTCCCAGTTCGGACAACGGTTTCCTTCAAAAAAGGGCATGTATGCCACAGAAACAGGAAAGACTTTTTCGGCTTATATTAGGGACTTTTAGTCAACCGTTACAGTGTTCCACGTACCGTACTACCGCACTACAGGAGCCTTTGAATCATGCTTTTAACCCTCAAACACCCAAAAGAAATAAAGTTTACACCTTCTTAATACACCTAGAAGTACCAGAGGCATGTATATTCCATCGTGATATCGCGCAGACATGTACCCATAGTGTAAACTAAACGTAATAAAAATATTTGGAGAAGTTTGTGTGCATGCCACAAGGGGCTTGCAAAACTTTCCTTGGAGCGTCCGATGTTTTTCAGCATGAGACTACTCCGGAAAGCGGGAAATTAACTCATCAATGAATAGAAGAAGAACGTTGATAAGAATATTGAAGTCTCATTTAGCTTATACTGTTCATAAACAATCAATTCGTTCAGTAATAATCACAGTTGTGATCTCTTAGCGAGGTTAAAGACGTTTTACGATCACTCATGTTGTGGGAACATTATTGCCTACGTGTGTTTAGTGAAGTTTAGTTATCTCGCTTCTTACCAAATGGCCTAATGTCCTAGTCTGAGGAAGAGCCAGAGGAGACGTACCTTTATCTCTGGGTGGCATACAACAGTCATCAGGTGAAACGAAAGATTAGGACGTCAACGAAGTGCAGTTACATTCTCAAAGGTTTCTCGAAAAAACACAGATTTTAAACCTTTGATATATGATATATGATATATGATATATGATAGCAGCTTATCCAATACTTTTGATATATGATAGCAGCTTATCCAATAAAAATGTTGACTAGGGTGGCAACCCTGATAGGAACTAATATGCTCACACTAGCCATAACGACGGTACTTTTACTGTAGCTGTTTAAAAAAAAAAAAAAAAAGATGATAAGTGCCACATGCAAAAACGATTCTAGATATCCGTGTATGAGTCTCAGCTTTCTCCAAAGCTGCCGCACTTTTCACAATAGTGATACTTTTTGATGTAATCTTTCATAATTTATTGAACAGAAATGTGACGCAAATTATCCTGCATATGAGAGAAATAAAAACTAAAACTGAGGGGAAAAAAAAAGAACCCTAAGTAGTAGACGAAGCGCGCATTTTTAGCCGAGGCACATTTCCCCGAGTTCGAAAAACCCGCAAAAGGCTCAAGTATTTCCTGACAGGAAAAACTCATGAGTTTGAAAATCCAATACTCGATACGCAAGGTTCACTTTTGTGCATAGTGCCCTGACTTGCAGGTTGTTACTGAATGATGATCCAGAGGGAAAACTTTTTCCACCCCTGGCTTTCTGGTGGCAGACCTTCAATCTTCCAGCGTCTTGCTTTTATTAAGCTTATATGCCCATGAACATAAGTTTTTGCAAAGTTTCATTAAGATCTGATTTGTAAAAGCGTTACGGGCTTTTCAGGGCTGAGCGTGCGCGCCCGAGCAACACCGTGACTACGGGGTGCTAGCCTAAAAGCATGCTTCAAAGGCTCCGGTAGCGCTGTACGCTGAACACGGTAACGGTTCGATAAAAGTCCCTAGTGCCCGCGATGGTACCCGTCACAGCATCGAATTTCTCCACGGCGCAATCAGGAAAAGCAGTGTCCGATGACGACAGTCGTCACGACGCAAGAGCCTTGGAAGCGGACTTTGTGCGCCATGTGGCGGAACAGGGGCTTGTGGTAATCGGAACCACCGCCCTGAACGTCATCCAGGCTTGCAGAGATAGCTTACGCAACCTAAAAAAAACATATTTCCTGCTTTTCTTTTTTTATCGTTGTTTAATGGAGACGGGCTGAAGTAGCCAAGCCGGCACATTGCCAGGCCGGGATACCTTCTACAAAACTTCGCAGTATTTATTTTTTGTAAAAATATTGGAATGCTATTTTTAACGCAACCACCTAATCCAATGTAGGAGACAAGAGCGTGAGGGGCGTCAAACGTCCGTACTCTGATTGGGATAATTAGTGGAGGGACGTACTCTGTTTCTTTTCACTCTTGAAACGCGTTCAAACGCAAACGCGAAACGGCGAAACGCTGGACGCTGGCGTTTGACAAGAGGGGCCGAGGGTCACGTCAAGCTGCTCGGCCTCCCCCCATTTCAACTTTGAAATAAAAAAAAATAAAACAATTTGATTTATTTTCATTGAGCGCGTTTGAAGTGTGAGTGGAGACAGAGTCAGCTAGCTTTGAGTCTACCCACTAATCATTCCAACCAGAGCTCCGCGTTCCGACGTCCCCTCTCTCCTCCTCCTCCCTCTGTTTCTCGCCGCATACACCAGTTTAGTTTCCCAGCTAAATCTAGCTAAATCATTAGCGGTAGATTTCCACCATAGATTTAACGGAACAATTAACGTTGCGTGACTTACGCCTGAAGCTCAATTCGCTTTCCTCGTTAAATTTTGAGAGAAAATTTACGTCACAAGATTTTACGTAACCTGACCCAAGCACAATTTTTTTTTCTCAGATAAAAATAACGAAATCATTTACGTTACTCGGCATGGACAGTAATTCTGTTTTTCTGGTAATTTCGGCGGGAACATTGTTGAAATTATGAGGATCTCCTTCACCCCCGAAACGACTGCGTCTTCTAAATAAATTAAACGGTCGCTGTTTAAATACTGTAATTTATGCGTTATCAATATTATTGAGGCGCTTCGAGTCTATGCAAGTTTCCACTACTTAAAAAACTATCACAGTCTACACGTACTGAATACAGTGCAGCCAGCGCTCGTTCGCAACTGCGGCCAGCCAAGAAGTGTGAGTGCGTAACGCACAAAGAGCAATGAACGCGCCCTCATACACTTGTATGGAAAGGTGCGTAATTGGCCATAGGTGAAATTCCTGCCACCTCAAATAATCGTGTCATTGAAAGCCACTATATTGGAGGGTTTTCGTCATCTTCCACCCGTGGAAGGTGCCTATCTGCATTCAACGTAATTTTCATGAGATTAGGACAATGTACTGCTACTATGTTTGATGTGTTGCTTTTGACTTTTGGTGCAACAAAGAAGAGAAAGGCGGAAACAAGAACGCGGAAAAAGTATCGTGAGAAACGAGATCGGAAGACTCGTCACTGAATCAATGAACTGGGCCATCCAGGTAAATGAATGGTGTTTATCGGAAACGCTGGGTAAAGGCTTGGGATCGGACACATAGTACGCGATAACACTACATCTACGACTCTCGCTTTGCCAGTTCCGATTTCTCTCGGGCAAGACTACTCTTACAGGAGCCTCCCAATATGATAGAAACTTGACAATTGATCATAAGTACAATAGATGCCGCATCTTTTTGCATGTCGTCTACTCGCTATAGGCGGAATGTTGGTACTAATAAGCCGCTGACTCTGCTGATTTATCTCAATACCAGAACAGGGCTACTTAGTTGGCACCAAAATGATATTATTAAGAACTATGATGGATGAAAGAATGAAAATGATTCAATCCTTCGCGCAGCTGAGGGCCTCCCACCACGTTGCCTGCTTATCAAAACTAGCTTAATCTTTCGTTGTTTCTTTTTTTTTTCTAAGTTTTTAAAATATTATCACAATGGCTAAGGAAACACCTAGTTGAACGTACGGGCATAGTAAGACAAAGTCCTAAAAGTCATTAGTTTAAGGTTCATCTTTCATTTGCATCACGTTAATAGTTTTGATATTTACATTTGTTATTGCTTGCTATGTCACATTTTTGAGCCCGAAAATAAATTAACGCAAAGCACCGCAATGTTCTTTAGCATCAGACACAACTTGGAACAGCCTATGTTAGAGCACCGTTCGCAGTTCAAAAGAGAGATCAAAAGTAAACTTCTCCAAAACGGAAGTGCCGAAAAAGCGCGATGAAACCAAAACGCCATCCAATAACCCCGCCCACTCCGGGTGCCACGGCAGCGCCGACACCTGTCAAGCTCACGTGTCGAAACACGGCGTAGGCTCCGAGCGACAAAGTCATCCATCTTAAGGAGTGCTAACCCCCCCCCCCCCCCCCCCCCCCCCCCCTGCGCCAACACACTTTTTTGTTTTCTTTCTTGTTTATAAAGCACGCCTCCTTCGTCTGCCAGGCCCACGCTCCCGGGAAGCTCACACGCATAAGAAAGCAACACCGAGGGGCAGGCACTGGTACATCGACTGCATTATGCAACTAATTGCGGCTGGTAAAAGGGCCGATGTTCTTGGTTATTATTCTTTGGGTATTTGGAGTTTAGTCCTTGCTTTTTAGTGTTCGAAAGTCGTCAAACACAAGTTCTAACTTATTGCTTGGCACCTTTCTTCGGAGATTCCGCTGAGCGACGCAGATCTGCCAGTTGTGACCGTATAAGGCCGATGGTAATGAGACCTTGACCACGCTGGGAAACGGGTAAAACGATCGCCGCCATCTCTTTTTTTCGCAGCCGACATTTATAAAATTGTGTGGTACTTATTAGGTTATCCGGTGCTGAAGCGAACGTATTTGTCCTACCCCAGCCTAAGCCGCCCAAACCAGATACTGTAACGTTTTCCATTGCAGACTGCACATTGTACACTGCACACAAAGTAACCATTGTTCATTCATTTTGGAGCGTAATGTTATTGTTGTCACTCAACTCAACCTTTAGCTTCAACCGCAGGAAACACCTTTTCGCCCTCTAGAGGTTGTTTGTTGTTGTTTACAGATTTATTTAAGACATGACGGTACAGAGATGTCTCAGGGGACATGGCAGAAGGCACAAATGCCCGACGGGGCCATACCACCCTTTTGGCAGCAACGGTAGCAAAAACATGAAACAAATGACGAGTGATGCAATTTCACTCCAAACTAAAAATATATACACAACAAAACAAATTCATCACAAAACAAAATTCCGCAAGAGAGCAAGACGATGTCCCATGTGCTTCCTGGAAACGTACCTAAGGCTCGTAAGTTGCCTTCTTGAATCGTCACCAAAGCCAATAGACATTTTGCAACCGTTCCAAAAGGCCGCGCCCGGAGTCCTGTACTTTCCTCCATGCCCCCATGTGGCCCTGAAGAAAGCGAGAGGGTAGCTCAGTTGCTCCTCCTGCCTTGGCCAACACCTCCTAAATAAGAACGCCTAAGTGATATATTTTCCTACGTCATTAAAACGGCCACTGTAGGCCAGAAATGGTACACGATTGCGAGGTCGGCTTTCGGCTAGAAGTCGTGTCCAATCAGAAAGAATACGACTCCCAGCCAAACGCTCACGCCGCAGTCGCGTCCAATCTCTGACTTACGGTTGGCCCTCTTTAGGGACGCAGGAACATTCAGCCCTTAGGCTTTCTTACCTAGGAGGTGTTGCCATGGCCCGCTGGATGGCGCCCCAAAGTCGCCCCTGCTGTCTGCTACAACCGGTTGTACCTTGAGTTCCCGGCATTCTTTTCGACGTCGCGGACGGCGCCGCACACCTTGCAGAAGGTCGATTGCGCCACCTCTGCGCTTGGTGACAAGACGGTGTGGCTTACAAAATAATTTGGGAATAGAGAAGCGATAATCTATTGGCTTTTGACTGCACTATCCACTACCATAGTACAATCTAATCGACGGCCTCCGTAGCAGTCATACAACGCGCGCTTGAGCTTAGCAACGCCATTTTAATACTGCAGGAAGAGACACCGTCGGGATGATGGGCAAACAGATGTGAAACAAAGATTTCAATCACACGGCGTCTTCTTCACAATAAGCCTACATCCCGCCAACTGGGAATCAGTAAGCCTTCGAACCCGCCAACTGGGAATGAATAGGTATTCTGACCCTCCCACTGTTGATTCACGAGCATTTGAACCCATCAACTGGGTACTCGTGTGCATTTGAACTCGTCAAATAAGGATATTTAGGCATTCAAACCTGCCAAATGGCCATCCGTAGGTGTTCGAACTTGCCAACTGGGGATTTGTAACCAGCCGAGCTCGCTATCTGGGGATCTGTAGGCATTCGAACCCGCCAACTCCGGATCCATAGGCCAGCGCTTTGCCTCTGAGTCACCGAAGACGGCATACCGTAACGAATATACTATCACCTTGAAGGATGGTAACTGACTTCAGCACGAGTAAAAGTTTCCACCTGGTATAAAAAGCGTGTATGTACAACACGATCCCCATTTGACTCAAAAAACATTCCCCATGAGGATACTCCGTGTTGCATACGAGAAGTCACGGTAGATTGCGTGCCACAAAAGCCGCCGGACAAGATCTGGATGGAACAGCAATGAGAGACACCTAGAGGCGACGCAAGAGCCGTGATCACGGCGTCATCCACAATTATCTATCCGCGAGGAAAGCACTTGATCGCACCGCACCGACTTAGCGCCGACGCGGAACGAAACTACCTCGGACAAAAAGGAGAGTGCCCAACCCCACTACACTCCATTTCACCATCCGATGGACGGAAGTGCATGCTACGAGACACCTCGGCCCACCCAGCTCTCTCATCGTGTCACGTGATCGCGCGCCGTCCCGCGTCGCTGCGGCCTTTCCCGAAGGTCACGTGGTACTCCCACGGGATTCGATCAGCTCCGATGGCTCGTAGCGTCCGCTGCGCTTCGTCGTAAGGTAGACCGGAGTATACTTACTCGCCTCCCCCTCTGTCCCTATTTCCCGATTCCCTAACCCTTCTCTCTTTCTTTCTTTCCCGGGGAAATCAAAAGAAGAGATCGAGTCCGAGAGAGGAGCATCTTCGGCAAGACGGACCGCACCCCAGAAATCCTAATCCCCGTCCCAGATCCCCATAATCCCGATTCGGAAATCCCTAATCCCGACCACCGTCCACTCTGCTCATTGCGGCCTAAAACTCGGGATTCATTTCCCGCTATTTTCCAGATGCTTTGGCACCTTATCCCCTTTCATGGCTTACTTCTTTTTTTTTTTTTCGTCTTTCTTACCACATCGGTGTTTTTAACGGGTCAGGAATTCCTCTCGGCACAGACTGTTCCGAGCAACGAGACCTTTCGATAGACCTTCGAAGGTTTGCCTAGCCCTTTGCGGTGCGCGTTATGGCCCGTTCACACTCTTGCAACCGAGCACGACCGAGAGGGACCAGACTGGTTTTTAAGCCTCTTGCGATCTCTTAGGACCAGCCCCGTTGCAGCGCATCCGGTCCTAAGAAGTCGCAAAAGTCTTAAAAACCGGTCTGGTCTCTCTCGGTCGTACTCGGTTGTAAGTGTGTGAACGGCGCTTTAGACATTTCTTGCTGCCACAACGAAGGCACGTATTTGTGTTTCAAAGTCCCCAATTTTCATTTCCTATTAGGCCCTTGACGAAATTGGGAAATGAAGCATACTTTATGCGCAGCCGCCATTAGCAGGTCTCATCGCTTTCGGCGTGAAGCCCGTGATTGGATCCGAGTTCGCACCGAGCAGTGACGCAGCACTCGTGCGGAATGCGGTTGGATCCCAGTAAAATCCGAATGCTAAAGAAGCGCTCGTTTCTAATGCGTACTCGATGTTCATTACCAGCTAATAGCGGAGATGCATAATCTATGCATCATTTCGAGAGTTCAAAGTGACACTAAAATCTTGCTGTGTGCCTCCGTGTCGACAGTTGTTTGTGTCAATAAATATTTAGCGAAAGGTTTTGGTGTATATTCAACTGCCACCATAGATGAAACTTTGGCAGAGAAGGCAGAAAAAAAAAAGAACTATTCTGAAAGTCTTGATATACTGCACCACGAAAAAACAACAACGTCGTTTTAATACATACTATTCAAACGTGATAAAGTAATTTATTTATATAGCAAAGGTAATGTAAAACCTCAACTTAGTGGTCCGAAAAGAATTAAGGAATTTTTTAAGTCGAAGGAAAAAACAACAGTAGAATAACGAACAAAAAGTTAGGGCAAAAACAATCTGGTGAAGGTTTAACATTTTAGACAAAACCCCAAGACTGGAAGGAAAACTATGAGTAGGATAACATATCCAAGTGTTACTTTTTTGACGGAAGGGTGGGTCGCTTCTGTAGATTATGCAGTTTATAGAAAATAGTGGATGACATTTTTCTATCAGAACAGTGAGATTTTCGTATTGTGAATTAGGTTAAGAAAGAATTGAGAGAAAAAGTGCTTGGGTTAACAAAAAACAGGGTGGAGAATAAAAAATCAAGATAATTTAAATCGTAATTTCAATTATGATTTTAGTTATGAGTGAAATCGCGCTGATTCGGCTGTATTTATTTAGATCAAACACTTTTCCCCAATATAATACTGAAAATATTTCATATTTACATTTTGTCAGTGTTTGCTTTCCATTGGCATTTATTTTGATGATCCAGCAGGAAATATTTATATCAGGCAGCTGTTGAAAAAAAACTGATCGGGTGATACTAAAAGTAACTCTTTTGTAGCTAAAGTGATTTAAATCATGTAAGTTTGATTTCAACCTAATCAATCTAATTTAAATCAAATTAGTCTGACTCACCAAGCTAAAAAAAGGGATTTTTTTTTTTTGTCTTGTACGTTTGCGTTAGTGATACACGCACCATCCGAAAAGGTCATTCGGCGTTCGTTGTCATGATGACGGCGATAAAAGTGGACGGCCTTTATGCTGCGGAAGAACACTGCGGCTTAGAGATACGAGGTGCGTGCTCCGGCACTTCCCGCATGCTTTTCAATGGGCGGAACGCTAAAAAAAAAGAGTTCGTAATAAAGATTTAACGCAGAAGGCTGAGTTTCTCCAGCGCCTCATAATTTGACGAGCCTTACACAAAGAGCGTGTTTTTTTTTCTGTTTTTTTTTTTCCATCCCGCGCCCTATTTTTTTATTCGTAACATGGGTCTAAAGTATCAAACTGCCAATGTTTCTATGTGTATGCTCTCCCTGCGTGTGAACTGTAGTGTATCGTATGTGGTGGCATTCGAAGTGTTTGTGTGTATAACATACATGTGTAAACCGCGATAAAAGAGCGAAAAAATATTTTTCTGGCCTACGAATTATACGGTACCTAGCACAACCCAGCCTACAAATTTGTAATAACCTTGCCGGTACCTGCCATCTGGTGGCTAGCGGTTTAACCTTCTGTCAGGCTTCGCGATATGTTTTGGACCGTGCAATGAGACAAGCGCTGCTTTGAATTCGCTCTTTTGGGAACAACTTTTGGTTTTGCGAATGGTTTACCACTTTTCTCTGACGTGCGTTACTGACGAAGGAAATGTGTCGCGGGGATTTGCAAAGGTGAGACGTGATCTGTGCGCAGTTGCGGGGGTTTAGGTTGTCTCCGTTTAATATCGCAGTGTTGAAAACGAGAAGACTTTGTGACAGCGTTCAAAATGCATTTCCTTACAGGCGCGGAAGCCCGGCTTCGGCAATACACACAGTTCCTGAGAATCTCGTGTTACGTTTTCCTTTCTTGCAGCTCTCGCTGCGAAAGTAGACACTTGCTTGGATGTGCGGAAAGCGGCTGCGTTGCGCGTAAAGACCTGCAGTATGCGTAGCGTCCTGGTGTTCTGGTTAAAGGGACACTGACACCCCCCAAAATTTTTTTTAAATTTTTTGCCAGGCGCTTTATTATGGTGTCGGAGGACTACCCAATTAATATTTTGCAACAGAGTAGCGTATTTTTTTAATTAAGCCAAAAGACGCAACTGCTCGAAACCGAAACCGAAACCCGACGGAGGTCGGAGAAGTGGAGAGAAGAGAGTGAGTGGCGGAAGTCACGTGGCTACACCCGACCGTGTGTTTTTTTTCGTTTTTTTTTCCTTCTTCCCGTAGCAGACGACATGCGGCGTACGGGAACTGTTCGCCGTGGGATTCTTTTGCAGTTATGTATGTTCCGCTCGTTGTTCTGTACTCCAAAATGAGTCGTTTTGTACATTGAGGAGTTGGAGATGAGTAGTGAGTGCCCGTGGTGAATTTTGATCGGCTCCGAGAAGAATACACCCAAGATGTTGCGTGAAGAGCTGGCTCACATGTCCTGCGTCCGAAATAGAAGTGGCATTGTGCGACAGAGTTTCCGATAGATCAACGGGATCGGGACCAATGGCTGGCTGCAATTCCTGTAGAACATATACGGGCACCTCGGAAAGCGGACGCTACCTGATTTATATGCTCCTTGCATTTTGTGGAAAGTGATTACATTGAAGAAAGGGTAAAAGAAAGGCGAGCTGGTGAAGAACTTCCATCGTAAACCGGAGACACGGAAAAATAAAAAAACGGACAAAACAACAACAAGTCTCAATAATTTGAGACTTGTTGTTTTGTCCGTTTTTTTATTTTTCCGTGTCTCCGGATTACATTGAGTTCACGGGTGTCAAAAAAGAAATCCCATGCCATTTAATTCAGCGACGTGTCGTCCACAACATTTGTTTCTTATTATTATTTTTTTTTTGTTTCTTCAGTAATAATTAAAAAAAAAAAGAAATGTAGACATCAAAAAATATTTGAAAAAAAAAAAAAAAAAAAAGGGTTTCACGCGGGATCGAACCCGGTCCTACCGCGTGTAGAGCGGACGTCTTTCCCACTGAGCTACTGAAGCGCATCGAAACTGGCGGATCTCTTTCCTTAGTAACAATTCAGCCAATAAACTTGTAAGTTGGAAAGTTTGCTGCCGACTTTTCTCTAGCAAAAGCACTCCCGAGTCGAAATCAGAAAGCGCCCCGCATTGGCGACATTCTCACCTAATAAAGAAATCGTACGCGTGCATATTCAACTCGAAGTAGACACGTCGCGCTTGACGTTTGCGCGAGCGATGTCTTCAGCCACAAGCAGGGAGCGACGGCTCGGCGACGTCTTCGTGCAAATCGGCTTGGTAATCGGGCGTGTCGTACGGGATGAATACCAATTCTTTTGACCAGTCCCAAATTTCTTTTTGAAAGGCAGACAAAATTCGCCGGTACCGCGAACGACAGTTCTGAAATAGAGGTCCCAGGCCCGTCGTCCGCTGCCATCGCCGTCCCTGCGAGTCCCACGATACGCGAAACGACGCACGCACAGAATGCTTCCGGTTGTCTGTGGAACTTTTTTTTCAATCAACGTATTTGCAGCTTTTTAGAAGCCACAAAAAATGGGTTTCATATTTTTTTCTATTTTTAATATTGAGTGTGTGCCTTCAGTGACCCACGACTTTGATTAAATTTGGTGGTCGCATCGATACCTTAGAAAACGGCCCGTGACCGCGGAAAAGAGAGTGAGCGAGACTCGAACCGGCCAGTTCTTGATCGGTGGTTTTCGGGCGGAAAGAAACCGAATTTCGAGCCGCAAATTCTGTTCTGGGCAGTTGAGCTCTCATATGTCACGTACAACTAAAAACCTCGGCGAGCATAAATACCCTGTCAGTGTCCCTTTAAGCCTTACTGAGCTCGATTCACTTGATTCAAAGCCGCCATATTGCTACGCAGAGAGGAAGGAACGTTGCTCCCCTTTTTGCAAGAACGAACGTTGCTCTGTTTAAATAGGAAGATAGATGACAAGATCATTCATCTATTTATAAAAATATATATATAGCCTCTTTTTTTTCTTTTTTTTTTTTTAGAGTGCACTCGCTGTGATAACTTGCTAGGAAACAGCCTCTGCAAGCGCCAACAAATGGCGGGGGGGGGGGGGGGGGGGGTGCATTTATTCTGACGCTAGGCGATAGGACGCATAGCAATGGAGGCCGCACTGTATTGGCTATTTACAGGAAGCGTCGCCGTGACGTAATACCTATCTCCCGAAGATCGCTGGCGACGTCCTTCTCCGCCAATTTCGGCGCCAGGCCGCCGGGTCGCCGCGCAAAGTGAGACGGTGGGTGTATTACTGGGGCGCAAGTCAACTGACTCTCCCCCTGGATGGATGGATGGATGAATACGGCTGAGCCCTTTGGATCGGGCGGTAGCTTACGCCACCTAGCCATTTTGTTTTACCATTTAAGCTTAGAATATTTAAATGTGAAATCTATATTCACTCCGCAGTGCAAAGAAAGTGAGGCTATGAAACCCCCTTGCCATCAGTGAATAAGAAAATACCTAGTTTTCTCTCGATTTCTGCCACCATTCACTTAATCTTTGCTTGGTAATCTCTACAGTCTTGAAATCCACTCTCCCTTCGCTGTCTCTAAAACCCAATGACTTTATTAAATCTATGTTGTCTTCGGTAGGCATAGGGTGAAGCCCTTTGCAGTAGAGTATCAAGTGCTCAGCCGTCTCGTCCTCCTCTCCACAAGCAATGCACACTGTATCCATTTCCTGGTATTTCACTCTGTATGTTCTGGTTCGCAGAACACCCGTTCTTGCCTCAAACAGCAATGAGCTTCCCCTAGAATTGTCATAAATGCTTTCTTTGGCAATAACTCTTTTGTTTAATCTATAGCTTTCCAGAGCAGTCTTTGTCTGCATTCCCTCTAGCCACCGATCCCTTTCTGTGGCCTTAACTTTCTTCTTAACTGAGACTTGCTCTTCCGTATCTTCGCTATAGCCCAAAAACTTTCCTCTTAATTTCCTAGTGCGCTGTCTCCACTTTGTGTCTACACTCCTCATGTATAAATAGCTGAAAACCTTTCGTGCCCATTGCTCCCCATCCATTAGCCTCAACCTATCCTCAAATTCTACCTTGCTCACCGCTTCCCTGCTCTCAAATGATGCCCATCCCATGTCTCCTTGTACTCCCTGGTTTGGCGTTTTGCAATGCGCCCCCAAAGCCAGTCTACCTACTCCGCGCTGTTTTATTTCTAGTTTCGCATGCACTTCGGATTTCATGCATAGCACTGCGTTTCCAAATGTCAAGCCAGGCACCATGACCCCTTTCCAAATCTCTCTCACCACCTCATACCTGTTGTAATTCCAAAGTGCTCTATTTTTCATTACAGCTGCATTTCTGTTGCCCTTACCTATTATATACTTTTCATGGTCTCTGAGATATTCTGCACCATCACATATCCATACTCCTAGATACTTGTATTTACTAGCTCTCTCAACTGTAATATTCTGTATCTTCAGCCTCTCAACTTCATCCTCGTTAAAAATCATGACTGCCGATTTTTCGCTACTGAATTCTAAACCTAATTCCTCTCCTTCCCTACCACAGATGCTCATTAATTCCTGCAACTCTGTCCTGTTGTTAGCCATTAGTACAATATCATCCGCATACATCAATCCCGGTAAGGATTGCTGAATTTTTTGGCCTAGCTTACTGTAAGAAAGGTTGAACCCAAGCCCACTCTTCTCTAGTCTATCCTCCAATCCTCTCAGATACAACATAAACAGCAAAGGCGATAACGGGCACCCCTGCCTAAGGCCTCGTCTTATCTCTATTTTCCCTGTCGCCTTTCCTTCCCATGTTATAATCACCTTGTTATCTTTGTAAATGTTCCTTAATAGTGCTGTTAGTCCTTCATCTAGGTTTAAGTTCTCCATTATGTCCCACAGGTTTCTTTGGTTCACATTGTCATAGGCACCCTTGATATCCAGAAATGCCAGCCAGAGCTGTCTGTTTTCTTTTTGCGCTATTTCTATACACTGTGTTAGAGAAAATAAGTTGTCCTCCAACCTTCTTTGTTTTCGAAACCCGTTCTGTAACTCGCCCAGTATGCCCTCGCAATCTACCCATTCCTCCAGTCTGTTCTTTATAATCTGCATTACCAACCTGTAAATAACCGGTGTCACGGTTATAGGACGATAATTTCTAATATCAGACTTATCTCCCTTTCCCTTATATATCATACTCATCCTACTAAGCCTCCATTCATCTGGAATATTTCCTTTTGTTATCATGGTACTCACTACCTCCCTTAGTTTTGCCTTAGATTTAGGACCCAAATTCTTCACCAGCTTGATAGGGATACCATCTGTGCCTGTCGACGTGCCACTAGGGACTCTTCGTTCCGCCTTTTCCCATTCTCTTTGTCCAAAATCCGCGATGTCACAAACTGGACTGCTACTTCCTTCGGTTCTCCTATCTTCCACATGTACCCGTTCCCGAAATTTCTCCTCCATCACTGCTCCTATATATTGTATCGCATCATCTCCCTCTAATTGATCTCCCTGATGCGAGAGTATGAACCTCTGTCTAGCTTGCGTTGTTTCACCGAGTGAGTTCAAGTGCTCCCAAAACTTCTTGGCAGCATTTCTATCTTTCTTACTTACATTACTCATCCATTCCTCACCCTTTCTCTGAATTTTCGCATTGATCAAACTGGATGCCTCTCGGCGACATGTTACAAAATTGTCCCATTTTCTTTTTACTTCCGTTTCGGACTCCCCACTACGCTTGGAATACCTGTGTTCTCTAGAGGCTTCCTGACGTTTTTGTATCGCTTGCTTCACTTCTTTGTCCCACCAACTTTTTGGTCTATGTCCTTGCTTCCCCTTTCGTTTACTCTTAACTTTGTCTAGTTCTAGAGAAAAAAGCCTAGTTAGGCTCTCATAGGTCCAATCTGTGTGCCATTGCCCTGAAACTGCTGCCTCTATTCTTTCAACAACTATTTCCAACTCTTTGTCGCTGCAGAAAGTTTGCTTTGAATTATGTTGTCTAGTTTCAGCATTTACTTCTCTGGCAAAATTCAGCTTAATACGTTTGTGATCACTACCAAGACTTTTGGAACCTTCTTCATCTATTTTCATTACTTGTAACTTACCATATATTTTGTGTGACATGAGTACGTAATCTATAGTTGAATGCAGATTGCCAGTTTCCCAAGTTATGTGCCCGTCACACTTCTGACTGGTATTACATAAAACTAAGTCATGTTTTTCCACCAGTTCTAGTAATATGCTTCCAGTTGAGTCCGTATACCCATCCAGACCCTCAATATGGGCATTCATGTCTCCCATAATAATTATTTCGGAGCCTTCGCCTAGTTCACTAATGTCTCTTGATATGCAATCAATCATTTTTCTGTTTTCCTCTTTAGCACCTGTCCCTGTCCATAAGTAAACCACTCCAAGGACTGTTGATTCCCCAGCGACTTTTCCTTTCAGCCACAAATGTTCGGCGCACTCCTTTCTGATCCTTTGAAAGTTCATATTCTTCTTAATAAATGCTCCAATTCCACCTCCCTTCCTCGTTCCCTCCATTCTGTTGCATTCTTCCCACACATAGTCGGGGTTGCAAGGTGGCTGCTCCATGTCTCTGAGATGTGTTTCCACAAACCCATACACCATTAAATCCTCCTTTCTTAGTTGCTCCTCCACCTCTTCCCATTTTAACCTATTTCTACCACCCTGCATGTTAATATATCCAATGTCTGATTGTGCTGATTTTTTATACCTGTTCTTACGTTTTCTCCTCTTTTTAACCCTGGGTGCCTCTCCTGACTTTGTTGGGTTTTCAGTTACTTCAGTGCCCCCAGGGCCCTCGGTCCCCCCAAAAAAGCAGTCACCGTGCGGCCCATCCTATCCCCCACCCTGTAACCCGTGGCCTCACTGTAGTGAATGCCCCCCCCCCCCCCCCCCCCCGTTTACGCCGCCTGGCGGCGACAGTGTGTGGATATGGCTCATCACAATACATTAACCAACCTTGGGCTATCCGTACACGCCGCCCCGCGGCGCCCCGCCTGCGGCCCAAGTAGGTCCAAGTTGACCCTAGCCCCGCTGTCCCCACGGCACCTCGGTTGCTAGCTATTAACGTCAGGCGACCGGCGTGCTGGTGCGCGCTTCAGACGACCTGGAAGTTCCTGACGCCGGCTTTGGAGCCATGTGCACACATACGGGCTGCGGTTCCGCTTTTTGGCCAGCCACGTCGTTCTTGACGCGCTTACCATGTGCACGCGCTTACCCGTGTATGCACAACATGTACGCACAACAAAGAAATGGCTCTGTCGTTTTCCGCGCATCTCGCTCACGTCCTTCATGCACACGCTAGGTGACCCGATCTGCGTCCACTAGGGAGAAGAGGGGTTTCGGGTATGTTCACCCTGCGGAAAAGTGTCGAGAGGCTGCATTCACCATGTTTTAGTACATGTCACCACTGCGCGAAATGCTGACGGATTTCTTCGAAAATCAACGTGGCGGCAGGAGCGAATTCGGCCCATCTTTTTACTCTTCTAAGGGATGCTATATTTTAAGAACTAAGGCGCGCACATAGACAAACAACGACACCCATTTTCGCCCCAGACACTACAGCTTCTTCCACGCGCAGTGGCGCGTCACTCAAAACATCAACTTTTATACCCCTGAATTATTTTCCGCCGGATAAAAAAAGAAAAGAAGAATACACTGAACTACCACAAAAAAAAGTCTTACCCATCCTTTGGGATTGATATAATCGGAAAAGTGGACGCGACAATCCGCTCAGTCTAGGACAAACACTTAGGAATAGCCTTCTTTTTTTTCTTTTTTCTTACCACTTCTTTGTACGTCGACGTTCCGGATAAGAAATAGACGCTTCGCGAGAAACGAGTCAAACAAAGTCACGAACGAGGCACAATAAATGATCTCCCTTTTATCCGAAGAGTGACTCAGACAAAGGAGACCGCTCTTCTTGGAGACAGGGGAATGGTGTGCCAAGATGCCAGAGTGTTTCCAACTACTCGATCGACGTCACGTGGTTCATAGGTCACGTGTGCAATCCTAGCTGCGAGTAGGTGACGAGCCCGTTGATCGTCCACAAGCGTCTCCGCTTCTCTGCCCGTGTTTCCTCCTCGCAACGGGGCGACGCAACGTGCGCGCACTCGAGATCAATCGGCGCAGAAGCAATCCGACAATAAAGAGCGGGCGCTCTCCGCGGTTTTTGAGTTGCTATCTCTCTTAGATCTAGGCTCCCTACGAGGGAAACGTTGCGCGCGTTTCAGAGGCGTCCATCGAATCCCATTGTCGGGGCACTCTCGGAGCGCTCCGGCAGCCATTCCCATAGCCAGTAAATCCTCCAGCGCCTCCCTCTCTGAGCACAGCGACGAGGCATCTTGGACCGTGACTCACCCCGGCCATCGCGTCCAATGCATGGCACAATCGCTGTTTTATGAGCAACCCTCTTTGTTTTTATTTTCTTTCCTTCTATGCGCTAATGCTTTCTTTTTTCTTTTTTTTTTTTGTTTTGGCATCATTGTTTTAGTTCGCTCGCCTTAGCTGAGTTAGTTTTAAGACTGAAGCCACGTGAGGTAACGGCATACAATGAACTGTGAAACTACAAGAACAATGAAACTGTTTTTCTTTGTTTTTTGTTGTCTCTTATTACTGGACGTGGGCTCCTTCTAGATTGAAACGCTAAGGGTTACCGAAAATACCGAAGAAAATCAACAGCGCTCAAGAGATCATGAAGTGTTTATTTTTGTTTTCTCCCTTGTTTTCGATTTCAACTATCACAGCCCCTTTTCGCTATAAGTGCGAGAAAATAAAAGCTACATGAAAGAACGCAACGCTTACAGCGAGCATCCATGTGCGGGCGTTAGAAAAGTCAAAGCGTCATTTATGACTGCTTGATCGTGCTTGTAGCAGTGGTTTCATTTGCACTTATGGTGGCACAGGGTTTATAAGGCTGGTTTACATGTTTGTGTCAGTTGCGTCCAAAGCAACCAAAGCAAGAGAAATGACCCGATCATCGAGACAACTCGGACTCAAGATTGTCTTAGGGAGCTACGTTTTGTATTACTTGGTACGCGCGAACGGCGAACACTTCGGTGACTTCGTGGTTGCTGTTGTGTCGGTCGCCTTGAACGTAAGCAACTCAACTGGCTGAACCAGGCTTCACAACTTTGAAGAACAGCGAAGGCTACTGGAACAGTGTAGCCGTTCTGACACGCGCTTTCACGAAAGGACCGTTCGCGCCAAAGAGCCATATCTAAAATAAAGCAGATCAGGCTCACGCTCGTGTTGCCCAACCACATTAAAAGGTGGATAGAGTATTTGCATACACGATGATGTTAATAGTCGGAATCTCCGGTAGCCAAGGATGTTGACGGACCGCAGTTCGAAGCATGTGGATAAAGATATCGCGTTGGAGAACCCGTGGATCATGGCGTCTATCCTCGCAGCTGCCCATTTTGTTCTGTTTGAGAATCGTACCGGCGTGTGGTTGTTTGCCACTGCTGCGTAATGCACGACTTTTAGGCTAGCATTGTTACTGGACTGGCGAAATTTCTCATTGAGAGAGGAGACATCGGACATTCATTGAAGCTATCTTCCCGTTGTCGAAACATACACACAGTACAATTATACTCTTAAAGAACACTGACAAAAAAATTAGGCTCGCCAAGGTTTTTTTTTTACATATATATTCCCCTTTTTTCTGTTCGAAAACAGTCAATTGAAAACTGGCAAGTTTCAGTCGCGTTCAGTCTCTTCTCCATGGTCACGTGGCGTTCAAATGATGTCTAGCAAATATACAAATATATTCAAAGCCGTGGGTCATCTAGTGCAAACATACAATATTAAAAAAAAAAATTACGAACTTTATTTTTCTGGTTTTCTAACAGATGCCAATATGTTGATAAAAAAAGTGTTGCGTCTGTCACAGGACGTACACGTACACGTCCTTCTTAATATGGCGACGTACCGCGGGCATTCCGCGGGCTCGACGGCGCGAAGGTGGTGTACGACGCACCAACATTGCGACGGACGTGGGGCCACTACTTCCGAACTGACTTTCGTTGTAACTGCCAATCGATCTTCAAGCGCAGAACATCGAGAGGAAGGCATAAACGTGCGAGACAATCGCACGACAGATGGATCACGCAACTTCGTCGTCTGCTTAATACGCCGGAGAAGGGGAGAAAAAAAAACGCGGTTGGGCGTAGGCACGTGACTTCCGGCCATGAGCTTCCGTGCTCATGTTTCGGTTTCGGTTTCCAGCAGTTGAGCCTTTTTGGATTAATTAAAAATGTACGTGACCCCGTATCAAAATATTGGCCGGGTAGTCTCCTAACACAATATTAAATTGCATGGCAAAAAAAAAACGTTTGGGAGATGTAAGTGTCTTTTTGATATAAAAATATGCATTAATGTTTAGTTGCACAAGGCAATATGTGCAAAACAAAATCCTGGAGAAAATGAAGCCCCTTAAAGGGATGCTAAACGAAGCATTTCAGTTTCTATAATAAGTGGCGCACTATCTTTCCATGAGTCAGCAACCACCGGTGTGCACGAGCACACTAAACAAAACTTACGCATCATATTCCCCATTCAAGCTTATTGAGCATGAATGGGCGTATGATGACGTCAATTACGTCGCGTGTGCTCGCGCACAATGGCGGTTGCTGACTCATGCAAAGAAAGTGCGCCACTCAATATAGACACTGAAATGTTTGGTTCAACATCCTACTAAAGGGATCATGAAATGATATTACGTTGGAATGTTTATGACTTTGCAAAGGCGTACTGGTCGTAGCCCCGAGCCCAAGTATATATTCGCGCGGACCGCCACTGAATCGGAAGCTTCTATCTGGCGGTGAAATGTCGAGGAAAAAAGGGGACTATTTCTTTCAGTCTTGCCTTCGCAAAGCTTTATGACGTAATTGCAGGATCGAAACAACCCGCCTGACGACAGCCGAGCGCGGCTTGGATTGGACACGAGAACTACGTGAGCACACCAGTGGGGAAATTAGAATTTCTAACAATTCCATTCCTTACAACTCCTCGGAATGAAAACAGTGAGCCCATTCCCACTCCTGGAACGGCTGAACTCCACCATTCCATTCGTTTAATTCTGAAACATAAAAAAATGGCAATTGAAAACCACATTGTGTTACATAAAAAAGCGGCCTAAAGCTGCTGAAGCTATCAAAGGTGGAAACGACTGCAAGAGTATTCAAAAGCTTCTTCATTCAAAGCATACATTTTTCCTAGCCGAAGGGTGGTTCCACAAAGTGCTTCGTGTGTCACTGCATGCATCCATCGCGCGATCAAGCGTAAAAAGCTTGCGTGTCACAACAATCGCCAAAAAATAAAACCTCCCACTTTCTTCGCAAACGGACCATATACTCTCAATAGATGCATGGTTACCGTGGTGTTGCGTGTTCTTTGTTTAATAAGGCCTTAAAAAATATATAGTTCGTGCATGTCGCAATAAGCGAACTTGCTACCTGCATCGAATACTTGCAAAAGAGCCCAGCTAGTGCTCTGTTAGAAGTGGCGCCGCGTATACCGGACTTCAATCTTCATGCACTAGGACAAGAACAGAAAACGGCTGACAAAGTGCAATCGGCATACGGCAATAACCCAAGAGAGTTCAGCAGCATATGGAGCCTGCCTTCAAAGGTAAACTATTACGTTTTCTGTGCGGTTCTTGCGATTTCTTAACATATTCAATACGATTATTATTTTGTGTTTTCCGCAAACACTACACAAGATCGGCTGGGTTAAAAGCCGGGAGTTGAACTGGTCATTATTCCGGGTCGGTTCGGGTTCAGTAACATTAGATTTTGTTCCGGTTTGGTTCTGCTTCAGTGATGCTTTTGAACTAACGGTTCGGTTACCGTTTCCACCAAGCGCGAACCAGTTTAAACAGGTTCCCGGAAAAAAGATACACAGCTCCCAGTCATTAAATATAAAAGGTTAGTAAAACACGGCGTCATCTTAAATCACGAAAATAGGTAATCAGAAGCCGTGCTGCAGAAACGGGGACAGCAAACCAAGTATATTGTTAATTTGTTTTGTAATTTTGAATTTTGAACTAAAGCAACGTTCAATGAGAATTACGTGGTTATACAGGCGCTTGGAAACAGAACTGAAGTACAGTACTCACATGTGAAATCAACCAGCCAGCACGCACACTGACACCGTGACGGTAATACGCACAAAACTCGCTACCCACAAAAGAACAAGTTAGTCGTTAGTTGCTCTGTCTGCAAGAGTATGGTGACATTGTTACCCGCTGTAGACGAGAAGAAACCCAGTGTTGTACGACTGCTAGCGTGGTGTCCTCAACGGATATTCCGCAGTGCTGACACAGGACCACACGCCGGTATGATGCACATCCAGGTCAAAGTGGCAAACTATACCCACACCGCATGCGCGAACGACTTGCTCGAACGACTGAGTTGAAGATGAGAAAGACAGCGAAGGTGGTGATCGCCCGTCGAAGGACGATTAAAACAAAAAAGACAAACATTCAACGGGCGACTTGCTGCTTTTAGAAAACGCGCGCACGCACACACACAGAAAAAAAAAACTCTAAGCAGTGTACAGGGCTATGAGTGACTGGCGTCCCGGCGACCGGTGCCACAGTGTCGCGCTCGTCGCGGCTTCGCCTCTTGGTGCCTCCAGATTTTGCAACTGCGGAACAAACGCGTCGAGAGCCGTCACAATTTTGTTTTCATATTGATATTTACGTTTGCTTTCTCCTTCCTTGAGGAGTATTGCTTAGCAGCAGGAAAAACACCCCCCTCACACACACACACACACAAGCGCGCGCGCACACGCAGAAAAAAAAAAAAAAGCTTTAGCTCCTCGGCATGCTCAGTAGACTCCACTTCACCTTACGATGGACCGCGATGGACGCTCTGAGCTACACGAGCGAATCCTTAGTTCTTAGCTTGTCTCGCGACTTCGCGCTCCCCGCGTCACTCCGCCCAACCGGGAGGGAACTTGACGCCCTCCGAGCTACGAATTGGCTCCTGTGGCTCGTAGCGTCCTTTGCGGTTCATCGCAAAGTGAAACAAGGAAAACAAGTGTACGCCTCCACGCCGACGCCAATTCACGCTGTACATAAACGAGAAATATGCTTATTTGCTGCGTTATTAGTGAGCTTTCTTCATGTTGTCGCGACCGTTCCTTTAGTTAAAACTGAGTTGCTGACGCCACCATCGCAAATATTTAATTGGCTTCGCGCCGCCACCCGCAAGAAGGCGCAGATCACATTTCATTACGCCGAACCGTTTCTGATGAATAGATAACAGCATATAAAATTACGGTTCCGTTTCAGTTCGCATTCCATAACAAATGTTTGATTTCAGTAACAGTGCAGTTAAAAAAAAAATTTTACTTTGGTTTTTGGTTTGGATCGACACCCTTGTTAAATGCTAGATGCTAATCACCGATGATTGCAACAGCCGCCTTGTCACGTTTTGTGGCACCGGGAACGACTAAAGTCACTTTCAAAAGTAGCGCAAGGTGCGTCGATGCACGAGGCACGTTCAACCTGCAGCCCTTGGGAAGATCATGGAGGCACAGCGTGGCACCGATCTAGATTTCAGACGCCATGCTATGCCGTGTTCTTCACAGGAGTGGCGCGCAGCAAGTATTTCGAGCATTTCCACAACAATGAATAGCGCCACTTTTCCCAGTATAAAGGAGCTTTAGGAACGACACCTTGTCCGTCTAAAACTGTTCAGTTTTGGTTTCTTTCCTTCACTGAAGGCACGCCATCTTCATCCTCGAAGGACCGTACGCCAATGAGACAATGCAGCCCTCAGACAGACAGCACCGGTGCATTGATGCCGTTTCAGGAGCCACTTACCATGCGCAAACGAATTGCACCATCAGCTTAGGCAATAGATGAAAATCGACACAGCTCGCATAAGAACCGAGCCCATTCCACTACCTCTCAACTTCGAGAAAAAAGCCTCTAATTTTATTCTTATTCCATAGCCCCCCCCCCCCCCCCCCCCCCCCAGCGTTGCCGCCATTCCATTCCCATTCCATTCCGGGGTTGCGAAAGTGCGAAATGAATCCGGGATCATTTCAACTCAGTAGTGGCTACTAGGCAGCACTGTTCACATGGCTTCGGCTTGTAACAATCATTGTTTCGGGGGAACTCGGGTAGTGGATCGTGTCCAACCACTCCGGTGATAAGAATAGCCGAACTCTTCCAGTGCCTGGAGATCATCACGCGTATTCTACTTTGCCAACCCCAGAGCGTGGCTATGATTAGCGTCGGCGGCATAGGATAGGCACCAGGCCAACTTGTGGCTCCGAGTTGAAAAAATAAACAATACTCATTGCCAACAAAAAATTAAAAAAAAATAAAAAAGCTAGGACAAGTTTATTTACTTAGTAAAGTTAGAGAGGGATTCTAAGTAGTATTTAGCGAAAGTAGAAAAAATCGTTTTATGACCCCTTTAAAACCTGAACTTCATGTAGAAAATACACTTTAAATAAATGGCACATTTTTCTGACTACATTCGCTCTGGACGTTGCGTCAGAGCAGTGTGCGGCGAACGGAATGCCAACGTGCCGCCGGGACGCCGAAGTCTGCCCATGTTTCGCGCGTATACGCTTCATTGACCTTGAACTTCATGAAACAAATATGCGGCGAACGACCGACAAACTTCGATCGGCGACACGTTCGCTTTGCGAGTGGCGAAACTGCCGCTCTTTGGACGCCTCTTGCACAGCGAACGCCGCCGGTCGAAACCGTCGCTTTTCTTGCAGGGTGTACAGTGCTCGACGTTGTCAGCGCGAACACGACTTCGGCGCACTTTCCCTATTTGCTAGTAAAACAATTTTCCACTTACTTTAGCACCCCAACTGGGAACTTTCCGTTAATATAGTAGGTATTGTGACAATCATACAACCTAACAAGAAAAAAACAAAACAAAAAAAAAAACAAGCTAGCTTTTTTGAGCTAAGAGTGTCGCGGCGTTGTTGTTTTGTAATTGTTTTTCTCTCTCTTTCTCTCTCTAGCTTACGCATCCAAGGTTCCTCACTCTTGCTTGTCTGGATTGCCAATGCTGCTGTAGAGATTGTTTTTCTTCGTCTGGTGTTTTTAGCGCGTTATTTGATGAAAACCGAATATCCAAATATGAGGGATTAATTGGTGCAGTATACCTAACACAAGCCAACTGGCCACGCAGTAATAATGCCGAAATTGTCAGCCGCATTGCGTCTTGACAATTTAGGTATTGTTTGGAACCGGGCAGATGACAAGAAAGTCATCGAACCTTTACGAAGAAAATGTGTGACCCGCTCTTCTAACTTCCAAGGCGGATATAAGGTTCCTGGTGTCTTGCTCGCATGTGCAGCTATTGTTTGTACGTATACCACTACCCGATATGCAGTTAGTAAAATACTTCAGGAGAATAGTCTCATGGTTTGTTTAAAGCTGCCTACGCCAGGAAATGTTTAAACAGGAAATGTTTAATCTTGTTCATTTTTAAACTGGAGACATTGTTTAAACCTAACATTATTTCGAAATTAGCAAGTTGTTACGTTTTTAGCGTTACCAACCTATGCTAATACAATCTAATGCAAACATTGTTGAAAACAGACTAGTTTTGTCTGGCTAAGAGTTTTCGAATTTTTATTTGCTTGTTTCACAGGAAGTTTCCGAAATTGGCTTAAAAGCTACCTATTTTTATAAGCTCGCGTAAATGCTGAGGCCACGTTCAAGGTCGCAATTAGACGCCTTTTCAATTACAAAGAAACGCGAAACGTTGCGCAACTCACAAATTTTTAATAAGACAATTAATTTCACTTTACATTAGAAAAGCTAGTATACTTTGATATAAAATGAGAGCAACGCGCCTACGCGTTGAAAGAAACCGAACTTAAAAAAAAAGTCCTGTCAGTACAACTTTATGAGCCCAGGGAGAATTTCAGAAACAGAAAAACAGTCATAAACGTATATTCTCAATGTTGTTTTATTCATATACCATAACAATATTATAATTAACGAGAAATATAACATATTAATTGTCTCGTAACAAAGCAAAATGTATTTATAAAAAAAAATAGATTAAAAGCGCCTTTATCTCGGGAGTTCAGTCATTTTGGGAAGTGAAGAGGATTATATTGTTTATGAGCTGCCATCAACCTCTTCTACGACATCTTACGGAGAGTATCAGCCAGTCGTAGATGTAGTAAAGGACGTAGGCGTACGCCATCCAGCAGCGGACCGAAGAATTCATGGTTGGATTCCTGGTATGATATGAGGTTGTAAGGGGTTAATTCTCATCTTCATTATTGAACTTCCCGTATCTCGCGTAAATATTTGTAAAAAAAAAATATTGTGGAGATTGTAATGTTCACATGGCTATAATGAACGATTCGTTTGTGCTTAGATTCGCTGCCGCCTCCGCCACCTCCGCATCCAATAGCGTCCCACCGTTTCCGTGACGTCGCGGCCAACGCGCGAGGAGGGTCTTGCCGTTCTTTACATATTTGCTTTATCTTTCGACTTTGACTTAGCATTGTGGAAGCCACGAGAGGGAGATGAGAGTTCCCCCGACCGACGGAAACAAATACGACTTTCGGCGATTAGCTTCCCCCCGATGGATACAAAGGCTGCTTTCAGGGGCTGGGTTCCCTCTCCGACGTATACAAAGATCGCTTTCTTAAAAAGTGGGATCGGAGACAAGTGGGAATCCATTGAAGCGGAACAAGGAGCGTTTCCAGTGAACTCTTCTTTCGACTGCGGAGAAATTTGAAACGGGCGCATCACACTTGTGGGAGGAGCTTCTCCTACCTTCTTGACTTGTAACCGACTATAGTCAACTTGTAAAGTTGGCTTACCCTCGAAATTCCTTTCCGGAAAAGCAGGCTTCTGGTTAAATTTGCGGCTACGCACCAAAGATAACGTTTAAATGGAAGCGATTTCAGTGCATCAAATTCGAGTGCACGGGTCAATCACGCACAACTATTCCTCCTCTTCCCCTCACTTCGAAGACCACCGAATCATTGTCGTTGAACTTTGATTCAATCTGAGACAGTGGTATTTATGTCAAAGATACAAAATACAGCTTTTTAAAATAACAGCGATGACTTGAATATTTATCTCTACAAAAGTTCTTGGATATGTAATTTTGGAGGGAAACACGAGTATGAGCTCTTACGTAAAAAAATATTAAAAATTATTAAGCGCCCGTCAGCAACAAGGCATTGCTGCAAACGTAGAGAGGCTGTTCGCTGATAAGGTGTATAAGCGCGCATTGCCAATGTTTGAGATCAAAAAAGGATTAGACAGAAACACATGATTACATATCATAAGACCACACCCTAATAATACTAGACGAATGGCTGCACCATACCGTCTAGAGTACGATATCTGACCAGCGTCTACAACCGCGTCTAAGAATGGATCTTCTAAAAGAAAGCAATAAGGAGCTGCACTAAATCAGCTACCGATTTCTTTAGTAACGTAATTCCCCAAACAGATATTTATATTCTTGTAACTAAAGAGGGTGTTTGTATTACGCTCAAATAAGTGTTCCCTTCTAGTACGCCACAGATCTGCCACCAGGTGACATCGCTCACCACATCGTTACAAAGTGAATGCTTTTAAATAGTCTTGATCAATATGAAGCTGCACTTACTGTTACAGGACGGCGGACCAAAGTCGGGGTCACACTTCTGTTACATCATACAAAAGACAGTTTGCAAATACGAGTGGACCGCAATATCCGTGGATCGGATGCCGCCTGCCAAGTTTTCTCCTTGAACTCATTGCCATGCGGCAGTCGAAGCAGGGATCTCGCGGTGACTCGCGCTCGAATCTGTATGCGAACTGTATGTTGTATTTTGTATAGGCACTGCGATCCCCGCTTCACTGATCTGACAGGCGCTCTCCTCCCACTGCATACTTGTTTCATCTGTAGTGTGTCTCGTTTTTCACTTCACGGTTTCCCATGGCGAAAAATGCATTTTCTCGATGGTGGAGAACAAAACATTCTCTATTGAAGTGAACTGATCATTATTCTCGAACAGATCACTATTCCATACACATCTGTATTAAAAGTATACATGGCTGTGTTTCTGCGCTACATTGAGGCAGAATGCGTCGGAATCCAGATGCACTGCTTGTTTTTTTAGAGCGCAGCTCTTAGGCGCCCATTTCCGGCTTGAGCGGCGTCGCCGTCACCGTCGCCGTCGCCATCCGCGTAACCGCGGCGACGTTTCGAAATGGTGGCGTTTCGGCACTGTGCCAAAACGTTCTCGTGACCCCGTTGAGGGTATCCTCAGGACCTTCTCAGAAGGGTCCTGAGGGGTGTCACGTGAACTACGGGGGTCCTGAGGGGGGTCACGCGACGTCACAAGGGTCACGTGACCCCACGGTTACGCCCATGGCGACGGCGACGCCGACGCCGCTCGGAGGCTTGAGTAGCAGGCAGGATGAGGAGGTGAAGACGAGGGGTATACCCTCCCCTCAGTACCTTTCCCTCCTCCTCCTCAAGAGCTGCGCTCTAATTCGGCGTTACAGGGAGGTGTAAACGGCTTTCATTTTTTTCTGCGTACACATCCCACAAGAGTGACCCGTGCGAACCTCGCGCTGGAGCCAGAGGCCACAACACACACCTTATACGACGCCGAATGAATCCTTGCCGATGTGCGGCTCAAATTTCTAGTTGGCCAAAGGAAATTCTAGCAAATTGGTGCCCCGAATCATGTGGTGCATTCATTTGTCAGGTTTTTGTTTCTAAACACGGCGTTTCGTTGTAACAAAGCGAGCCCGCCTTGCTTCTCTATCCCCAACAAAACGTCGAGCCCGGTTCATTCTGAGCAAGTAACCTCTTCAGTTCAGATGCCTTTCCTTTCAGTCTGCTCCTTGCGTAGCGAAGGTTGCGGCCACTGTTGAAGCGTTACCAAAAAAAAGTGTCGAATTACGTTAATTACTACTTGCAAATAAAAGTAACCCGTTACCGTCCTACATTACTTCAACATAAAAGGAACGCGTTGTCGTCACCGTTACCGATAAAAGTAACGCACGTTAATTTTGCCCTACTTTTTTACCCATGAATTAAGACGTTTTACTCTCTTGACATAACAGGCATGCATAAGCTCTATATTAAAAAAAATTATGTCCCTGTAGAAACTGGACCTAAGTACTTCATTTATTTTTACGGTTTCACCTAAATAATCACGAAACAAAACAAAAAAAAACTAGGTAATTTACATGGCTTGGCACTTAAAAACACAAAAAAATTGAGGGGTAACTTTTATAAGTCTTGGGAAGAAAATAGTAATGAGTAACGTAACTCCGTTACCCATTACTCGAAATAAGTAACGTAAGTGCGTTACCTCTGCTTTGAAAAAAGTACGAGTACGTCACACGTCACCGAAAAAAAACGCGTTACCGGTAACGCCGTTACTTGTAACACGTTACCGCCGATACTGACTGCGGCCCATATAAGAAGAAGAAAATAGCCCATGTACCTCCCTCTCTCACACAGGAGCATACGGTTCAATATGACAACAGCAATCGTTTTTCGCGGGAGGGGGTAAACGCAAACAAACGCCGCCAGATATAAAACCGCATTGAAGTGGTTGAGCGGCATGTGAAACAAATAAAATATAAAAAAAAATTAAGAACGAGAGCTGCACTTTGAAGGCTCATTGTACAGTAACTTATTACAGCAGTGACACGCGCGTGTGATAATTGAGAGACGTACAGAGCGCGACACAGCACGTACAAGCGGCGGTCTGTATTTTTTTCTCGTGTCTTATACGACTTAAACGATACCATTAGAACTACTGGTGGGATGGAATATGCCCATTCGTGTCACCAACTTTGCTAACGGAGTATGATGTTGGCCACTACCCTTTAGAGATGAACTTAATTTAAGGCCCCGACGCGGTACTCTTGCTGACTTGAGTTGAGTCCCAGTGTTTATTTCATCCAGATACTTAAATATGCGACAACCTTTGCGCGCTCAGAACTGGGATTTGAAAATGAGACTAGTCGCCTAACAAAGACTCTATCGTGGTACTTAGCTACACTCTGTTTCATATTTAGTGTACAACGCTGTCAAAGTTGCTGGCGCGAGCATGGGGTTTAATCTCGCAGATCATTTGCACCTGTTTTCGCGAAAGCAAAACCATATATGAAGTCACGCGCTCGAGCCAGCAGCCTTGACTGCGTTGTATACTAAATATAAAACGCACTATAGCATTCTTAAATAAGCGGAAACATTTTCAGAACTTTAAGGCCTGTTCACGGACACAGCGGAACGCTAAGTTAGCTCTACGTGAGCGCTCCAAAAAGCTCTCACGTGGCGCTTCCCAGCGCGTGACTTAGTTCTATTATAGCGCGCGATTAGCGCTTTTGTAGCGCCTGGTTAGTGCTTTAGTAGCGCTTTGTTAGCGCTTCAGTAGCGTCTTGTTAGCGCTGAGTAGCGCCTTGTTAGCGCTTCTCGTACGACGGTTATTGATGCGGAATAGCGCGTGCACTGCGGTTCCGGTTCCTATGGTTGCGTGCGCATCAACAGTACCATGGCGGACATGTGGGACGCTGAAATAGGAACGCGACAAATGCTCTTACATACGCAATTAGTGCATATGTGTGTGAACAACTTAACGCCCAGAAGAGCCTTCTGGGTGCGCGAAATTTTTCGCCACCGAGATACCGACGGGTATCCGGCGAACATTGTTCCCAAGCTGAGGGACCGAGACACAGAGCTCTTTCGAAGGTGATTATTTTTTAATTGTGCGTCTTTAAACCCAAGGTCACGCATATCGAATAGAAAGCGATCAGGTTGTACCCAACCAAAAAGTCGCTCCGAGTTCCTGACTCGTGTCTGCCCGACCCTTTGCTTAGAGAGTGGCTATGTTACTTCCTCTTCGTTCAATGCCAAAGGGAAAACAACAACAACGGAATCGTCGTGCACGCGTTGTTCTGCAGCACCAAGCACGGCTCAAGGAGCGTGACAGCGCTTACACTGTGCTACTGAAGCGCTAGCTGAGCGCCTACTGAAGCGTTAGTGAAGCGCTAAGCGCCTACTGAAGCGCTAACCTAGCACTACGCCACGCGCAAGTCGGTGCCACATAAGCACTGCTTCCAGCGTTCATGAAGCGCTAACTGAGCGCTCTGTTGTATGTGTGAACCGGCCTTTAAGGTTAGAAAAGGCAACATCCATAATAGACACAAAAATAATTTTAACCTAAAGTGTATCTTTATAAAACGGAATGACGATTTTCAAATTAATGCCTCATTATCAACAATATTTATTATTCATTTCCCATTACTTCGTACGTCAAGGCTATATAAGTTAAGATATATGCAATATATATCTCTATTTAGCGACCCAAAATTCAGAAAGTAGGTGTTGTGGCTTCTTATTTTGGTTCGCTTAGTCGCAACTTTATTCTTACAGGGAATATTTTTACGAAACCTCAAAAGTCATCATTCGGAGCTGCAGAGCTTTGTTCTCTCTAACAGAGAGTCGCGGCAAAGACTCTGCTGGTGGGGGCCCCACTTTCCGAGTCCCCGGCACCACAAAGAACTCAGAGATAGCGACGTTCGAGCCTCTGTCAGATTCGTTCAATTCGTCCACAAATCATTTCGGTCGTCTTATCCCTCTCCAGAACTGGTCGTGCGAACGCAGCGTCCGTTGCCGGGCAACCGTCCCAGATCAGTCGCGCCGACGTGGCACCATCGCGGGAAAGCTGCTTACTGGCCCTTTAGGAAGTTTTACGGGTATAAATTGAACAGCGAAATAATGCTCAGCTTCTCAGAACGAGCTACTTTTGGCGAAGTACTTTGTTTGTGCAACCAGCTTTGCACATGAAAAATGCGATGTGCGGCCTCCCCAAACAAAATTACAATGTTTTCTGTTTTTGTTCTTTCGTCGCAATAAAAAAAAAAAAGACTAATATTTTCGAGTGTTTAGTTTACGCCCAAATATAGCGCTAGTGGTGTAAAGAAGATTCCAAAGTTCAGAACTAAGGGCTATATTATTCGAAGCTTATGAGGTAATTTTCTCGGACTTTCAAAGGAATAAAGGTGGCCGTTCCTGTTAACTGACCCCATTTGTCTCCATGTGTTCGCGGGCTTTGTCGGTCACCATTTTTCTATCTACATGTTTCGATCATCCATTATAACTTCTCAAAACAGATAAAAGCAACCTCGGAAAACTGTGGATTTGGTCCGGACCACCACTACGTTGGGGCAAGGGGCCGAGCGTTCGGTGACGTGTAATTTACTTTTGCGATGAAAAAACAAACACTGGAGAACTTTTCTGAGACCCTCTTTATAACGCCCATGCTCCAATTCATTTATATAAAAACTGTCGTTGGATAAAGCAAGAGGATTAAAGCGGCCTGTTTTAGTCTAACGCTGTCATGTGTCCGCTGATATTTATTTCAGAGGTAATAAAAACAACCTCGGTTTTGGTATTCACAATTGACGAGCTGGTAATGCGCACGTGCACGTCAAGGGAACAACCAATGTAAAATTAAGTGTGCAATACCAGGTAGGACTAACAGGCATACGCTAATGATTATTTGGTCATCACTTTAGGAGTGATATATGCTGTACAAAGCAAGCCAAGCAGCTTGAGTAAAGCTTTTCACAACACTCAACTTCTTAAGAAGAATCTTTGGTACAACATGTAAAGCACCAATGAAGAAATGACCAAACTTTTTAAACACTATCAATGATGACGTTCCATTTTTATAGTTCATGTCCCGGTTGTCATTTCACCACGAAGTAGGCTTATAAGGGGTTTCTACTCTTAGGATACGTATTTCTCAGCAGTTCATGTGCCGGCGTACTTTTTAAGGTATTCAGAAAACCACTAAGACAATAACTTTCGTCTTCTGTGAGCGATAAACTGCGACCCAGCCATCATTAGTTAGCCATCAACAAAAGATATTGGTTTTGTTAAAATAAAAATATTCCTGTCAAAGCTACTATCGCTGTAAAAATTAATTATCTGGGGCAAAAAGCTTAGGCAGCAATCTTTTCTAGACGCAATACAAGTCTCGACTAAACTAAGCAAAAACGACAATGCCGTGTTAACGATATGCTGCGCAAGCTAACAACTCTCAACGAATTACATCTTTGTTTTATCTTAAGTATTTTTGAAAGGCTAATCATCAACTCTTAACGCAAGACTACTTCTTAATAGCTAATGCTTCCGATCTGCAATTCCTCTTGTATACAATGCATGAGTATATTACCACGCGCGTCTCTGAGCATGCGCGTCTGTGTCCGAATGGTTTTCGTGCTTGGTTCCCACGCAAAGGTCTGAGGTTAGATGCCTTGGAGCGTACGCACCTTTTGATTATTTCTGTAAATTTCCCGTCCCTGTAATTTCGAGAACCATGTTGCTTAACCGAAGTCCGAAAGTTCTACGCGCCAAACCTTCTATGCCGATTGTTCCAGAAGCCCATGCGTGAACAAAACGGGCTCCGGGTGGCGAGCCTGAGTCCGTTTCTTTCAGCGTTCGATCCTGCTGTCACGCCGCCATCGACGCCTGCGACGCTAACTTTTTTCTATTTTGTTTTAGGCACAAGTTAGTCCCATTAAAGATGTAGTTCACCTCAGTCTCTCGTCGCCTCATCAATTGCCATTTGTGAGAATATCTTGCTACCAAGTCATAGTATAGCCATTAAAATGTCGCATAATTAAATTTCAAAGTGTTTTACATTTTTTTCTAAACCGTGATCAATCAGCCGATGATGCATTAATCGTTCTCATCTTTCGGGCTGCATATTGAGCGAAATTTACGTTTTATTTATAGAAACAATTTGCGTTTCCATTTGAAGAAAGCTAGCGGCCAATAGAAATTAATCACAAGGTATACAAGATTAAAAATCTTGTATACCTTGTGATCATGTTTATTTTTTTTATTTTATTTTGTGGGCAATGCCAAATTGCTATTTTTATATGTGCCGGGAATTTAGGAATGCATTCTAGCTTCTTCACTTTTATGGTTTATACCGAAAGTGCTTTTCTTATTTTTATTTATTTATTTTTCGCTTGATGTCTTATATTACTTTTCAATCTTTGTTTTTATGACAATGTTAAACAACATCAATGTGTGCTAGTATTCATTCTTTACAATTTTATGTGTGCATCCATTTTCTCTTGAGTGTATGTATGTGTGTATCCGTTATATCTTGTATAAGTATTTTTTCTCTTGTCGAAGTTTAACCTTTAATGCTGTTGCTGCTGGACTTTGCCCCCCCCCCCCCCCCCCCCCCCCATTGGACTTTGGTGCCCAGTCAGGCGACACGATCGCCTTTTGCGCCAAGGTGCCATTTCGAGTAATGTGTACCCCTTGAAGGAAAAATAAACTGATTGATTGATTGATTGATTAAATAAATAAATCTAGTTAATCTGTCCTAAAAATTATTCAAGTATAGCGTCAAGGAAAAGTATAACGCCATAAAATATTGACAAGTTCAAAACATCTCATCCGAATGTAGTTCTCGTCTTAATGTAATACTACAAGAAGCTGATAAAGTTTATTTTAAAAAAAAATATAAATATATATTAACTTTGAACACTTTAGGACGACGTTAAACTTCAAATATAATAATCCTGCTGAAGCGCAGCACTTACCACCAGTAGGAAGCGCATTCACCAAAAGCAAAAATATAAAAAAAGAACTTCTTTGTTGTGGTGTTGCGTTTGTCAGGATTACCTGGATTGAGGATGACTGCAGCAGCCCGCATTGAACTTTCTTAATAATCCATTATGGACACACATGTTGCCAACAGTGCATAGTGGTATTGGCTTATTACAGCACACTGCATTACCCTTTTTGTGAAAAAATATAAAATTGAGGGGTGTGATCTATAAAATAAGATGTTTCAAATTAATAAAATAAAATTGCCTACATGAATCGATGTCAAAGTTCAGCTGAACACTCGCTGATATGCGTTATTGTATTTTGCATTCATGGTTTTCTCTCCTTCACAGAGAACTAAAAGGGATATGTTACAAAGTCAGCAAGATGCATTTATGGCTGCGGTTTCTGATGAGGTAACTTCGAAAACGAGGGTTTTGTTGTCTCACAGGCGCTAAGGGCCCTGCCACTGAGGTGTGATTGTCCATGCTGGTGTGTCATCTAGGCCGGTCACTGATCCTTGTGGCATTCGGTTTATTCTGGAGGCATCCTTTAAAAAACTAGCTATCCGTGTGATCATTCTTTTGCCTTGGAAGAATTTTTTCTGATATCCATGAATGCTGCTAACGGTATAAGGGGCCGGATCGTAGTATGATGTAAACTTGTGTTGGACTTATTTACAAAGAACTCGCTGATTCACCCAGAAGTGATGTGGTCGAGCACCTCTCTGTGTGCTGGTCTGGTGCTTGATGTAAGCCTTTCTTGCCAGCTCGGTTGACATCAGTAATTCTGTGTTCACTGTTCTTGGGGGTTGTGGCTGCATAAATAGAAACGAGATTCCTCATTCTTCTTCCAAACAGTAATTGGTAAAGCGATTTTGTTGTTGTTTCTTGTTTCATAGCTTTTTAAGACATCAAAAAATTGTCTAGATCAGACTTTCAGCCCTTTGTTCTGAGTTCACTGGCCTGCACTTGTTTCTTTGATGGCCGCATGAATCGCCCCAATTCACCGTTGGCTTGAGGCCATAGAGATGGGACTCTGTGGCGTGGAAATCACCAGCACTTGGGTAAACTCAGCCAACTCTGCTCCTTGGAGCGGCGGGCCCTTGTCCGTTTTTGCTTGTTCTGGGGTGTCAAACGGACCCAACACTGGTCGGAGGTTGGCAGTGAATTGCTGGCGCTTGTCGATTTGACGGCCTGTGCCACAAGGTATTGCAAAAGGCCATCGATCACCACCATCGCGAAATTTCCATCGGAAAATGAACCAACATAAAGTCGGGTGATACTTCTTCCCAGTGGCTGCCGGGAGCTTCGGTGATCGTAAGTGGTTCTTGAGTTGTTTGGGGTACCGTCGCTTGGCATAGAAGACAACTCTTTACCAGGATCTGCACATGGTTGTCCATGTCTGGAAGCCATTTCTTTCTCGTAGTGGTTGTTTCGTCTTTAGACATCCTTGGTGACCTCGGTGTGCAAGTTGCACTGCAAGTTCTTGAAGACCAATTGGAAGGACCAGGCATGTCCTAAGTATAAGACCTTCTGGTGTTAAAGTGGGTTCTGCTTTCCTAGCTGAAAGTGGCTTTAGTTCCTGTAGCAGCCAGTCGTGACGAATAGGACTCTGGATGGCTCTCAACAGTAGCTGAAGCTGTTGATATATCTTTGTCTGCCCCGCAACTTCCTCAACTAAGAAGGCATTTGGGATCCACTGGCGTTGTATAAAGCTGATATACTCATTAGGGACCTTGGTGATGCGAGTGCCTCTCTTATGTAGAGGAACTGGGTGTCTTTAAAGGTAGTCCGAGGGATTTCTGTTTCCTGCCATGTGTGCGTCAAATTCATACAGTTGAATGTGGAGAGCAAGGCGCTCTATGCGGGCATATGGTGACAACCTTGATTTTCTCAGGGTGGTCATCAGAAGCTTGTGGTATGTCAATGAGAGAAAGTTTGTACCACAGAAGTAGAGCCGATAGTGTTCCATACCTCATACTGCAACCAGCATTTCTCGCTCGATTTAGAGTAGCGACTTTCCAATGGTGTTAATGCTGTGCTTGCATAAGCTATCACAGCGACTTGCGAACCATCTCGTTGTGTTAAAATGGCACCAAGTCTGTGCGGGCTTTCATCTACAATGAGCTCTCTTGGCTTGGCTGGATCGGCTTGGCTTGATCGATCCGTCTGACATGACACGCCACAGTTTGTCAAAGACTTTCTTGTGCCATTTGGTTCACTCCCAGGCTGTATTTCTTAGTGCCTGTTCACGCATGGCTAATTGCGGTCAGCAAGGGTCCGTAAAAATCGAGCTGAGTAGTTGACCATTCCTAAAAGACTCTTCACATTTTGAGGTGGCTTCGGCACTTTTACTTGTAGCAAAGCATTGCATTTTTTGGGGTCTAGACTAACACCATCTGAGGAAAAAATTTGTCCGAAGAAGGTTAGTTATCTCTGGTAAAATTGACACCTATTTTCATTAGGGGTTATTCCTGACTCCAGAAGTCGACGTAGGACTCCGTCTAGTTTTGTTTCATGCTCTTCTTTCGTCTTTCCCAAGACCACGATATTTTTACTGGCATTCGGGACGTTAAGGGTTGGCGAAAGGTGTTCTGAAAGGTTTCGGCTGCGCTGCTGAGGCCGAAGTTGAGACGTTTTTATAGGAATAGAGCAGTGTGCGTTGAAAATGTTGTTAGTAGCCTCAAATACACGTCCAGTTCCAGCTGATGATGGCTGTTTATCAGGTCAAGGATAAAGAAAGCAGTTGCTCCGTTGAGAGCTATGATAATGTCATAAACTGTTAGACACAGATGTCACTCTCTTTGAATGGCAGTGTTCACAAAGTGCGTGTCGTTGGACATCCGATTTTCATGAGGCTGATATGGTTACGGGACAATCACCACTGGAGACACCCTTGGTGTGGGTGTCTTTAGTGGTCTTCATCCAACTGATCGCTTGATGATGTCCTCTCACAGGAGACGGTCGAGCTCTGTCTCCACAAGTGCTCGCAGTGCAGATGGTTTGCGTCGCTACGGTTGAGCGATTGGAAGAACAGTTTTTTATGCGAAGAGGTGAATTTGCTGCCTCTTCAGCTTCCCAATTCCTTTGAACAAGTTACGGAGTGATAACACGAACGACTTTCCAGTTGGAGAGTCTTCGACTAGGTATGGTGATTCGGACAAGACCAAGACATGATGTGCTGCGAAGCTAGGATGTGGAGCGCTGTTTCCCGGGATGACAAAGGTGTCCTCTTGACCGCACCTCTCTTTTTATACCATGCGGACTGAAACTTTTCCCAGAAGTTACAGGGAAGACGTTTCCCTGCATGGAAACACCTTTGCTGATTTGTTCTCAAGTTCCTCATCTAGGTGACAGTTCTGGTTCATCCTCACGAACAAGTGATACGGTGGCGCCTGTGTCTATCACGAAGGTGATGGGCAAGTCGTCCACCGTGATGACAGCTTTTGGAGACGAGCTTGCTGGAGGTAATGTTTTTGTTACAATGATGTGTTCTTCACCGCTTCAACTGCTGCCTTCATGAGTTTGGCTGATGGCATTTACTGTCTTACTCGTTGAATGGCACACCTTGAAAAGTGTCCGATCTTGTTGCAGGCTTTGCATGCTTTTCCCAATGCAGGACACTTCGATTGCCCGCCGTCATGCGGCCTTTTGACACCGCAGTTGTGACAGTCTGTCGATAGGCTGTGATGTCGTTGCGTCTGGCAGTTTGGTCGTGAATTCGATTTCGTACTTCTTTTTGGCTTGCGGCCGCGACGCTGTTCTTACATTTGTAATGCGAGGATTGACTTATCGACACTCCGCTCGATTTCGGACACGTCGTGCTCAACGTCCTCGAACACGCATCTTTGCCTGAGGATGTCTGGCAAATCTAGCGAATGCAGTATGGCATTCTTTCGCAGACGGATAAATGTAATTGCGATGACGATTTTTTTTTTCTATCACGAGATCTTTGTTTTTGGAAGTTGCAATGACAAGACAGCTGCCGGAGCCGCGCATAAAAAGCATCTAGTGGCTCATTGGCGTTCTGTTGTGCCTGCAGGAAGCGATAAATGGCGAATGTTGAGTTGATTCTTGGCGCGAAGTGAGCGTCGAGTAACGCTCTCGCGGCGTCGCATTCGCGTGTTGACTTTCTCAATGCGCTGTGCTGCTGACGATCGCCAACGACGAGCCGTCCTAGAGACCGGCAGAGCTCATACATTTCCTCGCCGGCGTAATGAAGGAGGAACGCTTCCTTGCGTACGTCCGCCGTTATGTTCTAGGCAACGAGAAAGTTCTCGAACGTGTCCACCTTCTTGGCCCATTCGAGGGCGATGTTGTAATCAGTCGCTTCGACGTTGAAACTAGAAAGCGGGGACAGCGTGTGTGCCATGTTGACCTGTTCCGTTGCTTGATGTGGCGATATTCTCCGATAATTTTGTGGTGCAAGGGTTTTATAGGCGTCTTCTGTTGCCATAGCTGGAACTCCTGACACCATTGTGCTGTTCGGTTTGTCAAAATTACATGGATTCAGGATAACTGCAGTGACCACTTTGTACCGGGTGTCCCTAAAAAAATGTACAGGGAGTTGTTTTTACCGCAAAGCTAAACTACGCATTGCCGAACGCTCATTTTCTGCTCAAACTTAAGCGCTAGAGGTCCGAACCACACGCAATAGTTTATTCAAAAGTTACAAAAACATTTCTGAAAGTTTCAATGCAAACATTGTGCACATTTTTGCTCGTTTTCGATTTCTGGCGCCATAGAGGTTCCTGTATTCTGGAACTCCATCGGCCGTCATTTCGGAATTTAAATTTTCTTATTTGTAAACTAATAAGAATACGTCAAAAGCTGCCTTTACATTCGTTAGTCTACACCATGAAAAAAAAAATCTGCTTCGTTTGCATTTTTTAATCACATCAATTTTTGCTCGCATATCGCGCAGGACACCGTAAACAAAATACTTTCTGCATTAATGACTCAGAAGCCACTGAAAGAGAGACATCTACATTATTTTTATGTGGGAAACTAGTGCTCGCCAATGTGCATCATCCAGTACAAACCGGAAGTTAGATTTGATGCTTTTTTTATAAATAAAGACTTGCAACATAAGGGCAACAATCCAGATAGAGAAAGTAAGTGAAGGAACTGAAGATATTGGAACAACCCAGTATTGTATTGGCATCGGTGTCCAAATGTGTCAACGCACCGCATCTGAAAGCGCTTGTAGCGAAAGCTCGCGCTCCACAACAAGCGCTTCCAGTTGCGGTGCGTTAACACATTTGGACACCGATGCTAATACAACACTACAAGCACTTCGAGTTGCGGTGCGTCAACACATCTGGGCACCAATGCCAATACAACAATACGGAATTGTTCCAATCTCTTCAGTACCTTCCTGGAGTCATTCCCCGCCCCTGCCCATTCCAACCCGAATGAGCATCGTACCAGTGCGCGGTCGTGTGTCATGCAACCACTGCGTGATGCACGTTGAAGACCCTATGCTGGCAGTGCTACTGCGCTGGCTAACTTCACGGAAATACTGGAAATAAAGCTGATAAGTTCTAAGACAGTGTTGTGTTGTCCAAAGTTTATCGTTATAGTGTCAAGGTTTTCCGTTTTGTTTCTTTTTTTATGGCGGCTAACGTTTTTATCAAGAGCTGAGACACCAGACGCCCACTCAGACTGAACCACTTACGGCTGTCTAAAGATACAAACACAATTATTACAGCACGAAATTTCTTCCAGTACCTATCTAATAATAAAAGCTAATATATTCCTTCAAGAGACACAAATATACGGAACTCACTGGAGTTTCACTCCCTGTAACACGTCGAACAATAAAAAACTAAGAACAACTCCAAAAACGACATGACCCACGAACGATTCCCTTATCAACGTCACCGAAACGCGGGCCAGAAACCAACTCGGGGTGTTGTCCCTTTTCCCCGCACAGAAGCTACCGCGCGGCTTGAAGCGGACATCGCTCCCCAACTCCCTCCTTTCCCGAAAACAAAAGAGAAAAAGTGGAAAAAAAGAAGGGAGGGGCGGGATGGACAGGGCGCAGGGGGCGCCCCGATCGCTTTTCCCCGCGCGCCCCTCCCACAATCCAATAAATGTCCGAGACCTCCGAAGGCCCGAACGAGAATCTCGTTTGGAACGAGACGCCGCGCGAGCCGCTTCTCGCCTGTTGTGCTCCTCCGCGTGCTTTGGGGAAGCCGCGCGGTCGGGAAACCGCGTGGTCCGAGTGGCGTGCCGTACTCTCCGTAGCGGCAACGGCGGCGGCGACAACGGCGCCGTTGAGCGCGTTGTCGAAGTTTGTGCGACAGCGTCTCGGAGGAGTGTAGTGAGAGTGGTGTGACGTTTCGACGTTCCCAGAGGGAAGTGGTGAGCGAACCGTTGACGGCTGTCTTACACAGCGATTCCCCTTCGGTAACGCTGGAGAGGTTCGAGAGCCTCACTCTGGTTGAATTAAAGTTGTTCGAAAAGACTGCTGAACTCCCAAACGTGAAGCAAAATTTACTTCACCGTGTAAAGCCGCGAGCTACCTCCATTTCACCTATTCAAATGACGTTTTTGAGGAGGTAAAAAGACTTTGGTTGGCAACCTCGTAAGTTTCTTATGTGACAACTCCCAAAAGAAAGAAGAAAGTTGGAGGCAGACGCCAGGCGCTCATCTCATTCATCGCCCATCATGAAGAAGTGTCAAAACAGACTATCCTTGGACTTTGGAAGTTGGGGAAACGGACTTGGGGGTTAAGTTACTAAAGTAGTGGCACGTGATCTAATAATATTCACTGTGACCATTTGGAAACAAAAGGCAGCACCAGGTGAGGAAAGAAAACATACCTTAACAGCGTCTCGCTAAAACGTTGACAGCCAGAACAAAGTGCCAAATCAAAATCTACGCCTTCTCGAATCAAAGTTACCCACATTCAATCGCTACGATTTCAAGGAGAAGTGATTTGCTATATTCTTGTTTGTGTTCCAGAAATAACCTCTTGTTTCTACAACGTCTCAGCATATTTCCTTTGGAAAAACTCCAACGTCTGCCGCCATCGAGCCCGCATCATACCGGCGGATGTTTCCGTAAACTAAACAAAGCTAAGGAATCTTGAACGCCAAGGTCAGATGAACCCAACCAACAGAGCACTCGCCTGCTGAACGCGATTGTGAGAGCCCCCACCAACCCATCGCTGACGTTCTTTCCCAGTGGACGCAGTTTCAGCCATGTTGTACCATTCCTACAGATGGCCAACGAAAAGGGACTTTTGTAGAGACTGTAGCCACCGGCCACGGCAGAGACAGTCTCCAGCGCTGATACTTCTCTGGATAGCGGCTTCCATCTACGTCGTGAATGGTGAGTTCACCTCCACTCCCACGCGCTCTAACATACATAAAAAAAAAAAAGTTCAAGGGCTGAAACAAAGGAAGGGCGTTTCCCCGCGGAACGCGTTTTTTTTTGGGAAGAAAGATAGTTTCCCTTTAACATTCGCTAAGAGTGCTTGATAGTTTTGGTACGGTGACCTTTCTATCACATCACTTTAAGTGCTATGAGATTTGGGTTTTGTGCCTATTCAAAGATGAGCCTTTTTTATTCCCGGATTTAGATATCACGACAACACGTTTATCCGTATCTTCCAGTGATATGCAAGGTTATGGAAGTACCTATTCCCTCGGCTACTTCATTATGCCTAGAGCTGAAACCAAATAATTACTTAAACTGCTCTTTGTCACGTCCAGAAGAGAACAAGGAGAAATTTACTTTGTGACTTGTATGCATAAATTCAATAATCAAGCATATACATTCCCCAAAATATATCTATAACGACATCCCAGTGAAACCTTACAGTCCTAGACAATAAATGTGCACCTTTAAGCTTTCCGCCCTATAAGCAGTCTAGGTGCTAGAGAAGTTAAAATTAAAAAAAACATGTGTTTAATCACCTTCTGAAATCAATCTCTGAAAAATATGGCGAGTTTTGAAGTTTTAATTACACAAACCTTGGAGTAATAAAGAGTAGCACTGGCATTGTGTACTCACTTCTATCAGTATTGCAAAATATTGTTTTATAGTTTATTCCTTTTTATCTATAGATCCAAAAGTACCTAAAAGCACAACCACAATATTATACCGTTTTGAAATATCACACCTAGCTCGCAATATGAGAGTATAAAGCTGGTTTTTTTGGCCAGTTTATTTTGGATTACACTCATCATAAAAGTTTAAAATACTATGCCTGACTTTTGGTTTCAAAGGCGGCTATAAAGTTATTTGTCGATGTTGTTGTTTACTTTGATTTCATGAAAAGTATTTAAGAATGTCAAAATAAGCTCTCCCACAGGTGATTGAAGTCACTACTGAGACTTGCTAAGGTGAACTTTTTAAACATTTCTTGGAGATTTTTGCTTTAGCGTCGTGCATTGTTGAGCCCACGAAATCTGATAGAAGTCAACAATTTATCTAACATTCATTAAGACCGGCGTCAATAACACAAAAACAAATTATTTTGTTCTTTTTAAACATGTGTCTTGCGCAAATTCAATGGATTCATTTTTAAGGGTGCATGTTTGTATTTATTCGGAATAATTACTTTCGACTCCAATAGTGCGAAGCTTTACGGTAGCGTGGTTCAGGAGTTCGCTATATCGTGACTCGTTCAAGTATTTGTTCAGCGTCTTGTCAAAGAAAAAGAAATTTAAAAAAATTGTCTCAAATACGAAACGTTCTGCAATGTTACGTCACACGTGTTACGCCTAATGCCCGTGAACACATTATCAACGTAAAGAATAGCACACGCGGGGTGTCACCAGCTCCAATATCCTCATTATCAGAATGCAATCAATTAATTGGCTTACCGAAACGAGCCTAATACACAATCAGAGACAAAGGGAAATATGAAGATTGAACTGAAGCAGACGTTTTGATGGTGTGATAGTGTGCATGCTAAAGTAAGAGAAAAGACGACGACGCAAGAAGCGCGAAGAGAACGGCACCCGAGAGATAAAGGGGGGGGGGGGGGGGGGGGGGGGGGCGGGGCGGGCGGGAACAGCCAGCGACCGACAGCCTGGTCAGGGCGCTTGGGTTAACGGCCCAAACCAGGGGCCCTAAGCTGGACGCTTGGCGAAAACGACGGCGCGAAATCTGGCGGCCGCGATTGGCCAACGCCACACTTGACCTTGGCGCCGGCCAATCATAGCCGCCGAATTTCTCACCGACTTTTCCGCCAAGTGTCCAGATTAGGGGCTCAGGACCGGTTTGCAAGTCCCTCGCTACCAGAAACCCGCCGGACCAAGGCAGAGTCTCCAAGGCAGCGGACCAGGGAGACCTCCGTTCGGGGAAAGCCAGAGAGTCGCCGACACAGCCGCCCGTCAGTTCGAGCTCCGTGCAGACTGAAGTCCCAAAAGAAACCCAGGGCACCCGACGTTACCCCGTGTGCCTCCTTGCTTCATTCTCTTTCCGGCACACAAGAAAGCCCAAGCCTGGTCTGAAAATAGCAACGCCTGTGCCGGAAGAAGCCGAACAGAACACTACCGCTTCCGCTCTAAAAATTTCGTTTATATTTATCTTATCCTATACTCTATGATTAGCTTCTTTTTTTCTCTCTTTCTTATTATTACATATTGCTAAAAATCGACCTGGTCTGCTTTTTTGTTTTGTTTATTTGACCATTTTATAACTTAACACGAGCAAACGAACCTTCGTGACATATGTCTTGGGAACGTCGTAAATATTGCTCATAACAGCTGACTAACGTAGAAGTTCGGGCTAGTTGGTATTTCGTGATTAAAAATTAAAACAGCGCAAGGACACGGACAAGAACAAGAAGGTAGACGACAGTTCCTCTACCTTCTTGTGCTTTTCCGTGTCCTTGCGCTGTTTTAATTTTTTTTACTCACAACTGGGCGCCATGTTTGAAGGCGCTGCTCACGGCGCATGCTTAGAACGAGCGAACAGTAATAGGCTGATAGTACCGGCAATTTAGACGGTGTGAAATGTAAGTGTGCAAAAAAAAAAAAAATTGTGGAACCTGGCGGCCATAGCTGCGCACACAGCTATGGTCGCCAGTGAACACTCCCTTATGACCTTTTCAAATAAAAAAAGGGCTTCTGCATTATTCCATCTTGAGTGTTCGTCCATGTGGCCTGTAATTTACTCGCTTTCAGAATTGACGAATATGTGCGTGCTGGGCTGAGGATATCGCTCGCTAAACTGTAAATATTGGAATGGTGTATACTCCGGCACCCTTAAGCTAAGACTTCAAGCTCCGCCCACAGCGCGAGGTCGCTGGCTTCCGCAGCGCTTTGGCTGTGTGTGCTTGCGAGTTCATACTTGTGTCAGCAAGCTCAATAAACCTCGCGCTGAAGACGGAGCTTTTAGTCTCAGCTTAAGGGTGAAAGGGGGATAATTGGAACTTAGAACCGAATTACGGGGGGCGATGCGGGCTAGTTTGTTCATGCTTAGTAGATTGAACAAATCGAACAAGAAATGAAAGCAAACTACAAGATGCAAACAGGACAAGCGCTTCTAGTTGGTTCATGCTTAGTAGATTCAACATAGCGCACAAGAAACGAAGACGAAGTAGAAGGTGTACACAGAATAAGGTGCTTGTCCTGTGTACACCTTCTACTTCGTCTTCGTTACTTGTGCGCTGTGTCGAATCTACTGAACTCAGAACTCCAGGATACCTAAATGACGTAATACGAAAAAAAAAACAAAAAACACCCAACTGCAAACACGAGTCTCTTTAAGCTTTAATCGCCGATAAGATAACCCAACAGGAGGGTTTTGGCCGCTGTTTGTCTCACCACGGACCACCACGTGAGCCCATCTTGGGGTGGGGCGACCACACCCTTCTTTGCCCCTCGGGCAGTCGGCGTCCCTCGCCTTTATCGGCACACACGCTTGCGCAAGCAAGCTCGTTGTCCGATTGCCGAAGCCAACCGAGCGCCGTCCTCCCCAAACAGACAAAGTCGAAAAACACGCAAACGCACTTAATGAAAGTATTCTGAAGAGGTTCTCTTTCTGTCCTCGACTTTCTCCTCGTACGCGTGCACGCGTGCCTGCAGTGAAAGTACCGAACGCAAATGAGTCGGGCTCGGTAATTAAAGACGTCTTTCGGCCGAGCTCCCACCATCTTTCTTTCATCTCTAATACTTGTTTGCTACTTTTTTTATTATTATTTCTCATTCCTCACGTTCTTTCCGTTGGCGAGGCTTCGCCGAGCCCGAGACCGTCCTCTTGTTGGGACGGTGGAGATCCTCCCGAGTCCCTCTGCTCGGTCCTCCAAACCAAACGCACACGCAATATTCTTTTTGTGTGTGTGACCGTTCTTTCTTTTAGTGCTACACCTTGAGTAATTTCCTTGCGGGGTCGCCGCAGGAAAGAGAAAGAGAAGCCCGCCCAAACAAAAACTGTTTGCATTCGTACCTTTCTTTTTTTTTTCTCTCTCTCTCTTTTTACTCTCCATTTTTATTCGCAGGAAGCCAAAGGTGAGCTTGAGAAAATTAAGCATCAGGAAGAAGAGAGATGACTCTTCGATTCCCCTATACCCCGTTCTTTGTTAGCCGTACCTACGTCCCCAGTTTATGTTTTTGTATGTTTGTGTGTGTATATCTGGTGTGTGTAATCACTTGCTAGTTTTTGTCGGTTTTTTTTTCTTTTTCTTTAGTTTTTTTGAGTTAGCGTACGCCTTGTCAGTCGAGGAAACCTTGGCTAATTTGGCTTTCGCTCCGAAGGAGGAGCGACTTGGGCTGACAAATGACTATCTTCCTTCTCTTACTCAAGCTGGCCTCTGTTCGCTTCACCGGTGCGCGTACGCCGATCCAAGGGAGAGACTGCAAACGATCGTCTATTTCCTCTTACCTGCGCTAATAGTCTTTTTCGAGCATCTGGCAACAATACGCACGTACAGAAAAGGCAAATAATTAGTCCCGGTGTTAACCGAACAAAAAGAAAAGAAGAAAAACACCCGACCCGTTGCATTACTCATCTGAAATTAGTATTTAAATCCTGGCTTCCGATGCTATTCAATCTCTAAGTTTTTGACCCCCCCCCCCCCACCCCTCTCTCTCTTTCCTGGTTACGCCAATGTGCGTCGTCAAGTTTTCCGAGGAAGACTTTGAAAGAAAATGCTCACTTTTATGCTTGAAATTACTCTAAAACATAATAGTTTCTTGTTCATGCTGGAGTTGTGAGCGAATTTACTAGGGTCCCACTAGTAGCATCAAGTTTGTGTAAAGTTAAAAACAAAAACTGCATTTCATTGCAAACCCCCCCCCCCCCCCCCCCCCCATTTTAAGCTGACAGTCCGGTATACTTGCTGGACCAATCAACCACTTCTTTTTTAATCATCTGAGCCCGCTCTCTCCGCGTCGGTATCAGTGAGTGTCAGATCACTTGGCGAAAAACCGATGTATGAGCTATAGGTGCCTTCATGTGCGTTTCATTTAGGTTGATGACATCTGACCAATTTGTTTGCGGCGCCACACCGTATTTTGAAAACAAATATTGTGACTTTGTGGCGGTGTGGGGGGAGAAAGATGACAAAGAAATTACACAGTTGTTAGTCTGCGCCAGACATGTATGTTGTTTTTCTTCTGTCCTCTGTTTTAGTTTAAATTTTATCAAGTGCATTTTTCTTGCACGTACGCAGCGCAGCAAACCATCACAATGTCTAAGTAACTAGCCCATATCCAAGCTTTATTTTTAAAATTAACATTCATGCTGCTATCGATTTTTTGTTTGTCATATACGATTTATATCAAATTAAACCCTTCACTATGAAGCGTAGGGGCAAATCGGAGCTACGCTGGGGAACTCGCCACCGCCGTGGGGGTCGGAAATGTAAGAGGTGGAGTGGGAAACTCGCCGGGGCGGCGTCAACAGAAGCTCCTCCCCTCTCGGTTACGTCGCATCGGAGAGATTCCTGCTGAAGTCGAGCTTAGTCCCCCATCAAGCCACCATTTCGGTTGGAAACATTAAGAACACTTCATCTTCTTCTTCACTCAAGGAAATCACACGCGCACAAGAAATAAAAATACAAGCCCCAATTTTATCGAATTTAGGTTTGGTAATAAGCTCAAAGACACTAAATGAATCCAACATGTTTTTCGCAAATATCTGTTAGTACCTATCACTGAGCTTGAATCGCGAGATGTTTAAAAAAAAAAAATGGACGTTTCAATTTCATACGAGAAACGCCATTTTAGCGTTTCTCGTAACTTTTTCCCGCTGGTAAGGACAACATTTTTTACAGCAAAGGGAGACAGAATATAGCGCAGCACGTGGGCAGAGTTTGAAAGTCCTGACATGTTTATAGACGTGAAGAAAATAAAATCAATGTTAAGCATTATTATGCAATGTGTCGTGTTTGCGATTTTGTTTTGCAAATTAACGACGTCATATTACTCCGTAGGAAATACTTGGGAAAAACCCCTCCTATGCGTATTTTGTGAGTAAGTATTTGAAAACCATAGACGCAGCAGATGTTTTGGGGGAGGTGGCCAGAATGCCAGCATAGCGCAATCCGGAGAAAGTCCTCCGGGCTGAAAGTCTGCTTCTAATATTTTGTTTTCTGCAAAGAGACTTTTTTCTTGGCAAAACATAAGTCGGTTTTGTTTCGATGGGTATTGAGTGATCAAAATACATAATTTTCGTCAAAACTGAAAATGGTCACGGACATGGTCGGCCGAGCTTACCTGAAAACATCCGTAGGCTCGTACCTCACACTGAAGAAGTCCGTGCGCTTGCTTTCCCGCACAACACTCGGAGAGCCAATCATCGCATCTAACGGCGAATTACGATGCCGAAACATATGTTTTGACCACAAAACGCAGTCGTAGTTTTGGCATTAAGCAATGCAAGCGTGACGCTTTGCGTTGCTTAATGTCACAACTCAGGCTGCGTTTTTTGGTCTAAACATGTTTCGGCATTGTCATTCGCTGAGCTGTTTTCGGAAGTTGTCGTTGATTGGCTCTCAGACTGCTGTGCGGGAAAGTAGACGCGCAGGCGCTTTTTAGAGTGAGCTGCCGGCTGCTTTGTATCGTGAGAAGCTGCGTTCGGGTGCGAAATATCACGAAGCTGGGACCGGACCCGTGGTGTTTCTATTTCTTGTACTGGAGGTAGACGCCGCTTTGTACACTTTAAGCGACATAATTTTCGTAATTACCTAAATTACTTGCAATTCATATTTCCAAAAAATAGCGCGAAAATAATATTGTTTACAGTATTTGCGTGAAACACTGGGTAAAAATTGAACTTGTTTCAATTACAATTGTCTTCAATAAAACTTTATAAGTTCCTCACAAAAACTTACACGGATTAGTGATTCACATCATATATTTCTAATAAGAATAGAATCTACCCTTCTGTTTCCTTTTTTTATATTACTTGTAGAATCTCCCTTCTTCTTCAACTGTTTATCGTTACTTCTTCTGCATCAGTAATGTATGTAGAAAAAAATTTGGTTCGACCAAACTTTTGCAATCATCCGCCATTTACTGACTAAAACTGAGTTTTCTCTAAAATCCTTACAATATTTTTATATAGGTTTATATTTATTCGTTTTCGAGATCCTAGTTGAAAAACTAATAGCGACGAGTTTTAAAACGTAGTAGTTTTCACTGTTCATTAACACACGCCTTTTCCCTTCTGCATTCAAAAAACAAAAACAAAAAAAAAACTGTGCTGAACTCCACAGTCCACAAATAGCTAACCGTCGAAGCAACCAAAGCAAGCTCGCTCCCAAATTGAGTTTCGAACAAATTCTAACCTCCGCACAAACAACACACGCTGAGGGTCTTCAAACACTTTCAAGGGTGACAATTGAATCCCAAAACACGACGTCGGCGTGATCTCCGCGCTTTGTCGGCCTGGGCGTCAAACAGGGCATAATCGCCTTAAAAGACGAGACGACGCAAAACTTTTTTTCCAAAAGGACGGCGTCCCTAATTATGGCCCCCGGGGTCGCCCCTGTGCCAATTTCAAGAACAACGACCCAGACGAGAGGTCCTCGTTTGAAGGAAAACACAACAGTCCCGCCTCAAGAATAACAATTCACGCGGGACTTGCCCCTATATCGCCGCCCCGGGGTTTTCTCGCGTTTCAAAAGCCGATGACAAATGATAATTTAACGGGCGGTTTTAATTGCGTTTGCAAAACAAGATCAGTTCGACACTCGCTCGCGACCTGAACAAATGAAGACGGCAGAACGGAAACGCAAACTTTAGAGTGTAGCGCGCGCGCGCACGGCCGTGCTACATAAATTGTTGTTTCAACCGATGCTCCGAGGAAGAAAGCTCTCTCGAGTTTCGGAAAGAACGGTTTCGTCATAGCGCAGTCTGTGTCAGTCACCGGAATTAGCAGGTCGGAGACGTTTTCTTAGGGCCATTTGAGCCCGAGAATGGAGTATACTTTCTGGCGTGTTGACGTTCCAATCAGGTTTTAAAAAGGCTTCAAATCAAATTTCAATACATTCTTTTACCTTCCGTTCTTTCTCTTTTTCTCTTTCTTTATTACCTCTTCGGGTTTTCTTTTTTTTTTTATTCTTAATTTTCTGCAGATTGTAAACGACGTGCGCGTTTCGAAAACGTCTTACACAACTGCTAACTCAAATCCGCATTGATGCTCCTCTGACTGAAATAGGCCGTAAACTCCGCAACGACAAGCACACACCGTGCATTTCACATACTTGTCGAATTAACGATAGCACAAATATTCAGCCGTTCAGCGTTCTCGGTGTATGAATCGTCAACATGTCGTATGAATTCCGTTTTAATAGCTCAGTTAGATTACTCGACTTAGGTGGGCGTATTTTTATTTTTTTTTTTTTTGGGGGGGGGGGCGGGGGATGGGCTCGCACGACCCTGTACTTTTGACTAATGTTCGCTTTGAACCTCCCACAGAATATTGCCGCGTTCGTGGCGAAGCTGAAAACACGCGGCCACTCACATAAAGCAGCGGGGTTAGAATACCACTTGAATTTTTACGCTTTTAGTTCTGGAAAGATCCAGCCCATTCCAGGCTGCCATCGTATCTTCTGGTTAAGAACCTACCTGACTGTTTTAATCTAGTATACTAGATTAAAACATACAGCCCTAGGCATAAGAATGCTATACAAAGCACTTTTATGCCCCGGGTTGTATGAATTAAAAAGGCAAACGAAATGCACCTTTTATCTCTTCTAAATACAGGCCGAAAAAGACGCGTTGCGCCAAAGAGAGTGAATAGGAGAGACTTAAAACAAGCGTTTCTTTGATGTTAACAGATCATGCAGCTTGTTTCAGCCGGATACAAGATATTGTATCAGGAAATTACCTAGCCGTAAGCATTTCATTTGATGTGAAGGGTCCACGTGAGGGAAGTGTTATATGCGGTTGAGCGATACATGTTCTTTTCATGAAGCAGAATAATCGGAAGTTATCCGTACGTACATGCATCTTATTTGTGTATTCAACGCGGCCGTACTGATCTCCTTAAATTCATGGGATAAAGGAAGTAGCATTTTTTTGCAATGTAAAGTCGTGAAAATAATTTACGTCAACCGGTGTTTCATAGGATGTTGCTCTAGTGAGAATTTATAAGTACGCCTGCCGGAACGAGGGCATCGCTTATTTACGCTTGTAAGTTAAATCACTGAAAAGATTGTAAATATATTCCTCTCAGTCATGCAAGAAGCCTTGGTCGGGGATCGACAGATCCATCCAGTTAATCGACTAATGCTTTACTTGAGATCAATTTGAACATTAACCATAGGCTTCTCAGTTAGAAAAGCTTGGGTGAAGACAGAAAGAGTAAACCCTCCTGATTATCATACTCCCTTTAACTGGACGTACACGCGTTAACAAAATACAAGAGAAGGTTCCAGGCTTTCAGTATTCGAGCTCATGTTCATGGCTTCGGCTTCGTTACTACATCAGATAAAGGAAGCCATAAACGAGAAGTCATTTATTTTAGGAGGAAGTATTCTTTCCTTTCACTGTAAAAACAATTTTCCTTAGGTTTGTCAGTTACTATTTTTCTTAGGTTTGTCAGTTATTATTTTTCTTAGGTTTGTCAGTTAGAGGAAATAATAGGTTTAAATATTAATGCAAATATATCTACAAAAATATACGAAAGAGTCAGTCGAAGAGGACGGACAGGACAAACATCGAAATATGTTTGTCCAGTCCGTCCTCTTCGTCTGACTCTCGTATATTTTTGAATTTATTACCAACGCGCTCAATTCAAGTTTAAATATATCTAAATTTCTAAACAGTTTTTTTTTTCTGTTTATTGTACGCGGTACAACGTTACGTTACACCTCAGGCCACAAATTGCGTGACTGATGACATGCTAAGCCTAAGTAAAATGAGGAAATGTATTACATCACAAAAGTATGAAAGCTATAAACACCGATATGGGACGAAGAGAGCCATGTAGAAGCATGTGTTACGCGTCCGTACAGGCTTGTACATGTCCGTTCTTGCATTAGCACGCCTAATACCTACACCAACAACCCCCGTCTAAATCTTTCCATAAACAATTGACAAGAATCGTGTTAAAATATTCCATCAAGGGCCAGTCCTTAGTGTGGTTTCCTTGACGACACCGCAAAAAAGGAACCGCGTCAGACTGCTTTTTACATTAAAGAAAAAAAACGAACAAAATAAAACATACGATAACGAACTGACAGAGACATGCTATCTAATAGTGATGCTAAAGCAAATGCTGTCAACCTATAATATAAGAACACAACACTAATGCCAACCCTCGACTGTCTGGAGTTAGATTTCTGATTCGCGGTCAAAGAACCCGCTTATAGGCCGTACGCGGGTCGCTAGTTGCACAAAAGGTAGCCCAGGTAGCAAGTGGCGGGACCACGAGCGTGTCGGACCTTTTAGCGGCGACACAGTTCGTGGTCGACAATCATTCACGCCCTTTATGAGCTGCCCGAGTTCCGCTCTGTTGACCGACACTCGCTCCGCAAACTTGCTGTTACTCCAAACGTGAAAAGCTCGTTACAGCAGCGCGCAAACGAAACGAAAAAAAAAAAAGGAAAACACGATCGATTTTTACGAGGCGGTGAGGAGAGAACGAAACTTCGCACTTGTAAGTTGTGAAACTGGCAACCAACAGACATGCTCGATTGTATCTAGACTTAGGTTAGGTGGCGCAACCTACCGCCCGTTACAAAATGGTATAGCCATGATCATCCATCAATCCATCCATCCGTATCTGTAACTTTATAAAGAGCCCGTATGACGAAGAGTTTCCAACGATTCGATCGGGATCATGTGGTTTCTGGGCCGCGTTTACAAAAACGAGCTGCGATGATGGTGCAGGAAGCGTTGATCGTCAGGAAGCGTCTCCACCTTCCCACTTGCTTTTTCCCTCGCCACGCGAAAAACGCGGCGCATTCGCCATCGCAACCAATCGGCATATGAGGCGTACCCGCTATTAACACGAAAAAAGCCCACAACGGTGTGAGTTGGACCCTCTCCATAATATAGTCTCTCCGCGTATCGTTAAAGTAGGGCGGGTCCACCTAGTGGAAAAGACGTGAAGAAAAGGAGCGGGAAGTTAACGCTTCCCTAGGAATGCGGCGAAAACAGGCGTCCCTATAGCAGCAAAAATAAAAAAAAAATAAAAAAGAATAATCTAACTGCACGTCCTTATCACATTTTAAAGCAGCTTATCTCTCCGCAACCAATAAAATCAAAATACTGGCCGACTAAAAAAAAAACAAAAAAAAACGACGACGGGCCAATTACGAAGCGAAAATCGTACACATGATTAGCTGCGGACCCCGTGTTTCTTAAACTCTCAGTGATTATAGGCATACAGATGGATGGATAGATGACGCTGTCAGCTTAAAAAAACGCGTGGCTTATAACGTGAACACCTCTCGCTTCTGTGATTCGTACCTCGGCGCTTTCGTCGGTGAATCTAGTAATCTCATCTACTGCGGAGCAATCATGAGATTGACGAAAGTTCCTACGTCCCTCGTTCCTGAAGCTTTCAACGACTACACTCTGGCGGACAGCCTGAGAAAGGCGGGACGTGCCTTCAGTATGCTCACCCTCCTTGATTCGTCGTCCGTTCTTTCGGCATTTTTATCAACGATTGTCGCTCTTTCATCGGCCAGACAACGGTAACGATGTTACCTTCGCAGCCATTACCTTCCGTAGGAATCTCGTTGGCTTGAACGATAATAAGCAACAAAAAAGAAGCGACTTATTACGTTTCCGACAAACTAAGGACGATGATAATCCAAGTTTTAATACCAAAAAAAACAAAACGGCCTTTGAAAAAAAAAAAGGACCAAAATATTTTAGCCGATTTGTACAGTACCAAGGGTTTGGGGTTTTTATAAGCTAACCCTCGCAATCTCGTATAAAATCTTAACATTTTTACGACGCTTCCCACTTTTGAACTCGAAGCAAATGCAAAACCCAGCCCAAACACCGGCCGGGGGTCTAGAAATATACCAATTGTCTGTCGGTGGTCTTCATAACAGACAACTGTTCCTGCCAGAAAGGTGCACGGTCTGCTGAATCGCTTGGTAGGTTTCCGTAACATGTAAAGAAGGTTCCATGTTTTGGGTGTATTATAAACCAATAAACCCCCAAAAAACAATACCGGATAATTGAAGTTAAATCACGCGGGTGGGCGACCTGGTTAAGGACACTCATGGTAAACCTGGAGCGAGGAATTAACCAGAATCGGTTTTATCCAAATCGGCGAAAACCTAAAAACCCCAAATCAAAACAATCAATAAATACGAAAAAACTACCTTTACGGTAAGCAAGCTGTAAACCCAGCTTTATATTGTGTTCATCCGAAACACAGGCCACATTACAACGTCCACTAGGCTGCTTCTTTCTCGATATATCACTTCAGTAGCTCATCTTTTTCTCTTGATTAACCGAGACGACCTATAAGAAATTGGGCATTGTTTCCTAAAACTTGTAAAATCCTACGCTCCTGTCCTCTTTTCTTTAATGCAAGCCCGATAAACCCCGATTTCTTGTATGACACACACAAGAAAAAACCTAATCTGAACCATGTGTTGGTGCTAACGCGTTACAACTAACGGCGTTACCGGAAACGGCGTTATTTTTTTGTTTTGTTTTACGTAGTAACGTGTTTGTGTCTTTTTCAAAACAGCAACGGGTAACGTACTTGCGTTACTTATTTCGAGTAAAAGGTAACGTAGTTATGCTACTCCTTCCTCCTTCTTCCCAAGACTAAAAAGATTACACTTCAAATTTTTTGCGTTTTTAGGCGTCAAGCTATGCGAATGTTTTTAGTTTTGTACGCTTTTCTTTGCGTTTTTTTCTTGTCAGCATTTACGTAAAACCGTAAAAAAGATAAAGTAATTATATTCAGTTTCTGCATGAGCATAATGTTTCTTGAAATATGGCGATTGTGCATACCCGTACCGTCGAAACAGTAAAACGTGTCAACTCATAATTTCAAAAGTAACGCAAGGGTGACATCCGTTGCTTTTTATCAGTAACGCTTTCCTTTTATTTTGAGGTAACGTGGGTCGGTAACGCGTTTAACTAATTTGCAATTAACGAGAAAAGTATTTCGCAACTTTTTTTCGGTAGTGACTACAACTATAAAACTATAATACTATAAAAGCAGAAATAAACTAAAAGAAAGAAACAACCCCATTTCGAAGAAAAATAAAATTTAAAAAAGACGACACATTGTATATAAAAGAACACGGACACTACTTCCAGCGTATGAAGCTTCCAAAAGGTTCGCTTCGAGTTCTGGCTACCAGGTTCGACTCCCTTCATGTTTTGTTCGCTGTAGGGCAAAACTATCAATTGAAGCGCGCCACCTGAACCTTCGTCGCGAAGGACATCCAGAGCGATGATAGGGACAGTGGTGACGATGACCTTTTACAAAAAAAAACTCTCTGGTCACGAATCAATGCTCACAGGACATCCACAACCTGCCCCGAAAAGGGCCAGACTCCAGCCTCACGTACGCTATTAAGAGATCGTCTAAACGCGCTCGTGCGGGACTTCAAAGCTCGCTAACGAGCTTTCACGAGACGCGGACGCATTTTCATTTTTTCTATCTGAATCTCGTTGGCTTGGCATTGTAAGCTTGTACCACTCACCACCCTGGAACATCACGTGACGCGCTTTTAACACTCCCTCTTCCCCATTTGTTTTTATCTCACAATGGGCACATGAACGAGAAACGAACCCTGCCGAGTTGCCCGTCGTTCGAATGAATCAACACGCTAAAACTGCTCTGGCGTTTAGCGTGAAACGGCCTATAAGTAGACCATCACCTCCGGCGGTGTCTAAGTTGTAAAGAACGTTCAGTCATTTTTGTGCAGTGATCAGGATTAGAAAAATCTTTGCAATAGCTATTAATAGATTTTTTATAGCTCCTGAAGTGTATAACTACATTTTGAAATATAACATACATTTATTCCGCCTAACCTGTCTGCACTCTCAGGTATGCTTGATACTTTTGGTATGCCTCTTTTCTCGTGAAAAGTTTTCATATAAACACTTAACTCTCCTTACTTCGATGTTCCTCCTTTGTTATTGTTTCGACGTACGTCCCTCGGTATTATAGCTTGTTTCGCCTTATAAGTACGATCGCGATCAAAGTTTAGGAGAGAAACGAGCCGATACACTCAGAATAAAATAGCGAATGTATGGCACACGCTTTGTTCTTGATTCGATAATAAAATAAGCCAAATAATGAGCACATACAAAAAGGCGGCGAACGCCATATCACTGCGCTTCCGGGGCTGCTTTAGTTGCCCTTCGGCTCGCACAGTCGGCTGTGCTCGGACTTCAGGGTTAAGCAAATCATAGGCAAGTTTCAGAAGCGTCTCTCAATCCAAAAAAACATGACTCACCAGATATCTCTTCTTTTTGCCACCGCCATAAGTAGCCAACCTGCAAGAATAAGAGTTTGATCATGGTTTTAACTTTTTATACGGGTGTATAATTATTTAACGCGTTTCGGCATCATATGCAACCCTTAACTAAGACGGTTACTTGAGTAGCACAAAACGCATGGTCATAGACGGTTGATGTCTCCATATCCAAAATGGATTCATCGGCGGATGACGTGCGACGAGGTTTGGCCCGATTCCTGCAAGAACACTCTGTTCAATGAATGGTCGGCATGAATCCTTTGACCCACGTGGAGACCATAAACAACTACTACACGAAGCCCTATAAGTTAATTTTAGAGAACTGCGCAGATTCGACTCGACTATCCCCCTTCCTCCTCCGACTTTTACACGTGAAGAGGGGTCCATTGTACGACGTGGGCAAAATTCACATGCTCATGACCCCTCCACTATACTAGCTTAGTATTGGGGTTCCCCTCTTGCCCGTACTGCAGGGTCTTTGCTTTTATTACACTGACCATTTCGGCAGGTACCCTCGGGGGTCAAGCAAATGCCGGGCATGACGCTCAATCAACAAGCTAAATACGACTCCTTGAGGTTTATAATTCGCCAAACTTGTGTTTTGCGCGGACAACGATCCTTCGCAGACACGCGAGTGTCTGCCTAGTAGCAAACGAGCGATGGCAGATGACTTCATCGAATTGCGTGCTACTAAGCTTCGAAAGCACAACAAATATCGGACACCATGATAATCACGTTACCCGAATCAAATATCAGAAGCCAACTATTTTCAATTTTATTGAGACCAAAATGTCATCCGCGTCATCTGGTTGCGCGTATTATCTGTGGCGAACGTTGCCTTCTCTTTTAGGAAAGATTATTACGAAATTGCCCCTGTGTCTGATTAACTAAAACATCCAATCTCACAACTTCCGCGTGTAGCCGCCAAAAACACGTGACAATTTTGACGCACTTTCAACGGTTCAACTTTTTTTTTCTGATTAATTTGCGCTTCACCAAGAAATCACGGTTAACCATTGTCCAACACACAGCCCGTACAACCCATCCAAACGCGATAAGACCCAAATTAATCTTCGAGGACCGACAGGAAATTAAGCAAGACCTCCCCATACCCCCCAAAAGAAACCAGAATGTGGCTCTTCATTCCACATGTTTGCAAGGTGGGAGGGTGGCGTCATCAGTTCCGGATATTCCCAATGCCCGGTTCTTCAGGGCCGGAAAGAAGGACGCCATTTCGTCGCGGAAGTTGACCTTGTTTACCCACTTGTGGGGACAAATTAATAACGGTGCCAAACGTGGAAGAGATAGCGTTATCGCCGCGACCATCCGACGGAAATAACCGGTCGCTTGGTAATTTGTTTCGCTGCGGCGGTGCATCACCACTCGGGGCATTATCGCACCCCACACACTCGCGGCGGCCGAGCGACTGTCCTTGGATGGCGCGGCGAGTTTTGCTCTGGTTACCGACGACGCGAAAAGCGTCCCAAATTATTCGGCCGGAAGTAGGTCCGATCGCGGTTGGGCAATGCTGGAACCCGCCGTGCGATTCGCACTCTATGCCGCCCACATTTTAACCACTTTTGTGTTTGGCGGAAGTTCGTTACGTTTATCGTAGATCCGAAGGAAGAGAATATATTTGGTCGTACACCCAAAAAAGTGGCACGTTGTTTTCATTAGCTTCATTTCCTCAAAACAGATAAACCTTCGTAGTTGCTGGACAACATACCATGTTCGTAGTTGTGCGTGTGTCGTTAAAGATAAGCCTGCCTTTAAGTTTTGCTATATATGTTTCCACCTCGCGTAATCAATATCTTCAACTTTAGACTCCGTCAGAGCACAACCGACTATATACTGCACTTCTAGTGTACTGTTTTTTTCTCAAGAAAGGACACCATGAATAACTAAAATTTAAAAATATGCATTTAAAAACTGCATAAGGAAAGCGTCCGTAACAAACTACGGACCTGCAGTTGTTCCCAGCAGTCGTTTAAATCAAACTGCAACGAAGCAACTTTCCAAACGTATGACGAGTTAAGTCGACAGCAAGTTTTCGTAGAGCATTCCCGCCCTCATGCAATGCTCTGCGCAACATCTTAGGAGGTCCCAAACTCTGCAGACGACGCTAGCACCGCGCATGCGCCGTACGGCCTCCATCCGGAAAGGTTACCAGCGAAGAAAAACCACCCTATGAAACTTCCTCATATGGGCTTGTCCGGCTTTAGATTGAGTTGCTAGGGAGCCTTGTGAAGGCCCTCAGGCAGTTGCCTCAAATGAACACCATTGTGTTCACCATACCTACTTCATCTTGGTTGGATGACTTGGCTACCTCCTTGATCAAAAAACGTCGTCAATTGTTCGAAACTTTTGTCTCGCCTGATCTCAAAGTACCCCCGAGAGTCATTCCAAAAGCAGCCCTAGTTCTGCTTTTCCGCAAATATAAATAAAAGGGAAAATATATTCCTTTTTTGAAGAAGAAAGAGGAAACGTAATATCCCTCTTTTAAATAGAAACTTTGACATACCTTAAAAATGTGTTGACATTTATTTGTATTATAAAATTGTGCTGCTACGTTTTAACAGTCTAGGATTGATGCGTTTTTACCCCACCTCCTTCTTATGGAAAGGGTGGTGTCTTACATTGTGAGGGTTGGCTCGTGTAATTCAGTAGATTGATCGGGACTACAAGGGACCCTAGAGAAGGTTGACCAGAGACGAATTTCTTCAAATTTCTGTTCGTTATAGTTACGAACAAAGTGAATTCACATAGGTTTACTAAAACTTTGAAATGGGGCAAAAGGCATATGATTTCTAAAGAGAACCTCAAGCACGTTTAAAAAAAATCTGACTTAGTGGCCGCTCTTTTATAAAGCTTTATCTTGTAAATTACGTTATCGCACTTATTTTTGGCAGAAGTAAACGTAAACCGCATTTATCTTGAGAAATATTTGGGCCGCCATTGCCACCCGACATGCGGCGATCCTTTCTGCCGCCTGTTATTTGTCCAAAGCGTCGTGACGTCATTGACGGCGTCCCCGAGCGAGCTTCGTGGCGAGCAAGAGTCCTCTGACCTCTCTGATGACGTCACTTTTGCTAGTTTTCCTCTCCGCTCTCAAGCTTTCCTACTTTCGAAGCGCCGGAACGGGTCGGTCTACGTCGAAATTTTAATTAGCTATCACGACGCTTCTACTAATAAGACCGAAAGAAAATTTAAAACACAATAACGTTTTAAGGTGTCTACATTACAATTTTTACTGTATGTCCAAATCCAAGGACCTCTTCAGTTTCCGTTCAAAATAGGTTTTTGTTTATTGTTAAAAAAAGGACGTTCCTGTAACGCCGAATTAGAGCGCAGCTCTTGAGGAGGGGAAGGGAAGGGTACTGAGGAGAGGGTATGCCCCTCCTCCTCATCCATATCTTCTCCTCCTGCCCTCCTCCTTTTTCCCGCGCGAAATGCGCGTCGTCACGTGACGTTTCGGAGCGTGACTTCCACCGAAATGTCACGGTGACGTTTCGTCACGGTAGCGTTTCGTCACGGTGACGTTTCGTTACGTTTCGGCACGGTGATGTTGGGGCACTACGACGTCACTGCACCAAAACGTCACGCGATGTTTCGGCGCGGTGCCGGAACGTCACCGCGGTGCATTATGGGACGTTTCCCATAATACACCGCGCGGTTACGCCGTCGGCGACGCCGACACCGCTCAAGCCGGAAACAGGTACCCAAGAGCTGCGCTTTAAAAAGGACGAAACAAGGTTGAAGCTAATCATGCTTATGTTGTGAATATGTTAAACTATAAAGTTTTTGAAAATTGGTGTGAATTTCAGAAACTTTTATTTGGTGAGTGACTCTTTTATCACTTGCATTGTTGTCGCGCGTCCATTGCAGCATTTAGTGTAAATCATTGAGAAACAAGTTTCCCGTGTCTACCACTTAACTTTATAATTCCCGAAAATATTCTCTTGAAGCAAATCAGGATGACAATCGATGTTTTGCTCACAAGTTAAAAGACATCTGGTCGTAAAAGAACTCTTAGGTGTTTTGTCGGTTGTACGTATTTCGCAAGCTAAAAACGTAACTTTAGCCACCCCCTTAAAGGGGCCCACCAACACTTTTTTGACCGGTTTGAAGTTGACGCTGAAACGGAGCTCCAAGAAAGCAGGATCACCGAGAAAAAAAAATATTACAGAAATTCGCAATATTTTGTGAGTTATTAGAAAACTAAATATTGCAGAAAACAACTTTAAATAAGCAAAACATTGCGCTTCATGACGTAAAATGAAACAGTCTAGCGATTGGAGCAAAGCGGTTGGCCAATGGGAGCAAAGCATCGGCCCGGGCGATTGGAGCAAAGCGCCGGCCCGGTCGGCTCGTCGGCCATTAGGCCTAGCTGCAACCATCGTAGCTTTGGGATCGGGTTGCCATCATTGATGAATTTACCGGGCTTATCGGATTTTGAGTGCGGAGCTGGGCGTCGCGCCGTACGAGGACACTCCACGCATGCGCCGCGACGCGTCTCTGCCTCAGTCCGCTTCGAATGCCGCGGAAGACTAGACTCCCGCAACTGCGCCACCGGAGCCACCTCGGCGAGTAGGAGCTACAAGCTGGTGAGCGGTCCCGTTGGGCAAAAGCTGGATCCCGTCGCCGCACTTCACTCGAACAGTGAAAAGTCTGTCACAGCATTAAAAGAAAATAAGGGTTCCCCTGGCTCCTCTTACTGCTTTTAGTTGACCGGGACCGGGGGCACACAAGTGAAAATACGATCCGCGTTGACTACACGGATCACTTGTCGTCTGCTCGCGATGGTACGTCGCGGACGCCGCTGGGAGGCGCGCATGAGCGACAAGGCGTTGTTTTCGCCCTTTTTGAACTTTACTTTGCAACTTTTGTTAGCTCTATAAAAATGACTTGTTAGAGAAATAATGACGGTTAACGCGTGATATACTTTATTTCGCTTCAAAATTCCTGGGACGGCTCTCGCCAATCACGAAACCCAGAGAATGTGACGTATAGTGAAAGGGAGCGCCGTTATGCGCGCGCATTCGGCACCTCGCGGCGCCACCATCGGAGGAGGTGTTTCCGAGTTGTCAAATTAAAATATGATGCGCTAATATTTTCGAACTCTTTCGTTGTCCACTGGGGTTCCGGGACCACTAGCGTGTAGAAACCGCAAAAAAAAGTCGACGCTCAAATACTGTTGGAGGGCCCCTTTAAAGGGTAACTGCAAAGAAAAAAAGTTTTTTTTAAATAGCCTAATTGGGACAAGCATGTCAAAAAAAAATTTTTCCGCGAGAAAAAACATTTTTTACAGCAATATTTATTGTGTGAGACTCATTTTAGTTTGCGGCCATTTCGTCCGTTTTAAATCGCGCGCCACGAAGTTGTGATTATGTGACGTCAATTCCAAAAGGTTCTCATTGGCTAAGAGTGTGATTGACAGCTTAGATCTTGGTTGTTAAACCTTTGTTATATGTTGCAATTTCCTTTTGAGCGGCATATTTTTACGTTTAAAGAATAACCCATGTGATGAGAGTTATTATTCTTTACAAAAGGTTTACAAGACGGGCACTTCCGTTTGGATTCATACAAACAAAAGCTTCGCCATTCTTTCATGGCCGCCGAAGTCTGCTCCCGCCTGTCTCGCCTACCTCGACTAATCGTTTCGCCGAAGTGATCAGAGTTTCGTCCTTTCGTGCTGACCCAGGTGCTTGAATGAGACTTCTTGAAGTGAAGTAGTGTGTGTTTAGCAGCTGTCGCAGGTGTTGGTGATAGGAAGCGACGCGGGGTTTTCGCTTTCATAGCGCGGTTCTTTCGTTTTCCTCTTTGCTTGCTTAGCGTGCATTTCGTTTTTTGTTTGTTTGTTTTGCTCGTTTGCGCGTGCAAATGCTGACTTTTCGGAGGTGTCAGATGCATGATCCCGACAGTGAGCCTTCCAGCAGCCATGTCGCCCCGAAAGGAATGCTATTTGGCTGGAGGCAATCGAGCGTTCGCGTTGCGACCGACGTGTCTAGTTACGTTCTCGTCATATCGCTCTGGAGGCCGTCGAGATTCGCCCCGTGTGCACCTAACGTCCGCGGCTAGACAGAAAATAAAAAAGCACTATGTCCACTACGGAAAAATGGTCTCAGTTCATGCATCTGTAGGCAGGTACGAAATCGTGCCCAAATTTATTCTTACCGCACGATGCAACACATCGCTGTGCAAACGCAGTCCAACACGAAGCATAAAAACGGCAGATTTAGGACAATAATTCGGAGTCCATTGTTCAATTAAAACGACGTAATTATGTTGAAAATGCCCGCAGCTTTTTACTCACGGTATGCGTCGGGAAACTTCCACATTTTGAAACAGAACGAGGCAGATTTACTTTTAAAAACGCTCCCAGCGTCCTCCCGGACCAGTTTGACTGGATCAGCTGACGACGACGGGACTTAACTGGTTGAACGTCAACCCCACAACAACCAATTTGCGCTCCGTGTTAGCACCGCATTACACACACCACGAACGTTCAGCTCTGTCGCATCGCCGTGTTGCACCAAACAGAACGAGATCGCCGAAACTAACGCAGCGCTTTCGTGAACCTTGGCTTGTGGTTGCGCACTCGTGGATTCTGTGACTCCCTTCGCTTTCAAAGCGCGCACGACGATTACGAACGATACTTTCCGTCTTCCGGGAACATCACAGGGGCACTTCTCCGGTCACGTCTTCGCTACATGTGCTCGCAAACCGCGTCAAACCAAAACAATACCGCGGCCTGGCGTAGTTGCCAGATCTTGCCGGAAGTCGAGACGCTGCGTCGTTCAACTCCGCAACGCAAGGAGAGTGAGGGGCGGGGCGTACTCCTCTTCCGCGGGGGTCGAAAGAGCGGGAGTTTCAAATGTGGAGAGGTTCTGACTCTACTAAATTACGTCCTGTGGCGTTAATATTGATTAAAAAAATCATTTTTTTCGCGGAACATTTGTTTGTTGACATGCTTGTCCCAATTAGGCTGTTTAAAAAAAAAACTTTTTTTTCTTTGCAGTTACCCTTTAAAGGGGATCGTCGTGAAAAACCTATAACGGCTTCTTTTGAGCTTCTTTTTTTTAATGAGAAAGCTCTTTGTGGAAAATCCTTCAAAAAGTTATTTTAAGGATTTTTAACATTTCTTTATAAAGAACCGTTCAAGTGTTCTTTTATGTACTTTTTATGAAACTGTTTTTCATCAAGTACACTGGAAGCGTTCTTACCAGCTCCCCCCTCCCCTTATTGATGAATCAATTCACTATAAAAAAACTTGTTGAGTTGTTCTGAGATCATGTTAGGAGAAGCTGTTCTTCGTAAACAACCTTTGATTAGTTCTTTTAAGAGTCTTTTTGCAACACGTTTTTGTGAGGAACATTTGAAGATATATTTGAATCAGGAGACGATGGATAAAAAAGGGCAATACGAAGCACGTCTAAATTTTGTGTTTTGTGGGTTACCACTTCTTTATCTGTTGTCCCCCGTTTTAAATCTCCGTAAAAGTGCCTCACAAAAATTTATTCATTAAAAACAAGCTAAAAATAACGAATTCCCGATGTACCCTTTATGGTGTTTTTTCTTCATGGTTTGACGCTTCAAAAAGACAATTAAAAACTTATCCTTTTTAATATCTCAAATACGGCCAAACTAGTTTTGGAACAATAGCACTGATTTCCTAGTGCACTACTTCTATTGAAAAATTGCTGATTTCGATGGTGCTTCAGAAACACATTTATAGTACTGCTTAGTTCAAGAATAAATATAGAGGTATAGGGCAATATATACAAGGAAAAGACGTGCCCTAAAAGTTTATATTTTCCAGGCCATAGGAGAAATCATCAAAGAAGGTACAGTTGCTGAGAAGTAAAGTGTCGTTTATTGGACCTTATTAGAAGAGATTTGGATACAAAACTAAAATATTTGTCTGCTGAAAATATACAAAATCCGGTTTTCAAAGAAATTACACACTTCCAAGACACCTAAACATTGAGCTTTGTCCATGCAACTTTCACCTATTTTTATGCAACACCAAGGGCCTTCAAAGTCTGCAACAAATGTGTAGTGTCCATAAAAAGTATAACGTCAACAAAAAAATTTCATGACGAAAATAAGAACTCGTGTGCAATAAGGTTGAAACATTTATGAACGTTCAGGGCCACCTTGCAAAGCTAAAGCTTGATATTAAATTTTTGCAAGACGCTGAAAACCAAATGCGCATACGTGGCTTTACCAAACTAATAACTAATATTTGTATTTCATAGTATTCCAGTGAAAACATGATAGTCGGAACACATCACATGCTAGTTTTAAGGAAAGTTAAGGCTGCTTAAAGTAAAAATTAGTCACACATTATCTTTAACTGAAGCATCGTAAGTATTCGGGCAGGAGAGGGATTTTCCTTCAACTCCCCGAATTGTTTGCTAGAAATCTTTGAAATGCCGGGGTGTGCGACGGGGAGAATTTGGTGTGATTGCGCCTCATTCTTTGACGGCCCTGCATGATAAAAAATAAATATTGAGATATTTAATCAAACAACATAGCTAAGATGTAACAATTTATTGCAGAGTGCTCACATCAACAAAACGCCGTTAGCAAATAGCCACTTGTTAGTGTTCTTATATATTAAAAGATAAATATAAAAAACCCACACTTTCAAGATGTCCATCGTGAGACCCCTGCAAAGAAAAAAAGCTGGCTTAAACGTTAAGCATGTAAAGCACCTTCGCCGGGCAGCTCAATAGACTTAAAGAAACACTGTATTTACGAAGAGCGATGTCTTCTTTGCACCTTAGCAGAATGCGATGCCTATCACATAGTACCCGGACAAAAGACAGGCAGCAGCTCCTGTGATGTGGTGAATACCTTTCGCCAACAATAATCCGTCCCTAAGGATTTCGAATGAATGAAGTTCGAAATTGTTTCGCCCTGTTTTGGTACATAAGCCTACAGTTGGGTGGATTGGTGCATAAGCCTACAGTTCGGTGGACCCTAGTAAAAAGTACAAATTACTTTTTAACAGGCACGTAGCCGGGGGGGGGGGGGGGGGGGATGCCCCCCCCCCCCCCGAAATCTTCTATTTTGCTGGGACCTCCTTTCCCCCCTCCCCCCATACAGCATTCTGTATGGGCGGGTCCCCCCCCCCCCCCCCCCCCCCTTCCACACAAAATCCTGGCTACGTGCCTGCATTTCAATTACAAGTGCCTGAAAGATAAGAACACTACCAGAAAACAGTTGAAAACAAAATGCATTGCTTTTAGTAACTATTCAACGCAGCCATGAAACCATTATTCAAAATGTTTTCAGTTGCGACTAAAGACACGGTTTACTATCTTCGGTACAGCAGTAAAAATTTAATTATTAATAGAAAATGGACTATTCATATCATAACCACAATTATCACTACTAAAAATGTTTTTCCTCGTTCGGTTTCTTGAATTGAAGCTGTTGGCTACTATACGACTAAGTAGTGTCAATCAAACTGCCATGGTGATGAAAAAGAAATTCCTCAAAGCTATGATTTTCCCTGTTCACGATAGAAATGCTGACTGTAACTTCTTGTGCAGAAAAAAGAGAGATCATGCATACTTCAGCCTTGAAAAAAAAAAAATACAATTTCACTCGCTCCTTTAAATTCGAAAATCACATACATTGTCACTCTATACGAATCGCAACAAAGCTAACTAAAAAGTAAAATGTTTCAAACAGGTTATAGAAGTTGTTGTAAAAACCGCTCTACAACCCTTGTGAATTAGGAATGTAATGGGCACAATACCTTACAAACAACATAAAATTGATTTAACATACACAACTATGTGTTGTCGATTCATTGCGCACACAAGCCAAAGTTGATGTTTACTGGAGTGGCTTCGCTTTTTCGAGGCCCTTTCAAGGGCCCTAAAGAGGCAAACTTTTAAGAAAGCATGGGCTTGCATTCTAATGCACACTGAGAACTTCTCTTTCGAATACAAAGGGCAGGCCTCGGTTTTGCAAGCATTTCTTGTTAAATAATTATCAAAAAAGTCATCGTAGCTCCTGATCAAATTTTAAATGGTCCTGCTGAGGAGGATGCTTTCTTCACATCCCCTTTCAGATATATCTATCCAAGTGAAAAATAATATAATGTCATCAAATAACTGTGATTGGTTCGATCTGGAAAACAGATCATGACCTGATAAAGCGCTAAATACAGTACAAAAATGGTAACCAGGCATTTCTGCACACAACTTATTCTGAGCAAAAGAAAAAAAATTCGAACCTTGCAGCTTTTCACTCCGTGCAAGTTTCATCGAATGCCTTCAGATGTTGAATACAAAGAGACAAAGGGGGTGATACTTCGCTATCGGTTCAAGCAGGTCACCCGTTCTCTTTCTTATTCGAATAAAAATGGAACCGGTGCTCTTGCTGCAGCTGGAAGGTAAGTAATTACTGGTTTGATTATCACAACAATGCATTATTTTTGCATCTAGAGTGACCAGTAATTCAGTAATACTGCAAACATACTAAACACGCTGAAGTTGAAAAGGCCATTAGATTCTAGCTTCGATAACCTTAGTAATATACAGCTGCTTATAAACCTCTTACAGGAGTGTTATGAGACGCTGTGAAACATTGCCAATTTCGGCTTCGAGAAAATAGTACCCAGATTTGTTAGTTTTATTTTATATATCGCACATAACCATGCATGTTTTCGTTTTGTGACTACTCTTAAACTACTCCGAACAGGAAAATACAAAAAGTAATTTAAAAAACGAATGATTTCTTTCTATAGATGGTGCCAGGTCAAGAACGAAGTGGAAGCTCCTCCCACCTCTTTCCCCTTTAGTAAAGTGAACCCACCGTTCACTCTACTAGAGGAGATCGCCTCCTTCCAGCGTTCGCTCTGCTAAGGTGGAAAGAGGTGGGAGGGGCTTCCACTTGGTTCTTGACCTGTCACCGACTATAGTTGAGGTATGCTTTATAGCTCACGATTTCAACTTCGGGGTGGGTGGGGGGAGGCAGATAACTAGGAATGGAAGCAGAAAAATAGGGTATCCGGCAAAACAAAACACTCTCTGCCTGCACCCTCCCCCCCCCCCCCCTTTCCTTAGAAGCAAACAACTGCCTAAAAATTAACTAACAACTCTGTATTCTACAGGGTGTCCACAAAACACAATTTATATGTTTGTTTGTTTGCTTTTTCACTTGCGAATAATAAACTAAACATACCCGAACGCTTATTCTACGCTCAAATATAATTCTAGCAGTCCGGGCTAAGCGTTATATTATTAAAACTTACGAGCCATTTTTTTTTTTAAGTTTTAACAGAGAAATAACGTCTGACGGAGCTCTCGAATACATCGAGCAGAGTTGTGCCAGTTACCGAAAACAGACAAAAACAGTCACCATTTTCTCATTTATATTTTCAGAAAATAACATATCACTTTTGAATAACAGATATATATATATATATATATATATATATATATATATATATATATATATATATATATATATATATATATATATATATATATATATATATATATATATAGGGTGTTTCAGAGAACGCAGGCCAAATCGGTCCTGCGAAAACTACTCATCGCAACGAAAAAAGGCTTGTGGCGTTTTCGTCCTGGGCCAGGGGCCCATTTAAGAAAATTATTGAAGTCCGGGACGATTAGGTTGTTAATTATTTTTGCGTAATTAACGTTTTTATTATTTTGTTTAAGGCAATGGTTTAAATTAGAAAATTGCTCAGCATCGCCGAAAAATACTAAATCAACAAATGGCAGAACGATAGAAGGCACGCGAAGCATTTTACGGCTTTCTGATAAACCACACAAAATCGACGGGTTTTTAAGTTTCGGTTTGCTATCGGAACGCATCACAGCCCGGCGGCACCGCGCCCCGTGGAGAGATGGTGCAACCAGCCTCTGCTGTGCTGTCATCGCGCGACGCAGCAGAGGCTGTTTGCAAAATCTCTCCACGGGGCGCGGTGCCGCCGGGGCTGAGATGCGCTCTGATAGCAAACCGAAACTTAAAAACCCGTCGATTTTGTGCGGTTTGTCAGAAAGCAGTAAAATGCTTCGCGTGCCTTCTATCGTTCTGCAATTTGCTGATTTAGTATTTTTCGATGATGCTGAGCAATTTTCGAATTTGAACCATGCCCCTAACAAAATATTAAAAAAGTTAATTACGCAAAAATAATCAACAACTTAATTATCCCGGACTTTAATAATACTATTCCTAATTTTTTCGTTGCGATGAGTACTTTTCGCCGGAGCGATTTGGCCTGCGTTCTCTGAAACACCCTGTATATATAGATGTACATGTTGACAGCAGTCAACAGTGCTTTATTCAGCATGCACGCCTAGTTTATTAAAGCCACGGCGAAAAGCGCTGCAATACGAGGTGCACATACGCAAAGCCACACTTTTTTTTTCATAATTCGCTAACTTTTTTGAAGCCCATAAAAAAATTATGCTCAAATTTCTTGATAAAAACCTTTAAATTGGTTGTTTCTAAGGACGCTCTACAACTTTGTCATGAACATTTTGCTCTAAACTGAATATTTTCAAAGTTAACTAATCACACTTGATTAATTAGTTAATTATGCAAAATACAAAAATAGCCTGACTTGCTCCAAACAATTATCAAATATATTCGTTTAATTTCGTCTTCCTAGAATGCACCAAAATAGTCTTAAACCTTGGCTCAAGTTACGTGGAATACCCTGTATATATATACAGAAAGAGAGAGAGAGAGAAAGAGAGAGCGGGAGGGAGGGAGAGAGAGATAGAGATAGACACGTTGAACATCAAATTTCCGCAAAACCTTTTCTGGAAGCCTCGGAGGAGTTGCCGAGGTTTTGGAAAGGCATTACGCTATTTCAGGGATACACAAGAGCTCCTAGATAGTACTGGAATTTTGGTGTCCCCTAACGGAGGCCAGCGCGGAGCACAAACCGGAGAGTGCTGGGACCGCGTTCGGCTGAGACTCGCGTTCAAACAATACAAACACCAGTCGTGGCCAAACCCTTACGCAGCACTCTACCAGTGGCGCCGCACGAGCCTCCCGTGGATGACGAAGATAATCGAGCACAGAGGCATTGTAACCTCGGAAGCGTCTGGCTACACGTAGCGCCAATGGACACCTAGTATTGTGAAAAATGCCGGCCTCTTTTCTGAGACTTCATTGAGACTCATTTGTATGCGAGTTATGCCGGTCTCCACCAACTTCGTTTATTGTTTGATCAAACAGACAGCTGATGCCTATAACATCGTTTATACACAAAGCAAAACTCACCTCAGCCCCAATCGAAAACATTTCTTCCAACTTCAGTCAACTTCCCAACTCTCAACACGAACACACACAAGCGAAAGAAGACGAAAAGAAGTAATGTATAAACCAAAGCCGATAGCAAACAAAGGAGCAGCTGACGTCATCAAAGTTTGTGGCGCATGTGCCGATACCACCAACCCACTTTACTTTGTTTCGTTTTATGCTTTGTCATTCAAATCGCACGCCGCAGCCAGTGAGGCGGTCTGCACAAACACCAGTGCAAGCACGACATCCAGTGCCGAGCGCACGAGCGTTTTAGGTCATTGCATAAACAATGCGAGAAAGCTATATGCGCGCAGGCAGGCCTACTATTTCCACTTTGTCCTTTTTCTGCCTCGCGTCGCATTTCTGGACAACAAAGTAAAATTTAAAAAAAAATATTAAAAACAAAAGTGCAGCGACCGATGCATATCGCGCGCAATATGCAAGATGGGGTATGACTGATCTACCGAATTTAAATATCCGGAGCAACCGCTAGGAATCAATTTGTAATTTAAATGCCCATTTCCGACGTGCCATTTGTTTTGGTTAGCTTTCGTCTTTGCAGATATTTCTTTTCCTGCCATTCCAACCTGTCTCAACCCCTTTCCAACTCAAATAAACGCTTGAAATACAATTCAGGAAAGCGTTCAACTTCGCACGACCGGTCGCGCTTTTTTTTTTTCTCGCCTCCTTTCAAAACGTTGTATGTAATTTCCTTATTCTCTCCTTTTGTATGGCGGCCTGGATATCAGATCAGCCGGTTATGAATGGTGACGCTGGTTTCACCCTTAGGCGTAGCACACTCCTCGCAAACACACACGTTTAAAAAAAAAACACATTGTGGTCTCTTTTTTTTTTTTCGTTATTTTATTGACCGGAAAAGTTGACCCCTCGCAATAAAGTCACGAACTTCTATGCTCTCGCAGCATTCCTTGTGATTTTTTTTATGCTACTTTAATTATTGGCGACGAATGTTTAGGCGTTCCGGAGTACCTGGATTTATTACATTAGAGCAAGACTAACCAGCCCACATTTTTTTTTTTTTTGGCAACTAGATGTTTAGGGTCACCGGCAGCTAAATTGTGCGCTGATTGTGTTCGTTCTTCTTGCATTCTAATTCGCTCCTCGGCCGTCTTATGAGCTAAGACTGTAATTTCATTAGCTGAGAAACGATTATGATACGTCGGTGACTCTCCACGCCTTGCGCTTCATAAGCCGCCGGCGACTATAATAGGCTTAGTTTGCGTAAGACCCGCAGCTCAATGTAACCGAGGAACTGCGACGGAGAGCTCTGCATAAAAAAAAAATGTCTTGCGCGTTTGTTTTATTATTTTGACAACGTTAACTCTGAATACTTTTGACAGACTAAAATATGCCACCTGCGATAGTCCAACTTTTTCGAAACACTAAAAAAAGAATAGAACAACCAACCATTAGCAAACACCCACCAGCAGGTTTTTTTTTTTTTTAATAAGTTTTGAATGAGACATTGCTGAGATGAATTAACTTGCACCTGCTCCGTAAGTATAACTACCACTTGCTCGAAAAAAAAAACAACATTGCAAAACGTAAAGGTTTCGCAATTAAGAGCGTGTTCAGATGAGAATGAGGTTGATTAATATTAAAACAAAGTGAGAGGTATAAAAAAAATCTGACAAAGTTCAGAGCGGATTATTGCACACTGGGTAAGCCCCTGCTTTGGAACACTGCTGTTTCCTTTTTAAACACGCTACTGCTTTTCTGGGATTTCAAGGACTTACGTTTTCCTTTAAAATGCACAACAGATTAGCATCCGCGCGGACACTAGTTGAAGCGCCCTAAAATGTGTGATTATAAATGATAATAGAGAAATAAAATAGAGGTGCCCTAGGATGAAACTTTTTCCGGCCTTTTGTCCCAACAACAAACCCAAAATATCAGGGAGCTGGCCTTATTACAACGTTGAAAACAAGGTGTTTCAGCAGCCAAAAATAAAGCTGTACTTTAATTCTATGAAAACAAATTGTGTTTTTAACGGCGTGCAAAACAATGGAAAAGTGTGGGCCGGGTTCCAGTCCAAACCGTGGGCTCAATAATGCACTTTATGAAACAGCTTAGAGGACGAAAGTGATTTAAATTAATTGCCACCTCCTGTTGCCATTTTCGACTTTTTTTTATCAGCAATAAAATCTTTTTTGGCGAATCAAAGGGGCTGGTGGTGCGTAGGAGACAAAAGGCTTAACATAAGCAAACAAAAAACATATGCACAACAAAATAACAAAGAAGACTGCAGTGAAAGGCGCAAAGCTTAGCTAAAATTAATCATGGTGTTTTAAAATCTGCCGACGAACGCGGCATAAAAATACACCGCGTTGCGGAACATCGTTCAAAAGCGTGAATACCGATTGAAAATTAAGATTTCAATAAAAATATATCAGTGCAAATGTCGAGACTATATATAAAGGTAGAAAGAATATAAAAAAAACAAAGGTAGCGAGTCGCTTTCAGAAACGACCAACTTTTTTTTGCAAGATCAACTAAAGAAGTTAAACAAAAAGGCTAAGTAGGTAACTGAATCAGCTTAAAACAGCTGAAAACCTAAAAAAAAAAGACTATTCTGTAAAGCGAACATATATACATCGTAACAGTACAAGTACTTAAACTAAAAATTCTCAACGCCTTTTTCTTATGGAATAATTACGCAATTCCTTAAATAGGCCGACGAAGGAAAGCAATCAAGGTATGTGGTAATTGTTCGAGCAATTTAGGCTCTGGGCAATGCCAGCCTATTCAAGCGACCGCTTTAATGCGAAATCGGTACTCATTGAGGCTTAAAAAAAACAGTTCGGCGTCAATGAACTTCTGGCAGTACCAAAAACAAATAATAAAGCGCTAGTATTTGTCACCGCGTGCCCAAAAACAATTACCTGCTCGTACATTTCACAGAGTTGACTGTTGGAGACGCATTTGGAGTAACGCCGCAATAAGATGCATAATTATGTCGACACCAGCTGCGACCTTCATCAAAACCTTGGCAACGCACTTTAACTTGGCAGTCATTGAACACTGATATTTCCGTCAGAAGCTGAATTGAAAGATATGCAAAACAAGAGATGATTTACCATTTGTTTCTATTTTTCTCTAGTTGTCAGTCACCCACGTAAATGGCGGTTCCGTGGACACTCAAGGCCTTAATAATTCATAAAAAGAAAAACTAAGAAAAATAATTCCTTAAAAAAAAAGCCTAAAAAGTTACCTTAGGTCACGCAGTGTTCTTGGTGATAACCCGTTTCAAGTAACGGCGGAACCGATAACTTAATACGTTATTTTTTTTCTTGGTGACGTGCAACTTGTTTGATACTTTTTCAAAACAATAATGTGTAACGTACGTACGTTTGTTATTTCGAATACCGGGTAAGAGAATTACGTAATTTGTTACTTTTTATTCCCAATACCGAATAAAATTATACTTAAACTTTTTCCTTTTTTTAAACGCCAAGCCATGTTAATTTTTTATCTGTTTAGCGTTTTTCTTTTCTTATGAGTATTAACGGGAAGCAGTTAACAAGTAATTATGCTCAGGCCCTGCGTGGACATGATATTTCTTGAAATATGGCGCGTACGCGTACACGTAACGTCGACACTGTAAAACATGTTATTTCCTCATTTAAAACGTAACGCAACAGTAATGTGCGTTACGTTTTATAGGTAACGGTAGAAATAACGTGTTCCTTTTATCTTGAAGTAACGCAGGACAGTAACGCGTTGCGATGATTTGCAAGTAACGAGTAAGGCGTTTCGTTACTCTTTTTTTCGGTAACGTATCCAACACTTGTTTTATGTCTAGTTTCTCAGACAATCCAATTCATCCGTACCTATATATATACACCTTTCCAAAAAAAACACTCGACCCCAGGGGAAACAAACCGTTCTCGAGCCCAGTCACTGGGTTTGAGGCTAGACTCTCACCGGCGTCCCTCCTAACCCTAATCGAGTGGAGTGTGATTTCAATGGGCGCAGCCTGCGTAGGCGCAGTTTCAAAAGCTGCTGGCGACTAAATTCGCGTCTTTTCCCGCTATATTGGTGTTTCATGGTACATGTATTTTCCCGAGGACATTGAGAAAGCATTGTACCACATTTAAAAAAAAACAAAAAAACTGTAAGCTATTTTTGTTGGGTACGTGCGCGACAGAACGAATGCGACTGGAATGTATAGTTCTAGTTATTCGTGTTTTTTCTTACGATAAGTATTGACGGCGCCGCGGATTCGCCGCAGTGAAACGACAAAGCGCTTTGCTGTCAAAAATGATTTGCAAAAGAAGAGGTCCGAAAGGCATGCATTTCTTCACGCTCACAAATAACGTGTTTACCGATGGACAGGACACACAATTGAGGAAATGTTAACATTCGAACAATATATCGTACATGCCACACAATGCAGCGTTATCCCAAAAAAAAATTTATTTAAGAAAGATCTCAAATAATGCAGTCACAGTCGACGACAGTCACATCTTGACAATCGGACGGAATCTGAGATTACTTCGTTTTGGGGCACGTTTTGAAAAGAGCTTCCATTTTTTCACAACCGCACCAGTGTAAAGCAACGAACACGACTGACCCGTTTCCCACCCCAACCCGGACAACTTTTTTTGGAGACGACTGAAGATTCTACGCGGATTATCTGTAAGAGGGGGGAGAACAATGTTCCCAAAATCGCGTCGAGGGTCGTTCGACGTCCTTTACCTTTTTCGTTTCACGTGAATGTAAAGCAGAAAAACTTGAATGGCAGGCGCTTACCAGCCTTATTTCTTACAATGGAAGATAACAGAGAAAGGGTACGCAGCACGCATAAACAAAATTAAGTGGAAACTTTAGAGGGGCGAGAAAACGTCGAATGCAAAACCGCAAAAACGTAGGTATACACGAACTCAACTCTCCTACGTCACGCCGCGGTGGTGGCGCGTCGGACGCACTTCCGGTCTGGGGTGGTGGGTAGAAGTCGCGGTGCGAGACATGCATTTCTGCGTTCTATTGGGAGAAACCAGACAAAAAACCTGCCTTCTCGTAAAAATGCTGCGACTGGGCTGTATCAAGAGAGTCTGGAAAGGTTTGAAAATCAGTTTTCATGTGTTTCTGACGAACGGAGGCCCCCTCCGTTCGTCCGAGAACGTGGATAGTAGCCGTGACAAGGGCAAACCAGACACTGTAGAACTACGATTGCTTGTGCGGGCAACACGTTTTGCTCGCCAGATGTATTTGTTTTTTTCCAACATGAACAAGAGAAAACCGCCAAGTTGCCCGGACCACCCGCGGGTTCAGTGCGTCTTCAAAATCACATGGCTGCCTGATCGTTCGAACTTTCGTCTGCTCTTTCGAACTTGCCCGCTTTTTGTCGTCTGCTCGTTCAAACAAAAGCGGCCCGCAGACCAAACTTTGACCCAGTGATTGCAATAAGAAGTAATTGCAGGCCTTAAAAGACTAAAGTTGGCTCGGGGTAAACAGTAGATACAATATGTTAATTATTGGTACCGGTGGCCATCACGTACTTGTTACGCTTGGTCTGTTCCCCCTTCCGAGTTTCGGTATCGACGTCGATCATCGCCGCTACCTTCTACACTTTTGCTGCACGAACGACGTTGCAACCGAAAATAGCTAGAAGAATCTCATCATGGTTTTGGCGTCCATTCTGCGGCGTTCATGCGACTGAATCGCCGCACGTCAAATTATTTAGGCAAAATTTAGCGGCGTAACGAACCTTGATAATTTCACTCAGGCGATTAAAGTGGTAAGACATAGCTAAGAGGATGTAGAATCGACAAATCCAACGCGAAAAAGAGTATGCAGACTCACACAGACGCCGACAACGTGACATTTCAATGGTTTGTTGTCGCGGGACGCGGTGCTTCTTGCCCGGGTCTAGGAGAACTCGTCACAAGCCAACTCGTCACAGCCAACTCGTCATAGGGGAACTGGTCACAGCGGGCATCTCGTCATAGGCCATCTCGTGCACGGGGAACTCGTAACGGCGGGGAATTCGTAACGGCGGAGAACTCGACTTTCGTCAAAATTTGTTTGTCGCAGGATGCGCCTCCGAGGCTTCAATTTTATAATAGGCGGTATTGGACTTAGGGCTCCCTGTTCAGCCCCATCTGGCTATTCGCTTCTGTTCAAGCCAATGGGGTCTGCATGGCTGACGAGTATACCAATTTGACTGCACCTTTCCGGAGACGTGTTGTATTTAATGCGCACAAAGCAGCAGGGATTTTGAACATGACAAAAACTATAAAAACATCAATCAAAACTTCGTTTATTTGCAAAATGTGACAAGTGGTTTTCTAAGAAGGAATGTCCCGAGTTGACTTACAGCCGTACATTGCGTGCGATGCATCTCAGTGTCGAGAGCGGCCGAGCTGCGTCGTGACCGTACAAGATTCGCGAAATGCGCTCATTGAGCACCCGGTACTTCGCGGCCATGCCGGAGGGAGGTTGACCAGCGTCCAGCTGCGCGATCTTCATTTCTCGCAAAGACTGCTCTCTCTGCAGGCATCCAAGGAATGACCATAGGTTAGGCCTGCTGCAGTTGATGTTTGTCTGGAAAGAGTCGGTGGTGAGCGGCTAAAGCTCAACAAATGAAAAAGGTTGCTCAGCGTATAGCAATGGCACAAACCTGGAAGCTGCGGTGCCAAGCTTCGGCGGCGTTGTTTGTGCGCGGAAGGCCCTCCAGAACAGATGCGTGGACAGACCAGACAGTTGTCGGGAACATAGCAGACAACAATCCGTTCCGTCGCCGACGTCCGATGTACGTGTCTTCGAAGTAGAGTGCAAGAGGCATCGCGTCCGTTGAAAAGCAATGCCACGAGGTCCTCGAAGGCATCTGGAACCTCTGCAGGTGGCAGAAATGCCAAGGCAGGCAGCATCCTCACCTGCGATTGCGTACGAATTTTAATATATTCATTAGTATAGCAATTATACCACGCAGTCGAATGTCCGAACTTACCAAAACCGCGAAATCTTCGTCTGTTCCGTAGCGTGTCTGGAAGCCAAGCTTGCACAGTTTGCGATACACGGCCTGGCATAGGTGGAAGAAACAGCCTTGAACACGCGCTTGCGAGAAAATGTTGCCAGTGGCGATGATAGCGGCGGACTCAAAGTCACAATACACCAGCTCCACCGCAGGCTGTGTCAGAAGACTTGAAAGTACTGTAAAAAGCCTGAAAAAGTGTCGGCAATATTAATCAGTCACATGATTTTACCAAGTTCCAATTTCAGAACTAGTCCCACTACAAATCATACCTTTGATAGGTCTCTTCGGTCTTGTTTGGCAGGAGAGCGTACACAAAAGGAATGACCGCGTCTTTGTACATTCCATGCACGGTGTACACTTGGAAAAAAATGGATGGCGTAACTTTAAACGTTCCGTCCATAAACCAAGCTTTGGACCTCGACAGACAATCAAGGTTGCGTTGAGTGGCAAAAACTAAGATGCGGTTGCGGTCGCCAAATCCGCTATCGTGGGCGACGAAGGATTTTTGCTTGAGAGAAACCTGCAAACAGAAAACCAATTAATGCTTGCACTCCAAGTGAAGACAGACAAAGCCGAAATTAGCACAGTGGTTTTTAAGACTAAAAGGTGGATACAAATTTCTTTACCGTGTATTCGCCTGGAATGACGACATCCTCGCGAGTTACAGGAACGGAGTATGGGTTGCAACTCTGCTGCCGCTGTTTCCTTATGGTTCGGCGCAGCGTGCTTGTGGGTGGCATTTGCGAAGCCGTGTGTTCGCTCACACTTGCTGCCGCGTCGAGCAGGATCTGCTGGGGTCCTTGAGTTCCTTCAACTTCAGAAAATAAAAACAGTAAATGGTTACCTCTAATTTATGCGGTTAAAACGTGACCGATAGTGAAGAAACAAAAACAAAGTGACTTACCAGCTTTTTCTTTCATGGTATTCCGGACTTTTAGAAGATTGATGGTGGTTGGATCTCCCGGATGAGAGTGCTCCCCGGTTCTCCTGGTGATACGGGAAATCATCTTGTCCGTGGTGATTTTAGCCTTGCAGCCTTTTCTATTTCTGCAGATCCAGTACGAAGTCTCGGAGTCTTCTCGGCTACACGTATATGAATATCCTTCGTACAGCAGCATAGTTGCTCCGCGCTGGGTTTTCGTTAGTTCCATCGTACAGCCTGCCGGTGTTCAGTCTGGCAGTTAGCTTATTTCTTTCTATATGTATATATACCTTCAAGCCAGAGTTTTACCGAGTGCACACTTCGCTTTCCCGGATTTGAAGCGATAAACAAAAAAAAAAAAAGGATTTCTCCTTTTGAACCTTATCACCCCTCACAAAAGTCTTCCCTCTAAAAACAATGAAAAATAGGGGTCACTGGGAAAGACTTCCTTCTTTTGAATCTTGGCATCCCCCTTACAAAAATCTGCCCTCTAAAAGGAACTGTGAAAAGTGCTTACAATGAAAAAGGTGGGTCACGGTGAAAGACAATACACCCTTGTGGGTTTGAAGGTGAACATTTCGGCAGACGTCTGCCTGGTTGGGTTAAATGTTATAAATGAATAAAGGGCAAACGCCAACCAATCCCTAAAAATCGTAGGGTCCATTCACCGCAGAAGAAAAGAAAGAAGCAGCTTCTCCTTTAAATAGCCCCCCTGAAGAAGGTGCCGAGCCGGCACCGAAACGTTGGGACCCTACGATTTTTAGGGATTGGTTGGCGTTTGCCCTTTATTCATTTATAACCCTTGTGGGTTTATCGAACAAGATAAAAAAAATAAGTAAGAAATGTGACGAACGAACTGAAAGCATTTGACGACTTTTCCTGTGACGAGAAGGTCATTGCGACCACTTCCCCTCTTACGAGTTCACCTAGTACAAGATGCCCTCTTTGACCAGTTGACCTATGACAAGTTTTCCTGTGACAAGTTGGCTGTGACGAGTGGACCTGTTCCCTTCTTGCCCGCACTCCATTGCGCATCCGTTCGAACTGTCGTCTGCTCTTTCAAACCTGTCTGCTTTTTGTCATCAGCTCGTTCAAACGACAGCGGCCCGTAAACCAAACGTTGACCCGGTAATTGCGATAAGAAGTAAGTGCAGGCATCAAAACGCTTTTGAAGGTTGGTTGGGGTAAGTAGGCTAAGTGTAAACAGTAGATACAAGATGTTTATCATTGTTACCAGTGGCCGTCACCGACTTGTAATGCCCGATTTTACTTCCGGTTTTCAGTACCGACGTCCACCATCTCAGCTACGGTCCACGCTTTTGCAGCCCGAGCGACGTCGCGACCGAAAATAGCGAGCAGAATCTCATCGTGGGAGCCAGGCTTTAGCGCCCATTCGGCGGCGTCCACGTGAAATGAATCGCCGTACGTCACATAATTCACGCAAAGTTTTGCGGTCTAAAGAGCCTCGTTAATTTTGCTGAAGCCGCTCAAGTAGTCAGACATTGTTAGGGGGACGTAGAATCAACAATTCCAACGCGAAAAAAGCATGGGGACTCACACCGACGCGGACAACAACGCAATTCAATGGTTTGTTTATGGGCGACGGCAAGCTTCTTGCCCACCGTCCACCGCGCATGCGCGTCGCCGGTGCCGTCCGCTGGGGGCGCTCCGGTTTGTTTGTAAACATGAGTTGGTGTATAGAGAACCGCGCTGAGCGGGTCTTCACAGTCCAAGAGAGTGGTAGAAAATTTCTAGCAGATAGAGGGCGCGAGAGTCGCACCAGCCGCATCAGCAACATGGCGGCGGCCTAGGAGCGTTTTTTCGGAAAGGTGTATAGGCGTCGTGGTAGGCAGCATAATTTCATGGGACAAAAAAAAAAACACAAAAAAAACTTCGGTGGCACAGGCAAAACAAATAATTCGCCCTTAATGCGGCGCCTCCCGAAATTAAGAAAAAGAAAAAACAGAACACCTGAAAAACACAAACCAGGCAAGCCCTGTTGCTATTAGCTCCGAGACGTTTCAGTGGCGCCCTCGTACGGTTTCAATTCGTGACGCCACAACCAAAGTTTCCCCGCCGTGACGTTATTAATTGCAATCTTTCACTACGCGTCACCAGTAGGGCAAAAATAACTATGGAAACTCGGAGTCACCGCTTTCTTAAACTAACGTCGTCACAACTGACACCCTGACATTGCGATGATTTCCGTCGATTCAAACAATATAAAAAAAAATATCCAGATGAAGACATCAGAGTCAGCGTTTGGCCAAATGCGAACTGCAACCACAGCGAAACGTTTGGTCGTAGGAAGACCTCGATGCCAGCTGCCTTGAGGTCATCCCCATTATCCTTCCCATCGGTGCCAATCCGCGCATGGCGTATCTGACGTCACTTCAACCCCCTGCGCAAGAAGAAGACAAACTTGCGCTCCGTGTAGTCAAAGAAAGACGGGGTGTGGCGACTCATGAGCAGCTTATTATATTTTTCCAGCCAATAGAATTGCGGGATTTGGCGATGAGAATGTAAAGTAACCGTTCGCGTAGACAGATGCGTGAACATCATAAACCACACCCTTCGCTTTGTTTTTTCTTTTTTAATTGTGAGTGATTACGACGAAATCCAAAACACTTCAAATGCTCGATAATTCAGCCACATTCAACGACAGCCTTCGCAAACAAACCCCCCATGAATGAAATCTCATTCGCTCGAGCCTCGAGGTATTTTGCTCGTGAATTATCGTAAGCTGATAGCGTAAACTACTCCGTGAGCGCAAAAACGAAAAAAGAAACGCGATTAGAACGAGAAATAAAGAAAGAAATATATATACCTATTCGTTCCTTAAGCAATGAGGCTAACGAACACAACAAAACACGTTAATTGTATTCGAGGAATAAAAAAAAGCACACAAAACCCTACGCGTGTCTATGCGTTACACAAAGCTCAACTAATGCGTGCCGTTGATGTCACGGGAGAAAAAAGCCACCCTGATCACATGGCACGCCGGCCCACAAGTGAGCCAGACGTGAGCGTCTGTCGGGGCCTCGGCACCCTTCGCCTGTTACACGCTAATAACTGCGGTTCGTACTTGATTAAATGATGCCACTTAACTCAGTGGTAAACCGACAGCAATAGGGGTCTCGAGAACAAAAAACCTCTGACGCTCCTACAGATGGGAAAACAAAAGTAGCGTTTCAAGCAGTAGCAAGAATAATTCTGCTTGCATCGGAGGCACTACCTCTCGCAAATTTTGGGCTTGTGGTCTCTGTATTTTTTTTGCGGAAAACGGGCGTCGCACGGCACACCTGGTGGCGAAATCCAACAAAAAAGGGTCGTTCAGGATGTCGAGCGACGACGATACGTGCCTCGCCATTTCTTTTTCCTCTTCCAATGCGCAGTAAGCGCCAACGGCAATATAGAAAGATAGAGAGACAAAAGATGATAAAAGCGAACGGATGAAAGAGACGGAAAATAATGTTCATCAGACGTTCCTGAGGTTATTCGTATAAGCGTTTAGAACGACGATGTTGAGCAGCCTCCTGGGGCTAGCCCTCCTGCCTCTATGCATTGGATACAACGATCCGGCGTGCACAATTCGTGAGTACCCACAAGACTGAAACACCTTTCTTCAATTCCAAATATTAGTAAATACCTAATTATTGTAAATTTTGGTAACATAATATGCATGAACTATATATTCGGAAAAAAACCTTTGATTTTCCGGGTTTTTTTAATGTGATTTTCTAATAACAACAATAAATTGCGAATATTTATCTTTCAAAGTATTTGCAAGTGTAAATGCGTTTGCAGCACTAAAAAAACAGTTATTTTAATGTACTCTAGAGGTCAAACTGCCACAAGTGTGCGGTTTAAAATCGAAGCAGATGAAAACCTTTCTGAAAATGACTACCTATGATGCATTTCTATAGGAAAAATTGAATGCATTTTTTTCCTGCCCTTAACTATGAGAGCATATATCACGAATATTTCGTATATACTAGATAGCTTGGAACATTTCTAAATCACGTAGACAAAACTATTGGTCAGTCACGGAGTGTGTTGTTTTCAAATTCATGGCAACGAAAACGGTGCAAACATGGCTTAGTACATTTGTTTATGTACACTGTCCAACACTGTTAGCGGGAACACGGCATCGGCGCTTTTCTGCGGGCCAATGCAATAAAAAGCACATGGAAAATCAAGAGAGACGTGAAGAACTACGCATTTACACTTGATCAGTACCTGCCCGTGCATGTAAACTATCAAAATAAAGCGAAGTAAAGTTATCAATGTGATTTGTAGTAAATAACATTCGTTTTATTCACTCTGATGCTCATTTATGGGTCTAAAAGTAAGTGTGTTCTAGCGTTCAAAACTCACACCTGCATTCTCGAAATCTCTAAAAATGTGGAAAAGCCAAAAAAAATCTTACCGCCCGATAAATTCAACACAGTAATAAAAAGAGAAACACCTTTCATAGTGCGCGTACTTCTACTGTTTAACGCTTTTCAACAGCTAATAAATGCGATTCATTTTAGTGACATATAAATCTCGCAGGTGATAAATATTATCGTCATCGAGATACTGGCACATTTCAACTGTCATTGCGCACTTGCTGTGGAATGTAGGAATAGACCCCGAATTCTTGGAAGTTAATCATCGGCCACAGATTGTAAAAAAACTAACTAAAGCAATTTAAATTTTATAATGTTAATAACGTTATCTACTTTTCGCTACGACCCAACAAAGTCAATTCCAGTTATTCTCACGCGAATAGACAAATGCGTGCGCGTTTTCGCATAAAAAGTCACAGAAGAACCGCAAAAAAGGACTGGTTGCTGTCTGCTTCTATTTGAAACCGGACGTCCCGTAGACACTAGCGCCAGGTGAACCTCTACTGTACATTATAACTCTATAGAGGAAAAAAAAGGAACGCCTATAGAGGGAACGGTATTAAAAAGCTGTTCTGGTTAGCATTAAAATTTAAAAAAAAGTATAAAATATTATACCTATAATTACCAAAGATGCTAGCCTTGGTGTTTATATATCTGGAAGAAATAACTGAGGAAAAGTACAAAAACAATGCTAACCGTGACCCGCAATTCTATTTTCAGAGCCAAGGATGATTACACACTGCCTTAATTTTTTAAGGACACAGATCCGACATTATACCAATCTCGAAGTAAGCGGTCATGCATTGTTCCGTTCCAGTTGCAAAGCTTTAATTACGCAGTATCTCAGCTTTCATATCTGTACAAATCACAATTTTAGTTCGTAATTATCTTTTTCAATATTTTAAATACAATTTTTTTGTATTCTGGCACTGCGATTTTTTTTTTAGTTTTTGTTTACCTATCAGTTTTACATATTTGTTTCGCAGTTATAATATGTAGGTTAAAAAAAAAACTTATATCCTATATCACTTTTTTTTTCATCTCGCTCCTTTTTACTGTAATCATAATGGACTTTACAGGACCAGTAAAAGTTAAGATAACCGTTAATATATACTTATGCTGCAATAGGAAAACGTTTCGCTTATTTATATAGCTCTAATTTTGCTCGGTTTAAAACAGGAACTAGAGACGGATTCGTTTTGGGTGAGTTACATCTCCGAAATAACAATACAATAACAATCGTATCTCTAAACGCACGTACTATGTACATTAAAAATACCTTAAAAAGCATGATTTTAAAGACAAGTTAAAAAAACGCTTACACAATATTGTTTTTTCAATTATTCTAGTCTTGTGTGTTACCTTCTTTCGGGTGGCATCTTAACCTATCTACATTTCTCGTAGCGCCATCTCGTCAGAGCAATTCTCAACTGCGAGTCCTTGTCAACAATCGTTAGAAGAAAATGCTTTACTTCAAAGCAAGTAAGTGTTAAGTTTTGAAGTACACAGCAATAAGGTACTTAGCTATAAAATGTAATTGAATGAATACCTAGTAAACTGAAAATAAGAAAAAAGCAATTACTTCCTGGTTTCCAACCTCTTATCCTAATGTTCTTTCACGTTCCTCGTATAAAATGTTTCCTCATTATTGGTGTCGGAAAATAAAAGGGGTTGAATTAATATCCTATATATATATTCATAAGAGTTTACATTATGCGTGCGGAGTACTGCTTCCAAATAAATAGAACTATTCAAGTTCAGCTTGTGTTAAATCCGTGCAATAAGAAATAGAACCAAATTATATAAATGTTAAGTTCGTGTTGCAAGTGGTTATGATGTCTTGGAAAGCACAAAACTTAATCTTCAGAAAGCACAACGTTGAACTGAATTGTTCAAAAAAACGTCCTTATGTCATAACAAATTTTATAAATAATCGCGCATGTTAAAACAAAGCTAACGCATACACTTTACACACTATTTGACACTTAAGAAAACTATAGAACCACGGAAATGACGACACGATAAATATTATAGCCATATGTTTTGTTTATAACCGCACTAAAACAACTCGCACACGAGACAAACTATTTTTTTAATGTAAAGATACATTTAGGAAGTTCCACTTCAAGAATAAACACCTAGATTGAATTGTTGTATTGGCGATGAAGATCGCGTTAGCAGCTGAGTGAAGGGTTTCAGGTTAAAATTTGAGCAAGTAATTTTGCCGGGAGATTGTGAGAGCTAAATTGGTACCTTTGCCGTGCATGTCACAATAAGCAGGCACCACTCCCGCTCAGTTTTTTTTTTTCTTTTCTTGAAGTGGTGCATTGAACATTATTTGACAACGGCTATACTGCTATTTCGCAACTCCAACCCTATCAAACCAAACACTGTCACCTATGTTTGGCTAAAAACTTGACTGTACGCCAAAATAGCATTCCCAACAACTCTGATATTTTGTACAAAAAGCTATCCTTTTGTCTCTAGGAATTACTAGGATAGGCATGTAACTGAAACATTTTAAACCGGTTCCATTATAAGACATGTTTCTTGTGTTCTGCAAGAATAGTATTTACTTCGTATGTCTGAAGACGCGTAAAAGCCAAATTAAATAATGCCGATAGTTTCATTTCATCGTTCAAATGAAAGTAGTTGTCAATAAAGATGCATTTTATTACATTTTCTCCAGTTGTCCCCAGCTGTCACCTGTTTGGAAAGAATTCCCATACATCCCACGGTACGTTTTATTAAATTTGAATTAATATTATAAAACTGACGAATATTAAGTTCAAATAAAATTAACACACCCTAAGGCAACAAAATTCTTCAGGTCGGAAGATGTGCTAGTTGGCTAATTAAAAAAACAACGATGGGAAACCAATGTTCACTTTATATTTGATTATGTCACATGGTCAAGAACAGGTGTTTAACTGACTGCGAGATTTCACTCTGTTGTATGTCGTAAACCATTATTTTGTTTAAGTCTACACTGTAGTTGATCCTAAATGTTTCAAAATTAAGCATTTCTAGTGTTGGCGGAATTGAATAATTACATGATTGCTTAACTATGCATTTGGAGAAAAATATAACTGCTACTAATATTTACACGCTTGGAGAACTATAGAATAAAAGCAGTGGTCATTTGGTCTCAAATAATCATTGGATCGCAACAACACAATTTATAGAGTGTTATCTATTTAAAATTAAAAAAAATCGTAATATTCTTAACCTAGTTGTACAAAAGTAGTCCACTAGCACGGAACAAAGTTTACGTCTCTTCATTGACAGATAACAGCGTGGCAACACGTGTGTATACATACACACTTCTACCGAATATACAAGTTATTAGTAAGATGCACAATGAACTTCATCAAATTTTCATTGAAAAAAACAAGTATAACCATAGTGATCTCGAAACTGGAACAGTAGCAAACATTTTGTAGTAGTTAAAAAATATGAAACGCCTCCAACTTAGCGAACGCTTTTATTCAAACACCCTCCTTATATCGTGATGCAAGTGTTGTTTCTATGCGTGACCTTAAAGAACAGCTTGCTCTGGGGCCTGGCGGAGTTGTAGTTGAGCCTGTATGAAGAGGACGTTTAGATAAGCAACTATCAGTTTGAGGAATTATTAATCTGCACACGTAAATCTGGTGAAGTGCAGACATTCGTGATTTGTATTTGTGAATATTTTAGCCGAAACACGAGGACCTGGCAATGGGATTCAAGTCATTTACGGTAAAGTCCTTTAAACTCTATCACCGCTGTCACAAAATGACAGAAATGGCATCGGCTTGGCTGGTCGCCCTCAAATTTCGTCTAATTAAACTACCTGTGCCAGCTTTTATGTCGCAACGTCGTTAACACACCGTTGTGAGCGGAAATTCAAAGAGCTATGCTATGAGGTGCCTCTTTGTAAGACAAGCTTACTGTGAATCAGAGCAGCTGAAGAAAATAAATTGTTCATGGCTTTCCCTTTTTTTTTTTTCTTTGCTTCAGGTTATGAGATGGTACAAATGCACTGATGACATAAAGTGTTTTTTCAAGAGGCTTAAATAGTTTAAGCATAAGCGTTCTTAAAAACGTTACTCAGTATATTTTATGTATATTTATATTGCATATTTTGTAAACCCATCTGCGTGCCTTATTTCAAGGGTCAAAGCCGTTAAGCCTCACGGAATCCAAATAGCTGCATTGTGCAGATTCTTAATCGCGAGTACTGTACTGATCTGCTTCACCCTGGGAACAAAAATGTTCTGTCTTTTATATATTCATACTACATAAGTCGTTAATAAGGCAAAACGAGGATCAAATGACACAGTTAATCTGAAAACAACACTATTTCAACTACATACTGTGAACGAGATGCAAAAAAAAACAAAATAACAAATGTGTTCTGCGGGCACGACAATATTGTTTTATAATGTAGAGTAAAAGTTAACAATTTCTAGAACCATAAACAGTGAGTGCTTTCCCTATCCCACAAATCAAGAACTTTTCCGTGAAAATTCACCAAATAAAGGAAACAAAACAAACAAAAGTCGGTAAATTATATACCTCTGCTTACAACACCAGACACCAGCTGAAACTAATGTACATTCAGACGTACAAGAGTAAAAAAAAATTTAAATGCATATACTGGCAGCGTTTTTAGTCGTCACGACCACATTGTATACGTACAGTTCTTTCTAAATTTATTTCGACAACTCAAATGGCGAACGCCGTTAACTTTACCGATTTTTTACTCCCCGACTTCGCAGCTGCTAAAGCAAGCAGAGTTCTTTCCAATGTCATAAAATGTGAATATCCGATCGCAAGCAGCTGCTAAAAGTTAAGTTGGCATTAATTACCTTACGCGTAACGCTACCTTAAAAAAAACGTTACGTTTGGGAAGCACTGAACGTGTTTTTTTATGCATCGTTCTCTATGGTACCCGAGCACTTACCATCGACACGCAAGGGAAGTTCACGAGGCTTTCAGATTTTACGTATGTGAGATTTAAGTTCGGGATCCGGGTGTTCATTATATTAACGTGTGTATTTTTTGCCCTGTTCTAGCGTTGCGCCCGAGCGTTGCTGAACAAACACACGCACGTGAACACACCTTGACAAGCGAGATCGCACGTACAGTTGCGAACGCATTGGTTTGAGATGTTGAAACAACATCAGGAGAATATCTGAGCGTTATGACTGGGAACTAGTCTGAGATTTCTAGCTTTGTTACCCTATTTCACTCTCGCGTGTTGTCTTTAATTTGTGTCAAAACGCCTGCTCTTATTCCTAGCCTAGGTTAAACTTTGTGAATAAATGATTGTTATTCGCAATTACAAATTGTGGCCCCTCACCTCGTTCTTCTTTTTCCTTGTCTTTTTTTTTTTTTTTTTTACTTGTTCGCCTCCGAAGACTTTCAGATATCATTCAAGCCGCGCGCGCCGCCAACTCTGCCACGCACTAATCCACCGACACGCTTCGCTGGATTGAACTGCGGCTAGTCTTCTCCCGACCTATGGCCTTGTAAGCAGTTGTCACAACACTAGTTATTCATTTGAAGCATGCAAAAAAAATAATTAAAGAGGGGGGAGGGAGAGCTTTCTAGATACTCGTCTTCCTCAAAAAACCATGCAACTCGCATTCTTCAAATACTTAGTTTTGTACACTCCACAAAGTTTGAAGCGCCTGTTTTTCCGCAATGCACTTAGGAGCCATCTACGGGGAAATAGCAGCAAACTACGGAGCGAGCTTGGTGAATGGAAAGGCCGATTATATTGTCACGGTGATAAATGAAATGATTTAATATACAAGAGGGATGGGAAGCATTTGAAAAGTGGCAGTTGTCAGGATGTCTTCACTTCTACCTCCTCACTTCCTGATCTGTCCGGAGCCACCGAACTTCTTCTTCCTTCATGACATTACCCCCCTCCGGGTGAAAGCGGCGTCTCGCCGTTTGGTGGTAGTAGGTATGGTTTTAGTCTTGTTATATGGACGGTGTTGGCTGAAGATTGGCGTGAGTTTTGTGGTGGTTGTACGGGCTGAACAAGGTAGGTGAGGTCACTTCTTCGGGCGAGGACGCGGTATGGCCCGGAGTAGCGTGGAAGTAATTTTTGTGCCAGGCCCACATGTCTCTTAGGTGTCCATACCAGGACAAGGTCGCCCGGGGAATAGTAGGCAGACCTGTGGGATTCGTTGTATCGAACAGATTGGTGTTGTTGTGAGTCCAGAGTTCGAAGGCGTGCAAGTTGACGCGCTTCTTCGGCTCGACATATGGCTTGTGTGGTGTGGTCGGTGAGTTCGGCATTAGTTGGAACTGGAAGAAGAGTGTCAATGATCAAATTTGGTTCCCGAGAGAAGAGTAGATAATATGGTGAAAATCCTGTTGTGTCATGGCGGGACGAATTATAGGCGAATGTGATGAAAGGAAGAACGGAATCCCAGTTACGATGGTCTGCGGAAATATACATAGCGAGCATATCTGCCAATGTCCTATTAATGCGTTCGACAAGTCCGTTAGTTTGTGGATGGTATGCCGTAGTTTTCTTGTGAACGACAGAACAGAGGTTCAATATTTCGGCAACAATTCGGGACACAAAGGGGCGGCCACGGTCAGATAGAAGTTGTCGAGGGGCACCGTATTTCAGAATTACTTCCTCTAAAATAAATTGCGCTACATCCACGGCTGTACTGCTGTACAATGGCTTGGTGATTGCATAGCGGGTAGCGTAGTCAATGGCAACCGCTATCCAGCGATTGTCCAGCGAGGAAGTTGGGAACGGACCAAGAAGGTCAATTCCTACTCGGTCAAACGGGGAAGCTGGGGGAGTGAGTGGGTGTAGAAGGCCAGCGGGTCGTAAGGGTGGAGTTTTGCGGCGCTGGCAGGAGTCACAGGATGAGATGTAACGTTTGACGGTCCTGTACATGTCGGGCCAGTAAAATCGCTGCTTTACGCGTGCGTAAGTTCGAAGGACACCCATATGACCGGCGGATGGTGCGTCGTGGAGTTCACCGAGAACCGTACTTTGTAGGTGTTTTGGAATTACCAAAAGTAAAGATGGACCTTCTTGTCGAAAGTTGTGTCTATAAAGTATATGGTTCTGGATCGTGTAATATCTGGATGATGGCGAGTTGGCATCGGTGGTCACTGCTTCTATGATTTTTTTCAGAAAGAGGTCACGGCGTTGTTCGTCCGCGATGTTAGGCCAATGAGAGACGTGAAGAATAGGAATATCCGAGTTGTCAGCGGTTTGGTCAACAGGGCCTACGGGATGACGAGATAGGCAGTCAGCATCGCGATGAAGTTTTCCGGACTTGTAGATGACTTTGAAATCATATTCCTGGAGACGTAAGGCCCAGCGTCCAAGGCGGCCGATGGGATCTCTCAAGGAGGAGAGCCAGCAGAGGGCATGATGATCAGTGATCACAGAGAACTGCCTGCCAAATAAGTATGGGCGAAATTTTGCGATCGACCATACGACCGCAAGGCACTCACGCTCGGTTATTGTGTAATTTTGCTCTGCTGGGGAAAGAGTACGGCTGGCGTAAGCTATTATGCACTCCTGTCCCGACTGCTGCTGGGCTAGTATAGCTCCGATGCCATGACCACTGGCATCCGTGCGCAGTTCAGTTGGAGCAGAGTCATCGAAGTGCCCCAAAATGGGACTGGTGGTTAAAGCGTCCTTTAAACGAGTAAAAGCGACGTCCTGTTCTGTTTTCCATAGGAAGGGCTGGTTCTTCTTGAGGAGTTGCGTCAAAGGATGAGCAATGTGGGCGAATTGGTAGATGAAGCGTCGAAAGTATGAGCACAGTCCAAGGAAGCTTCGGACATCCTTTGGAGACTGTGGTGTGGGAAATTCCTGGACTGCCTTTGTCTTATCTGGATCTGGTTGGATGCCGTGCATGTTGACTAGGTGACCCAAAATTTTGAGTTCGGAGGCAGCGAAATGACATTTTGACGAATTTAGCTGAAGATTTGCTTGCTTGAAAATGTTCAAGACGTGATCTAGGCGCTCGAGATGAGATGAGAAGGAGTCAGAAAAAATGATCACATCGTCCAAGTAACATAGACAAGTTGTCCACCTTAGGGGTTTGAGAAGTCGGTCTATCATTCTTTCAAAAGTGGCCGGGGCGTTGCACAACCCAAAGGGCATGACTTTAAACTCGTAAAGCCCGTCTGGCGTGATGAAAGCCGTTTTTTCTCTGTCTGAGTCGTCCACGCTGATTTGCCAGTATCCGGACCGAAGGTCGATAGTGGAGAAGTAGTTTGCACTATGTAGGGAGTCCAAGGTATCATCAATTCGAGGTAATGGATACACATCTCTTTTTGTGATCTTGTTTAGCTGACGATAGTCTACACAGAAACGCCAGGACCCGTCTTTCTTTTTAACTAAAATGACTGGGGATGACCAAGGACTTGAGGATGGTTGTACAATGTCTTGTGCAATCATTTTATCGACCTCTGTTTGGATGATTCGCCGTTCACTGCGGGAAACGCGGTAAGGGCTCCGATGTAGAGGTGGATGTGTTCCGGTGTTAATCTGGTGTTTAATGGCCGTCGTTCGTCCTAGAGGGCGACTTCCCAAATCGAAAACGTCGCGGTATCTGAGCAAAAGGTTTTGTATCTGATGTTTCCGTGTGGTATCCAGTCCAGAGTCAATCATAGCCGTTATTTTGTTAAGGTCGGAGATTGGTGGCGAACCTGGGCGATCATGGTGCTGATCCACTGCATTAACAGATAGTGTTCCGGAGAACAACGGCGATGTGATGGCAAGAGAAGTTCCACTTGCAAGAAGTTGTGGGTTCTGGGAAATGTTAACGACCCAGAGGGAAGTGGAACCATTGAGGACGGAAACGATGGAGTGGGCCACACTGAGTTGCTTGGTGAATAATACGTCCATACTTGGAGACACTATATAATCTCCGTCCACAAGAGGGCTATTTGATGACACCTTAACGGGAACCGCTAGAAGAGGTGGAATTCGGCATGTTTCGACTGAACATAGCTTTAAAACTACCGGCTGGGGCTCGCCTGGGGATGATACGTCGAGTTCAATATTTTCTGTGGCGCAGTCAATGAGAGCGGCGTGGGCGGAGAGAAAATCCCATCCGAGAATCAAAGCGTGGGGACAAGTTTGAATGACGGTGAAAAGGACGAATGTTTTCTTGTCTTCTAGGGCAATACGTGCACCGCACATGCCAAGAGAAGATATGAGATGACCATCTGCGCCGCGTAGAGATGTAGAGTCTGGCGGCGTTAAGACTTTATGAAGTCTTTGTCGTAGATCCTCTCTCATTATAGAAATAGCAGCACCGGTGTCGATGAGAGCATATATGGCAATTCCGTCGATAGATACACGAAGCTGATTATGAACTGTTAAGGAGTGTTTGTTGAGAGGGTTTCGGGTCAATGACATCGATGCAGCCTTACCTCGAAAAGCTGCATTGGTTAGTTTTCCGATGCTGCGTGGTCACGGGTCGGCGACATGTAGCGGCGGTGCGCGGGGGACAATGACTGGCGGCGGAGTGGGGACGGAGAACGGCAGTTGCGGGAGGCCATAGTGTATTGGTTGTCGTCTGAACGTGTTGAACCTGGACGGCCACGGAATCGGCCGTCAAAGGAGGGACGATAACCATTCGACTCGGATGATCGGAGGCCGTTGCTCGACCGGTTTCGACAGTAGCGTTGGATATGACCCACGCCGCTGCAATGGAAGCATATAGGTCGATTATCAGGGGTCCTCCAGGCTGCGGGGTCACGTCGGTACGAGAAGTTGCCAGGGGGAGGGGAGTTAGGAGTCTGGTGGACAAGAGGGAAGCGGCGCCCGGTTGTGTATGTCGGTGCGTGAAACTTATTCATTTCTTCTCTTACAATAGCTTGCACAGTTGATATGGGCACGGCGGGTTCCGGTTCAGCAGGTGCATGTAGAGAACTGGAAGGCGACATTGCTTCAAGTTCACGTCGGACGATTTTTGCTATATGATGACTCTGAGAAGTTGGGTCCTCACATGATGATGTTGGTGCTGTGTTCGGGAGGCGGATGAAATTCGCTGTGATGCGACGTTTTTTCGCCTCTTCGAATCGACGGCACTCCTTGATAACTGCATCTGCTGTTGCGCAATCCTTGAAAACTAAAAGTTGAAATGCATCATCTGCAATGCCTTTCAAGATGTGAGGCACTCTTTCAGAGTCAGGCATGTTGGGGTCAGCTTTTTGGCAGAGCGAAAGGATGTCTTGGATGTACGCTATGTATGATTCTGTGGGTGTCTGCACGCGCGAAGCAAGCTTCCGCTTAGCCGAGAGCTTTCGTCCGATCGGGTCGCCAAAAAGGTGTTGGAGTTGTTCTTTGCACGTGTCCCACGAGGTGATGCCTTCTTCATGCGTTAAAAACCAGGTTCGGGCTGTATCTTTGAGGTAAAAAATCACGTTGGCGAGCATGATGGTTGGGTCCCACCGGTTGTGCGTGCTGATGCGCTCATAAAGTAGTAGCCATTCCTCGACATCTTGCTCACCGGATCCGCTGAAGTTTCCTGGGTCACGCGGTTTTGAGAGTACAAGGGCCGGTGATGGCGAAGGAGGAGTTTCCTCGGGTGGGGTGTTCGACGTAGACATCTGGACTGAAGTCGGTAGCTGTCGGTTCCGGAGTTCCAGTGTGGTGTAGAAGAGGTCAGGGGGATGGCTTCGCACCTCCACCAAAATGTCACGGTGAGAAATGAAATGATTTAATATACAAGAGGGATGGGAAGCATTTGAAAAGTGGCAGTTGTCAGGATGTCTTCACTTCTACCTCCTCACTTCCTGATCTGTCCGGAGCCACCGAACTTCTTCTTCCTTCATGACAATATGTTTAGACATAAAAACAGTCAGTGCTATGACAGTGGTCGTGACGTTTCACCATGTTCAGGGTCACAACGCAGACTGATTTTAGGTACAACCATATTACCAGCCTTTTCATGCACCGAGATCGCTTCCTAGATTGCATGGATTCAATTCTAGCAACTGCGTGCGTGCGTGCGTGCGTGCGTGCGTGTTTGTGTGTGTGTGTGTGTGTGTGTGTGTGTGTGTGTGTGTGTGTGTGTGTGTTCATGAAACGGAAAGACATTATGATTCTTAGACTTCATGTGCCGACAAAGTTCTCATCTTCAAATTTACTTTTTGAAGTAACCAATTATTATTTTTTCGACAGTCGTAACAACACCCTAATTATCGACTAATCAATCGTCACCACGAAACAGCCAAATCGCTTCGTTTTTTTTTTCTTTTTTTGTCTCCTTTTTTGCATTTTTTTGTTCCGAAACGCAAAGCGGTGGATGGCCTAAGCTTAAATCACGCAGATTTATCGACGCCAATTTGACGGAAAGGCGAGGGCAGACAGCAGCAGAGACTCAGCCGAGACGCGAGGACCAAATTCGAGGATAAAATACTCATTTCCGCTGATACATTTCCTCCGACGTCTTGCACGCCGCGAAATCTTAAACGTTTATCCAAGCCCACGCTGAGCGCGGCTCAACGTGCCGCGGAACGGGGGACTTGAAGACCGTTCCCGGAAAATATGGCTGGATTAGAACATTCAACCCTGGCGCTGCGCTTTCTCCTATTTTGTTTTATTACAATTTTAAATTTTTACGTGTAATACCTCTTTTTTTCTTAATGGCTCCGAAATTTCATCTGGAGTTCTCATCCACTTTCATATGACGCTAAAGAAAGAAAGAAAAAAAAACACACTGTGCCCGTTCTTTTAGTGCTGACGGACGCCCCCCCCCCCCCCCCCCCCCCCCCGCTTTTTTATTTTTAACTCTAGGTTCCGAATGAAAACTTGGCCTAAGCATTAATCTAAGGAGAAAAAATCACCTTTTGTTTATTTTCTTACACAAGCTGTGCTTCGAGGAAGTCGCTTCTACCAGGCTTTATTTGATTTTTTTCGGGCTTCCTCTTTTGAGTCACATGCGCCCTATTTCGTTTTTGTTCTTGCACTGCGCAACATTGAAGTATAACGAAAGAGAAATGCATAGCCTCTTCATCGGACTTCCCTTTCTTGCCGACACTTTAAAAACGTCCGAGAATTTAGTTTGCTCGAATCGAATGATAGTTTGTATGTGAGGCGTCGCTTAGGAAAGCCAACATGATGATAATAATTACCTGGGCTCGGTTAGGATTACGAAATTAAAAAAAAAAAATTGCTAAGTAAGCACTAAGTGTTTTCTTTCTTTTTTTTTTTCTTGCCCAGAGACAAGTTTCCAGTCTGCGTTTTTAACTAATCTTATCATTTTTGGTATTGCCAACAAAAATAATTTGAACAGATGGGAAGAGTTGAAGCCATTTCCCCAGAAACGTTATGACGATTCGTCTTGCTCAAAGCTCTCGCAAAAGTTTTAATCCAAACTCGGCTTTCTATTCTGCCTTTCCTTCGATACTTTGTAATAAATGACGTAAACGCCCGTAGCTCAAATTGTTATTTTTATTTCGTGCAATACATGTGCTGTAATTTAAATAATATAGGCATAAATTATGACGTCACACGTGACCTTCTACGATGTCACTAGACCGTTAATTGATCAATTTCAATATTTTCTACCTTTAAACTTTCTTTTTTCTGTGTAAATTCTTTATTCTCTATAAAATTCACGTTCAGTTCTATTCCGGGTAAGTTTTTCAACTGACACATCTGCTTAAAATATGTAGTTTTGCCGGGAATAATATAAATATTTAGTCAAGAATAATATTATAGAGAAAATGAGAATCAGAATCCATAGTTCCATCATTTCTTCCTAAAGTTTGCGGACGAAAATCTGCCTAGCCGAACCTTCTTATAACAAACTACAGAACACTTTAATAAAGCCCCGCTAGTATGAAACACAAAACTAAAAATAACGTATAGAAAAACATAAACGAGCTAAGCATTTCGTCTACTTTATATTGAGTAAAGCCCCATACGGTTTTTTTTTTCTTACGAATAAAGCAATGTTCGCCCTTATCTCAGCGACCGTGCAGGCTACAGGAATTGTAAGTAAATAAAATAAATAAATAAACTATTGTAAGCCAGAATAAACCGTGGAAACAAGACGTTTAAATAAACAAAAACGCAAGAAAAGTTTAGGGTTGAAACAAAATTTAACTAACAGCAAGTTGATCCAACTTCTCCCTGAGGAAAGGTAACGCTCATTCTTAAAGGTGTTGTTCAACTTAACGAGAAAAAAGCGGACGACGCAGTGTACTGAAGCTTTAAGATATAGCAAAAGAAGATTTCGTTCTTTCATTACGGAAGGCCAGTTTATCCTAATTATGGCTTTTCAAAAACCATAGCTGCTGTTACGCATTGTTCTTTAAACAGGTTAACATTCATTTAACCTTTCATTTTGTGAATAAGTAAAAACCGCAGTGGTCGTATTCATTGTATTGAATATGAACGTTTCATGGAAATTTTATGATTCCTGTAACCCCGTCGCATTGTTGTTTTCGGGTACTTAACCTTATTTGGGGAATTAAGCTTCACAAGTTCAATTAAAAATGTGCATGGATTAAACATTTTTCCGACGTCTACCACAATCCAGCGCATCTGAAGCATGCAAACTATGAAGCATATTTCGCAGATCAAAACCACTTTTGCGCACCATAACACAGCCTTCGCGTTCGAAAAGTGTCTGCGTTCGAAAAGTGTCTGAATGACTGGTATCATTTCTGATTTCTAGTCGTGGAAGCAAATATAGTACGCTCAATGTTCCACATTACATGTTCAGCATGTATGTAGTACGTTGCATGTAGTAGATTACATGTATTTAGTTTTATTCCTATCACTTTGGTTTAATTTCCTAATGAAAATCATACTAAGATCTAAACGCAAATCGGGTTTTTTGTTTTTTGTTTTTTGTCTAAATAAGCGAGATATATATATAAGGTTTATTCCGTTAGAGGGAACCTGAAGCGGTTCTCAAATTCGAAAAACTGATAGCTTGAATGCAGACAAACCAATCTCATGTGTATAGAAGTTTTCTATACAATATTCGTCAACTCGATGTCACAAAAAATAAACAATCTTGCCGTGGCTATCTGCCGACCGCATAGAGAACCGGAGGAACTAGTAAAACTAGCAAAAGTTACGTCATTGGTTGTGTCACGTGACCTTAGAAGTGCCGACGATGATGTCTGCACGCCTTAAACAGATACGCAAATAGATACGCCGCACACTTTGCAGCAATTACATTTTTTTTTTTATAATGACAGTTTACGACTGATTTTGGTACCAATGAGGAGGCATTTAAATTTAAATGCTTTTTATATGAAACATCAAATTAGAGCCAGTGGGAGGGCAACGAGATGCTTAAACTATATAAAATTATTCTAACGTGAAGCTTGATTTACCTGTCTGAATATTACAGTGACATACATTCACCGTTGCAAGTAGAATTCGATTGGCCACAGTTGTCTTCAGTGCTTTCAATTTGTGTGTGTTTTCGTTTTTTTCTAGTCGAGTTCATTACACGAAAAGAATGAACATTTGGGTTGCTTAGACATTTTGGTTTTCGAATAACTTTTTTTTTGCTTTAGTTGGTTTCATTCTTTTAATCTTAATTTTGAATGTATAAAAAAAAAATCGAACGGCGAAGGCAGAGCCTAAAGTGTTTCCGTCTGGCAAAGTGCTTTTAAGACGCACCCCAAATTTCGTGCTTGGCTGAGCAGAACATTTTTTTTTTCGGTTAGTTTGCGTTTTCTTTTTTTTTCTACGCTCAATGGAGTTTCTTTAAGAAAAACATGGTTAATTAAAATTCGCAAAAAAATGCAGATCTAGTGAGAGTCGCCGAGAATTTGCTTTTGCCAAGTCCTATTATTCGGCTAATATTTAAACGCTGGGATGACGTCGGGAAGCTCTTTTTTAATTTTTACTAGCTTTCTTTTTAAATTTCTAGAAGCGTGGAAAAAGACAGTGTAAAAGAAGAACACAACTACGCGAGCTTCTTTAGTGACGTTCATACTTAAAATGTGAATTTGAGTTTAATTAGATGTATTTGTTTAGAGCACAAGAGTAGCTTTCAACGTCAATAAATGACTGGCCCCGAAGAAACATTTTACGAATCTCTCAAAGTAGCAATTTAAGACAAAGCATAAATTCAACCTGCTACTTTTTAGTAGCAGGCTGAAAACACGCTTATACATAAAAAAAAGTCAATTTGCGCTATGAGACTCAATCCTCGTTCACAGAGTTGCGTTGCGCTGCGCTGAGTCGTGCAGCACAGCGTCTCCCCATTGGCTCGTCGTAAGGGTAACCATAGCAACAGCTCCACGCTAGCAGTCTTAACGCAGTCATGCGCTACAGAGTGAACGAACCTTAAGCCTTATGTTTCACGTGGTTGCCTCATACTCAATGTCCTAGCGCACTCTGTTTTTTGTTTTTTTCTAGGCCCAAACATAAATTCAATCTCTTCATTTGCGAAGACCCTTCATAGAGTGCAGCGATTGGCTTTTCCAAATGGTTTAAGCGAAAGCAGATTCAATACATTTTCTGTTAGAGTGTACTGAGCGAATGAAGACTCTATAATCGGGAACACGTTGCGCCGCCTGGGCTAGCTCTTCCAAGTACCGTGCTAATTCTAACGTCTAGCAGTAAACGAAGGGTAGGCATGCGAGTAGGCGGTTCCGGTAGCAGTCACTATTATGGTGCCAAAGGTGACAAAGGTTACGATTACGTGGCAGTGCTATGCTTGTTGGGCACTGGGGAATCTTCAAGAAACAAAACCGCAACGTTCAGACACAGTGAATGGAGAACGCTAAACATGGTGAGCCAGACGATGGCTGGCTCGTCTATCCGGGAATGAAAAACAGGTTTATCCACTTCACAAATACAGATAGCTCAAACTTTTGCGTATGCAACGTTTCGCATGCTGCCGCCAAGACTGCCATGTATGAAAATTAGTTAAGTGTACCAAATTTTTATTTATTTATTTATTGAACGTACGCTCAGGACCAGAAGGCATTACAGAGGGGGAAAGCACATACATGAAACAAACAAGGTAAAATGTTGGCAAGTCAACAATATTAAATAAAGAACAAACCAAAAAAAAACAACAGGTCATGGGTCACTGCTAAAATAGTTAGTGATGGAATTTCTAAGTAAGTTAGAATCAGTTATAGTAGCGATCAAGCCGAGAAGGTGGCTCCATTCCTCGGCTGTGCGGGGTAACATAGAAGATTGAAATGTTGTGGTAAGTGAACTGGCAACTCAAACTTCGTGCTGAACGTAAAGACGGGATCAAATGTAAAATGTAAAAGGGGGGAGTAATTATCTGACTGGCGTAAAAGAGGACTATGAGAATACATCTTATGAAATAGACATTCTACTATTAAATGCCTACTAATGCACAATATTTATTTAAGCATCTATTAATTTCAAGTGCCTAGGAACAATCTGCACTGGTGGTCGGAAACTGGGAGGTGCTGCAAGTTTATAAAGATAAATATTACAATAAACACTAGAACCTAAATATGTAACCATACACGATTCTTATGAGTTGTAAGCGCCGTTTTCGAACTACAAAAAATTATGATGAAAGCATTCTCTGAAGAGACGTGAATATGATTAAAATGACTTTCTGCTCAAACACAGCCAGAGTTCAGCGAGTTCACAAAAACACGTGCGAAAATTCTTCTATGTCTCCTAGGATTATGTTCCCTTCATGTCGAGAAACCATAAAGGACATAAAAAAAATATCTGATACAACTTGAGTTTCAGGGTAAAAGGGTCATCGTTCACACGCCGACAGACTATACTTCGTTTCAGCTTCGGTCCGAGCGCGGCCGATGTTATGAGCCGAAGAGCCAATCAAACAGTGCAAAAAGCGCAGCGTCATGGTGTGCTCTCTGCGCTTGATAGGACTAGCCGGCGGAGGAGCGCGCACAGAGAAACGGCGAATACCGGCTGGTCCTATCAACTGCAGAGAGCACGCCATGACGTTGTGCCTCTTTCGCTGTTTCGGATTAGCCCTTCGGCTCATAACATCGGCCGCGCTCGGACCGAAGCTGAAACGAAGTATAGTCGTCTGCTAAAAGTGCTCTTAATATTACCTCCCTCTTCCACGTGTTTTATCAAGGGTAAGTCGATGTAAGCAGTTTGTAACCGTACAAGAGACATCCGGGAAGTTACACCCGATACGCGTCCCATCTAAAAACTAAATAGAACACGCGGTGCCCGTTAGCAATTACTTTCTCCATATGGGATTTAAAAGAAAAAAAAACAAGCAGAAAAAAACCAAGGAAGTGCTAGAACCGCCTGACTAATGCTTAGTTAGTAAGATAAACCCTAAAGTAAATGGCATGATGTCAGTGTAAACGGTTTGTGCTTGTTCCTTTTTTTTTTTTTTTTTTGCTTTGTTCGCGTTATGTTTTATGGGAATTCCCGCTTATTAAAAGCAAGTGCATTTACCACAAAAGATACGCTCATAAACACCCAGAAACGCAAGACAATTGACCTTGCAGGAGCACTAAAAACAACGTACGTACAGCGCTCAGCAAACTCATACGGAACCGTGCGAACGGTGTCTTTATCACGGGAGCGCTATCCATGATGGCGCCCGAAGGATCCTCTTCGTGGCGTTGTGCTCATTGGAAAAGTCAGGGGTTCTTATCTCGTGAAGCTTAATTTCAGTAATTTCATTTAATAAACCATACGTGTTAAAACACGAGAAAGAGTGGTAAAAGGGGCGGGGGGTGGGAGAGCACAAGAAAAACACATAAAGGACTACTGCACACATACATACGAGAAACAAATTTCGATAATTAAAAATAAAAAAATATTCATAAAACAAAAAAAAAAACAAGGAATTCTTGGAAATATATTTTGTTTTGAATAAAACGCCATAATATACATTGCAGTAATCCACCAGCAAGTGTGAAGGCAAGGTCCGAAGCAACAAAGAGGTCTGATGCGGCGAGCCATCCGAACCTCCTGTTGTGGCAGTTGGAGATTCTGCGGTCTAGCAGAATCCTAATTGCTTAATTAGAACAGCTTTGGCTCCGCACTGCCTTCCTTCTGCCAAAGAAGCCTTCTATATTTTTTTTCCCGAATCGCTAAGGGCCCTGGAGCCAAACTAGGGTTCATTCGCCGTGACTCGCACACAGTGCGTGTTTTATTTACGCCGAATTTTTTGCGCCGCTTTTGTATCGTGTCGGGAAAAGAGGAAGCCCAGGTCACCAATATGTCCGAGGTAAGTGTTCCCGAGCGATCCATCTGTGGGATTAATGCCAGAACACTTTTTTTATATATGTTGCGTTCTAAGTACAAGTGTAGTGACTAAGAATTTTTTTTTTTAATCTATTGGGCCTGGCGAGCCTAGTTCGAGCATCTTATTAACGCTCTGCAGCAATCGGATGTCGCCGTAAGCAGGTGAAAACACCCGAGAACAAATCGCAAAGCAAAATGCGTAAACCTAAGAAGACATCCCTGTTTTTAGAGCGCAGCTCTTAGGCGCCCGTTTCCGGCTTGAGCGGCGTCGCCGTCGCCGTCGCTGTCAACGTCGCCGTCGGCGTAACCAAGGTCACCCCAAGGTCACGTGACCCCCAAGGTCATATGACCCCTCCCAAGGTCACCCCAAAATCACGTGACCCCTCCTAAGAACACCCCAAGGTTACGTGACCCCTCGCAAGGTCACGTGACCCCCCAGGTCACGTGACCCCTCCCAAGGTCACGTGACCACCCCAGGTCGCGTGACCTCATGGGGTCACGTGATTCGGCGGCTATGATTGTCCGGCGCCAATCGCGGCCGCCAAATTTCTCGCCGTCGCTTTCGCTAAGCGTCCAGCTTAGGGCCGCAGGTCACATGACCCCACCCAAGGTCACGTGACCCCCCGAGATCACGTGGCCCCCTCCCGAGGTCACGTGACCCCTCCTCCCCCCGAAGTCATGCGACACCACCCCCCCCCCCCCCTTCCGAGGTTACGTGACCCCCTCCCCTCCGAGGTCAGGTGACCCCCCCCCGGAGCATATTAAAGAATGAGGGGAGGAGGAGGAGAAGGAGGAGGAGGAGGAGGGGTCTACCCTCCCCTCAGTACCCTTTCCTCCTTCTCCTCAAGAGCTGCGCTCCAATTCGGCGTTACAGGGATTTGTAAACGGCTTTCACTTTTTTAGATTGTCAGTAAATCAGTCAGTGAATCAGCCGGTGTCAGTCAGAGTCAGTCAGTTTCAGCCAAATAGGAACGCACGTCATAATACCTAATAACACAGCACTACATATAGAGAAGCATTTAAGTTAAATCGATGTTTAGGAAGCTGCCAGGACTTTTCCGACGTTTCGAAGGGCGTGCGCAATATTTGTTTATCCGCTGTAGATGGTCCCTTTTTATGAATAAGTATAAATGGCATAAGACCTAAAGAATTCTAAGTACTTTACAAAGCCGATATCTTTACTCTTTTTTTTTTCCACGACGAAATAATATAAGTTCTGTGCAAATTCTTAAAGATCCATCAAAGGGTACTCGGTCAAGTTCGTTATGGCGATAACACTAGTTTTTACTCCGTAACTTTTCCACTTAGAAAAAATTAAAGTCAGAATTTTTTTTTTATTTACCTTCATTTCTTTTCGGGAGGGTTGCCATATGTTGTTTTTCGTTTTTCTTCGTGTTCCTTTCTAAATTAATATAAAACGCCGTGTTTCAAATTATCTTATTATGTCTTTTCATAGTTCACCGACTCCTAACGAAAACGTCTTAAAGTGCGTCACATGAAAAAAAGAAGAAAAAAAAAGCAAGCAGCTAAGATTTCTACACATAACCGCCAAAACAAAAATATTCAGAAAAACGAACGAACTACCACAGTGCGAAGATATCTTACTACACACGCTATCATCACCCATTCAAATAAAAAGAAAATGTATTTTTGTGAAGCAATATAAGAATCCGAATGCATCCTTCGATTCTCAAGGTAAAAAAAAAAAAAAAAAAACATATCGAGCAACCGCTACGTTTATTATTCACCGCCCACCTTCAGGCCGAAACCAAACCCTTCTTGAAATTAACTCTCAAGTAGAAGAAAAGTTACGTGATATAATAAATAAAAACACGGTAAAGATGGCCTACCAGCCATGATGGTAAATAAGTGAAGCGGTCCATTATCAACACTCACGGGGGAGTCGACGAGCCGAGGCAGACGTTTTCGTGTCGGTGCCCTCAAAGGTAGCCCCTGCGGCTTCCAAATGGTTGGAATCCATCAGCCAGTGCCAATCAAGTAAACGCAGCTTTTTTTCCCTCTTCTGCCGAGATTAATATATGAACCAAAAACCCGAAGGAAAAATATTGGAGCGATCGCGGGAGCACCAGAAGGAAGCTGTTGCAATGTGCTCGAGTCGAGCTGTTTGCTTCGCGGAAGTAACGTATCTTCCCAAGTGTGCTCAAAAATTAAAACTCCTTCCCATGTATTTGGTGTTCCATGATTTCCACTGGTTTCTACTTCGACGTGAACTTTTGAGGACTTTAAATATTTATCGACCATTTTCTTGGGAGATACCGATAAACCCCGAGCCGTCCTTGCTTAAAAGAAACGGTGCTTCACGAGAAGTAAATAATTATATAGAACTTTATTTTGTGTTTACCACCCTCCACCCCACTCCCCTTTTTTTTATGATGTGGTTAAGGCTGATTCTTACTTCCAAAGAGCTCCAAGTTACCTTATTTCCTTCTCCTATCAGTACAAAGACTTTATTTCAAAGTATTTGGGCTACATTTCTGGAGGACGGGAAACCACACTCTCGTGTCCTGTTCTCTTCATCATCCCCATAAACCCCGAATTTTAGTCTGACACCAAAAATGTATAGCGAAAGACACCGAATTGGTAAAAAATATTCCCCCCTCTCTCACCCCCCCCCCCCAAAAAAAAAAAAAATAAACACCTTAAATTTTACATAAACCATTTAGTCCAGAAAACACAGAACCAAACTTACGAACTATATACATGTTTCCATACATATACAAAAAAAAAACAGTCTCATTTTTAAAGTTTTCAACGGTGTGGTGCGAACATACCAAATTAAGCTACGGAAACTGCGCGGTACGCACACGCCAACAAGGCCGCCATCGAAATGACGAGGACAAACGTATTGCTGGAATGGTGGTTTAAGGCCTCTCAAGCAATGTCCCGACGCGCGATGAAGACCTGATACAGGTTCGTAATCTTGCCGCTTCCGCGAGCGAAAAAAAAAAAAAAATCGGCCGTCAAAGGCGTCACTGCATATCACGTAGAAGGCTGTAGGTTTGGTGCGATCAGCTCAAAAGACAAATCCGAACTACCCCGAGCGACGAAAAACGCTGAAGCTCGGCAAAAACAAAAACCGTCACACGCGTCCGTCTCGGCGTCTGTCAATCCGTGCGGGCCTCGCGCTCGTTGTCAGACGCTGTTGGACGCGCTGGAGGAGACGCTTACGTAAGCACGACGGCTCTACCTGAATTCATTAGCGATGACGCTTGAGCATGAAAGGTGGAGCCCTCGTCGTCTAAGCGCTGCAAAAGGTCCATTCAAGTAGGAGCGTTTTTCTCACGCTTCCTGCCGTTACGTTAAAGATCACCGTCACACCCGCGCTTCGCTTTACACGAAGAAGGAATGTCCCGGTGATTATCAAGGTAAGCAGACGGTACGTTTTCGTAACATAGCGCAACGTAAGAAAACGGGTTGTGTAAACCAAACTCCACTAACGCGGCTCAGTTGTTTTTTGTTTTTTTTTTAGTTATTTTAACAGAACTTTTTTATTTATTGTTGTTCCTGCAAATAAACGGAAGCAACAGAAATTCGCTTCTTGCTTTCTCGCATTGGGTCTCTGAAAAGGCAAGTGATCCACGCAGTGGACAATGCGCCGAAACACTGAGAGAGAGGATGAGACGTGAGCGCGTGCGGAGTTCAGAACGCCGAGCTCATGGTTGGAACGATTACACCAGGAAATACACGCAAGTCTATGAGAGAAACCCACAAAAGTAAGGATATTGAAGCATACACGCTGTGCTTGGAAACGAGTATTTTATGGTGTGCTGCGATCCTTATGTCGGGTGTTTGGAGATCGAATTGGTGTTTGTCTAACTATCGAACGCCGATTAAAAATATCAAACGTACCGGACCACCCATGGCTAAGCTGGCAAGCTTGCTCTCGTAGAGGAGTAAACAAAGAAACTTACCGTCAATGAGACCGTCCTCCGGCAAGCCCAGAAGTTGATGAATGACAAAGAAACTCCATTTCGGCAGCGGCTTTCCGGTAGTGAGCGAATTCCGCGTAGCAAAGCCATCGAGCTTGTCGTCTGCTAAATCAAACTCAACGAAACCGCTACCGACTCCGCGGTAACTCTAGGTAGCTCTCGCCTCCTTGAGTTGCACTACATTTCTAGCTTAGCGGAGTCACTCTCGACCACAAGACATTTATTTATAAGAACTGTGAGGGATGTCAGTTTTAATGTTTGTACACATGCTATTTGACAGACTCCCCGAAAAGCAGCCAAAAAGTTTCAGGGTCGACAACAGCTTAGAAAGCGGGGAAACGGCACTTTTTGTCGTTTTTCCCATAGAGTTTGGTGACGTCAATCAATGGCCGCCGGTGGCGACACTTGGCCCCAGCTGCCGAGGCCGCGGTCCGCGGTCCAGCCTACAACAATAGAGGTCAGTGTCATAGCTCAAGTTACAGCTGCCTTTGTCTCCACCACCATCGCCTCCTATATTCGCGACTCCAGCAAAACGGACGCCATCAGGCGGGAAAACCGGGAACCAGCCGGTCCAGGTCGCTCCGCGCCCCTCCGCGTCTCTGGTGGCTTTCGCGGACACGTGTTGTCGGCGCGGTGGCGAACAATGTAATTTGACGAAGGTCCGAATATTTCTTAAGTTTGCCTGAGCGATCATTAGTGTGGTGAAGCCTAAGTAGATTGTTTTCTTCTATTACGTGTTTGAACGCCCGTTTACTCCACAGCACACGGTCGCGTGCTTTCGATTTCTTGGATGGGGAGGAATCACGGAAAAACTTTTTTGATTTCTTGTCTATCTCGAATCACATTCAAAGTGTCGACTGCTTGGTAACTGATACTGGAGGGAACATCAATGTTGCAGTCAGGTGAATGGGAAGGTTCGATAGCTGCTTTTCTTGAGTTTGGTTGTGTTCGGTTAGCTTCAAGTTTGAGCCACCCACGCCGGTCGGTGCGTTGGCCATTCATCTTGGCTGCTTTTCGCCGAAAAAGCCTCTGGACCACACTGAAGGAGTTGGGCTGATTTCGCAATTATTTCATTCAGGAAAACTTGCTCGCTGCAAATAATGAATGACGGAAATCATCTGTTTTCAAAAGGTGGGAGACAAGTCTCGCAACGTTAGATGCTGTCACGGCATTTTGACTTATCGCGCCTCCAATATTTATATTACGAGGACGTCGAAGCCAGCAGCAATATACGTCTACATTGGTCAGGTTGACCGGCCACAAAAAAATACTAATTTTCTCCGTTCAGGATTCTAGGCAAAGTTCCATGCAGAGAGGTTCTGCGTGGATCTTCAATGAAGACTCTCTTCAGTTTGTCTCCGTGCTGCTGGCTATAGAACCATTTGGCTAAGTTTAAGTAGTATGTCTCCGTCTGTCAAATATACTTTTATTCAGCATATTTCACTACTATACTAAGCTCATATTTCAACCCGAAGGATATACTAATATCGCTTTAGTGAGACCCCCCCCCCCCCCCCCCCATAGCACGTAATATAATACATAACCCGCTCGTCGAAATGACTTCTCGATTGCGACTAAAACCTGAATTGAAATACGAATATCAGCTGCTTAGTGGGGCGCCGGCGGGTTAACATAGTCCTTGGCTCAAGAAGCGGTTGCTTACTTTTCGTAATTTTCCTGCAGCCTGTGTTGTTGGCCGAGCAGACGACTGGAGCTGTTTCGTAAAAGCGGATACGCACAAAGCTCGATTTCGCGGACAGATAAGTCGCATGGTCGAGGCATGCGAGTTAGCTGAAAAGTTACTCTCTGTGGAACAATTCTATAGTCATCGCCGCTTTCCTTAGATGATCAAAACTGATTAGTATATTACCGTCTCTCCGGAGCCTATAGTTTCGGTTTTGAACGAAATCTCCGAAACGGAAGTTTGACACGAAAAGAACAAGAAAACACCGGCAAAACAAAACTATGCTATGCAAGTTTATGTGCACCTGCTACACTTAACCGTCTCAGTTCAAATACCTATAAAATTGGGCATTAGACAGAGGAAAATCTGTTAAATTGAACGCGCCACCTGTTCAGGCGGCCCGGCCGAGCCGCCGCGACCTGGACTCAGCCGCCATGTTTGTTTGGTGGTGGCGCCCCCTTTAGGTCGCTGGAGTCGCGAATACTGACAAAGCCTCGCAGTTCGCCACGAGAAGCGACCGCCAAAATGGAAAAGGTGCAGCGGCAGACAACGAATGAGAGGAAAGCCACATGACTGGAGCCCCGCTGCGGCGAGACGCCGAAACACACTTCTCCCGAGCGAACAAGTGTGTTTCGGGTCCTTGCCGCTGAAAAAGCTGTGCGCTCACGTTCAGGTTCCCTTAAGGCCCCAAGAAATGGCTCTTTGATGCCCTGTGCGCTACCAGATCCTCGCGCTCCAAATCTGCGACCGGGCACTTTATGACTCCGTCGTCGAACTGCCAGGCTTTCTAAGTATAAAAAAGGCGATGCCACTGCACTCGTCGCACGCATTCCATGGTAAAAGTCAAACGTCGGACGCCGGCGTTCCGCGTTTGAACGCGTTCGAAGAGTGCAATAGAGACAGAGTCTGCCTTAGTCTCCACCGCACTCGTCGAACGCATACAATGCAAAATCCTAAGGCCGGACACCGGCGTTCGGCATCCTAAAGCGTTCGACCAGTACAATGGAAACTAAGGCAGCTAGCTTTAGGTCTACCCATTAATCATTTCAACCGGAGCTCGGCGTTCCGAAGTCGCCGCGTGCTCTAGACTCCTCGGCTTTCTCATCTTCTCAGTGCGTCGATTTTGATAGCCTTTCGAAGTCGCCGAAATGGGGTCGACGCGGCCAGCGGAGCGGCACTTTGTAAAGGCGGCCATATTTGTCGTCGGCATCGTCGACGTGCAAAGGAAGATGAACGACAAAGCCGCGCTCGCGAACGAGATCGAGATCCCGTTGAGCAACACAACGTCAGGTGTCGTGCCAACGTGACAGAAAACAAGACGGCCGTTCGCGAAGTGAACACGAGAAGTCCTCTAGTACGGAGTTTCTACCAGTGTTTTCGCGCTCTTAGGTTCGCCCATAGGTTTTCCCAGACATGTGCAGTGAGGACACATGGGCCGTTTCTATTAAAAAAACGAGCACGGGTATCGCGTCTAGCTCGTTTTTTTTTTCAGTTTAAACAATATTGCGGGCCTCGAATATACATCTTTTATTGTCATATTAAATCAAAGTGCAAAATATTAAAACAGTTTACGAATAAAAACCAAACCGAGAGTGCGTCGTTCGCTTTCACGAATCGCCTGGTGAGCCCCACCTTACGTCATGCTTTACGTCACGCAATTTTTTTTCTCGCACTCTTGGGGTGCCATTACCGGTATGGCATTGTCTGAAACATGCCTGTCAAGTATGGACTGAAACAGATGTGATTAATACCAACAAAAGTTATGCAAAATCAGAACACAATTAACTTATATCACGCACTTTTTTTTTCTTTTTAGGTGGGGGGAGGGGGGGGGGGGGCAAAACAAAGATGTTTTGCGTATTGAGAACGTAAATGCGCTGTGATTTTTCTACAATCAAAATCCACATGCGATTAATTTTCTTTCAAAAAAATATGAAACATATTTTTTCGATATTTGGTTTGTTTGTTTGCACATGCGGTTCAGTCATGTGTATATCATCAAAGAAAACTTTAACATTGTTTTACGTTTCCTTTTACACACGCACACTCCCTCACTCACTCAGCGTTTAAAGGGAACGTTTAGAAACCTATATAAAAACTGCGCACGCAAAGGAGCCTGCGTGGTATATTTTGTAGGCGCTTTCAGCCAGCCCCTTAAGATGTTCGTCATTATCACTAAACTCGCGTCGAGACGAAACAAATGAGCACCTTGCTCGTTACCCAACCGAGACTCATCGAACGACTTTAAAAGAGTTGGGAGGATCAACTCGTTCGAGGACAGTCGCGGGGAACGCAAAGTGGGCCCGGGAATTCCGCAGCCTTTCGAAGAATGCGGCGTGGATCTCCGCCTTCCCGGAGCGTGCCCCGAGTCTTCCAACGAGGGATTAGCGGCGCGTCTGGTCACAACCCTCAGGACTGCTTCTGCAGCGACTCATCCCAGGGCATTTTCCCCCTTCCCGAGTAAACCCAAGACGGAGGGACCGTTCCCCGCGCCGGTCGTCGCGGGGGGTTAAAACCCACCACCGCGTTCGGAAGCACGCGCCGCCGGGCGAGAAAAAAGAAAAGAAAAACAAAGGCAAAAACAAGCAGCGAAGTTCATTTTCGGGACTTCGTCCTTCCTTTCACGAGTCATTCTCTAGCCTCGTCCAAATACATTGATATGATTCCAGTTGAGGACATGGACGCCATTCTTAGACATTCGAATTCGTGGTGTTAATTACTCACTGGGGACGCGCGAGGAATATTTCAACTCCTAAGCATTGTCATATAATTTGACGACGCCACCGAAACGCGAAGGCACCGCGTTATGAAAACGCGCTGCTCTCAGTATACGACAATGCTTCGTAATCGCACAAAGTACGAGCAATGGCTTCCTTCGAGAAACCACTCTCCGACATCACAATCATATTCCCTATTGCCAAACAATACCGCTAATACCAAGCGCTTCACAAAAATAGAAAAAAAAACACTTATCAAAAATTTGTTAGCAGAAGCAACTAGCATGCGTAGAACGATTATGTTTTATTTGGTCAATGCAGGGGACTGCGCAGTAAAAGCTTAGCTTATGCGGGCATATGAACGCTCTACAAACACCACACCGCCATTTTTATTTTGAACAAGCATGAAGTGTATAAGGTACGTCGATTTTTAGGCCGTTTCAATAAAAAGAGTAGGCAGCATGCGCCATCTTCAGAGTGCCTGCGCATGGCAAGTGCTTCTCTCGCTTTCGGAACCGAGAAACAAGAGCATGCTGGGCTGTGGGGATCGCGCCCGAGGCTCGGGATTTGTAAGCATTGTAATACTGAACAGACCGTTTCAATAAGGACCTGCAAATGAGTGCCAATTTGATCGTTTATATGAACACGCTTTGCTTGCTCCCTTTTTAAAGCTAATTAAAAAGATGCGTGTGGTGGGCTCTGAACGTTCCACGCTGATGTGTGCATTTACAAACATTAGAATGATGTAAACACCATTAAACCGCACATTGAACAATACAATTCTCACACTTTCTAGAAACGACACGGAAGGGCTAGTCATTTTGCGGGACAGCCTAAATTATCAAAACATTACGCGATATGATCAATCATAAATCATTCACATAGCATCAAGCGAGCTACATTCATTCGTCCTAAAGCTTCCTATTAATTTGTATTTTAGTTTTCATCTCCCACGCTCAGCGCACGCTTTCATGAAAATAGCAACATCATTTGGCGTTCTTTAAATATTAGGAAATCGGCAGAAGGACAGTGACTAGATTCATCTTGATAAGTTAAAACGACATCGTTCTTTATCCTCGAGCGAATGGTCTTAAGAAAAGTAAAACGAAAACTGAACTATCATAAGTTAAAACTATCGGCTCTCCTTTGCCGTGTTCGGCGCATAGATTTAAGCTATGAACTGGGGCACCATTGAGGCCGCTCTAATGCGTGGTCTTCTATGCGGAACGGTACTAACACAATTAACGCATAGACTAAACTGAGCACGTAGCGTCTCGGCGCTTTTCCGTAAAACACTCACGCTTCACGCATGGCAAAGTTTCCGCCTTCGGTTGGAATGTGCGCCACGTTGTCACGCTTTCCTCGCAAACAACTGGAGTCCCAAACTTCGAACAGAGTCGGGTCATCCGGGCAAGTCAATTAGAGTCTGGAAGCGAGCTTTGTGTTACCGGTGCCTTATTCAAATACTAACTTTGCACCCCATTTTTATCTCCTACACAAACTATCACACGTGTCTGCGTCCAATCACCTTCGGTGAATTCAATAAAAAAAATTTTATATAAAAATTGAATTCCTCATAAGAACGTAACTTACTTACAATGTTACAAGAATGCTTGGCAACGAACAGTATGAAAGGGGGTAGCCAAGGTACCCATGGTTCACCACAATAACGCACGCGCACACACGTACATGCACATGCACAGACACACGCGTAAAAAACAAACAAACAGACGCGCTCTTGCGCGCACTCAAGCACGCATTCACAAGCGCACAGACAGTCACACCACCTTGATGTGGGCACCGCTAACATAGACGCCACGTCACATAGACGCGCATTTTGGGGGCCAATTTGGGGTAAAGGAATGCACTCTTTTGTCAATACACCGTTTCGCTTTAATCCTGAGTGCAGCCGATGCTGCGGTTCGTTGGAGTAAATCGAGTATTGTCAGACGTGCATCCTCACCGTGCTCGTTTTAATTCTGCGTTCGTCATTAGCGGACAAACCAACTGCGTAAAACACTAAAAGGCAGCAGGTTTGATTCCCATTCACTCTGCCTTATAGGTATAGTCGGTGATAGAGGGATGGCTCACGCTGGATAGCTCCATATGATGGAAGCTCCTACCGCTGTCCGTCTCAAAGTAAGATGGAGAGTAGTTATTATAGACAATTCACATTACGAACAATTTTTTTTTTAGGGAAACACACACCCCTACATTGTACCCCGTTCGTCTCAACCACGCCGGAACCCCCGAAGCTTCAACGAGAAGGGACAAGACACCGCGTTGCTCTCGAGTTTACGACATCTCACCACACAAACGGCAGAACGAGAGAAACAAAGGTCCGGCAACCGCAATAGCGCCACGCGTGCAAACTCTCGCGCACGTGCCAACTTCCCACGCGACGCAGTTGTAACCCTCGGAAGCCGAAAGCGAGAGCCCGCAAACGGCGTCGCCACCGACACGGGGATGGAGGGGGCGGGCGCGCGCTGAGTCAATATTGTCGCAAGACCCCAACGTTCTCCAGTCGTTCGGCCACCGCGCCCCACCTCAAAAACGAAACTCGCGGGTCGGAGCCAACCGCGCAACGGTTGTAAATTGAGCGCCGTGAGCTCGATTTTCGCGCGACTCCAAGTTCGCGCGAGCAACACACCGCATTTCCCCATTGAAGCAAACTTCGCATCGGTAGAAGCGAATTCTGCTCTACGCTCATGTTTGCCATTACAAAAAAAAAAAAAAAAAAAAATTCTGTTTATACTTTGTTTCGCGTGAAGTCCAATAGCAGCCACGCTACCGTGCGATTGAGTAAAATCAAGCAGCGACATAAATGCATCGTCATGGCGTCGCCTGCCCACGAACTTGAGGTGAAATCGGGTAATTGGGTAAACCAACATGCGCGGTTGCGAAAATTACATAGACACTTTTGTTCAAAACGCCGGAAAGAGGCGATGTTGGCAACTTACGTCCTCGCAAACTTCCGGTGAAATTAGAAGACACGCAACCCTCGAACCTTGACACCGTTTTCTTTTTTTTTTAAGAGCTCAGCTCTTAGGCGGCCGTTTCCGGCTTGAGCGGCGTCGCCAACGGCGTTACCGCGCGGTGCATTATGGGAAATGTCCCATAATGCACCGCGCGAGCCCTAACCTGGGGGGGGGGGGGTCACGTGACCCTCCCCAGGTCACGGGACCTTTCCCCGCCGAGGTCACGTGACCCCCAATGACGTCATCGTCACTGATGACGTCACCGGCATCCGCATCGTCATCGTCATCATCACTGATGACGTCATCAGTGACATCACTGATAACGTCACCGGCATTCGCATCCTCATCGTCATCATCACTGATGACGTCACCGGCATCCGCATCGTCATCGTCATTATCACTGATAACGTCATCAGTGACGTCACTGATGACGTCACCGGCATCCGCATCGTCATCGTCACCATCGCTGATGAGGTCATCAGTGACGTAGCTGATGACGTCACCGACATGCGCATTGTCATCGTCATCATCACCGATGACGTCAACAGTGACGTCACTAATGACGTCATCGGTGTCCGCATCGTCATCGTCACAGATGACGTAATCAGTGACGTCACTGATGACATCATCGGCATTGTCATCGTCACGTGACCCCTAGGTCACGTGACACCCCCCTGGTCAGTTGACCTCCCCCCCAATACCCTTCCCTCCTCCTCCTCAAGAGCTGCGCTCTAATTCGGCGTTACAGGGAGTTGTAAACGGCTTTCACTCTTTTTTTTAAGTTCATGGAATGTTTTGGGACCACTCATGAACCGACCAGCAAAAAAGTTGTTGGGAATGTTTTTTTTAAATTCTTTTTAAAAGCAATTGATTCCATTTTATTTGTTTCATAGCACACAAGAAGAACCTCAATGGATCCCCAAACTTTGTCATTTGTTTAGAACTTCATCGTCCGAAAAAGATTGACATCAACAGGATCGCAAAGTCTTCAGAAGATGAGCGAGCGGACGTCTCTTGGGGACGGGAAGTGGTTTGTGTTTGTAAACAGTTAATGGGTTCAAACTGTAAGCTTCGGCGTGTTGGTAGGGCACGATGACAAAAACGTACAGTGCACACAAACAGGACTAAAAGAGAAGGCATTCAATCGCTGAACCTTCAACCAAGGTCTAATCGTTAGCCCGCAACCTTATAGGTGATTTGCAAGGCTGTTTGGTTTGGCGCTATTTAGCGTCTGAAGCAAGAACCATTGAATATGCTTGGAAGTGGCGGCTGCATTGTTCACACGTGTGCTCTTATTTTGATGGCATCGCTTAGCCTAGTGTCCGAAGCAAGAAATGGAGGGTAGGCCAGGAGGCTGTGGGCGCATAACAGGCCAGTACGGCGGAAGCTACGACCCCTGTGGGCAAATCGTATCGCCGGAGCGCGCTTTTACTGCGAAGAAGTCTTTTCGCTGCATCATGCATTCACTTTCATATGTGTTCTTTACGCTCGTATACGTAGCGCGTATCGAAGATGACGGAACGCAATGCGGGGCGTAGCGTTCTTTGTTTGCCAAGTTACAACGAGACAGGTTAGAACCACGGGTTCTGGGTCTGCTGGATCCGCCTGGCCGTTGCCCTATGGCTCTATTCGACGACCAACAAAAAAAAACACACACAAACACACGCTCAATCCAATGACCACCCCAGTAGATTCCAACACCTTTATCGCGGTCGCAGTCGTCGTGAAAGAAAATTATCACTCTTAAGACTAACCAAATAACAAAACAGATGGGACGCTTACATAATTTTCCTTTAGGTGTGCAATCATCCACGCTTCGATGATTTCTCTTGTCGGGGCAATGCCGCTTCTTTTAATGATCGGGCAATACTTACCAAATCAACAGCACACCCACAACCACGACAGTGAAGGCACAAGCGTTCCGATACACAAATGTCCCGGTACCCCCAGTCTATGTTGTACTAGTATTTTATTACTCTATCGATCAGGCATCTGCAATTTTGCCCCGTGTACTGTTTACCACAAGGAGGCAGAATGGAATATACAACTTTTTTTCCGTATTCAAAACACCAATTTTTATAGACGCTTTACAGCAGCTGTGCATGGGCGCCGCCATAACTGACCTTCAGTTTTTGTCCCCTCTTATTCCGTTCGCTTCACTTCATCATTACCACAGCAGGACAGGTTATTGCCATTTTAGATGCTGCTGTGTTCTTGTGCCCAGCATAGGCCCTTGTGAAGACCCGTCAACGCCCGCTTCAGTTGCTCGGCATCTCGGTAAGACAAGAGAAGGGCGGCTATGGCGGCTCAATCTGGCGCGTGTGTAAAGCGTCCATGCTTCTAGTACAGCCCCAGAGATCTCCCCCCCCCCCCCCTCCCAATCTGTATGATTAACGTTTCCAGAAAGCTTAGACAACTTTTTAAGTGCAGAAAAGGCAACAGTGGCATCTACCTTTTTTGCTATTTGGTTCGAGCCATGAGAAAATAAATATAATAACAGAACCACAGCAACTCTTATTTCTTTAGTTCAACGTTTACTGTATTTAAGCGGCCTTCTATTTTAAGGATGTACAAAGAGGGTGTTGGTACGGATCAAGATTAAAGAAATGACGAACTTGTAGGACAAAGACAACATAACCACATCTTTCATGGCTGTGTTGCCTTTGTCCTATATGTTTATTCTTTTGATATATATAATTTTAACATTGTGTTATCAAACAAAATCAGAAGATGTCCCAGATACGCCGCCGTCCGAAGACGGAAAATTTTAGCGTCAAAGCTGACCTTTGCTAAATGGGAACGGGACTTCTTTAAGGCAACCGTGAAACACAAATTGTTCTCTTTCTTCCGTCCTGCCGTAGTGCGCTGTACGCCTTAATTAGGTAAAATGGTCTATAGCCAAATACAAGTTACGTGAAATTTCCCTGGCTGGTGGTGAACTCGGAGCGACCCAAAATGTGCTCCGTAATCGCAGCTTTAGAGCGGTAGGTGCGAGAGTGCGCTTGCAAAGAAAGTACTAAAAAAATAAGCGCTCTAAAAGCGCTTAAGATCGACCTTATTAGTAAAGCGCAAAACGAAACATCACCAAGTATCACCTCAACATCACCTAGACTCATCGAAGGCCGCGTACTCGAAGTTTTGACGTCATCAAAGTGAGATCGAGCGAAGGCAAAGATTTGGGACGAGCTGTGAGTCTGCGTTTGGTTGTGGCTCGTGTTGAATCAAGGCGGTGAAGGGCGCCCGGCAAGGAAATTGGTTTCAATCGCCGACTTGGCGCCATCTGACCGAGATGAAGTTGCATGGAGGAAGAGGAGGACGTTTGCCGGCCTCGATTATTCTACGTGGTGTTCACCTCCGAGGCACGGAATCGCTCTGTGTACCAACCAGTAACATTCATGACAGCTTACGTGACGTGTGGCTTTGTGAAGAGGAAAGACGTTGGCGCAGCCCGTGGAACATTAAGCACCACTCGACTGATGGACCTGTTTGGTTAAAGGTTTTTTTTTTTTTTTCTGTGTCTTGTCCTTGTTGCAGGAGAACAGTATACGCACCGGTCTCCACAGACGACATCGAGACGTGCGAATCTCTGGTGGTCTATTTGGGAAGGGAACACTGACTGACAGTAACGAGGGTGCGGGAGGAGCTTCTGGCGCATTCTTAACTTTTATCTGGCTACAGTCCTATCGCCGACGGCGCAGTTGTTACCAGAAGGCGCACGTTTTTGTAAAGGGCCTGTCGTTCAACGCGGGATAAACTGAATGGTGTTTCTGATGCTGTGTTCCGCAAATATTTTTCTGGTCTCACGTATTACGAAGATTTGATCTGTTCTTCTGCTCTGCAGATGTCCTGTCCTGCTAGTAGAAGGCGCATGAGGGGGACCAAAAGTAGTCTAAACAAAAAAGACAAAACGAGTTAAAAATATTGAAGTCCGCAAAACGGGTTGCTTTGCATGAGCTCCAACTAGCTAAACAAATACTTTGGTGGCCTATTTTCTATCAGCACGTGAGTTTTTACGCGCTAGACATATCAATTACACAAAGGCGTCTCGCTTTCAAATTTCGATGCCCCACAATTATCCCATGATATAAAAAAACACAATTTGAAATAATGCATGGCGTAATTGTTTCTTCTAAAGCAACGGCAATGCCCTTACAAAAATATGTATGGACACTTCTAGGACGTTCTATAGACCAGCGTCCATAGACAGAACAAAAGGCATCTATAGGCAGACCACGACCTCTGTTGCCTCCGTGAAGTCGTCCTATGGCTGCCCTATAGAATATTGGCCAACGGACGTTCTATGGACGTCCTATTCTATGGATGATGTGTGGTCATCCTATACCCTCTCTATGGCAAGACGCCATATAGTCTATAAGGACTCTATAGGGTGTCTACACAGGGTCTTTACGGTGTCTATAGGGTGCCTGCAGAAAACCCATACGAAGTCTACAAGGAGTCCCTAGGGAGTCCACAGGGAAGCCATACAAGGTCTACACAGGGTCCTCATGGGGTCTGCAGAAAAGCCATATAAGGTCTACAGGGAGTCCCTACAGGGTCCACAGAGAAGCCACTTAGTCTGCAGGGGGTCTGCTACGGGGTCCGCACCGACCAACGTTTCTAGAGCAAGTCAGTTTGGAAACTGCTAAAGAGCTTGCTCTGAAAAAGCGGCACCCGATCTGTACTCGAAAACCAAACTAATCGCCATAGCAACGCCACCATTCCACCCGCAGCGGTCACTCGAATAACTGTTCGACTGCGTGTACTGGTTTGGGAATATCGATATTGGTCAGCGTGTGACTGTTCTGCTTTGGCTTTAATCGGCCACTTTGGCGCCGAAACATATACGGTAGAAGAGTGGTTTCAGGGATGCCAACCCCCGTCTCCCAGGCGGACGCGCCGCGAATTGCCACCGAAGTTAGGACGCACCCAAGACGGGACGCGCTACCTGAAGTCGCCGGTGAGGCATGGCTGTAAAAAGAAAATTATTAATTGTGCCGCAAAACCCTGTAAGCTAAAAGTGTATGCAAACATCACGCTCTTGTCATTTTGTACTGATCTCCAATAAAGGAGTCTACAAAAAGAGCTTTTCCCCATTTGTTTTTACGCAAAAACGTGCTCTGTAAAAGTCATTTTAAAGAGCGTAGGGTCCTTAGGGGCCTGCAAAGAAGCCATACAATGTCTATAGGGAGTACGTAAGGGGTTCACTGAGAAGCCATACAGGGTCCACAGGGAAGCCATACAGGGTCTACACGGGCTCCTTATGGAGTCTGCAGAAAAGCCATACAGGGTCTGCACGGAGTCCCTACGGGGTCCATAGAGAAGCCACTTTAAGCGATGGTGGTACCGCGGTGTGATAATCGCACTCCCTAGCTCCTGGATGATTGGCCTCATAATAAAATGGCTTGCCTACACTTTCCTGACGTGAAAAAAAAGTAAGTCTCTGATGCTGCGCGTATATAGCAAAACTACAATTACTTACGCGTCGCGCGCAGACCCAGCCTAGTATACCGCTTTTTAACGACGATCATTCATATGACCGCAATTTTGATAGGCACCAGTGCGCCCCCTATGGGTTGTGAAAGTTGCGAATATCTACGGGGGCCGCAGCGACCCACATATACCTACCTCCCACTGAGAAAGTAAAAACATTATTCCGGCACATACTAAACACTTTAATCTCACCAATGAGTACACCCTGAGGTTGGATATGCCTCCAGACATCAATGTAACATATTGATACCCGGAACTTAATTAACAACTCTAACTCGGACACCTCGCTACACCCAAAGAAAACTTCTACCCGGCATCACTTTATTAATGCTCCGATATATAGCTCACACCATAGAAAGGCAATAGAATGACCATACAGTCATCGGGACCACAGAACGGAAATAGGAAGGAATAAAAAGCTTTTTCTTTCGCGAAGATCTCTATAGCTTTGTTGTGTCCATTCTGTGGCAAACCAGTGGTACATAGACGGTCTAAGAACTTTCTACAGAAATCCATAGGATGGACAAATAGGCAATAGAACGGCAAAAGTATGGACATAGGACGTCCATACATATTTTTGTAGGGGTGAAAAATATCATTATCAACCGTAATTCCGAAAGTGAGATACCGTAAACAAGCTGGTGAACGAACTCCATAATGAGAATACCTTGCGATGTGTTTTACGAGGGCGTGTGTGCTTCCTCGTTTGTTTATCTGTTCCTTGTCCAGATCTTTTTTTTTTCTACAGATAGGGATTGTAGTTTGAGTGATTTCACACGAAACAATTATATATAATTGCAAGTGAGCGCCGAACACAATTGGTAGCACCACACATAAAGAAAGAACTAAAGGAGCAATCTTTTACTTATATTCATTTATTGATTTCGCGATAGTACTACCCCAACAGAGGTCCAGTAGGACAAGACAAAAACAACCAAAGATCATTAATAAAGTGAAACAAGATACATGTAGTAGGAGAACAAGCTACTACTGTTCACGAAGAGATGTTTAGCTTGTGCAAGAAACTGTCAGATGAGTTCACATGAGTGATGCTGGTATGAAGGTTCCTTCAATATGATGTGGTTCAAGAAAAAAAAATGAATATTTGAAGCAGTCAAGCCGAATTCGGAAGTTAACCATTTCTCTTGTGTTAGCTCTGCGCGGAGAGTGAGAGGTGTCAAATCAGTTTGTTTTATTAATAACGACGGTGAGTCATATCGTCACAGTTTGTTGAAAATAAATTGTAGAGCCTTCTTTTGAATCATTTTTAATCTTTGTATATTAACATCCGTGTAGGGGTCCGAGATTACGTTCGCATATTCTAATGTGCGCCATACTGATGTTTTATAAGCGACCAAGTATACTTCAGGTGTGCAAAATCTGAGTGAACATCTTAAATGCGATAATTTGTGAGTAGCTTTTGATATAATACAGGCGATGTGCGAGTCCCAGGAAAGATTGCTTGAAATGGTAACACCCAAGCATTTATATGCGAGGACGTCGTTGAGTGTATGTTTGTGTTTGCTGTGCTGATAAATCTAGAGAAAGTTTTAACGAGCGATCGACAAAGTGACATATTTAGAGGGGCTGACATTCATCTGCAAGGCCCTGTACCAGCCAGCGAATCTAATTAGGCACATGTTTAGGTTGGTCATCAGGGGAGTTCGTAACATGATACAACGTACAATCAGCAGCAAACAATTTGATGCTGACGTCAATATTTAAACATAAATTATCAATAAACAGCAGAAACAACAACGGAGAAAGACGCTAACCCTGTGGTACACCAGATGTAACATTTCAACTATCCGAGACAGTGCTCCCAAAAAAACGAATTGTTGTATATTGGTTAGATACGCCTTCAGCCACTTTAGAATGTTGTCATTTCTTAAGATAGCATTAAGTTTGTATTATAACTTACTGCGTGAGGCGGTATCGAAAGCATTTGCCAGATCTAAGAATATAACAAAAACTTGTTCATTGTCATTAAGTGCGGAAGCAAAGGCGTGATCAGTAAGCTACAACTGAGTTGTAGCGGAATAGCCCCTTCTATGCTCGAGCTGGTGGGAACTCAATATTTTATGCTTTTCTAGAAAAGTAGTACTGTAATTTGCGATTATATTTTCAAGAATTTTGCAAAGCTGAGAAGTTTTTGAAATGCGACGGTAGTCTGACAGCTCGTTTTCCTTACCCTTTTTACAAATTAGTTGTTTTTTTTAGCAATTTTCTAGTAATTTGGTAAATCCGCATTGGTCAGTGATTCTTCAAAAAAAAAATTAAACACAAGTATTTAGCTATCCATGAAGCACATCTCTTTAGAAACAAAATCAGTAACATATCAGGACCTTGAGGTTTTTGTACAATATAAACACCCTCTTCTGAAATCACAACGTCACTAACAAAAAAAATCGTTTTTCAGATGAAAAAAAAAATATGACGAATTCCTCCGTTATTGATAAGAAAAAAACTAATGTAAAATGTTTGTTACAACCCCCTGCTATCATCTTAATATCCCGAGTAAGAACGTTGACGAGAAGGGATTTGGGATTCTTACGTTTTGGGGAAATATGACGTCAAAGCGTCTCAGGTGCGGCCCTAATGAAGTTAGAAAGTGTCCCATTATGATATTGCAACTTGGACTCTTCAATTTCAGTCTTGCCTTCCGCGACGTAGAATTTGGAAGTGACGAACCTCTCTCTGAAAGATGGCTGCGCGTGTACTTACCCGCAAAGCACTCGAAGAGCCAATTTCTACTATATACGAAATCAGCTCAGAAAATGATGAGGTGGAACATTCGTTTAGACTTCAAAATTAAGTTTGCGCTGTGGCATTACGCAATGCAAGCATGACGCTTTGTATTGCGCAATGTAACAATTCCAAGACTTCATTTTTAGGTCTAAACGAATGTTACGCCTCATCATTCGCCGAGCTGATTTCGTAGATCGCAGAGATTGGCTCTTTGAGTGTTTTGCGGGCAAGTAGACGCGCAGGCTTTTTTAGAGTGTTCTTGCACGAGTGCGCCTTTCTTTCATTGATTTTTTATTCAACCAATTCGTCTGTCTAGTTGTATTATTCCTCGCGATATCCAAAGTTTTCTGATACCTGATTTATTATATTTGTACTTACAAAGAGGTGAATACAGTCGTTCATTATGATTTTAAATTTACCCCAAAGCTGAATGACAGCACGATCGATATTGCAGTCACCGACAACCTAAGATACAGAGGACGTGGGTCAATGTATTGTCGCTGGTCACTTATCAATTCGTACTTCAGCGTTCTTATCGTATATTGTCACCATCTTATTGGCTGCGGGTCGGCGATAAGAGGAACACGGCACGCCCTGCCATAGCCTCCATATATACTGACAAAGGCTGGCAGATCGCCACGAGAAGCGGCCGCCAATATGGAACAGGTGGAGCGGCAGACAACAGATGGGATAAGAGTCACATGACTGGCGTCCCTCTGTGGCGAGACGCCGAAACACACTTCTCCCAACCGAACAGGTGTGTTTCGGGTCCTCGCTGCTGCAAAAGTTGTCCGCTGACGTCCAGGTTCCCCAAGAAATGGCTTTTTTGGTGTTCTACGCTACCAGATACTCGCGCAACAAATCGGCGACCGGGCACTCTATGGCTCCTTCGTCGAACTGCCAGGTTTTGCAAGTATCAAAAACACAATGGCCCTCGTTTCTTTTTTTTTTTATGGTTGCGTGTGATGTGAAAGGTCTCGAGTCCTTCAGGTTTCCTGAAATACACTAGACCCTTTCTTTACAGCACCCCGTTGCGTAACATTGGTGGTCTCCATATTTTCGGCCATCGCTTTCAATTACGCCCGATTCCCACAAGAGCGACAAAAAGAAACAAACGACAGCGACGAGTCTCGAACCACAGTCTTTCGCGATTCGACAGGCTTTATAAAATCAAGGGGTCTACGCTCAAACACGAGCATCATGCAGGCGAGGGCATCTTTTCTGGCTTGCAATTACTCGTGCTTACTTCACGAGCACCGAACGACCAAACGCCTGCCAAAGGTATACCATAGCGAGCATGATGCGTCTGTTTGAAGGTTGTCGCTGTCGTTTGTTTGTGTTCGTCGCTCTAGTGGGATTCTAAAATTAGTTTGCGATCGGACCAAAATCTAGGTCGATCCCGTTCTCATATATTTCAGCACGCTCGGAGTAAATGCTCAAAGTGTGGCCTCTTCGTATAATTGGCGCTGCAACGGCTAAATGTCAAGCTCTTCTGAAGATGGTATGTTTAACTTCACTAATATTGTCCTCCTCATGCTCGGCATTCTTTTTTTGTTGTTGTTATCTCCATTGCAAAGAGACACGGAGGAGGGACAATACCACGACGCGCACCACGAACCCCAGAATGTCCATAGCGGCAGGAAGGAAATCGTTGTACCCGCGCACCCCGATATCTCGGCTAAGAGGAGCATCTGTATGTGGGCGACCAGGCGAGACGCCTCAGTTGCAGCCATCCAGCTCAAACGAAACGATTTATGAAGCGTTCCGCAGAGCGCCGCAAGTCTCGGGTGCTTTCGTGGAAGCCCCTTCTCTCTCTCTCTCCCTCTCTTTTGTCTATTTTCATTTTCTTTCATTTTTTTTTTTTTGTTCCCGAGAGATTTGAAAGCAGACTGAAATCAAGCGCTCGCTCGATCGAAGCGCTCGCACTAAGCCCGATAGAGCGCGAGTGCTCAAAAAAGTCGGACAAACTCTAGAACAAAGTAAACCAAACACAACGGGCAAAACGCCAAGGAGGCTTGCAAAAGTGACACGTTGCCAGAACTAATAAAAAAACATAACAGCGAAGGCCTCCGCTAGGTAAGGTACGAAACGGAAGCGTAAGAGTTGGAAACAATAAATGGATGACTGAAACAAGTGCATTTGTTGCAGTTTTTAGGTAGAGTAGATCGTCGGCAAAAGGGGGCCGGCTATAGCCTATCTGGATATATTCTCCATCATTTGTCATTCTAAAGTGGCCCGAAACAAAAATGGAGAGCGAGTGAGTATGCATAATAAGCGGGAAGAGGCGCCTCGGTGTTCCTATTAAGCGGCTTGGAGTCGACGTAGTATTGTCTTGGAAAGAGCATTTGACTACAAGTGTGACTCTATGTTAAACTCTAAAAAGCGTTGCGTTCTTTTTTAGTAAACGCTAAGAAGCGTTGCGTCCTAGATTTTATTCACGCTTTCCCTCCGATCTGCCTCTGCAACTCGCAAGCTATTATAACTTAATGCAACGAAAAAGAGAACGTTCAGAGCGACATTAACATTTTTGTTTTACATAGAAAGCGGGGTGTTAAAAAAAACAAGCTTTTCACAATGCAATGGCGAATGAAATATCTCTAGAAAACTTCTCATTTACCATTACACTCACGGAACAAGCAGAACTACTGGCTGAGAGACAGTCTTGAAATTACCAGCAGCTGGTAGTCGAACATAACAAACACCCTTAAGTATTGTTATGTAAACTACACGTGCAAGCATATAAAAAAACCTACATACCTTTTACACTTATACATTTTGAGTAACTAAATGCAAAAAAAACAAATAAACTAAAATTATTGTTCAGTTGCTTCGTGGCGCGTTTTCATTTTTCGTAAAATTTGCGAACTAAGATCAACCAAACATTTTTTACTATATATGGTACGGTAGACCTTCAAAAACTCAGGAACGCCTCTAAGAAGTTAACTAATGTGCTACTTCAATTTAGGAGTAAATAAATCCCTCCCGCAACTTAAATAAACTCTGTGAAATGAAATGAACGCTGTACAAAAACAAGGAATCCACGCGATTCAAGGTTTGTGGCTGAGGCTGTCTCAAACAGAGCCACAATCGTAACCACAATGGACATAACAAACAAATAAAACAAGAATACAATTGGAGTGAAATATTGATGGCGGTACGTCCAACTGTGCGCGTCCAGAAGTGGTTAAGAGCGGGGACCAAAAAAACAACAACCGAATTCAGTCTTCAATAACAGCCTCTCAACACAGTCCATTCTTTTCATGATGGAGTTACGAGTCATTGCCTCCTCCCAAGTAGCACTTCGCACTTTCTATTCTTCGTCCGAAAGCCATCTCTTTTCTGTTTTTACTCTTGTTTTCTTGTTTGTTTGTTTTTTTACCCCATTCCTTCCTGTGATTTCTGAGAAGGTCGTATTTCAGCCCCACGGGAGTCGCCACTTCGTGTATTTCACTGCAAGCACGCGAACAGACATTTTAAGACAAAATGGCATTCCCAATTTTTTTTTATACTAGCGATTACGTTTCTGCAGCCACATATCATAAAGTAAAAACGACACCTTAATTCGTTGTTTTTCAGCGACACGAGCCAGCGTTACAAGAAAGTGTAAAACCACGTGTGAAGTGTGTACCGTGTTTATTCGAAAATAGTCGACCTCTTTATGAACAATGCCCGCGCGTGTGTTTTCATGCGGCGCCCAAGAAGAGCCAGTTATTGCAATTTACGGAACAGACGCTGCGAACGACGAAGAACCGATAATGTAGCAACGCCGAAACGCGATATGTCTGGATCAAATTTCTTCTATTCCAAACGCTGTCCCTGCTTCGACATTCGCCGGCTTCTTTCGCAACTCTTAACGATTGGTCTCCGTGGGTTCTGTGAGAAAGAGGACACACAGGTACGCTCATAAAAACGTCGACATATCTTGGATAATTGCGGTAGGTCCATAAGGCCCATGTAAAAGGAAACATAAGCGGGACACACCGACAAGAATCGAACCCGCGATCAAAGTCATTCTTAGCATGATACAATACCAACTGAACTCAGAGGCGCGGGTGTTGGGAGAGCAAATGAAGAAAGGGCAAGTGCGTGAGACATGTACATGGAACATGAGACGTGAGCAAGTGGATTTGCCTGAAGAACAAGCTTTACGTCACATCCCAAGGAAAAAATATCTCTCACAGTTTGTTTTACATAGCATCCCAATGGAAGGTGCCTCGCTTAAAAAGGACGCTTTGTTCGAGTGTGTGGTAAGCGTTAAACACATTTGTGCTTCCTGGTTTTTGTGAACTTAATCAAGCTTGTGTTTTTTTTTTTTGTGTGTGTGTCTGTGTGTGGGCGGCAGAATATGGTGTCAAGACGCTTTTCAAGTAACGCCTCAATTCATGCTTTCTATATTTCCTAAAGCTTACAGTGAGTGCACCAAACATCTGGCTTAAACTAGATCACGATATACTTAAAACAAGAACGGCACTCGCCGATTACACCCGAAACCAGGAAAGCCAAACATGTCATGTTCTCAATGACAGGCTGGGGAATGATTCATACAAGCCACCTAAAGATGTTTAGAACGTTCCCTTGATTTCGGACAAACGCCGAGTTGATTCCAATGACGGTGTTCAGGATAGTGGAATGCATGGCTGAAATTTGAACCATTCTAAAAAAGAATTCACAGTAGCCTTGAAGTAGATTAAAACGTTGTTCAAAAAATAAAGAAATAGCTTATTATATTGGAAAGCATAGTTCTTTAAATCTGCTTCCTTAATGACGACTGAATATAAATTCCGAATTAACTTCTCCTAACAGATCCCAATAAGATATTATATGCTTACTTATTACGTTTGATGCGGTTTAACTCAGGTTTATCTCTGCGCGCACAATCAATATGTTTTAACTTTTTTTGTAAATTTCGTGTGCAGCGCATTTTCACTTCCTACTTTATTCAAAAAGTCTCGGGCCAAGACTTGACAAATAAATAACTATTAAAATACTCTAACGACGGGGGCACAAATTCTTAATTCTAACTAAGGTGAACATACTACTCAATTCATTCAACAACAAAAAAGGGTATTGAGCAAACTTCCAACGACGTTAGCTCACCGACTTGATATACCAAGAGAGCAGAGGTAAAATTGAACAGCAAAATAATTTTTTAAATGCCAATTCTTTTGTCGCGTCATTTGACCCGCGCTTACGATGAAGGAAAAGTTGTTACTCCCCCATTTTCCCACTCTCTCTTCAGTGATACGTTACAATGCTCCAACAAAGGTTTCAGTTAGAAGAAAGGAAACTTCCATAAAGCATCGTTGAACTAAAATAATTTTTTTTTTTTTATTTTAAATTTACGGCAAGTTTTTTAAGGCCTAACTTTTAGTAAATTCACTTGGCTAAGCCGACCGAAAGCTTGAAACCCAAAGGTAAGGAAACGAAACGCTTTCATATAGAATATTTTTATAAAAAAAATACAGCTCTGAATTTCGCAACTTCCATGGACCTTCGCCGAACGGATGTCACGCAGCTTTCCGATCACTACCCGAGGGCTTCAGCCCCGAAACCCGTGGAATGCTGCAGCTCTTCGACGGTGCACTTCAAACGGCCCTTAAGGTACAACTCAAAGCTCCTCCTACAAATATAACGGCAGTGACGCAACATCGAAGCAAGCAAAAAGTGTCCCTTTCTGTCTACAGCAAAGAACCGAGCAGCGAGGCTCTCAAGAAACAATACGCCGCAGGAAGAGTCGTCGTTATTGCTTCCTTCATGAGGGTTCAAAAATTGTAATGGCCCGAGGGCGCATGATACACACGCCAGATATGTCTTCATATCTAAACCTTTTTTATGTTTGTGTTTTTCTTAAAGTACACTTTCCGTACGTACTCGAATTATGTCGTTCTTTCGAAGCACTTGAGTCCTAAGAGTCAAACTCACGTATGACTTAAGAGGCAAGATCGGCAGTTTCACTCCTCTTTTATTATTATTGTATTTACGACAGTAAGATAAGTATTATTCTATTCAATCAAGAGCTTGTGCATAGCAGTCTAGAGGTTGAGCAGCAGAAATGCTGGTAAATTACTATTCTCTAATATTTGTTTAACACTCTGCTTTGGCACTATGCATTGTGGGTTAATGCTTGCCAAAACTCCAAGCTGAGTGCCACAGTTGAGACTGTTTCATTAGGTCCAGACATAATCAACTTATTGTCATTGGCCGATTTTCCTCCACAGATTGCAGAGAACAGCTTTGCGGTAAAGTACACACTCCAAATTTATTAGAATGTAATGTAGATTTTTAGTGATGTATGTTTTCATTAAGTAACAAAAAACAGGACTGTTAACTTTTTCTTTTTTTTTTTTTAATAAAGGGTCTTATCGTTGGCATCTACTGCCTCTGAAAGCGACGTAATATCAAAACCAAATATACTCCGAATAAATGTACGGGCGTAGCAACGTCTTGGCCTACTCCTGGCTGTCGTTTAGAGTCTCGTCTTCCGAGCTTCGACACCTGACAGGAAAACAAAACGCTACGCTAACACGTCGGGACACCGTTGACAAAACTCATTTCGGCCGCGCTAAAGCCTGCACCGCGACGAGAGTGAGTTTGTCACCTAACCTTTCTTTTTTTCCAACCCAGACACTGTCAAAAAGAAGAAGCAAAAGAAAAAAAAAAAGACAGGTTTCTTCGCATTTCCAATTTCATTTCACCGCTTCCCCTGTTTCTTTTTACATCGCCACAAAATATATACTCGGATAAACTAAAAAAATTAAAAACAAAAAAACGGGCTGCGTTTCTGGGGTGTTTTGTTGCAGATTCCATCGAAATGAGAGGAGCATTGCTTGTGATCTATGAAGATTATATTCTGTTGAATAAATTGCGACTAATTCTAGAGCAAATAACCGCGCTTGAATGGCGGTAATTTTTTTTTTTTTTAATAAGAAAGGTTATACTTACGACATCACCACTTCTGTTCAGCCATCTCCTCTCGAGTCCGCTTCTTTTATTGCCGAACATTCTGAAAACTGTGGCACATAAAGCGAGTAACCCGTCTCGAAACCCACGTGTAAACGGGACAAGGAGAAGTGAGCTGCACGTAATAGCTTCTTCTCCGCAAGTGTATCTTTTGGCGCAGCTAAAATTTAAAAATAAAATACCCTCTTGGTGCTGCGCTTCAACATCGAACTCAAAAACTCGGGGTGCTGGGTTCGGTTCCCCTTGAGAATAATAAGAATTAATTTTTATTCGTAATTTGTTATTTAATACTTTTCCGCGCGTGCGCATTCGCTTCGTGTTACAGAGTATGTAGAATTTTCCGGCCAAAAGGAAACCTATTGCACTTCAGAGCAAAAGAAGTGTCAGATGGTAAAAACAAAGAATAGGTTAAAACAGTAAAATCATGTTTGAGTAACTAAAGCTCCAAATGAAGGAGGTCCCCTCTCTAGCTGCGAAAAATATGCTTTCAAACCGATAGCGACTACGAAATTGTGTTAGGTAGCCGCCAACGTAAACGCTACAAGCTTGCGCATTCGCCCCTAAATGCGCATCCTCCACTGACCTGATTTCGACCTATCTTCGGTCCAAACTCGCCAATAAATCGACACCAGTGAACAACATTAATTATGAAAACGTTACAACAAACTTAGCCCGCATATAGAAATCGGGAAGTGTTGTACCATGAAGTGTTGTACGACGAAGTGTTGTACGACGAAGTGTTGTACGATGAAGTGAGGGAAGTGTTGTACGGATGAAGACGACGCCCGGGGCAGATAATCTACCTACTGATTTGGATGCTCTGTAAGGGATTCTTGACTTGTAGTTCGAACTATTTTTTACTTTCCTGCCGCACGGGCGGGGACTATTTTCTCGATACAATCAGCAAACTAACCTTTATATATTGCAACCTTCTATCGCGTTGATTTATTTTTAAGCATGAATTTGTTCCTACGGAGGAAGCTGTCTGTGCACTACCCCATGAGCCGTTAGACCTCAAACTTAAGCTTCGCCTCGTGTGAAACTTTGGAGGCGAGAGAGCGAGAAACGCAGACGGGAGCGAGAGAACCGAAGCGTAAAGGAGGTGGGCGGGGTCACGAAATGTCCCCGAAGTCTCTCGGTCAATTAGATATTCAGTGAATCAGCAGCGCCATATAAACATGGGCCAAGCAAACGCATTGCCAAAGCATTTTTGCTGGAACACGGCTGTTTGTCCAATATTTACGTGACGGCGTCCACTGAATCGGTGTCGAAAGGATGAAACTCAGATCCTAACACTTGCCTGGCCATCAGGAAGTCGGAGTGTGGTCTAACGCTCTAGACAGCCCGCTTGGATGAAGCGTCGTCTAGAGCGAGTCGTCGTAGCGTGGCTTTGGAAAGTGAGCATATCAGACGCCGTACTCAGGAACGCTGAGAATGGCACCGGGTTGAGAGTGTATTGAAAGCTAGCCGTGACAGCGGACGCAGGAAGCAGACCAGAGTTACGGAGCAGATGTAGCATAAGCCTATCGCAGCCGACCGAACGGCAAGCAGACGATGAGAGCAGCGCTGGTGCACCGGGCAGTCTGGGATCGAGTTCTTTTTCGGCGTCGCTAAAGGTGATGCCGGGTCCCGGGGTATTTGAACGCCCTTGAAAAAGAAACAGACCACAGTTCCAGACGGACAAAAGAGCCTTCATGACGACCACCAGGGGCGCCGTGGCGCTGCCGGCAGGAAAGCGTGCGCGCAGGGCTTTGAGTGCGCGCAGGCGTACACGCCACATGCACCTTTTCAGCGCTTATCACCGGGCAAAAAAACAAAACAAATAAACCTATTCACTAAATTGTGGACGCGGCGTACGGAAGAAAGCAAGAAACCACGCAAGAAAGAACTACTGCGCACGCGGACGACCTCGTTTCACAACCCAGTGGACAAAATGTCAGTTCGAAGAACAGAATTAAGGAAATTGTCTGTAATCCACTGCCTTACATATAGACTGCTGGAAAAGCTCGTCCTCGGAATTTCAAAGCCCAGTAGGAAAGCCCCTCTTGCCTGACGTCACGAAAAGGGAAGATCATTGATTACAGCCTTTTTTTCTTCTGTTATTTTTAGATTGACGCCCACAAATTTAAATCTATGCCTATCGCTCATTGCGCCTCAGTACATTGGACATCCAGTGGTTTGTTGTTTCTCGCGGGCGGATCTTTCCCTGCAGATATTCTACTGTAATATGAGAAACTAAGCGTACGATGGACAATCTGCACCCATTTCGAGACGCAGTCATCTCCTCTCGAAAGCAGCGTATTTCGGCCTTCCCTGGACAGCTTCGGGGACACTTCACCACGGTGCGTAGAATGTATGTCGCTTTCGGAGTTCCGAATTAAATTCGAGAGTGTCCATCACTGATGAGTTTCATATATCGCTCTTATAGACACTTCTGTCGCAATATCATCGACTATGGAGCGATAATAAGACAATTCTCAATAGCCTTCCTTTTTTATGCTGGCAGTGAACATACACGTCTTGTGCCTCGACTAACGTGGCCAATAGTTCTAATATTTGAATATGATACAATGCTCGAACAGGCCCCAAGTTTTGTTCGAAAAACCGGCCTTCCGTTAATGGTAATGAATGACTCACACACGAAGCTTTTATTGCTATCCCGTTGAAACAAAAAAGTACAATTTTCGGAACAAATAAAAAAAGAATATCAAAACATATAAATATATCTATAAAAACGCCAAGAAACCGACCCAGAAAGAAAACCTACCCAAAGAGAAAACTGGCGGATCTCTCAAACTCTATTTAATTTCCTTTAGCAATCTCAAAACCTTTTAATGTTTTAATTAGGCTCCGCGACTTAGCTCGGTGGATTTAACCTATAGCGTCGCCATTTCGACAGCTTCGCTTATTATGTTCAACAAAAATAAAGGCAAAAACACACTGGATTGGCATTGCTGCTGCTCAAATGATTTTTTTTTTCATACGTAATATTTTAAGCTTTGAATGGACATGAACTCTCGTTGTTGCACTATGCCTAACTGCAGTTGAAATGTCCTAAAAAATCGCCATTTTAGGCATATGCAGCCTCGCGGGAGAGCATGAAATGCGGCCACGTCCGTTGTGTTTAATTTTTTGTTGTTCTTTTATTTTTCATGTTTGTTTGTTTATTTATTGATGCCCACCAACAGCAACATGCCTCCTCGGTGGTGCGGGCATGTTTTGTTGGTGGCTCTCAATAAAAAATGATTAAGTTTCTTTAAGCTTGTACGACGTGTACCAGTGCCATAAAGTTTTTTTAGCTAACCGCTGTTAACAAAAAAGAAATAGTTCAGTTTATAATATTTTTTTCTCTTCGAACAATCATATTTTTTCTTTAAAAAAAACAATTATTTGTGCTCGCACAGCCTTTAAAATTTTTTTGCGCGGCATACGTGAGCCTTCAAGTCTCACGAAGCAGGACCATCCTTGCTCTGAGCCTTTATAAGGTAGTTCCACGTAAACACTGACCGATTTACAACATCAGGGCAGCTTTCCAGTGTTCTCTACTTCGTCCCAGCGGTACAAACACAGGTTTACAATAAATTATTCCGCCTAAGCAGTCAACCTTTATTGTAATTCATTTCAACCTTAAATTAGACACGACGTTGGTATAACCTTGCCTTAAACTACACGAGAAAGTGATGTCGCAAAAGGTGAAAGCCTCTGCTATTTGCCTCGTGTAGCTTGATATCGCAATTCTGAGGAACTAATGAGTAAATGGCTCGAACACCATCCAGGAAACGCATTAAATGCAGCATGAGCTACGCGCGCTCACCACTCGAACCCCCCCCCCCCCCCCCCCCCCCGAAGTAAGCTACGAGTCTCGAGAAACCCTTACGCCGCAACCCAACAGGCGCCGACGCTCCCCCCCCCCCTTCCCCCCCCCCCCCCCCCCCCAAAACCACGTGCACCACTCGTCGTAGAGTGATAGGCGACTCATCTCCATATTCATGAGCAGCGCGGTAGGGTGATCGTTTGAGACGAAAGCAAACAAAGCAAAACAAAAAAACAAATCTCATTAGCCTAACCCGAAACACGTCTCCCGGTCGTCGCGCTCGTACTACAACACGCGCACGGCCTCCTATCCTTCTCCTCCCCGTAACGGCTCATCATCTTTCTTTTCTCTTTTTCGTTTCTTCGAAAACCGCGACAGAAACGGGAGAAAGTCAATAAACACATATTTGCACCTCCCCCCCCCCCCCTTTTTGCCACGACGTGGGAAAAAAAAAAAAAAAGAAGCAAGAAGACGAGGCGACATGGTAGGTTATTCGTCGGACGCGCGAAGCTCGTACGACACTTATCATCAATTACCGCTCTATGCCTAAACAAGCGCTTAGAGAGGGAAAAAAATAAAAATAATTCGAGTGGTGTGGTTGACGATGATCTCCGACCGGGTCCTCTTTACTATATATATAACGTGGCCGCCGAAGAGAGTCCCGCCAAAGGTTGGAGTTGATAATGCGACAGCTTAGAGCCACACCGACGGGATGAAAACAGGGCAACGCGTCTCTTTTTCGGATGCCCGACCTCGGCACGTCGTCTTTGGCCCTGCACTGTCTACACGCGTTCGGGCTCGACGCTCACAGGAAGCCCGGGCGTTGTCGGGGGAAGGAAGCTCGGGCCGGAGGTGGGCTAACTGAGAGATCTCTCTGCCGGTCTTATCTTGTCAGTGACTAGAGAAAATTTTCTAGTCCACAAAACAGTCGCTTATCGACAAAAGTAAACAATAAAAAAAAGCGGTTTTCGAGAGCGCAGCTCTTAGGCGCCCGTTTTCGGCTTGAGCGGCGTCGCCGTCGGCGGAACCCATAATGACATCACACGTAACGTTATGTGTAACGTCACGTGACGTCACACGTGACCCTCCCCTCCGTACCCATTCCTCCTCCACCTCAAATGCTGCGCTATAATTCGGCATTACAGAGAACTGTAAACGTCTTTTGGGGGATCGGTAGCCGGGTGGGCTGGCGCACACCAGCTCGAAAGCTCGCGCTGCAGAATTAAGGGATCCTGGGTTCAATCCTAACCCCTGCCCGTTTCGATTTGGATGGGCATCGTACCGGCGTGCTGTCGTGTATTACTACTGCTTGGTGCACGTTAACGACCTCAGGTTAGCAGTTGTACTGCATTGGCCAAATTGCTCACCTACAGCTGGGAGACAATGTCGCCTTTTTGTGGCAGACTAAACTCCTGTTGTATAAACAACTAACAACTAATTACTAACTTGTTTTGTTTAAACGTCTCTCTTGTCTTTTTTACACGATTACCGCATTTTCAAAATCGCATTGTTTCATTTTGGTCATATTGCAGCGCGTGCAGGTGGCCAAGCAGGCAGCGCGCCCGTGGCCTAACGGTTATCGTGCTTGCCTCCCGCGCAAGAGGTCGAGGTTTGATGCATAGCCGCGGATAAACCTTTTTTGTTGTTTCTGTAAAGTCGATTTCTGGTAAATTTGTGAACCTTGTTTCCTACTCGAGGCTAGAATATTCTACCCGCGGAGACTTCTACGCGCAATGTTCCAGAAGCCCACGCGTCTACATAAGGGGCTTTGCGTGGCGAGCCGGAGTCAGTCTCGCCTAGAGCACTGCACGGGCCGGAATTTCTAGGCCCGGCCCGACCCGGCCCGATAGAGACACGACCCGGGCCCGGCCCGAGCCCGACAGAATTTTGAATTTCTAGGCCCGGCCCGACCCGGCCCGGAAGAGACACGGCCCGGGCCCGGCCCGAACCCGACAGAATTTTTAATTTCTAGGCCCCGCCCGACCCGGCCCGATGGCTGTAGCCCGAAACAACCCATTCCCGTTTGAACCCGTCCCGTTTCGACCCGTTCCCGAAACGAGCTCCCCATTTGAAGCTCGTCCTGTCTCGACCCATTCTTTAAACGCCCTTCCCATACGAACCCGTCCCATTTCGACCAGTTCCCTAAACGCCCTTCTCGTTTGAATTTGACCTGTTTCGACCCATTCCCTAAATGTCCTTCTTATTTGAACCAGTTTCCGAAACACCCTTTGCGTTTGAACGCGTCCCGTTTCAAGCTACTTTTATAAGGCCTTGCACATCGCAACCTCTTCGCAAAAAGTCTCCATCGTTCTAAGCCTGGTCTGCGCACCTTTTCTGTTTAAGAATATGTTCTGAAGTAGCTTTACATGTCAACGCGTTCTTAAAATATACAGCCCTTTCAGGCAAGCTTAAGTTTAATGTATTCCTACTTAACCCCTTAAAACTTTTTTTCAAGATGGTTTCCAAAACGTGCAAGCGCGGAACGGACTATGTACACTGCGCGACACTGATACTGCGAACACGACGTTGGCTCTTTTTTCGAATTTTACTTCGAAATGGTGTTAGTAGGCACCAAAGTATACCGCTCTGTGGCCCAGATGAGCACTTCTAAAGACACTAATAGTTTTGAAAACAGCGTTTTGATTCTATGAGATAAACATAGAAACACGACGATCGCTTGTTCGCGCTAATATAGTGTCGCGCTCTGTGCAATAAGGGAGTCTTAGAATAACGTACTCAAGCACTTTGGGCAAGCTAAAATTAGCATCGCCATTGGTTTTACATCGCTACGCTATTTTTACGGTACCCAAAGCGCTTGCGCACGTTTTTCTAAACCTTCCTAATAGTGAACTAGATATTTTTGAGAGCGATGAATCAGACAGGTTGACAAGCATATAACTGGGACTTTATTTTGTTTACAATTTATAACACTGAACCCTCGCTCACACGGCTTGAAGGCTTTCTAGCTTCAAGACGTCTTTTAGTTATTATTTTTAACGACGCTGTAGTGAATTTGCACTTCGATTTTTTTGTATTCAATGAACCTAAAAGATTAATGAGCAAACTTCTTGCTATCAACAACAATCTATGATTTACGGCACAAAATTGCCCAGGCACGGCCCGGGCCGGCCCGGGCCGGCCCGGGCCGGCCCGGGCCGGCGCGGCCCGAGAACTTTTTTGTTCAAACCCGAGCCCGGCCCGGGCCCGAGAAAATACGTGCTACCCGGCCCGAGCCCGGCCCACGGGCCGGGCCGGGCTCGGGCTTTCGGGCTGGCCCGGGCCCGTGCAGTGCTCTAGTCTCGCCGCAGCGTTCAATCCTGCTGTTACGCCGACTTCGACGCCCGCGACGCTCTGTTATCTTCAGTTTTTTTTTTTTTGTTTTGTTTTTTGTGCACAAGTGTGTTTAATTAAACGTCTTATTCCCGTGCCACACTGGCAACTCGAATGCCATTTAAAACGAATGACATTTGAGCGGACGGACAAACAGCGCACGACACTCCGGGCGTAGCGCGTTCCACGCGCGACAGAATGCCGAGCTGATTCGGCGATCAGACAAATGTCATTCGCTGTAAATGGCATTCAAGTTGCCCGTGTGGCGCGGGCATTAGTTTACTCAGTGCTTTGTTTCGTCACCACTTCATTCGTGATAATATAGGCCGTGGACTTGATCGCTTAGTCCGTCAGTGTTCGACCCAAATGTCAAGGACGCGCAAAGTCAAGTTTCGATCTCGCGTCTCAAGAACCGTCGGCTGCAGTTCGATGCATATTTGGGGAAACCGAATCTCGTCATTATTAACAATAATATAATATTAATAATGTTATTAATCAGAATATTTTTTGTACCCGAAAACAACCACGAAGGTCTTCCAGGCTATACGGATACTGCCAGAAAGGACATATGTAGGGGCGCTGCTTGCGGCTGAGAAAGTGACCAGAGCGACCGGGTCCGACCACCGTAGTAGTTTCAACTTGATATATCAATCACGCATTCAGCCCCAGTTGACCGTAGACTGATGGAATGTAATATATCACGGGGGAAAAAAACGTCTTCGTCATAGCGCTTCCGTGCCTCTTTGTAAAGCGGGGGAAATATAAATTTGCTAGTATTTGGAAGATTGAAAACACCCGATAACAAAAACGCCTTCCCCATACGTCCTATTTGTGTCCCAGCTGTTTGTTTTTAAATTACAATTTAATACAGTGTTTTATTGTGTATCTGTAGACTATAACGCTACTGTGTTTCCCAAAAACATGTTCTGTTAAGCCGGGTTCACAATGGTCACAGATCGCACGGAAGACCGTCTGCCAACGCGAGTCACCGCAACATCCGTGGTTCGAATGCCGCCTTCCAATCTTTATCCTTCGACTCATTGTCATGCGGAACTCGAAGCACGAATCTCGCGGTAACTCGCGTTAGAATTTGTATGCAGACTAACTTTTGTGTGACGTATTGACCTTTCCAAAAAAAAGAGCTTCTGGCCGGTGCCATCTTCGGTGTTCGTGCTTATGACGCGTGCTGTGCTCGCTTTCCGAAGCGACGGACATGAACGTGCTAGGCTGTGAAGATCGGACGCTGGACTGTGATTTTGTAAACATCGGAAAGGTCTATAAGTGATGTGACCCCGGCTTTAGTGAACTCAACGCGACGCAGTTGGAAGCGTGACCCTAAAAGTTGTTTCAGTTGCGCGAACGCTCGCTTATGATTCAAACTATCTGAAGCAGTCGTATGTGCTCCGTCGCGTTGCGCTGCGTTGTTACAGAACCTATCTTACGGTAATCACGAAGAAAATGCAAAAAAAAAAAAGGTTCCTGCGAGAATTTCTATATTTGACGTCACTCCGCGGCGGTCACGCTTTTTCCGGCGTTTCACGCGCAAACTGTGCACTGCCCGCCACGTTTTTGGTCACGTGTAATCTCCACAGGTATCCCGTGACCACACGCTTGGTTTTCAACACGGATTACGGTTACTTAGGTATAGTTATACAGACTGTGCGACACAAGTAGCGCCCTGGATAGGACGCTTTTCCAGCGAAGCTGTTTATGGCTAAGGTTCCGCGGGTTTTTGCGTGCCTGGCCAAGAAACCTACGCCCGAACCGCCGTACGCGCACGCCTTTGCCGTATAAAAAATTCGAAGTAAATAACCAAGATACCGCGTTGACGAACGCGCGTGCAAGAATGTCACTTGTTTTAGGCTTTTGCTTAAGAACAGTTACTGCAGCGAACGCCGGCCCATGCGACGCGTGAACCGGCTCCTCGGGGCAGCATTAGTTGCCCACACGAATTTATATAACAAAAAAAAACAGAAAGACTGGTTGCCGTACTCTATTTTCAATTTCACTTTTCTTCTCTCGTCGTGATGGCCGGGTATAGTCCGGACTCCCGAAGAGCAACGCGCCTACGAAGAGCAACGCCGGGAACGGCAACGAGAATGTCGGCGGCGGCGGGCGGCACGTGTGTGTGCGTACCTTTTGTCACGAGGACCACCGGTCAAGACAATAAATGCGTTCGTACCTTTGTTCAAAATACTGTGTCACGTCTGTGTCGTGTGCTACACAGCTTCGCTGGTCGTCCACCATTTACAGAGTGAAAGACTCCCAATTTGTTTTTAATACATCGTAAACGCGAAAACAAAACCGCTTGGGATTGCAGTATGCTGGTCGTAAGCGCACTTCTAAAAAAAATATAACTATTTCTTTTTTTTTTCTTTTTTTTTTTTTTTGCTTAAAATTAGAATTTGGGAAATGGAAAGCTACTCGTGGTGTTAAATATGGGCACTGGAAACACCTTATGCGACATATATTAGTTAAGGTTTCAAGCCTCGCAGAGGGGGGATGAAATAAAAAGAAAATTAACAATGCCGTCCGCTTATTGTCTTACATCCATAGTTCAAGCTCGAAAGAAAAACGGAGTTAGAGGTCACGCGTAAACTCAGTAAAATATCACATTTCTTAACAATAAATAGGTCGCCGCGACTTAATCCAAAATTACACAAATTGAACGTCTCTAAGAATACATGCCACAGGCCACAATGTGATCGCCATAAAGTTCTGATCAACATATGCTCTGCATCTGAAACCACTACGCCGTTTTTCACTCCGGCCGGAACACTGATCTATGCTGCGACGAGGGTCAGAAACAATCCCTTTCTCACACTCCGGCATGTTGCGAATGGACCCTTTGGTGTTAGTTGACGGAGGCTTCCGAAAAATCCGTGCTGGCGCGAGGGATCGAAAACGAGCCCCTCTGGTGCTGCACCAAGAGATGCTCTCGAATTCAGCCGATCGGCGCCTGTTCCTAATAGGCGCCACCAGATGACGCTAACGTAAGGAGAGTCAACGTAGCGCGTAAGAAAACGGTCAATTGTAAACAGCAGGCAGTGGCCACGGAAGAGGACGTGAAAGCCAAATTTACAAAATTAGACAAAAATAAACTACGGCGTTTAGTGGGACACGTTCGATTTACATCGATTGTGGAGATGACGACCCATTTCCGATAAAACTCCGGTTCACACCAAGTCGGAGCGCAGCCGAAGCGATCTGGGGGAGGAGCCACGGAGGTAGCAAGATTCCGGAGGCGACGTTACACCAGTTACAGGTGAAGCTGGGGAAGAAATTTTGGTTTGGAGGGTCGCGTTCCCCCCAAACGATGACCGAAACCAAAAGACGCCATTGGACGAAAGGAAGAGCTGATTTGGCGCCAACGCGGCTGTTTTTGGTCACGCCTTGGGGGGGGGGGGGGGGGGGGGGGGGGGGGGGGGCGTATACCAGAGCCGTTTATATTGAGAGAGTTTAGCCAATGGGCGGAGCTTGTTGCCTGCTAAAACCGGCGCATTTCGCGATAACAGAAAATGGCGTTACTTCTTTGTCTCGTTTATCCCTGAGAAATCACAAAGAGTTCCTGGGAGTCAGAGCCACAAAATGGCGGACGGAAGTAGTCATTCCCCGGTTGTCAGACTACGCTGCTGTGATTACCATGCAGGCTGTAAAAATCTCCTTAAGGAGGCCAAAATCTCTACGGGACCTCTACTTCCGGTTTCACCCTGGATTTTTTAGTTTGGCTTCGCTTGAGTCAGTATACTGGCCTCCTCTTCCCATACTTCCAAGGGCATGGGAAGACGCACCAAACAGTGCCGAAAGTGCATTGTCAACGTGCTTGCCGTCTTACTGCGTTTTGGTATCACTGGTCAAAACAATACCGCGAAAAAAAACAAAAAGAAACGCAGGGTCACGTTGTATTTATCGCGCGTAATTGGATTACACGCTGATACCAAGCGCCGTGACAGTGCACTTTTTTGCACTGCTTGATTAGCTCCATAGGATTGTATCATTTGCCTGCGCTCTCGGACCTAGTGTTAAAGAGAGGGAGCCATATAGACCTTCGCGAAAATCACCTTCTCCGCGCGGCCATCTTCGTCTGCCGGGGTGTGGGAGGCCTTCTGGGCATGCGCCGCGGCTTTGTTGTGCGGCATATTGGAAGCTGCGTATGAGTACACAACTCAGTGACTCAGCATTTTTCGCCCCGGTAATAAGCGATAGAAAGGTCCATAGATAATAAAAACGGTGTTGCTGAGTTTTTGACGTCATCTAAAGAAGACCAAAACCCAGCAAAAATAGCATTTAAAAAAATTGTTTTTGAAAGGTTTTTTGACGCCCCAAGAACTCTTACAGCTCGTGAAGAACGCTTTCGCCTCAATCACTATCGCTCCCTGGCGCACTAGAGACCGGTAACTAGGCGATGAACACAGGAGTTTACAAGAACTCCTTATGGGTTTCTCATGAAAACATTTTTAGGAGACAAATAACGGACAAGCCAAAGCACTCCTAAAATATATATTACGACCAGATGATTGTTTTAGAGTGGGCGCACGAATGTTGCTTGAGCGTTCGTGTGAGACTCCTCTTCTGAAGCGCGAACGCTTGCTCCACACTCCCCGAGCTGCGGTGCGCCAACACCACTGTGTAAGATATAAATATAAATATGCGTGTGTGTGTGTGTGTGTGTTTGTGAGTGCTACGTCATGGCGAACTTGACATTAGCGCTTCCTCGTTTGCTTAGACATTGTTTCGTTATTGACCCTACTTCCTTTCCTCAACGACGGCGATAACAGTTGTATCAACGCGTTGAAGAGGAGAGACCTGTGGCGCAGTGTTCAAGCCAGCTTCTGTCCAGCTCAGAGCAGACGCTTCGAGCGGAACGAGCGCGCGACCGAATGCCAAAAAACAAAAAAAAACTGTTTTAATATTATTACTAGTTGCGTGGTTTGGACGGCGGAGACGCCGTCGGCTTGGGCTACTTGGGTGCGCGCCTACAGGACTTCATCTGGCCAATCGCGTTTCAGCGTTCGCTGTGCGGTGTGTCCTCACCTATTATGTATAGGTTGTTTCTTTGCAAGCATAGCAGATTTTAGAAAAAAGAACGCCGTGAAAGCTACGTTAGTGCGAGTTGTGCAGGTGAGTTATACGGTCAGGGGTATATAATGTAGGAGGCTAATATTGGGTACAAGATGGGCAAGTTGGTACATCGAACAAAAAGTTAAGGCGCAAACAAGTTGGTGAAGGTTTAACATTTTAGACGAAACCCCGAGACTGGGCGGAGAAAAGGACAACACAACACAAAGTCTTGAGACTTTTTGTTCTGTTGTCCTCTCTGGGTTTTGTCCGAAATCGGTACATTGTTCCTCTTGACAAAAGCGCCACAAGACAAAGACATAAAGTAAGAAGCACAGCAGAAGCGCTTGTGCTCTCTCTTTTGCTTAATGTCCTTGTCTTGTAGCGCTTTTGTCATGTAGAAGGCTAATCGTCATGAAAAGTAGAGTAATTGGCTAAAATATCTTAATTAACGCTTTACTGAGTGAAACTAAACATACAGTCCTAACTAGAAACTTGCTGAGCGCCACTGGAAGCCACTAAATCAGTCATTTTCGGACAGACTTAGAGCGAGTGGAAAGTGCAGTAGTACGCTTTAGCGCAGTAGAGCGCTTAAGTTATCAAAGGTGCAATAGGCGCAAGCAAGGCCTGGGTGAGCAAATACGGATGTTAAAAAACGGAAAGACCACGCGTGCGCGTTATCGCACCGATAGCCTTGCGCCTACTGCACGAGTGCTGATTTTGCCGCTCCACCAAGGTTTTCACGTGCTCCAAGTCTTCCTAATATTGTCGGCTTTAGTAGTTTACATTTTTTTTTCATTTAAAACGCTACTTCACATATTTCTGTTAATTAGCCGACTGATCATTACAATTAGCTCCATATACTGTGTTCCCCTAGCCATATAACTAACCTGGAAAAACCGTATTAATGTACCTTTTTACGGCTTTTTAAACAAATTCGTTATCTTAAAAAGACACCTTGAATATCTTAAGACGTGGCTAGCACACACGACCACTTATCTCCCCTCCACACATTCTTTTTTACTACTGCAATCGTGTGGAAAGTAAAACTAACAGATGTTTCGTAGGCTATGAACGTGGAAGCATAATTATACGAGGCAGTTAGTGAGAGTGCAAGAATACACCGCTTCTTGGACGCTGAACGAACTCCCCGAGTAGCGTTCGCTCTTTACCACGCTTGTAGCCCTAGACCGCGCTGAACTATTCTCTGTCGCAAATACTTACCATACATTGTACGGCCTAGGTCAGAACCTAAGCATATCCGAGTTGAAAAGATTCACATTGAGTGCATTATTGACAACTCAAGTGATTTTCAAAAAATAGATATATATAACGGATGAAACCTATGATGTCAAACCTCTGCGAACGTATCGATAGCATCAAATAATATTAACATATGTGTCCATTCCTTTTAATATAATAAAGTACTTTACATGTCACGTTCTAACCACTCTAAATAAATTGCCGACGTACTTAAAAATGCAATCGGACAAAGCAAGAACTTGTGTTCGCTACCTCACACAGGATGGGGTTTGAACCATGGAAATTTTCCGACAAGGTTTCTTTTTTTTTTTTAAACTCGTTATTGCTATGCAAGGCTTACCGCGACATCAAAACAAGTGACAATTTGCGATGTCGTCAAAAGCCTGACATATTTTATTTTATCACAGGTTCAGTTTAGTTTTAAAGTTGTCAAAGGCTTGTCGTTTTCCAAGTAAGTTGAAAATAATACTGCAATCTTTTGTTCAGAAAATTACCTTTTTTTTTTCGAACTGAATTTAATTTTTTGTTCAGCCGCATTGCGTCAGAGGAAAAGCGTCAAGTTTAAAGCACAGCTCATCGTTAATAAATTCAAGCTAAGCTTTCATCGGGGAGATTATGCGAGAGCGTGTTTTCCTTTTTTTTTTTTTTTTTTTGTTGTTAAAGCAGCGAAGAATGCTGGAGCTTTGAAATTGTCAAGCTAGCGGGAACATGAGCATGTAACAGGATGAGAGGTTACCTAGAAAGACTTTTGCAAGGAAACTAATAAAAATAACACAGATCATGAAAACTTTAAACGTGAAAAACGCGTCAGCAAAGTTGGCGTTGTACGCGAAAATGCTTAGATTTCATTTTAAACACGCACTTTATTACTATCTTTTTTTTTTTTCTTGCACGCATTTTTGTGTTTTTTTCCCCTGACGAAAGTTGGGAAACATACGGTACTCTTTAAGTTCACAAAGTGCGATACTAAACTTATAGCGATATTTAAAACGCTATATTCATTTTACAATGCCGATTCATAAGGTATGTCCCTTAATTTTAATTAATTTCATTTTATATATAATTCATTAATAGTGTCATAATAATGAACAAAGCAGTGCATATAAACATAAACACATCAGAGAAATATTCCCTAACACATGAGACGCCACGTGCTTAACAAATTCCTATTTTACCGAACTTGTATAAAGATAATAAATGACGCATGGAATCCACTCTATTCGGAATCAAACATTATCAGCGATTGATAACGGGTGCCCAAATAACGCAATTGATTCTTTTTTTATGCATTGCGCGCTATTTAGAGTTTTGAGCTGCCGTTGGCAAAATATACAATTAACATAATAATAGAGCATCTCCTCCTTAACCCTATACCCAAATTATCAATATTTATGCAGTCGTTTTAAACATTTAATTCCGTTGCGGCCATCAGGTATAGTGAACGAAATGAGTCATAAAGCTTTCTAAACAAAATGGCATGCACCGTAGAGCAACGCAAATTAAACTATCTGGAGGACTGCGCGTGTTGGAGACTAACTTACGAGAACCAAATAAGGGGGCATAGAGTACAATACACAAACGGCCAGGAGGCGTGTTCCCTATTTTCTTGTAGGATTCTTGTTTTAGTAAACAAATCGAACATTGAAGGGGAAACTTACATAACTTACACGTGGCCGGATTATCTTCAATAAATTAACTCTTGGAAAAGTTTTTTTTTTTTACATTGTATACGTTTTGCAGTGCTTTATATATCAACGCTCCTTCGTAGTAGAGGATGAATTATTGTTTATTTGTTATAGCCGAGTTCTTGCTATTCTTCAGTACTGCTGGCTTCCCGCTTTACCTTCACATCAGAATAAGCAAACCAACGAACGGCACTCAACCTGAAGATCGATAGGCCCGCCCATCAAAATAGTCCCGATTACATCATCACAGTATCCACTCTTTCAAAACTCCGAAGTTATGATCCTAACGCCCACAGCAACACCCAACATACCTATTCCACACCCAGAATTTTCGAACCACGCGGCCAAACGAAATTCATAAACACGCATTTCAAATCAAAAGTTTCGTTCGGCCCAAAAGGGATCAGCAATCAAGCAACGCTGCGTGATAGATTTGACAACGACAGGTATCTTTCGTTGGTATGCCGGGCACTTGGAGTCCAATCCGAAGCTAAGATTGCTCGATAAATCAGAACCCCGAGACTGAGCAGTCACTTCATCTGCCATCCCCTAGCTGAATCCCGCCGACTAAGAAAGAAAACTTCATAGGCTGCGTAAACCTATTTGACTCGATTCGTTCACCTCAAAAACAAGATAAAAATCGACCCGAGGAACTACGGCTGAAGCAAACTGGTTCAAAAGCCTAATACCTCACATATGCCAAGATCCGAATCCATTTATGGGTGAGGGGGAAAGAGAGAATTTCTAAGAGATCGGGCTGTTATGATTCCGAACCCAAAGAGGATTGGAAACCTGGCTTGCTTGGAGTCCGACCTACAAGTTGAAGGGGGGGCTCACTGGAGGAAAAATATCCGGGTTCGCGAGGCCTGTAAATTACGTTCAGGCTGACCGCTGCCTTTCCTCTAAACTTGCCACTCCCCTCCTACTCCTGGTTTTCGAAATATTTACTTCAACTAACATTTTGTCGCTCTTTCTTTTTTATTTTTTTTTTTTTTTTTTTTTGTACCGCAACGTCAAACAGGTCGTTGAAAACACGCTTCACTTCTTTAGATTTTTTTGGTTTTTAAAGCGTCAGCTTTTGCCGTGACTTCTGATTTGATTTGAGCCCAATATTTTAACTATTTTTTTTTGTTTTGTTTTTAAAAGGAAATATTGTTGATTGAAAGCGCGTCCCGAGACACGGTTAGTGGCCGAGCTTGTTTTTCTTTTACGAATTTGATGGGCATTCGGCATTGGTTCACAATCTTAGCGCTCAGAGAAATACACGCGTGCGCGTCGACTGAACGCTAAAATATATTGAAGTCTTATCTTTATATTTTGTTTATGGCGCAAGTAGGTTACATTAGATAAATGTAGGGCACAAAATAGCGTCAACCAGCATGACTCCAACACAGTCGGTTTTGTTTAGCTGCTATGAGAATGCTTGAATTTAAGAATTGCTGAATATTTCCTTATATTCTGTTAAATAGGACACCGAGACAATATCTAACACTCACGCACAAAATTACATTTTACTTGCGAGTGTGAGCGCCAGACGCATGGATTTGATGCTTACTGGCAAGCTTTTCGTTGCATTCCTTTTTCACAATAAACCTATTTGTATTAATGAAATCACAATTTTATTTTGCATTCCCTTGTTCGCGCGAATACGCGAAGGCGCTGTGTATAAATATATATATATATATATATATATATATATATATATATATATATATACAGTATGATTTTTAAGCAAATAAGCATAGGTACAATGATTCAACCTGAAGAAAGACTGTTCCATTACGAGATATAAATAGCATGTCAATCTGAAATTCTACCAGCTGTAGCTCTGTATGCAGATCCGCAGCTTCGAATGCAGCACACTTGGATGGCGGTACGCCACTGGAGGCAAAAAGAATGCGTTTTATGTTGTGTTTATGTGCTCCACAAGTCAACACTCTCGCGACTGTCTATAACCGTAATGATCTCATTTTTATTGATATCTGAAAATAAATATTTAAAAAATAATATATTTTTCTTGCTTAGCAATACACGCAAATGTGAGTTTCAATTTAAAAAAAAAATAATATGTATAAAAAAAGATGTTTTTAGACAAAACAAAAAGGTGCTAACGTCAAACTTTTTACAGATAATTTTGTTTCTCTAATCCTGAATGAAAGCGCGAGAGGTAAAGCTCGCTGTAGTCAAGACAATTCCATTAGTTACTTACGCGACCCGGTCCTAGTGTTTCGTATTTGCGCAGATTGTCGTGAGCTTTTAATAGGAACAATTTAGGCTTACCTCCGCTACACTAAACACAGGTATAAAAAAAGCATATTTCCGAACACATTCATGAGAACGAACCGCTTTGGAGTTGACAATGAGTCCCTCGATGTTACGCAATCCACTTCGTCCTTGCACGCCTCACCGGAGAAAAAGAGCAAAAGCTTTCTTAGGTAAGCACACACGATGCGTGCTCAAGTTGGGCTCCTTTGCATTCGTCCCAACGGCAAGCGCATTACGAAACTGTCGTTACGAAAGCGCTGGTCGTGTCTGAAACAGCAATTCGCGTTCTAAACACTTGTCAGTGGCATCTGCGTTGCGCACAAAGCCAGATTTTTTCTGCGCGATCGTGCACCCAATACTTCTTTCTGCGCATCTAAGAGCTAAACTTATACCTGCCTCCGCGCCGCACTGTTGTAAGTTTTCACACAAAATGTGTATTTTTTTAGCCTAATTCAAGGAATAAAACCGACATGTTCATGCGTTATGTTTGAGCGCTGCACGAAGTTTAAAGTCGTATATAAGGTGTTTAAGCGCATAGAACCAATTTAAAGCGAACACGAGAAGGACACCCCGACGGGAGTCGAACTCGCGACCAAGTGATCATTAGCCGGATATCACACCGACCGAACACCAGCGCTAGGTGGCGCAGGTGTTCGGAGAGCAACTGCAGAAAGGGCAAGTGCGTGAAAATCAGCTGTCCTCTGAAGTCTGTGGTTTGTGCTCAGCATTTTCTGTGGTCCCCGGTCTCAGTCGTCATAGTCAAGTTCCTTCAATATTTTCTGTGCCAATTCTGGGTGCATGTTTCTTGGAGTACGTACATACCGGGCGTTCCCGTAGAAATAGAACTGTGTTTTCGACCGGCGTAAATAAGGTATGTACCGCAGAAAGCTCAAACTCAGTGAGAGTGTGACCGTAGTGGTGGGAATAGGAGGTGAAAGATAGAGACAGTGACGTTACCTTGATCAAAATATAATTAAAAAAAACGTTTTTTGTTTTTTTTTTGTTTTAATGAGCCAAGGTTCACCTAGGCCTAATATCATCCAAACAAAAACTAACACTGTTGACGAGTGTGCGATTGATATGAGTGAGGTGCACTTAAGTGAATATTATTTTCTTTTTTGCTGAAAATTTCTTTTTTTTTTTTTTGTTGTAATGCACGTTACAGGCGCCAAGATAGTCATTTTTGACGTATTAACCTTGAGTAAACGTCGGCTGATAAATGAAAAATCGTTTCTTTCATAGTTATTTTTGACGCAGGTAATGCCATGTTCTCAAGCTTACGCCTTCTATCCCAACCACCAACGTCACTGTCACATTTCTCATGGAGTTTAAGCGTTCTGCAATCCATTCACGGGTCGTCAAACACGGTTCTCTTCTCTCGGGAACAACTTGAACTTTTAAAAAGCCTCGTTCGATACGTTTGTTTGTGGGGAACACTGAACGTACCTTAAACGGCCACTGATGCCTTAAAACACGCGGGGCGTGTCCTATTCTTTCCTTGGACACCTCGTGCTCTGTGGTTCGTTTTTTGACGAAGTTAACGGTTAGTGTCGAAATCTCATTACCCGCGAAGTGATAACAAAATAATATCTTTAAAATTTTATTGTAAAGATACAATTTTATTTTACACTACATCTTGTGTCTTTGTGCTCTCAGGGACTGCAGTAACTTTCTTTTTTTACCTTTCGGCAAAAGCCATTATTTACGCGAGATATTTATGAAGACGCGGCACTATGAAAGCTTACTTGCGTCACCGAGGAGCAAATTTGGCTGCGTCGGTGGACAAAAATTAATCTTTGCTCTCTGCTAGTGGAACTATAGCATAACACAAAACGGAAATAATCATGTCATAGAGTATGTGTATGCGTTCTGTCGTAAGTAATACCCAAAAAATTAAAATGACCCATATCACTTGACATTGATAATAAAAAATAAGAAAATGACAAGATACAAGCCCATTTATAATCCCTCAAGTTCTGCCATTGTCGTCTCGTCAACCACAACAGCAATCGCTCGCAAATCTATTGTCAGCACCTTTGGTTATTTCCCCGAGGGCAACGTGACCTCGGAAACGCAGACGGCGCCTTTGGAACGGTTCCAGCATTGCTTCAGTGGTCCCATGATCGAATTCATGGCACTTTCGTGTGCGCTCTGTTTCCGAATTTTTTGACCACGTATTGTGTTATCATGTGAGCTAATATTATTCTGCAAAAAAAAAAATCAATATCTTGCTGATATTGAAAAGCGTTTTATTGTAAAGACCAGTTGCCGTCAACCATCGATGTTTCGCGGACCCGTTGTGGATTGGCGGAGACGATGGAGGACTGTGGTGAGAGGAGAGGAGAAGTATAAATAAATATAATAATATTTTTATCAACTAGATATAAATAAGTGCTAGTGGGAAGTAGATCTCTCTTATTGTCATGCACACGAGAAAACTCGCCCGAAAATTGAAACATTTCATCTCGACCTGAAAAAAGATAACTTTTATTGCCGGGCTCGACTGATAAAGCAGGCTGTAGCGGACCCTTAGAATGCCTTCGCAGACCCCCATTTGAGAACCACTGGTGTAGACTTATGGAACAGCAGACGCGACTAATCATGGCTGCTACAATATACCGCAAGTGGGTTTACCTAACGTGCGCAACAAACACTCTGTCCTTCACAAGGAACGAAGCTCTCGGGAACACACGCCCGTCAATGAGCGTTTGCGTCGAGCACTGTGATAAGCTTTTGGCGTTGGTGTGTCGTGGAGGTAAAATATGTTCAACCAAATGATCTTTCTTATCCCGAGCCTCTCATGTTGTGGTAGATATGCTTTCAAACCAAAACTGAAATGTGCACGAATCTAAATGCTCTAACTTTATATGTAATAACACTTATTTCTTCTATTTAAACTGTTTAATATTACTACTCACCTGTTTGTGTCCCCTGAACCATAATAAAATCCCAGGTTTTAGGCGCGAGCTTCGCGCTTGTGATTAAAGGTCTCCCACAAAAAAGAATGTGCTGAGAGAGAAGCAACCAGAGCTACCCGCTTTTAGCTAGTGGCCGTCGGTTTTACGGTCAGACTAACATGTCGACCAGTTTCGACGCGCTGTTTCTTTTTTTTTAACTTAGTGACAACTAAGAAAAGTTAAGGAGAACATTTTTAGAATATCAAGACATAACAAAATGAGGGCGTTCAATAATATTCAGCGCTGGGCACAATACACGAAACGGATTACTGGAGTCACAATATTACGGGACATCTCGGAGAGATCTAAAAAGGTACTGGTCAAATAACGGTTTTACATACAAAGCATCCTCGACAACCTTACAAAGCAAAAGAAAAACGTAAACTATTTTTCTTAGTCAAACTCGCCTCCCAAAAGGCGCCTTCTCAAGCTGACGCGGAGACCACCTCACTGTCGTGCGCGCCGACAAAGCATCCAGAAGGCCATGACATCATAACCGGCACAACCTCGCTCACAGAGGCCCTGCATCTTCTCCGAACAACAAAGATCAGAAAAACAACGCAGAAAAAAAAAAGAGCCGTCCCCAAAGTCTGACGCATCGGCGGCAGCGTCTCAAAGTACGGCTAACGTCGATCGATCGAACCCCACAGCATCAACGACGCTTCCACTACCCTTCCCCAAAGGCAAACCCGCAAGTAAACGTCCCGAAAAACAAAACCACTAAAACAGGAAGTGAAAGGAAAGCCACCCTCACAGGCGTCCGGTGGATGTGTATAACTCCCTCCGTCCCTCTTTCCCCATTCGGGAAGTGAATAGAACGTGCCGCCTCCGACGACGGGAGGAAGAGGAGGAGGAGGCTCTGTAACAAGCGTTGAAAACGGCTTGTTCCAAAGGGTCAGCCTGGGAGAGGAGGAGGCGGTCTCAAGTGCATTAGGGATTGGGGAAACGCTGGGCGAAACATCCCGACTAGACAGGGAGGAGACTTCCGTCGGGACGTCCTCGGTTTCGTCTCAGTCTCGTTGGAGTGGTTTACTCGCAGCAGAAGTGGTTGTGCGTTTGGTAGAGCGTTCAATAAAAAGACCGCCGTGTACGCTGACTTGTCTAAAAGACGCTTATAACTTGCGCCTCTTTCTCTCAAAAGCTGATTTCACAACAACGTTCCACCCCTGAAACAGTCGCAGCAAAACTGGTCAGTTCTTTTGGATTATAAACGAAACAACAAAAAATAGAAATCTCGACCACAGCCACAGACGTGGTTAAAACGACGAGGAAGTCGTTCAGTTGCCCCGCTTTCAGCGCAAGCTCCCCTCCTGATCTTCGCGCGTGCACGCACAATCCAAGTGCGACGAAAGTCGGCGAGCACATGCTGAAGGCCGGGCACCGAAAGGAGAAACAGAAGCAGAGAAAAAAATGTTCAGGTTATTAGAGAAGCTAAGAATACATTTTATGTGAACTTGTATGGTACATAGCATGTGAACATTTACACCATACCCCTCACGGCACCTGTTACGAGTGTACAAATTTCGTAAATAAAATAATAACTAAATAAACAAACTCAAAATTGAATATTTCGTGTCTTTAAGTGCAAGCTGAGAGAACACCGGTGAATCGTACAAATTGAAAATCTATTGCTGCCATTGCCATACGTTATCCAGCCTCCAACAAACAGCGTTGGTCTTCTGGCGCGTCTAATACTGCGCCATCTTAGGTCAATAACTAAAAGTCTAGACCCTGCCATTTTGAACTACGGGGTCACTATATAGTTCACCTCGACGCAGAGGCAATCTTGTCTTTCTTTGTCCCAGCAAAAATTGAGAGCAAAAACGACTTTTTTTTACCTTTTTTTTTTGTGTAATATTCTTTGTTGTTGATGTTTTTGGTTGTTTCTTTTTGGCAACACAATCGGTGGTGCGCCTATTTTCCGGTCGGCTGATTTCCTTTGTTTGGAGGGTACGCCAGTTTTGTGGAGTTTTTTTGTTTGTTTTTCTGTGAAGATGTGTTGTTTTTTTGGGCGCGGGAGCCTTGATTTTGTTTGCATGCGGCGTTTTTGTTTACGCACCCGACTACGTATCTCGCGCATCACGAAGCAAACCGTGTCTCACATGCCAGCCCAGTAGCGCACAAGCGAGTGCGCGAACGACGCCGAAAACCAGAGAAATTTTGGAGATACTCGAAAACTGAAATCCAAAAACGAGGTAGAGCTTCCGCTCGCTACAAAAGATTGAAGCTCAAATTCTTTTTTTTATAGCGAAGTATGTGTGTGTGTGTGTGTGTGTGTGTCTGTCTGTGTGTGTGTGGGTGGGTGTGTGCGCGTGCGTGTGTGGGTGTTTGTGTGTCTGTTGGTGTGTTTTCTATATTTATTATTTTTGTCCATTATCCAATCGGGGTTTTTGTTCGTTGTTTCTTTATTTTTTTAGAAGTAATGCACTAGAAAACTTGACATGAAAGTATTTCAACCTAAGAAAAAAAAGTTGGCAAGGGCGACATCTAGAAAACTAGAAAGTATCAAACTTTGCCGCATACAAAACAATAGGAAAGCTCTTTCTTTCTCTTTTTTCAAATAACTGTTGGAAACAATTTGTAACTCATCAAAATACCGACGGATTAGTTTTACAATTCACTCAAACCACTAAACAATCAGAACACGTGTAGTTATTGTGAATATTCTTAAGTTTTTTTTATGAAGTTGTGATAAGCGAAAGAGCTTCAAACAAACCTATCAGTTTTGCACTTCCGTCATTACCACCTTACCCAAAAGTATCGACTCGGTTCGTTTCGAAGAGACTGGTGAGAAAGCGAATTCTCCAAAAACGCACAGTATTCATGCTCCTACACATCTGGAACCCCTATCCTGGTGACTTTGAAGACTGGATCTTCGGCCTATAAATAGTGTTTCGTGTTTTCGAACGATCAGCTCTAAAAAGAACTCACCGGTTAAATTTTCGTCAATTGAAACATAAAAAATAACTACTAATTTCAATGCCATAATGCCAAAGAAAGAAATCTGGTATTCTTCAAATACATTTGAGTCAAATGTTGGGAGGAGAGGCCTCAATGTTTTTCTTTTAAATTGTGAACTATTGGCAAAGAGGGGGTTCATCATTTATCTGGTCAAGTTTCGTTCAGTAAGACGGGTCGTTTTAATTTTAGGCCACGACTAAAGCCGCTGTTCTAGATTTCAGTTCGGGCTTCTTAGAGAAGGGTGGGTTCGTATTTTCATAACAGTGAACGCTATGACCATAGAGGGGGGGGGGGGGGGGGGGGGGTTCCAGCTCAAGGTTCCATCTCGCTACCTCACCCAGCGCAGCGGCAGGGTAGAGTGGTGGAATGTAGTGGACAGAAAACGAGCTTTCCAGAGACTAGGTCAAGGCTTTCAGCGATGTCAAATTATCGGCGTGTATTGAAATAACACTATTTCGCAGAATTTTGTTCCGTGAAAGTTGGCATTACCAAATGCAAAAAAGCGCATGCCAAATCCAGCTGAAGAAATGTCATTCCATAGAGATGAGGAGTTCCAAATGTAAGTGAAGTTAACATTTGTTCTAATATAAAATTTCTAAAAAAACAACATCATAGTTTCAGAGCAAAATATAAGCTCTAAATTTCAAAGAATCGGGAATACATCATAAATAAACTACGATAAACTCCTAATTTTTGTTAAAAAATAAACTTCAAAAACACAAAACACTACCTTTGAAAACAAAGCAACTCTCCATGACATATATGTAGAGCTGTTCCCCGTGTGCTACTTGACACGCAACAAGTGATACAGCAGGCTGTGCAGCACTGCTAAACAAATGGCCCTGTCTGCTATTAAAGTGATCAGAACGCCGATGCGTATTTTTGTGGGTGACGTACACGGGAGGGTGTGAAATAGGATCGATGCAATTTCACGGCAGCGCGACTTTTTAATAAAAATACCGCATTGAAGGATTCTCAATTAATCACGTCGGAGGCGACGCCGCTCTTCTTTCTTTTTTCCTCGCAGAGTTCGAATTAATTATTGTGAAACAAGCGGCTTCTTGCTTTGCCAGCCCAACCTTCTGCCGAGGTCAGCTGATTTTTCGCTCCTCTAAACGCCACGCCAACGGCAAGCGTTCGCGTTTTTGCGTTTCTCGACTTTTATGCTAATGGTGCGTCGTTAATAAATGTCTCAGGTTCAAGGGAACCCTTTCGACGTTTACTTATTTCAATGTGGTCGAATTTTTGTTTTGTTTTATCGATACCCTTGTTTGCGCTCACCCGTGGCTGGAATATTGACGGCAGAACCAAAGCAGACAATCGAACAATTCACGTTTTAACTACGATAAAGGAGATAAATAATCAAAAAGTTAAAACGTGCCTGAGAATGGACCGCTTAGTACTAAAAGAGCAGTATTATATTAGCTATCATTTGAAAAGCCAGAGGGTTTCTCTATTTAGGACTGTGTTCGTTGTATGCTTCCATGAAGTGATTACAGTGCCGTACAGCCCTACAGACGCTTGCATGTAGCCCCGCCTCGAAAACTAGTCGGGCCAGCGTGGTTAAAAATACTTTTCCCAGCCTGACAACCGTGGGCACGCTTTAGCGAGGCTTTACTATCAGACGATGTACACACGCCAGCAGTAAGGTTGCGGCGCCCAGAGTCTCCTCTCGCAAACTTCTATTCGCTCACCAGTGACACTGGGATGACCAGGGTTGTCCGTCCCCTATTCGTTCTAACTTGTCAACGACTACACCAATCGGTCTTTATGCCACTAAGACGGCATCACAGAAGCAAAAAGTTGCGACAACCATAGGCAGAACCGAAACCAATGAACCCCCGCTTAACCAAAAAAGTGAGAAAAAAAAAAATGAGACAAATACTAAACGATAATACGCGCACCGATACAGAGAGGAGCCCTACGCACAGGACCGGAAGTCTAACAGAACGGCAACAACACGAGGAGCAGAGCCAAACCCGGGACGATCGAACAACGAACGAACGTACGACACTAACGAACGAAAAAGATACAAAAAAAAACAAAAAAAAAACGAGCGAAGGGCTGGAGCCAAGCTGATGAAAGAAGCGAAGAGGAATGAAAAGCTTCTGGAAATTCAGACAAACCAGAAAGGAAGAAAATAGTGGGACCGAGAATAAGAAGGAAAGAAGCAAAGAGGAGAAGCAGGGAGACCTCTTAGCGAATGCATGGGGCAAATATTGACGGGGAATTCGGCCCCCTTCCCTTCGGAGCGGATCCCAGTTCGGCGGCGTCCATAACACGGCGGAGCAGCCGAGGCGGCGTCATCGCGGGGGCTAAGTGAGTGCAGCCCCCTCCGAAGAGTGCCCTGATTCTGAGATGGGCCCCGGCCCACTTGGAAAGGGAGCCAGGGTTAGAACCCCGGGACGGCAGACGAGGCTCCACCACGCTTGGCCCCCCCAGCATCCCAGCCTTGCCGCTCTCTCCCTCTCATTCCCCATCTTTTACCGCTCCGTTTTTTTTTTTTTTTCTGTGTCTTGTTATATTTTTGTTTCTATTTGTTTTTTACATGATTGACTCCCTGTATCTCTCTCTCTTTCCCTCGTTTATATTTTGGTCGCTTTGCATCTTTATCTTTTTCTAGGTTATCTTTCTTTTAATTCATCTTCTCTTACCTTCACCTTATGTTATTTTATCGTTTCCAAGCCTAACTGACCTAACAACCATTTCCCCCCCCTTCCCTGCAACGCCCCTTTCTACGCCCCAATTTTGTCGACATTTTATATTTTGACTTAACACGATAAATCTCTCGATTCTATACTTTTTTTGTTTCCGATTGCTAACCAAATAAATTATGTATTAAGAAAGCACTCGCTAAGAAAGAAAGCAAAGATAAAGCTGGCGAGAGAAACGACGCTAAAACGACCAGGATTTGGTTTCCAACATCCTAATGCGTCCTTCGCCAATCGTCTCTCAAACAAGCGACATCACGCGTCACCCCGCTGTTGATTGAGGAACTTGAAGTGCCGTGCACTGCCTCGCGCTCAAGTTACTTGTGCACACGTAGTCGAATCGGTTGAGTGTTCAGCGCGAGAAGCTGTGCTCCTCCGGATAGCTGCGGAAGGCTCCTTCGTATTGTTACATAAGAAAAAAAAAAAGTTCATAAGAACAACAAGCATAAGTTGAATAACCAGATTTTTAGATCCATTCGATAATTAGAAACTAAGCCTCACCCTTTCCCCACCCACCTCCCTCTAAAAAAATGTTCAGTGCGCTTTCAGGCTGCCGTGTCTAAATCCCGTGTTTGACTGGTACGTTTAGGGTTCAATGCCGCCCATGCATTCAAAGCTATCTCGGAGGGGAAACAAGTAACTTCACATGAGCCGGCGCATCATACTGTAGGATCGCGACCCTGGAGTTTGGTTGAAGGTGTTCTGGCAAAAACGTAGGAATGAATGCTTCTGTTGTCGCAGCGTAAATATTTCTGGCTGCCGATGGGACCGCCAAACTGGAGAGCGACCTACGGCAAGACAGGCGTCTGTAACAGTCCGCTCCGCTGATGTGCCACCGTCAGCATCGGGACAGGGAACATCATGACACTTGTATGACGCCATCAGGGGCAACTCCAGATATCATTTTTGGGCACGCAACATACCCTCCAATCGGAGACGCTTTCCAGGCACCATTATCGTATAATCACCGTCTGATTTCTGTCATTATTTATCTTCGGATCACGTTCCGAATGTTAGCAGTACCCTATCAGTTAAAAAAAAAAAACATCTAGCGTCGCGCGAGTATTTACAGCTTAACGACTAAAGACTCTATAGTCGATTTCATCTCAACGTTACTGGATCGGATAAGTTGACAAGCTCCGAGAAAAAAGTGACGCGCTGCCATTCACTGCCGCGTAGCGGCGCCCGTGTCCAAACCCGCCCGACCCGTTCGATCTGACAGGCCTCGGTATTCATGGATACGCCGTGAGACATCGTTTTTCTGTAGGTTCACAAAGTGTATTACTAGAAACTGTTGCCAGTGTGATACTGTCAGGATTAATACAACATCTCCGGCCTCCGTAGTTTTGGCAGTTTTTTACATTACGCACCAATGCAAGCAACTCGGAGAAATGGCTGCGTCTATCGTTCGTAGTTTTCGGCACATGAACCATTGTGTTTTGTCGTTTGCGGACTAAAATACCGTAAACTTCCCTCTTGTGGTGCTTGCGTTTGAGTCCGAAGTTCAAGCGTAAACTGCCGCACACATACCAAAGCCGCATTAGGAAAGTATGCTAATTTTAAGATGTCTTCATCATTTGAAAGAATCGGGCTGTTTTTGTCGAGGCCTCATACTGGTGAAAACAACTGAGTTATTCCTTTCGTGTGTTTTTTACCTGTGTGACAATAGGGAGTTTTAGTAGACCGTGTTTCCCGCTCCGCTAGCCCTCCGCTACGAAGAAACCGCCACTGCGCCTGCGCGCCGATGGCCTTGGATGTAGAGTTCCGGGTAGCGGAGGGGCTCAGCGGAGCGGGAAACACGGTCTACTAAAACTCGCTAATATCGATCCCCTGCGTGTGCGTGCCATTTCGTAGACGTGTGACTGACGGTTAAGGATTTCAAGACATCACTTCCGATCAGTTGATCAGCGCGGATTCGTGTGTGTATATTTAGAGATTTACGTGTGGACGCGCAGGAGATATTAAAACCGTTAATTTACAGTACCTGCTACAGCTTCGCGGGAACAGTCCACAAATTGTGAGACACCCTCGTTGACTATGGGAAACGAGTTTATTTGTGTAAGCGTATGCAAGCTCCACGTGCCTGACAGCAACATGCTTGTTGACGTGTTTATAAGCCCGCGTCAATTTAAATTCGCTTCATGTTAACCACTGTTTTCTTAACGTTGCGGTCGTTCATAAATGATAGCGTTGTTTTATTAATATCGTGACGTTTCTGCGATCTATTTCAAGACAACATAAAGACATTTCTAGTTACCCTGAGAATGCAACATAGGAAGGCTGGGTTGCAAGGACTCTTTTAAAAACTGCAATGCCTCTTCGTTGTAACGAAAATGCTTTTCTAAGCGAGATACATCAATCGAGAGGTGGCGGAGAAGGTGGCAGTAGCAAACAAGAAAGCTCAAGTACTGTGGTCGCCAACTACAGGCATTTTCAGTCTTGGTGTTTTGCATTCTGCTCGCAACTTTTTCATGAAAAAAACAAACAAAAAACGTTGCACAGTTTTCATCTGCAGTTTCAGCCTTGATGTGTTGTGGTAACAAATAAAAAGCAGAGAAACCATTTTGTTAGTTTTCCTTGTGACAAGTGGGAGCGTTTACTGAGAACTGGATACGGCGCTGACAGCACACGCGAGCTTGTGGACGCTGGTCATAGACGAATATCAAAGACATCAACTATGACATCTTGTTATACTTATTACACAAACATCGCACTCGGAAGCCTGACTTAAAGCTAGGCCCCCATGCTGCTATGCGATGAAATATAGAGTAAAAATCGAAAGAAATCGTTAGCGTGCATAATTACTATTGTGACTGCAGCAGAATCTACTTGCAGAGTCCATTTCTTAAAGAGATTGCGCATGGGCCGCTGACGTTCCGCCGACCGCCTGATATCGCAATGAATAGCCAGCGTCCTGAGCAGGGTGTAAGATAGACAGGTGGGGAAACGGCCCATAGAAACCTACCGCAGCGCCTTGACCGGATTGTGTACTCGTCTGCTTGCGGGTACCCCCGATTTGCGACAGATGACGCTGCGGCAAGAAGAAAAAAATTGGAATTGAACTTGCATGGAACTCTATCGGAGAGTGCGCAAAATAAACCGAGAGCACAACAGTTTTTCATTGAAAATCCACGAGAAACCTTCTCCGTCGGTTTAGCCGGTCGCCACCGTACGTTCACCCGGAGTGAGAGTTCTCGGTGCTCCACATAGATGGCGCCACAGAAAAAGCGAAAACCGAGGGGGACACAATCCGGTCACTCATTTGGCTCTCGTTTCCCCACCTGTCTATCTTACACCCTGGTCCTGAGCTAGCTTGCTCAGAGCTCGGCCGGCCTAGGCCGGCCCTGCGGACCGGGCGGGTCCACAGGGCCGGGCGGGCTTCTTGTTTTGGGGCAAATCTCGGCTGCACAAGCTCTCGTGCACTAAAGGCAGCTGCCAACGCTGTGAGCTCGTGCTTCTAACCTTCGCTGCGGTACAACATAAGGCGAAACGGAGTATAGACGAATGCTAGCAGGAGACCTGGCGGCTACCATGCCTCTGCTCGTGCGGGCAAGTTCGCGAGCACGCTGGCCGTGTTTCCACGCATGGGGGCACCAATCGAACGCCATGCTTGCGACAGTCTATAGGCGCCGCCAGGCAGCTGTGCCTGGGCGCCGCCATTACCGCCCTTCAGTTTTTGTTTCCTCCTATTCCGTTCGCGTCACTTCATCATTGCGACAGCATTACAGTTATTGCCACTTCAGATGCAACTGCGTCCTCCTCCTCAGCACGGGCCTTTGTGGAGGCTCATCAACGCCCGCTTCAGTGGCTCGGTATTTTGGCAAGACAAGAGAAGGTTGGCAATGGCGGCTCAGTCTGGCGCGCGTTTAAAACGTCTATAAGGAGTATTCACTGGCGGCCATATCCGTGTGCGCTGCTGCTGAGCGCGCGCTGACGGTGAGCTTCCGCAGTTCTTTTGGAGCGTGCATTTAGCACCATCAAGGTTGCCGGTCTTAGCAGGCTATTATTGTGAGCTCGTTCTGAGCATGCGCTCTAAACATCGCCCTCAAAAATGGCGTCCAGTGACGTGAGCGATCGAAATTTGCTATATTACCCAAGCATCAAGGAGCATGCAGGGATTGGTGTTCTACGCGCCACACGCGCACGCCTTCCCCGTATAAAAGATTCGAAGTAAATAACCAAAATAAATCCTTGAAGAACGCGCGTGCAAGATACAATTTGTTTTAGGTTTTTGCTTTACAAAATTTACTACTCCTGAGGCCAGCACTTGCGGCGCGTAGAACACCATTTCCTGCATTCTGCTTGAGGCTTGGGTAATATAGCAGTAGGTCTATTGGCCGAATGCTGATTATGACGTCAGGAAAGGATGTCTCATCGAAGGAAATAAGAGGAATGTAAGAACTTCAATTTGGAAGGTGTTGGCACTGTTGCTTTGAGAGCCCTATTATTTCAGGCTTCCCCCATGCCCATTAAAACACCATCGAACTTGTTGCTCACAAGGTAATGACGTCACGAAAGGTAACCGAACGAGGGCGCCATTGAAACATCTCGCCGCTAATAAAGCGTATTCAGCGGACGTCATATTTCGGGGCGATGTTTAGAGCGCATGCTCGGAACGAGCTCACGTTAATGGCCCGCTGAGACCGGTAATCTTGACGGTGCGGAATGCACGTTGCGAAACCACTGCGGAAGCTCGCCGCCCATACACGCTCAGCAACCGCACACACAGATAATAGCCTCCAGTGAATACACCCTATTTCACCAGGTAACGGGCATAAGAGTTTTTTTATACTCTGACAACTGCTTAATTATGAGTGAACGGCTTTCATTAAAACGCACTCATAAGCTACTACCAAAACACCGTTCCAACTGGCGGTAACCACACAAATGTAAAGCCACTTCGACTTCGCTCAATTCAAGCGTCGAGCGCCAACAAGAAAGAATCGTATTAAGACGGCAAGTTGGGCCAGTTGGTTCTGTTTCCTAATGGGAATATAAGCCACACAAGTAAAAAAGAGGAGAAGATTATGAGATACGCCTTGTACCTAAGACGAATAAATCCACACCGCAGATTATTTCCAGCATGCCGTATTTCGTGAAAAGAAAAGTTTGCACTGTTTTTTGCAGAAATAAAACGGCGAAATGAGGCGCTGTTTGCTGTTGATTGAAGACAGAGATGGAGAAACTCTGTCGCGGTGTTGGAAAATACACCGGGCAAGGGTAATTAAGATGAGTTATCAAGTACTTCACTTAAAAGGTATTCGGAGTATCCTGCTCAAGTTATTTTCCCAGAAAAACATTGAGTAGTGTAAAAGTACATAAAACTGTGATTCATTTGCTTCCGAAGGTACCTCTTATTTGAACCGATTCAGTGACAACCACCCGTGGACAACGGTGAAAAATTTGGTTGGATAGGAATTTTGATTTGCGACCAACACGAGCAGACAAAATGTGATCGCGGTGCTCTTCTAGGCAGACCCAGTTCAAGGAGCATCGTAAGAATGGTGCATGTTGCAAGGCGATATATATTGGAGAAAAAAAAACTTTTGCCACTTATAATCACACAGCTGTGATTTAAATATTGTGGTTTCATATTGCGCATTTTTCGGTGCACCGTTCTACGAAGTGCCGAAAACACTATATGCGGAGCACACGTTATACAAATTCAGGATTCGATGAGGAACCGGGGAATAACAAAAGGACTCAAGTATAGCAGTCATCGCACTTACTGCGGCATGTTCATGTCGGTTCCTATTCAAATGCAGTGTTCAATATACCGGAAGAGTAAATTGTCCGGTCCTTATTTATACAAAAAAAACCTTTAGAGAAAAACCTAAAGTTACACGGAAAAAAGGTTTCGTCAACAATAGCCCCAGCTAGAGAACGAATTTCCGGAAATCCGAATTTTTCGGTTTTATTCGATTTCATTTTTTTCACACCAGTGGATGTTTATCGGTATATCTCGGTTTTAAGAAATCTTGCATTTGTTCATGATGTTAAAATACTGAGACTGGGAAGGAAACTTGAAAAAAGAAGTGTATGAAAACACAGAAATAAAGAGACAGACAATTGTTTCAAACTCTGCTAACAAATGTTATTCCGTTCACAGCTTTTAAAACCACCTCACAAGGTTACCGCCAACGCGATGACCTTGGGAGGCCATAAATACCTTGGGTGACTATAAAAGCTGTGGACGGAATAAAATGTGTTAGCTAAGTTTGAGACGTTGTTCTGTCCCTTTATTTCTGTGTCTTCGTACACCTTTTCTTTCAAGTTTCCTTCCCAGTCACAATATTTTAAAATCAAGATCAAGATCGACAAGCTCGCCTGGAACTTGACTATTTTTACGTACTTGTATTTGTGACGCTGACGGATGTTTATCGGTGTTTTTTCTGTTAATACCAGAATCTCCAAGGCCTAGATATATTTAGACACTGCATTCAGAGTTCACTCAACTTCAAAAATTAAATGCTCAAGGCGAAACAAGAAAAAAAAACTGCTGTCTTTCTTCAGTTATCTTTTTTTCTTTTTTTCCCCGTATTATGATTGCTGGGACGTGCCTGTCTCCGATTGGTGTTTGCTGCGCTCAAAAAAGCGGTGCCCCGACATCCGCCTAATGACGTCATAGAAAAGTGATGCTGTCGCCGGCCCCGATCCTCGTGACGTCTCAGCAGCTGCGGATGATTTGGCAGACGCCTCTTCTGCTGCAGGAACAAGAAGCTTCGGAAGCCAGGTGCTGGGACGCCATGACGACAGCGACGCTCGGGTTGTCCTCGCACTTTTTGCCATAACTTCTACCACCAACCACCAGGATCGGGTTACTTACGATAACATGAAACTCCGGCTTCTGTGACGTCATTTGTTACCACTTTGAGAACGCTTTCGAGGCATGAGCGGGAAAAAAAAAAGACGCTAAACACATCAAGTACCGCACCCGTACTAATAAGGTCAATATTCGTGTTCAGATATGCGTGCAAGTTTTGGGAAATCTCATTGGCCTTTTTGAGAACTCGTCGAGCCCATTCGATCCATCTCTCGTTGTTACACTCTCTTTCGTGGAGGGGTCACGGCTCGACGCCGTGACGTCATGTCACGTGACCACCAAAGTATTTTATACCTTAGCTTACTTCACGAGATAGATACTTTACGATCAGGGGGGTAAAGTGGCATAGAGATCTTGGGCGTTTAAGATTTATTCCCGCTATCAATTTTTACGGATAGGAAGGACTTACGGCGTTTTCAAAATATTTTTCTTATTTAAAATATTGGCATGCGCGCTAGCTGAAACTTGTCGACAGTAAAATATTTTCGAGAAAAAAACACCAGATGTTTATCAGCAACTGTGCGTATTAGGCACTTTTGCTTATCATAAGATGTTTTAAAGCATGAAATCCTTTTTAAAGCTACGCACCCCCCTCCAATTCCAAAAGCGTTTTTCCCCGTCCGCCCGCGAAATTTTCCACTAAATTTAGTAGGGAAACTGGCCTATGCGGCGCAGAGAATTCGACGGCACGTGGTCTATACGTCAACTCAGTTTACCCTTAATTTAGCGAGAAAACTTACGTCTTGTGACCAAAACTTTAGGGAGTTTTCGTAGACCGTGTTTTTCCTTCCGCTAAACCCTCCGCAACGAAGATGTCGCTACTGCGCCTGCGCGCCGATGGCCTTGACTGTAGAGTTCGGGGTATCGTGGTGGGTTGCGAAGAGCGTTGCGGGTAGACAAACACCACCTACGAAAACTCCCTAATAATTCAGTTTCCCCGCTGAACATAGCGGGAAATCGACGTCACCTTACCTATACACCAACTCAGCTACAGGCGAAATGTTGCGGGAAAATTCACCTGTTGTGACCTAAACACCAATCCAGCTTCCCCGCTAAATTTTGCGGGAAAATATACGTCAAGTGACACAGCAATTCCCTTATGGATTCCCTACAAGGAATTTCGTGCACTATAAGAGTATTAAAGTAAAGGTCGCTCCCATTTTTTTTCAGAGCGCAGCTCTTAGGCGTCTGTTTCCTGGTTTAACGGCGTCGCCGTCGGAATAACCGCGCGTTGTATTATGGGACATTTCCCACAATAATGTCACACGTGACGTTACGTGTGACGTCACGAGGGTTACCCTCACCAGAATCACGAGCGTTACCCTCACGAGGGTTATACCATCATGACGTCACACGTGACATCACATGTGACGTCATTATAAAAACACGTTACGTATGACGTCACATGGAACGTCACACGACGTTACACGCATCTAACATTGCCCATATTCCTGCTAAAGCTAGCGGGTAAACTTTTCCGCTAAAATTTGCCGGAAAAGTATTCCCGATAAATTTACTCTCGTGACGTCACGTGGGACGAAACGAGTGACGTCACGGGAATTAAATGTTTTCACTAAATTTAGCGAAAAATTTTTCCGCAAAATTTAGCGAGGAAGGAAGAGGGGCATACCTTTTCCGCCGTACCCTCCCTTACTCCTCATGCGCTGAGCTCTAATTAGGCGTTACATAAAATTGTTAACGTCTTTAATTTTTTATGAAGCATTCTGAGTCCCGTAAGAATATATGCACAAATAGTCATACACAGTCTACGTCGCTAATAGTCGGTGCGTTATTAATTTAATATCAAGTGGATTGGGATCAGCCCAACGTTGTTGGGACGCTAGAAACGTAGAAAATCAACTTCCCCAACTGTTCGTCGAAACGTACACACTGGAAACGTAGAAAATCAACAATTTCGCAACCCTTCGCCGATACGCGTATAGAAATTGGTCTCTGAGGTAAACAAAGCACACAAGCAAGAAATGGCACACAAAGAAGAGAAGTCCACCCGGAAGGAAAACAAAGACAATTCCCAAATATGCCGACTCAATACTAGCCAACATAAAAAATGAAACTAAAAATTAAAAAAAAAAAAATTGTAAGACATTTTGACGCAACAAAGTGAACTTGTAATCCAAAAACGTGGCCACCAGGGGCCAGAAACGGCGCTGACGTTGGCAAGCCGAAAGCGACGCCATTTTCTACTTCTGCCGAAAGCTTCCCAAAATCCCGTGCCTTCGCACTATCCCTCTCAAAAAACAAAACACGAAAAAACTTATTTCCCCTTTTTATTTATCTTAACCGCCCTCCCCCACTTCCCTAACGTATAGGAGTTTTCCCGCGCACCGACAGGAGGCGAACCATTGGCTTCTTCGTCACTGCTGCTCATTTTATATTTCCATTCCCGCGTCCCCTCTTTCCCCCCCAGTCACTCAGGGTGAAGACGTACCCGCGGCCCGATCTCCTTTCCCGCGCCTTTTTCCTCTTTTCTGGCGGGAAAGAGCTTCTCGTCGGGAAAGAGAAGTATGTTTTCCCTTTCGTTTCCAGTGGGGAAAGGGAGGCAGGAGAAAAAGGAGGAAAGGGGAGAATAGCTCTCTTCTCTTCCGCGGGAGCAAAAGAAACAAAAGATAAATAATAATAAAAAAAAACTCTCACCACACGGGGAGTTTCGGCTATTTTTCCGCCCGAGCTGCGGCGCAGGTCGGTCGGCCGGCCGGCGTGGCTTCCCGCCATTTTTGGTGGACGTGCCACGCACCGAAGTGGCCACAGCCGAACCATTAGACGCCGCGTCGGCCCGGTGCGCGCTCCGCCAATAAAGTCCAATTTATGCCGGACCCTCCTCCCCCTACCCTCGATCTCTTCCAAGAGCATCCCCGTGTCCTAAAACCTACCTCTCCCTGAACCCCCCTCCCCTTAAAAAAAAAGAAAAGAAGAAATACAAGATGCTTGCAAAATCTTCCGCAAGGTGGTGGGAGCATCCACTTACCAACTCAATAATGCACAAAATGTTGTAACTCAACCATTCAACTCCCCCAGGTAACCCTTTTTACCCCCTCCTTGCTCCTCGCCCCCCCCCCTCCCCCCCCCCCCCCCCAGCCCCCAGGTCCAAGCTAACAAGCAAAAGTAGATGATGGCTAGTCACTCTTTTTCCGCTTTTTTTCGTTCGCCATTTTTTGCCAAGCTCCCACTCGGTTTGTCTTTCGCCTCACGAAGTTCAGCTTAGTTTTCGTTTATTTGTATTTGGTACCATGCATGCTTGTTCGTGCTTTTTCATGATTTTTTTTTTTTTTTTTTTTTTACCCTTTTTTTTATTCTGCGGACGGAAATCCACCTTCTGCTTCACTTTTACCCTATACCTTGTTTTGGAAGCTCCGGGGAGTTCGGTGGGAGTAAACGTGTTTTTTTTTTTGTTTTTTTTTTATTGTTTGTCCTTTAAGAGGCGGCGATTTGCTCGCTGAAGCCCGAGAAACTTGCCATTTTGCAAACGCCTTTTGGCTCCGCGGTCTCCGGGAAGCAGAGGCGAAGCTTCATCATACTGATCGAGGTTCTTCACGTGTTCCACTTCGCTTGGTTGTGGCGGAAGTTACTTTTGCCTCGCCTCGAGAGAAACCGCTTGATTTCAGAGCGAACATGATGCTTCTCTAACCGACACCGGCACGCCAAATCGGGTAACCCAAGTAAACAAAAAGTCGGCGCAAACTCACTTTTGCAGAGTAGAGATTGAAGTTTCGAATGAAATGACTAGTTCGCCACGTCTCGTTGGTTGTGTTTTTGAGGATTTGGTCCTTGCTCCTTTGTTCTTCGTCTTTCTAGTTTCGCGCGCACACCTACGCGAAGAGTATTCCGGCGTAGCGAACGTGAAAACTGGGGAAGTCCGGCAATCGCTTTCGATCTGAGTGGCGAAAGTAGACCTCACTTCAATCGTTTTTAGGCCTAGTGTGCTCAAATGTCTGGATAAAATAGGTAACAACAAAAATTATGAGCCACTCTACTCTGTGAAGGCGGACGCCCACACTCTAAAAAAAAGGGTATCGCCTTACACCCTTTTGTCCCATATAATACACCCCAAAACTTCATTTCGACATACAGCGCCCTATAGTCGAACAGATGGCCCCAAATTTTACGAAGGGCTTGATAACGGTGCGATATAACTTATTAAATTGCTAAAGTACGTATCAAAGACCAAAGAAAGAAAACAGGGAGCTTTTGCAGTACGGCCAAGAAAACTCCGATAGTCTTTTTTGTAGTCAATAATACGTACATCAGCTACCTTAATAAGTTGTACCACACGGCTATCAAGCCCCTCGTAAACGTTGGGGCCGTCTGTGTGATTATGGGGCGCTGTACGTCGAATTTAAATTTTGGGGTGTATTATATGGGACAAGGGGTGTAATAATACACCTTTTTTTCTGAGAGTGCAGCCAAGCTGTTTACCACACGACACAGACGTGACACATAACTTTGAAGAAAGGTACGAACGGATTTATTGTTTTTGATCGGTGGTTATCATAAAGGTACGCACACTTTTATTGTTCCCTTGATCGGTGGTCATCATTTCGGGTGGACGACTATCGGCGCCCCGAGGAGCTGGAGAAAACTAGACACGCGCGACGGGACTACCACCCGGCGGAAAGTAGACACGCACGACGGAACCGCCACTCCGGGGGAGCAGACGCAAAGGAAACTATGCACGCAAGCGCTTGGAACGACGACAAAGAGAGGGCGGTGCGAGGGTAGACATTACCGACGCTGGTCGCACAGCGGCAAATCTTTGAGAAACCTTTATTATCTACCTGAAAGTCTACTGATCTTAAAAATGGGGCCTATTGATAACTAATCTATAGAATAGACCTATTGCTAGATTACTTAAGCTTCAAGGAGAATGCAGGGAATGGTGTTCCACGCACCGCACGTGCCGGCGTCTGCAGCAGCATAGCCTCCTCGGCAGTAGTAACTTTTCTAAAGCAAAAACCTAAACCAAACGGCATCTCGCACGCCCGTTCGTCAACGCTTTATTTTGTTTATTTACTCCGAATCTTTTATAGGAGGAAGGTGTGCGCGTGCGGGCGATGCGAATGTAAAGTTTTTGTTGCCGCGCATGAAACATCCACGGAACCCTAGCCATAAGCAGCTTCGCTCTAAAACGCGAAGATCACTCTAAACAATTATTAGCGCAAAACACATTATAGAGAAAGGCTAGACACCTTCTACGCTAGAAAATAAAAAGTCAGGCGCGCCCTAAGTTTGACTGACCAGTCTCGCCCGTTAAATTTGGGTAACGTCTTCGTCGCTACGTGGTCACAAGGCCAACGTCCGATAAATATAACGGGCGTTAGCTTGCCCGTCAAATTCAGTGGCTTTTGTTGACCGTGTAGATCTTGAGCTTTGAAGGCCTATCATTAGTGTCGCCTACGCAACAGGGCTCTTCCTCTTTGATGGCGAATGACTGCCATTTGCTGGAATAAGCGACCACATGACCACAGCAACAGCGAATGGTGAATTCGCCATAATTCATAGTATGAGTCTCTGCACAAAAAAAAAAAGAAGATTGCACTGAGATTTACCTATGCAAGGCTGTCATCCAACACGTAACAAAATATTTTTTTTATATATCACAAATTACAGATTTTTCTTTTTATAAGTCATTTCGTTTTCGTTTTGTTTTCTAAATTGATAGGCGTCTAGAATCCTAGTCAATTTGCTCCACCATAATTTCGTACCCGGACATTTACACTAAAAATTGTTTTTAGCAGTAATCTTAACAGGGGAGAGTATAGTCCTATCTTGCCTCATCTGCTGAGCGGCAGAAAGTTTGCCTCTGCTACGCAATAGTTGAAATACTGTTATGCATTCACTCCAAACTTTCGCGCGTTAGCTTCTGTTTCGTGTTGACTAAAACATCACTCCCCCAATTGAAAATGTTGTGCCTACACGTTTGTCTAAATTCCTAACAAAATATTGTCTTTTTCTTTAGCTCTTCGATTCCACCGTTTCGTCATAAATTGAAATTGCCCGAGAGTGTCATCACCGGCATTATGCATAGCGGACCCGCTTCACAAGCACCAGTCCGAAACCTTTCCCGGATCGAACAGCTTCGCAAGAACCCCAGTGAGGCCTCCACCTGCCCAACCCCTCACCTAGAGAGCCTAGATTTAAGGAGAGGAGCAAGTTAACCCCTGGGGAGCGTTTGAAACGCAATAGCGGACGTCTCCCGCGCAGTCGATGCGGAAGTGCGCATGCTCTGCGTTGTCGTTTGTCGATGAGGAAGGCGGGCGGAAAGGCTGGGACTCTTGCAAAAGATCAACGGGCTTGTCACCTCCTTTTATTTTTTTTTTTTTTTTTTGCCGTTACCGCAGTTTCGGGCCATTCTACAATTTTGCACCTCGTATTGCGAACTTGGCCCCTAAACCGCGTGTTTCTAACCAATCAGTCGGAAACACTCTCAAAATCTGGGCACACTAGGCTCACCGTTGAGCGCGAAACTGAACATTCAATCCGGTGTCGTTCTCGAAACTCCCACGCTTTCCGTAAGCCTCACCAAAAACACTCCCACTACCAACTTTGATAGCGCGCACGCGTGGGCCGCCGCCGCTCTACCTAAATCCATAAAACAAAAATATAATAATAAAGCTGCCTTTCTGAATCCCCGAAGTTTCGATATCCCCTAGTTATTATCCCCCGCTTATTCAATTAGCGGAAAGCGAGAGCGGCTCATTTTCAGCTCCAGCCCACGGGTTTGTCGGCTCCGCGCACCGCTCCCGCCGCTGCAATTAGTGGCCCCCAGGGTTGCCAGCCTCGCGCTGCGACAGGCAATCCGCCAGACTCGGTTCATTTCTAAGCTGACAGTGCGGCGAAAGGTACGCGCTCCTACGAGCCAATCGGCCGCCTCGCTTTCACCGCCTGGTCCCTCAATGAGCGCGTGGGCATTGGCGGGAGCGTGATCACGTGGCGAAACACGAACGTATCATTGGTCCAAGGAGCACGCAGTTTCTGGGATGGTCGAAGTATACCCGCGGCTATCAAGACGCCGATCCGCCTTTATTGGGAACCTTCGTCGATATGACATTGCTAACACAAGGCAGATGCTCCGGGCTGCCGGCGGTCGCGCGCTGGGGAGAGACTGTCCTTCGTGCGTTGACCCTACTGACCCCCTTCACCTCTAAGCTTACGATGAGGTGGATGCCACGTGCTCGTCGGAGCAGTCGTACAGTGCTTACCAAAGTTATCCGGAACGCGCGAACGGCGCCTCTCTTATCAAACGCTATCCTAGCGACAGCCCAGGAGAAACAATTACAGGAGCTCGCTTAACCTTCGCCTTTAAGAGTGGAACTCGACAGCTTAACATATGAACCCCAGCTTGTTGCCATACTATGCACGCGTGTCTGCGTTGCATAGCAATGAAGAGGGAAATGTTTGCGTCCGGCCCGCAACCGAAGGGTCGTGGGTTAGAAACCCTCCTCCGGCTAAAATTATTCGATTTTTTTAAAGACCAATGAATTACTTTATAAAATAAACTCATTCGGGACATGCAGCGACCTTTCACTCGCATTAAAATAGCGGTAGCTGTGACCATGAGGGAATGCGAATTCGGCCCATTAAGTATGTTGTCGTACTGATTGCTCCCGTGTTAACTTACATTTTTAATCTTTCTTTTAAGTCTCGTGTGTTCTCCAGAAGAATGCAAGTAGCAAAGGTGTCTGAACTGTATAAAAAAAGCAGATAAAAAAGGTAACTATAGACCTATTTCTATATTGCCCGTCTTTTCGAAGGTCTTGGAAAACTCACTCTATCATCGTTTAGTAGACTTTCGGATAAATGTGACCTGATAACTTCCTCTCGATTTGGTTTCAGTAAACACTGTTCAACAGAGAATGTCCCACTTAATCAAAAATAATTTTTTTAGAAAATTTTGAAATCACCAAATTAGTCCTAGGAGTGTTCCAAGATTTTACAAAAGCTTTTGACTGTCTTAATCACGAAGTATTATTCAAAAAGCTTGAAATTTACGGCATTCGTGGACAGCTTTTACAGTCATACTTTCGACATCGTCAGCAATATGTTAACATAACTGGTTACTTTTCCACTGTAAGTTTTATTACGAAGGCGTTCCACAAGGAAGCATATTGGGACCATTTTTTTTTTAAATTTTGTACATAAATGCTATAATCAACGTAAAAACTAAGGCGAAATTTGTAATTTATGCAGACGACGCTACCATTTTTTTCTCTTCCGAAACTTGAAACTTGTAACGAATTAATTGATATGGCGAACTTTACTTTATTAAATATAAAAGGCTGGGGTGATAGCAACTCACTGAAAATAATATTAGTAAGACGAAAGCAGCCATTTTTCGACCAAAAAAGAAGTCTCTGGTTATATCGAAGGTTCTCCGCTTTGACTCGTCTCCCATTGAAATCGTGAGTTGTTTCAAAACAATTGGAGTATTTTTCAGTAACACAATGACCTGGGATAATCATATAAACTATATTGTTGCTTGCTCGGGTAGTTGGAATTGTAAATCACTACCAATCTGCTTTACCAACGAGCGTTAAATCGTTGCTCTATAAATCACTATTCTATTCTCATTTAACGTATTGTCTTCTAGGTTGGGGCATATCCACCATGACTAATATAGAAAAACTGTTTTTGCTGCAGAAAACAAATATTGAGAGGAATATGTAATGTGCATTATGACTTTCATTCTGCCAATTTATTTATAATTTGTAAAATAATTAACATTTATAAATTATATCAGTACAGACTTGGTGCAAGTTTTAAAGGTGAAAAAGGGGATTGTGTTTTCTGGGGAGACTTGCCTCCGTTAAGGAAAATTTCCCCATATTATTCTACCCGCAACGCAAAAAAATGGAGGAAAGTCACGCAACAAAAAACAAACTATGGCTACCAAATGTTAAATTTAACATTACCACATGTACTAAAAAGTTTTTGCACAGATAATATTGATTTTGATAGTCTAACTTTCAAGGACCTGCGTTTATATTTTTGTACGTGATTTTTATTTTCATTCTATGTTTTGCACTTGGGTGAACCTTGGTTTGCACAAATGTCAACCGTAGATGTGAAATGGTTTCACTGTATACTTTGCCTTTTTTTTCTATTTTTCTGCATGCTTGCTGCTGACCAGTGTAAGGAGCCCGAGGACCCGTCAATCTGCCTACTGCAGCTTTTTACTTTGGGCTCCCCATTATCAAACGAAAATTAAGTTATTAATATTATTATTATTATTATTATTACTAATATTATTATCATTAATATTACATGTCATGTTTTAATCAATTTCGTTCCACGCGTGTCGTCACGCACGAAGTGAGCTTTGTCGGTTGTTTGAAATTCCCGCGGAGGTCATGTAGCTGTTACTTCATGACCAGACTTGTGCGTGTTACTTGAAAAATGTAATGAATTACAATTACAAACTACCAAACCTGAAACGTAACGGTTACCATTAAAAATTACCTCTGCTGAAAAGTAACGAATTACTCGTTACGTGACGAATTACTTTGACGTTACTTTTTCCGTACACTTATCCGGAGAACAACAGAAACAATTTTTTTTTTCAAAAATATTCCGCAACATTACTTTTCATTTCTCATACGCCCGTATTATGGTAGTCCTTGTAAAAATAAAATATAGTATTTAAGAAAAAGAGTGTAGGCGCACTCTGTTTAAATGTAAGCTGACAAGGCACCGAAAGCTGCAGCCACACCAGCCATCCCACTAGCTTATGGCCTCCGTAAATAATCAAAGCTAGCGGTGCGCATGCTCAGTAGCAGCGTCTACATCTGCTACGAGATTCGGAGCTAAAGAAACGATCTACAAAAGCTCCCTTTTGATTCGGGTCTTCTCCGAAACGACTTGGAGAATGAGCATATGAAAAGATACGTCATTATGCCATGCTTAACTGACTTGGATTTTACCAGTGCTCACTCCAAGTTAGTTAAGCATGGCATGGTGAGGTCACTTTTCAAGTCCACATTTTCCGAGTCGTGTAAGCACCTTTTCGAAAGTAGCCTGAAGTTGCAGCATCTGATGTTGGAAAAAGCCGGCTTGCCTGCGGACCCATACTTTGTTCCCTCCCTTGAGAGATACATTTTCAGACCACAACTTCCGCAAGCTCTTGCCCAAAAGAAAGATCGCTTTGCTGCGATTCTCGACATGCACAGTTCCGCGCACCGTTTAAGATCTATCGCGTCCACGTTCGACACGAGTGTAGTTTTTCCCTGTCGTATGCGCCTAAAACAGATGTGTAAAAAGGTTAATGGAGCGACAGTTCCACAGGGTGCAATGTAAAACATGCCAAAAAGTTCGTAGAGTGCAAAGAGAGGAAGGTCTGTTCAATTCCACTAATCTGCGGCAGTTAATATATTAGACAAACTGAGAGATTCGTCAACCATCAGCTCAGAGAACACAACTTGGAAGCATCAAAGGCTTCAGATGAGTCTTTTTACCCAGTCGTCGCTCGCAGCCGCACGTGCGATAAGCACGCTCCTTATTTCTCTGGTACTAGAATACTGGGCGGGCACATCAACATATTTGGGAGATATATGATTGAATCATTCACCATCGGGACGGTTAACAACATTTCTTTATTTTCATTATAACTGACAAAGACAGTGGTCAATTTCCTAGCACCAGAGATGACTATATGACTCAAACCTCGACGTGACGCTAGCACTTCTTAAACATTTTTAAATTTATAGTCATTTCATTTTGGGACTGTCAACATTAATTCTGCACCTTCATTATCACTAACAATGAATGAAGTCGAATTGCTTGCACTAGAGATAACTAGATAACTGATAGCTGATCGTGACGCCAGCGCATTTTTAAACTTTTATATTTATAGTAAATTCCCTTTCCTTGTCAACAGTTTGCTCCTTTCCTTCTTTGATAATGTTCAAATTTTTTTTGGGGGGTGGGGGTGGGGCGGTTTTTATATTTTGTGCCATTGCATCTTGCTGCTCAATGAAGGAAGCCCTGTTTCCATCTCCGTCCTAGATGTAATCAATATTTCGTTTATTTTCATCTACATTGATGGTTGAGGTTGAGGGAAAAAACTGTCAAATACAGCTTGATAAGGCCCTTGACCCTCTACAGTTTTATCTTTTCAAGTATTCGTATTTAGTACTAAGTATGCGTTCTTTTCCTACATTTCCTTTTCCTTCTACCACGCAAAGTGTAAACAAAGATAATTTTGCTTCGAAACAAAAATAAACTCACGCAATCAAGATTGACGCCCACTTCACTCTGCCAGCGATCGGTACGAGATAACCCCCCAGCCAAATGAGAGCAGAGAAGACTAGTCCTCTCAACTTGCCTAATTAAATTTGGACAATGAACAGAATGCAGGGGCAGCGTGGATGAAAAAGGCCGACAAGGGTGTCGATCTACGTTGCCCAACCGAAAATGGCCAGGGCGTTCCTTCAACTTCCCTTCTGATGCCTATCCATCGAGCATGCGCAGATACGTTATAGCCAGTTTTGTCAATAATTGAAGCTCCCGCGTACGCAAACAAGGTCGGTTCTGCGTGCGTCCATACTTCTGTCTTTCTTCTTTTTATCATCGTCGAGAGAGAAGAGAGAGGAAATATGAAATATCGGCGCGTCGTACCACCCGGGGAGACATCAATCTTTCAGCCCATTTCCCCATTGCACCATTGGTGCGCGGTTGTAGAGACAAAACAGCGAGTGCGTAAGATCCATTAGCAGGCCCAGAGTGGGTACCACCAACGTCCAACGTGTGCTTTCGGGGCGTAGTGGGGACTCCTTCGTCGTAGCCGCGTTCGGAAGGATACGACGCCTGCTACGCGCTGGTTTGACTTGGGCTAATGTGCTCCGGTCACGTCGCGTATTAGCTTTCTAGTTGATTGGCACTCCAAGAAATGGAGAGCGCGTTTAGAACCCGGCGAAAGCTGCACTAGTTCCAGTTAATTGTTTCCTTCGTTCTTTTCGTTCATAACACGATTCATTAAAACCTATTGGTGTCAAGACGGTTACCTCTCTTGATGGAATTAAAAGGACAACCTGAAATAAATCTCGTCGCAAAATAGCTTTTAAGCCGGGGTAACAGAGCTCATAAGTCATGCAAAAAATCTGCAAGCGGGAGTCACAGCAATATCCGTGGTTCAAATGCCGCGAGGCAAGTTTCTCCTTGAACTCATTGCCATTCGGCATTCGTACCAGAGATCACTCGGTGACTCGCATGCGAATTCGCATGCATACTTTTGTTTTGTATTATGTATAAATAGTGTGACCACGGATATATATATATATATATATATATATATATATATATATATATATATATATATATATATATATATATATAAGTTGTAAATGAAGAGAAAGGAAAGTGATTGTCGAATTTATTGCATTAAAGTCAAAAAAGGAGAGAGGAAAAAAGAGGTCGCGAAAAATTGGTTCAGTAGAGGGGATCGGACCCGAAACTTCATCTTATGAAAATTTTTTTGAGTTTCTGATGAAAGGTAATTAGCAAATCACATGGAACTCATTTTACTTTCTTTAGTTTCATTAAATAGATTCATGAAGAGCTCTTGATGTGTGTCTAAAACATATACGCCACCAAGTGTCTAAGTTTTCTTTCTTATATTCCAATTTCGCATATATTATCTCTTGATGATATGTCACAGATAAATCGCATGGGGCACAATTAACATTCTTTAGATTTTTGGACGAGTTTCCTGAGGAGTTTTTGGTGTATTTCTAAAACGTACTTGCCACCGCGTGCGTGTCGTCGGTGAAGGGTTAAGAGTTCAGGGAAAGCTCCTTCTACCTCTCTCCACTTTAACAAAGCGAACGCTAGAGATGAAATGTTTGTTCTGCTGAAGCGGAAAGGGGTGGGAGGAATTTTTTCTGACTTCTTAACCCTTGAATTTTTTAACGTTGCACAGGTATATAACGATATTAGGTTTAACGTTAAAACTAACAAAAAACTAAAGTAAAGCGAACTACTAGCAGAACAAAAACCTAGGACCTCGTTTCAATACTGTACATAATGTGATTTATTTGCATACCGATGGAAATTAAGCAATTTTGATAACATCGCGAATACCGAAGATACATTTTGCACGTGGGGTACAACAGAAATATCCCCGCATGAAGACACGGTGTAGAAAAAAAAAACAGCGAAAAAACAACAGCAGATAAAATTGATGTGTAATAAATTCTGCGTGCAGCACGCAAAACTAAGAAAGCACTGCAGTTTCCAGAAGTTGCTTCGAGACGTGGCAGATCGCACGGGTCGCTATCACGCAACGCGTGAACGAGCGTGATACGCGAATAAAACCTGGCGGCGTGCTTACAACAAAACCAGCAGACTCAAAATGTCAGCGTCGCATAGCACGGGCCCACGTCAAGAGTTGAAATCACGCTTGACAACGCTTGAGACGAAGCGCGGTAGTGTTCACACACACGGCCCACTCCTCTGCTCCCGACATTCGAACTGGGCGTATGCAAAGGCCTCCCGAAAACGAGAGCCAGAAAAAGGCTGGAAGACTTCATTGTTCGTAGGCAGCTGGCCCCACGATCAATTTCGACCGCATACCTGCGTTCCGGATCAGATGGAGTGCCGTTTCCTTGTCCGCGTCCCACGCCGCTTCCCTAGGCAAAGTTCAGCGCTGCTTCATCGGGTCCGCGCGTACTGCCTTCGCACCCTGTAATCAGTGCCTACATGCTGGACATCCACTTTCACCCCGTCTGTTGCCACTGTAAGAAAAGGCGGCAGCACGATGCACCCGTACCTGTAGAGTTCGCTGCCCCATGCGGTGCCGCGAAGCGGCCCAGCCGCTTGGTCAGCTAGGCCCGGCTGGTCCGAGCGAGACCTTTTTATCGCCCTATCCGGTGCTGTCGCGGAGGAGGGTGTCGCGACCCCCAATGAATTCGTCGAACACAAGAGACTTTCGGCCAATTTGGAATCACGATGCATCCGATCAAAATCATGCATCCCAAGCACATAAACGCGAAAAAAAACTCACCCAAATTCTCTCACACCTCCGACAGACAGCGACTCCTTGTGACAAGATGGCGCGTGTTTTCTGCTGCGACCCCCCCCCCCCCCCCCCTTTAACGTTCCCTCCCGAACTGGCGGTCAAAACCGTTAGCGTGCAAAAAAGTGCGGGGCGGCATCTACGTTGCGCTTCCCTCTCCTCGCAGTCGAATCTGCAGACAACTCACAAAGCCTGGCAGTTCGACGACGGAGACACAGAGTGCTCGGTAGCAGATTTGGAGCGCGAGGATCTGGTAGCACAGAGCATCAAAGAGCCATTTCTCGGGGAACCTGGACGTCAGCGCACAGCTTTTGCAGTGGCGAGGACCCGAAACACGATTTTTTTCTTGCGGAAAAGTCACGTGGCTCTCTTCTTGTCCGTTGTATGCCACTCCGCCTTTTTACATTTCCGCGGCCGCTTCTCGTGGCGATCTGCCAGGCCTTGTCAGTATATAGGAGACTATGACACTATGACACTAGCCATCCACTCGAAGCAGAGTGAGTTTGCGCCGACATTTCGGCCACCAATTGGTCCGCGCGTCGGCGACGTTGCCCGGGTCCCGTGGCGGTATCCTGGGAGAGCAGGAGTTGTCCGCTAAGCGCGGACGCCGCACTTCTGGAGGTCCGCGCGTCGGCGCACGACTGCACGCCAGAATGAACAAACTGAACAAGCAATTCAAGTGAAGCAAACAACCGCCCTTGATCGACAGAAAGTCAACTGGGAATGATCCGCAGCGGCGACCTGATTGGAATCCCAACGCAAATAGACGCGTGGTTTACCCAGCGCCGAATAGCACCTCCATGAACATTCTTCACAAATTCGAACAAAACATTTCGTCACCAGCAAGTCGAAACGCCGCAGCGACACGCACGAGCTGCATCTTTAATTCGGCCACGACAAAAAAAAACCTTCACAAAAAGTTTTTAAAAACTAGATACCATTGCGAGAAACAAAAGTCCCACTATCCCCTAAAAAGCAGTGAATGTTTTATTTGTTTCTTTGCATGTATGAGGTCGCAGTTAAAGACATTATAGCAGTTAGCAAAAATGCCAGTCATATAGTGTGTTTATACAAAACATTCTAATTGAAAGATACGATATATTTTCAAAGAAAATTTGATGCGAAATCTCAAGTGAGTTCCTCTTGGGGAACGCCTGTGAGAACACAATATACGTTAAGTATCCTGGGAATTTCTGCCGACTCACTAGGAACATATCTAGATCAAACCAAAATTCAACATTCATGCTTATAAGCGTTCGCCTATCTGGGCGACGCCTTGACCGTTAAAACCATCCCAGCCGCTGGGTTTGGCGGACTATACCCTCGACCAGATATCCTTGTAAGTTTCGAGTTTGATTAATTGGATAGACGCCAGCCACTTGCGAAATTAATATCCATGATAGTTCCTAGTTGCGGCAGTGACTTAGCACGTAATTTCAGCTCGCAAATGTCGGAAAGAACCCGTGGGAACGCGCTGCATCGTATATGTATGGGGAGTAAGGTAAGATTGGCAAGTGCAGCCCTAGTGTTATTGTGAACAAAGAGGGTAAAATGCGATTATTGAATTTAGTGTATTAAACAAAGGGGAAGGAAAGGGGAAACAGAGCTGACAAAAACTTGTGCAAGGATCGGGCAACAGGATCGCTCCTGGCCGCTGTATGCCTACTCTTAAAACAACAACACAAAAATGATTTTTTTTTTCTTCTGAGAAGTTTTTGAAATAAGTCATCAGAGGACATAACATGTCAACAGCTTTTCATCTGACTTTGTTTGTCTTTTTCGTTGAATTTTTATTAAATATTGCCCCGCTTTTCAAATGAAAGTTAACAAAATTTTTGTCGCCAAAAGATGCTTTTTTAGCTCTTCAATTGAAGAGCTAAATCTGAAAAGCTACAGACGTACAGAAATGAAAACAATTTTTTACATCTAAAATATTCGTTTATTTTTGGAAGGCTTACTACGTCACACCAGGCTGCTCCAGCTTGGCAACGTAAATTCTTTTGTTTAAAATTATGTTTCATATACCTTTTCTACAAGTACGGCGCCATCTTGAATTCCGTCTCTTCTAGAATGAACGAAAACATTGTTTTCCGTCTCCACGACAATAGAATACATTTAGAATGTAAGCGTAACCGTCACCCATTCTCGTTTTTCCTCAATTGTTTTACTATTTGCAGGTTGTATCTTTTTCTGTCGCTCATATGGGATGGATTTACCAGGTGGCTGAGGACGAGAGTAAACAGAAATGGTCTATAGTACCCGAACGCACTGCACACAGCCCGCAAGCACACACACACACACACAAACGAACACTGCCAACATAAACACCATAAAACACTCACAACACTGATATCCCTATCCTGTTGACTGCTCCACCGCCATATATACCCTACATTTTGAAGCTAATTATATGGCCGGTGCCCACGTCAGCATTTATTACCGTCCCAGATATACTATATCCCCATCGGAAGTCTGTCAAACAGATAACAGTACGTCGAAGATCGTGGACTCTATTTCTTAGAAAAACATTGGCGCAAGCAATAATTACTTAGCGCAATCGCTAAAATAGCCTCCAGAAAATTGGATTCTATACTCCATGTAACCAGTAACGAGAAGTACAGGCGAAGGCAACGCCAGGTTTGGGGAAAGAGAGCAAGAACGAGGAAAGCTGGGGAGGAGGACAAAAATCTCCTCTCCTTCCTAACGTTCTTAGTTCCCTCACACTCCATTGCCCTCCTCTCCCGTCCCGCCTTCCTAGTGCTCAAGCTCTCTCTCTTCGTCTGGCGTTGCTTTCGCCTGCACTGCACACAACTGGTGACACGGAGTATGGAAGGCATGCTATCGCTACTTTGCATAGCACCACTCGGGAGGAGGTAGCTGCTTTTCTTTAAACAAATGTTGTTATTGCTGCTTTTCTTTTCTAATTGACTAGTCTAAAGCATCAGTTAAGTTACCATGGTCACTCACAAAGAAAAAATGGCAGGGCGAGACTTTAAAAAGCCCGTCCTCTTGCACGGGCTGCAAGCCTTCCGCCGTGCTAAGGCTGCGCGCTCTAGGTGTACGAGACACCGAAGCATTGTCGAAGGTTTGAAGCTCTCGCTGAAGGAGGGACAACTGAAGCTCATCTCCACCATTCTGACCTTGTCAAAGTCTATAGGCGAACTTAGTGTAAACTTTTGAAAAATAGTCAAAGATGTGTTCAATTAAATGACAACGGAATATCTGCAGCTTTTCTATTTCCACATGCTACAGAAAGTATCCTGCACATTTTCAACACAAAGTAAACAGAACGTTAGCAGCCTTCATGATATCACCGTCAACAGGAACTCAGTAGAATAAACTATCAACGTAGAGTTAGCAGAGGATCAATAGCTTTTCTTTTGACTCAGGCTGCTGAAAATCAATAGAAACATGTCAACACAAAATCAACACACTTTATGACGACCAAGTCAACAAAAATTCTGAAGTTTAGAGAAAGTATTCAAAGTCAACAAGAAATCAACATACTCAATATGAAGGGACAAGAAAAAAACTATTTTTATAGGGACACAACCGCTTTCGCTTCCGGCCGGTAAAAGCTTGAAAGTGAGCACATTTGAGCAGAATACAACTATAATCCAGCGACAAAAGTTTCAAGTTGCCAGGACACTGAATCATGAACATGTGCATGATGACCACCTATGGTGAACTTCTTAATGCGCATCATACTTTCGATGATGCAGCCATCGGATGCCGACGTCGATGAGATGTCAATAGAAACTGGTATGGTTGGAAGTGGGGAAAACATTATTGATGCACGCACCAACCGTCATCAGCAGAATCGAACTTCTTATTTTAGATATACGCCCCGTTTGATCCTTCAAATTCGATAAAATCCCGCAAAGAACGTTGTTGGGAGCAGCGTTTCAATCAAAAAAATTTCATTCATAGCGACAGTCTTGGCCACCCGTTACCGGTAAACGACGTCAATGAATCTCCGAACTGCGCAAACACACATAAAAATAAGGATACGAAAGTGATTACTCACGCAAAGGCAAGAGCAAAATCAGATTAAACCGCACGATTTACCCAAAATCTAACAGACCTCTAAACTAGGATTCCCGAAACCAATCCCCAAAGCAAACAGGCTGGAAGTCAATAGTACAAAAAGAGACGTGGATTGTTTTAATGGTGGAGGCTGAGTCGGGGGAAGCACCTTCCAAAGCTGTTTGCCCTTCGGATTAGAGGGGCTACGAACCCACTCTTTGGCCTCCCGGAAAAGAAAGAGCGGGCTCTGTATAATAAATGAACCGCGCATTGCGATTTCAGGTGACGTGCGCGATCTACAGCCCTTTTCTCTCTCTTTTTTCTATTTCACTCTCTCCCCTCCCTGGTTTTCGACCCCTAAAGCACGAACAACTACATTACTCTCACTTTTCTCTCACTCTCTGTCTCTCGTTTTCTTTCTATCGCTTTCACTGTTTTATTGAGGCACCACTTAAAAGCTTCCTAAGTCTTCCAAGCGGCGAATCACTGAGCTTTCTTTTCTCGACCAGGAAAAACATCGCGAAGTTTTCCGTAGAACTTACCGGGGCTCAATTAAGAAAAAAAAAAGCTAAGGCGACGAAACCCACCCGTCTATGGAATGGCAAAAAAAAATGATACCGATTATAGTCGGTGACTGCCCAAGAAACGCAAGAAGCGGCGAGTTCTGTACATCTAATCATCCAGTGAAATTGAAGCAATATTTAATAGTAATGAAAAAAAGTGAAGCGCAAAGCACGCAGCGCAAATATAACACCCTGTCACGCGCACTTCTTAGAGACCTTCTTGATTGCGAGCATCGTCTTTCTAGTCGCGCATACAGTAAGCTCTTAACGTCGATAGCCGTAGCGAGAGAGGTCTCTCAGCGGAACGCGTGGACTCAATTTAGGGGAGATATATCTCTGATACGTTTAACGGGAAAAACTGTGATGTCACAGTTATGTGACGCCACGTTGTTGCACAACGTCATATCCTGTCACATTAAAATTTCAAAAAGCCAGCCAAAAAGACTTCGACACTAAATAACGCCATGGAGCACAAACCTTATTAGGGCCAAGTTAGGTCCCAGGGTTGCCGAACTTGGGCCGAGAGCTACCCAGGTTTGGCCCAAATTTGGGCCAAACTTGGCCAGCTCTCTTCCTTCTCCAATGTCGTTACGGCAGAGAGGTCGAAGGTTTAAATGTAGTCGATAGGCGCTCCGTTTCAAGCCTGATCGTATCACATCTGTATGACTTCACACGTATTTAACATTTTGATGCCATGTTCCTGTTATACTGTGAGACAAGTTTTCGGTTGCCCTCTAATGATTGCGACAAATAGAGCAATCTATTTTTTTGTTTTGCTTTAACATGAGCGGCTCATAGCATGATTGAGTCCAGAATGTTTGCACAAAACCCGCCATGGTTTCAATTAAGATCGGAACCTCTTCGTCCGAATCAACACCAATCTCTGTTTGGTTTTGGATAAGCGGCTGACAATCGGACGGAAAATAAATCTCGATTTTGAGGGGTTGTTTATCTAACCTTGGAGCATTCCTTTTAACCCCCCAAAAATACTTTTTTTCTAAAGTTTTTTATACACGTTTTGGTTTAAAGCGAGGACGCGTTTATTGAGAATCGCCTGGGGTTTGAATCAAGACTGTTGATCTCATGGGGCCTTTTTTCTTTGTGTGTTCGGCTGAGCATTGAAACTTATTTTATGTCTGTGCAATCTTCAAAAATCCGATCCGGGTGGCTGCTGCTGAAAAAGCAATATCTACAAGAAAACCTCCCAACAGTGTCCCGGAACAACAACAGCCTTCAATGACACGATACAAAATATAATTGTTTTCTTTTTATGCCCTTTATTTATTCTTACAAGTTGTGTGTTTTTAAGCATTCCAGCTTTCTCAAAAATTCTGACCTTATTATTTGTTTTCAGTTTTCACTTTTATGTTTAGTAGTTGAAGGATATAATGCACGCTTCGTACTAAACATCGGTTTCTTTTTAGCATTTTCTTTAGTATAAATACTCCCGTTTTTCTGCCTTAATTACGGCATGGCCACACAGACTTTTGTCTAATTCTATTCGTGCTTCTAACATTGATCACCCGAAACAAAATGTGGCAAACTTTATGTCTATATCTTACTGGTCATCACCTCGCAAACCTTGTACTTTTTTTGTATTTTACAACACCGTTAGCAGAAAGAGCGCTGCCCTATTATGTATTCATCAATAGTACCATATTGGCGTTCGAACATAATCGAGGTTTTAGGCATATAGCTTTATTTCGATTTCAATAATATTTTTCATTATCAAGACGCAGTCCCGGAGAGCATAACAAGCGCAGAACGTGGCACGAGCATTCTTCCTGCAAGGTCAATGAGACTATGGCATAGGCCGTTAAGAAGGCCAAAGGACGAATTAGGTACGCAACAAGAAACGTAAGTGCACTAGGTCACACCATGCGTTTCTAAAGCTATGACAGACTATTAATTAAAGGGACGGTCATAAATATTTATGCTGCGAGAGGTCGACTAGGACATCTTTGCGCATACTGGTTGAACGCTGTGAAAGAGCAAGTTAATCGCTGCAGTACTGCTTCTAACCAGTGATCTCTAACACGCATCACCGGGCTGAAATTACCGGTACAGTACCCGGTCGTATAGTGGGCGGGAAGAATCGGGAACAGAGATCATGATCCCTGGGTTTCTGCAGGGCGAGCTTCCGCTTCCCGTGCTCGCAGTTATGCCATACTCTGTTCACCCTAAGCTGAGACTGCAGCCAAAAGTACATGCGCGGGCTATCCTGCGCTCCTGGGTTTGAGGTGTACATTTCTACAGAAAGTGATCAATCTGCGGAAGAGCGCTTCAAAGCAGCGATCTCCTGCTCTCGTGCTTGTGCCACTGGCTGAGGTCTCGGCGGTTAACAGCAGTGGAAACATCCACGGGGAATCACCGCTGTTGTCTCTCACCAAAACTCCCGGTGACCCGAAAGCGCCCGTGCAGCCAGGGCATATGTCGAAAAGCCCGTGCTGGAGGCGAGGAGTTCCAAAAGAAAGCCTACCTTCCTTACTTTGAGAGCGGCTGTAGCTGTTAGCCCGTTGGGCCGCCTCATGGGCGCAACCACCCGACCACGCGAACTTGCACGCTTCATGGCAAGACCTCGGAAAGTTTCTCGCGATTCTGAAGAACGCAACTATTAGTTACGGCGTGCTGTACAAGCTTGTCGTAGACGGAATACGGATCGGGCACGGAAGTGGAATCGAGTGCGGAAGCGAAAAAAATTGCATCAAAATTCTAAAAGTCGTGCTCAGGAGCAGCGACAACGGCGCCACACTGATAGCGAGTTACGCGAGCGTAGAACTGCTTTCGCTGTGACACGCGTTACGCATAAATTCTCTCGTATTTAGGGCTAAAATATATTAGGTCGCAATAATCAACATAAAAAAGAATTCGTTATTCTAAACGAATACCACGCGCTTAATGTGCCTCAATGTTTTTTTTTTTTTTTTTTAATATGTCTTTATTGATTTTTTACCGTTCCTTTTCCTTTACTTATTCTATAACTCGGTATTTCTTATGCCTGTCTCTTTTCTAGTCATCAATTTTACGAACTGTTCGCTCACCAACTGCATATAGGTCTGAGGACTCGGGAAGCCTAATTCTGAAGCCTTTTTTCCTCCTTCGTCGCGATTAGTACAGATGTAGGATTATTATTATTAATTATTGCTCTTTTTATTATGATTATTATGATTATATTTTTAACAAAACAACCGCCTATATCTGCCTGCAAAGGGGTACTTCACCGCAGAGAGAGTCCTTAAGCGGGGCAGCGCTCTTCCAGCTTCTAGTTTGTTCGACCTTTTTTAAAAAATCCTTCAAGGTACCACACCTGGACGACATACGGAACGCAAAAACAGGTTTAATAGTTGAGTGGAAAATTAAAAAAACGAGGCTAGAGAAAGAACTCAGAGCAACCCCGACTCTGGTAGGAAAAGTCCGCGACAACCATGCTTCTCCGACGACACGCCCTTGATGATGTCAGTGTCTCAACACGACTGCGTCTTGTCCCGTCAAACTTTTCACAGAGACACCACCCCTCGCTATCGCGTCCCCCCGCTTTTTAATGCCAAAAAAATTAACTGTCTCATGGAGCGAAGCCGGCTTTGTCTGTAACCATCTGTAGCAGAAAAACGGCACTTAGAAGTGGAATCACCATTGAGTACGATGCGTCATATCAGATGCTTCGTCACTGAAGCCCGCTGGCGCTCAAGGTCAAAGTGGACGCGCCTGTGAAATGAAACAGAAAGAAAAGCACAGCAGCGCAGATGCATCGCAGCGGAAGCCGTGGAGCCGGCGGGTGCGCCGCGCCGGCGCAGTGGGGGAGCGTGATGTCACCGCCGGCGCGCCGTGGGAAAAAATAAGTGGCACGCTGCTTGTAGGAATGCGCTGCGTGTAGGAATGCTTTCGCATTCCTATACGTAAGCTGCCTTAAGTGTCCTTACCGAATTCGTATTCTCATCCTCATCCGCGCGAGGCGCCGGTAGGCGTGTTCAGTAGCCCACTTTGCTGATAGTTGTGGCGGGGAAGGATAGCGGTGACAGTAGTTCTAACGCAACCGATGAACGCGCGCATGGTCGTGACGAAGTGTTCAGCTCCGTACACGTCCACAAGTTTCAATACTAGAAATTTTAAAATTGGACGTGTCGTAACTCAACCAGAATCCTATAGGGTAGTTGGTTTTATTAATGCGTCAGCATTAGCACCCACGTGAGAGGGAAAAGCTGACAGCGTCCGTCTGTGGACAAAGCAGTGGAAAGGGAAGCGCGCCGCGTGGAGAGGAGGAGAGTAATGAAGGACAAAGGCGAGAGGGAGGCGACGTCACGGGGTGGGAGCCAATAAGCGCGCGCGGATGCTCGGGCGAGTCTGAACTCGCAAATGTGCGAAGCGCGTATGCCTTGGTTTGTGCTACAAAATGAATTGTGAACCAAGTACTAGCGCTGATCTAAGTTGATGGCAAAAGAAACCAGATAGTGAACAAAGGAGACGGCTGTCGGAACTGGGGAACAGTGGAAGCAGCGTCAGGCGACGTATTCCGCGGCTTAGCGTGCAAGGCGAGCGAACAAGAACCCCCAAGGGCTGAAACATTTGAAGAAAGATCCATCGGTGGATCCTTATGGAATGCGTTAGTATAACCCTTAAAAAAAGGCACACACATCCTCATTCGGGAAAGGCTAATACTGACCCCGTAAAAAATCCAAAGAGAGGCTGCAAAAGGAAGAGACAAAAAAAAAGAGAAAAGGAAGCAAAAACTGAAAAACAAAACGGTCAGCCTTATTGTTTCCCAAAAGGGAATGTGTGTGGTGCTTTTCAAGGGTCATGCTAACGCATTCCTTAAAGACCCACCAATAGAAATTCCTTTATTTAAAATTGAACGCTATCCCGATTGCTACAAGTCATCTCAAACCAATCTTGCGCTTACACCATCACATGTGTCTTCGCGCTCCACACGTCCTTGAGCCTAACTTCAAGGTCAAGTTGCATGTGCTCGGCGCTAGATTGGCCTCGTTGTCTCGTAGCATTCGCTGCGATCCATCTTATGATGAAACGCAGCGTAAATAGCATTATCGTCACAGTTTTTATTGTCAAACTAAACCCCTTAAAATTAATTCAGTACTAATTAATTGGATAAAGAACTTTCTTACCACAAGAGCCAGGTCTGTCAGACTGGGTGTAGACATTTTTATTATTTACCAGTTATTTTAGGAGAACCCCAGGAAATCGTGCTGGGTCTATGGCTTTTCTTTATTTACATTAATAAAATTGGTTGCCAAGTTAGAAGCAGTTTTCCTTTGTTTGCATACAATGTTGTTTTTATCGCGCTATTATCAGTGAAGCCGACTGCAAGGCACTGAAAGACGACCTATGTTTGATTGAGAGGTGGTGTGCTGATTGGTTCGCGTCTACAAACCGCCTTAAATCTAAATATAACTGTTTTCTAACTCGCGTAATTTAATCCCTTATTTCTATCGAATTGCTTTTCGATCACTACAAAAAGTTACTTCTTTTAAATACCCTGGCGTTCATTTAAGTTCCGACCTGTCATAGAAAAAAGCACGTTTAACATGTAGCTTCAAGCGCAATTGTAAATTTAGAAGTTCTAAGACGCCCTTTTTCTTCAAACCTCGCCGAAAATTAAACAGTTATCATACTGCACCCCCGCCAGATCCAAACTGGAATACGCCTCCACCATCTGAGACCCTCATCAGACTTATCTCTCGGACTTCTTAGAATCAATTCAAAACCACGTGACTCGCATCCTTTTCCACAATTATTCAAACTCAAGCATTTCAATACTAAAAAAGGAAACTCAATATAATTACCTTCCCTTAAAGACAGGCGCAGTATACAACTGCTGCTTTTTTTTTTCATTACATGTTGTACAAACCTTGGACTGATTGCGATTTCTTCTCAGCAGCTAATCCTATCTCCCTTCGTCGTGTCCATTATCATAAGCTAGAATTGCTTTTTGTCAGAACTAACACTTTTAAATATTCACCCTGATTTTCTGTATAAGTGATTAGAATGCATTACAGGAATTTCTTGCAACAATAATTGATCATCCCTTGTTTTCCACAAAGCTCACTCGACATGCGTTTCCTCACTAGCATGTTGCAACTAATCATTCAAGGCGAACGGCGTTTGATAAGTTTTTATCTACCTTTGTAAAAACCAGATAGGTGTCAAATGTGTTTGTTTATTACCCCCTTATGTAATGCCCCACACGGGCCCTTGCAAAATAATAAATGAAATTAAATTTAAAAAAAAATGAAATATTTAAAAAAAAAGCCTGTAGTTGTGAGCGCGAAAAGGGAAACGAATTGCCGTTTTTGTCGACTTTCACCTAAAACCATGTACATCGCTCTTGTGACTGCGCGTTTTCAGGCATCAAGCTTCCAGATAAGCTAAGATAATAACGTAGCTTGACCAATGATAACAGTTCTCATATTTATTAAAAGGATAAAATATATTTAAAAAAAACTACATTCAAGATTTATAGGATGTTATGGCGCGGATGTTTTTTTCCAAGCGAAGGCATAAGGTGGCATCGATATCGACTTGTATGTAACGCATCCGCAGCCATGTCTCGGCGAATTGACGGTGTTTGTAATCATTTTTGTACTTAAGCTGCAGGCAATCTTTCTTTTTCTTTTTAATTTCGCCGGCGTTGTATGCCAGTCGCCTGCTTAACGCTAAGCGGGATAGATCGTGAGGATAAGACAGGGTCATAATTCTTACCCTTGTTAGAGACGTTGACAACTAAAAAAAATGCAGGGCGTCGCGACTCCCGATACTATTATTATAGCACGTCTAATTATCGCTATCATTAATGTTTAATACCTTATAAAACTTAGTTGAGCAGTGTGCAACGCAATGTTTATATTTCAATATAGGTATTCGTCATTTTGTTTTTTATATAGTTATTTTACTTTTCCATTTCATCGTATTTTAGATACACCTTATACATCGTGTACACTTCGACACAAAACATTTACGTAACGAAATAATAATTCTAGAAGCGTATATCGAAGAACACAAAAGCACAATAAAAAGGAAGAGGAAACTTCTTTAAAGTAACTGTTATTCACCACCCGAGCCTGTGGCAAACACCTCGAACCACACCGAAGCCCAAATAGCACGACGATACACGTCGCGATTTAAGGTAACGATTACAAGATGTGTTACAACCAACACATGCTTCTGGTAGGGAACAGGGAACAAACTTTATTCAATACGAAGGCAGCCACAGTACTGCACACGGACGGAGTAAAAAAAAAAATCTAAGCCAAAGAAAAAAGAAAACCGAGCAGGCATCTGTTAAGACGAGACCCCACCGTCAGAACGAGCTTAATTCACCCTGGTATTGGGGGCACACAAAACCGTCACAGCCTGAAAACACAGGCGCAACAGACAAGAAGGAGCCCTCTCTTTTCGAGCTGAAGTAATCCGTTGCTCTCTATCTATGTGTGTGTTTCTTGCAACACTATCTATATATATATATATATATATATATATACACGTCGGTATGTGAAAGAAACACTGTTATACAGTCTCCCTGAGCTTTCGTTTTTTTATGCTTCTATCTTTCTTTCTTCCCTCTGTGTGTCCGTCTTTGTGCGCTCCTGTTGTTGCAGCACACTCGTCCTGTCTTTCATGCGCTTCTTCTTCGTTTGTGCGTGCGTACGCGGGTGTGCACGCGTGTGTATAGTGTGTGTTTGTGCCTGTGTGTGTCAATGTAACGTACCTGCGTATGTCTCTTCGACTCTTGTTTCTTCTCTATCTATTTATGTCTTCTTTTTTTTTTTGTCCTTCTATTTTTGTCCTTCTACTGTTCGCACCAGTGGCATCATGGACTTGTACGTCCTGATGAGACGTTTTCTCACAAGCGCGGGCCCAATCCTCCCGAGCTCCAAATCCCCTCGTCCAACGCTCAGGAGCGCTAGGCTCCGATAAAACAAAAACCAGAAATGAGGGTTGCAGCCCCCCGGTGCAACCACGTGGAACGAGCTCGCCAAGCAGAGGAAAGGGCAGCTTACTCTGGCGCTGCTCCGTAGCGTGGATCTGCAAAATGCGATGTCAGAAACGATTATGGTTGGGATGACCGAGGACAGTCACGAATATGTAACAAGCTTGACAACATTTGCGGCAAACTAATGCAACGTAAAAGGGAATGAAAACACTATTATAAACATGTTTTCTACTTCAAAACATAGACGCCCATTTTTTTATGCCTCCTTACAGCTAAAAGACAAAAATAAAAAATAAAAATAAAGAAATATATATATAGGATTATGTAATCTGGTAGTTAATTGTATATAGTCGTATTTTCAGTAAACGAGATATTCACTTCTATTAGGTCTCAAAAATACACATTTCAACTCTTAACCATGTTGTTGTAGCAATCACAATATGTTTCGCAAGTCTTGTTATTCCACCACGAAATTCGAAGCAAAAGGCATACTCAGTCTATGTGTCATCACCTGAAGGTATTGCTACGCAGAATGATTTTTCACGTGGCGCGCGAATTCGTGCCTGGGATATTGACATAAAGTAACTGTAGACGGTAGAAGCGTCAAATAATCAAAATTACTCTCGTTTGGCTGGGAAACACTCGCGCGTCTCGGAGCTTTATTTTACCCCAGCATGTAGCGCAACAACACGTAACCAGTAGATGGGTTGTATTGCAACCACAGTATTTGTTTTGCGGTGTGTGTATTATTCACTTTTGATATGAAATGACAGCACTTTTGAAATTGCTCGGTATATATAAAAATCTATATTAAGTAAAAATCAACCAGGAAATAAAATCCTGCATTGAATAATCTTACCTTGAACTGCATCCAAAAGAAATACTCTTATTAACCGCCCGTGCCCAGAAGGATTCATAGATCGGGTGTTTAATGCGCTCTATCTAGCAGGAGGTAGAGGCCCTCTATCCTGCCAACGTAAGAAAACATTTGTTGCATTTTACACGCACCTTTCTTGGGGAATGTTTTGAAGAGATTCCGTATATCGCCTTTATATTAACTTGCCCCGACATTGAAAGCTCCGGGCGCTATTTGTTTGGCGATGTATTGTAAATAAATTGCACGAAACCGTATACGAGAACTACGTAATAAACCTAAGACAGCTAAATATTTTTTTAAATATTTTAATGGACTACGCCATTTTTATTACCGAAAGCTCTGGTATATCAAAATCCTATATTTGCTTTTCAACGCGATTGGAAAGTGTTCACTTTTGAATGCGAAAGCATTAACTGTTTCAAAGAATGCAGACGGCGTTGTCCGTAAGCACAAAAAACGGCACCTAGTCTTATTGGTTGAGTGTAACGGCACCTAAATGCCCATTGGCTGAGCGAAACGGCACCTGAATGCAAGTCATCACGCAAGCGCACTCAAAAAGGAAACACAAAGAAAAGCACAGCAACCCAGATGCTTCGTCACAGAAGCCGAAGAAGGCGCTCAAGGTCAAACCGGACGCGTCTTAAAAGTAAAACACAAAGAAAAGCACAGCAACGCAAATGCATCGTCACGGAAGGCGTGGAGCCGGCGGGCTTTGCTGCGCCTGCCCAGTGGGGAAGCGTGACGTCACTGCCGGAGCGCCCAGTGCGATACGAAGACGTGGCGCGCTGCTTCTAAGAATGTTTTCGCATTCCTACACGCATTCCTAAGTTGTGTGTAGGACTGCGTTCCGATTCCTACACGTCATAATGTGTCGCTTTCGTTCGTCCCACCCACCGCTTATGTGAAATGCGTGGCTGAGCAGGAGGGTAAAAGTAAAAGCGCCGCGTTGTTTCGGTGGCGCCCTCTTATGGTCCCACCCTCTTACGTCACGACTAGAGTTGACCTCACCGTGACGTCACGAATTGTCGTCTTATGTACTTAATATCAGTTGCGAACCAAAAGTTCGACGGTGAGCGTAAAACGCATGACGGAAGCTTGGAGCTGTCACACACTCAAACAAACATGATCAATGTTGACAGTCTGACATTGCTCGAATTGCCGTCTATAAAACGATTAATTCCCCCTCTGCACGTTTCTGTCATGACGAGTACCGTACCGGCGTGCGGTTTTCAGAGCGCAGCTTTTAGGCGCCCGTTTCCGGCTTGAGCGGCGTCACCGTCGCCGTCGGCGTAACCGTGCGTTGCATTAATAATAGTTTTCCATAATGACGTCACTCGTGACGTCACGTGTGACGTCACGAGGGCAAATGTTTCCGCAAAAATCTGTGTGAATTTAGTGGGAAAATGTTTCCTTTAAATTTAGGGAAAAATGTTTTCTCTAAATCTAGGGGAAGAAATTTTTCCGATAAATTTAGCACAAACATTTTACCCTCGTGACGTCACACGCGACCCTCCTCTCCTCCTCCTCCTCCTCAAGAGCTGCGCTCTAATTCGGCATTACAGAGAATTGGAAACGTCTTTCATTTGTTAATCACTACTGCTTGAGACACTTAAAGATCCAATTCTAGTAGTGGTATTCCGCTGGCTAAAGGTTTCCTCTTCAACGGAGACATAAGGAACTCACTGAGGCTGACCGAATTCTCGCTGTCTAAACATACAGGGTCTCTCCAAAAAGTATCGGGACTGATATTTTTTTTCCAGCAAAGGGGACCGGGTGAACGGTAACCTCCTCAAGCGGGAACATTGGTGGGGGATTCCAGGCCTCCGACGCGATCCGCCTCAGCTGCCTCTGAGCCTTTGCAAGAGTGTGGATCGCGCCCAAAGTGACCAGTTGCTTTGTCGTGCCATCGGGAATCACGACGCGGCGGACGATTGAACGGCGGCATGCGTTCTAGTTTTGCCCGAAACTAAACAGACGCGGTGCTCAAACTTTTGACGCAATCTGTCAATCTGTAAAACCTTCGGAAATGATTCCACGTCAAAAACACGAGTTTTCGAGCGGCACAAGAAGTTTAAAGAAGGAACAAAGGGCGAGACGTCGGTCGACAAGCCGCAATGAGGAATACGTGGCAAAGGTGGAATAACTTTTGGTCCCTGATCGACGCGTGAGTGTAAAAATAATCGAGGAAAATTTGAATTCTCACAAAAATCCAGCGTGCACTCATATAGTTCGCCGCCGACAAAAGTGTGTACGAAAATTTGCCAAATGCGCCAAGTGACGCATCGCTACGCGTACGGGAGTTTCTGACGGACGTGGCAACACTGCCTCAGCCTAACTACGGTCCAGACCTGGCCCCGTTAAACTTCTTTTTCTTCATTCGAATGAAAAGAAGCATCCGAAAGAACACTATTCTGTAACGGTAGAAATAGTGCAAGCGGCTTCGACGCAGTGCCCCAAGCAAATTCCTGTTGCAGATTTCCAGAGGGCGTACCATGCGTTGAAGAAGCGCTGACAACGGTGTCTTGACGGAAAAGAATGATATTGACTGAAGCTTTAAATTATTTAATGTATACCTGCAATATGTTTGTATTAATGTAGTTCCGATACTTTTTGGACAGACCCTGTACACTTAACGAAATGGAATTAACCCCAGTGAAGACGTCATAGCGACCGTTTGGCTAATCATGGAAAGGCAACTAGAGCGACGTTTTTGTTCGCGACACATCGCCAATACGAGAATATCCCGCTTCTTAATGGAAAAGAAAGTGTGACTATACATTGTGTGACTCAACGCGAACGGAACGAAATAGCAACACCAAAAAGAACCAATGGCAGCGATTTTTTTTTCTTCGGTTTGTTCAGGTAGGACGGCTGTAGGGAGATTGTTCCCTCTCGCAGACCCAAATCCGCAACCTCGATGTGCGCGAGCGCATGGCCTGCCAAGCCTAATCCTGCAGCAGAGCGCCACCGCACTTTCGTACCCTGCTAGCGGGGCCCGCCTCGCTGTTTGGCCACCTTTCTGTTTTGTTTCCCGCCGCAGTTGCCACCGCTAGATTGAAAAGCGCCAAAACGGAATCGACCGAGGCCCCAAAGAAGAATGGCCAAACGTTTCTAAGTCCGAAACATGGTTGAAAACACAACAAAGGTCAACCTGCGAAACTGTTTATGTTAGGAATGGAAAAATTCAAACATATTTTTTGTATCGTACTTTAAATGTCGTTTTTATAACCTAGGCAAAGGTAAAAAAACTCAGATTTTTTGAACTGCTATTTAGTGCACGAATCTGATATTTTACGGTACTTCCCAGCGACTTTTTCTGAATTTTGATTCCGACTTTTCGTACCTTAGACCGTACAACTTGCCAAAAAAAGCAAGCAAAAACTCACTTTTGCGAGTTTTGGCTTTCTGGAATCTTTGGTCTCCGGGACTGTTTTGTTTCTAAGACGAAAGTTATCCAACGTACAGGGCTCAACGGAATAATACGAACCAGCGGAGCGCGTGGCCTCGCCTCGCCCAAAAGGCGGATTCGTGTGGTTGCTCTACGCTAGAAGAACTGCATATGCTAACTGTATGCGCTAGAGCGACTGTACATATGCCCCCCCCCCCCCCCCCCCCCCCCAGCAAAGCATTTGCAGACACTCTAACGAAGCCAAGCGCTCTGCTAATCTCTTCTTTTTTTCTTTTTCGTTGAGCACTGCACATTTGCATACAGCGTATATCTTCTTAAAGGACAGTTGGAAACGTGGCGCTTATTTCCCTACTTTTTTCTGCGCCCAGGCGGCTCTTCCTCCGTGCACAAAAAGCTGCCCAGCTTCGCCGAGCCCATCCCCAACGTGACGGTGGCAGCGGGTCGCGAAGTGACGCTCACCTGCGTCGTCGAGAACCTGGGAAGCTTCAAGGTAAGACTTCGCCTGTAAACCTTTAGATATTTATCGTTCCACTTTGTCACGCGACCGCTTAATCTGTCACAAAGTGCTTCTTCTACGACGACGGCCGTTCTTGGTGACGTCGAGCAGCAAATTTCGCCCCTGCGCGTTTCGTGGGCGTGGTCTGCTCAATTAAGTGAGAAAGTTACTCCCCTAAATCTAGAATAAAATCAAAGTGTCCTGACCTTTCGTCGTCACAGTATTTATTGACGTTGTGTCACATGACAGTTAAATTTAGCGGATAGATTTTTCTGCCAAATTTAGCGGGAATTTAGTATCACGTGATATTATGATCCCAAGTGACGTCGCAGAATCACGTAATGTCATGCCGTCACGTGGTGCCATGGTGTATCATTAAAATATAAGCCAAATTTAGCGGTACGTAAGTTCGCTTAAATCTCAGCGCCGCGGTATAACTGTGTGCAGATATGTGTAGCATCTCGGCTACCGCCGAAGTCTATTTGAGGGTCAAGGAGAGGGCATATTTTTTTCCCACGCTACACAGAAAGTATTTGCCTAAGAATTTAAGTATAGTCCCCTATTAGTGACGACTTAACGATTCATATCTTGGGAAACATTTCGCCTTGTGTCGACGCATGCTTTAAAGGGACAGTAAAAACAAATCTTCTTTTCGTCGCTTGACTTCAAAGTTAATTTGTTGTTTTTTTCGAGTGCAATACTATTAGAATTTGAAATAACATCCAGCATCTTTGTGTTTCGTTGCGTGTGTGTTTACTTCGAAGAATTACGGCTTTTTTTTTACGTGTTCGGCATCTTGAATAAATAAATAAATCATCGGCGAATAAGTTTGAAAAAAATATGTGTTGCAAGCAAGAACCTATAAACGTGATGCATTCATTCTAAGCGATAGTAAGCTTCAGTAAACATTTCGACTTATTGTTCGAGCTCGAATCCAACCATACACAATATATCTGCCAAGTAGAAACTAAAATAACCTTCGACGCCTTCCAAAAGAAAAAAAAAATATGAGCACACAGTTTTGTGAAAAACAAGGCCAACAACCCCCGTTGCAGGCAACGTGTGCAAACAACAAACATCAAATCCCCCCTGAAAAAAAAAGAAATAGAAATAGAAAACAAGTACAAGTACGATTCGTTCCGTCGCAACTTATTACGGCAGTCGTGGGCAAAGAGATCTTCGACAACCGAAACAAATACGATCAGAAAAGAAACACCAACACCACAACCCCAAATGGATCCACGACTAACCGCTTCACCGTCGAACACCGTGTAGTGCTATTTGCCGCCGTTCCATCATCAACTTTCACCTCCACCAACGGCGCTACGATTCTTTTTTTGTCGTGTTTCTTTTTTTTTTTTATTTTATCGCGCCAACGTGACGTGACTCGGAGCCTTGCTTTAATGACGACAGCGTGTCGACTCACGTCTCAGAAAAAGAAGGGGGGGGGGGGGGGGGGGGGGGGCGAGGTGGTAACGCTCTGCTTCCGACAACCAACGGTTTCGGCCGAGCGAACGCGCTGGACTGGCAACATCGGGACACACTTCACACTCTCCGCCCTCCATTGTGCTGCTGCTTGGAGGGACGCGGCACCCTCGACAACAAGGTTGTCCTTATCCGTCCCTCCGTCGTCGAGCCGGACACAATGCAGGACACAAAGGCGACGGGAGACTCAGACGCGATGGCAGAGATTGGTCAGTACGCCAAGATGGAGAATGCGTTTAAAAGCAGCGGGGTCCGAGCACAAAAACGTGTTCCGTGATGTGGCTGGAGTGACATGTGTAAACTAGGCACCCATTGGAAACCTGTGTCTCTTCTTAACTTAAACACGCCCGGCGGTTTCATGGGTGCTTTTTTGACGACGACAACGTCGTTCGACAGAATGCTTTTTCTTTTGTTTCCACAGGCAACAGCAAATACGTAAAGCTCCGAAAGAACGCCCACTCAAAATGTAGAGATAAAGGGTTAAACCCATTAGGTGGGCTATCTTTGCGGATGCCACAGAAAAACGTTGTCAGACATTGATAAAATACCTGGCACCCGCTACAAACCACGTGACGAGGGAACTGATACCGCATATCGGGGACACGGCAAATTCGCGTTTCACGATGCGATAAATACGCGGGAATTCGCAACGAACTCAGGTGTCACGGGAAAGGATACCTCAGGTTGCACTCTAAGAATTAGGGGGTGTATATGGGTACACTCCTTGTCCCATATGTCACCAAAATAACCATTCGACTTTCAGTCCAAAGATGTCAAACCGACGATATCAACTTTCAAGAGCGGCTTGATAGTTGACCGATACAACTTATTAAAATAGCTAATGTATGCATTAAAGGCTACTGTAAAACAATCACTGTTTTTTTGTTTTTTGTTTTTTTTTGGGGGGGGACCTGCTGCAAAACCTGTGTTGTTTTTTTTTATTTCTATTCTTAGAAACGCACATTAGCTATTTAGTACATTATACCCAACAGCCATCAAGTCGCTCGTAAAAGTTGGCATCGCCAGCTCGACGTCAGTAGACAGGACGTCCAAATGTTGTTTCCGGGTGTTTCACATGGGAAAAGGGGGTACCCCTATACAGGCCCTATTTCTAAGAGTGTGCGGAAGCCGCTGATTTGTGTATCGCGGTGCGCAGGACCCGCGGGAAAATGTCAAGAACTCGCATCCCACTGGAACAAACACCGCGAATTGCGGACGCAGGTGATTCAAGTTTTGTGGTGCAATAAACACGCGGGAACCCGCTACAAACTTGCGTGTCACGAGCACGGATATCGCGCGCGCAGATCGCCGACCAAAATGCGGGAATCCGCTACAAATTTGTATGTCACGGGGACATATACCGCAGATCGCGAACGCAGCAGAACCGTATTTCACGATGCGATATACACGCGGGACAAACTCCTGTGGAATCGAGATCGCGCGCGCAGGTTGCAGATACAAACGCGGGAGTCCGCAATGCACTCGCTTGTCAGACGTGCCGGTATAGCGGATTGCGCAGTTGATGCGATTCAAGTCGGACATCGTGCGACGTTCGACGGGATTTGGTGGGTGGGCGATGTTGCGGAATTTTTTATGTTAGATATTAAGCCAGAAATACGGGACGGGCGATCTCTCGGGGGCGAGGGTTCTCTCGGAACTTTACGGTAGGGCTTTAGCTCTCGAGTTCGGGCAGCGTCTATGCCGAGCACCATCGAATATTTCTCGGCGCGGTTTAGTTGCGCGTCATTGAGCTTTTTCACGTTGCTCATGGACGCTAAGCAGCCAGAATTTCTTTGGTGGACAATAATTTTGGGGTAAAAACAAGAACAACAAAGCTAAAAGAAACGAGCTTTTGTCATCTTGACAGGACAGGGCGAGTTGCAGTTTTATTTGTTGCTTAACCCTTTTTAGTTCCTTCACACCAAGGCGCCGCACCGCAAGGTCAGGTGTTACATTGTTGATTATCACCAGCTCGCCTGCACGCTCATTGTTATTTAGGCATCTCACTTAACGGGCGCCGCCATGTAACTATAGGCCAAACAACAGCTTTGGCATGGCACTGACGTGGCAACACGGTCGTTCGCCTCATATCATGGTGGCGTCCACTGAATCGGTGTCGAACGGGTGAAATTCGGTGGCCAATCTTTGCCTGGCCAGCAGGGAGTCGGCACGTGGCGGACGCTATAGACACGTGGCGGACGCTTCAGCGTCGTCATGAGTGAGCTGTCATAGCGCGGCTTTAGAAAGCGAGCATATCAGGCGCCATAAGCACGAACGCCGAGAATGGCACAGGGTCGAGAAAGCCGTAAAAGCCCTGCTTCCAGCAAACGTTCGCTGCTTTTTATGGTGATGAGAATGCGCGTGCGCATCTAAACTTCTTTTGTTGCGCCGATCGTATCGAAAGCCAGCGGCGACCGCGGGCAGACAAAGCAAACCGCAGGCGCGGACCAGACATAGCCTAAGCCTAACGTGGCCGACCAAGCTGCGAGCAGACGATGGGAACTTGGACGAGAGAACGTCGGTGCGCAAGGCAGTCTGGGACTGAGTCTTTTATTCCGGCGTCCCTCACTTCATGCCGGGCCCTGCTGTATTCAAACATAGTTGTTTCAGGCGCTCTGTTACCGCGCGAGGAACATAAATACGAACGACTATAAACGACCGTGGTTCATTTATGGTCGAACGATGCAGTGGCGCTTTATTTCCGATGCAAGCACTACATGGGAGCGTCTTACGGGCACGCTCGAGCCCCCTGGCCGAGAGAAAGGCGCCTATTGAAGCCGCTTTTAAAAACCATGGGCCGGCGATCGTGACTTTGCAAGTACTAGAGGGCCTAGATCGTAGAGAGGTTTCATCTCAAACAATGGGGAGCGTTTGCAATTTAATGGCTAACGGGGTTCTCCTGCCGCGTTTAACGTGCGCAGGTGGCCTGGATCCACACGAACCGGCACATGCTGATCTCGATGCACGACAACCTGATCACGACCAACCCGCGGTACGGCATCGCCCACAACGGCCACCGGACGTGGCAGCTGCACATCCGGGAGGTGGAGGAGGCCGACAAGGGAGAGTACATGTGCCAGGTCAACACCAACCCCATGAAGAAGATCATGGGCTACCTACACGTCGTCGGTGAGAATACCACTTCAAGTCTCTGTAATGATCTCGCCATAAGAAATTAAAAAATGAAAGCCGTTTACAACTCCCTGTAACGCCGAATTAGAGCGCAGCTCTTGAGGAGGAGGAGGGAAGGATGCTGAGGGGGAAGGTATACCCCTCCTCCATCCTACTCAAGTCCTCATCCTGTCTGCTACTCCTCCCTCTGAGCGGCGTCGCCGTCGCCTCAGGAGGGTCACGTGACCTCACGGTGGTCCTGTGACGTCACCGAGCGCAGCTCTTGAGGAGGAGGATGCAAGGGTACTGAGGGGAGGGTATACCACTCCCCCTCCTCCTCACATCGTCATCTTGCTTGCTATTCCTCCTTACCTCCTGCCTCCTTCTCCTTCTCCTCTCCTCCTTCTCTTTCACCCCCCCGTGGCCGCCGTGAGGTCACGTTACCCCTGTAAAGTCACGTGACCCCCCTGAAGTCTCGTGGCCCAGTGAGGTCACGTCGTCTCCATGAGGTCACGTGGCCCCCTGAGGTCACGTGACCTCAAGGGGGGGTCACTTGACCTCAAAGGGGTCACCTAACCATGAGGTCACGTGACCTCATGATCACGTGACCTCATGGTTACGCCAATTGCGACAGCGCTCAAGCCGGAAACGGGCGCCTAAGAGCTGCGCTCTAAAATAAACACAAGGTGACTTTCCTACCAATACAAACATGGTGTTAAAGGGCGTGGAGAGCGGCAATAACAGATCGGAAAGTGTCAACCTCTGGGATGCAAACAATGTGCTCAGATAGATCATTCCAGTCAGAAATAGCCAATTGTAATAGATAGAACTTGAATTGATTAGTCCTTGGTGCAACTAGATGAATGATGAGTGGGTGATCTGTGTGAGGAGAGATGGAAAGCCGACGGACAGCATGCACCCTTTTTGAAGGAAAGTAGTAATACATTTTGCGTGGGTGTACGATACGTGATATGTTTCTTTGGTTTTTAAAAAAGAGAGATGTTTAGCTCAGAGTTTAGTGCAGTGATACTGGCAGTAGACGTTTAGTTATGAAGGATGAAGCGAGTGGACCGGTGTTGAATAGCTTCCAGGTTTTCTTCTACGTATACCTGATGGTGTTCCAGGCGCTTGAGGCGTACTCAACCTGAGGACAGATGAGAGCTAGTATTATATGCGATGAGTTTAGTTGGCGACGGGGCCGGATAAAGGTGACGTTTTAAAAAGCCGATACTTCGGTTAGCTTTTGCAGAGATATGGCTGATATGAGGTTCCCATGATACGTTATTATTAAGGTTGATGCAGGTATTTACATGTTGCGACAGTTTAAATGGGTGTGCTAGAAAGTGCATAGTCAAATTCGGTAGTACTTTTCTTTGTAGTGAAGTTAAAGCATTTAATTTTGTTAACTTTAATTTCCATCTGCCAATCTCGACAGCACCATTCAACATGAAACGAACCAGTTTTCGCAAAGGCTGCAATCGGACACATTTGTTATATTTGTATGAATGACACAGTCATCGGAATATAATCTAATAGTTGAGTTAAGTAGACCTTGCAGGTTATTTATGTATATTAAAAATATTACCTAGCCCAGCACAGTTGTCTGTAGTACTCCTGATTTAACACCTCTCTGTGAAAAACAAATATTATCTATTGTAACATTATGCGTTCGACTTGAGAGAAAATTAGTTATCCAATTTATAATCGATGCTTTTATTTTGATGGCGCTAAGTGTTTGAATGAGACGACTGTGCGAGACTTTGTCGAAAGCATTTTTAAAGTTTATGAAGATGGCACGATTCTCATTTTTAAGATGTAGGTTTTGGTGGAGATCGGTTTCAAATTCAGACAGTTGAGAATCACAGGAGAAGGACTGCCGAAAACCGTGATGGTTAGATAAAAGCTTGCAGAACAGTGCAACAGGCGGCTCTGATTTTGCCGCGTGCTATGCGGAGCGGCGGTTACGATCGTATTGGCCGTGGAAGTACCTTTAGTCTTTACCTAATTAGAGCAATATGAAAGAAATGTGTAATGTATGTCGCAATATCTATGCAAAATCTAACAAAACTTTTGAAGTCCGCAATCTTTCCAGAAACTCTATCCCTCTGCTACATAAAGCATTTCGACATACTCAGGCTCTAATCTCAATTTCTGTGGACCTGGGGAAACAAAACCTATGAAGAGTAGCTCCTTATTCGGAATTAAATTTAAGTTTAAAAGAAAAGCACCGCGATTTCTTCGTTCTTTATATTTTTTTACTGTTGTTTTCTTCAAATAGTTTCTTTGGCAATACTGAGCGAGTCAGTGCATAGTTTGCCTCTGCGCAAAGTAAACATAGAGCAGAATTGTCTACAAGAAACAACACGCAATTCAACGATGCCTACACCAGATTTTATATCAAAGCACCTTGTATAATCCAGAAGTCTGCGTCCCCCTTAAAACTGTGACGCAAACATAAAACCTTTTATTTTATGTTTGCGAGTTTGTGTTGTTGCTTTGCTGCGATACTTTAATCTCGACACCAGACAACATTTTAGGGAAGACGAAACAAACAAAAAGCCGAGAACCTCATTTCCCCCATCCCGCCACTTTTCCTTTCTCCCTTCTTCACCTCACCCCAACGTTTAAAAAAAATGCTGCGACGAAAAAAAAAAACGTCTTAAATAAACTGTATTTAGATGTTAGCCAACTCGTTTTTTTTTTTTTTTCTGTCAAGACAGCAACATTTCTACGTGAGTTTTTGATATAAGACCCCATATTATATCCTCCCCATGAGTCGTCACAGCGCTTGGAACAAACGCTTGATAAAATAAGAATGGAGACAACAAGAAAAATTAAAAAACGACAACACAAAATGTGCGAGGAAGGAACGGGAGGCGGTCTGTACGACACTTTCGGTGACGGGAGCGATAGAACACGAGGGCAAAACAACTAAAGAAAACAAAACGCGGCGAAACCTTCCAGAAAAATAAGTATCCGCTCAACTCAGTGAGTTGAAAAGAAAGGAAGAGACCGTTAGAAATAATAACGCGCACTTGAGTGAAGCGCCCGAGCTAGCAGAAACAGCGATGTTATATTGGTTCCCTTCTCTATACATTTACGCTGTTTACAAATGCGTCTATCCTTTCCTCAGCGTCTTTCTTATATTCAATTCCTGTTTGGGTTTCTCATGCTCCCCGTCGTACGACATTCATCCCATACAAAAGAGACACTGATAAAATAAAGTGTGACTCGAAAGACGAATCTGGAAACAATCTAAAAGCTGCACATAAATTTTAATCTTGGTAGCTCGGAATATCTGCAGACTGCGTAAGAACAATGACAAGAAAGAAAAAAAGCACTGCTAGACGGTGTGATAAAGGAATAAAAGAGCGCAGCGGACATGAGAATTCCCCCCTACCCCTTCCCCCAACATTTTGCAGTGCTACATCACGCTTGTCGTTCGTATCTAGCGAGAAAACCCTCCGCTCGCGTGATTGACGGCCTGCGAATGCAGATTATCTTCGAGCAAATTCGCGTTTTCATAAAGCGTCGTTTTTCGGTACGGCGTGCGTTGAGGAGTTTGTAAAACACAGGCGTCGCTGGAACTGGTGATGACGTTGCAGGGTAGTCTTAAAGGTGAGCGCGTTTGGACACGCTCATTCTTGCTGATGTACGCGTTTAAGAGCAGCGCGAATTCTGACGAAAATTAGACTTTACTATGGCTGCATTTACGAAGACGCTACCGCAGCGCGTAAAATCGAGATTCAATTATTCTTATTCGTTAGAAGATAAAGACGGAGAAAGACAGGGTACATGTGATTTGTTCCTGATCGATTCTATGCGCAGGGTCGTCGTCGGTGGCCGAGTGGGCTAGCGCACACCAGCTCGGAGCACGTCGAGCGAATGCTCGCGCCGCGAAACCCATGGATCCTGAGTACAATCCTCACCCCTGCTCGTTTCGATCTGGATGAGCATCGTACCGGCGTGCGGTCATGTATCACTACTGCGTGGTGCACGTTAAAGATTCCAGTCTAGTGGCTCCATCGCACTGGCTAAATAGCTCATCTATAGCTGAGACAACGGACGCACACTAAGGCAGACTAACTTCCGGTTGTATAAACGTACACAGACTTTTTTTTCGCGATGCGCTGCGACCGTATTCTTGCCAACCCAACTAATAGAAAGGCGAACGGGACGGGTCAAACCGCGAAAGTACAGTTAGGAATATTTTGAAACGCGCAACATCCGTCGAGGAAGCTCTACTAAGTTAAGGGCTCGCGCAAAGCAGTCTTTGGCCACAGGGATGGGCCATTAGGATTTGAATGAGGAAGAGCAAAGCCAGAGAACTCGAACCAGGTCGAGTTTTTCAATGTTTTAATTGAAAAGATGATATAATTAAGCCTCGCCCCTATCACGACCAGAAAACGCCCCGGTCTGCCCCTCGCTGTTCTTTTTAAAGCGTATCATAGCCTACGCCACCTCTTGCATTCCCCCTGGTTGGTGCATGGTGGCGACCGTGATTAGCTGCTTTATTTTTCTAGCATGACGCAAACTTTTTGTAACCATAAAAGAAGTATTTTCGCACCTTGCGGCATGCTTGCAGATGGTGACGACCCGGTTGACGTGGTCTGGAGCAGGTCAGTGTTCCCATTTGTAACAGCGAACCACTTTCTTTCAAAAGTGTGCAGAAGTCTCTTGACCACTTCAGAAGACTCATTCGCGCAGCTGCCTTCAAAATGCCTCGATGGTTTTTTTATTGTACCATTAGAATGCATTTAGAACGCCCTGGGAGTGCAAGGAGGTGCCCTGATAGTGCCCTCCTAATGCCCTGGAAGTGTTTTGATAGTGTCACTGGCGTGCCTGGCGAGAGCCCTTGAAGTGCGTTTCAGAATCATCAAAAAATTTCTAAACCTGTCTCTGACTTCGCCAAAATAAAAACAAAATAAAAGGCTCATAGCAAAGGCCTCTAAAAAGAATCTTCAAGCGTGCTTTTAAATATATGATGACTGTTTGTTAAGAAAATTAACTAAGTGAGCGAAAACATGCGCTTTATTATCTGCAAACACACTCCTGCATAGGGGCATCAATGGTGGAGGTGACTTTTTTTTTTTTTATGATATTTTTAGGAGTCTTTCTGGGAACTTTCATTTTGAGTACATGAGGATCTAGAATTGATATACATTAATCAAACATGCAAGGAGGTATTGCAACGTTCGAGCCGTTGTAGCACACTTAAATCGCTGCCGTTACAAAATCTAACAGCACAAATTCGACGAAAGTAAGCACTCTTTACTTATCCGCGATGCATCCTATCATTCAAGCGACCAGTGAAAATCTTCTCGGCAAACATACACCACCAACAACACACCAAATGCTCGCTCCTTTGAATAACACTCGTTGAAGTGTCTGCCTCCAACCGGCTCTAATTTGAATCTTACAATTGGTGCGTCTCATTCTTTCGATACGTCCCTCAGTAAACAGATCTCGCTCTTGAAAGCGGCGTTTCCAGAAACGACAAGAATTCCCCAGACACTCCGGACACACGCAGCATTCTTTGCAAGTATCCTTTCTTCCGCATTTCCTTTCGGAAAGTTCTTCAGACGCCTTTTATCAACGCACGCACGAGCGTCGCAATTCTCTACGCCGATCGTATCCATCCTTTTTTCCGCCTCTCACACTTGAGACGGAGACATCTCCCGCCCTGGCATCCTCATAAATACCATCTAGTGGAGATGTTGTCTCGGTGTTGTGACAGACAATCTCTGATCACGGTTCGGCCTACATCTTGTTTCGTCAAAAAACAAAGAAGCCGCCCTGAACTTGAGGGACATTCCGTTCGCTCGCGAAATGTCGAGGCAGAACATCCTATGCTGAGTGAATCAAAGCAAAAAAGGCGGAATCCACCAAAAAATGATCAAAGACCTTCAGAAGCAAGTCTCGACAGTCAGTCGATTCCGAGCTCAATCTCGAGCACCCCAAAACACACGTGACCATGCTACGCCGCTGAAAACCGAGCGACGTGCGTGGTATTCTTGTTTTAGCTTTATTTTTTCTTGTTTGGAATAGAGAATAGATACAAGCATGTATCTAGTTTTTTTTTTTTTGTTGCTTTTGATTTCTATAATATTCGAGTCGTTTTAGAGATGGCAACCGACCGGAATTGCCGGACTACTGCCGGAGTAATGTCATCGGATTCCAATTGCAAATACGGATCCTAGGACGCACGTCGCTTTGGAATGTGCCGCCGGCTCCGCACAATAAGACAAAAAACGCATATTCAAACTAAAGTAAATTCAAGTTTGCTTATGAATAAAAAAAATAATAATGCCATATATAAACTGGGACGACAAAAAGAACGAATTTTTTCGCGCGTGAACTTGAAAGGAGAATGTCGGTATTCGATTACATCACTGACACGCAGACACCTGGGCGTTATTTCTTAATATTGTTTACTTATTTATTTTGTACGGGGGAGCATTTTTATATTAGCAACGGTTCGATCGCTCGAGTTTTAGAGAAATATTAAATATTAAAACGCTGCACATCGTCGAGAGATGGCGGTTACGACGTCCGCTCTAAATCTGATTGGTGAGTTGAAATGACACGGTGTGACGCATCTCGTCAAGTTAGTGTAGCTACGTCGTATTCTAAAAAAACAAACACATTCAAACAACCAGATCGTACTCTAAACACAACAATATTAAACAATATTGCGTGACGCCTATAAACCGTGATTATCTGTACAATTTAAGATAGAAAATCGCAATCTTCATTAAGAACTAACTGCTGAAGTTCCAGGGAAGCAATTTGATGAAAATAGATTTTTTCGGAGAATATATTCGTACATGCACGCTGGTTATAAAAAATAATGAAGCTCCAGCAATATTTAAATAAAAACTTCAAAATTACCACGCGCTCGCTGCACTCGCACTTCAACTTCAACTTTATTTTAACAATAGTTTTGCAGAGGACGCGGTACGAAAAGATACCAATAAGAAGCTTACCCGGGTTCGATATTCCTTCTCGTAGAGAACAACGTTGTAGATATTGTGAAAAAGGCAGATTTTATTTTGTGGCATTGTGGCTTGCTAACGCCTGCGCTCGTGTGGCATTCATGATGTGGCAAGTAATTTTGTGTGTGTGTTCTATCTCAACATATCTATTAAATAATTGGTTGAGTAGAAGTGTGAAGCCATGACTTGGAAACGTGCCTTTTTAGGCCCCTCGCAGCAGCACTGATTCCAATGAATAATTTCGAAAAACAGTTGGAGTGGGAAGGCAAGGTAAAATATAATATTGGCTTGAGTTAGACTTGACTATTTATACAGCGAGAAGTTCGTCAGTATCAATGGGCGTCTGGTGTCTCAGCTGTAGGTAAGAAATTTAACCAGTGCAGTACGACCGCTGGCTCACGGTCTTTAAGGTGCAGAACACAGTAGCTATACACGACCAAGTGCCGGTACGATGAATATCCGTATAGTAAGGGCCAAAGGTCAAGGTTGAACCAGGATCCTTGGGTTCAACAGCGCTAGCTTTCGCTACACGAGCTCCAACATGCGATGCGTTAACAAACTTGACTATCAATCCGATCCCCCTTTCGCCCTCCGAACACATCGCATGCAGCGAAAATTTAAATATTTACGAAATTGTATTTTCTAATGTTTTCGCAGTTTATGTATTTACCGCCAACAAGAAACAAAAAAAAAGGCTTAGGTGAACGCTAACACATGCCAATTTTGTATCTATGTCCTTGCAGTACAGGATTGGATTGGATTGGACGATTTGAGTGTTCGTTCAGCTAATATCTCAATGTACGGCGACACGGGTTTGATGCTGTAACGGAGTCATCTAACGAGTGCTGTACAACTTACACGGAGTCCTTAAAGTGCATCACGCAGCAGTGATTACATGACCTCGGTGTACTCATACGGTGCTCTTCCAGATATAAAAAGGGCGGGTGTGGGAACTGAGCGCCGGCCCTGCAAAAGATGTACACTCTAAAAAAAGCCCGTGCGTCTACTTTCCCGCACAACACTCGGACAGCACATCACCGCGACTTACGGAGGCAGCTCAGCGAATGACGATGCCGAAACATATGTTTAGACCCAAAAACGCAGTCTGAGTTGTGACATTAAGCAATGCAAGCGTGACGTTTTGCACTGCTTAATGTCACAACTCAGACTGCGTTTTTTTTTTTTTTTTATCTAAACATATGTTTGGGCATCGTCATTCGCTGAACTGCCTCCTTAAGTTTCGGTAATTGACTCTTCGAGTCTTTTATGAGAACGTAGACGCACGGGCTTTTTTCAGAGTGTAGGGTTTGTGTTTTATGTGATGCTTCCTCGCTTATGTATGCACACATAGCCCAGGTACATTTTCCATAACCCTGCATCTAACATAACTCTGAAGCAGCTGATCACAAATATAGAATCCGAATTAAGAAAATTTACTTGCATGCTAATTTCATGCAATCATTTAATACACACACAGTAAAATATGTGGATATATCTTCCTTTAGTTTGCGTTACATGCTTAAGGCATAGGGTGTTTCACCGGTTAAGACTCTCACTAATGTCTTTATTGTAAAAATATTGATACAGAGATGTCTCGTTAATATAGACACCTTCGTTCCCGTAAAATGTGAGTTCTCCGTAATAACGAGACAAAAATGCATGTATTTTCCCAGTTTGTCTTTGAAAGTGTTGTCGATATAGCCAGGTGTCTATATGGACGGGGTCCACATTACCGAGGCATAACTATATACCTAAAATTATTTTTTGGGTTAAAAAGTAAAAACTGCGTAAATGACAAAAATATCTGCTTCCTTTTTTTTCTTTTTTAGAGGCATTACGTACAGTGTATGTTTACCATTTGTTACTCTTGTATTATTATTTAAACATTTATGACACTCTGGTGTATATATATATGTGTGATGTATGTTTCTGCTGTATTCGTTGTTTTAGTTACAAATGTGTTTTCTTACTAACCTATTTTGAACACATGTGATTGTATAAGTAGGATATGTTAATTTGGTCATACTTGCGTTCTTGCTTTATTATTTCGTGTCTGTGCATTTGCAGGGTTGTATACCGAGAGCCGGTCAAGGCCTTGTTAGGTACCCACGTGTTTTGCCCTCAAATCGCTTTCTGATAGAAAAAAAAAAAAGAAACACCGACACATGTAAAAGAAAAATATAACAGTGAAAAAAATTAAAAAGTCATTGATACTACATTTTTCTTGATCCGGTTGTTCGGAATCATGTTTGACGCGCTTCTCTTCAACTCCATGTATCTTCCTCAGCTATTCATCAGATTCCTTTTTTCATGCTAATCGCAGTGCCTCCGAGGATCGACGACGAAAACACAAGTTCGGACGTCGAAGTGCGGGAAAACAGTGACGTGTCTCTGCGCTGCCGCGCCACGGGAACTCCAGAACCGGACATCAAATGGAGAAGAGAAGACGACGCGCTGATCCTCCTCTCTGGAAAGAAAGGTTGGTTCACGCTTGGATGACGTAAAGGCGCGTTCATCCTTGCCAGTCGCCGCGGTTGCGCGACACCTTTTTTGATCGCCGAGCGGTGGCCGCCGTCGCAAGACCGACCGGTTTAAAACAATCTCTCCCTGACCAATTTCTTTTTTTTTTTATCCCGGTCGCTGAGTCGCTGACGCAAGTGTAACTTGTCTCGGCGTGACGTGGCACAAAAGACGGCCTGTGTCGATGTCGCGAGGCTAAGTTTGTTAATGAAAAGAAGCGAAATGTCTACCATAGCTTAATTTCCTTCGCGTCCATACCTTTTTTCTATCGCCCTCGATTTTTTTTTTTTTTTTTTTGGGGGGGGGGGGGGATTTTGTTTTGAAAACGTTCAATGTCGAGCCATCTCACCATTACATGAAACAAAAAAAAACTGCTTAACGAATAAACGCTTTAACGCTACGCATCTGTCAGTTTAACCCGATTACGAGACTTGCACTTCCAACGTCCAAGTTTTCGCTAGTAAAACTAGAACTACCGACAGTGTGATCAAAATCTTCGTGAACAAAAAGCAAGTGAATAAAATTATGAGCTAAACGAATCATACTCAACTCGGTATAAACAACAACAACAACATAAAAGCAAATGTACGTTACTCTTGAGATCTAAACTAAACTGTTGCTAAAAGCCTACGTCCACGCAGGCCCACACGCGCACACAAGGCCATACTCCACGCTGCAGAAGAAGCCTTCGTATGCCCCAGTCCTCTCTCTCTCTCTCTCTCTCTCTCTCTCTCTCTCTCTCTCTCGGATGCCCTACACTTTGCACACATCCCACATTTCCGGGAAACACGTGAGCGAGCGAGGTGAAGTCATCTTACTTTCACCCGAGCCTTTACGGCGACGCCTTACGCCCACTTAAGAATTCCAAAAAAGTCCGGAACATCGTCTCGATCCTGTCACCAAGTGGCGTCGCAGTCTCCAACGAAGAGAGAAACGACAGAACCGGACACGAGGATAAAAACGGATTAAAATGTTTACAACGTGCACCCCAAACTTTCTCCGGCCCCACGCGTCCAAAGAAGGAAGTGCCCTACCAAAGAAATAACACCACTGGAAACAAGGGGACAAAAACAAAGTAAAACTCACGCTCACCACCACATCAGGCCCCTAAGATAGGACACATACAAAAAAAAATGATTCGTTAAAAGAATGAAAAAAAAAAAAAAAGCGTCGCCATCCATTTCGTAACGAGACGAAGGGAGGCCAGGGTAGTGCGCGCCATAAACGAGGCCCACGAGCATGCAAACAGCGGCATTACAAAGGGGGCGGGAAGGGGAAGAAGACTCGTTTTCAAAATTGAAGTTCCGTGGGACAGTCCTAAGTGAAAGTTACGACGTCGTCAAAGGAAGGGAGGACCGACGATGCGACGCTGGTGCGGACCGGGCGCGTACGTATACGTCTTGCCACAGCGGCAGACGCTGCATCGACTCGGGTGACTCGGCGGACCCTTTGAAAGTCTTAAGTCGATTCTGGGAAGGCGGAGACGGCGTTACGGGACGGAACGCTCGAGTTGGATGCGATGTGCGATATCTGGAGTCGTTCTTAAGAGAGGAGCTGGACATCAGAGGTGGTCCCAGTGTTGCCGGCTAATGCTAGCACACACCAGACTTGTAGGTATAGAGAATCACAAGTGAATGTTATATGTATGTACATGTTACCTTTTGGTAACAAAGTAACGACCCAGTTACTTTTTATCAAGGTAGGAACCAGTAACTTATTGTAGTCACTTTTTAATGAAGTAAGGAGTAACGCTATTTGGTTACCTGTGCAAAGGAACGAGTGCCCAAACTAGCTTTCAACCGAGCTCGCGCCTGCAATTTACATGACGAGAAAACGATAGACCGCAAAACGACGCCCACAAGGTATGTCAGTATGGCCATATGTGCCCTTAAGGAACGCGTTACAACAGCAAACAAATTATGAACGGCGACAAACACTGGAAGCGACTACTGCTTCATAAAAAAGACAGGTTCAAAGTAACGATACAATAACCCGGTACATTCAAGCCGGTTTAACAGGTTACATTTGAATCGCAGTATCGAGTAACATACCTCGTTAGTTTCACAGTGGACTTTACGTGCAGCGGTATTCAGTTACTTTATTTCAGTACCGCGCGAATGTCTGGTGTCGACCGCTTTCGAATGTAAACGCCCGCGGCCGTCAACTGTGGGATCTCAGCACAATGGCGAACACGAGACGACACCTACACACAGATCAAAACCGCACTACCACGTCGCACTTTCAGCGTTTGGCCATGTTAGAAGGCAACGAGACACCCGAACAAAAAGCGATGAACAGCAATGACGTTGCGCCTGTTTTCGATTGGCTCTCGGTTTTCTAACCCTGCCTACTAGCTACTACTACTAGCTAGCTACTACACTCCGACGTACGTACGTAATGACTGGCACGTTTCGAGGTGTGGGCTCTTCCGCCATTGTACAGGGGTTACAACCTTCTAAGCCTCAGCACGTGGCTTTCGAACGGGCTCTTTTTTGGTTCGTCTAAGAGGAGTTTCCTTAAGCAAATAGTGAGTATGATCTGGGGACTCCTGGTACGCCCGGACAAGCGTTACCTCACCCGGAATCTGCCTAAAGTTATCTTTCTGTTTGTTTTGTTGTTGATTTACTTTACTTTAAAGATATCCTTTCCCACGCAGAGTTTTTCTACAGTCAGTGAAAACTTAACAAACGCAGGACGTGGGTCATTGTGTTCACCGATTTTGTTCCGTAATTCGTTTTATGAATGTTTTTGTTGTTTTTCTTTACGAAAACCGAAATCTTTTTGGCTGCAGAGCGATAGCAAAATACACCACTGCCGGCGTTTCTGAAATTCTTGGTAAATATAATATTTGAAATGTTTAGTATTGCCGTGGGCTTGATTGTGATTACAACGTTTATTAGAGGTCTGTACTGTTTACAACATTTGCGAAGATTGTCTGCGCTTTCAAAGCAAACAAAAACAGTGCAAATGCGAAACTAATTCGGGAGCTGCGACTAACTTGGAGCTCGAATGGTGTTCCTTCTGCTTTGCCGCTTTTAACAATGACGGATTCCTGCCGCCGATTCGACATTAATCATCTCTTTTTTAACATTGGAAGTCTGTTTTTGTGCAAAGTAAAATTGAAGTTGTCTTGTTTTACGGTGCTTCATTGTATTTAAAGTTTAAGATAGAAAATGCGAACACATAAGAAACTCAATATTAAATTATTTTCAACTTTGCGTGTTTCACGTTGCGCGCTACGATTACTACTACCATGCGGCATTACTTTAGAAAAGCATCCAAACCTAGCTAACCTTTATGGATGTACTTCGTAAGGTGCACACCAGAGATCTCATTTTTTGATGCATCATATCTGTATGTTTTAGCTCAATGATTTTTATTGCCGAACATTCGTGCCAGATATCATATAATATAAACTTGAAAACTTTCCCCGCAAAAAATATTACAAACTTGTCTAGCTTGATACATTCAAGAATGCAACTCACGATCAACGAGCCAGATCAATCTATAAAAATATATTTTATGTGTGTCATTAATACTTCTCCATTAAATTTGAGCCACTGCATGATTACGACTTTGCTTGTCTCTTTTTTTTTTATTGTGTGTGAATGATTTTTTTCTATACGTATGATAACGTACCACTTTTTAGGCTTAGAGTTGTTTGTGAAGTCGTCAAAATGAAGACCAATAATAAACATTACGAGTATTAATATAGTACCATAGCGCACGAAATAACATCACATAACCGTCACCTATTATTGCGATCGGCACAAAGTACAACTACCTAAAGGACCTAAACTGTAAACTACGTTCACCCCAGGTTGAGCACCACCCTCGTACGGAGAAACCAACACGCAATTAGCTCGGGGAAAACAAAGGCCCCCAACCCTTCAAATTCCCGAAAAGCATTCGGTCGCAGACCCTCGGAAACTGCGAATTAGAATAGCCATTGAGTTCAGGCGCTCCGGCATCGCGTGGATCGGCTGCAGTTGACGGCCAATGGTCGGAATCGTCGAGGCAATTGGGGTCGGCCGGACTTCCGGATTTGAAAAGGGAGAAAAAAAACTTCGGAGATTAAATGAGTTCACAAAACCTTTTACTGGCACAGCCTTGTCTCGTAGTACTAGGTTGGACGGCGTCCTCCTTTTTAAGTTTGTTTTTCTTGTTCGTTTTAGTAATTAAGCCGTTATGACAATACAAAACACACGACATTTTGGCTTGCATTATTCTTAAATTTGGACATCAAACTGACGACATCATACTTTTTGCAGGCCAACACAAAATGTCCACGTTGTATAAAAAAAATAAAAAACTGGAAGATATCTAAATATACTTAACTTTCTGCGATAACAAAAAACAACAGTGTAATCACACCGATGGACGTGTTTAAATACGGAAACTAACTAAGAAGTATTTATGATATTTCTTAAGAAGCCTCAATCCACGCAGTCTCCTAATTAAGTGATAAATAAACTTATGCAAACAATTATTACCTAGACAACATGGAAAAAACTAAGTATCTATTTCTACCTCGATGTTAAACAAATGCGCTTGCCTTTTCTGTGTAAGGTGATTGTGCCTGTATTTTCCACAATTTGTTTATTACGTCACCATTTCAAAATAGTGAACGCGTGATTCATTCATTTTTTTTTAAATTATGATTTGTAGCATTATTTCTTCCGAAAGTGGTGAATTTTAAGAATTGTTTTGAACTATAATTATGTGCACCATTCAAAAGAAAGTGGCATGTCTGGGCGTAATACACCCTTAGTGACGGGTTTGCAAATCCCTTTTCGCTGAAACACATTTATTTATCCCAAACGGCACATTGACAAGAACCTATATATACACATTTGAGTGTTACCGTAAAACAATAAATAGTCGAAGAAAGGGTAAAAGCACAGGCGAGCTGGTGAAGAACTTCCATAACCGGTGGTGTATATATAAGAGCGGAGATGTTCAAATAAACTAGAAGCTGTGTTTGAGACTTGCTGTTGTTTTGTCCGTTTTTTTTTTATTTTTCCGTGTCTCCGGTTTACGATGGAAATAAATAGTCGATTATTGTCTTTGCGTAGTTCGACAAAAAAGTTCCTACCACGACATACCTCGGTGCACTCAAACATTTATGTAACCCGCTGTAAGTAGCGCGTTGCATGTTGCTCGCAACTTTTTAGGCAATTAAGTAAAAACATCGTGGCGAATAGAAACGGGTAGAAAATTTTACTTACCTTTTGGCCGAGTAGAGTAACGGTATTTCGTCACCTAATTAAAAAACGTGTCAGAAACTAACTTTGTGTCTAGATAAACTCCTGCTTCGCGATTAGAAGGCCCCACTGAACTCAAGGAAATATACTTATATAATGAAACAGTGAAGCCACACTCATTGTTAGATGCTTGAAGTCCGTCGCACCGTTCTTAATAATTGACGCTTGAAAGCGCAAAAGCAATTAAGATAAGTACGTTCTGTTGCGTTGAACTTTTGCGCTCTTGTTTTTCTCTTTGTAGCCCATCCGTCTTGTCCCGCGCCTCGTCAACGCCAACTTTACTTTAATACGAAAAGTAAAGATAAAAGTACCGCGTAACTCGTGAAGTAAAGTAGGGCGTTCAATTCTGAGAATCGGTAACGAATAACCTATATAGATGTTATTTAATCAAGTGACGAGTGACCCTACCCAGTTTCTTTGTTCAGCAACATGCACAATACGCGACACTGTTAGCGCGAACACGAAATCGTCGCTTTCCTGCATTCTGCTCAAAGAAAGTGTAGATGGGCTCTAAACCGTACAACTTACTTTATTACCATAGGCGACAACTTCTCTCTACACTGATAGTTTTATTTTTTTCGGACAGCGTTTCACTTATAAGAAAAGAAATATAACCGGCAATCGCTTGTCCCTGCTAACAGTGTGCCGTCGTGTTACACCGCAATTTGACAGCCAAAATCAAAGACCGTCGACGTTGGCCTAGTTTTGCTCCCTTTCCTAGCATGCTCCTCGGTTACAACATCGCAATCAAAGTTCCGCCAGAGTGTGAAACAATTGACTTTCCTCTACGTCATTCCGTAGGTGTGCCCAGTTACCAAGGAGATCGCCTCAACATGAGCAAGGTGACACGGCTGCACATGGGGCCGTACCTCTGCATTGCTTCCAACGGTGTTCAGCCGTCGGTCAGCAAACGAATTCTGCTCAAGGTCGACTGTGAGTGCCGTCTTACTCTTCTCGTGAATGCGCCAAAGAGGTCGTACATTTCATTAATATATCATTTCAAGAAGTATTCACAGTGTTATGTTAAGAACGGGCGTGATCAGTGGGCTCTAGCAATACCGCCGGTACTACTTGCACTCTATACTTCATTTAATACTTAGTGTGCACGCGTTGTTCAGGCTGCTGGAGCGAGCGCGCAGCTGGATCTCGTGGTTCATTTGTGAGTGCTTCCTCGCAAATAAGACGCTGGATCAAGCCACGCGCTCGTGCTAAGAGTTTTCACAGTATTGCGCACTAAGTATGCGCCGGGAGTATTTATGTGACGTTTTCGGTAAAAACAGCTCATGCTTCGGCCGAACTCAGCGTTCAAGTAAAGGAGAGCACTGTTTCTAAGCAACTTTATTCATAAAACTTAATTTATAACACCATTCATACGCAAGTGTCTTGTAACCTCTTAATTGTAATAATTGTTTTCTCGCAAAGATTTCTAAACGTTATCTTGTCATTCTCAAAGCAGTAAACCCTGCCATAAAAACCTGAAAACAAAAAATAGAAAACCAAGGCCAGCATCAGAGGACTCATAGCGGAAATTCTCAGAAACATTGCTCTATGCCATTTACGGGGGAAAAAGAACTTCAGCACGCCTTATGAAAAATTGTCGTTCTGCATTCTCAAATCAGGGGAGCAACAAAAAGTTTTATTTTTGGAAACAAAAACTGCCTTCAATAGTAGAATTACAGACAAACCTTAAAATAATGTAATCGCATATCATTGTTGCCATGTTCACTCCGTAGCTTCCGTCTTCCCGGCCCGCTCCATCACATGGTCGTCTACAGTCCCTTTATACACAGTCCTTTGGGGTAGTGGTACTCGCAGGCCGAGTGGTGCCCTTTGGTTTCCATAACTTAAGGCCTCTTCTCGAGGCCAACCGCTTCAAACCCCTCTGCCAGCTCCGCACTCCGCTTTTCACCCGCGATGCTCTATAAATAAAGTTGCTCTTCATCTTAAGACAAATGTCGCTACGTTTTGGTTTTCTTTCTTACTGCTGCCTGTTAGGTATTTTGGTTTTCCTCCTTTTTATTGCAATAGCGTTAAGAAGCTCGTGTCGCAAAAAATCTGGCCTCGGTGTCGTGGCAAAAAAAGCCAGTGTTGGTGGCGTGACGCGAAAATTCTGGTTGGTCAATAAGGTCATGACCTCACAGCCACATGACCTCGCGCGGTAATTTCATAAAACCCACTAGGTTCACTGAAACGTTACGTCACGCGTCGAATGAAAGTGGTTGAAAAAACATGACATGTGATGCGAGTCAAAGGTCGCCAATCTCTCAAATGATATGAATTTTTCACTAATTTATTTGCCTTAAAAAATGTGAACAACTTTAGGAGTGATTCGAAAACCACGACCCTTCGGTTGCGAGCCAGACACGCTACTGACAAGGTCATGTCCGCTGCACTTTCTGCTCACTGGCAGGAAGCGCATGGGAAGTGAATGAATGATAAGGCGATGTTAACTAAACGCGAAGTTTAAGCGTCCTCCCAGCTTTCTAACAGTTGCAAGACACTTTTTTGTATTCTATTACCGCACAATCTCGCAGGCTTAGTAGGTAAAAATGTCTACGGAGTGTTTGGAAGAAATAATAACTGTTTTTTGCCCGCGCATATAAACTACGCATCGCAAGTAACGGGAATTTTGTGAAAGTGTGGCGCTATCGTGGGTGATAAAACGCAAAATCTTGCAAACATAACGTTATACGGATCACAAAATAGGAAAGGGAGATTAAACATTTCCATTGGCCTACGGCTACCTAAACTTAATATCGTCATAACAGGAACTCACATTGTGAATTTATTAATATAATTAAAATCAGCGAAAAACAGTTATCAGCAATAAAAACGCAAAGTCGTCTTTCTGGCTGACAAGGATTCTTTCACTGAAATGCTACAGAAGACTACAATCTCATTCCTTGCTTTTTGGCAATTTTAGACATAGTTCAATGTCAACTCATCTAAGCAAATTAGTCTTTCCCTTTTATATTTAGATCCAGGTAACGTCGAATTCTCAAATTTTCGTATTCTCTCGCCACCACTAGCATAGTACTCTTACAAAGTTTCAGCCTTTTGCGATGCGTAGTGCATTTACGCGGACCAAAAAACATGTTTGCTTTTCGTTTTCTCAAAATCCCGCTATATGCCTCGCACGCCCTACAACTCAAATTACAGCTTTCTGATGTTGTTTTTTGCAAGCGCAGTCGCGCCCATGATGTGGCAGCCCAACCAGCTCGTCGGAGCCCCTTTGGGCACTGACATCACCCTGGAATGTAACCTGGAGACACACCCGCGTGGGATGACCTTCTGGGAGCGGGAGGACGGCACCATGCTCATCTCCAACACCAAGTACGACTCCCTGGTGCTGGAGACCGGTCCTTACAGGCTCCTGCTCAGGCTCACAATTCGCAACCTCAAGCCGGACGACTTCGGTGTCTACAAGTGCGTCTCCAAGAACCCTCTCGGAGAGACAGAGGCCAACATTAAGTTGCAAGGTGGGAACGGTCGTACAGTAGGGAACGAATCACCCGTCGCTTTCAATCAGCTCACGCAAAATTCTATCGTGCAAAAAGTTCCTTCGAAAAAAAAAAAAAGGGGGGGGGGGGAATGCAACTCCGAAATTAAAGCAAATTTGACGTTTCTATTTGTGCAGCGTAAGGTCGATCTTTTTTTTAGGTGATGCGACTTTGGTTTACACTGTCAATGAGAAATTCAGCCAGCGCAGTACGGCCTCTAGCCTGGGGGTCTTCAACGTGCGTCACGCAGTAGTGATACACGACCACCCGCTGATATATGATGCTCATTCATATCGAAACGGGCAGGGGTGGGGATTGAACCCAGGATCCCTGGGCTCTGCAGCGCGAGCTCTCGCTCCACCTGCTCCGAGCTGCGATGCGCTAGCGCACTTCGTCACCCAATCACCGTTTCCGTTTATCACCGAAACCGGGAGAGCATTACGGTCCATCTCATTCCTTAATGTAAAAGAACGACTGGCGCAGAGGTATTGCTGTACGGTTACCGTCATGCCGTAACAGGGCCGGGAAAGTACCGCGAAGAAGGTATTTTAACCAACCGTTACCCTATCCGCAATGCTGGAAACCAAGCAACCAAAAAAAAGTTGTATTGAATAGTAGCGCTCTACATTTGCAGTACGTTGCCGGACCGGTTTCACCAGAGCGAGTACGGTAAAGGCTGCTACAAAAACGGTGTGCAAAAATGTTCTAACGATGATAATTATGCCCGAGCTATGTCACAGACGAGGCCAGAAAATGCCATGATGTATGATGTATCACTGACTTCAGGGTAACTTTTTTGGTACCTTTGACTAGAAATTGTGAGGGCGGATTAAATAAATTATTTTTATGATACAAAGCATTGACATTATTGTTGCTGATTGTTGCGCAGTATTCGGCTTCCAAACTATCTTCTAAATTTATAGCGAGTTAAACATGAAATGTTGTTTGGAAACACACTGATGTGAGTGGCATACTGACGTAAGAATTTAAGAAATAAATATTCCTACCACAACTTAATAATAACAAGATTAGTATTAAAAATTAAGTTATTCAATTTAATTTTTTTTTCTCCCGTGTTTTTTAGGCTTGCGTTTAGAGAGCAGCTCTTAGCCACTCGTTTCCGGGTTGAGCGGCGTTGGCGTCGTCGTCGGTGTCGCCGTAACCGCGTGCGTTGAATTATGGGACGTCCCAGTTTCCCCGCTAAATTTAGTGGGCAAACTATACTTGTGTTCAGATCATGTGACGTTAATTTCCCCACTAAATTTAGCGGGAAAACTTAATTCGCTAAATTTAGTGGGAAACGTTTCCGCTAAATTTAGCGGGAAATTTTTCCGCTAAATTTAGCAAAAGTTTTACGCCAAATGGGACCGGAGGAGGAGAGTAGGAGGAGAGGGTACGAAGGGGGGAGGAGGGGCATATCCTCCCCTCCGTACCCTCCCCTCCTCGTCCTCAGAGCTGCGTTCTAATTTCGCATTACAAAAAAAAAATATTTACGTCTTTATTTTTTCTTCCCGTTTTACTCACAATGAAAAAAACCTTTGTTGTCTATTATTAATTATGGCACCGTTCCCGCAATTTTTAGTAGTGCAGGGCATTGTAGACACGCCGTTAAGATACACCTTTTATAATTCGAAACTCATTTTTAAGCGTTGTAGTTTTTTAATATATTTTATACAAATAATGGGGACAAAACGACAACGTAAACCTCGAGACTTTAAGAGCTGGACGTATCGAACTGAAATTATATAAGTACTGATTGTATATAAACAAAACTTTTAAATGTAACGCAGTGGGTGGGCTACCAGGAACAGCTAAAGTCAGCCTCATTTACAACTCGAAACCGAAATACACATATCTATTTTGTTATTATTTTGTGCATAATAATTTTTTTCGCGTTTTTTTTTGCGAACTGTGGTTCACTCTTGTATAACGATTCCCGTCTTTCAAACATGTAATAAAATGCACCCGAACTATTTATGTTACAGTTCCGACACCATTTACACCATTTAGCGTGAACACGCATGTTGTATGGGACACAAAAATAAGTAAGTTTTGGAAACAACCCTCGTTGATCTACTATTTCAGAAATTCCTCGCCCAACATCCTCCACGGCCGCATCCTCAAGAGAGCTACAAGCAAAAAAGCACTGGGAAACTACCTGTAAGTTTGTTAAAACCAAAAATCCTCTGCATTTCTTTGACAATCCCGAAATTCATTCCTCTAAATCATAGCAAGACTGATCCTTCTTTTTTGAGAACGAAACATTATCTATATGTCTAATTAACTTAGAACTTAATTCTGAGTTGTGTCACCAACTTAGGCGGGAGTGTAGTAATGAGCCCAGACCTCTGTTTCGGCAAGCATATTCATTTTTCTACAAAGAACCAATATTTCGCAAACACTGGGCTTACTACAAAAGATAAGTCCTCCTGAACCGACACCTGCTTTCTGCCGATAGCGGCCCGCTGCACACCCACGCTTGGGGTATAAAGGTTTTTCCCAACTTTCTTTGGTCGTTTAACTTCCTTTCGCAGAAAAATAAAGAAATATCCGTTATTTTTATTACATCCTTAAAAGCGCAATTCTAAGGATCACTTTCCTGCAAGCGTTGTTCTTTTTGGCTCTGGTATGCTTCCAGAATTTCGGGAAGTTTTGACAGGAGGTTTTCAGACTGACACAACTTGCCGGATTGTGATTCATTAAAGCCATGAACCATTCAACTTCCCGTATGAATAAAATAGTTAGTAAATAGTATACATCTTTCCAGTAAATAATAAAAAAATTGCTTTGAGAAAACATGACGACGTCTCGACGGCCATGTATGAGAAGATAACATTTTCATCATTTACGCATATAAAATGCCACAGATACACGACATACAGGATCGAAAATGAAATTCGTTGGCCAGTAAATGTGAACATTAATACTGAGTTAAGGTACGTTTAAGCTATGATAGTACGCACATACAGCCACTTAATTTACACTTTATATCCGGTGCCAGCTTTTAAATGAAAGCCCCACCTTTATTTTCAGCCACGCAGCAATCGAATGGACCCAGACATCTTGGCACCCATGCCTCCAATGCTCTTTTGAAAGAAGGTAACGCAATCTTCAAAATTTCAGCTGGAAACACGTTGTTATGATGATTTATGTTGTAAGATATGTTTTTGTGCTGCTTTATGTGTCACGTTTTTCTACTTATTTTATGCTTTTTTTTTCACGCCGTGTATTTATTTTAAACTCCCAGTTGCAATATTATTATTATGTACAAGACATTTAGAAACGCTCCTCTTAATATAGTTTTTCAAGTAGCCACCTCGTTTAGTAAGCCGAACATGTTCAAAGGAACAGGCATTTCTCGACCGAGTCAAAATTTCTACTAAAATTTAGTTAAAAGTTTATTTTTAGTTTAACATGTAAAGGTGTATAATTAACTCTGAAAATACCATAAAAATATTGGCATTTGAGACATTAAAGATTAACCCACATTAATATTTTTGTTGGATAAGAAGAAAAGCAACTAACATCCATTATATCAGTATTGAAACAAAATAATATATTTAGAGACTATTCCCGCCGGAGAGAATTTCAAAAAACCCTACACAACCCTCTGATTTCTTGTCTTTATTTTTTTTTTACAAATGATAATAAAATTATTTAAATACAAAATCGTAAATTGCCGTTAATTTACAAAAATGTGACGAGAAGAAAAGTGTTAGCATATATGTAAATTTATTTACACAATAAAGCAAAGTGCGGACAAGACAGTTTTTGTAATATTTTAATCGTCAACGTCAAGTCACTTGACGACTGCTCTTAAATTTGGGAGTTTGTTCCCGTTCAACTGCACTGATATATGTGTCCGCTCTAGAGAGGTGGATTTATTCAATAAAGCTCAACTGACAGCCAGGATTCCCTAGTATTCATCATCCGGTATTCTTAAATTACGATAACACGAGGCAAATCAATAATTATATGAAGAATGCAAGAGTCGCTAGAGCTACACAAAGTAACCGAAAGGTTTTTCCTCGCATTTCTTAAGGACGCAGAGGGGACTACTCCACGGAAGGAGAGGGTACCCAGGGTTACCCACCACCAAGCTTTAACCAAGACTACACCGAAGCAGGTGAATTCTTCTGTCGGTTGTTGAAAATCCTGGCCAACTCACCTCGAAAATAATTTGCCATTTCTGAAGCAACGTTGGCTCCTCCTACCAAACTTTCAACGCCATTACATCGAATGGATTACTTGTTCGAACTTTGCTTCTGGCTTTGACATGCAAGAACCCGTAAGATATTTCACCAATATGGTGCGTTTTTTGTGCTCTCGGAAAATATCATAATCCCAAATTTATATGTAACGTTTTTAGCTCTACCGTAGTAAGGGTTTTAATCCTTCTATGATGCAAAATTAGTCATAAAATAATCTCAGTCCTAAGGTGTTTCACGTATGGATGCGTCTCGACTACGTGGCATCTAAAAACTACAAAGACTACGAAGCTCTCTTTAGCAGACTTATTCAATTAGAACGTATCAATGTAAACTGTAACCTAATATAAAAAACACCCTATCCAATTGCAAAAGTGCATCAGAAGGTGAAAAAAAATGTTCCATCAAATTTTATTTAAGTTTTAATTTGTGTCACACCCGAAGACTAGCATCAGGCTTAGTAATAAAATAAAAGGAGGCTGGTAATTGCCTACATGTGGTATTATAGACATTTGCAAAGATTACCTTCTGCACGCTGCCATCTTTGTCTCCTGGGCTGTGGAACGCCTTTTGAGCATGCGCTGTTGCTTTGCTGTGCGGTATGTCAGACGCTGCGCATGCATCCACAGCTCAGTGACTCAGCATTTTTCACCGGGGTGTTAAGCGATGCAAACGTCTATACTCCGTTTCACTTTAAGACCAACCTCGGTCCACACTACAATCGGACTGAGCCAATAAAAAAGCGGCAAAAATATGCATCGTCATGGCGCTCGTCATTTTGTACGTTCGCCGTGGAATTCCTATAGACGTTTGCAAGTGCGGCCCCTGGGCGCTGCCATCTTACTGCTGGTGTGAATGCAGACCTTCTAACAGTCAAGCCTTGCTGAGGGCGTGTCCGCGCTCTTAGCAATACTTGACTATCAGACGATCTATAGCCTCACCACCAGCAAGATGGCGGCGCCCAGGGGTCGTACTTGCGAACGTCTATAGCGAAGCAGGATATTCTAGCTCTTCTGCGAACTGTTCGAAAAAAAAAAAGAAATAAAAGAAGTCTGGCAGCGATTCCGCGAAGTCTTGACAAATCGTCGGTGGGACAGCGAGAGAAAGTTTCGCGATAACCTGCGAACACATTTCGAGATTAGGAGTGGGTTGCGGACGACGCTCCATTTGTCCCACTTTATTTGCATATAATATAGACCGACCATGCTTACGTCATCTGGCGCATTCGGAGCTATTCTCATTCGTTTCCATGTACTGATTACGTGAGCGGTACCGTGCAACCGGAGATTCGAGATTTAAGAGCAAATGCATTCAATGCTTGAAATCGATATGCTGCTTCAAGCTATACGTTGGTCAACGACCGGCACTTAGAAAACACGCACCGCGTATATTTGTAGCGGTTACGAGTAATGTATCCTGTATAATATATCGACATCACTGGCTCGTTTATTGACTGCGTTGTCAGGCCTTACGGAGTTATGAATGAGACGGGGTAGGTATAGACAAACTAAAAAAGAAATGTAGTATGGCATTCGTACTTGTAATGGGGCTTTTGGGAGGCATGAGTGTCCGTGGATGCTGTCCTAATTCGAAACGCTTCCAGTTCAAAGACTAGGTTACATAATTATGCGAACCCGTAAAGCACGCGCTCACTTGAAAATAAGAATAGATAATTGAATTGTTTTGTGTACCGCATATTCTTTTTTTTCCTCAAAAGCGGGGATCAAATATGCCTTGTCTGAGAGTTAAATATATTTCTACGCAAAGATGCGTACACAATATACGCAAACAAGCAATGGTCCAGTTTGGTGTGGGAAATATCGGTCATCTCTGAGATACGCGAGCTGAAAAGTTTTAACAATATTTTTTCAAGAGAAGTTAAAATCATTAATTTGCTATTGTTTTTTCGGAACGTAGTATAAATGATTAGTTTTTTTTCAACTGCAACTCTCGTTGATCGCTCAGTTACCTGCAATACGAGCAATTGTTGCATATAATTCTAATATGTTTCTCCCGATGATTTTTGGTGTCAACATTTATTTCCATTCATATTGTAAAGAATTCAGCAGGCAAAAGTATTCGACAGTAAGGCTATAATAATATTTAACATTGCAGTGCTTCTGTCATCATTCTTGGTTCGCGTCGTTTTAATCGTGTTCATTGGTATAGTGCAGTCGAAGGAAGTAACACCTCTTTTCAATGCGCTGAATTTGTGCTTAAGTATGACACAAAATGGCTAAAGTAAAAAATTGTTAACACCCTAATTTTGTGTATAATCTCAGAATGACCCAAAATTGTTCTTTCTACTCAGCTTGTATACATATTTATATACGAGGACTTGCGTCAGGTCGAAACGTCGAATAAACCTTCCTGGTTTGATTTCCACCGTTACCCTTCATCTATATACACTATATATATATATATATACGCTTTAGCGTGTATGTTAGTTTTGTCTTGTTCGCAAATACACGCGCATATATGCGAACTGAGTAATGTGTAATATTTGCCCGCTAAATTTAGTTGTTTACTCCTTTAACGCTTCACCTTAACTTGACGTTGCACCCCAAAACATGAGCCCTATAACAGATTCTGCGACAAAACAGCATTATTGTTGGCAAATTCCGAAGTTAAGTCGAACTAAACAGTGACTGGTGCAAACTTATAACGCGACTGGAAGAAATAAAAAGGGAAATGCCATAAACTAGAATAAAAATATTAATTTAAAACCTCAAATAACTTTGTTGTTTGTCTACCACTCGGTGTAACAAAAAAACTTACTAGAAAACGAAATGGAGAAAATGTTTACGTTTTGAACGTCACCGCCAGTGCTTCTTAGCTAATAATGTTTCTTAGTTCTCAAAACGTTTACCCTAGGGAGGAACCATCAAAAAATAATACAAACACTCATGTGTTCCTCGCTATCATATTATATTTTACAAGAGTGCATCACACTACGACAGTGTAGAGATGTTTGCAAGCGGCCGCGCTTCGAGAGCTAATCTGGCCACCGTAAACGAAAAACGAAAAACGATCAGACCCGTACAAATTATGGAACACAAACAATGCAATATCAAGTCAGTAAAGCTCTGAATAACATTAAAGACCACATAAATTTTAATAACAATTTTAGTAAATTTAAAAGGGATCTCGGACACTCATGGTGGGCAGTGATAACCCCTTATTATTTGAATTTGTATGTAATAACTAGTTGTTTTTCTGGTATATTCAAAAAATTAATATAATGTTTAATACTAAGAGTTAACTTTGTAAACTGTGTGCTGCTGGAAAGCGCTGCTTTGGGGACAGAGACCTTTGTCAGGCTTTGAGCATTTAGTCCCTGTCTCCATTTCGGTTGATTCCGGAAAAATAAACATTCATTCATTCATTCATTCATTCATTTGTTTGGGCGTCATTCTGGAAACTATGGTTACGCCTCAGCAATGTTCGACTATCAGACGATCCACCCACACCCGTGGCAAGATGGCAGCTCCCGGAAGACGTGTACTTGCAAACATCTATAGTTTGAGACCTGTCTGTTTTTTCTGTTTCTTCTGCTCTTCAAAAAAAAACCCCAGTCTCAGGGTAAACGACGAAATGGTTGACTTCCACCAGCTAGCCTGTACTTTGACTCTTTTCTCGTTAATCTATAGAATGATTGTATTACAAATTTCGCTACTGATCAACCCGAAAGAGTAAAACTATGATAAACTATAAGCTCGCTCCAGTAGTTTCGCATAAATGCTCAGTGACTATATATAATTTTAGTTTTATGAATTATAAAAACATTCTGCTCTAAAGAGTAACTTCCTTACAAAATAAGGGTCATAATTTTAGATAGTCATAATATAGATATTATACTAAAAAACATCACAAATGTCGGCATTCAAAATAATATTTTTTTTTTAGTTATCTTCACTGCCGCCTGATTAGCCAGAGTCGAAACTTAAATTTTGTATTCACAAAATAATGCTTGCATGCTTTTTCAATCAGATGCCGCCAACAATGAGGTACACCAGGGAGGCTCCTCCGCGAAAAGGCATCAGGCAAGCTTACCCAAGATGGCGGCAATCGTACTTCCGCTCCTGCTCAGCTACACTACCGGAAGTGCTGCGGCCCTCGTCCGAAACTGAACGCTACGCCGGACAAGAAAGATCAGCCTCGACAAATGCTTTAAGCCACACAAAAGCAAACAAAAATGAACCAGAAAAAAGAGCTTCCTTCTTATTGGATGAGGACGTCGCCAAAACCAGACCGACATCAACGCCCAAAGTGAACAGCACTTGGACACTTTTTTTCTTCAAAGCTCTAAGTGCAGTGTGCTTCGGTGTTTCGCTTTTTTCTGTGACGCCGGCGAACAGCTGCCACGTTGGTGCGCATCACGCGGAGATGATTGGACCTCAAACTGACGACACCATGACACCAAATGACGTCACTTCCTGACCGGAAACCACGTGCCAACTGTGTTTACCTTACCGTTAATGAAGCCATCCGCCAAACGTGCTTATGGTTTTGGCAATTTAAACATAAGGTAAAGGTATCCTTATCCTTTCTATGGTCTTGCGAGTTTATTGTTTTTCTTCTCCAAAGAGGTCCTGGCACAAAGTCTTCTAGAGTCAGAGACTCCTGCAGAATACTGGTAGGTCCGAGGGCTGGGTCAGCAGTGAAGTTGTGTTGACTAGATGTCACTGCGTGGACTCAAAAAAATCGATTTCGCTTCAGCTTTCTTTGTGACCGAACAACATTGAGCACATACCCTTCATCAAGTTGGCTTTGATCGCGCTCTATTCATGAGTACCTATTGACAACAACCGGGCTTCGCTACCTCGAGGCATCTTTCTTCCTAATGTTACCACAGGCGGCCCGTTGGGTGTATTATGGTCACTAACATCTCGAAGGAAACAATGTTTAGAGCTTTAAGTTTTTTTTCTTCTAATCCCACAAAGTCTTTGCCTTCGGTGGTGCTTCAACGAGGGGTAGCTCTGGTTGCCAAATTTGCGCTCTTGTGTGAGTGAGCACAGGTGAAGGTTCCAGGCACGAGAGCCTGACGGGCTAGTGGAATGTATGGTACTTTGGATGCAAATGAGGTGGGATTGTAAAGGTCTGAACTCATGTAGGTCTTGATAAGGTGGAACCTGGTTTTTCGCGCAGTGAGATTGTCGCAAGCAAGCAAGACGATCCCCGAAGGTCTTGCGAGATCAGCGATTGCATACGTGGAACAGTTACGTGCTTAGTTTATTGTTTATTTCCTCCTGTTAGGGAAATTGACGGTTGTCACTTGTTAATTAAATTTTAACCACCTGTTTTGGTGGATAACTAACTGCATGCACCCCGGTTTTATGTCAGGAACATGACATTCTGCACGTGCAGTTAATGTTAGGGTCAAGTTTAACTCATTCGATGCCGTAGCCTAGACATAAAGTTATATTAATTAAGAAAATAAGTTGTTATTTGTCGTCTAAAAGTATTAGGTGAGCAGAGTGTATTACATGAATGATTGCGTATTTTTGGAAATTTCAATGTAAATAACCACCGCAAGTCAGACCTTTGATTTCCTATATTTCTGACGACGAGACAATTTATTAGCCACGCCAACATTTTTGTTGCAAGCAAATTAATACGTACTTTCAAGAGTTGTGTGTATTACTATGAGAGCCGAAGTTGCGATCATGACGCTTTCATGTCTGTTTTCCTTGCAAGAGAGCTTGTTCAACCTTTGATAATGTTTCTCGCAACCTGTGAGTCGGAGTGCAGAAATAGGCGCATTGCTGGAGGGAATGCTAAACTATCGTTTCAAGCAAAAACACGAAACCAGAAATGGCTATCTCATTTATTTCTAAGTCTTCTGTTTGGGTGGAATTTCTGAGGGCGCATCATTAATCAACGCATAAACTAAAACACTTTAAACTAGTGTCCAATACGAGTATTTTTTTTTTTTTTTTGAAGCCGCGAGCATTCTCTGTTAACTTATCTTCACTCCGAGCAAAGAAGAAAAAAAATGAGCCCTTGTGAGGTAACTTCGCGTGCCTCTTAAATATCCTTCTATATTGGTGAAGCGTTGGCATGATGGCCTTTGAGTCTCAATAAAAATGTCATTTGAACATTACGAATGTGTACTGTGTGCTTAGTATCCCCACTGAGAACGCATCATCTATAGTTTGCGGGTACACTATACAGAGGTTTTCTTTTATACCTACTACAATTTTACCGTCTAGTTGCGTTACGTCAACAAGAATTACTGTTGTCAATTGAGTGCACATAAAACAGGACTATGAAAGCTAAAAGGCAAGGATATTGATGATATTACACTTGTTTCTTCAAACGATAAATAACGTAATAATTGAAAACGAGCTTGCTGGTGAATGGATACGAATACTTGAAAGGATAAAACGTCGAGGACGGGAACAGAAAGAAGTTTTGTTTGCATCCCCGTCCTCGATGTTTTATATTTTCAACTATTCGTAATAAATGACGACACCCTTTTTTTTGCCTTGTGAGGTCTATTTATAGTAACGTAGCATGTTTGTTTCGAAAAATCCTTCACACGTCAGTAGGAAGCGGAGATTCTTCAGTTCTTACGGAGCGAAAATAACAAAGCTCGAAAAATATGAAAAATAAACATCGCACACAAAGGTGTGTCGCACATCTGTCACTTGTGATTTGTCTATTGTCTTTGCGCCACCCTTTCGAATTTCCTTTTTTCAATATTGTCCTTTTACTTTTCTTTTACTGTTGTATCCATCAGTTTTATCGTCACACACTGCTATGTGTCTCTTTTAACCCGTATTCTAAAATCTGCTCGGTAGACACTCATGATCGCCAAATTAGTTTGTTCGCAAATGTTCTTCAAATTTTTTTTGCAATTTCCCCGAAAAAAACAAAAAATTGGCAACCACGACGCCACAATCAACTTTTTTCGAAGCAAAGCTGCCCTCCGCGACCAGGTAACCTTCAACTTGCAGCCGGCAACCTCGTTATCTCCAACGCCACGCGGGGAACAAAGGCAGTCTCTGTCTTGAAGAAGACAGTGTCGAAAGAAAAACAACAAAAAGCTTCAGCTTTTAGCAGCGTGTCAGGGTCAACCGGCCGTCCAGCCGACACCGCCGAAAGCTTCGGGTCAGCTACCGCGGCTCCTCGTTCGCGAGATACGGGAAAACAGCGAACCCAAGAGGAGCAAACGGACTTGACAAAAGCGAGACAAAATAACCGGCTTATCGGAACCTTCACGGTCCGTTAGCTTTCTTCTAAATGAGGATGATGTCCTCCCCGCCCCCCCCCTCTCCGCTGACTCAGCCGAGAATCCTAGCACGTTTTGAGCTGCGTGGCACAATGTGACGAATGATGGAAGTGAGCCTGAACGATACACACAGAAAGTGAGCTATAATTTCTCGTCGCAGGTTGTCGCTTTCTCATGTTACCGAGAGGAACGTTTCTCTTACTCAGCTTTTCAGACGGACGAGGATAATTTTGAGGGGAAAACGTACCAAGCTGAGAAATGCCAAGTTCACAGATTTTCTCTAGTTCCACAGCTCAAGGTTTGAGGCTTGCAAAGGTTCGAGCTCTTGACGGGCTTTTCTTCATGGGATCACTGTGGTCTCTCAAAATCAGTAGTTTTCCATAAACTAGAGGTATTCCAAGACGAGAAAGCATTTTAATGAACTTCTATTTTTATCTGAACATAAACCTCAAGAGAAGTGTCGACAACAAATTGTTTTTTTGTAGTTTTTTATTTCATCTAGCAAATTTTTTATTAGGCGGTTTTGGTTAGAGGGAGCACAACTTGTAAATACCAAACATTGTAATGGATGCTTATTTTAAAATCAGTAGAGTTATTACCGAACGGCATAATTTTAGTTTCAATCCATAATCGATGCCAGCCTTATAACAAACGTTTCCCTATTTATTAAGGCCAGCTTATATGTTCCACCAATTCGAATTGAGTACCAATGCAAACACCTTTGACACTCTTTAGTTCCTGTCTTCTACGCTTACATAAAATCCTCTAAGGCCGCTCATAATACTACGCTCTCAAATATTTAGTCTCTGAAACACATATTCGACCAATCTGTCTACCGCCCATTATAAAATGGGACCCCGGAAGAAAAACTTGACCTTGTCAAGTTGGCACATATTAGCTTGCTTTACCAAAATTCTTTCTGAAAACAAGACTACACTCTCTGACATATTTACTTGATTGACTTGAGCCTAAAATCTGTCAGCCCGTTCGACCGTCAAACTGTTAGACCGTCTTATGACGGATTTAGAGACGGCAATCTCCTGTTCAGTTTTAGTTCTCCTCCCATCCGGACAGTTTTCAACGACACCAGCAAACGCCTCCACGAGTGCTACAACAGAAGTTCTCATTCGTCTACTCAAGCACATAGTCAATTCTCCAAACAACCATCACAATCACGGTAATCTGAGTAATTATTTATAAGACCCCTATGATGTTACTTCATCTTCATGGCAGATACATGTGTAACAAAAGTTGCGCCTAAGCCGGCAAACATCGGTCTTGGACGCGTTCCAGAGACCATGGTGAAAACGACAGGGTCCAAATCCACGTGCGGGTGCGAACAAAGTAGCGAACACAGAATATGTGTGACAACGTAACCTTACCACACCTTACCAACGTAACCTTCCAACGTAACCAATTGGAACGCGCCAAGCTATTTGAGGATCTCGTAATGCAGACCAAGGAGCATGATATCTGTGCTCAACCCTCTGGCAAGAAGTGTTTAATCATGTCTTTGCGACACTTGACCGTCGGAACATCGTCAAACTCTGAAGGTTCAGGTGCTACGCGGATTCATATTCGCAATTTTCCTCGCGATATTAGCATTCGAGGCCAAGCCACGTCTAGAACGCGCTTAGATCACATTTAAACTTATAGATAAAGGGGAGAAAAACGGCAAATCTTTAAGAATTCAAAGACACTAAGTTTTGACGCAAAGCAAGTCTTTGTGTATTTCATTCAATTTGGAACACTTTTGTGTCCTTGATATTTTCAGTTTTTTTTTACTAGAGTATAAAAAAGGATCTCATAATTACTTAATAAATCGCTATATTTCAATTAACATTCAGCTAACTACTTTTGTAGTGGGTAAGTCATTCTCAATTTTTTTTTGTCATGGAGATTGACTTTTTTCTTGATACCTGATGCAATACCTTGATTGGATTATACTTCGCAATTGAACTGTCGCTTGAATTTCAACAAAAAAACTTGAAATGGCGTTTTTATTGAAGTTGACTGAGAAGTAATAAACCTAATAAATAAAATGCAAACGTAATTAGCTCCGTGGAACCACATGTAATACATCAGCAATATTTACCGCTTCCAAAATCTTAAGGCCTTAAAACAATTTCTCAAGACCTTAGAGATTTTAGTATCTTTGCAATAAAGGTAGACATGTATCTTTCAGAATTTTTGTACCACAGATGCCTATACTAACTTACAATATACACTTATTACACTGAAACTAATTTTTTTTAAAGAAGACATTTAAGTGTAATTGTACTACCCATTTTTTTTCGACGTCTACTGTACTTCGATTGAACGAAACCTGGCAAACAACGAAAACTGGGGCACCCACAAGCCGATCAAAGCGTTGGAGCGAGGCAGGTCACAACAAACTGTCGAGGTGTGCTCTGTTGTGTTAAGCTGTCTGGTGCTTCGTATTGGCCGCAGTTTCCTTCATTTGCCAAGTTATGCTGGAACGGAGGACAATCGCATTCCGGTAACGGTCAGCTCAAGGACAAATCCCAGCTATCCACCGGATGGGGTTAACGAGATTCCCTTAGGGGAAAACACAAGAGTGTGCAAGGTGTTACCCAGATGCTCTCCAATCGCGCAGAAGCCGAGCTGTTACCGATTTACGGCGGGAGGAGCTTTTTCTAAGCAACAGAGAGAGCTCCGTCCAATCGACTATCATAAGGAGGGAATAGAGCGTACTTCGATTTACGAAGCGACGTTATTGGACGCCCAAGTCTGAAGCTAAGAGCTTACAACCTCTTTGTTATTAAGGTTCAAGCTTTCACATTCACGTATTAGCTGGATAATACTACTCTATTTTTGTTTGAAGGTGTTATCTTCTCAGGTTTAAATAGAGAGGAACTAAGTCATATTTATTCAAGCCGGTAGCTTCATCGGAGCAGCGCTATGTGTGCTGCGTAGTAATTTTAGATTCTAAATTAAATTTATTGTACGCAGGTGCCCTTCTTCTAGCAATAAATGACTGTACAAATGATCACTCTAAGCATAAATACAAATGTAATAAATTAACACTTGTTTGCATAAAAAAAAGTCAAACTATTGTTTTTGGTGTGTATGGGCTTTAATTTTAAAAATGTATGACCCAGCCTAATGAAATTAAACTAAACTTATTAGGTTTTTATAAATACACATTTAACTTTACCATATATCTAACTTTAAAAAGAATCTTGGAGTGTTCATATCAGTAAAAAGGAATATATAATTAAATTAATGGATATAAAATACAAATAATTTCCAAGAGTGTCCGATAATGTCAAACTCTCTGCTGCTCTATACTAAATGAAAGGTGACTGACTGGTGCATTGCATCGCCATGTTATACCTAAACATTTCACAAAAAAAAAGACTCAATCAGCGCCTCCTATCAGGCAGAACCGGCCATATTGCTGAACGCTATATCTTCATTTATTTGACGAAAAAGTGTTGTCACAAGCCCCTGTAATTACATTCTTTGGACCTTAATAATTTCAGAAATATGCATATAATACAATGTTACTTTATAAGAAAAAAAACAATATTTAATAAATTTGGCCACCCTAAGGAGCTGCCTCATATTGTGTGAAAAAAATCTTAAACCCCTTTTAAGTGGCGTATAGTGAGTGGTAACGCTACAGAGAGGACATCAAACTTCTGAAATCATAAAGAACGACTAAAAATAGTTTAGGCACCACCAAAGTACACAACACCACCTTTACATTTATAAAAACAAAAGCGAAACAATCTGGTCGGGTGACAAAAGAAAGTCTACAAAAAGAAACGCACAGAGTTGCCAGCCCTCAACGTGACTCGACTAGAAGTAAAAGTCCAGCCTAAACAGAAACCTAATATCACCCCTGAAAACAGTGGAGCCACCACTCTATTTCCGGGAACAGTCAATTTCGTTTAACTAGTAGATCTACTAGATCCTCTGCACGCCATCAACATACAACGCTTTTCTTTATCATGCGAAAGCATTCTCGGACACGTCCAGCTTGAAACCCATAAGAATGATTCTTGACCGCAGTCATCGTGATCTCCTGGCCCCGCAAACTCCACGGAAGGCAAAATCCCCTCGAAATCACCGGGATTTGAGTCGGGCAGCAGCGTATGATCATCGCTCACCCACTTCAGCGTTCAGGGAGTTCTACCCAAGCCCCACGGACTTGGGACGACCTTAGGAGTTCTTTCGAGGTTCCTGTTTGATGGCACTGGTGTCTTTGGACACTCTCCTAAAGCAACCTTCGCACGGCAATGTTTCGGTACCTCCGTAAAACCGAAAGCAAGAACACTCCGAGGGACTCATGCTTATTATAAATATTTTATTGCCGTGTAGACGTAGCTGAAGAACTGAATATACTATTCTAATTATTAGTCGCAACCCAAAGGTATATTGAAGAAATACTTTAACAACGTATCAATGAACGATATTGTGCGCCTTTTGTTCGATTATTTGACTTCACCAAGGAATTATTTCGGCCAATCATTTCATCTATCATGTATACTGCGCAATACAGTTAGCACTAATGCAACACTTACAATATTTTGCATTGTACTCGGTGAGAGTAGTGATGGGAGTCAACTTTTAGCATTCAAATTCCTGCTCTTAGTGAGGACTTTCTACTGAAATTGTATATTTTACGACCGATGAAAATATTAAAATAAAAGCAGTCAAAGACGGTGATCGCTCCTTCGCGCTAAAAGTGTCGCACTGTGTACATTTCCGACCTTCATAAATCATTTTATACTTCCTTGAGCCCTGCAGTTTTTTTTTTCTTTTTTAAATGTTTAAAAAGTAATACGCAAGCAATTGGTTGAACTAGGGTATGATTGCAGCTCTAGTCCTGCCACCTCGGGAACAAAAGCACATCCATCCGTTGTTTCACATCCGGGATCCGGATAAAACAAAAGTGGCAATACGATTAACCACGTCAACGAGAGTTTAAGAAGACCAGTACTTTCAGGCGATAACCTCCTTCATGCACTGGATGCATGGAAGAAGGAACGCTGCTTTTGATGGATGCTTACGCCTCCAGCAAAAGCACACTTCCCCTTTTAGGGATCCTCCGGACATGATGGCTTGCGGATAATGAATAAGGCGGCACACGCTCTAAATTCAGGATGTGCAAGGAGATGCCACCGGTAATCCTCAATACGGCAGACTTTCAGCGAGTCCCAGCATTGGGGGAGGAATCATTATACATATTTTAATGCCAAACAAAGTTCAAGGGGCAAGGAAAAAAAGAAGCATTTGACGTCGCCAAGAATACTTTTTGGGTCTTCGCTTGTAATTTAAATAAATGTTTTTATCTGTCATCAAAAAATATTATATGTTGCGATAATACTCTGCCGAAACAGGAAAAGAAAAAGTGAATGAAGTAAAAGAAAACGGAGAAATTAGAGGTGAGACCAAATTTAGCGAAGTTACAGCCTCTTTACCTAGTGCGCGATTGAAATTTTTAGGCAAACGCAAATGTCGAGTGAGTATTTCTTCCATAGCTTCAAACGACCAGCATTGCGTTTTATTGATTAAAAGAGTGGTTAGCGTCTTGGACTTAGTGACGAAAAGCTTCATTGATATGCCAAAGTGATGAGTAAAGCATACGTCCCTATGTTAAACATTCTGTTGTCACGAAGGACGTTGTTCTGATTGGTATACGAGATAAAACACCAAGAGAGCCTTTTGTTTTTCACCAAGCACCAAGAGCAGAACATATCTCTAACCAAGTGACAACAAATTAACCTTAACACTTTGCTTCAGTTAGCGCAATCCAATGGTGTCTGCCTCCTCGTTCTCAAAACTTTTATCTGTAAAGACACTGAATTGATATCACCGCTCCTCTTCCAGGGTCCTTCTAAAAAGAGCTTGCCACTAGGTGTAAGATGAGCGTGCTTCCGACGATTGCAGTTACTATGCAAGGGAACCTCTCTACGATGAACATCTCACCCAACCTTACCACCCCTCTCGCACGAGAACAAGACCCGTTCATCCTCATTCTTCATGCAACTTACGTTCGTCGATACTCCTACTCTTGTAATAAAAGATAGCCAACAAAGAAGCACCAACAACAATGAACCTAGTTGATACATTGCTTCCTTAGACTGCGAAGGCTAGCCCACGACAAGACGGCACGCAAACAAATAAGACGGTGTCCATGCCGAACGACCAGTACCAAAGCCGGCTCCATCCACGTCAGCGATTGGCAGCAGCCATCACCTCCAACGTCTGGTGAAGATACAGAAAACAAATTAACAAATCTTCTTGAAACGAAGAAGGAGAAGGCGGAGCACCATCTCACGGTCTCCCGAACAACTTGCTGGTAGGAGGGGGAGGTGGATGCAGTAAGTCTTGTTATAGCGAGTACATGAATGGGCTGAGCAATGGCTATGCCCTAGCTGGCCTCCCTCATAGAAATGTGCCCACTAGCGCTAAGACTGCCTCCGAAGGCGCCGTTAGAGCTCACCCCCCCCCCCCCCCCCTTCCCCCAACCTTCCTTCTTCTTGACCCCTGAGGCATACCGCCACGCAGTTAGTTTTCTTTTTTACCCGCAGGCTTCCTGCCCTAATCCTATTAGGGCGTGCGAACGCTCGCAGCACTCCCCACCAAGCAACCCGAGGGTCATCCCCTGCGTACAGTGTTGCCCACGCCATTTTGGGGTTTTTGTCTTTACTGTTTCTTCTGTTGTCTTCCGATGTTCCCCGCCACCTCCCCCGCCCCCCCCCCCTTTTTTTTTTCTTCGCGTCCTAGGAGAGGTCACGTGGTGAGCTGTCAGGCCTCCGGCATACCACGCTGCGCAGCCAACTCCACCATGCAGTTGGATGCCTCGGTTACACTACAAACTCATTAAGAAGGTTTCGTTACATCTATCCGATGAAGCACTTGTTTGCGATGACATCAACTGGCGCTTCAAGTAACAAGTTTTTTTTTTCTTGGTTAGCTGATGGTGTTTTAATTTTACATTATATTTTTCAAGATTGACTTCGTTTATTCGTTTATTCGTTACCTACATTTCGCCCTGGGGGCATTATTGCAGGGGGTAACTTACATGTTAACACAACAAATACACCAAATGGAGATACAAAAACATCAATGCATGGTGACATCTGCTACATGTAATACAATGCGCAATCACACAAAAAAAAACATTTGAACACAACATAGACGTATCTATTGTAAGCTGCTAACATCAACACAATGCTTTCCTTATTATTTCTCCACTATTTATTATTTATTTTTAATTCCACAATACTGCCAGCCCGGTTAAATGCTAAGGCAGTAGTAGGCATTCACAAGCATGCACATATGTTCCTATACAAAATGAAGTAATTACACTGGGTAACAATTCCCATAAAGCTATAAACATATTAACGTATCGTGTCCACGTACGCCATCAAACTATGTGTTGATATTTTTAAACACTTTATAATAATACTGATAACCTTAAAGCATGTTTAGTTACTCGCACTTCATACATTACCTGTAAAGCCATTTCAAATTCGGACGAGGCATCTCAATTTCTTAATTTCTAAGGAAGAGCTAAAATGAGTAAAAATGAAATTCGTTTTTCTAACTGCACCACTGAATGGTATAACAAGTAAAAATTAATTAAAATAAATAAATAATGTCTAATATGACCAAAAAGGATATTTTGATTTAAGATCCAATCAACACAGAAAAACAGGGAGGCAGCGAAACTTCTTCGTCGAGTACGGGCTAGTGCTTTCTCAGGGGCTTTTATCGAGTATAAAATCAGGGTAATAAAGGCGTAGTTTAAAATATTGTCCAATTAGTTTTGTGTCTCTTGACCTCGTTCCCTGGTTGGCACAATGACGAGGTTTCTTTACTGGTTTCTTTTGCCTGTTTTATTTTTTTCAATCTGTAATATAAAAGAAGATAAATATATTATGTTGGGTTTACTAAATAATGATGTTTTGTTTATTTTATTACTTTAGGTTTAATTTAAATTACGCCTCCACCACTGCTCTTTTCCCTTTTTTTTTTTTTGTTTTGTTTTGTTTTCTTATTCTAGAGATAAAATTTCGTGATAGTGGATTAGAATATTTTTCTGCCGTTAAATTGTTATGTAGCCATAGGGGTTTAGGGTCCGCTCAGTGATAGTATCATTTTGTTTCAAGAGGTATAGTTTTCCCTGTGATCCCTCCAATACACCTTTAAGTAATTCAAGACAAAGAACTTTTTAGGGCCCCACATTGTTCACCATTTATACATAACACAAATTCAAAACTAAGTCATTTTCAGGATTCCGCCCCCAACCACCCTATGGTACCACCGGTTTCTGCTTTTCTCGTTTTTTTCTTTTCTGCCTTCAAGAATTAGTATCTTTGCAATAATAACCCATTTTTTCCCTCAGTCTTTTAACTTTTGCTTTCTTGTTTCCTTAACTCACTGAGGCAATATTTATAGAAGTTCGTTCAATCTCTTACGTGTATCCTTTTATATTTTATATTTTCTTTTTTATGTATATTTTGCTTGGAATAAGTGATTGCAATATTATTTATTAGTTAAATGAATATGTCTTTTCGCCATCTTCGCAGAAACAATAGCAATGAGACAATTTTTTTTTTCAAGCTAAGAGGAAGTCGAGGCTACGTAACTTGTCCGCTCCACCCTACATAAGTATTTAGGGGTCTTCCATGCATGCGATCTTTTAAATCTATCTCTAATAGGAAGCCAGGGTTAGGAACTGGTCTCTACCCTCCTGACATTAACAAGGGTCTTCCTTGGACATGCATATTCTTAAAGCTTACTGGATGGTCGAGGATGCGAGGTTGCATGCAACTCGGTATGTTTGTTTATACGAAAACAGGAACTTGGATGTTTTCTTCTCCTTCGATATTACAAAGTTTTTCTTTAGACATGCCTTTGATGTCCAGTATGTCCTTTTCATGACTTTGTTTTTAAACAACCCAAATTGAGCTTGGTTTTTACAAGTTTTCCTTTTCGTTTTCTTCTTTTCGTATTGTTGTTTTTTCCAATTATTTCTGTGAAAACATGTTGTTATTAAGTTTTAACAAGTTCATGTCATACTAATGATTTTTATATATATTTGGAATTCCTCTCTCCAAGTGTTTTCTTTATTAATTCTATATTATAATTTATTGTTTTCATTTCTACCCTTATTTCCACCCTCGAGATTGAATGAATTAGTTTTTGTTCTTGAGAAGAATTTAGGTTTGTAATAGTTAATGAACAAGCTTATTCTCTTAGATTCGGGAAAATTAAAAAGTAATGCTCTACATAGTTGCATTGCATGCCACAGAAGCGTTATTGTGTGTTGCGGCAAGGGTAAGTGTATTCCAAAGCTTGATTGCCGGCACAAAAAAAACACGAGATTTTAGATACGCTTATACGTGAGCCAAATGCGGTTACCACTTCTCCGTGATTAGGACGCTCTAAATTAAAATTTTCTTGGTTTATTGTAGTTCGATTTATCAATTTTTACTATGTCATTATAGATCTAAAAGAAGAGTTTCAGTCGCGGGCATCCTCTTCTGTGATGTAGGGGTTATAAACCTGCCTTTTGTTTTAATGATGTGGCCGATGGGGTATCCCTAAAGAACGAAAATATACGGTCGTCAGCGACTGAACATCCTCAAGTTCCTTAGAGAAACAGGTTTGCCAGGGGTCCCACACTTCTGACACGTACTCGAGAGTAGGACGGACGAGTGAATTATATGCCACAAGATTAATTGAAGAAGGTGTCTTGGCAGCTTTCTTCGTAGGTACTACAATTTTATGGCTGCTTTATTTTCTTATATAATCGACATTTTTTTATTTTAAGGACACTCCACATAATCACTTTTAACTGCTTGTAGGTGTCAACTTTAATGATCCTATACCTTCAAGTTCATAATGGAAAAATAAAACACTCTTTTTTGTTGTAAATTGCGTACAATGATTTTACTGGCTTTAATTACCATGCTAAATTGTTCTAATCCCGATTGTATTGTCGAAACCCATACCAGACGTTGTACATAACCCTGATGTCATACAATGCTCAAAGGAAAACCACAAGTTTTTTTATGTCTTTATTTTAATATATAACCCCGCACCTCCACGAGCAAGCGCGCCAGTGGCCGAATGGTTATCCTGCTTGGCTCCCACGCAAAGGGCCGAGGTTCGATGTTTGGAAGCGGACGCGCCTTTTTTTCTGCAAATGTCACGTTCTGGTGAATTCGATAACCCATTTGCTTATTCGAGGGTCAAATGCTAAACTCATTGAACCTTTTATGCCTATCGTTCCAGAAGCCAACCCGTGTTCAAAAGGGCCTCCGCGTGACGAGCCCGAGTCAGTCTTGCTCCAGGGCTGGATTATGCTTTTCCGCAGCCATCGAGGCCTGCGACGGGAGTCCTCTCCTATTTTATTTTGGCACAAATTCGTACCCGTTAAATCTTTAGTTCGCTCCGTTTTCTCCTGTCTCGTCGTCTGCCATTCGTGAAAATATTTCAGATTATCGAAAATTAAAACAAATATCCAAACCGGACATTTCTTTACTGTACGTCCAGAGTTTTTTCTTCTGTTTTTGTAGGATTTTTGTAGATCGTTCCCTCTATACATTATATGGACGAGTTTTTCACAAATATCGTTTTAAGTTTGCGAGAATAATTCGTGTAGTTATACCCTCGTAATCAAAAATAATAAAAACGAGCAGTAGCAGAGTTAACAAATGTGTTGTTTACCGTAATTTGAGTAAAAAAAATTAATAGTTTTACATTCAAATTCAAAAGGACCAAAATGGCGTCATGAAACATTAAACCATAAACATTTGCTAACTCCTGAAAGCACTACGCATCGCAGTATGTTTCAAACCTTACCCTAATTCATTAAAATAGTAACCGTAGAAGTTTGAAAGTTAAAACTCTTGCATTAGACCAACGCTGAGTACGATTTAAATTAATGCGCATTTAACACTTCTAGAATGGCGACAATATTCAAAAATCGAAGACTGTTTTATATTTTATATCGGTGTTTTATTGCAAAGGCACCTTCAAACATTCAATGGCACAATTTAAAAAAAAAAAAGAAATTAGTATGCATCAGTTTCTTCCCTACCGCTCGCCAAGTGATTATTTGACTGCAAATTTCGGTTTTTGTGGTGGAAGGTTCTTTGGCTGCAAACAAATCGAACCCTTACGTACTTCTCGCGATGTACACGTGGGCAAAATATGACCTAACGCTCAAGGTGTGGATAATGCTTTGGTATGGTGCAAACAGCCAGTTTCATTACTTGGGGGGTTGCCACCGGTGTAATACTTTTGGGGTCATTGTTTTGTTTTTTTAATGCTATAAAACCCATATCAAACACCTTCCTGTATCAGCAGATTTGCAAAAATACACCTGCAAAGTTTCACGATCATTTTTCTTCCTAATCAAAACACGGCCCATTTCAAATAAATTCATAACACAAAACAAATGTCTACACGTCGTAGCAGCCTTGCAAAACATAATACCAAAGAGGATACCCCATACTACGAGAACAAATAAAGTTCTAAACTCAGACGTTTGTTGTTTTTACGCTTAAAACCATTTGATATTAGCGTCTAAAAGCTTTAACGCTGCTACGGTGTAGTTACAAAAGGCAACGCGAGCTGGCTCTTTGCCAATTTTGCCGACGTCGACAGTATTTCCCAAAGTGCACTCTACAAAATGACCTAAAGTACGCAGCCACGGCAATGTCGGCGAATTCACAGACCACTTGTTTCTTCTTAACCAGCACAACATACAAGGCGCATCCATACAAAAAAAAAGAACCCTCGGTTTGGGTTTTTTGCTACGAATTCTACTTCAAATAACTCTCGACTACAACACTGACTTCACCGTCAATCATAATGAAACTTCAGGGCCCACGTGGCTTTGATTTCAACAATCCCGACCTATCGGACTATCCGTGAATCACGTGGGGGTGTATGTGTGTAGTCTGAAGTTTTCGCTTTCTTATCTTAAAACACCAATGAATGACCACCTAAGTACATTTCAAAAAGAATGTTGTGGAAACGCATGCGCATATCTGGTCCATAGATGTTGGCCGCAAGAATGATCAAATGCTCACTTATACGAGTGACAAGCAAAATCATCTCCTTTGTTCAAACATTGATGTTTTGTCCAAAATCAAACATTGACTTTGGACAAAACATCGGTGTTTATCGGGGCTTCACTTTTTTAAAGAAAACATGGACAAAATGGAACCTATACTTGCGCCCCTTGTGCGTTTGTTTAACCCCCAAACCCGTTCACGTGCTTTTGTTTACCCCCTACAACAACCAATGACATCGCGCGCTTGGCTGCGTACATCCCTTTTCGGTGGCCTAATTGTATTCCGAGCTCCGTTATTCACTCGGATCCTTCTTCTGTTTGCCGTGATTGGCTAGCTCCGCGTACCGCAGAAAAAAAAAATGATGGACTATGTTATATTGTAGTTGAGGATGTACGTTAAAGGGGGAAAAAAAAGAAAACTCCATCTAACTAAACAAGCATTCCTTGTGTTCACTTATTTGCTAGCCACTGCCTTTGCCCACCGACACATCCGTGTCGACGCGAAGTTTCCGTCGATTTATTCTGCTAAAGTGGTGCCAATAAATGACAAAAAAACAAAACAAGTATAGGCTGATTTGTTGTAAGTCAATCTATTACTTCGAATCGTATCATTAAGGAACACCCAAGCACCGAAGAGCTCAATCACAGATATCTGCCATGCTAATAGCAGTTTGGGGTCTGCGGCAGGCGCAGTATTCTTGTAAAATATAGAAATCGGGTTTAGAATTTTGGATGTGCTAAGTGCAGTGCTCAACGGAACGAAAACGACCAGCGGGGCCTTGACCTCGCCAGAGTGAATCCATATGATCGGCATGAGGACCATTTAAGATCACTCTAGCGTAGAAAAACTACATGCTTTCGCCTTTTAAGTACTCTAGGCATCGCTAAAATCACTTCCTATGCGCGAGACAATTCGCTCCACTGGTCCGTTTCGCTTCGTTGAGTACTGTACATTATAAACTCAGCATTGGTTTCGTTACACGACGTAAGAACAAGCATTTCGTAGAGAGCGCGGCACTGTTAGCGCGAACAAGCCATCGAAAGTTTTCTATGTTTTTCTCTTAGAACCGAAAGGTTGTCATTAAAGATATCATTGCTTTAGAAAGAGCTCACTTAGGACTCTAATTTAAGGGGTAAAATTGTGTGCCCATTAATACACTTTCCTAATAAAATGCGAAAAGCCGCCGATGTCGTGTTCGCGCTAACAGTGTCGCGATGTGTACATTCTAGGTGAATTACATAAGAAATATCAGTAGGAATTTATTCGTACATGTTTATAGTCAAATGGCGCGTAATAAATAAAAACGTAGTAAAAAAAAAGCTGAGAAGATATTTTACGCTCAGTCAATAGGGTTTGAAATCAGACCACGGAGAATATTTTTAGAAGAAAATCCGTATCGAGTTTCCTTGTACAGTGGCCCAATTTTCTAATAATAGTCGAGCAAGTGTCGACTGCCGAGACGGCCAGCGCCGTGCCGCGGAGGCGTGCGGCGGTGCGGGAGAGATTAAGCGCGTGCGCACAAAGCCTCTTCTGGTGGGAGCGTCGTCTGCTATGCTATTCCGTTGATGGCATACAGCCCCTGCTCGATAGCAAAAGAGGGCAGGGCGCTTGCAATATCAATGTCGAAGTGCATCGCCGATACGTCCCTCCTCTTGGAATGCGTTCACAATCCTATTGACGTTAGCCTGTGTAAAACCGACTTTTGTTTCTATATCCCTTTGCGTCATGCCGTCCATAGACATTTTCACAACACGTTCTGTGTTTTTATGGGCAATCGAGGAAGCATAAAAATGTGCGCCCACCCGCTGGTCAAAAAAAAAGTGTGACCACCCGGCTACATAGGCTAGATGACGATAGTAACAACGCAGTTGATAATGCAAAACACAAAGCGGAAACCCTGATAATCCGTTTCCCTTCGTGTTGTACCGCAGCCGACTCTACGAGCCATCTTGGCCAGTCCATCGCTAAAGATGTGAAACGTGGCCTTCCCGTTGGGTACAACTGCACAGGGAAGTACGATGTCACGTGGCAGGGTGAACGCACTGGGTTGTTTATGATGGCTCGTAGCATTGTCTGTGGTATAATGTTCAATGCATTGTTGAATTAAGTTTGTCGCGTCACCGTATTTTTCATTTTTGTTGGTGTTCATAAAAGTAAACGCAAACATGAAATGAAAAAAAAAAGTAAATTAAACTCGAGATGACGTGCGGTTTATGCCACGCCTGAGCAGTATCACGCAAGCAAGCGCTGTTCAGATCTTTGCTTAAAGGCGGTTAGCTATGACAGCAGATAATGAACAGGGGCTGAGTGCGGTCAACGGAATAGCCTAGCAGACGACGTTCGCACCGGAGAGAGCTTTGTGCGCACGCGCCTGATCTCTCCCATGACACCGCATTTCTCCGCGGCACAGCGCTGGCTGTCCCGGTGGTCGATGCTCGCGTGATATTATTAAAAAAATGGGCCACTGTACTGAAGCAGAAGTGCGTGCCATTCGAACCAAAGAAGTTCAGGGAATAAGCCGGGAAAACACAGGAAACTGAGGCCAGTCTCAGCCCCTGAAAACGCATTTGGGAACACAATTTCTTTCACGTAAATTTCTTCCCACGAGAAAAAGAAAAAAAAAAGGAACATCTTCATCTCGTTCGTGCTCTCAACAAAAACGGGTAATTTGCATTACAATGGCTCTATAAGTACACACTTTCCTGCCCAAACGCTAGTACTCTTTTCTCTTTTTGAATCTAGTTTGCATTCGCATTTCCAGCTTCGTTACACTGGCAACATTGAAAAGTACAACCATTAGGAATAAACAGATCCCTCGGATTATATATAAATCCCCTTCCCTTTAGCAGTAAATCCCGTTTCATACCCGCCGGAAAGATTACAAGAAACAAATAAACGCCGGAGTAGAAAACAAGTATAACGCACTTGATTTACGGCACATTCAAATCCCACCAAGGCTATACCCAAATGGTTTCGGAAAAAGGAAACAGCCTGCTTATCCTAACGTCCAAAATAAACTCTACATGAAAAAATAAAGTTCTTCAACCTTTAAAGTGTTTTCTCCTCACGCAAAATTGTGTGTCTAGTGATGCAGCAGTTTGCTGATAAATTAAAAAACAAAAATTGGAAGCAGTCTTTACCTTCAAAGTTCTGTAATGTATGAAATACTGTATTTCTAAGGAGAAATTTTCGAAATTTCTTTAGAAGACATTAGGCAGTTGTTTTAAGGAGTGAAGAACTTATTTTTGCCGATTTCCCCCTAATTATGGCAGGAAAAAGGCATTGCTATTAAGGTCTAATGACGTCAATATTTTTATTAAAGTAAGCTGGGAAATTCAATTTGTGTAGATAACGCGTAGCTAATTTCTCCATTAAATTTAGCGGGAAAATGCAGCGACGAACAGATGGACAAATGTTCTAGGACTAAGGGATCTGTTAAAAAGGAATCGCTTACTTTATCAAAATTCCGGAAGCTGCTCAAACACCTTGTACAAAGAGTGGCCATGACAGAAAGACTAAGGCCCACTGAATAGTACTGAGTACAAACGTGAACTCGCAATAGTTTTAATAGACAACATGCCCATTTGCTTGTGCTAAGTTAAAAAGAGACTGTATTACGTTTGACTTCAATGAATAGAATAACCACTGCACTGAATCGCACATGTTGGATTACGCTGTGTCAAAGGTGAACAGTTTTATTGTACCGACAAACGAAAATTTCTACATTGCTCCAAGAATAAAACATCTATGTTATTATAAATTCTTCGTAAATTATTTATTGCGCACATTTCTATAGTTGCATTTCTTTTTTTTTTTTCTAAGCTAGAGCATTGTGATAACGTATGCCGATGTCTGGCACAATCATCAAGTACAATACACATCGTAAAATGTGCACCATGGGTGTTTGTGGAACACTGTATACATGAAAACTTTTATCTGACCTTCATTATTCGCCATGTGGGCAGAAATTTTTCATGTGATGTCTACATTACATTATAAAATCCTTGTCTTTGTAACGAACAGTCAAAACCAGAGCTCGTAATAATTAGCTAGTGTCTTACAACTTCCATGCACTCCCATTTCTTGGAATGGATAATAGCACCTATTAAATTTCCAACGTAATTTGTGCCTTTTTTTTCTATCCGCAAATGTCCATCTGTATTTGTGAATGTACACATCAATATTTGCTTACCCACTTCCCTCACGTGTCTTCAAAATATGCAAGGAAGTTGATCACGTGGCTCACTGAAATCAAGTGATTTCAAGCGTACTTCGTGATCAGGCATTGAAAAGCTGGATACTAAAAATATATCCAGATTGCGCTGTTGATGCTAAGGGCATAAAAGGTTCCCGAAAAATGGCGAGGGCTCACTATAGATCGCCATGCATCTGCAGTTGAGATTTACTGGTTCACCACGCCATATATTTTATCTATTTATTTATCTCAATACTTATTTCTGAAGGTCCACACGCTAAATTGCTTTCCGGAACCCTCCCCGCACACGAAATTTATAGACGATGCCTATCGCCCCTCGCCATGCCTCCAAGAGAAAAGGCAAACCTAGGGCAAAAAAAACTTTCATTTCTTTACTTAAAAAAAGCTTCCAAATTGTTAAAAAAAAAACTAAAACAGCTCACCCAGAACTGCCCACCTCTTTAATCATGAATAGACTATTACAGTTGCAGCGCTTTGATTTCACGCCCACTTCTCCAAAATGAGAAAAAAAAAAAGAAACTGAAATCACGCCTATCCATTGAAACGAAAGCCCTGGTTCCACTCTACGTTATTGAACAAAAGCTAGAGGGACGGAGAAGTCTTGTAGCAGACACATAAACAGACAGAGCGAAAACACGTAAAGATCACATCTGAAGAGTCCACAGAGTGCCATGTGCCACCCATCAACTCTAAACCTGCTGACGACTGGGATGGACCCACCCAAGGAACGCTTAATTTTTAATCTCGTCAGTTTTTCTCTTCTTTTTTGTATTTGTGTTTTTAAGACAGAATTTGTCGCAATGGCGTTATGAACCGAAACCACCAAAGACAAAAGTCAGTTTCTGATAATGCAACGGGTGTTCTAGGTTTAGTTACTGATCTCATTTGTTTGCCAATTGCATAAGAGTGGGAATTTAGATTTTTTGCACCATAGAAGTCGGGAAAGGTGAACAAACGATCGAGACAATGTGTTGATCAAAGTATTGTGTACGCCACCAAAAAAAAATTCTACTCAGTTTTACAAACCAGCTACTTGCCCTCACAAAAAGTTTCATAAATTTTCTTGTTTAAGTTGGCCCCAGAAATAATATGCAATAATTTTGGAAACGCCGATACTTCCTTTTCTGGATAATTGCTGCGGCTCGCTTTTTAAATTGTGCACATATCTTGATCAATCTGATACGTTTAGCTCCAAACTGTATATCATCTTAATTATTCTTGTTTTCCGAGAATTAACCATCGTCTTTCCTTAATTGAACCCATGGTATAAATTAATAGTTACCTAAAACAAAGTCGATGGAGCAATAATCGTGTCATAACACTAAGGAAGAAATCTTTTAAAATTAAGCATTTCTGTCAGTTGATTATTTTATATACCAGAAAAATCATCCGCTATTCTGAAACCTATTAAAAGAAAAACAAAGGTAAGAACGTAGTCCTTAAACAAGTGATCAAAACTAATCGGACGGCTTATTGTAAATTCCGTATGTGTCTGCATGGTAGATTTTGACAACTCTAGCGCAAAGGTTAGCCACCCCACCCCACCCCCTCACACACACAAACACGTGAGACAACGTTCTGAGTGAAAAAAAAACACTGTTGAGATTAATTGCAGGCTGATATCGTTTCATAAACATTTTTTTCTTCCTGGACTACTAAATTCAAAGTACACTTTTTTATGTTCTACATATAAGCGTCCGCCTATTTTGTGCTGGAAACATAATATTGTGGAACCCAGGGCCTAGAGACTTTCACCAATAAGAAAATGCATTGATGAACGTTTGTCGAAAAAGACAATCTCAAAGCGCTGTTTGATGCTACAAAATTGAGTCGAACAACCAAAGATCGCTGAAGCCTTTGGACTCAAATTATCTCGCGGTATTTGCATGTTCCGCTGTGGTGGTAAGCCGGCTATTAAAAGAATCTTCCAGTCGTTAAAACTCAATGCGATCTTATCTGGCAAAAATTTATCCCACAAATATAACGCGAGACTATTTAAATTTTGTTTTCATCTTTGAATATTTCGTTTTGTATATGTGACCATACTGCATTCAAAAAAACGTCCCATCTGCTGCCAGATTCAAAAGCGCACGCATCGCACATAATTTTATTTACTTCCCAAAGTGTTGCATAAGTCATCTCCCGTGGTCGGAGGCAGGCATAATTAAAAAAAACGAGGATAATAATAAGTTTAAGCACAGATATAAGAAGCGTTAGAACAAAGAGACGAACCCCTTTCAATCAAGTTTTCAATGAAGTTTGCCTCAACAAATGGTATTCACCCGAAACTTTTCTCTTCTTTCTCGTGCCCGGCCCTTTTTGTGTGGTTCGCAATTTTTTGGCAGTCTGTGCTTTCGTTTATCCAATTCATCACTTCAGTAGCGTCCTCAGTCTTTTTTTAATAGTGTTTGCTCTCAAACAATACCACAGTCTGTCTGCTGAAGCAGACAAAACGCGTGTCCGCTTGGCTGCATGGCACGCAATCAATACAACTCGCAGCACGAGCGCAAAGAGCAACCGACACATCCGCAGCTGTTGAGTCCGGCAGAAAAATTGCAACACTCGGAAAAGCTTATATTATTTTAAGAAATATATCAAGCTCATCAAAGGAGACAATTTAAAGTTTAATACTGGATCTCGAATCTCGAATACGCAATATCGGTCTATTCGCAGACGGCTATCAATTTGAATTCAAAATTTTGCGTAAAAATCAGACGCCAATAACTTTAGCGTCATTTGGAAGGCGAAGAAGCGAGGGATGATCGGACACACCAGCGAATGACTTTCACCGGCCTGCATTTTTGTTGTGTTTTTTCCCCACCCGAAAACAACAGATGGTGGTCTTATTGCTCCAACTTCGCAGTGGATGACGAACCTAATGCAAATCGCCAATAACGGACAGCGCTGAAGGGCAGCGAATGAGGCAAGGCATCCAATACTTCGAATGCGGGCAGCGCCATTTGATGCGAAACTGCACCCCCCCCCCCCCCCTCCCCACTCCTCCCACCGCAATAAAGCAGAATGCCGTCGTTATGAACTATCACTAGCCGTCCAGAGGAGCAAGAAAACGCCCAGAAGTATATACAACACCGTTCCAGAACACAAATCTTTCAGAAACGTGTTTTTTTAGCGCAGAAGAAAGGAGAATTAGCCTTTCAATTTGAACCTGTTTAGCCGTGGCGGGAGTGGGTTACATGTTCTACTTACAACAGAGTGAAACAAAAATCCGTTCGACTAGAAGTTTAAAGACAAAACACCAACGAAGGGCACACCCTGTACCCGACAAATGTGGTTATGCTTTCCAACATAATTGCGGCACAAACACTCACATTGCCGCAGCGTGCGTGACGGGGTTGGCAAGGCATGCGAATATCACGTGGAGGTACGGGGTTGGGACCTCCATTGCCCTGGTACTTTTTTTTTTCTCAACCTTCGCTCTTCTTGAGAGTTCCAGTTCATTGTCGTCCGTCATTATGGAGTTTTAAAATAGGGGACTCTAAAGGCTTTGGGGCCCCCCCAAAATATAGAGGCTTAAAACTGCACATGTGCAGAAACCCAAACTCCGCTTGGGGTTTTGGGTTCGCGTTCGCACCCAACGCAGAATTCGAGAAATAGCGCGGGGCTCCCAATGGCTTGGGGCCGGGTTGCGTCGGCAAACATGGCGCCGCCCTTTCCGCTTGCTTCGGAGCAAATTCGTCATGGTCGCTGCAGTATTAGCCAATTTTATTGCCAATGAATGGTGCAACCGGCTTTCGCTTTGCTTTATTTCGTCAAGTAACAAAGAATGAGGGGTGGGCTCGCCCCATTTTAAAGGTTGTTCCTGATTCTGGCCGTTCCTAAGCCTAAAGAGACGCGGGAACCGTTGACGTGGCAAAGTATTGCTACTCCGTGGCTTCGAGTGAATTTCGTTCGTGGCCCAATAGCTGCAGCTTGAAAATACGTGTTTCAAGGTTTCAAAGTCGCTCCTGCTCAGATTTAAATAAAACAGCTGCTCGCAAAGTATGCTCGCTCGCGTTCGTCTCAGTTTCGGCATAGTCGAAGGTATAAATCTTCGCCGACAGACGATCAAAGCGCAGACAAACGTCGAAAAAATCTGAAAACGAGTGCCAAATTAGAACGCGCTCCGGATTGGATTGTTTTGGCTGAATACAGCCAACAACATTTATATTGATTTTAGATTGTCTCTCGTTGCAGCCGGCTTGATTGGGATTTACCTTAACTATTATTTGTGAACAAAAAGTACTTGCTTAGCGCATATGTTTTACGATTATTAATATTTCTTTTTCTTTTTTTTTTATTATTACGTTCGTTAGCTGCATTGGCGCTGCAAGCGGGAAACGTAAGCGTGCTGCGCTCCGTTGCGAAACCCCTATTCTATAAGCCGTCGACGCCAACCTTGTTGAGCATGGGTCCCTCGATTTCTTACGGGAACCCAAACGTTGGGGCCCCTATTCTAAAACACTACAATATGTGTTCTGGGGCAGGAAACCTCTAAACGCACTGCCCGTACAAAAAAAAAAAAAAAAGGAGGGCGCTTACGATGCCCGTAAGGTGAAACACTGCGACAGGAGAGGTGTGGCGTCGCGACACCTAAGGTGTCATTTCGCAGCAGATGGACTGAATGAGACAGGGGGGAGAGAGAGGAAAACAAAACGCGGCGCAGTATGGTTGCGGATATAATAAAGACGCATATGTTGTTAGACTGCACGTACATCTGACGCAGATTACCTCAGTTTAAAAAAAAAATAAAAAAAACTTTTAGGTTTTTGTTTTTTACATCTTGAGAAAACGTAAGTATATTTTGTTTTTTTAAGAATCACATACATTTACAGCTTTACTTCATTCGAGACAAATGGAAAATTATTTTAATTTATTATGATGTTTAGATAAATATTCACTTTCTTTCGATCTCATTTGTTTGATATAAGTTTCTCCCGTCAAGTGATCACGCATATCTGCTTGCCTGTGGTTTTGTTTTACATCGGCCAGATCACCGCCCCAGCTAGTCTTCTCTGTGAAGTGCGACTGAGACGCTTGTTGAAGCTTATCAGAAGTACCTTATGCGATAAAAGTATCGTGAAACACACGAGAATCGTCAGGTCGGTAAGTTCTCGTTGTGACCTATTTCTTTTTCTTGCATTTGCACACTTAAACATGAGCTTCTGCAACCTAATAAAGCCCTCCACATTGGCCTGCTTTCTGTATGAGTCCGCTGCCTTTATTACGCTTAACTACAAACACAAGCCGGTAAACATAGGCGCTTCTTGCCACTCGAATGTCGTATTCCAAAGCAGGAGCACGCGCACGTTCCAAATTCACGCGATGACTCCCGCTAATGTCGGACAAATGAAAGACGTGCCCGTCCTAACTGTATTTCTCCTCCGAAGTGGTAGTTGTTCGACGTGTTTTAAAATTTGCAGCAAGCTTCAGTCATGTGCTTAAGCCCGACAGAACTTCGAAGCAGTCGGAAATTAGTCAAGTTGGCTTTATTTGTTCTACTGCGCTTTGATGTTTTCTAGACTCCCTCAAACCTTTTCTTCTCCCTCATTTAAGCGACTAACACTTCTTGAATCAACCTGATTAACCAACCAGTTCTGTTTGGCTAGTGACAAGTAATCAGTGTAGCCGTCCAGTCACTAAAGCAACAACGTACAGTCACGGCCACTAGCAACTTCCATGCAAAACAAGCGATTTTAGCTGAGCAGTTTTAAGCTTATATAATAATATTTATAATAATAATAATAATAACATCAAATCCTTTTATTTCCATTCATTGATGGCGGAGACCAAAAGAAAAACCTACCCACTGGCAGCTTGACGAGCCCTCGGCCCCTTTACAGTGGCAATGAAAATAATACAAACATTTCAAAGAAAGCATGTTAAAAAATAAAAGATCCAGAGATTTCTAAAACATGAACTTAGTTCCTTCATGTGGTAAACAAATAATTTCAGAAACAGAACGAAAACATTGCAAAGACAGCTTTGTCAAAGAACATAAATATCTAAAGAGTTTCTAGAAACATGTATCATAGTGCAATTTTTACCGCCAACATGCTACATCAAGCACTAAAAAAGAAAGTAAACAAAACTAGAAATATTCACCTCTTTGAAATACACGAAATATCTCTCTGATGTTGAAATAAGTAAACATCATCTAAGCAAGCAAAACCGTGAACTACAAGTACATTGACCTGAGGTTGTATAATGTAGTATTAATCAAATCAATTTTGTTATCATTATGATCGTTCAAATTTCCGGGAAGCAAGTATTTCAGCATTTGGGTTCCGTACCTAGCTCTACCTACATCCACCCTCCAGTATTTGCTATGACGGGTTGAGTAAACGGGATCGTTTCTAGTTATTGAAGCCAGTGATTCTAAATTTTTCGTGTTACATTTTGATTCTGATCGAAAGTTTGACTTAACCTATAGGTATACAAATAAAAAATGTTTATAATTGAAAGTCTTTGAAACAACGGCAAAGCATGGCAATCGTAAGAGACATTACAAATAAAGCACAACGTTTTTTCTGCGTTACATGATTTCTTTCAAGGTTGGCAATCGTGGTTGTGCCCCACACGAGATAGCAATTACTAATATGCGAGTAAATCAGAATGGTAAATCAGAGAGTGTACAGCGATAATTTAACTTTTGTAATAAGTATGGAGCAGTGACGTCGTACTAGACCGACTGTTTGCGCTAATCTAGATGTAACAAAATTTATCTGCTTAGTCCAAGTCATGTACTCCGTTAGCATTCCAAGGGTTTTAACGAGTTTGTTAATTCAATAATGCATGAGTTGTATAAAGCCTGTTTCGAAATAAAGATTACCTTATTTTTTAGCCGGAAAAGGACTGCCTAGGTTTTTGCAGCATTAACCTTCAAGAAGTTTCTCGACACCCATTCGTGCGGTTTCAACAAAGTATGATTTGCTGTAGTTATATTATCATCGGGTTGTTCACCAGGCAAAAACAGGCTAGTATTACCTTCGTGTATAACAAACGTTGCGTTCAAATGAATGCTGGTTATGTCATTAATATAAATGCTAAAAAGAAGGGGGCCAAGTATACTTCCTGGCACAATATCCGAGAATAGGTTTTACTTTTGAGCAGCGTCCATTTATGCTAGCGTATTGATGTCTGTACTGTAAATAGGAACTGAGTAGAGAAAGGGCGTGTCCTCGCACACCGTAGCCCTCGAGTTTCCGAAGTAGTATCTTGTGGTTGATGAAGACCTTGTAAAATTAATTCCTTTTGAGTAAGCAACGCAGATTCAGTAGAATGATTTTTACGGAATCCGAATTGACCGGGAATGAGCACATCGTGTTTATTAAGAAATACGCTCAAACGATCAAGCAATAGCTTTTCCAATCCTTTTGAAAAGGTAGGTAGGATAGAAATAGGCCTATAGTGACCAAGATAATTTCTGTTATCTTTTTCGTACATGACGGACACTTTAGCGATATGTTTTCGGGAACACTCCAGTTTCTAAGCAGAGGTTCAAGATATGTTACACACAAGGAGTAATCAGATCTATTATGTGTTTGACAGGGCGAACCTGAATGTTATCACAGTCCGTACTACAGCTATTTTTTAATAGCCTGTACTTCAAGATTACCTCAGCTTCGTCCATAGGGCTAAGGAAAACTGAGTTACTGTTAATGAGTTTGGAAGCCAAAAGAATCTTCTCCACACGTGCAGGAAACTATGTTATCTGAAATATGTACGAAGTTTAATTTATATTATGTTATGGGCATAAAAGACTTGTATCCAAACTGGCTTTTTCTAATGAATACTGGGCCTGCATTCATAGAGGACTTGTATGCTTGCATGTTCACCAGTATTTATGCAGGACCTGTATGCATATTGATTTTTCTCAATGCCCACAGGATAATATACCGTAGTCGGAGACAGGTGGGAGAGGTTAAACAGAAACTATTTCCATCTTTTTTTCACTTTAACAGAGCCAACGCTGGAAAGAAGCCTTTCTTTCCAGCACCCGCTTTGCTAAAGTGCTCTTAACAAACCTGTTCAAAGGATAGTACTTAAGATAGTACGCACAACCAAAAGAGGAAAAAAAGTGCCCATCAGCAATAAAATGTGAAAACAATAATAACAAAACCAAAAAATTAAGAAATGGCTTTTATTGTTCTTTTTAATTCATTTATTATACAAGTACACCACCCCAAATTTGATCTAGCCTTTGTCTTCTCTGTGTTTATCAAAACGCAAATGCTGCAAAGAGCCACACCTTCCTTGTCGTATCTTTCGGTATGCTGCAAGACATCGGAACAATGGATCAATATTCAGCGAACTCTTCAACATGGTGTGACCCCTCTACCACAGATTCTATATTTTCAGAGTCTAAACCTAAGGTTGTTCGCTGAATTGGTGTTAAAGTATGAAAGCCTTGTTAACCTTTTACATCTCAATCCGATACAAACTTTAGATTTCTAGAAGCCCTCAAGATGGCACGGCCACGGCAAACAGGTACCAAGACATTCGCATACATCTTGACGCAAGTGTATTTTTTTGCTTGAAACAGTATATCTAAAATAAACAAAAAAGCGTTTTGTGTATTTATCGGAAGTGCTGATAATGTGAATAAAGAATGTATTGGTAAAGAATCTTGCACGCGTATTCACTCGAAAAAAAAAACAACACAATAATAACACAAGCTTATTTTAGGACATTCTCATTTGGCTAATTGTCGTAGCCTCCGTTGGGTGAACTTTTTCCGTCGTGCCAGCAATTTTAAAAGAGAAGAATAGCAGATCAATAATTCAAATTGCTTAAAGGTCAAACATATCTTTTGAAGCAATGTATACACACAGCCTAGTACTTTCCCAAGAATTAATAATATCAAAATTTACAAACTTTACAATATATGTGCGGCTAAATTACATCACTATTTTTGCGTCGCTTGAAAACCCTAAGGAAACCAAAAATTTCGTCGATACTGCGTAGTTTTCGGGAGGTCTTGATATTTTTTGTTAAAAGTTACAACCGTTGCTTTTGCACCTCATGCATTTCGAGATTCTCAGAAACTTATGCAGGTGGATTTTTCATGTGAGATACCCGCAGAATAAATGCCGGACAAAATTTCAAAATGCCATACTTGGCTATATGATTTGTCGCATATCCTTTACCGGTGACCAGTAAATTACTGTGTGCGGCCGGTATCCGACACCTGGTGAGACAGGGATCTGCTATACAGGGGACCGGTGTGTGTGTGGGGGTGGCCCGTATGGTTGTACCGGTGGCCTGTATAAACCTGTAAAGAGCAGTATAAAGTGGCGCAAGTTTTTACTCAGTAGGGTAATGCAGAATAATCAACCAGCTAGTTCGTAAAGGAAACACTTGATGCATGATGAGAAAACTTGCATAACCCTGAATATGTTCTACTCGTCTAGGGTGTGAACATCATTGTTATAATCCACAATGTACGCTGGTTATAATTGTTGCTATAACCTCTGGAAAGCGTTTCAATCGCTTGCCTAACTGACATCCATCAATTTATATGGCAACACGTCGGGAAAATTTTTTTAATGTGTATTTTTATTATTTAAATGACCGATATCCAAACAAAAGTTGCTCGCCCTGCAGAATCTTGGCTGTTGCTAGAACGGCTATAGACTATGACAAGTGCAGAAACAGACAGCGTTTCTGCAATCTCAATCGTTGAGGAGCAATAATGAGATACGTGGATACCGTCCTGCATTTCTTAATTCGTCAGTGGCTTTAGCAAGAATTACTACACCCCTAATCTACTACGTTTTCTGTTTGCCGTTATTTACTTTGTTTAACAAGTTGAAGGAATGTAATCTAAATGCCGCTATGCTATCCTTCTTTAGATATCTTCCTTCGAATATAATCAGGGGTACATAGGTCCATTAAGCTGTACGCGCGAACAGCATTTTTCTTCTGGCATTTCACAAGTGAAGAGTGCGTGAACACAGCTTAGATGGGCGTTCAAAACGCGCAAGCGCATTGTGCGCCCCATGATCTTCGACTGCATAGCCACAGAAAGTTGTCCTCGAGTGTGCAGTTTCGATTTCATCCGTCAGCAACCATAATTAAGAGTTTCTAACGAACAGAACGGTGCGTCCAAACACCAAGACGTTCTGGAGGAGCGGGCAGGCAGATATCTTCTCCTGTTCCAGAAAGACAGCGAAACTGCACGCACCGACAGGATCTCACTCCAAAACTCCCAAGGCGCGAACCCGCCCTCGGAGACAGGCAGGAAGTGACGCGATGCCAGTCGCCACAACCTCGGGCGCGTGAGTCAGCGACCCCGAGTCTCCATCCGCGCGAGCCTTTCCACTTCCGGTTCAAAATGGCTTCTTCCGGTACGGACGTCGGTCCATCCAGCGCGAGCGCCGCTGGTAATTGGCCCAAAACACAATTACTCGAACAAGCGACGTCCAGCCAACCGAGCTCATAGTGCAAAAAGTTCTGGCTTCGCTGCTTGCCCGTATAACTGCCATAAAATTAAAATCGCGATCAATGATACGCTTTGGTAAAGATTTTACGGCAAGCTTTCGAATAAAGTACTTCGTAAGCGCTGCTAGAGTCGTCTTTGTAAGAAACCTTGAGAACGCTAATGAATTTATCGCGTTAGGTGGCATTAACGTGTCACGTGACGTAATATTTATGTAAACAAATGACTAGGCAAAGCATTCGACATAGCTTTGAAGTAGGCTGTACGTCATCGCGACAGCATAAGGAACGTAGAGCGTGACTTGCGAAGTTCACGCTCCCTTTCTTCGGCCTTCTTATCGACAAGTGACACAATCTCATAGGATGTCGAGCGATGACCCTCGCGACTGACCGCGCCCACAATTTCTAAGAGACGGTCATGTAATTAGAGCCAGTTTCACGTAAAATTGACTAAACTTTACCGCAAGTTAATATAAAAAGCAACTCTGACAAAATGACTCGAATCATATTTATTGAATCGCGCTTGCCTATGTACGCCCCGTTGCTCTTGCTGTCGTCAACGTTTTCTTTCTTTTTCTTCTTGTTGTTTTTCTTTTGTCTCGGTGTAGTTTGATGTTAACATAACAACGCAGTTGGACCGATAATACATGCAAAAGAAGCATCGCAAGTCACAGGGAACACTACGAGTATGGTCACATCGTACGTTACGGAATTCGGGCCGGTGTTTAGGAGTTGTTCGCCCTTTTGTCGAAAGATACTGCGTTGATGTACGCGTCTTCATTTGTTTTGGGGGCACTGAAGAAAGGTACATTCTTATCACGTGAAGCACTGCTTAGGTAGTCACGTTTTTTTTTGGTTCAGTCACAAGCTGAGCCAGAACCGTGACAAGACATATTTCTCGATATTTAACGCCGCCCACCACACTAAACGAACCACGCAAACTCCGAACCACGCGAACGCTTTGAGCGAATGCGGTCAATCAAGCGGTAACGATATTGTAGCGTCACGTCGTTCGTTTTCTTTTCGTGTGTGTGCGCTATTGTCGGCTAATCCAATCAACTGCAATGAAGTCCACAGTGAGTTTGCGTTTTTAGTATATCTGTTTGTGTGTATGTTTGTGTACTAGTAGCCCTTCTAGCCTTGACTACGCTTGGACTGATGGTGAACCGAAGAGTTTGTTCAACCAAATTATAAATGTTCGTGTAAGTCACCCAAAACACAAAATCTTGCGCCGAAGCAGTGAAAAGCCAAGCGTAGCAACAAGTTACACGTTGCGAACGACCCCTGCACATCCCGACAGCCGATTTAACTGTTACAGAAGACCCCACAAGTATCAGACAAAATCAACTAGAGTCACTGACAAATTAGAACGGCACTAAGGCCCTTGAGTTGTTCCTCCTCTGGCGGGAGCTTGCTACCTTCGATAACACTACGGCTTCTCGGAAGCGTCAAGCGCTGACGCGCAGGCTAAGTACCACAGTAGACTCCTCTATACTCACAAATTCTGGCAGTTTGACGACGGAGCAACAGAGTGTCCGGTCGCAGATTTGGAGCGCGAGGATCTGGTAGCAGAGAGCATCCAAGAGCCATTTCTCGGGGAACCTGGACGTCAGCGCACAGCTTATGTAGTGGCAAGGACCCGAAACACGCTTGTTCGCTCGGGAGAAGTGTGCTTCGGCGTCTCGCCGCAGCGGGGCGCAAGTCACGTGGCACTGCTCTCATACGTTGTCTGCCGCTTCACCTTTTTCATTTCGGCGGCCGCTTCTCGTGGCGATCTGCCAGGCTTTCTTAGTATATAGGAGGCTATGGTACGACGGCGGGAGAAGAGCGCGTGCTGGAAGCCAGGCGTTCGAAAGACACGCCCTGCCTTTTTCGTCTTGTCAGGCATTACAGAGAGAAATGTACAAATGGACGTTACCGAAGTGACATGAAAAGGCTGCTATCTTCAACCGTATACCAAGGAAAACCCAAAGACTCGGAAAAAAGGGCGCACTGACTTCCTTCGAGCAGCTTCCTTTTTCATTTTTTTTACGCAGTTTTGAATTCTTCCATATCCATTGTAGTCCGCTTATTTCGTACTGATTCTCAGGCGAGCCGCGCGTGTAATTAAGATCCGAACCGCCGGTGCGTTCAGCTGTGACTCATGGAGGGAAAGAAAAGAAGAAGAAAAAGAAACGCGGAGACGGTGGTTTTCTGTACCGTGCGTCCCACGTGTCTCGCGAGGCTCTCGCGAGACGTTCTCGAGGTTCCCGAGAGCACGCTTACTCAAAGCCTGCTGCGGGAGACTTACAGAGTTCCGTCGCTGTTCGTTGCGGCATTAAAGGGACACTGACAGGGTATGCGTGCTCGCCGCGGTTTTTATTTAAACATGTCTCGCTACCCAGAACACCCCCAACTACTCGGAACACGATTTGAGGCTCGAAATTGGTTTTCATTCTGCCCGAAAACAGCCGGTCAAGAATAGACTCATTACAAAACTCGACGTGCCTCATCGTGTCGAAATGCTAGGTTATGCTTTGTGGGAACCAGTGGGAAGAAGTATCCATAAGCGCTCCGCTCCTGGACCACAGTTTCCCAGAATGCAACGCGCGCGGTAATGAATTCATGGAAGTAGTCTATTGGCCGGTTTCAGTCGCGCTCACTCCCTTTTCCGTGGTCACGTTGCGTCTAAACTAAAGAGTACCAGGTATATTCAAAGACGCGGGTTATCTAAGGCACACATTCAATATAAAAATAGAAAGAAATGTGAACGCTATTGTGTGCCCTTTAAAAATTGCAAATACGCTGATAAAAAAATGCTGCAGAGATCAGAAGAAGAACATGCACACGTGATTCTTGATATGGCGACGTACCGCGGGCTGGACGACGCAATGGCGGAGCACGACGGACCAACGTTACGAAGGACATGGGGCCGCTACTTGGGAACTGTTGTTCGTGGTACTCGCCAATCGACCTTCGAGCGCAGAACATCGAGCGGAAGGAATAAAAAACGAGACAATCGCACGTCAAATGGTGCACGCAAACTTCATCGTCGACGTTGTCTTCTTCACACGCCGGAGAAGCGAAGAGGGAAAAAAAAAAACGCGGTCGGGTGTAGCCACCTGACTTACTGCATCTCTCTCCTCCTCAACATTTCTCCCTCTTCCTCGGTACACATAGTTCATGTCGCGACCAAAAGCTTCCATGCTCATGTTTCGGTTACGAAGCGAGTTTTTTTTAGAGCGCAGCTCTTACGCGCCCATTTCCGACTTGAGCGGCGTCGCCGTCGCCGCCAGCGTCGGCGACGCCGTTGGCGTAACCGCGCGTTGCTTTATGGGACGTTTCCCACAATTACGTCAGACATGACGTAACGTTCGAAGTCACAGGGGTCACGAGTGACATCACGACTGATGTCACAAAGGTTACTCGTGAAGGTCATGACGAAGGTCAGGAACTTCACGACGCCTTCACGAGTGACGTCACGAGAGAGGGAGGGGAGGCGAATGAGAGGAGAAGGCGGTTGAAGGAGGGGGAGAGGGAAGAATAGTGGAGGAGAAGGCGAGGAGAAGGGAGGAGGGGGAGAGGAGGAGGAGGAGGGGCATTGCTTTCTCACCGTACCCTCTCCACCTCCTCTTCAAGAGCTCCGCTCTAACTCGGCATTACAGGGAATTGTAAACGGCTCTCATACCTTTTACATTTTTACTTTATTGAATATATACGTGACTCTTGCAAAGTATTGATAGAATAATCTCCTGACACTACTTTAAATAGCCTGGCAAAATATTTTTAAAAAAATGTTTGCGGGATGTCGTGTTTCTTTAAGATCGGTCGCGGATAATTCTCTTGACTGTTCTTGCTTTAGTTTGGTCTACCGTTTCTTTATAAGAAGCCGAAATTATATGCACGAACTCATCGTTGTCAAGCACGCGTGTGGTCACGGGAAAATTGTGGGCACTTCATATGTGCAGAAGGCAAGCTCCTTCACTCCCCGACCCTGTTCGTTTCAATTGGAATGGGCATCGTACCGACGTGGGGTCGTGTACCATTACTGCCTTACGCACGTTATATTCCCCAGGCTAACAGTGGCACTGCATGGGATAAATTTCTCCTCTACAGCAGAGACTCCAGACGCACACTGAGATCGACAAACGTCCAGCTGTCCAAACGCACAACGCAATTACAATTACACAAACTTTAGAACACTTCGTTCAAAGCTTTATTCCAAGTCTCACGCCACTCCATCAAGGATATCAATGCGCCGATAACTATTGGTCGCGGGCCACATATTCATTGCCTCGTTTCCCCGAGCAATACAGGTGTTCATTAAGCAGTCCGGTTCATTGGGACATCATAAATAGAAGGGAGGGCGAAATTTCGTCATCCAGTGCCGTTCCTAGTCAGACGACAAGCGGAGAAAGAGTGCGTTGAAGGACGGTAGGAGGCTGCAGGCAGTAAAGAGCGGCCAAGGGCTCGTAAAAGCGCCCTGCAAAACTCCTACTGCCAATGCGTTGTTCCTGAAAGCCGCACCACTCGAACACTCGGCGGCGAACGAACGCGCCCTTTGCGAGGACATTTGTTGCGTAATTCTTTGTTCGCAGTCGTCATCAAAGAGCGCCATTTGCATCATCCTTTCAAATTACATTTTCCGTAAAACCATAACGTATGCGTTCGAGCTTTTTTTTTTTTTTTCGTTTTTGTATGCACATGCGCAACACAGTAGAACGCTTGAGTCGGAGACTATACTTCGTCTCGGCTTAACTCCACACGCAGACGACGCTACGAGATAATGGGACCAATCAAGAAGCGTCAAAAGCGCGGTTCACTAGGCCTTTTGTGTTTATGTTTCGTTCAGCGGTTATTCATAGAACACGTTCAGAAACATGTCGAGCACCATTATTGTGCGCTTTAGACGCTGCATCATTTGTTCCTATCACCTCCTGGAGTCGGCTTCGTCTGGACTTAAACTGATACGAAGTATAGGGCACTCCCACTGATAGCCTCCAAATAAGCTACCCTCCAGAGTAACGAGACGTAAGCCACCTTGGTGCTTAAAATCATTGTTGTCAGTTATCAGAAGTTTTATATCTGAAAGCTCTTGGAATGCATTTCCGTCCTCTGAAAATATTTAAACATTTCGCACAGTGTAAAACAATATTGCCCGAGATTCCTGTCGCGATATCCAAAGCTCAGGAAGTCGCATTGTCAAATAGTAATTATCGCCTATTTTCTCCTCGCCGTGCTAAAAACCAAAATACCGGCGCACAGAGAACAAAATGAAGAATAGATCTTTGATACTTTGAACGCGGTTATATTTTTTTAATGGCTCGACTCCTACCCAAGCAGACGGAAGCTCGTCTGCTACTTCCTTCAGAACGAAGTCTGTCCTGAAAAATCAAAGCGAGATTGCGTCCGCTACCTTGGCTGCGTTTCAAATCTTACTGGAACGAAACCGAGTTACTCCAGCGGATCGAGTCACTCTAAAATACATGTAGAGCAACGCTGTACTTGGGTAAGTTATCAAACGTCAGGTGACAGAATCCTTGACCAAGCGTGAGATCGAGCAAACGTTGGAACACGGCCCTTAAACGCAAAACTCATGTGAGCAACAATGGCGTCGCGTCGCACGAGGATTACCTTCAAATAATATAAGACATAAAGCAGCAAAAAAAATTTTTGGTAAAATTTATAAAAGTAGAGAAGCTAGATCACAGATTCGTAAATTCCAGGCACATATAAAAATATGAATTTGGCATTGTCCACACAATAAAATCCAAAAATAAACGTTTATCACAAGGTATAAAAGATTTGTAATAAAAACGGACGCACAAAAAATGGTAGTTGAAATACTTAAAAATGTATTGCAACATATTTATAGAATTATTAACCCATTGGGCAATTAAGGAAAAGCGTAGATCTTCTTTAAAGGGGCTGTGGAACGACATTGGGTAGGAATATATCTTACTTGACACCAGCTTCTTGGCACTAGTGGGACCCAAAAATACTCGAACGCAACAACACCCCTGACCAAGAAGCGTCTTTGTCGCGGCAGAGTTCAAAGGATGAAAGCGGAGCTTTTCTTTACGTCTCTCCTTCCAAAGCCGCCTTTTCCTCCTTTGCTAAATTTGATGACGGAGCTGTGAGGACAATGGCAACAGTTCGATCCCCGGGAATGCGTCATCGAGCTTTGCGGTGACGATATTCAAGTGCTGCTCGCACAGTGGACGCAAAGACTACGTACGCATTCGATCTGGGCTAGTGACAATCAATGTCTGGACATGCATTCGGGTAGTGACCCGTTTCCAATCACTGCAACGAGGACAATAGCCGAGCCATAACAATGTCTGGAACTCAGCGCGTGTCCTGTGCTTTGCTAACCACAGCGCGTGGCTATGATCAACATTGGCGGCCTATAATCGGCTCCAGATCACGTGGCCGCTTGTTCTGGCTGCGAGTTGCGAAGGTTAACGCTGCTCGTTTTTCTTTAATTTTTTTTCTGGGACTTCTATTGCGTGGGGTGAAAAACGAACGCATGTTTCATAGGTCATTAACGCCAGGGATCCGTTTTAAGCGGTATTTGCGCAAAGTACGAAAATTGTGGCATCGCCCCTTTAAATGTAGTTTTGTCTCCCGTAATTGTGAAGTTATTGCTGACTGCATTTAGGAGCTGGGCAACCTGAAAATTTACTTTTTTTTTGGCCGTAGTTAGTCCTAATAGATGGTAGTCTGTGTATCCTCATCGCCCTTAAATTATATTCAGACAGATATGCAGGAATGAGGTCAAAGCCGCTTACTCCGTTTCTATGAATAAACTGCCCAAGCTTATAATGGTCAAGCTTAAAAAGTGGAAGGATATTTAATGTGTCAAATAGGCTTTCGGCTTCACTACCGTTATTCGAGTAGGCATTATTCTTAACGTAAGTTTTTGTAAACTTTTAAGTCAATTATAATTGGTTTTAACCGTGTTGCCCGAAATTATTAAACAGTACTGAAGTTCTTGATAAAAGAGGGTGTAGTATTTTTGTACCTTCAACCATGTCGGTAAGAAATCTTTTGTCTTATCAATTATTCCTTTTGCTTTAAAGAGGTCATTTTTTATATGCTCAGTTTGTGTTCTCCAATATAGTTTTTCAGTAAACCCTACCCTTCGGAATTTGCAATCAGTTATACGGTTTATAATGCAGTTGTTCATTGTTAAACATGACAGTTTATTGATTTTTTTTATTTTTGGCATAAATATTATAGACTTTCTTTTTGCAGCATTTAACTGCATTTTATTTATGTTCAGTCACCTGTTTAAATCTCGCAGGTAGTTATTAGCTTCTTGTTCTATTTCATCTCTGGAGGTACCAGAAAAAAAAGATACTAGTATGCTCAGCTTACATAACTAAGTATAGAGAAACTGCGATGTTTACAATGTCGTCTAAATAGTTTATAAGAAAACAGTGGTCCTAATACTCATCACTGAGGGACCCCATACTTAGCGGTCTTACGATCAGAATGGATGTCATTCATTTGTACGAACTGCTCGCGATTTTGTAGGAAACTCTTTACTAAAGCCAATGATTTGCCCCTAATGCCATTGCAGGGATTATTTTGTAGTAGGATGTCAAGACTGATACTTTCAAATGATTTTCGAAAATTTAAGTATATGCCAAGAGTAAGAAGTTGATTTTCAATGTTATTTAAGATTGTATATTTTATATGTAACAAGGCATCTTCTGTTGACTTGCCCTTTTGAAATTTGTACTCAGCTACAGACAGAACTGAGAATTTTATTAGAAAAGTTTGAATTCGACTCTCTATTAATGTTTTTAAAAAAACCTTTGATAGTACGGGGAGCGCGGAAATCGGACGCTAGTTGCTCATATCCTCTTTATCGCCATTTTTATTAATGACAGTTACTCTCGCAGTTTTTAGGGCATGTGGAAAACTACGAGCCTCAAATGTAAGGTTCATAATATGCTACAAGGGCCCAGTTATAACGGTATATAGGTATTTAATACGTATATATGTACCGCTGTTGTCATCAGTGAGACAGGGCTGTTCCTTGTCGCCCCTTTTTTAATATAAATCCTTCTGTTTAGGACTGATAGCGAGTAAAAATATTAACGAATACACTTCAAACATAGTGGAAGTTAAAAATTCGGTGTATGCTGACAATGTTGTCTATTTTCCTGCACTGACAAAAAGAGTCTTACCGAATCGGTAAAGGTTACAAAGGAATTTTGAGCAATCTGTTAATTTGTCACAGTCCCGCACATCAGCACTCGCGCGCGTACGCGGGCGTTCAATTAAATTACGTACGTATGTACAAGAATTGCTCAATAAACGATTTATTATTATTTATTATTACTTTGAAGCGACAAAAAGGTACTGTAAAGTGGGAGAAACGCTGCTTATTCTGGCATGCCGATTTGGCCTCAAACCCTCCTCCATATCCAGGAATAATCTGTAGTAGTACTCCTTTCCCTTATCTAAGAGTATTATTACAATAATAGAGGACTAGTACACCGTACCGCACTGAAATGTTAAAATATTTAAATACAAAGGTGTCACCCTGGGCTAATCAGGATTTGTCTATATTTGCTCGGGCCACGGCCTGCAACATTTTTCTGGTTGCGAAACTCTGGTATGTTCTGCAAGTTCTCGCTTGTGGGCGTACAAAGACCCAGAAATTCCAAGAAATTCCACGGGGTGTTCGCAACTATCCTCTGGAAATCATGCTGGGAAAGAATGCGATGGGACAACATTTTCCGTCGTGTCAAGTCAGGTGGACTGGGACTCACGCATCTCTTCATGAGGCAACTAGATTCGCGATTCTTTTTCCAACGTGACCAGAATGACCCCTTTTTGCGCACAGCAATCAAGGTGAAACTGGCCAACACCCTAACTGCTATGTTGGTCACGAGCAATTGTACTGAACCTCCAAGTCTTTTCGGGGTTTTGAAAGAAGTAAAGGATACCTCCATGTTTTTTTACAAGCGCGGTTTTTAATGAAATACCCTTGGCGATGTCACGGAAAAAAAGGCTAGCCCGCGACCTGGTGGAGCTTTTTTCCTTGTGCCCTCATATCGTTCACTTTACAGCCTGTGTCCAGGACAAGGTGTGCTATGTCGAGTGAAAACAATCTGTGTCCCGCCGGTTGTTAAGTCTTCCTTATATAAGCAGCACAATGACACATTGCCGGTGAAACCTTTGCTCAAAGAGAAGGGGATGTTTGTGCCATGGTTTGTTCATTGCTTCAAAGTCAAAAGTCAAAAGTCTTTATTTTCCCTCCGTTTGGAGAGGGGAGGCAGAGAAAAAAGCAACTCAGTGTTGCTTGACGAGCCTCTGCTCCCCTCCCTACAGCAGCAGAAAAAAAATATATACACGTACACAAACTCATACAAATTGACAATCTCTACACCAATAAAACGAAAATAAGCGAGCTAAATCCCCTCCCTACCGCAGCAGAGAGAAAAAAATATATACACGTACACAAACTCATACAAATTCACAATCTCTACACCACTAAAAAGAAAAAAAAGTGAGATAAATCGTACAATCGATTCATACTTTAACTATTCCAGAACGTATTTAAGAAAATCATTAACAAATACAGAAAGCACGTCCTTCCGAGTTCCACTTAAAATATTTATATCCAATTCACTGCAACAATTTAAAAGGCGCGGTGGTGCATATCTCAGCATTTGATCGCCGTAATTGGTCCTGGAGTGCGGTACTGCCCACGCATCTTCAGAACGAGTGTTGTAGAGCGTTTCCTTGATCCGAAGATTTGAGATGGATAAAAGTAAACGGTTGGTACAAAACGACTTTTTATAGGCAAGGGCTAATTTGTAACTATAGTGACTTGTAATTTGCACAATATTAAATTTTTAAACAATGGTTTCGTATGACTGTCATAGCTAGTATGACATATCATACGAATCACTCTCTTCTGAAGAATATGCATTTGATTTATATTAGTTAAGGTCGTATTTCCCCATACCAAAAAGCATACCATATGCAAGACGCCCAAAAATATTGAACACCTTTTCATCTACGCTTGAGACGCGGTCTTTTTCTGGGGCATTCTGCAACTAACATTGAAAAGGATGTCTGCATAACCAGCGTGACAATTTGTTACCTGCCAATCGAGAAAGACGACAGTGTCCCTTATGACGTATTCACGGTACTTGGCTTATTCAGCATATTGAAAACGCGACTGAAGTTCCGACATGCCGAGCCGCACATCAGAACTGTACGTAGACATTTCATTGATGTCTCTCAGGTAGATACTGTGTACTGTAGGTCTGTTGACACTGCACACGACTGGCCGCATTTGTTCCACGCAATCAAATAGAGTTTTAGAGAACTCCGAAGTGCTTGGGTGATCTGTGGCAATAGACCCTTTTAGCAATGCCGCGCCATCTAGCGGCGCCGATTCCAAACTATGCGCACTCGCCGAATGTGATCACGTGCGTCGCTCCGGCCGGGCTGGCCGGGCCGCGGCCTCCATTATGGGGCATATATATACGGTCGTAGAGGCCAGCACTCTGTAGTTCCCGCATAGCGCCTTTCCAGATGCGTTTTTATTGCTGTGCGGCACTGTGCAAGCAGAAAGGCGCGAAGGATAACCTGCCAAACAAGACGAGGTTTACTGTTTTGCTGCAAAAATACAGCTGTCAACAAAACAATGCATCAATATGAACCTCAATTTGTTAAGTGCGCGCTTTCTATACACAAAATGCATTAAGTCACAATATGCGCGCGTGCACGCAGATTCGTTGTGACAGCTCACGCAGTAAAAATAACTATTATAGCAACGAGCACACACACATAGCTCTTCCCGAGGATTCGAGCGTGGCGTATGAATTATTCTGAAATTCGGGTGCTGTCTTCATCCAGGTGTCCCACTGTTTTCTTTCCCAGTGATCTGTTTTTCGAAGCAACCGAGAAATCGTTATAAAATCTCAAGCGGGGAAACATAATATCAAGAAATGTACGAGGCTTTACGCTGACGCAGTTCAGTCATGCTGGATATACATTTCGAAAGTTGCTGGTAGTCGCCGCTTTTTAAGGCAACAAGTTGTTCCAACTACAGTGTAAGCGACGTAATTTTCGCTAGGACCTACTTTTCGCGAATTCCGGGACTTAAAAAATATCGCAAAAAAATAAATCACGTGAATAAATTACCCTACGATAAGCGTACCCCTCCAAATCGCGAAATATTGTGCCCGCCAAATATTCTCGAAATACAAACTTCGTAAAATTTGCAAAATAACGAGGCCTCGCAAATAAATTTAGCAGTATTTGCTTTCAACGATGTCGAAAGGCCTAAGATAAAAGAACGTCGCGACGAAGACTGCCACTGCCGCCGAAGTTGAAGACGCGATAAAGGGCGCGATCATGCAAACGTCGGCAGCGATGGCGTGACAAGCAACTGAATCGTCGATGTAAACCGCATCGCGAACGAAGACGCGAAAAGCGACTCCATCGCCGATGTGGACAGCGCCGCCAACAAAAATGCGAAAGCGTATACTCAATCGCAGATGTAAGAACCAAGCCGCAAAAAGGAAGTCGCCTTTCCGTGCGTAGGTCCCTCCATGTAACTTCCAGTCACAAACTTGAACTGTGCTTCGGTTTTGGTCGCTCGTCTTGTGGGCGACGTAGTTATCATTTACTTTATCCGTAGTGTACCAATTTGGAATGTCAACCAGGCTCCTGGTCCACGAGAGCGAATCAGAACCAGCGGCAGTGGTGCCCGCGATCGCGGGCGCATACCCCATAATGGCAGCGCCTTGCCCGATCATAGTGGCCAGCCGCACTTTCGAGTGCCGCCAAGGCAGCGGCTCATTGTTGCCAAGAGCAATTTCGGAAAGGGTCTTCACTAACATCGCATTTCATGTTACAACTGTTATGTTCAATAGAAGAAAACAAAAAGTGTATATTACGTGGCCTAGTCGGTAGAGTGTCTGGTTCGCAACTAAAGGTCGTGGTTTCAAATCCCGCCTCCGCCTAAAATTCTTCAACTATTGTGTGTGTTTTAAGGGGAATGAATTACTTTTTATAAAAAAAAAAATACTTGAGACATACGGCGACCTTTATTTCGCATTACTTGTCTAGTTTTAATATCTTTCATTCCACGCGTAACGTCACGCTTCACGTGTGGGGTTGTGGGTTTTATAAATTCTCGCGCGAGGTCACGTGGCTGTGACGACATGACCCTATCGACCAATCAGGATCTTCCCGCCCACCGACGCCGACGCCGGCCTTTCTGCGACACAAGCTGCTTAAAGCTATCACTTTAATACGGTTCTACTTTAAAAGTCTCAAGGTTGTCTAAATGAGAGCTTGTTTCGCTGCTCTGGAGTGGTAAGTGCCCTTGTACCTTTCAAAAGGTAAGCGCGAGCCAGACCTTTGTCACTCTCGAAAATAAACAAAGATGATTTGCGTTCACTAAGATCTTTCATGATAGGGATGACTTTCATCGAGATTGCTGGCACGGAAGGAGATGAGCCTTAAACACAGAAAACTTCGGCCTTCTCATTATTAATATTTCGAAACGAATTCAAACGTTCATTTGCTTTCAAACCCCGGGAAAGAGGGGCCTCAAGCGGAAGTTGCTGCCGCAAGTAATGCAGCACTCATGTTCAGGATCTAGGTCAACGCGCCGAATTCACTCGTCAAGAACAGAGCCTCTGAAACGCTGCAGAGACTCGTCTCGATCTTAAACTGGGGGCAGCGAAGGGGGGAATGTACACTACGCGACACAGTTAATGAAGGCGAGCAAACGCCGTTTTTGTTTTATTTTCCTAAAAGTGAAAGGTTGTCATCCAAACTACTACTGTGGTAGAAAGTTCTTATTTGGGGCACAAACCTAAGCGGTGAAGTTGTGTACCCGCCAGATCCTTTTCAAAATAAAGCGCAAACGAGAGCCGATGTCGTGTTCCGAATAGCGCAGTCGCGAAGTGTACTAGGTTGAGCTTGAATGTTATACTGAATCGCAGCCGTGATGCCGGTGACGTTTGCTTAGCTTATAAATAATTCTTCAAACATTACTCAAAATACGGGAGACACTAACAAATCCAGGCTAAATTTTAAAACACACAAAATAACAAAATTCTGGTCTAAGAAAAAAAAAATTTAAACATAAATTTTAAATGTTTAGTTAGTAGAATTGGGCATTTTACTACTTCCCGTCGAACTACTGAGAGCAGTTGCCACCTGGAAGAAGACTTGGCTGCATTTCAAATTTCTAAACGTAGAAAGACGTGTAATCAGCTTTGCAATAGTTTCAGCTGTTTTTTATTCTCGTATTTGTGAAGCCATTAGTGCACGCCATCATACCTCACATCCAATTTTGACTTTGGTTTTCAAGTATAGGTGATCTGTTCTGAAGATGCCTTTCGATTCTTCGTTGATAAGCGCAGGTGTCCTCGCCCTTGCGACGGGGGGCTCTAAATTCACCAAGGAGCACGCGGCGCGGGAGAAAATAAATCGTTTTTAGTTGTTATTTTCTGGGAAGCACTGATCATCAAATGGTAAAGTGTCCTTATTTTTACTGATCCCTTTGAAGACCTTACCCTTTTCTGCGTGTTTTCGTTTACTCACAATGTTTTAATGGCTCACACCCCAGAGTTTCCGGATCCGCATGCCTGAAGCGGAAGAAAAGTGCACAAATTTTACATCAGCTTTCGGCTGAAACTTGTTCCTTCATATCATTCTAGCACAGCATCAAAATGACCAAATGCTATACTCAATTCGTCTCGTCATTTACTGTAAAATACGAGCGAACCAACAAGCTCTCAAAGGGCAAAAAAGCCAACAAGCTCTCAAAGGGCAATGCAAAAAAAAAGGTTGACGGAAATTTTTATATTTTAGCTTGCTGCTGTTTCTTCTACGCATATTTGTTTTTAGTCCTTGCTAAAAGCACCGAAATTCCTCAATCTCAAACTGTTATTAGTTTCATCGGGCTCTCTGAGCTGTAAGCGTATTTCTTTCGCAGACAAAGAGCCTCTGAACACAAAACTTAAGTATTCGGTAAATAACAAATCAACTAAAAAAAGAACGAGTCCTCGGCATAATTTCTTCCACAACGAATTTTGCCGACCAATCGCGTTACATATCAGCAGCAGGTTTCTATGACGCCAGCATAAACATCTCAAAAGAAATCTCGCGCCATCCAATCGGTCCTCCTCTCAAACATCGCCTCAAACGCCACCGCCGAACGCTCAGTCTCGCACGATACTTTCCGTTTTATTTTTATTTTTCTTCCTTTCAATTTCCCGCCAAGACCACTCACAAAGTTTGTTTGCAAACTGATCCCTCCCGCCAAACATGCACAAAATAAATTTTTAATAAAAGTACGATGCCCAAAGAAAAAATCGAAGGAACGCGTGGACAAATCAAAGCAAAGCCATTGTCCGTTGATTCAGCCTGAGGGTTAAGGCTTCCAGAGGACAAAGTTTCAATTTTTGAAAAGTCAGCTAGAATGAGTGACGGATACCCGAGGACTCTTATTTTCTACCTGGTCGGAGCCCTCTCAATCTAGGAAACTACAACAACGGCCGTTTAATGTTTCGCGGAACTAGCAGAAGAAAAACACACACACACACACACATACACACTCACACACACGACGACGACGAGCCCAAAGCTTGCTACGCACAACCTTAATTCGAACAAGCGAAAGAAAACGCAACAGCCTTTCTCTACCTCCGTCCACCTTCCGCTAAAACCATCAGTGCCTAAACCAAAACTCTACAATTCAAATTACTAAAGAAAAAAAAAAAAGAAGGAAGAGGAAAAAGGAACGTCAGACCGATTTCTTTTCGCGCACAAAGAAGGTATTGAAATCTCCGATTGAAAATTTCCGTCCGCGCTTAAACTCGTTTTTAATTTTATTTCGTTCGTGATTTTTTTTCTAGTATTCCTCTTTATTTATTTAGCTTTTTTAGATTATTCTTTTCCTTCATTTTCGTTTCCTTCGCCGTATCCCCTGTCTCCGTTTCTCGGCGGTGCTTCAAAAGCGGTTCGAACCGTGTACACTATAATACCTTCGCGGGATTTCTAAAGGCCGCACCTGTCAACGGCGCAAATAAAAACAAAAAAACAAAAAATAAAAATTATTCTCTCACGCTTCAGCCTCACCTCTTCTTTTTCCCTCTCTTACTCGCCTCTCTACCCTTACTTCACCTGTCTCTCTCTCTCTCTCTCTCGCTCTCCTATACATTTTTGGGAGTATGTATGTGCCGAGGACGTGTAGCTTTTCACAAGCCACGCCGCTGACACTTCGACCATTTTTTTTCTCCGGTGTTCCTGGCATCTTTTCCCTCGGGTTTCCGGCTGCGCTATCGAAATCCTCGCCTCCCTTCCCCAAAACACGCGCAGTCCGCATCGTGGACGCGTAATTTTTCCCGTAGGAAGTGGGGAAGAGAAAGAGAGGGTGTTCGAGAATCCCCCCCCCCCCCCCCCCCTCCCAGAACAAAGAAAAAAAAAACAGTTCTCTACTCGTGCTCGGGACAGAGAGCGGTTTCGGTGGAGATGGTCTCGGGGAAAAAACAAACAAAAACAACGACGCCAGAGGAGAGTCTGTCAGTGGCAGACGCAACTCCCCGCGCTCCTCCTTTCCACTGGCTGCGCGGATCAAAGCCCTTTTGTTGCCTGGGTGCCCCGAGGTTGAGGGGGAGGGAACCTAACCACAAAACCATCCCGCGAGACGAACTGCAACACTTCACCGCCGTTTCTTAGCAACTTTGCCCAGAAAAAAAAAGAATGAAGAGAAGAAACAAAAAAGAATGAGAGAAAAACAAAGGGTAGATAGCAGGGCTGCAAGCGAAACTTTACTGCGGACAACCTGTATTCCGCTGTATTTTTTCGAAGGTATCCTTGGCGAGGGATCCGGCCAAGTCGTCGAAAGCCAACTCGTCGACGGTCAACTTGTCGACGGCCACTTCGTCTAATAGGTCAATTCGTCGAAAGGGGCAATCTCTTGAAGGGCGTTTTGTCGAATGGGTTGAATGACGGTCCGAGGTAGAAGTTCGTGGTTCCTTGTTATCTTTTGACGTAAATTATTATTAGCGTTCTGACTAGGGACAGCGCTCTTCTTAGGTTACGAGACGGAAAGAAAAATTCCAAAAAGGCGGAGACACGATAGTACCCTGAGACAAGCTAAGAAATGTTCATGTCGGGATCATCCTTTTGTTAGTTTTATTTATTACCTGTTGTAATGAGCCGCCGCAGATTGTCGCCGCGAAGCGGCGTGACTGGTGGCCGAGGTGGGATAGCCTTCTTTCTGTTACGAGCCGCCGCAGACTGTCGCCGCGAAGCGCCGTGAACGGGTGGGTCGTGTAGGTTAACACGCGTCACAGTGATACACGTGCGACCGTAGTGATCGCCCCCCCTGTACAATGAAAGCGGTGAAAGCTGCATGTTGTTATCTTTGACAAGAAAGAGCACACTGCAGCTCTATTACCGTGCGGCAATATTACGCATTACTATAGGGGAAGATTTGCTCTAAAATTTCAGCACAAAGTTATATATTATCTCTTTCAAACAGCGGCAAGAAGTTGGCCTCTTTGACAAGTTTTTTTTCGACGTTGCCATATGACGAATTGGCCTATTCGATGAATAGGCCTCCGACGAGTTGGCCTTCGAAGAGTTGGCTTTCGATGAGATGGCCTAGACCCATTATCTTTATATATTTTTCTCCCGAAGACTGTTGTCAGTTTTGCCTGGTGTGTCGACCCGATTCCAGACACACCGGTCGGACACAAAGGAAGTAGGAACACAGTTTTACTAAAGTACCGGATAAAATTTGGGGTTGAAATGACTACAGTAGGCACGAAAGTTGCCTTCAGTGCTCAGGAAAGCCCGCAGAGCCAGCGTATTTTAAAGCTTTAACCTTACGAACTTCCGCTCCCAAATGTAAGCATTGCGTCCAAAGTCACAGGGCTCGCGAACCTATAGCTCAGCAAGATGCTTTTCTTTCTACAAAAACTCGTGTATAGAGGCACTTTCCGAAACTTCGCACTCACGCCCGTGTGTTTTTCTCAGCATTGCAGACGTTTGGGACCTGAAGTACAGTTCTGCCATTAGTCAGTAACGGGATGCAAACGGCAAGGAGGTCCCTTCAGTTGCCCGACCTTCAGCGTGAACATCCTAGGTTCGAAAAACATCCCGTGGTCTCGTGAGCTTCGAGCGTGCTGTCGCAGCACAAAGGAAGGGAACGAGAGCATACGCGGCATCCTAAACAGACACATTTCTCGTCCTCTCAGTGAATGCAGTTACCTTCTGCCGAGCTTGCGTGCCGGTTCGGAGCTAAAGGGGTAGCATTCATACGAGGAATGCTTACCGGGGAGGATATACGTGACGTCAGTGATCGGCGAAACCAGCGCGACTCTCTTCCCGACTTGAGTCATAGCCTCCTCTATTCTCACAAAGCCTGGCAGTTCGGCGACGGAACTGCCCGGTCGCAGATTAAGAGCGAGAGGATCTGGTAGCACAGAGCATGAAAAAGCCCTTTCTCGGGGAACCTGGACGTCAGTGCACAGTTTTTGCTGCGGCGAGGACCCGAAACACACTTGTTCGCTCAGGAGAAGTGTGCTTCGGCGTCCTGCCGCAGCGGGGCGCCAGTCACGTGGTTCTCCTCTCATCCGTTGTCTGTCACTCCACCCTTTTCATTTCGGCGGCCGCTTCTCGTGGCGATCTGCCAGCCTTTGTCAGTATATGGGAGGCTTTGCTCGAGCATTCCAACGAACGGCGTGGAATCGAGAGGGCTGTCAGTGTTACCAGACGCTTTTAGCGCTAGCACTCTCCACAACAGGGCTCGGCGCGCTCTGACTTGAGTAGAAAAATAGAGGCGTGCATGAAACGACGATACTCGATTATGGCAGCAGCGCTGTTAGATGCAGATGAAGACGAAGCGCTTCCAGCTAAAAGAAAGATGCTTCTTGAATGGGTGGATGGAACAGAAAGGACTTGAAATTATAAACCGGTCGTATGATGAGCGGCTCGAGAACGGCATTGACGATTATCGAACACTCCATCTGATGCCTCGTACGACACGCGCGGCAGTGCAAGCCACAACAAGGTAGGCGATCCCGTTGCCACCTCCGCCGGCATCTCGCTCAGCAGAACCTGTAAAGTCACCAGACGCGCGAACAAAACAACCGCCAGTAGCAAAGAGATCCCGCGCCAAGGCGGGGAATGCGTATGCGGTGGTGCAGCCCGAGCAAAAAAACTGCCCCATACCCACCCTGGGATGTCTACGTCAGCGCGGCACAGCGCAAAAGCGTGACGTCATTACCACGTGATGGGCATCCCGGGCAAGCAAAGGGAGGGATTTCTTTCCCGTGTGAATGCAATGCGGTGCCGAGGTTATAGGGAGTTTTAGAGAACCGTTTTTGCGCATCCGATACGGTACGATATGAGCCCTCCGGTGCGAACTGCTTATGTACTACTGCAGAACTAAGACCCGCACATGCACAGTTTGTATCGGTACCGTATCGGTGTGCAAAAACGGTTCCCTAAAACTCCCTAGTGTCGAACATAGGAAGCTCTCGCTGGAGGAGGGACAGCCAAAAGCCCCCCCCCCCCTCCCCCCTGCAGCCGTCCCTGCAGCTTGTCACTGGTTACAGTTCTGCTATTCCCCGCAGGCACACGTGTTACTCAAAATCTTTTTCTTGTACACTTTTTCGTTTGTGTTAGTGCACATCAGCTTACACCAGAGGGGGCGAAAGTTGGCGCTGCCGAACTTCATTCGAATGGATATACGAGCACTGTGCCGGCCACTGGGTCCCATAATTGCTGCCGTCCGCTGCACGTTTAATTAAGACCGCACGTTAACAGACGCGTTTCACGGGTCAAACTGGCCATCTAAGCCGCGGTCTGACTGCATCATACAAAAGACAGTTTGATGACACTGTCTGACGGAGAGTTTCCTCCTCGTACGGCGGTCTTGTCACATCGTTCGTACAAAACCTGCCTGCAACCTTTTTCGAAGCATACGTATAAAGGAGGCAGACTTTGTTTCCAACACACGCGAGGCACACCAGCTGTGGTAGAACGCGGCTTTAGTGTGCTGAAACCATTATATATCTATACCTCCAGGACACATCGATCTCGTTATTTTAATTTTATATATCAACATTTTCTATGTCCCTTTTCTTTCCGCTGTTATGACTGGGACTTTTGAACTTGTCCGCATTCTTAACGAATAATAGCCTCAATCCCCGACGGAATGCTATGCCTGGCCGGGGCGCTTTTAGGGAAAGCCTATTTACTGACCGCGTGCCCGTAAATTACCCAAAACGTAGTGCCTTTATACTATTAGGTAGTATATACTATAGGGCGCGCGTTCCAAGCTTCTAACCATCCACTGGACCACCTCCCCCAAATACACACACAAAAAGAAAACGAAATCGCTTCTAAACTTTTTTTTTTTTTCATTTGCCAAGCAGCGTATGCGACCTTATATGCTTTTCGCCATAGAGCGCATTATAAAATCCTCTAAAAAGAGCCACTATAGTTCAGCCCCCAGCCGTCCCTACCACAAAAAAACGCTCGCATCAACGCGTACATCAACTACACAAACACAAAACGACAAAATAAAAAGAAAAGATTAAATTTATCTGTAAAGTACGAGCAACCGGAAGAACTAAGCTGGAATAACGCTTTGGGAAAGTGATGCAAAAACCAGAAAACAAATTAAAAAAAAAAAAAAAAAACTTTGGCATTGTCGAGCGCCTAGAGCACCTTCCTCAGTCGGGCGGTCTTTATCTAGCAACACGGTGCAGAAAACATAGGCCTAATATTGCGTCAGAGCGCCAGAAAATGGCGACCGTGTGGCGAGCGCGAGCGGAAATCCTTTCCTGCTGTCCGCATTTTGGCACGCGTATGCGCTCACCCATACTTTGAAAATATTTTTGTTGCGTCTTCGGAACAAAACCTGGTGCGTAGGGTGTTTTGATGATGCTGCTTAAAAAAAAAGTACAATGCGCGCTGCTTGTTTTGTTCTTTTTTTTTTAATAAAAAAATATGATAGGCAACTAGATGTAAGAAGCGCTAAAAAGTGCTTAGAATAAACGGGGCTAAGACGGAAATGCCGATTTCTTGTATTGCACACTAACAGATTTCACGAAAAAGTCGGTATCCGCCACAGCACATGTCGCAACGAAACAAATAGTACTCAAAAAAATATAAAAAATAATAAAAGCTTTTGTTGCAGAATCGTTGTCTTAAAGAACGAATTGTTTTTCTAAAATAAGACAGGACTAAAACAATTTGACGATTTCTGTCGTTAGCAATGTGCCAAACAAAATCGTTTCATTCTCTATTAATCTCGTAACGTTTCTTGTTTTTGTGTACATTATTTTTTATGTGTGTAACGTGAACAGCCTGAGAGCTGCTAAAATTGTCGTTGTAAAAGAAAAACGAAAAAAAAAACGAAATGCTTTTACTGCATCATAGCTCGTGGTGCTGTTTTTTTTTTTTTTTCTTCTATAGTTTGTTTTAACATAAGTCAGAAAGCAGCCGATGCCAATAGCCGACAGAGGCTATGCGGCGAGCAAGTCGTCTGCTTCTTACACAGAAGGCCGCCGTGACGTCAGAACGACGGCGAGCTCTGATTGGCTGTGATTGAAAGTATATCGGGTAGACCTCAATGCTAGACGTCTCGAGGTCTACCCACTATATTTTATCGATCAGCCAATAAGGGCTAGCGGCGTTCGTACACCATCGCAACCAATGTGCAAAAAGCAGACGAACTTTCGCTCCTCAATAGTCGACATCGGGAGCGCAGGTAGCGTGCAGGGAGCTTGTCGTCTTTCCGGTCGTTCATTATCAGCGGTTTAAACCAATCGAGCGCCGGATATGTGTCGCGACTCGCGGTTCAAGTGGTTGAGTCTTTACGGGTTCTAGAACTTTGGCTGCATTTTGACACCGAATAAAACTTAAGTATGACTTTCTGCGTGGTTATTTTCACTTTCTCCTGTCAGTGTCTTCGCGTATCGCGCTTCCTCCGTACGCTGTGAGTATTCGAACCGAGAAATGAATAATAAATCTACAGAGTGGTCCACAAGATTGCACGGCGTCCTCGTGAGAGCCAGCTAACGCTTCTGACGGAACGCAAAATGCGGGGGCGTGGCTTATATAACACGACGCGTGCGCAAAGGCCATCTTTTTGAAGAACGGATTTTTCGCACGTGTATAATGTCCACCGCTCCCGCAGTCCAACGCGCTTATTTATCATATATATATATATATTATTCACATATGTATGCTTAGAACGTGTCTGTTGACAGTTTGTTTTTCTGTGACCAATGTGAACAGGACCGCCATACAAGAGACCAACACGCCCCGGACATCGTTTGAAATCTATCTGTTGTATGATCACGGCAAAATTCCGCATCCAACTGTAACTCTTACTGGAACCCTTACTTCGTTCTCGTTTTATTTGCGATATTTTCCTTCGACTTGCCTTCCGCGCAGGAACATTTTTTTTCCTCGATACTTTATCGTCCGTTCCTCCCTCCCGCCTCCTCCTCCCCACTTTTTTCCTTTTTTTTCTTTTTGTTATTGTTTTTTCCCCAGCTTCTTCGCTCAAGTTCTCAACTTCCTAAAAGACTCAGCAGCAGAAGCAGAAGAAATTTAAACGTATAAATAACTTACACATAAAAAAAAGCAAGTCACGAAACAGCTGACGAGTTTGGAGAGAGCCCGTTGCCAGCTGGCCGGAGCGTTAAGTGGGGGAAATCTGGGCAGCAATGCCGAGCACACTGGCTTTCCCAGCGCCCGGAAGGGCTGCGGAGAGGTCGGCGAAGGCACCAGCAGCGGGCGGCTTCTAACTGCACGATTCAGACAGAGGTAAGCCTCGAGAAAAAGCCTCCCATAAAAGAAACCAAACGAGAGAACGATCAATTAGGCGTATATTTCACCCGCGCGGCAGCTTAGCGCGAAACTTGGGCTGGGCCGAACGCGCGCAGCCAAGAGTTTGTTCATTGTTTCGAAAGGGCGGCACGATTTTTAATTACCGCTAACTTACTATTTTTTGGGGAGGGTTTCTATTAAAGACGCATTGATCCGGTCTCGGCTTGCCGGTATCGAAGCGCCCGCTCCTCGTGTAGCTGAAAGTTTGTTAATAGTCAATATTTTTGAGGAACCGTTAACGACAACCAGGGGCTGTTCATGCAGGCTGTGCACATTCAGATTTTTTTTTCGCTTTTTTTGTAGCGCGTTTGGGGGGACGTTAGACGTTTTGGTGCAATTGTACCACGTTCTTGCGTTTCTGTACGCGGTTACCAGTCTAAGGGAAGTCAAAGCTGAGCATGACCATGCGATCATGCATCTGGAGCGCCAGTCAAAGCTGTTAAAAAAAATGCTCCTGTTTATTTTTTGTTTTTTTTTTAGATATCATAGAAAATGGTTTATGGGTTAATGGTCGCGTACTGTGGCGCGTCAAAACTCGTTAGTGGTCTCGTTGTTTCGACTAAATAAGCTGCTATTACAACAAAATGCAGCCACAGAAGCATTTCATTACTCGATGAGAATGTAGCGAATCTGTTTGTGAAAAAATCTTTAAAAAAAAACGTTGCAAAGACGGATTTCTTCTAAGAGCGTTCAACCGTGCTACAAATGCACGCAACCACAAAAAAAAAAAAATAAAAAAAAACACTAATACTCCTTGTGTATGATAAAAAAAAACTGTGCTCGAAGCTGATTGAAGACAAAAAAGAAAGTTAGAATTCCGCAAAACAATGACGATATTCTAGTTAACGTCCCTTCTATACTTACGCGCCAGAGTATAAAAGAGATGTCTACCCGCTTAAAAACTCGCTATCCCGCAAATATCCTTCTTTGTTTTTTTATTACTCAGCTCAACAATGAAGATGAATGCTGAATAAGGTTAAAACACTTCAATCAAACACATTGGCACTGTCTTTTAGTTTTTTCATAAACGGTTGTGAGATTTTATTTTGTAGTTGCGATGCATAACGAGTTCCGACACTCGTCATATTACAGCAGGTGCCATCATGTGTGCTTTAGTGACCATCTTCCAATCTTCTGCCTAGAGTCCTCCTCTGCTAGAGAAAATAACAAACATATAGAGACGTTTTTGCATCACACTGTTAATGAGGAAACGCTCAGAACTTTCGGATGTCTTATGGAAGATGAAACGTAGAATGACGTTTACATTGAGTGCAACTGTAGAAAATCCTATAAAATATTCATGATGAAAGTCAGAGAGTACTATAATGCAACCTTCCCTCGTCACAAAAGTAGAGTGAAACGTAAAAAAAAAAAAAAAAAATCTTTGGATGACTAGAGACCTGTATGGAAGAATAGGACAGAAAAATGCCAAGCATCATGCTTTTACTCGGCATCGTGATCCGCGGTTGCTTATCGAGTTCAGGGATTGCAGAAATAAACTGAATGCCTACCTAAAAGAAATATCGAAATGCGAATTCTATCAAAAAGAACTTCTACATATACACAATGACCATAGAAAAGTATGAGACCCGGGTAAACAAACTCACGAACAGAAAGCAGACGCGATGCAATCTGAAATGAATACTATAATAGATAATATTATAGTAGATAATAAAAGTGTCACTGGGAAAGACCTTGGCGATAAAATTAATACATTTTATCAGCGTGAGTGCTTACACTGGAAGGGCTTCCAACACGGATGAATGTATTGACGCAGGAAACCAAATTGGGTCGATTATGCTTCCTCTTATGACACCATTTGAAATTGATAAGATAATCAGAAACCTTAAAAATGACGTCGCTGCTCGCAAACCCTACCCACTAAGTACACCGTGAGCGTAGTTAGTCCAGTTCTATCGAATATACTAAATAAGATGCTTCAGTCATGTGATTTCCCAGACGAGATAAAAATTGTCAGGGTTACTGTATAAAGGACGTGGTGAGACAAACATTAATAACCACAAACCTATTTCAGTTCTTTCAGTTTTTTCTGAGATATTTAAGCGTAGGATTTCTAATAAATTACAACTGTTTTTTTTGTTTTTTTGAGAAGCATAATATAATAACGCAGTCCCAATACGGCTTTCAAAAGCAAAAATCGGCAAAGAAGGCGCTTCTTAACATAAAGAATAAAAAAGTTAAAATATTTAAAAAAAATTATTTACTCTTGGACTCTTCTCTCACTTAAGTAAAGCTTTTGATACTTTGAAGCAAAATATTTTACTTAAAAGCTTGAAATTTACGGTGTGCGCGGAGTAGCTCTAAAATTAATTGACACTTATCATGCAGATCGTTACCAATATGTACTAATAAACAGCGAATGGTCAAATAGACTTAAAATACCGCATGGTCTTTCGCAGGGGTCAATTTTAGGTCCACTTCTTTTCCTTATATGTGTTTATAATATAACGATTATATCTGGTTCCTCTGATCTAATGATGTATGCAGACGATACCAACGTATTCTTTTCTGGAGTGACAAAAAATGCCTAGAAATTGCAAGCTATCCAATTGGCTACAAACAATTTGTTTAGAACTAAATACAAGCAAAACTAAGCATATTACTTTTAAGACAACAAATAAACTCGACTGCAGCCCTTTAAGCTTAAAATTTGAAGACAATGTGCTTGAGCAAGTGTCGGAGCAGAAATGGTTCGGTGTGTGGCTTACTGAGGACCTTTTATGGAACACTCAGGTGAATAAACTCAAAGGTGAATTACCTCGTGTTACCGGAAGTATATATAAAATACGAAACTTGCCCCCCCCCCCCCCCCTGGCTAAAACAGACATTGTACCTATTCCTTATTTTATTCCAAAATCAGTTACGGCATCTTAGTTTGGGGGACAACAATCAATGTGAACTATGTCAAACTTATCACCTTACAGAAGAGGATTCTTCGCATGTTTGAAAATTATAAAGGCGATATCAGAAACATAAGAACCCAAAAACTATTCGTCAAATATAATATGCTTAAGACAGACCAATTATACTGTTTTAAGCTCTTACAATGGATTTACAAACATAGCAATATACTCCACACCAAAAGCGAGTTTAGGTCCTTACCAACTACGAGACCCAAAGCGAAGGATGCCTTCAATAAAAAGCAATTATGGCCGCCAAACTTTGTCATCTCAGATAACCGTTGCTAAACAAAACAAATATGACTATACATTACAGTATAACATTTTATGCCTTCAAGAAGAAGTGCCGAAGCTTTCTAGAGGTCAGTGGTATCAGCTTCTCAGTTGCGCAATATGTAGGCCAAGTTGTTATATTTATTATGTACTTTACTTAACTACAAATGTGGCTCTTGACATATATTCGATCATTCTATATTCTATCGATCATTCTTCATTGCTAAATTAAATGGCGGCCATCAGTCCTATTTTATGCTCTGTCCTTATCTTCTTTTTTTTTTCCGGGTCAAATTTTTTTTTTATGTCTATATTAGTGATTGGATGCTTCTGTGTCCTACGACGTCACATTTCTAATACGCTATAAATCATGCTTGTTGTATAACATGTGCTTTTGCTAGTTGTTTTATTGTGCCCTTTTGTTTCATTTTACATTTCACACTGTTGAATGTTCAACTGGCTGTTTCATTGTGCCTTCTTTTTTATTTTTATTTTTTACTGGGCATGCCATGTTTTGCTGACTGCATTCATTGTACTGTTGACTGTCGAACTGCTGGGGGGCAGAGACTCTGTCAGGCTTCCCGCCTTTATCTCTGCCGCCTGGGTGGAAAAACCCACTAAACAAATAAAGAAAAACAAAACGTTCTCGTAGCCCAAGCGCATAGTGACGGCTGTACCTCGTGGCTGAACCGATATGCAATCGGTGTCACGTAATCTAAATTTCCCACTAAATTGGACGCGGAAGCTCAATTGGTGTACAAGTCACGTGACATCAGGTTACGTGACGCCAATTTCTTCGATTAATTTAGAGAGATACTGAATTTATGTGTAGGTTACGTTACACAAGCCATGTCACGTCATTTTTGTGGCTAAATTTAGCCGGGAAACTGAATTTATGTGTCGGTCACGTGACGTCAATTTTTCTGTTAAATCTATCGGCGAAACTGAATTTGTGTATAGGTTTGACGCGAAACCCTGTGACATCATTTTTTCCGCTAAATTTAGTGTGGAAGTTGAATTGATGTTGAGGTCCCGTGACGTCAATTTTCCCGCTAAATTTGGCGGTGAAAATGAATTTGTGTATAGGTCACATGGCGTTCATTTTCCTGCTAAATCTAGCGGAGAAACTTAATTTTTTTGTATAGGTTACGGGACACGAATCCATTTGATGTCATATTAACGCGATAACGTTTAGGAGCTCGTGTCGCAGAAATTCCGGCGTCGGCGTCGGTGGGACCGAAAAATCCAATAATGCAAAGCGCGCAGCCACGTGTAACACGTGGCGTCACACGTGCCTGCGCGCGTTGCATTATGGGATTTACCCACCAATTTTGGCGGGAAAAGTTTTTCGATAAAGTTAGCGCAACATTTTACCGCCAAATGCAGCGAATAATTTTCCCACCAAATTTATCAAAAACTTTTCCCGCAAATCAAGCGGAAAATGTTCCTGCCAAATTTAGCGGAAAATTTTCCGACAAATTTAGCGTGTTAATAGGGTTATGACGTCACAGCCACGTGTGACGTCACGTGACACGTGACGCTACCTACAAGACCACCCACACACGCTTGCACGGCTTGGCAACGAGCACGCGTTTATTTGAGAAGGCTTTTCGAACGGGACCCAATAACGCTATCGCGTTCCACTCTTAAAGGCGAAGATTAAGAGTCCCCCAAGTTTGTTTGTTTTTTCCGAGAAATTTAGGAGGGAAATTGAATTGGTGTTCAGATTACGTACCGCAAAATTTTCCCGCTAAATCTAGCATGGAAACTTCATACGGCTTTACGAAATCGGGAACAACCAGCCAAAGAACGTTTCCCGTTCAAATACCATCCAACAGCTTTTTATTACAGATACAGCGCAGGCTGACATAAAGACTTACGATTTTTGCATCACACTCCAATAAAAGTCCGCTGTAATTATCTAACGCTAAATTCCGCTAAAGACTACAAATTCCACAGATCAGAACATGTCCTTTCTAACAATGGGGCTCATCATCCACAAGCGCACATTTCCGTCGGAGCAACTTCCAGCGTTTTCCAACGTCTCGGTTATCATCACTCCCACACATCAGCCTCACCAGCGTAAGTTCGCATTAGGGGAGGCAGCTTATTTGCCGATAAAAGCGAAGCGACCAATGCAGCCTTTGCCAATTTATCGAGACACCGCACAAGCCCCGAAATTCGATCGCTGAGGCCAGCCGGCATCCGTGACTCACTCCGCCCAAAACCCGAGCTCCCTATAACGTCCGCAAAACTCTCTCAAACACTCAGACAGCCAAATTCCAGCTGGCCCACCTCCGCAAAACTCAGTCGTCGATTCCCAAATCGGAGAACTGTCCCGGGTCCATACTCTACATCGGGCACGACGGAGGACGTACCGTAGACAGGGAGGAACCCCGCGAAAACCGACACCGGCCCTGGAACTGTCCAAGCCCGGGGAACGAGACAAGCGAAAGAAAGGACGAGGAGGAAACCGCAAACTTTCGGTATTTGTCCAGTCGCGTACACCGCGACTCTCCTCATCTAATTTGCGACGCCGGGCGAACCGGCGAGCCTAACTCGATTGACGGACGAGCAGCGGCAGCAACAGAGCCCATCTTCGACGCTGACGAGGGGGGTCAACAGATACCAAAGAGCCCCCTCCTCGCCGCTGCCGCCGCCGCCCTGGCTGCACAGGCGGGGGCCCCCGGGCCACAGCCCGGGGTCTCGACAGCGTGTCCAACATCTCCCAAGACACGTCTCCGGGACCGTCTCGGAGGAGTTCGCACGCCCCGGAGGCCCCCTCCTAGACCGCGGCTGTCTCGGGGCTAGAATGCCCCCTCCGAAACCCCCGTGGGACCTTTGCCTAAAAAGGTTAGCGCCCCTATACCTCCGGGCTGGGGGGGTGCAGGTCACGTGGGTTTCGTATAAAAGAAGGACCGGTTGAGGCCCGCCTTCGTTAGGGTCCCCTCCCCCCCCCCCCCCCTTCTTTTGGAATAAACTTATAAACTTGGAACATTCGGGGAAGAACGCGGGGAAGAAAGTTTGTGAACAGCGGATTGCTCTTAGATATTGCACCTCGTTTCACCCTATGATGGACTACGGCCGTTTCTACGGGTAACAGGGTCCAATCGCGATCCTGCTACAAACCCCGCGGTATATATTTTCGACGGCATATTTGTGCTCACAGGAGGGCAAATCAAAGCCAAAAAGCACGCGTCTTCGAACTTTGTCGGCAACGTGACGCTAATACGTGGCGACGCTCTACCGTAAGACCGAAGAATGAAAGGGCGAGAGATCGCGACGTCACTCCAATCTCTAGTGGCCAGACCCAAAGTCTCTTAAATATGCACGTCTTGTTCTAGAAGCATGACCAAGCCCATGTTGCGGTAATTATCGTGTCACCTTGTAGTTGATTATGTTACTATTTCCATTTATTCTCGTGCCAAATACTGCGCCGTGAAGCTTGAAATACACGCGAGCAAAGGCCGCGTCGCGTTGCCAAGCGGCGTAACCATAGCAACCGCCGCCCACGCTATGACGTAAGCAAATGTCGCGCCGCCGAGCGCGGGCGGCAGCGACAGTCGCTATGGCTACGCCACTCAGCATCGCGACGCGACGCGATTTTTTTCTCCCGTGTGTTTTACGCTTTAGGCGAGTCGATGCTGAAACGAATGTGGCTGCTTCTAAAAAGCAAAGATAAGCCTATCAATTAAAAACCTCTGGCAGGACTTCTGAAGCAATCAAAACTAAGTATGAAGTCGATCTTTTTTTAATTACTGGAGTGTACATATTTTACTTAGGACCTTTTAGTGCATTTTGCATCGCAAAAAAAAGTATAAAGCATTCGAAATAAAAATTATAACTGGGGAGTTGAAAAATGAAGACAAGAACAGCCCTCCACAAGTAAATCATTTGTCGAAAAATCTTCATTTCATTTTGCCGGCGAAGGGAATGACAGTTTTAAATGCCTTTCTCATTTCCCAGCGCTAGGTTCCGGACCCCACTGGGAATCACGGCGATTTCTCTGTCTCGACGTTAACGTTCCTGCGCTAGTTGGGTTGATAACTGCTCGATGCTTCTGTTCTGGACCTCTGAAATACGCTCATTGCTTAGCAAGTCGGACTAGGCACCGTCTGCTGCTATTCATTCCTAAATACGAACGGAAAATTCACTTCATTTGTCACAAAAAAAAAAAAAAAACGAGAAGAAATCAAGAACAAAACAGAAGGAAAATAGAACAAAAAGAACAATGGAGGCGATTCCAAAATTAACCATTTAAGAAGAAAAGTATTATTTCTCAATTAGAAAAAAAAAAGCGCTTAGAGTCCTTTACAACCAAAAAAGGTAAAAAAAATACCCGCTCACAAAAAAAACAAAAAAAACAAAACAAAAAAAAAAGCTGGGCTGTATTTTTGCTGTGCTTTGCGGCAAACCACGTCGCGATGCGACAGCATCGCTTGTTTTCTAAAGAATACATCGCCTGCATCGAAGGCGACGTCTTCAAGAAGCACTAGTCGTCCTCACCTTGGCTTCGTGAGGGCTGATTTTGCTACGACGGCAGTTCGTAGCAGAAAGAGCCCGTTTTGTTTCGTGATTCCTAACCCAAATGTCTCTCTCTCTCTCTTCTTTCTCTGTCTCTCCATCTTTCTCTCTCTCTCTTTTACAACGTCTCCATTGTACTGTCGAGCATGATCACGTTTAGTACGTCGCCATTTCTGTTCCGCTATCTCCTCATCGGCGCGCTCCTTCCTGTGCCGCATGCAGTGAACGCCTCGTGAGCAGTGTTGCCGAATCGTGGGAAATTTCTCACAAACATAGCTTTTGGGAACAACGGGGAACTAAAATCGAACGCACGTAAAGCAAGAAAGATTTTTTTTTATCTTTAAAAATGCCTTTTTTCGCGTGCGTTCAATTTAAGTTAATTTTTAACCCTTGGAGTTAGGCTTTCCACACCAAGGTTGGAAATTTCCCACGATTCGGCAACACTGGCCTTGTCCCACAACCCGTGCATGCGCGTGATATGGAGAGGAGGACGGCACATGTGACTAAATTTCCCTCGACCCTCGATTGCGCACAATGGGGAGAAGAGGACGGCACAATGCACCTAACTCTCCGCATCCGTTTTCCTCTGACCACCGGAATTTTTCAAGGGGAGGGGGATAACTGAAAAGTATACTGCAGCCTTAAAAAATTCAAAAGAAAAAAAACGAGTAACATGCGAAGCACTGACTTCGTGCGCGCAAACCTCGAGAAAAGGGGCACACGCATATACGTTTCTTTTTCGTGACGCTATAAAAATGACAGGAGGACGCTTAAGCTTCGCCTTTAAGAATGGAATGCGATAGCTAGGCATATAGACGCCCCGATCGCTCCCCAGCCGTGCATGCATGTCTGCGTTACATAGGGAGTTCAAAGAAGACAACGAGCTGGACGGCCGCGTTGGAAATGAGCTCCGTCAAGGAAATCCCAACGGCTAAGCCAAGCCTGGAATACTCAAAACATAGTAACAATTCTGTTAGTGCTCCTTCTGCATCAAACACCACGGAACACAAGATTAATCTGCCCCCTCTACCCAACAGTAAGCTACTGGACAACTTGCTGATCCTCCCTGGGGATCCACATGCCAGGCTTTACCGCATTGACGATTTCGGTACTGCTTTAAAGAAGATAATCAACCGAAACAAAGTCTCGTTCATTGGGGCCTTCTAATACAAACACGTATGGCTGCTCACAGAGCGCTGTCAAGGAGACAGAAAAATTACCACTACAACTTTGGCAAATTCAAGTAAAAGTAAAGAAGTGCTTCATTCTTGACGCAAGTAGAATCGCCTTATTCATGAAGGCGCACTGGATCCCAACAAACGTCCCAGATGCAAACAAAGCCAGCACTTTTATTGCTTATGGTAAAGTAAAGAGTGTTCTTCGCGACAAATGGCACTATTATGGCGACGAAGTGGTAGAGATAACCACAAAAGGAGTAGTATCGATCCAATTAAACGAGGGACTTACTGTGGACAACTTGCCGCACAAGCTCGAGATTCTAGGAACCGCTGTCATTGTCTCCGTGACAGGTAGAGCGCCACGGTGCCTGCGATGAATGCAAATAGGTTGCGTTCGAGGTCAGTGCCGCGCTCCATGGTGCAGCGTATGGCAGGAAATACGGGCACCCGAACCGGAAGACTGCATTCCAACCTACGCCAACCGTGCAACTTCCTTGTCCTTCTTGAGAATCCTACCGAGGATCACATAGACTCAAAAGAAGCAGCACAATAAGAGGATGGATGAATGGATTGATGGTAATGGCTATACCCTTTGTAACGGGCGCCAGCTTGCGCCACCTTCCCTAGATCTTTTCCACCAATCTTCCAATCTTCTCTTAGTTACCGCAATTCTTTCCCTATTCATTCGTCCACCCATGTCCGGAAAACCCAGTGCCCCCTCCAAATCCGTAGTCATCTCCCCCAAGAGGGTGGGACGAAGCCCCGTGCACCTTAAGATTACATGTTCCATACTATAGTTTCCCTTTCGCGGTTGCATACGTCGCACAGAGTGTCTACTTCCTGGAATTTAGCCCTATACGTTTTCGTTCTTAGCACCCCCGTGCTAGCCTCAAACAGTAAAGAGCTCCCGACTGAATTATCATACAGCTGTTCCTCCTTTATTTCTTGTTTTTGTGCCGTGTATATTGTTAAAGCTAATTTCCCCTGCATTCTTTCTTCCCACAATTTTCTCTCAGTTTCCTTTACTCACTTTTTTACTGATATGCTCTCATCGTCTCCATCTCGTTGAATGTATTTAAATCTCAGCTTACGGGTTCGGTTTGTCCACTTAGTGTTTAGACGTTTCATATATAGATACTTGTACACTTTCGCTGCCCACCGTGTATCCTCATTTTCAGCTAGTCTTTGTTCGAATTTTACTTTACTGATCGCTTCTATACTCTCGAAAAATGCCCAACCCATATCCCCCTGTAGTACTCCCTCATTTGGTGTATTCCTATGTGCCCCTAATGCCAACCTACCCATACTCCTTTGCTATATCTCTAAACCTGCCTAGATTTCTGACCTCCTACACAATACCGCATTACCAAATGACAGTCCTGGCATCATGACTCCTTTCCATACACCCCTAACGACTTGATATCTAATATAGTTCCATAGTTTCCTGTGTTTCATGATATCTGAATCTCGTTTCCCCTTCTTTATTACAATATCTTCATGGTCTTTTAAATACCGTCTTCCTTCACTTAAGCATACTCCCAGATATTTGTACTTTTCTACGTGTTCTATCAATGTGTCCTGTATCTCCAGGGGTTCCCCCTTCTCGTCGTTGAAAACTATTATACCCGACTTGTTCCTACTAAATTTTAGTTCTAAATTGTTCCCTCCTTGCTGCAAATCCTAAACAGTTCCTGTATTGTCTCACAACTTTCTGATACAAGTACAATGTTGTCTGCATACATTAACCCTGGCAATGCTTGATTTACTTTATGCCCTTCCTCCATGTAAGTCAGGTCAAAACCTAGGTCGCACTGTTCTAACCTTTTTTTCATCTCACTGAGATATATCATGAAGAGCAGGACAGACCATTGGCAACCTTGTCTAAGACCTCTTTTTATTGCTGCTGGTCTTGTAGTTTCGACTTCCCATGTTATAACCACACTACTCTCCGTATAAACCCGTTCTAGAAACTTAACCATGGTTCCCTCTAGTCCATATCCCTTCAGTTGGTTCCAGAGTTTTTCCTGATTCACCTTGTCATATGCCCCTTTGATGTCTAAAAATGCTACCCATAATGGCCTTTGACTTGTCATTGCTATATCTATGCACTGAGTGATTACGAATAAATAATCATCTAGTCGTCTATCTTTCCTGAAACTGTTTTGAAGCTCCCCGAGAATCTGCTTTCTCTCTGCCCATTCTTCCGTTCTTCTTTTTACAATTTGCATAGCTAGTCTGTATATTATTGAAGTTACTGTGATTGGTCGGTATGATTTGATGCTGCCTTTGTCTCCCTTGCCCTTATGTAATAATCTTATCCTGCTCAATTTCCAGTCACTAAGTACCTCCCCTGCCATAAGTATCTGGTCAATCGCCTGCCTTAGTTTCATTTTGCACGTCTTGCCTAGAACTTTTATCAACATCATTGGTATGCCGTCTGGACCTGTCGCAGTTCCAGCTGGAACCTTTCCTTCTGCTTTTTCCCACTCCCCAGTGGTCATTTCTTCTTCTTCACTATGATCCTCCTCTTGTGTTGTGTAGACGCTACCGTTTCCTACGGCCTGATCCGATTCGAACTCCGAAAATGCTGCTTCGATTGTATGTCTAATGCATTCTCTTGCCTCTTTCCACTTTACCTTTGCCCTTTCCTGTGTAATTAATGTCTGCTGGTACCCCTCGGCTTTGTTCCCTCTGCACTGATATGTTCCCAGAACCTTTTTGCCGCATTCCTATCCTTCTGGTTTATCTCTATCATCCACTGGACCCCTGCCCTCCCAATTTTGGCCTGTATTAACGTTGATGCCTCCTGCTTTCTTTCCTGAAATTCCTCCCATTTCGATGCTACTTCGGCTAGTCTGGCCCCCTTTTTCTTTGCTTATCTGTGTTCTTTAGATGCCGCTTGGCGTCTCGATATTGCTGCCTTAACGTCTTTATCCCACCAGCTTGACGTGTCTGCTGAGGCCAGTGTTGCCAACCTCCGCAATTGTTTCTTCCCCGATTTTTATCGGAAACATTCCTAGATTTTCCAAGATTTTCGGAAAATATGCTAATTTGCGTCTATATTGTTGTTAGGTGGCCAATTAAAGGTTAAGTTAACTTCGTTAAAACCTTTTTACGTAATTAAACTTTGTTACTTTGAACTCGTCTGCCCGCCCCCCCCCCCCCCCCCCCCCCCCTTCCCGCCCAAATCTTACCACTGAAGATTTCGGGAATTAAAAACAGCGCGGAAAGACGAGGACCAGACAAAGAAGTGACACGGACGTAGCGCTCCGTCCGTGTCACTTCTTTGTCTGGTCCTCGTCTTTCCGCGCTGTTTTTAATTCCCGAAGTATGTACCAACTCGCCCAAGCCTCAACTTTAGCACTGAAGATTCTCTGGCCCCGACAATATACAAAAAAGCCTTCTTCCCACTGCGCTCGGCGGACACAAGGAAAAGGGGAATGAACGTGTGTCTAAAGCCCTCTGGAACCCAGTAAAATATCCCTAGATCTGCACAAATTTCCCTTTGTCACTAAAAGATCACGGAAATCCCTAGATCTAGAGAAAAATCCCTAAGGTTGGCAGCACTGGCTGAGGCCAACAATAGTCTCAAGATAACCAACATCGAAACAGTCACACGTAATTGAAAGGATGCAAATAACCCAAAACCGTCAGGCTCTCCAACAGACAAGACAGTGAACATGAACGCAATCGCCCATCGTATCCAACACGTCTCTCCCAATCTACCAAGTTGATGATCCAGCGAAGTCAGAGGAAGAAGAATCCGAAATGGAGAAAATCAACAAACAGGAAATTCTCGAAAAAAAAAATAGGTGAATAAGTGCAATGCACATCAGATGTTGGCTCCGCACCTCAATGAAAGAAAATAGAAACAAGGACGGAAAGAAAAAAAGAGAACAGAATCTTCATCTTCCAAAGCTCCCACCACCGAACGAAACCCCATTCTGCCTGACCACGAGTATCTGAAAAAAAAACAGTAAGAGATAAACCCCCCCCCCCCCCCCCCCCCCGAAGTCTGCTATATTTTTGGATTGAAAACTCATGTTTCTTTTTTATTTTTTTACATATCTGTAAAAGATAGTCTATAGCCGATCTGTTTCTGGGTCGCAATGATTGTGCCGTTCTTTCTGGTATAATGTTACGTTGTCAGATTTACATATGTAGATACCCCATATCCCATTTATATTGTGTTTTAAACTGTACATAAAGATTGTTGGAAACAAAAATTAAAGACGCTTACAAATCTCTGTAACGCGAAATTAAAGCGCAGCTCTTGAGGTGGAGGAGGGGAGAGCACGGAGTGGAGGATAATCCCCTTCTCCTCATCCGAACCCTCCCCTCCTCCTTTCCTCCTCTCTTCCTCCTCTCCCCTCCTCCTCGTCTCCCCTACTCCTCCTGCTCATTTCTTCCTCCAACTCCTCTCCCCTCCGCCTCCTACTTTTCCGCGCGTGACATCAATTTTTCCACTAAATCTAACGAAGAAAAGAAATTCCTTCATAGGTGACGTGACACTAAGTCGTGTGACGTTATTTTTCCCGCTAAATTTAGCAGGAAAACTGAATTGGTATTGAGACCTTCTGACGTCACTTTCCGTGCTAAATCTAGCGGAGAAACTGAATTTGTTCAAAGGTAACGTGACACTAAGTCGTGTGACGTCATTTTCCCCGCTAAATTTAGTGGGGAATTGAATTGCTGTTGAGGTCAAGTGACGTCAATTTCCCCGCTAATACTTAATACTTGGGATACTATTTCCCCGCTAATTTCCCCGCTATTACCTAATACTTGGGATACTATTTCCCCACTAATACCTAATACTTGGGATACTATTTCCCCGCAAATTTCCCCACTAATACCTAATACTGGGGATACTATTTCCCCGCAAATTTCTCCACTTATACCTAATACTTGGGATACTATTTCCCCGGTAATACCTAATACTTGGGATACTATTTCCCCGCTAATACCTAATACTTGGGACACTATTTTAGCTATGTTGGTGAGTTTAGCGAGTTTTCAAGCAAATCGGAGACAATAAGAAAACACAACCATCCTACCAATCGAAATAGTCAAATCTCAATTCGATACGCTTTCGGTCGCATCCATGTAAACGCAGCCATTGGCGGCATTCTCATGGATGCGACAGTAGAGCATCGAATCAAGATTTGACTATTTTGATTGCTAGCAGAATGCGTAGAAGAGGCAGAAGTAGGAAGACAGACTGCGTGCAATTGTTCCCTGTTTGATTCGACGCGCCACGATGGCCTTCATGTAAACGTAGCCATAATAACTTGCGTTTACATGAACGCGAACGTAGCGCCTCGAGTCCAGATTTCGCTATTTTGATTGGTAGTAGATGTGTACAAGAGGAAGACGTAAGATGACAGGGTGCGGGTGATCGGTCCTTGTTCCAGACAATGCGCTATGAACGCATTTGTGTAAACCCAGCCATGGTCAGGAAAAGTTGTGCTACGTTTGTGCCAAGCAAATTGTGGACGGCCCACGCCCTAGCTCGACACCGGGCGCGAGCGAGATCGGTATTCCCGAATAACTGCAAGATTTTTTCCGCCTTTTAGGGCAGAAACCCATTTAAAATATCAAAGGCCTGTGCATTACAACTTTGATGTCATCACATAAAGATTGAACGTAGACACAAATTGGACATGAGCACAACGTCAACATTCGGCTGAACGTCGCCTCCAGTCAATATCTCGAACTACGCTCAGCGGCGGGCTCGGGCCTAATTACTGAGTTGGCGCCATTCGAGTGTGATCACATACTATGAAAGAAGGCCAAGTTGTTCCCAGGCTTGTCTGAGACGATGAGACGAAGCATGTGTTCGCAACATTCACGCCCTATTGGGGGCGCCCGATAAAGTCGACACCCCCCCCCCCCCCCTTTTAGTACACCCTACATTGTACCCTAGAGCAGTTTCCTTTCAAGGGCCTCTACATTCGTGAGTAGAAGCTCGCTAGGGGCGCTTCTGTTTTCCTCACTATAGGTAGTGCACGTTCTGCCCACGCGGTTATCTTTTAATTTGCAAAATCATAGCCTCCTATATACTGACAATGCCCGGCAGAAAGTCACGTGACGCGGCCGCCAGAAGTAAAAAGGTAGAGTGGCAAGCACCGGATAAGGGTAGAGTCAGGTAACGGGCGCCCCGTTGCGGCGAGACGCCGAAACACACTATGCTTCTTTTCTCCTGCTGTCGAGGGTAAATGGAACGCCACCCCTTCCCCGTTCCTCCGTTTCAATTTCGACTGTTTCGCTTGCGCTCAAAATTACCACAGGGATGAGTTGAGCTAGTTGGTCATTATACATTACGGGTGGAACCAGCTGAAGAATGAGCCTCAATAACCCTGCAACCTCTAGAAAAGCTCTTTGTGCAGGGCGTCCTCACGGCTCAGTATAAATGGAAGGAAGGCGGCAACACAATTAAGGATTTAGAAAAAAATGGTTACGCATAATAACTAGTAGAATAGGAGGACAATTTATCAAAATAGATGGTAGTCTAGTAGTAGGTTTTCTTTTCTGTCTCTTCTTCTCTCATTGTTCAGCTGGTTTCACCCGTAACGCTCAAAATTGTGGGGCAAACTTCCGGGCTGATTAATTACAAATTACAGATATTGATACACGGGAACAGCGTCGAAAGGTCAGTATCCCCTGCTCGGAGTTTTCGCCGGTCCATGCGCCATAGGGCACACAACTGCCCAGACAATGCAGATGGTCCTGAGAGCGTCCTCAGCTGGTCTGTGGCTGTGGGAGTGCGGTAGTCAGTGCCGAGGACTGTGGCGTAGACTCCGCCACAGTCCTCGGCGGCCGTAATCGCCGTAGCCTCGACATCAGCAGCCAGTCGCATCGGTGTCTCCCAAGCCATAGCGAACAGTGAGTTTCGGGTGTTCGCCGCTCAAAAGCTGTGTGCTCACAACCGCACTCCCGAGAAATGATCTGGGCTACCAGATCCTTGCGCTCTAAATCTGCGACCGGACGCTGTATGGCTACGCCATCGAACTGCCAGTATTTGTGAGCATAGATGCTATAAACACGTACCAGATTGAGCCACCATAGCCGACCTTGTCTTGTCTTACCGAGATGCCGATCCACTGAAGCGGGCGTTGACGAGTCTCCACAAGGGCGTATGCTGGGGAAAAGTACTCTGCGACACTTAAAATGGCATTAACCTTTCCTGCTGTGGTAATTATGAGGTGGAGCAAACAGAATAAGAAATAACACACACTGAAGGTCGGTTATGGCGGCGTCCATGCGCAGTTGCCTGAAAGCGTCTTATAGACGCTTTAAGGCAACAAGGAGGCAATGGAAAAGTACATAGAAGCTTGGCATTGCACGTGGTTGCACCAGCAAAGGAAGTTGAAGTATTCCCACTTTGGGTTGTGACAAAATTTCATCAGGAGGCGATACCTAAATTTCTCGCCGCGAATAGCCGCTCGTTTTAACGGAGCGCCTCAATTTGATTCCAAATATCGCATCAGGCAAGGATTTGTGCATTGACATTTCTGATGAATTGATGCCGCTTGCAAGACAAGCAAAGAGAACGGGTGGGTTTACTGAGGGTGTGTGACTCCTCGGTGTGACCTAGGGGCTGGCGGAGCGCGAAGTTAAGTAGCGCGTTCTTACCGCTAGATTGGATGCATTTGGGTGCCTTTATGCGCACCCTGCTTAGGGTGGAGACATCCGGCCCTTCTGTCTTACACGTTTATTTTTATCCCTGCACGTGTTTGTGGCGCTGACTGTGTTATGGCAACATTTTGTTTTTGTCAATTTCTCTGTATTTTACCAGTGAGCGCATGCTGTCGGCATCAGGTACTATAAAGGGTGGCATCACCCTAAACAGGACATTCAGGCACCCTAGGCTACATAGGTCGTGGCATCGGCTGCGGTAATTCTAAAATTGAAAGTAAAAGTTTGTTGCGCGATGGCGAGACATAGCAAGTCGCCGTGGAATCACTACGTCATACATACGTTGCCTCTCATTGGTTCTGTGTGCCTTGCAGCAGATAGAAATATCACACAGACCCATTTTCCGTAAAAACGGCAAAACTGGTCTCAGCGGTGTCAAACAAGAGACTCGTGCCGCGAGTCGCCGCCCGTGCAAGTTCGTGAAAACAGCAACAATAACAAATGCTCTGGCTTGGTGCATACAAAGCCGTGTATAAAGAGAGTTTGGCTATTAATTGGGAAGTATAGGAGAAACACAAGGAGGCACCATTTGCCGAAAGCGGGCTGTGTGTTTTCCAGGGCGTCTTCACAAATTTGGATGTTACCGACCAGAAGCTGGAAAAATACCCTGGCGGTAGTCGCGAGATACAAACATAATAAGTACTTTGAAGTAACTCTCGGTGATTTAAAATATGATGCACGTGATGTTTCAATCGCGGTAACTCAAAATCATGGTAGAACAGTGCGACTAGCGGAACGATCGACATAATTAGTACGTGAGGCGCTGAGGGCCGCGAATCAGCCGTCCGAGAGGTCTCGCACCGTCTCATAAACACAGAGTTGAGCGACCACATTCGTTTCTTACATATTCGTGCATGATCATGATCGAAATATTACGTGCAGCCCATTTTAGACCATGAAAGGTTACTACATTTAACTCTTACGCGCTTAGTAAAACCATAAACCTATGATGGAAACTGTTTCTCGCTACCACCGCTACGGGGTCTTTTCGGCTTCGGGTTGGCCAAGAGAGAATGTCAAACCGTCTTTCTTCGTTGTGTGTACGCCGAGGCTCTGTCCGCGCCTCCCATTTAACAAACTCTACACGCGACACTGGGTGCCTTTGGTGTTGGAGTCGCCATCTCGTAGAAGTCAATGAAAATAAATCTAGGAAAACTGCCCTGTTCGACTTAGTTATACAAATTCGGAGATTACAAACATTAGGTTTTTTCGTCAGGGTCTTAAAATTAAGATGTGAGACGTTTCTAGCACGTACTACTATTTGTTTTGTCGCAATTGTCTCCTAAATATATTTATTTTAAAATTCCCTCAAACTGCTTTAAAACAGTCAAAATGGTCGTTTTTCTCAAATTTATTAAAAATATCTAGCACTCTAAGGGAAAATCCAAAGGTCGTACGTCTTTCATTACATCTTCATAATGCAACACAAAAAAAAAAAAAAATCCTCTTGTACATTCCTCAAACTCAGGCTTGTGTAGCGAAATTTGCCCATTGAGTGACGAGTGGGTGAGCCCCCCTTAAAGGGGTCATGAAACGATATGGTGTTGTAATGTTCATCACTTTACAGTGGCGTACTGGCCCTAGTCTGGCACAAGGATACTCGCACGGACCGCCACTTATTCACAAGCTTCTTGGTCGCGGGGAAATTGCGATGATTAAAGGGGACTACTATATCTTTCAATCTTGCCTTCGCAAAGCTTGATAACGTGACTGTGAAATCGAAGCCACCCGCCTGACGGCAATCGAACACCGCCCATAGATTGGACACGAGAACTGCGTGAGCACTCAACTTCCGCTTGTAACAATCATTACCTCGGCGGACACTCGGTTAGTGGCTCGTGTCCAACCCCTGCGGCAATGAGAATAACCGAACTGTAACAATGCCTGGAACTCAGCCCGCGTTCTCTACTTTGCTTACCCTAGCGCGGGGCTGTGACTAAAGGGGTCCTCCGGAGCGTTCTGCGATGGTCTATTTATGGCGGTAACTCATTCTACAGGCCCTAAGGCTCCTAAAAATTATAAAATTACGGTCACGCGCGGCGGATTTCCCCATTAGAATTGCTATCAAAGTCCCCGGCACGCCCCCCTTTCTGAGATGACCCCGGAAAACGGGAGGGGCATCTCTTTACGCGTCAGCCAATAGCAAGCGAAGGATTCCGGCGTCACTGCGCGTCACCAAGGCGGCCGACCGCGAGACCCGCGGAGGAATCTCTTGAACACGCGCGGACCGTCGTCAAGAAGGCCGGACTTTGTGCTCGGCAGTCGTCGTTCGTCGCGCCGCACCGTCGCGCTGCTACTGCCATACGCAGTCGCATTCCACAGATGACAAGGAAAAGTTTGACTCGTTGACGTGAAAGGATCGCAAAGTTGGCTTCGGAGTCGGGATCCACGGGAAGAAGGAACACGTGTCCCGCAAACGCACGCCTGCAGACGCCCCGGGAAGCAGACGAGCCGACGCGCCGACGCATCACCCTCTGGCAACAAGTTTGCGGGGAGAAAACGTAGTTCGCTGGTTTTGGAGCGATAATTGCGGACTATGTTTTCCGCGCCACAATCAGTTAACGTTTTTCTCAAACTCTAATTTACAACAAGCTTAAAAAGTGCTGCAATAATAACGTTCGCATTCACCGCGAGATGCAGCATTTCCATTGGCCAACTTTTAGCGATGGGCAGGGAATGGGGGATTGTCTTCCAAGAGAAAATAGTCCCGATATATTTCTACTGCCATCTCCTTAATAAACGGTTTTGTAATCTAAAACTTTGTATACATATTAACTTGCACCTACTACGCAATATAACAACATAAACAGACGATCGCAGAAAGCTCCGGAGGGCCCTTTTAAGGTTAGAGGCATAAGGTAGTCACCAGGCCACGTGGCCGCTTGTTCTGGCTCCCAGTTGAGGGGATGAATGATGCTCATATTTCTCGAATTTATTTACCGAGTGCCATTGCTTACAAAAAGGCAAAGGCAAGTTTATTCGGTTATTAACATTAGGGGTGATGCTCAATAGTATTCAGCGAAAGTGAAAAAATCGTTTCATGGCCCCTTTAAGTTTTCTCTTTTATGAAGTGTTGGCTAGTACGACCCTTTCTCTGCCAGAATTATGGAACGGAGTTTCTCTCTCAATTCTTACGTCGCAACAAAGTACATGCGCATCAAGCTTGCGCACTTCTCACGCAAGCGCCATCAACTAAAATTTAAAAAAAAAAACGCAACATAATCTCGTTTCAACCTGCGTCCAATTAACCGCCAGACGCTTTTCGCCGCGCATCAGATGCCTTCACGCGGCAACGATTTTCCGATACCCGAGCGTCGACACACCAGAAAGCGAGCAAAAAACAAAAAAACAAAAAGGAACAAAGGGGGAGTGTGAGGTACGCGAACGACGGTGACACACGGCCCATCATCGTCCAAAACAAGCCCTCTTGTTAGCGCTCAGTGCCTGACAGTCGCCGAGTCAATTACAGCGCGCGTCACCTAGTGGAGAAAAAAAAAGTGACTTTTAAACCGCGACCATTTTTGAGCGGCCTTAAAGTGGGCTTCATAAAGAAAACAATCTAGGATCATCACTGTCATGATTACGGCTAAATATCCGAAGCATACGAACGTGAAGTGCAAACTGAACGTTTCTACTTCGTCTGAGGGCGTCTCCTACATTTTTCGTTTTTGTAGTTTGTCATTTTGTTTATTTTTATGAGTTGGATGCGTCTGGCGCGCGGGCTTCTTTCGCTCCTAGATGGGACCAGATCACACCACATAATATATTTCATCACACGCTGTGTTATTACTTAGAACCAACAAGTCAATTGTTTATAATAGTGATCATTTTGTTTCTAATCAACTAGAGAGTGGTGTGGGGGGAGGGGGGGGGTGTTGATGAAAGAATTGAAGGTAATTTTCAGCTTCGAATATATAGATAGTTGATGATAGCATCCCTGTGAAGTTGTTCATACGGTTAAACGTCGGGAATTGAGTCACCTAACAATAAAGCAGTGATGTGGAGGTACGAAAAATGACGCTATGAACAAATATAGTTGATATAGTAGGCTGGCTTAAGTTCAGTTCCAAGCAGCCTTCTGTGGTTTTCCTCGTTATTTAACTCACCTTTTTAGCGCCCCTTTCCAATCTAAGCAACTGAACTTCAGTTGCGCAGGAAGCGCTTCGCGGTGTTCGTCGGCGTTTAACTTGTCCGTCGTCTTTTCAGAGCTTTTATTCTTTACAAGACTCTGAGCTACCCCTTGCAAAATGGAGGAAGATCTCGTTCTTTCTCGAATGATAAGAATGCATTGAAGAATAATTCCTCCATTCTAGTTGCTCGTCGGGTTTTTTAACGGGAAACGATCCAACACCCCCCCCCCCCCCCCCCCCCCCCCCCCAGAACGGAGAAAACATCCTTCCTCCTGGCTGGCAGTTATCTGAAGCTTCAGCTGATATAGCAGAAAACGTTTTTCGGCTTTCTTCAATGCTCCAACACTTCTCAGCAAACAAGAAAAATATATTGCCTGAGCTTCCGAACACTATGCGCAAAGCTCAAAACGTCAAACTTTCAAATCGTAACAATCGCCGATTGCCCCCGCCCTGCACAAAGCACCAAAAATATGCGGGCGCACAAACAGCCATCGGAGAGTTAAGTGACGATGCTTTAGAGGCTTGTAAGCGTGCCGGCGTGCTCGCGAGGCGCGCTCCCGACACAAAGCTCCTTCCACACGTTGTGCGCGTAGTGGTTATGGATACCCCCCCCCCCCCCCCCCCCCAAGAGGTGGCATGCTTCGTTGGGGTAGCTGCTTCTTTTCTGAAGGCTAGCGATAGTATGGTAGCGTTGGACGCTAAACCACTGTACATCATTTCGTTGTTAAAACAAAGGTAAGAGCCCAGCGAGACATAAGCTCAGGTCAATCTCAAGATCTTTCAATTTCGGCAAGCGTGCTATAAAAAAAAAAAAAAAAAAAAAAACATCTACCCCGGATTTAAGACACTCACTCGTACAGCCTTTATCTTATCTTTATCGTACAGCCTTTATCTTTAAAAAAGGCTCGCAATTCCCACTTATAGTAATAATATGGCTTGGATAGCCCTCGCTGCCTTTTAGGAATATGCTTTCAGGCATCATCTCCAGCATTACAATTTCGTTTGACGTTAAAGTGTAATTTTTCGGTGCACCGCTGATAGCACGAAATATGCCATTCCCATTCTGCAACACGTTAAATCGTCCAACAATGTGTATGTATGTCGAGCCGCAGTACATCACGCGTGTTAACGTCAATTAATCCAGTTTCTTAATAACAAAAGAAGAAAGTCGTGTTGTGCGCGCACCGTAGGTCCAAAAACAACAGCGCTCCGCTTTCGACGTCAAGTAAGCCAATGGAAAGAGGAGAGTTGATTAATGAAGGAGGCAATTAGCGAAGCACGCCGGCACCTCCGAGCCACAACGCCAGCAGTGTGCAGCCTGAACTCGGAAAGATATCGGGCGGGAATAGCTATCTGATGCACCTGGTGGCGAAAGTGTTATTTTGTTTCCTCGCTATTTATGCCTAGTAATAAGACATTCGTTTTCTGTCAAACCTAAACAAATTGCTGTTGTTGTTTTTAGTGCACATACGCCTCTGTTTTATGCGATCTACACGGGCAGCGACTAACAAAAAAAAAGTGTTTTTTTTTCGTTTTTTTTGTTAAAACAATTTGTAAATGGCGCTCACTGGAGCCCCAAAATAAGCCAGGGGTCAGTGTAACGAAACCTCTGCCATTTGGGTGCTTAAAAACAATTTTGTCGGTTATCTGAAGCTCCATGTTAATACGCAGAAAACAATTTTCTACGCTTCATAAATGTCTTTAAAAAACAAAGTCCGGAACAGGGCGAAGCAATGACTTTTGAGTCCAGCTAAAGCTCGAGATCTGGTATTTTTTAATTGTAGCTAGCGCCAACTGTCTGTGCTATGCACATGAAGTGCCGATTCTCTAAGCGTACCGATGGCTCTAGCTCTTACCTGAGCTAATCTGTAAGAAGAACATTGAGAAAGCAAAAACACTGGTGGAACAGCATTCGCTAGTACGCTAGAGCTTAGCGTTTCTTTTTTTTTTTTTTTTTTCACAAATTCAAAAACTCTCAGTTTAATCGCCACTCCTGTCGATTACTACGAAACGCAGGGCGTCATTTATTATGTTCTTCCGTAGGCTTCTTAGTTCGTTGTTCGACATTTTACGAAGAAATGAAGGTCGAAAAACGGGAAATAATTTGTAAAACAAAAAAAGATTTTGGATTTTATGCTGTTTTATTATCTTAAATTTTTTTTTATATTTTATGTGTAAAAAATATTAAGTGCCAGTTATTATCGCGAAATTAATCAAATACGCATTTGAAGACCTCCCCGCATGCCAGAACGGCATTAATTTGACTCATTTTTCTGTCCGTGGTTCTTCGAATTCTCACGTCACTCGCCCTTCATTTACTTTGAAAAGTGTGCCTAGCCATCGCCTCTCCATCGCAGTCTTCTGTAGCTTCAATTTCTCACAAAAAAAATGACCAAAATATTCATTTTGCTTTCTGGGAAGCAGTATCGCTACACAAAAATTCAAATGCGTTTTCTTTCTTTCTTTTTTTTTTTTTTTTTTTTTGTTACGTAATTTTGGGGCATTTTGACAATCTGCATAAAAGATTTGTTTTAAGCTTAATGTTGTCCTGTCACAACCACATTTGGCATGCATATACTTAATAATATGTAGAATGTAACTATTTAGGTTTGGTTAGAATCTATTACTTATATTTACAAAACTATTTGAGAAACCTTTGGTTGACTGACCTTCGAAAAATGTCGTCCTAAGAATGGCGTCCGACAAACCTCAACGTCCTCTGCGTGCATTTACGCCTTTAAAATACCAGTAATTTGGGGAACTTTCAGCTAACCGTCGCCGTGTTCCAAGTACCGAATTACCGGAAAAGCCTTTGAAGCAAGCTTTTAATCGCACTCGCCCCGCTGTCAAGGTCATCACCAGGTCGCGCGCTTAGAAGCGCATGCTTCAAAGGCTTCCGATAACGCGGTATACGCGAAACACGGTAACGATTTGCTAAAAGTCCCTCAGGTACCGCCTGAGTTGGCGTTCAAACGAATGGAACTTTCCAGCTGGCGTTCCTCCTCAGACATCGGTGAACAATGTGCAAAAGGGCTGAGTGTAAAATTGAGTGTAAAATATTGCTTTGCATATTTATTGTAAATAAAGTTCTTGTTACAAAAAAAAAAAATCTGCTCGGTAGCTTAGTGGATTGGAGCGCCTATATTTTTTTAAGCTCGTAGAGGACGGGTAGTGGAGAGTTCAAATCCCGCTAGCGCAGACGCCTTTTTTTTTTTTTTTTTTTTACATATTATAAGTTTGTTTTTTTTTTTTTGATGTGCATTTTGAGCACTTATCACCCGTTTTTTACAGCTGCTGTTATGACTGAGGATTATCTGTAGTGGCAACAGAGTGAGCAACAGCCTTCTGCATCAAGGCTCTGGATACTTTTTAGTTTAAAAATGTTGCATGAATTAAAAATTTCTGTACAAATGCTAATCGCATATATCCTATAAAACGAGCCCTTTGAATATTGGGTGATAGTCTTAATAAGTGCACAGCAGTAAAGTTGCCTTTATATTTTCTTCGTGGTCGTACCGTACACGGCGCAACGATCGGTACGCGGGCGTACGACCGTGATCGTCTGCTATCTGTACCGTGAGAGAGCAACATGAGCGCCGTATCTACCTCCGCCCGTCCGCCTCCTCCTCGCAAGCGGTTTACAGCAGCAGACAACATATTTCTACTTCGGGAGGTGCTAGGCGCTACTCCTTTTTCGCTCCAGCACTTTGGAATGACGCAGCGCTGAAAAAACTTCTCGTTGCGAGGAGCGAAGGAACGGATTGACCTCCTCGTAAATAAAAATAGAGATTTGAGACGTACTGAAAGATACGCCATTCCAAAAATATACACACTCTATGGAAAGAAAAACAAATATCATTACATTCCTTCCTTATTTAACGAACTCCCAGAGTCCCTAATGAATATAGAATCCACTAGGGTACTAAAAAGGAAACTAAGGAATTGGTGTCAAGCATCTGAGCTGTAGATATCGTAGCCTAACCGTTGGAGATATTTCGTACTTTTATTTCATGGTTGCGTGAGTAGACTTGGCTATAAACACCTATATTTCATGCTCTAAAGTGTTCCTTTTTGTATTTATTTGTGCTGCTAATTTTGTGTTCCTTTCATTTTTTTTTTTTTTTTGTGCTGCGGAGTGCTTTCTTTTTTTTTTTTTTTTTTTGTAACAACATATATTGTAGTTGGTCGCCTGGCCCCACATACAAGCAGAATGCTGCTTTTGTGGGCCAGCTCTTTATTTTGTATGACTTCATCTTAAAATAAAAATTGAATTAAATTTAAAATTGAATTGAAAATTGAATTAAATTAGCTTTGTACAAGAAACATGACCGCATCAACATGAGAAAGTGAGTATATTTTGGTTATTTTTGTATTTTCTTCGAGATTTAATATTTCTAGTTTTATTTGTCCATAGCTTTCTTAATACTCGATCCTGCATTGGGCCTCGAGGGAAAGAGACAGGATCGCTAGCAGACGACTTCGAATGTTGATGATAAGCGCGCGCGAGCCTGTTCTTGTGCCAAATCGAGTTTGCTTTCGGCAACGTTTCAGCATATCAGGACGTGGTTGGTGTAAACATCATATTTGGTTGAGGTAAAACACCGAAGCTTGCCCGCTGAGAACGCATGATTTATTAGAAAACAAGTTACCATGTACGGTCGAGGCATTATTTTATTCCCCAAGTATATAAATCTGGTAAATTGAAAGAAAAAAAACCCCAAAATACGCTGGCACATCATTCGTGGTATCCGCACATCATTCCTGGTATCACAACTTTTTTGTTTACTCAAAAGCTACGCCAAGTTGAATGTCCTATGCCTTGCCGCCAACCAGCGCCTTCTCTTAGTGTATCGGTGCTCGGTGGCACCCGAAAGAAATGCGAGTGACTCCGTGTCACGGCAAACCAAAAAGAATGTTTATTCCCTCGTGCCCCTGCACAAGTCACGGGGCCCACGGCACGCGCGTGTGTGCCTCGCTCATAGAAAGCGGGAAGTTCAAAAGAGACTCACGCCACACTTAGTGCACAGACAGTCGTACAAAATCACTTTTTCTAAATTGCTTTCGCTGAATAGGGCCAACTCCAAGTCACGGTCAAAAATATCGAGCGCCATTGTTGTCGGAAAGCTCGTCTGCTTCTTTAGCAGACGAACATTTTAGAACTTCGCTGTGCTAGGGGCGACACGCCGTGGTGCGCCAGGTTTTGTATTACGGAAGCGCATTCATTCCAGTAAAAAAACGAGACGAACTATAAGTAGGTATACTATATTTTTGGTTCTCTATATATTTAGGGTGCGATCTTTATTTACTTGAGTTTCTGCGATTTGTACGAACACACGCAAATTTGTCTTTTCTCGATGAGGCGGATGCAGGTTTCCGTTGCCAGGGGGCGCGACCTGTGCCGATCGTCTGCTATCGTCTGCGAATACGGTTCCCCCAAAGCCGTTTCAGGGCACACGATCGGTCCACACGCCCGATCCAAGGTATCGATCGTTTTTGTTTATCGACCGTATTTTGTTCCGGTTCCCTAAAACTCTCTATTGTCGTACACTCCATTCTGCGTAAGGTTCGACCACAGACGATGCAACGATTGGACGGACTCAATCAAGCAGCATCAAAAAATGCTTCGTCATGGCACTCAATGTATTTGCGCACTTGTTGTCACGGGCAAGACCAATCATGCCCCCCTCCCCCAAAAAGAAAAGCGCAGAATCATGCCGCATTAGTGTGAACCGGAGTATGGTGGAAAGCTTTTGAGAAGAGATCACGAGGAACCGTCAATTCGTTGCCTTAACCCAATCAACTTTCCTTGCCAAAAAGTTTGTTTCTTTTAATATTTTCGTCGCACGAAAAAAAAAAACTGGGGTAAAACCAAAACATCGTAAGGTCTCGCGAACCGCGCGCGTCTGGCTCGTCTCGACTGTTGCCGAACACGTGTAATCCGGGTCCGTTTCCCAACGGGTGCACTTCAGTCCGACTAACAAACCAATTAGAGGACACTTGACGCCGTCTCCATGACTCCCGCGTCCGATGCGCTCAGCCGCGACAACGGATTATCCGGTCCAATCCACCGGTCAGCCTCATATAATCCGCACGATGGAAGCATCCAAGCGGGATTATCGGGAACGCTTAGGCATGTTTGGTTTCGTTTGTTTTTTTACTTGTGCGCGATAAATTGGATTTTCGCGAAAAGGACGCTGCACCCAAAAAACAGAGTGAGCTTCTTGTTTCTGATTTCTTTTTTTTTTTTTTTTTCAATCCTACGTTATATTAAGTGATGTATGTTTTCTGCGGTTCGACTTCAGCTATGGTACGTCTCTCTTGGTATATACTTGTCTTGTTTATGTTAATGTTTTTTTTCTTTTTTTTTTTTTTGGTACAACGCAATTTTTTTGAGGAGTTCATTGGTGCTAATCCTCGGAAAATCATAGAAGCCACGATTTGAGACTTCAGCTTATGTTGAAAGATGTTGTTCTAAATTGTTACTAGCGAATTGGTCCTGTCTAACAGAAAAGAAAGTAAAGATAAGCAAATAATAGAAAAAAAATGAGCATCTCAATGTACATATGACCACCTCGCTTAAAAAGCTCAAGAACCAAAATACACAAGATACATGAGCTTCAAGCGAAATGACCTAACAGTTTATCCAAACCCCGTTCAAATGAAAATTTTCTGAGTTTCTGTTATAAAAATAAAAATGATAACGAGTTTGGTATATATTAATCCAGGAAACCTATCGTTAACATACTACAATCCCACCTTTTCTACGTGTTTATTTTAAACTGAGCATTAGCGTTCAGCATAAGCCGGGTCAGTGGAACTCAAACCTAGAACGACAAATATCTGCCTCAAATTTGATCAAAACAACTTCTATCGTTTTGCTCAAACTGTCATTCACGTAGGAATTTTCACAGAATTACTAACATAAAGTTGCCACAAAGCAGACAAGCCACTTCAGGCCTGTCAATGAGGTATAAAGAGCAGAAGTAGTTAAACTATTTTATCTGATAACAACAAGAGCAACTCAATTGATAAAATGACTATAACTAATTAATTTCTGTAATAGAAAATTAAAAAAGAAATGTTTGTGCTAATTTTTGCCATGTCTAATTTTTGAAAGCAACGCAAACATTCAAGAACAAATGAGAAAGTCCTGTTTCTGTCTCTTTTTTGTGTCCACTAACGACCGCTAAAATTATCAAAAAGTAAAACCACATTTCTGGTGAAGAGAGCGAAAAAAAGCATCAGATACGTGAGATCAATTCATGCAAATAAAAATATATAGCTCAAAACCGGGCTTCTTTTGATTCGCTTCGTTTCATTATTTTACCCAAACGAAGCTATAATTTATTTCTGAGTAAATAAAACTATGTCTTTTATAGTCAAAACAAAACAAATACAACTAATCCTGCAGTTTGTGCAATGGTGCAGGAAAGCTGGTCAAGAACTTCATTTTTATTCCTGGTGAGTGAGAAAACATAAGAAAACAGGAATATTGAAAGATTTGTGTGGCCCTATTTCTCCGTCTCCTCACCCTCAGGGGTTAAATATGTTAGTCTTGCATTCGCTTTTGTGCTGTAGTCATTCTAAAGCACGCAGCTGAGGAAAGCCTATCATTTGGTACCGCACTTCAAAAACTATCCCAAGTGAAATGACTACACAAATTGAGCTTTTGAGCATTTTCGAAAATGTAAGTATTGGAAATTAAACTATTCTATTCTATTATATTATATTATATTATAGCTAATCATCCTTATTGTCATGTAACAGGTGCGACAGCAACAAATTTGATCGTTTTAAGCTCAACATTCAGATACCTAGACTGGAGACCAGATATATTATCATTTTGTTCAAAACTTATCCACCCGTATTCAGTATTCAGTCAAGCATTATGAGCACTTTGGTAAACAACTTTTCACCAGCATCCGGTCTAGCGATATTAACACTTTGATAGAAAGCATTTCGACTGTATTCGCTCTACAGACTTGATGCATTAACTTTTTCATCCAAAACCTTCTACCAGTATCCACTATACGGTCCAGTAAGACTAACATTTCGATCCAAACCCTTTTACCTGTATCCGGTCGAGTTAGACTAACACTTTGATAGAAACTTTTCGCTATCATCCGGTATCCGGTCCAGTTACATTAGCATTTATTTTGATCCAAACCATTCCTGCTGGAATTCGGTATCCAATCCAGTAATGTCAACATTTTCATTGAAAGACTTTCACTGGCATCTTGTATCCGACCAAGCTACACTAACATTTTGATCCAAATCCTCGCTCCACTATCCGGTACACCGACCAGTTAAAGTATCCAGTCCGGGTTGTGTTTACCTTTTGATTCAAAATGCTCCGCAAACTGTCTCTAGAAAGCTTCGTGAGCGAGAACCCAAGCGTGAAATACAAGCTAACAGCAATCTCACGAAATTCCCGACGTAAGACCTATAACCATACGCAGAAAAACCTCCGGCGCGACCGATGAAGTATGCTCCCATGAAAAACCTCCTGCGCCTTCGGAGAGCGCTGGCGTGGTGACTGCGATTCATCAGAATCAGCGCAAAAACAAAATACATATCAAACGAACGAAAGAAACCGAGTTTGGCGGCAGAACTCAACCCACTCAAAAAGAAGCCAAAAGCAGCAAAACCCAGCCGCCCAATTCAAAACGCGGCTAGAATCAAAAGCTCGTTGAAGGCCCGCTCAAGTAAAGCGGAAATAGGAAAGCGATCGGCTTTTTTCCCCTTGATTCCAGCGGCGCGCACACGCACGTCGCACAAATTGCAGTGAAACAGACCAGCCAACATTGCTCGCGTATATTCCTAATGAAAAACCCGGGGTGGGTCTTGAAAAATGGAGACCGCTTAGGCGGAGGCGCGCTCGTGGCACTCCGCGTCTCGCACTTCCCGCTTCAGACGTCCGTGCGGAAATGTAAGTGAGCCAGGGAGAAACGCAGACGAAGATCTCCGACGAAGCCGGCGGGAGATGTTCTGCTACAAGCCGCGCGCAGACTTCGAAGGTCGTTGCTAACGCGGTTGTACTGAAACGTTTAGTCTCTCCGATGGCCTCGAGACGTCCGCGTAGGAGTAACAGCATTATCGCAAATAACCGTAACATAGACAAGGCGTTTCTTAAACCGAATACATTGTTCTTGTTTATCTACGCAACGTTCTTTTGTCTTTTTCTTTTTTAGAGGAGTGTATTGCATTGAGATAATATCGTTGGCTGCGGTGGCCGTCGGGAATGGAATGGAGTGTGATGCATATAAAACTAATTACATAAATTGAATAAACAACTAATGCACAGGGTGCGGCCGTAAAAACTTTCACATTTGGCACGCCTAGCAAAAATCGAATTTCAAACGTCCATACCTGAAATTTGGCACACGAACGTCGTTTATTCCAAAGTTTTTTGCCTATTTTTTTCAGACGTCAACTCGGGAGTAGCGAATTATTAGAAAAATAACAAAAATGAAAGGCGTGCATTTCCTATGGCCTATACCCGCCCGTTTGCCGTCTGCTATCTGGTTCGCGACGCCGCTCCCAGGTGGCGCACTGAACGCAAAAACGCGGGAAACGCCGCACGAATAGCTGGTGTCGGGCGAGATAATCGCGATAAAGAGTGATTTGAACGAAATATATGAACGATTGTTGAGATTACCTGTTTCAAGCCAAGTTTTGACAGATCGTCATGCAAGCAAGAAGACACCATGATGCGACGAGATCATTTATTTACAGCCTGGAATAGCAAGTGATGCTGCTACCGTTGCAGACAAGTTCGTTTTGAGTCATAATTTCATTCTGATTTTTACAGGGCCGCTGTAACACATAGTTTTTTTTTTCATACAGCTTAGGTATGATTAACACACATGTCGCAAGACATATTTGTAAAAAAAAAGAAATCATATTAATTAGAGCAATATTTACGGCGCTGGAGTGATTTCGGTTGACCGGTGATAAAATGGCTGGCATTTGAGAGAGATAGTCGTCTTTTTGCTGTTTTCCCATTGATACCTCTATCAGCAGCCTCTACTTTGCTCTCCGTGTGCGGCAAGCAGCACGAGAGACAAAAGTAAGAGGGAAACTAATAGTTTAAATTCCGTCAGGAAGTGGAAGTTGTGCGTTCATTCAATTGTTTATTCTTGAAAAATGCATCTTCTGATACGCCTCTTCTGTCATGGCGATTTGAAATAATTTTGATGCTGCAGCGGCCCTTTAAACGACAAGGGTTCGGCCGATTCGATGTGCCCGCCGTTTACAGACACGCAAAGCCGAAGTCGAGCTTCGTACGCCAGGAAAGCCCTTTCTGGCATCCCATCGTCGATCTCGAGGAACGCGCCCTCAATTTTTTCTTTCAGCTCTTCGATGCTGGGGATCCTCTTCTTGTGGACAAGTCCTTTTATAAATCCCCATACGAAAAAGTCGCACATATTTAAGTCGGAGGATCGTGAAGGTCAGTCCATATAATCTGATCCCCGACCCATCCATTGCCGAGGGAACGTGTTATTGAGCCATGCCCTCGCACTATTTGCGCAATAGGGAGCCGCCCCATCCTGCATAAATATACAGTTTTCTTTTGTCATATGGTACCTTTCAAGCTCAGGGAGTATTTCCGTTTTCAGCATGTCCAAGTGGGCGTCTGCGTTAACGGTGCCATCGAAAAAAAAGGGGCCCACTATGCCTTCACGCCAAATCCCACTCCACACTGTCACCTTCGGTGAATGGAGATGCCGTTCGTCCACGGCATGAGGGTTACCGCGAGCCCATATCCTGCTGTTCTGGCGGTTCACACGTCCATCTAGGTGAAAGTTTGCTTCGTCACTAAATAAAAGAAATTGCAGGTGCCCCGGGATGCTCTTAATGCGCAACAACTCCGCCTTGCAAAATTCTAAACGTCGGGAGTTGCCGCCGTCGTGCAGGGCTTGAACAACTTGCATCTTGTACGGGTGCAAATTATTTTTCCGCAGAATCCGTCGTTCGCTTTTTTCCGAAATTCCAAACAACCTGGCTGCTCGCTTTGTTGACAAATGCGGGTCGCTCCCGAAGACAGCAAGCACCACTTCAATGAGCTCCTCATTTTTCAACAGGCTCTCACGTTCACTGACCGGATTCTTCTTTTTAAAGTCTTCTCCACACACAAAACGATCCGCCCAATTCAAAATAGTCGGGCGTGAAGGCGGGCGTTTATGAAATGCAGCGCGAAATTTTCGTTGTTCTGTGGCCACCGAGTTCCGCTCCACGTACCACTTGACTGCCTGGGCACACTCACTTGCCGAGTATTGCGGCATCGCAGGCCGACGTGGAAAATATTTTGATAATAACTGCAGAAGATAGTGCAACAAAAACAATAAATAGGAACAATCAAGGTGCCTCAGCAGCGGCACTCTTGATTCCAAAGTTGAGCTTTCACCGGGAACGGATTCGTCAACAGATAAGCAGACGACAAAGGAAGACAGACGTTCGTCTGCTTTAGAACATATTTTTATTAAACGAGGGCGTCCTCCAGTTTGTAAATTTCAATTAAAACGGCATAATTGTTCAGATATTTCTGTAAAGTCACTTTTTATCGCGATTATCTTGCCCGACACCAGCCTTTCGTGCGGCGTTTCCCGCGTTTTGGCGTTCAGTGCGCCACCTGGGTGCGGCGTCGCGAATTAGATAGCAGACGGCGAACGGGCGGGTATAGGCCATAGAAAATACACGGCTGCCGTTTTTGTTATCTTTCTAATAATTCGCTACTCCCGAGTTGACGTCTGAAAATAATAGGCAAAAAACTTTGGAATAAACGACGTTCGTGTGCCCAATTTAAGGTATGTACGTTTGAAATTCGATTTTTGCTAGGCGTGCCGAATGTGAAAGTTTTTACGGCCGCACCCTGTATGTACACAACTATAGAGGGCGCATTCAAATAAAAGAGTTCTTGCACGTCATCGAAAGTTAACAGTATCCACGCAAGCGAGGATATGTGCGATTGCGAGACAGAGCGCGCAAGTAAGAAAGGCAGTTCGGCTGCGCCGTAAAACCTGGCACACAATTTGGGTTGTACGCTTTGGCTGTAGCTTAAGTGTTCACCATCACGTGCAAACGCGTGTATGAAGGAAAGAAGAGTTGTGAGGAAATGCTCAATTTCGGGAACATCAAATTCTTCAATATGCTGCGCCACTACTAATTGACTACCAAACGGTAGAAAGGCGTCCATACGAACACAAAAACCAACTAAGCCAGATAAAAGCTCAATATAATTCATAAATTCAATTCACCGTAGATTCTCGACACACAAGTCTAAAGCCAGCCACCTGTCGCATGCGAGACATCAGTACTAGAACGAACACAAATAACATTAAAACATGCGACGGACAGAAACACTTCCGGCGCTTTCTCCTTCCAACTTCCGCTTCTAGAAAGCCGCTTCCGCTTATAACCGGAAACCAGGGGAGCCAGCCAACCCCGTAACATGCGGCGGCTCGATGATCCTAGCCCTGGAGAAACGCGCATTAAAATCGGGAGCTCCAGACCTAAGAGCTACCTCCCAAGTCATCCATACGTTAAGACCCCTGGGGCCCGGGGCCAAAGTACAGAGAGTCCAACCCGCCGCCTCAAAACAACGATGGACCACAAAGAACGCCGTGAGCCAGTTAAGTGAAGCCACGTACCATCGTAGCAATGTTCGGCCATAAAACTAAGACCTCCACCGTCCGCGTGGGCTACGGTAGTAGTAGTCTCTCCCGCTCCAACACGACTCTGTCATATAGACGCGGTGGGTCGTACCGCACAGACGACGAATCGTGCTGCTTTCGTGGAACCCTTTCGACTTCGGGTCCCTCGCTTCATCTAGGCGGAACGCTCAAGGCACTGCGCTTTCCTGCAGAGGGAGTCATTGTGACCGTCTGCGGGGTTTTTCCCTCGGGAGAGGAATATAGGTTCCAGTGAGCAGAAGACGGCACTGGTAATGCACGTCAAATAGAATCAGATCGTCGCTGGAAACGAGGCGCTGTTTTGGTTTACAAATGTAGAATGTATGTAGACCTGTGTTTTATGATGTGTGTGTTTCCCTTCAGCTTGAAGAAGGTAAGTACACGTTCAAACTGAGCTAACGACAGAATCAAACAAATCGCGCCGGTTCTTGTTATTAATTAGAAATTTTAAAAGGCATTACATAGGAAAATGTTAAGAAAATAAAGGAGACTGATAACAGTAATGTTGTGATAGACGTTCAAAATATGAAAATTCATAAACAAATAATCTGCATTTTTTGTTCGCACGTTCAAATATGTTGTGCCTCGCAGTGGTTACAAACGAAAACATTTCATGTGGAGGCTTTCTGATCAGTATTAGTGCTGACCAAAGTTGGCCCGTGCTAGAATTAAATGCTAAAGTTAATTTTTGGTATGAATTATTAGTAGATTATTTGCTGCAATAACAAGTCCGAGGACACCTAAGCACTTCTTATGAGTTGTGAATGCGAAAGCATGAATGTCGTTCTTCAGTTCCCTTAGTTCATCTGTGGCGTAGTGGCGTGGCAGCCACATTTCAGTACTACCGAGGTAGCGGCCGACTGTCGAGCGCGCGCTCTCGTGATCCTCGCTGAGCTCGGCTGTACGACCTCCTCCCAGTTCGCCCGAACGGGCTCTGTGGCCAGGCGGCCAGGCTCGCACCGCCGCACCTCGCCGGGACGCTGCGTGCGCTGCGCCGCCATGAAGAGGGCGTCTCTGGTGGCGGCTTTTGGAACCACGCCGCACGAGAGCCAATGGGAGCCTCGTTCCTTGGTGACGCGCGCCAGCCAATGGGAGCATAATCCATCAGAAATCGGCCGCACTTCGCTCCTTTTGGAGAGGTCAATTTATCTGCAGTTTTGCGTGACCTTTTGCGCGGCTTCAATGCTGGGAAGCCTCAGATCGCAGCTTCACTTCGCTTTTTGGGGGCAGGGGAATTTAGGTATCGTTTGGCGCAGTTGATGACGTCGGCTCCCTCCATGGGACAGGTAATGACATAATATTTAAAAATTGTAATCGAAACTTGATTTATTTAATATCAATAAGAATCGGGAGCAACTACTGCCGGTAATACTTGAGGATAACGATAATAACGGTTAAAAACAAAAACTTTACATACAAGGAAACCGTCCTAAGCATACAGAGGCGAACTCCAACCCGGAAAGATACTTCTCTGTAAGCCCATGTTTACAGAGGGAAAGCCAACTTTGGCGACACATCTCACTGTGGGAAAACCAACAACGTAGCGTGTCCCTCCGCGTGTCCTCTCCGCTTTTCTTTATCTTGTTTTTTTTTTTTTTTTTTATTAAAACATTGAGCAAGCACGAACTAGCCGTAACAAAACACTCAAAGCACTCTTCATAAAACGCCTCAAATATTTAGAGGAAAATAAGTAAACGGCAGCAACAAAACTGGGAACAAAGAAGAAGAAAAAAAACGAGAACCGAAATACGATAAGCATCATGATATAGAGGCATTCTTAGGCCTTTAAACGACAAGCAAGAAGAAACTACAAGTCATCAAAAACAAGCATGAGATGGAGCAGGAGAACGCTTGGTTCTCCTTAAAACGTCGAGGAAATCATAAAATCGTCTCGCCCTCCTTCGCGTGAGACGAGGCGGTACAATAATTTGATTTGACGGGAGGGTGGGCTCGTGAGCGTCCTCTGCCCGCGCGGGGGCGCTCGAGGAACTACGCGTCATTGGGCTTCTTGCATTAAGCGACGCAGCTCTTACACCGTGTTCGAGGCAGCAACGACAGCCACGAGCGGCGTTCCGAAGAGTGCCCGAAGGACGTCGGTACAAGCAAGAAGCGAAAAGAGCTAGGAGGGGGTGGTTTCTATAAATAACAAAATAGCAGCTTTCGTCGGACACATCTTTTCCGCTCTGTGCCGCCGGAGTCGCGTTCTCCCGACGCTTAAACTGACGCCCCGTTTAAAGTGGGATGCTCGAAAATGTGAGCGCCGGAACCTGGTGACCAAATCTAAAATAAAAAAAAAAATTTGTTTGGTGAATATTTTTACTGTTTCCCGTGACTGGCCGCGTTCTAACTTATAGCTAAACAAAACTTTTTTATGTTAAAACTTGATCGAAAATAATTACTTAAAAACTGCTTCCTACATTCTCACTTAAAACAAATTGTTATGTGCAGGTTGTAAGGAGTTATGATGTAAGCGTTAAAAAAGTCGAACAAAAATATTTTTGAACGATGTGTTAGAATACTTACGTAATGTTTATTAAATCATTTACTTCCAAAAGCATTTGAAATGAGCTTGTTTCTTCTCAAGCTACCTCGAAGGTAAGATAATTAATTATACAATACCATCCGTGAGGTTTCTCCACTGAGTCAGAGTTTCAGCTTTGCTTCAGATATTGGCGCAAAGCGCCCAAGAAAAAAACAAACGCCAATACCAAAAAAGTTTACATAAAAAGCAAAATATTGATAGAAATAACGAATTCTGAAATGACGCCACCGGACTGGCCAGTGACGAGCTTTTTTTTCTTAGAACCCACAGCCGATCCGTATCCGAACCCAACACGAGCTTTAGACACACGATCTAAAGCTCGCCTACCCAGAAAAGGCAGCCGCTTAAAACGAATCAAGGGGGCGAGGAGAAAAGGCACTCGTAAGAGGAAAGAAGGATGGCCCTCAAAGAGGACAAAAAGAAAACAATAAATAGAAAGATGGAAAAGGGAAGGAATGCAACGGGACAGCGTCGTCTCAAAATCGAACTTCAGCCGCGAAGCAGCGCAAGCAACAAAAAAAAAAAAAAAGGGGGGGGGGGGGGGGAGAGAGAAGAAGCAATGGAGCCATCTTTGTGTTGGGAGAAAGAAAATGACGTTGGGGAGTTCGTAGGGAGAGAAAGGAAGACACGAACGTACAAATAAAAACGGAAGAAGAGGGGAGGGAAAAAGAGGGAGCGAAGAATCTGGGAAGAAAGGCGAAAAGAGAAACTGCCCCCCCTCCTCCAAAGTTGGACTCAGACTCTCCGGCGCCGGCCAGGCGTCTCTTGGGCGGCCCGTCACACACAGACATCGAGACGGGAAAGGGGGGACGGTGTTGGTGGCATCGGGGGAGGAAACGGGAGGGATGGGGGGAGGCCGCGTAGGGGGCGAGACGTCGAGGCTCTCTTGCGGCGTGTACCGCGATTTGCATCATGGCTTCACGCGGCGGACGGGGTTTGCAAGCTCCGACAGGACCGCAGCAGACGAGAGAGAACGGGATGTAGCCACCCCCGAAGCAAATAAAGACGACGCCGAATGGGAAGCGATACATAAATAGGACGTAAGTAAACGCAGAATGAGTTTCGAAGAAGAGTGGCGCGGGTGCGCGCCGCTTCGAACTGGATGTTTCCCCCACAGCGGCCCGGTCTTAGAATCGAATGACGAAAGTAGGATAAAAATGCATCGGTTCTGTACGTCCCTTCGGATTCGAGAGAAGCGAGGACGGGTGCCATTGAAATTAGGGCGAGCGAGGGTGTCGGACTAGACGTGGAAAAATAGACGGCGTAAAGTGGAACATTTCTTCTTTTTTTATTTTTTTTTTGTATCCTGCTTTGGTTCAAGTTGAATTACGAAATGAAAGTGGCCTTTCCACCGATGCGTTGGCTGCGTTTTTATAGTATCAGCTTTGTAGGCACGCATGAGCCTAGCTTTGATATATGTCTAACTCCGATAAAGCATGTAAAAAGCATACATTTTTAACGCTAATAAATTTTTAATGTTGGCTTCGAATATGACGATTAGCGGTCTTTTGTAAATGTGCGTTGTTAACTCAAATTACTCTATTTACGAGCAAACGTCCACCAGATGTTAATGTCACGTTGTATATCATATTATACGTTCATAATGAAAGACAATGCAAAACCAATTATTTTTATATTACGGGACAGTGTATACCAATCTCAAATAATCTCACCAACTAGTTTTTAATGAAGCCAATACAAATTACCCAAATTTCATTATCCGTTCAAGATTATAGACTCTAAATAAGACTATCGAAAAATACTCTACAGGCAACATAAATGTCGCCTAACCTTATCGCTTGCCTTGAAACGTTGTTACAAGCACTGAATTATAATAAACACGGCTTTGCAGATACCGTCTAGCATTTGGTAAACCTTCCGAATGTTAAAAAAAATATGTTAAGATAGGCGCCGCCCCTCTAGAAATAGTTGGGATAAAGGATGCTTCTAATGCTACCGCTTCTTAGTTTTCTAGCAAACAGAGCACCACTACGACTTTAGGTGGGTATTGAACATTGATTTTATGGGCAGATTCAAAACTTTCAAAACTAATCAGAAGAGCCGCAAGTTCCGACCAGCCGTCTCTAAAGCTAAAGTAGTCTACCGCAATACCCATCCCTTTAAGTGAACGCAGCAATTCCGCCAAGCATTTAGGTCAGTTCTTCCACTAGTACTACACTCCAAATCAAGAACTAAGCAAGAATTTTAAATTCACAATACAAAACATCCCCAAATCATTGCCAAAATAATCTATAACTGGCTTCGTTTCGCATTCTGCAGGAGAAAAGTTGTTCCTGCACACGTACCCTTCCCTGCAAAAGTTCTAAAAAAAAACAAAAAAGATGGTCCGTGCGTTCTTCCCCTAAAAACCGATCCTACCTGGCCTGCTTTAGAAACCGTCGTAAAAAAATGCCCCAACGGATGGCTTTTTACGACGCAAGCTGTATCATCCAATCGACTCTGTTCAATCTAGCTTTTCTTTATGATTCCTCCTCCTTCTTCGGTTTGTTGTTCCTTAATGGAAAGTGTCGGCCGGGTTTTATGCGCCAAGGCACCGCCACGAAGCCGATGCCGGACTAAATAACACACACACACAAAAAAAGCAACCACGACTATGACAGTACGTCCTCCTCCCATCCCCTTCCTCTCCCCTTTCCCTCACCCCTACTTGCCTTGGCTCCACACTCGCTTGTAAAAAGTATCAAGCAAAAACAAAAACGATCCGACGCAAGGTTTGCGTCTAGAAATATGGCTTTAGGCTACGCCACTTCGACCGACTTGAAAGTCGACCGTAAAAAATATATTTCTAGACCAGCGTTCAGCGTACCTCGACGAGTGACGCCGCAAAGTTCTTTGCGTCATGAAAAAAAAAATAGAAACGTTCCTGCGTTTTATTACGGCAGTCATTAACGTTTATGAGCGACAGATACAAAACATAAACTGTAAGCGGCGCACGACTTTTATTCATACTTCATCTGAAATGACTTCAATGGATCAATGACTCGTGACTCGAATAAGTAAGAGCAAAGAAGCCCTCAATATGTGAAGCTATTTGAGTACTAATGACACTTCGTGAAGTGACCTACGCTTAATGGTCGCGATAGGACTCGATACGTTTTGCTCAGATATAACGTAACAATCTGCGTTGTGAAAGTGAGCATAGTGAAACGCCATGCCCAGTGTCCCCACGAAGACCGAGTCTTTTTTAGCTCTAATCATATTTTCAGCGTCGCCATTAGCCAAGCTTCCTCCATAAGTTACAGCGACTCCCCCAAGTGTCTTGCGCAAAAAAAGACAGCACCAGATTTCTGAAAATGTACGAACCTCAGGCATTTCGATAAGTCTCGCAAGGCGAAAGCGCGGATGTTCTTTTCTTTCATTGAGCGCATTTTTAGCGCACTCCCCGCGCTTCCACGCGTGCCTAAAGTCTCTTTAATATTCGCTGATTTAGGGCATTCAATGGCACTCAGTAAGTTTGCAAATCGATATGTATGTTTAATTCCACTAAAGTGTTAATTTGTAACGTTTAGGTAATTACTTCGCAAATTAGTATGTCTGGCAGTTTGTTCCCGAAAAGAGTGTTTTTTTTTTTCTTCAACCGCTTTACTCGTAGGGATTTTTTATATTCTTCGCAGAAACGTGTTCTCATGTTCAATTTCGCAACCAGTTTATTTTATTCTCCCTCTACTACTATAAACCTACAGAGTTGACAACATCGTCGCCCCCTGAACGCGTCCTTCAATCAAAATCACGAACGTCTAAAAAATAAAGTATATAATCATTATTTCGGTCGTGCTTCCCCCTCATTTTTCCTCAAAAACGTAACTTTCCCCAAGGTCTCAAAATTAAAGGACGCCGCAAATTAGAGCAAAAGTTTCCGCGCCCACGAACCGGATCAGACGAAAAGCAAACTTTTAGCGAAAGAGACGTGATTTTGTTTTAAATTTTTGGACGCCCGCATTCCATCCCTGTCGTGCCTTTGAGTGCCACTTAGGCGTCCTCTTTTCCCTCGTCCACCGCGGATCCATTAATGACGCCGAGTAAACTTACCGCAGTAAACTCCTCTCATTACTTTATGGGTAACGTTCAGAGGGGCATTCCCATTACGGCATATTTCTCGGATAGCAAAAATTTAAAAGAAAAAATGGCGCCGGGATTTTGAGCGAGCTAAGTGGCGCTGACTCCGCCTGACCGCCGTTTTAGTCGTTCCAGGCGAAACTTTTCTATCGCTGCGTTCTTGCCCCGTAAACAGAAGGAGGGGGGGGGGGGGGGGGGAGGGGGGGCTTTCCGTTTTGCGGAAAGCGCCCCCCCTCCCTGCCCCCTTGTTTTGCGGCCAAATATTTGATTTTGAAACTAAACAAACAAAATGTGTACGCGCAGACTTCAACAATGTAAAAGACCCATTGAACTAGACAGTTTATGCGGCGATATTATAGTCACGTTGGCCCTGCGCGTCTTTTTTTTTTTTTTTTTTTAGAGCGAGAATAGAGCAGAATTTAATTCATCTGCTCACCCCAAGCAATCTGGGCCTGGCCAATGAGAATCCTGCGCAGGGCAGCCTGAAACTGCAACATCAAATGGGTATTTCATATTCTCAGAAACTGTTCATTAACAGAGCAAAGAAGTGTAGAGGGTTTCCGCGTTGTCTGCCATATTAATATTTAAAAAAAAGACACATACCTTGATGATAATGTCTAAACAGCGCGGAACATGACGTAGATAAAACGGACGTGTGATCGCCGGTGTTTTGTGTTTGTCTCTCACATCCAAAAAAACACTCATCAAATGTACGCATAAATATCTTATAGTCGTAATTCATCTTCCCGAAGATTTTTGAAGCCCATGACCTCGCGCGGCGTTTATCGCATCACTGGCGACCTTAAACGTTAAGCCTAAAAATAAAAGGAAGCTGAGACACTTTTCAGGATATCCCAGTTAGGAGCGGATTCCTATAGCTTTCTTGTCCCGTGAATTGAGTTGTCGCACTTGACGTTTGCAGTAATAAACGTAAACCTTAATTATTTTGAAAAGTACGCGCAGCAATTGCCGCAGGGCATGTGGCGATCCTCTCTGCCACCTGCTATTTCTCCAAAGCGTCGTGACGTCATCATTGGCATCCTCGAGCAGTGTTGCGGAGTTGCCACTCTGGGACTGGAATGATTCCGGAATCATTCCGGATTTTCGCGACCCCGGAATGGAATGGCGGCAGCCCTGGGAGGAGTGAAGTGGGAATGGAATGGGATACCTTTTGCCCGGAAGGTAGTGGGAATGGAATGGTTTCCTCGGTTCTTCTGCGAGGAGCCGTGTCGATTATCATCTAGGGCCTACAAGCTGATGCCGCGATTCGCTAGCGCATGGTAACTGGCTCTTGAAACAGCATCATTGCGCTGGAGGTGGCTGATGGCTTGATCATCTCACTGACTTACGCTCATTTCGAGAATGTAAATGGCGCGCCCTTAGGGAACCAACCAAAACTGAGTAGTTGTAGAGAGTCAAGGTGTCGTTCCTGGAGCCGCGAGACGCGACAAAGCAACTTTTGTAATCATGCGTGATTAGCACGGAGCTTTTAATCAGGGTGTCGAAGCGAACCCGAACCGAAAACCAAAGCAAAACCGTTATTTTTTTAACTGAACCGGAACAAAACTGTAACCTAAATTAAACATTTAATATTGAACCCGAACCGGAACGGAACCATGATTTCATGTGGCCGCTACCAGCTCAGTGGAAATGGTATGGCGCAATAAAATGTGAGCGGTGCCTTCTTGCGTGTGGCGGCGCCAAGCCAAATACATATTCGCGACGGTTGCGTCAGTGGCTCAGTTCTGATTAAGTAAACGGCGGCGACGACATGAAGACATTTCAAAAACAATGAAAGAAAGAGGTGTATTTCACATCTATGTGTACTGTGTGCAAATTGGTGTCGGTGAGGAGACTTATACTTCTATGTTTGTTTTTTTACCTCAAAATGGGCCGCTAAGGACGCTACGAGCCACCGGAGTCAATTCATAGCTCGGAGGTAGTCACGTATCCTTCCGGTTGGGCGGAGCAACGCGGGGAGCGCGAAGTCGCGAGACAATTTATAAATTATGAATTGGCTCGTGTAGGTCGTGGCGTCCATTGCAGTGAAACAGAATATTTCTGCCTGTGCCGGAAAACGAAAAAGAGCTATTCTTTGTGTGAGTGTGTGTGTTTTCTTTTCTTGTTGCTAAGCGATATCTCTCAAAGAAGGAGAAAGGGGACATAAACATCAAAATAAAAAAGAAAAGGTTGACGGCTGTCGGCGATGTTCCGCTGTGGCGATAACTAAAGGCGCCAAGAGGCGAAACCGCGAGGAGCGCAACACCGCGGCGCCGGTCACCCAGTGCCCTAAACGCTGCTTCAAGAATATGTTTTGTAAGTGTGTGTGTGTGCGTTTTCTAGAGACAGCAAGTCGCCCGTTATACTTGTTGTTTTTTGTTTTGGTTTTGTTTCTAATCCTTTTTCGATTGGCCATCGCTGTCTTTCTCCTCTTCAACTCGGTCGTTCGAGCGAGTCGTTCGGGCGTGCGGTGTATGTGGTTTGCCGTTTCAATCTGGATGAGCATCGTACCGGCGTGCGGTCGTGTATCAGTACTGCGTGAGCCCGTAAAGAGCCTAGGCTAGAAGTCCTACTCCACTGGATGAATTTCTCATCTACCCTGGGTAACAAACGTCACTGTGCGTGCTGGCTACTCCGATGGATGAATTTCTCATCGACCCCGGGTTACAAATGTCACTGTGCGTGCTGGCTGATTGACTTCACATGTGAGCATTGTACTTTCCTGGTTTCCCAGCACCTGCATAACCACGTAATCTTTATAAAACGGTTTTGCGTTACTAAGTCAAGATGAAAAAACGAAATTAAGCATATATTTATTTTGCTGTCCTTGCTTCCGCAGTACGACTTCTGATGACCTTTCTTTTTAAGGGCAGATGACGTTATGTTGAGCTCGACTTTTCTTTTTAACGACTGGGAGGTGTGGATATTTTTTTAAGAACCGGTTTGAACTGTTTCGCGCTTGGTGGAACCGGTAACCGAACCGTTATTTCAAAAGCATTACTGAACCTGCAGAATCGAACCGGAAGAAAATGCAAAGCTACTGAACCAGTACCCGAACCGAACCAGAATAGAGACCGGTTCGACTCCCCGCTTTTACGTTATAACCCAGCCAACCTTCTAGTGCTTGCGTAGACCCAAAAACAAATTGCAACGTATGTGTTACGAAATCGCAAGAATTGTACAGCAAACGTAAACGTTTGCGTTCTAAGGCAGGTTCCATAATATGGTGCTACAGTCGCTTGTTCTGCCGCCGTGTGCCGATGGCGCTTTGTCAGCGTTTTTCTGTTCTTGCCCTAGTCATTTGTGGCAGGCACACCCGGCGTCGCTTCTGGCAGCGCACTAGCGGTGCTGTTGTGCAAGTACTCGAAACGGCTCCTTGCGCCACTCACAAGCTAGACACTTTTAAGGCCTTATCAAACAGAGAAGACGCTAACCATGTATTTGCGGAGAGTATACGGTCTGTTTGCGAAGAAAACCGGTTGTTTTAATTTTCACCGTTTGATGCGACTCCCTAGCTTTCTACGCTTGATGGCGCAATCGATGTCTGTAGTGACACCAAGTGCCACGAAGCGTTTTTTGCGACCACCCTTTGGCTTAGTAAAATTAGGGCTTTGAGGAAGCTTTTCGCCTATTTTTTCAGTCCTCTTCGCGTTTGATTGTTTTCTAGAAACCCAATGTCGCTCTCAATGGCCCTTTTTTTTCACGTTTAGCAATTAAAGGAATGGAATTGTGGAGTTCAGCCATTCCAGGAGTGGGAATTCGCTCACTATATTCATTCCGAGGAGTTGAAAGGAATATAATTGTAGGAAATTCTAATTCCCCAGAATGAAATTGGAATAGAATGGGGGTGCACATTTCGCAAATCTGTCCCCGAGTCAGCTAATAGTTACGAGCAAGGACACACCACTGAAGCGAGTTTTTCTCTTCGCTGTCGCATTCTCCCGCTCTCGGCTTGTCACAGCGGGCAGGGCTACGTCGACATTTTAATTGGCAATCACCACGCTCCTAATAATTAAAATTAAAACAAACATTAAGTACGTCATTTTTATGGTGACGAAATTAAAATGTTTGTTTTCTTTTTTTTTTAATTTGTGCTTTTATTTTTAATATTACTCCCTATTACGTACATTCTAACGCCAGGCCCGTAACGAATAGCTTCTCAGTCGCATCTTAAACTTCTCGACGACTATTCAACAGTGATAGCTGTTATGGTTTCTTCCTTCCACTCGAAATCATGTTGATGGCGAAGTTGTAGTTGTATGTAGGGCGTCCGTCGTCGATATAGCAAAATGCTTGAAAATAAAAACCCAAAAAGGCCGGGACGGGTTTCTTTTTCCGTTTTTTGGTCGAGTACGCTACTAGTGAAGCAAGCGCGCAAGAACAGATTCACACCAGCCGCTCCACCGCGCCACTTAATAAACCTCGCGTGTTGAGAACATGCTGCGCACGTGAGTCTCGTGCAGCCCCCGCTAGATGGCCGCAGTTGCGGCGACTCCACACCGCATGCACCACCCGAATCCCACGCGCCGCGTTAGTTAGAGGGCTTCTCTGTGTGTAGAATAATGAACGAGCGTGTCACTCTCCGAGCAGACACTGGCGACGGTTTCTTCGCGCAAGGAGCGAGACACGTAATATGGCGCACCGCTCATGCATTATCCAAACAAAAAACAAAAACACTTTGTTCGCTAAAAAAAAACATGATGAGAGAGTAATCAGCGGAGACACGGCTCAAGAATCTTTGAAGCACGTTTTCCTCATACATGTGCATACTTAGAATCATGTCCGCACAGAGTTTTTGTTTGACCAATGTTACAAAACCGAGAAGGGAACATGCCTCAGTCAGTATGTGGAGACTGTGTTTTGTATCGGGGTACCAGCGGTGTGGGCGCGACTTTAACGTGAAACAAAGTATAGCGCGCGTCTCTAAGCCAGGCCGGAAGCAAACCGCTTCTCGACGACACCTTAACTGTGGCGGCGACCATTTTGGCTACCTTTTTTTCGTAGCCGGCGTACAAGTGGTCCGCTCGCCCGTCACAGTTCTTAGCCGAGACGGCCAGGCGACGGAAGCGAGTGTTCAGCCGTGCACCTTCGTTCCCTGGAGAAGTGCGAGCGCCCGTATTCCGTGCCGGGAACGGGGGAAGGAAGGCAGGGGGGCGTATTGGAGCGCACAATACGACAGCCCAGGATCGAAGAATTTAATTAATTTTCGGCTTCCGAAGCGTTTCTCGGAGAAAAAAGGAGCGGGAAAGGCGAACGCTCCATCACACACGCGCAGAAGTAAATACTGGTCCTTAATTGAAACGTAATCCGGATATTAAAGAAATAATCTTCCTTTCGTGTTTATTTTGAATAATACTGCACGTTTTGCTCGTTTTTTTGTTTTTTATGCGTTATATGGCGCTCACATACTCGGAGCCGAACGAGCAAGTTTGTCGTGATGAAACGAAAATAAAGTCTATATGCGAACCAACAAAAAATTTTGTCTGCTCACACAGGATGTTAATGATCGTATAAAAATTCATTTTCTAGACGGCAATTAGAGTGTCGAACTTTTTTTTTTTTTTTTTGGTTCGGTTTGGGTTAGAGTCTACGACTTTCGGTTCAGTTCCGGTTCAGTTTCAGTGAGCAAAAATTACGGTTCAAACCGGTTTCAAGCAATAAAGTACTAAAATATTTTCCGCGTTTTTCTTTTTTTTTTGTCGTTAAATTGGTAATTATTCTCTATAGAGTTTGATTGTTTGAGGAATCCACTTTGATTTTCAGATACCAACAATAAGAAATTGCGTTATTTAATTTTAACGAAGCAATAAAAGAAGATCTAGATTAACATACAAAACGTCGTACTTATACTACTCGTCATCAATTTGTTTTCCTCAGTCAGAGGTAGTTTACCTGAATCGAGGTGTTTTCACCAAGTGTGGTAGGTCACCTGATATTCCCCTGATTGGTACAACTTTGCGTCGCAGTATTAAAAGTCGAATCCTAGTTGTGTTTTTGACCTGAGGAATTAATCACAGTGCAAAAATATAATTTACGAAATATGTTTCGTGATATATATGATGACGATGCAACTGAGCTAAAAGCAATAATATTTTCAATCTGTCAAGAATGATTCAGGACAAACTCTTTCAGTCTAGCTTTTATAGAAACACTGAGCGGCAATTACAAAGCATGTTTTCCTAAACATTATTGTTTACACCCAGCATCGCGATGAAGGCGAAGAATCGTGCAGAAAGGAGGGATCAAAATTGTTCGCTGTAATTTATACACACTTTCGTACTCTGATCGAATCTTACCTAAAATAGCGCGTATCCAAGTGAACATTTTGTTATATAGGATGAACTGGCATATCCTGGCTGTAGAGGTTTGCTCTTAACAAGATGCGGGTCAATTCAATTTGCGTATAAGCATTACCCTTGTTAATTGATTTTTTTAATAAAACAATAGTATTTCATGAGCTACTCGACATGGCCGCTACAAAACTCGTCACTTTCTGGCAGTCTGCGTGCGTAATCATCATAGTTTCAAAACTCGCCCCTGCGTACTTGGTTTTCGTCCTGTCCACAGACATATAAAATTGCTCGTAACAAAAAAGAGGCAATAACGTACATCTATATGTTTTCGAAGTTATATGTGTGTCAAAAACGCCTAGCTATTTAAATAAGCTTCCAAATCATAAATTTGTTGAAGGCTCTCCGAAATCACGTATACACGTAATTATCCAGAATAAAAACGTCGGAAAGATTTTCAGAGCATTTTTAAAATATTTTGGGGGAATATTTATTTATACGATACTTGAAAATACGCTTGCTGTATAACCAATCTTAAAAAACGTTTTCTTGGCAGTGTGAAACACCTGTTCGCACGGTATGCCAAAAAAAGACTTCGGCAAAGAAGGCAAATACACAAACTGTGAGGAGGGTGACAATAAATGGTATTATTCAAATGAATCTGATGCACAATGCCTTGCTCAAAAAAAAATACAGAGATCTAATGATATCTCTACGTACACATAAATAGCGCGAAGGATAGACGAAGATTGTTGTATTCCTAGCATAAATCACATTATGGCATTGGCTTGCGTGAACCAGAAATTTCGCGAAATACTGCTTCGGGAGACTAGTTTCATATTCGGTTTAATGTGCACTTGTTTCGGGGCCCTTACTTTACAACGCTGTGTTTTATCAGTCACGCGCTCTAACATTTTATTAGGCTGCCGTAGATCATGGGGAGACTGCTAATATACTCCACGACTTTACAATTTGGACATCTACTTTTTCTGGCGTTGCGAAAATCGCATTTCACCAAAACACTGAACTGTTTAACATAGTTTCCACGGGAACGTCATCGCACCATAGGCTCGTGGTCATTGCGATTTGTTCGAGATGAGAAAATCAAATCCGGTGGTGCAAAGTGCACGCTGCAGAACCTTCGCAAGCCATGTATTTTAGAGACACAAATTATTCTTGGTTGGTCCAGCGTCCCGAGGAACGGCGCGAGCGTCCGGCACCACAAAAATGCGCTTTCTGGCTAGATTATTTTTGGAGAGAAAGTAGTTTCCGCGGCCATGTTTTCTGGTGTGTTCCGTAGATGCGGGACCCAGGAACGTTTACAGCGCAGTATGTGTTTAAAACTCTTCCCCCTCCCCCCCCCCCCCCCCTCCCTTTTTTTTTTTTTTTTTTATTCCTGAAAGATTTTTTTTTTTTTCATTTGTGGGTGTCAATTTGACAATTATATTTGTATCACTCGTTAACAGTCATCCTCCATTGCTTTTATTTTGCATCCAAAATCTGTGAAGTATAAACAAAATATGGAGGTGGTCGAAGCTTGGGGAAGAACTTGGGAACGAAATTCCTGTTATACTAAGAGCGGCTGCCAACGTTCGATTGCCCCTCTGAGGCCACTAGGATCTTTGTTTTCAGGTATACCTCCCATACACACTTGTAGTTCTACTTGCAACGTCAGATTGATGTCACATTTAGTCCTTTCAATGCTTCTATGTTCGGAGACAAGCTTCTCAGGCAGTTCGGCAAACAACAAAAAACATGTTTGGGTGCCTCAGTGATCTGTGCATGTAAAATGGGACGTTCAACAATTTTTATACTTTCAGTAATTACCGCTAAGAATTAGTTCATGACGTTGATGACTGGCAAAAACATCCATTAGTTTTTTTCTCTCCGCTCAATCGCAGAAGCAGAACAAATAGTGGAAAGAAACTCTTTCCCCCTCCTCAATTCGCAATTAGAACGGGCGGCCTTTTGGTCTGACGCTAATTATATACCATCAGTGTTCGTCATAGTCATGCCCTGTGGTTGGCAAAACAGAGAGCACGGGCTAAGCTACAGGCATTATTAGAGTTCGGCTGTTCTCGTCTTTGATTGAACACGAGTCATTTCCCGAATGTTTGATGATGCTGATTGTCATGAACCCGAGCAGTAGACTCGGATCTATGACAATCGACTATGTCACGTTGTCACGTGACTCGTAGTGTAAAGACGTAATGCCATGTGACATCATGGTTTCAACAACACTAATTATTCCAGTAACTCTCATTTTGAATCAACTTGACGCAGTGAGTGACGTGACAACGTCACGTGACGTCATGGGACCTCGTGACAGATGATTAATTATAGTTCCAATAAAAAGCACCACGAAAACCAACAATTTATCGTACACTGCAATACTATATATGGCCATTTCATCAATACATAAATACACAACTACCAGTTTTTCATTCTGTTAAAAAAAAATACCCTCAACCGTTTTGAACGAATAACCGTTATATTTTTTCCCCGGTTCAGTTCCGGTTTTGTTCCAAGATGGCGCCGAAGATTTCGGTTCGGTTCAGTTCGGTTCCGGTTCGGCTGTAAATAACGGTTTGGTTCCGGTTTTCAGTTGGGTTCGGATCCGGTTATACATTCCAACGACAATACAGTTTAATAAGATGACACAATGCAGAAAATACTTTTCTGTCTTTTCGGATCATGTGTTAAAAATGTCAGAAATATTGACTGTCTATTTTGTCTTAAAGAATGCATCTCCTTTTTCTTCTAATGATACCCGTGAGCAACACACACGCATCAAAATCATTATTAACTACAAAAGAGACACTGACACAGCATATAGAAAAAGATGCAGAGCTAAACTATATTTTACCAAACGGTTGACCTCTAAATATTTCAGCAATGAAGTTATCAAAATATTATGTATAATTTTGTTTGCACGCAAAACATTCATAATTTGCCCTGAATTCTGAAAAGATAACGAAAATCCGTGCATTGATTTTTGTTTAGAATTTGTTTGGCGCATAGCGCACAACTGGGCAAACAAGTTGGAGGCATCGCAGCATGACTGTGCCAAACGAAGCGGCTAGACAAAGTTCGCACCAAGTATTTGTAAAGAGTCCTTCAGCCAACAGAAGAAGCCAGTACATGGCCGTGCAGCCGCAGCACCGGCACAAGAGCCGCACATTCACGCTGCAGCTAATACTATTCAGTGCTGCGCTGCCATGCTCTTTCAAGAGCTGCGAGGAGCTTCCTACGTCATTAAGATGAATTCATTCAAGCAACAAGGCGGTGACACCTAGGCTTCCGTGTCTTCTACGCTGAAAGACCGCCTTACCTGAGGTGTCTCGTTGTTTCCAGTGGACTCGATTGGCTTCTTAAAGGGGAACTCCGTCGCGCGTTCCGCAGGCGGCGACAGTCCCAGAAACAAAAACAGGCTCGGTAACAACAAGGAACTGCAGTTCCTTGTCTGCTAAAGACGTCTGATCTCGGCGCCGTATGCTCGTTCGTTAGCGGCAGTTGGCGTCGCGACCGCTTGCACCATCTCTTGTCTCCCGTGCGAAACGGCACCGTGTTGTTTGAAGACCGGTGGCTTCGCTGCGTTTCCCTAGGAGCTAAGCCTTTTTCTTTCTTTACTTTTTCTCCAGGTAAATTCGCTCTTCGCAAATTTTACAAAAAAAAAAAATGCACCATCTGTGGGCAACGCTGCGCAAAGGCGTAGCGCGATAGGTTAAGAAGCTAAATTTTGCGGTCGATTTAAAGAGCCTGGCGTCTCCTTGTTTCACCCTGTATTCCTTCATTCTAATATTTACAATTCCTCGGCCCAGCGTGCGATCTCCTCAGCCCAGCAGGCGCATGTCCGTCGCCTCAGAAAGCGAGCAAATCACGCGCCATACGCACGAACGCTGAAAATGGCACCGGCCAGCAGCCCTTTTTAGGAAATGTTTATACAATTCAATAATAACGATAATCACAGTCGACATGTGTTCGGTCGCAGCTCAACCCGCGCATGTTCGTCGCTTTGGGAGGCGAGCAGAAGTGTATTTGAAGTGTATGCTGAAAATGCCACAGAGCAGAAGTGTATTTTCTGGAATGGTCTATAGATATTCTGCTAAATTACTTAAGCGCCAAGGAGCATGTACAGGCTACAGGAGTGGTTACACGTACTGGCGTCTGAAACAGTAACTTTTATAAAGAAAATTCGAAACAAATGACACGTTCCTTTAGGTAAGACGAGCGTGTGAAGCACCTGTACCCACATTCTGAGCATTCTCCGTGGTGCTTGGATAACTTGTCAAAACATTTAGTGCACGACTTTTCGACCTTTCTTCGCCAGCGTAACTGCCAGCTTCTGATACAGGGAAAACGAATTTACTAGCGATTTCACGAAACTAGCGAGCCACCGCTTGAGCGTACCGAATTCCAAAGAGGGTTTTCACAAAATCCAAATAGGATCTTTTTTGTTTTTACTGTTTTAAAGTTCAGCACGTAAGCGAACGTTATACTTCATGCAACTATAGATTATTATCCAATTCAAATAGCACGAACGCCCAGGTTTTCCCGAGCGTACCCGATTGCCGGCGGGAAAAACTAGGGAGAACTAGGTTTCGGTTTCTGCAGCTAAAAAAATATCACTTTTTTTTTTTTTATTACCAAAAGTGTATCTGGGGGAACGAGGTATCATTTCAAAATCAGGAAGCTATCCGCATTTAGACGATGGCTTTGGATTAGGCAGCTCAAAAAATCGGCAGAGTTCCCCTTTGAAGGGGAACTCCGCTGATGGTCGATGATTTAATAGCCTTCGATTTGGCTAAAAAATGGCAGACAGCCTCAATGAGTTTTTCTTAAATGATAGTCAAAATATTTTATAAAAAATACATTTTCTTCGTCAAGTTATTGAATTTTCAAGTTACTCCGGCCGCGAAGTTTCTAGGAGACAACTCTCCACTGGCAACAATGAGAAATATCTTTTCCCTACAAGTGTACGTCACTGACGGACAGGCGGATGAGCGACCCCAGCAGCCGCGAGGCGGCTTTCCGGGCTCCAGCGATCGAGATTATTTTTTACAGCTTCTTGGTTGCAAGCTCTTTTCCAGTGGGTAGCAATCTGTGCTCCGCGATAAACTGTACGGACAGTGCCGGGAAAATGTTAATTTTCAACCTTCTTTTCGTGGGAAAAAAAAAAAAGCACTCCTCGGTAGGACTGCAGGAGCGTCCGTCGAATGCCAGTTCGTCACACGTCAACAGGTGGCAGGGCTATTCGTCACACAGGGCAATTCGTCATAGGGCAGTTCGTCACTACGACACTTCGTCAAACCATGAACAGGTAATTTTTGTAGCATTTTTCATGTTTATTGGGAATAGTTCTTCCAAAAGAGTATAATTACCAGCGGTCCCCATCCTTGATTTAATTATTTTTGTCGACACAAGAAATAAAACTTTTACTAATTGAGAATAGGCAGTGACTAATTAAGTCTTGTCCACCAGAATCTTGGCACCTCGCTCAGTCACTCGTAGAAAAAAAATATTGTCAAATTGCTATGTAATTGTGGAGTGTTACGTGAAACGTTTTGGTCACACATGCACAGTCAGTGTCGCGCTCCTGAAGTTTTTTTTTTTTTATTATATTCTTCCAAGGTAAGCTAAAATGTTTAGCAACCTAAAAAAAAAAACGAAACTTTCTAAAGAGGAAACTACACAGAAGCTGAATACCAAAAACGACCGAAAGCTAAAAAAGCTAGTACGCGGGCAACAAGATCTTCAAATATTATCTCCGCTTTTTCAACCAGTTGTCCCAGTGACGAATCTCACTATGACGAATTGCCCTACCTAGGTGACGAATAGCCCTGCTACAAGTTACCCAATTACGAATTGTCTTTCGACTAACGGCCCGTATCCCCCCCGGCAGCAATGAAGGCCAGCCACGTCATGGTGCTTTTGCTCGAGTTGTGTGCCGAGACAACTAGGGCCACGTGAAACATTCTCACCTGTGATCTGAATACTCTATAGTCGCGTGCTGTGAGTTGAGTATCCTTCTGCAGCTGGAACAGCTTGAAGAGCGGCAAGCGCTGACTTATGCCGGCTTCGACCAAGACGACATTAGTCTAAAAAGGAGCTCTAATAATATCGAGAAAAATAGTGTACATTAGAGTACAATAGTCGACATTATTTACATTTTTTTGTTAACAATTGCTTCGGTTATTTTTTTTATTTTTGTTTCTTTCATAAACTTTATATTTGTTTCAGGCATTGAATCAGATCGAGCTACTGTCGGAGCTCCACTTGCGAGGCCCACCTTTTGAAGACGGGAAGTGAGACGTCTAAGCAAAGTTCGAGTATAAGTTTAGACTTGACTTTCGAAACACTTCTATTCGTGTCTGGTATTACAAAGGTTTCTGTATCAAGTGTCGTGTTTCATTAATATACGATAGAGCCGCTGCTTAGTTTGACAAAGGGGTGGTGCGCAATTTCCTCTCGCAGAAGAGGAGGCGAAAACATCTTTTATTTTATTCCCTGGCGGAGAAACGTTATATAGGGCTGAAAAGCTTTTAATGCTTTGAAAATAGTGCTGTCGTTGAAGGGAGGCATGTAAATTTATCGCTGATGGGTTCTGTGCAAATCCAAAACTTAATTTAAAAAAGTATAATATAGAATTGCTCCTTTCCCATGTGCACTCGTAGATGAATGTTTGTGCACAATTCATTACGCTACGACAGTAACAAAAAATATATTGGGCAAATTTTTAAGGGGTAACTTTGGGTAACATATTTTTAATTAAAGATAATATGGTGCATTTCGGTACAGTACGCACTATTGTATCTTTAAGCGAATGTTCTTTATTGTAAGATGAATAGTGTATTTGCGTATTTTATACACCTTTCTCTGCAGCTTGATGTTACGCTTTTCGGATACGGAGTTCTTGAAATTTTTATTTTGCCACAATGTTCATGAACAGTAACCTGCCATCCGGCCTACACGAAAGCCGTTAATTCCATTCTATACATTTTATACATTTCAAAGTTTTATTGAAAATCACAACCTGCATGTGTTATGTCACGGCCCAACATGCGCACGTTCGTCGGTTTGGAAACGAGGAAAGTAGGCGCCGCCCGCACGAGCGCTGAAAATGTCACCGACCAGAAGCATTTTTCAGGTATGGACTAGAGATATTTTGCTTTAAGCATGAAAGAGCACATGCATGACAAATGCTACACGCATCATGTGCCGGCGTCTGCAACGGTAACTTTAATAAAATAAAAGCTAAAACAAATGGTACGTTCCTTCATGTAAGCATTCTTACATAAAGGAAGCATTCTTACACCAAGCATTCTCCGCGGTGCATGGCTAATTTGTCAAAAAATGTCTTGCGCGTCTCTTTGTCCTTTCTTTGCCAGCGCAACTGCCAGTTTTTGATAGAAGACGAGCGGATTCGCTAGCGACTTTATGAAAACAGCGAGCCGCGGCGTACCAAGTTGCAAAAGCGTTTTTCTTCTTTTTTTTTTCAAACTTCCCATTTACTTTTGGTTTGTTTGTTTGTTTTTGTACATTTTTGTAGTTTAGCACGTCGGCCAAGCTCATACTTTCTATAAATAGAGATTAATATCAATTTCCGATAGCACGAACGCCCCTGTTTTCTCGCTGTTAAGCCGGGGGTCACACTGCTTATACATCATAGAAAAGGCTGTCTGTGTACAGAATCGAACGCGAGTCATTGCGACATCCGTGCTTTGAGTGCCGCGTGGCAATGAGTTTAAGGAGAAGCTTAGCACGCCGCATTCGAACCACGGATGATATTGGCTATGTTCCAAATCTTACCCGAGTAACCTGCCTCCTACGTCAGCGGGTAATACCACGTGACATCGCGAGTAAACGATCCGCGACTCGATTTTGGAACGGCCACCTGGATACTACGCGGATTGGCTTCGTCTTGGGCGACGGCAAAAAGAAAACACAGCAGCGATGGCAGAAAATAGCAGACGATCCTTTTGATCATGGAGAAAGCACCCGAAGGACGGCAATGTTAATGGCGACGCGGTGTTTTTTTAGGTGGATCCACCAGCTCCTTTTACTCACCTTCGTTTTGAGCTGTATATTGAGATCAAAATTACTTACTCCTTACAGCTAGATATAAAAAAATGTGTTTTTATTAATCAGCGCGATCGCTGCAATTCTAGTCACGGTGCCCTAAACGCATATATTCCACGCATTGTAATTTGCACCGATTATGTTTTGCAGGAATATATTCCACACGGTGTAGCGGTACAGCGCGAGGGTGCTTTCTCCAGAATGATATGAAACTCACGTTCGCTTTGACGCGAATGTGATTACAGTGAAATTTTCGAAGCCTTCACTGCTTTACAAACGTTATCCTCTCATTACACACACTCTGGAGAAAACAAAAATACTACATTATCATATACCGAGTTCAAACATTTTCGGCCTTGGACGTGAGAATACGGCATTCCCCCAACGCCGAGGACGAGGATGCGGAGAAGCTCCTGTTTACGCTCGCACTCAGATAATAACAAGTACACGTTCCCGGGGAAGGTGGACGGTCTGGATGTAATGCAGTGAATTCCTGCGTTGACAACAGCAAATCGCAATAACCATACATGCTGCACCTAATTCTTTGTCATTTCGAACGTCCGCCACCAAAACCAACGGAGCAAGCGAGCTTTGACGGCTGTCGGCGCAGAAAGCAGACGACGAACAGATCACGTGACGTATTTACTCGATTTGATCCGACTTTACCCGCCGATCGAGGAGGGTAGCGTGAGTAATTACTCCGGAGTAAACAACCCGCTTCTGGAACGCGAGTTCTGACGTCATCGAGTAAGCTCGAGTAAGTTTTGGAACGCCACGGTACGAAACTTTTACTCCGGAGTCGGATCGAGTAAATTTTGGAACACAGCCATTGTGGTGATTCGTGTTAGCAGACTGTCTTTTGTATGGCGTACGAGCGGAGTGGCGCCGTCTTTAGACCCGAAAAAAGGCGGGCGCGGGCGTATACCAGATTGCCAGCCGTCGCGCGCATCGCTGCCCTCCCGGTGACGCCACGTTTGGATGGCGGGGAAAGCTGGGGAAAAAACTAGGGAGAACGACGTTTCGGTTCTAGAGAGTGAATGTGGGGGAACGGGATAGCATTTTGGAATCGGGAAGCCATCCTCATTCAGACAATGCCTTTAAACAAGTTCGCTCAGAAAAAAAAAAAAAAATCGCCGGTGTTTCTTTTTAAATCCGTGCTCACACTACTCACGTGTCGTACAAAAAAAAAAAAGACAGCTGGAAGAGAAAAGGGAGTTTTAGGGAACCGTTTTTGCTCATCCGATAAGGATGAGCAAAAACGGTTCCTTAAAACTCCGTCCGGTACGAACTGCCATATGCGATTCTTCTATGGTACCGCATGCGCCGTTCGTACCGGAGGGCCCATCGCACCGCATCGGATGTATAAAAACAGTTCCCTAAAACTTCCTATTGTCCGAGGCGCGTTTCTTCCATGTACGACGACCCCTTCAACATGGTTCGAACAGAAACTATGTCTCCAAACATGTTCGAGGTATTAATATGTATGAAGCTAACATACTTGGAGAATGCTTGAGACATGTATGTCGATAATTCTGCCATCATCTGTGTAGCGCACTCCGCGACTTTTACATGAAACTACCAGCACCCCATTCTGCTGTTTTCTTGTAGGCAATTCCATCTTTTAATACTAATAAGTGCTTAGTGTGCTTTAGTGCAAAGCAGGAGCAATCGTCGATCGTAACAATTAAAAAGAAATTAGGTCTTGGCTTTAGATACGGTGTAAGGAAAGCTCGTACAATATCGCTTCCCTTCGTCAGAATTCGTTTTACATATTTAGGGAGGGGGGATGATGGTTTCCTGCGATTTCAGATAAAACTTCAAACAACGGGAGACTGGGATTTTGAGAAACTAGGTGGCTTAAGCGTCGTTACTCTGAAGCGTAGTTTATTGAGCTTCCACCTGGAGCCGGATTAGTTGGAAGCCTTGGCAACATTGGGCGCCGTCCCAACGTTGCCCGCGTTTATCAGGGTACGTACGCAATTGACTCACGTTTGCCTCTACTTTTATATAGAAGCCTCAACGACAACTTCAGCGTTTGTAGGAACCTAAAAATTAAAAACCTTTCAGACCACACTCGATGCTCTCGGAAAAGTGCCAGCAAAACATACATCGTCGCACGAATATTCGAATAAATTTCAGAAACGTCAAGACTTAGAACTTTCAAACTCGTACACGCTGTTCAAAATGTTGAATATACAGACTTTCCGCGACGAAACAAAACACGAGCTTATCGCCCTCTCGTGATAAAAAAAATGAAACAGTAAGTGAGGCACGCCGCTGCATCGACTCAATGATACACCGCCCAAAAGCTACTTCAATTCCTACAATTTCATTTCTTTTTTTTACTGCAGTTCCTCAACGGTACGCGTACTTCCGGTTTTCCCCCCTTTCGGCTCCGGTCACATCGCTAGTGCCGCTTCAGAGTGCCGTTATTGTTGCGGATAACGAGGGTATATTTTTTCTTCGCCACTTCCGGTTCCAAACAAGCGAACCGGAAGTCCGCCGGCGAACGACGCATCCCAGCGAGATAGCATCATCGAATCTCTCTCCAGCGAGAACGTCACAACAACAAACGCCAGTAAACAAGGAGCCCTCAAAAAATATAACAACAACAAAAAGAACTCGCAACAAAAACGCACACAAAACACGAGATCACCGTAAAGAAACAAGAGGCTGAGGAAAGACCGCTTTGCGACGAACCGCGGCAGCAGCAGCAATGACGAAGGGACAGCCGTCAGTGGAGACCCTTTCCCTCCCCCAAATAACGATGTCGATAGCGACGAGGATGACAAAGAAGTTGCGACGAGTCCGGCCATCTTTGACCCCCCACACGAGTTGAAGTCATGACAAACGATGGCTCCGAAGATGCGGCGTGGCCTCAACGTTGCACTCTCCGGGATCCTCGGGGACGCGTGGCCAGAAAAAGGCCACTAGAAAAAGGCCGAGTAAGCGACGTCGTGGCCGGCCGGGAAAAGAAACAAAGCCAACCGAAGCCGCCGAAAGTACGAGAGTCTAAAGGACATCGCAGCAGCTGCTTAGGCCTAGCTTCCGAAGTCGCATTTCGAAGGGCCCACTCGACCGAACATCCGCGACCGCGACTCTTCAAGACGGGGAAGGGACAGAGGGACAGGGAGACTCTGTTTTCATGCTCCGACCAGCACGAATACACCGAGCATGAATTCTAAAACGAGGGTTGTTGAGCCTAGCAGTCCAATTCCGGACCAGTCTGACCTTTTCTCTTTCTTTTTTTGTCTTCTTTTCTATAAAACAAAGTTTCGTGTTTGTTGTGGGGTTTTTTCGTGTTCTTTCGCGTTGTGTTGTTTTGTTTGATTCACTGATCTATTAGCTAACTGAGATTATCGTAGGATAAATTTATTGAAATTTAAAACAATAACCCGCGCGAGATACAATGAGTTAGCTCTTGTACGACACCACGTAGGACATTTTTTTGTGCACGTGACTCACCTTCACGCTGTGTAGACATCTAACACCTGACCAGCTTTCTTACAGAGTTATTACTAACTGAGGAAGATGTGATGAAATATACGACGCGAACGTGTAGGTAAACAAATATTGTAGTATTCAATCGCAATACCTCAACCGGTATCTCCGATCCAGAGATCTGGACGCTCATTAAATATCGCCTGTGTCGGTCTTCACAATCCTAAAAGACCGCCACGACATCATATGGCGCATTCCCCTTTTCTAGGCACATTCACTTCAATCATCAACCCTGTCGAGAAAAGAAATGTTTTTCCTGTCACTAAATACACTTTGATAGGCGCCACCCGGCCGGTCCAAACTGCGCGAAAGACTTAGCGCACACAAAACCAAAGTTGTGTTGCGAATATACAAGGAACAACATTATATTCGCACCCGTTTCTCAACCTTCAAAAGCCTAACGAGAAAAACTTCAATAAAAACCAAAACGAGACAAAAAATAACCAGCAGTAGCAGTATCTGTACTTCAGCACAAATCCATCACTGCTGCGAGAAGAGGGCTTCCTTTCAGACCCACCTTTCCTCCTTCCCTAAAATAAGACTTCGAGTAAAGACAAAAAACAAAACAACAAAAATGCACCGCCATTTTATAAGACTTACCCCGACCAGCTGGCGCGGCAGTGCAGCAGCCCGTAATGAATACGTCGTCTTCGAAAAAAACCGAAACGAGGCGAAAAACAAAATTTTGAGCGTCGTGAACTCAACTGAAGAACGTTGTAAAAGTACATCAGGCGTCGACTCAAAAAGAACAACAAACCCCAGGTTCCCCGGGACAGAGACTGATCAGGGTGTCTGATAAACGACTCCAGTCATTTTCAGCGAAGACGCCGGACTCCTCCACGGGTTGCATCTGTGCGTCTCGGGATGAAACATCGCGCCCGAGGTTTTCTTCTAGCCCTCGAGCTAGCGCCGCGGCTGGTCGTGATCACGACACCGTTGCCTCGAGTTCGTCTCTCCCTCCCGCTAATGTGCCGCGACGGGTACTCCTCAGCGTCGAAATGAAACCTGGCGTCGACGCGCTACGCGCTGTTGGGCTTGAACCCAACATGAAACGAGTATCACCGAGCATTTTGTTACGCTCAAACAACCCTAGTTATACTACGCTTCACTTTAAGTAAAAAGTAACCGTGATGTGTACATGTTCAGACAGCGGGAAGCTAGTTAGATACAGTGGGCGTGCGGGGAGCTAACGAACTTCTCACCGTGTAGACATACACACGTCACAATTACTTTTTCATCTACGGCGGAGACCACCATAGATGATAAATAATTTTGCCAGTGAGATACGACCGCTAGCATGAGATCGTTAACGTGGCATCACGCAGTACTGATTCCACGACCGCTCGCCGGTACGATGCTCATCTAGATCGAAACGGCGAGACATGAGGGAGATTTTGTAGATCGTGAGTAAGGGCTTTGCGTTGCTATAGCGACAGCTCGTGCCGTCACTTTGAGGGCGGACTGAGCACGCGCCCACAGAGCCCGCAATCCGCAGCGTACGATTTCGAAAAGTCCCTAATGCAGCGACAGACCGCTGTTAGCGCAATAACATTTATACAGGATGGCTGATGTGCAGCGCTTGCTTCTAGCCATTTTAGTTTCAGGGTAATATCGTAATTCAAAAAATAAAAACAAAAGGGCTCCGGGTAAAGCGCCATCCGCGTCAGCCGGGGGGCATTGTGGCCGGGAGTCGCTGGTTTGGCGACAGCCTTAAAAAAAATATCAGATTTTACGCTCTTCTTTTCTCAACTAATTTTGTAGCATCGTTTTATTCACAAAACTGTCCCGTGGTCACTGCTGCCATGCGGTCACATCCGTTGCCTGAAGATAGTCCATGCGCTCAATGCAAGATCCCTGAGCGGTGCACAGGGCACTCAGCGAGCGGTTGCACGGATGGATACATGCATGCGGCTGAACCTTTTGAAACAAGTGGCAATTGGCGCCACCTAGTAAGTATCGTTAAATAATGACAGGTAACAGTAACATGACCTCCGCAATTGCCGGCGCGCGTAACCTTCTAGGGAGAGAGATCATAAAGGTGAAAGCGAGTTTAAAGATGGTTCGTCGACACAATACCCCCAAATAAAAGAGAACGAAATGCGTAACTCAATCGGCTCAGTAAAGTAGGTCACGGAAAAGTCCCCTGCGTATCTCCTCTGAGAACACCTTTTCGTTCATTTCAAAGTCAAACAAGTTGGGAATTCGTAAAATTTGAATATCCTTTATTTCTATTTATAATTGCAACTACCTTCGCTTGACCTTTTGTTTTCACTTGTGGCACATGCACCTAAAGAGTAAGGACCAACAACAGCCGACACAAAGTCCGCAGCGTTGCGAACATTCGTTCAAACGGTCAGCGCGCATGACAGCAAGTCGGCCTTCGCGAACCCAGACCGGACTTTCACCTTCACCGCACGAAAGCAAAAAGAGCAAGCCAGACGTCAAATCCTCCGCGAAATCGACCCAAGTTCAATGGGGAAAAGTGTTTCTGTTTGGTCCCCGCCCTGACACATCGGCCCCTGTTCTGCCCCCCCCCCCCCCCCCCCCCCCCCCCCGTCCCCCACGAAGCACCTAAAATTCAGCTCGTGGGATAGCAATACGACGCGTCAATGCGATTCGCTGCAATAAAAAAAAAAGAACACGAAAAGTAAGTGAAGAAAAATCTGAGGGAACTCGAACGCTGTCGCTTTCGGGACAAGAAAAGGGACGTTTGTTTCCCTTTTTTTATCGCGCTTGTTCTTCCCTATGCTGTTGTCATTTTTGTAGCTCGATTTGTTTCTAAAGTTGCAGTTGTTCCTGTTGTTTTGTTACCTGCTTTCCTGGTCTCCTCATTTTTTTTCTTCTTCTTTTTTTATTAAAACGTGAAGTTAGGCGATGTGGTAACGCATCGTATTGAGAAGAATAAAAACCAGATGGTCTCCGATGCCTTTTCGTGCGTCCATGTTTGATGGTTCTTTAATATTTTCTTTTTACTCAGAGTAAGTGGCCACACATATGCTGGATGACGGACAGGCGAACAAAGCATTCTTGACCTTTTGGAATTAATGATAATGGCAGTTTTACATGTTGTTCGCTGCCCTCGAGTTTCTACTTAGTACTGCTCGAAACATGGACGCACCGTTTATTACAATCCGAGGTCAAGTTACCAGGATTCATTTGTCAGCGAGTATATTTGTACCTTCGGACACTAAAAATTTATATTCGAAATATTTTATGTTACGAATGTCTCGACGGCAGGAACTTGTACACCTTTCACTCCCTATATACTCAACACAACTCGCCATTTCTTATTTGCAACTTTTAGCCATGGCAAAGTGGTGGTGTGGCAATAGCGTTCCCTAGTTCGTGGATGATAGACTTCATGCTCAAGAAGCTTGCTAACGTTTCTTCTAATACGAAAAAAAAGGAAAAGGCCTTGAAATCGCTTTCGTGTTCAACAAAGTTAGAATTTTTTGTGCGTCACAGCCCTAACCTCGTAGTGCTGTTTAACGCTAATCATCCAGAGACGACAGCCATTTCGATAGACGTCAATGCGGCTCCTACAAGACGTGAGAGCTGCGAGTAAGCCAACATTTGAGGAAACATTTTTTACGCCCTCACTTTGACTCCCTCCTAAATTAGTTCTGCCCCTCTGTAAAATATTTGTTATTTTGTTTCTGCAACTTGTTTGATATTTTGTATGCCTGCATGTCTTGTTAATGAAATGTACCCGCCTGCTAAAATCCCTTTCAGGGATTTCATTACCAATAAATAAATAAATAAATGAAATCTCTCTCTACTGCCCCTTGCTTCCAAACGGGCGAGGCTTCTCCAAACGATCAGAATATACCTCACATCTAGTTTCTTTCTAGACCAACTTTTGCTCGGAGCAAATGATTTGAGACCCACAACCCCAATCCGGTTGTGAGCCCCGGAAACACCCTACGCTCGGGAAGAACCGTCCCAACATAACAGCAACCCAGCGACGTTCTAGCCCCTTCAACCCAAAACCAATTCCACGCACTCTTCCTGCCCTCGCGAGCACGCAGGAAAGTCAACCTTACCCCAGCTCGCAGCGCTGTTTATCAGACTTCCCCCCTTCCTCTCCTTCTGTTCGATGCCCGAGGGACCTTCTTTTTGCACCTCTAACGATAGGCCAATGAACCCCCGAGGGTCCTAGCCCTAAAGCATCGCGCTACTTCTCGTTTGGGCGGTCTGGGGGCAACCCCTTCGTGGATCGGCGCGGTTCATCAAAAGCATTCGCGGCGCCCTTGCGAGGGAGGTCGGCACGCGGACAGCAAACATGCCTGAGAGACAGGGACAACCAACTACGCACAAACACGGGCAGCTCGAGCAGCGCGTCCCGTGATTGGATGGCTATCGGAGAAATTCGGCCTTCGCGCCATCGACCCAACACCGCGGCTCGTCCTAACAGACCAAGCATACAAGAGCGTATATAACGCTTAATACGGACAGTCCGGTTTTCTGTGGCGTTCTTGGGGGGGACTGTAACAGGATGGCACTTGATCGAGCTCGACCGCCTCTGCCCCCGTCATAACGAACAGAACATCCCGCGTCCGTCCAAGACAGCTTTCTAGTGTATTCGTACTTAGTTTCGTACTTGGATACGGCACAAACCGCTCCGATATAGCGCGGTTCGTACCGTATTGGATGTTTAAAAACGGTTCATTAAAACTTTCTATTGGGGAGGTTTAGGGAACCGTTTTTACACACATATAGCACGATGGGCCCTCCGGTACTAACTGCGCATTGCTGCAGCGCATGTGCAGTGCATACCGGAGGGCCCACCCTACAGTGTCGTATGTGCGAAAATGGTTTCCTAAAACTCCCCAATATCTGTAAAGGCTCTTTTATATGTAATACCCTTAAAAAAGGCAGCGACATCTTCTCCCTCCTCCACTGACGCGCACACTTTTTTTTTTTTTTTTTTACATTCGCACGTCGACTGTAGCGCCACCTGGATCGGCCCAAGATAGCAGACGGCCTTCCTATACTTGAGTCAGAGGTATGGTGCCTGGATCGCGTCTTTGACTGGTGTGTTTACCGCGGCCAAAAAAGTGGTCCCTCGATTTCCGCCTGATGACGTCATAAAAGTGTCATGCTGTCGCCGGTCGCGACCCTGGAGGCGTCTCAACAGTTATGGTGTATGTAGCAGATGCCTGTTCTGCTGCAGGTCGCTTTCCACTGTGACAGTTCACGGAAGCTAGTGCAGCCGGAAGTTGGGACGCCTAGAGGGACGCAGTGACGACAGCGACACTCGCGTTCGCTCGTGCTTTTTGCCAGCATTTCTACGGCCAACCGCCAGGATCGCGACAGGCAACAGCATGACACTCGCGTCATTTGTTGCCACATCGGGACCACTTTTGATGTATGGGCGGGATAGGACGCTAAACACACCAGTCGAAGACGCGCTCCAGGCACCATAGTCAGAGCGCAGTCAAAGGCTGAAAGACACGCGAATACATCCACACAGACTAAAACCGCACTGTCACAGTCTACCAGCATTGAAGGATGTGTTCAAAGAAAGACGATGAAAGCTGTGACGTTGCACAATCGGCGTTATTCGATTGGCGACATGAGCTCATAGCATGCACTGCACTCCGACAGCATAGGCATTCCTTCTCCCTCCTCGTTCCTCATGCACACTCTTATTGTTATATTTTGCTCTTTCGCGCTCGTGCGTTCACGGTAGCGCCACTTGGATCGGCCCAAGATTCGGCATTCTTCAAAGGATGTCGCTTCGTTTTCGTAAAAAGGGGATTTCATATGCGGTATTGGGAGACTGACTGCGGTTTTACTGATATACAGCCCTGATACAACGCGGCACTTTCAGTGCACAGTTGCGTTTCAGGTCAGAGCTGCGTCAGCGCTGTTTCTAGCGTTGGTTTATAATGATTCCATGAACGTGGGAACCGGCCCTAACAAAAACGTGCCTCCCAAACCTTTCTCAAATTCACTGATTGGGTAGTTTTGATGATACTTAGCAAGTCTCTAAATGAAAGCCTGCGTTAATTTTGACCGATTAAAAAATCTAAATGACAAGTTTCAGTTAATTAGTTTACGTATCGTGATGATTAGCCCCTATAATACATCCCCCGGGTCCATATAACTCACCCGCAGAAATCGCATAAATGTATACGTCTCGCGTTGTTGTTTTTTAACAAATCTTTAGAACCTACAAAATACAGCTTCGATATTGTATTCTGTAAACAAATACCAATCAAATTTATTGTTTTACAGTATACGCAAGAAACTGAACTTGTTATAGCCTGTTTTCTTATTAATGATCGGCGGCGAGAAGGTTACACTGGTGAGACCATTGCTCAAACCATGGCGTTCCCATTCGTGCTGCAGAAACACACTCCAAAGCGAAGCGATGGTGCTACAGCCCTTCATCTCACTCAACATAGGATTACAAAAGTGGTGCAAAGGTGCAAATTGTCAAACGCAAGAAACACTTGCAGGCCGTTTTACCTGACATTTCATTTGAATGCTTACAGACTTTAATGGTGATAATGATGATGATGATCATGTTGCGGATCTTTCATTTAGGACGGGCGGACTCGAACTGAGTCTGTGCTCAAGAGTAGGACATTGTAAAACTTAATGGCTCCTGAGGTGAAGATTTTTACATCAATCCACCAGCATCTCTTTCTCTTTTTTGCGTGTGGGTGACTTACTTGGAGCGAATTAACACGCCACGTATAGTGGCTTTAATATTCAAACCTTCCAAAACTAGCTGCAATTAGTTTTTTTATTGTATCAGTTCTTATAGTTGGCCCATACCCGGAACAAATTGAAGCTGTATTATTCTCGTAGTACAACAAAACAACAGTCTAAAAGTGGTGGTTTCGTCAACGCATCGCTTAAGAAGCCGAAGAATTAATAAAACGCCGTTTTCTTCGAACAAATTATAATATATATAGGTGTTTGAGAACTCTGCAAACTAAAAAAAAACAAGGCTAAGCAGCGACGTAAAAGTTTGTAATTATAAATAAACGAGTAATCAAACATAATTAAGGTAGCTATAAACATAATTAAGGTAGCTAGTAAATGGTAACCATCCCAATAACAACTAATGATAATTCATTTTAAAAGTCGAGTAAATGTACCAAAGAAACTTGCACACATTCCAACGCAAACCCTTTAATTTATTACAACGATTCACTTTTCACGACAAACTTATTCTCACCTGATCGACTCACATCTTCCAGGATTGATCATTCACATTCAGAATTGAAGTCGAATCCGTCAAATCACGGCTCAAAGATTGTTTAAACAAAGTTGTGAAGAGCGTATTTAATAGTGTGTTCTTTTCTCAATGACTTTTGTATTTTGAATAGTACTTGTTTTTCTTACGCTTGTTGGTGTATTCGGTTTAGGAAAATGTACCTTTTTATCTTGGGGGTCTCGTATTTCGTACTCCCCAACGTTATAATTTTAATATTGATAGTTCACTTCTTGTTTTTATAGCATAAAAATAGCCCATCTCTAACCAGTTATAGTTTTTCTTTACATGTACCGAATTTTCCTGCTTTCTTCCTTTCCCCTCCTGCGTTTGCGGCAAACCAAATGACATTAAATTATATTTAAAAGAAACGACTAGCATCTATGCTTCTAATTTGGTGCCGCCAGCATGCAACGTTAACTACGATTACGTTTAATAATTCTTTTATATATAAACCAGTATACATAGTTTTTTTTTTCTGGCAGATATGATTTTTACGTTACAAGTAAAAGTAACGTATAATAATCTAAATATAATTTCCCAATCGCCTTGGCCCCGTTTCTTTCTAAACACAATACTTGCATCTTTCTGCTTTCCCCAGAGCAATCCGAAATAACCCATGTGACATAAAACGATAAAACATTCGCCCTATAAAACACATCTAACGAAACCCACACATGAAGTAAAGCGAGCAGCACGAACACGCAAAAAAAGAAAGAAGAATAAACACCCAATGAGACAGAAAAACGACATGCCTAAACGAGCCGACGACGCAAACCAAATACGATGTACCCAAAAAAGAAAGATGAAAGATAGGATAAGGCTCTGGATCCCTCGCTCTTTCCCGACACCGCAATACGGCCCCACGCGCCATGGACGCCCAAAAAGAAACGAAATACACCAATAATAAACGGTCGGATTCGTCCTGAATGCACTAGTCATCGATATCGCCGCCCGCGCAGGTTCCCGGCGAGGACCTGCGCGAAAGAAGCACGCGTCGCTCGCAAACACAGCGTCCCGCGCGCCAAGGGGGAGCCGTAAGTATTCGGGAGCCGGCCGGGCGACCACACCTGCGCCAGACAGTTCAAAGGCGAGACCAGCAGCAAATCCCCGAGCCTCCCCAAATCCAGCATCCGTGTGCTGACGGCGCGCGCGCACTCCCTTCGCGATCCGAGCTCTTCCTAACCCAAAACCGGAGAAAAACAAACTTTAAACGACGAGGAAACAAAACACAAAAAAAAAAAGAGACCTTCCCGAAATAAGCGAAGCGTCGTGAAAGCTTTCGAGTGTGTGCCACTATAAGGGAGCTGGGCGAGATCGGTTCACCGGAAAACTAGGTTCTCGGGATCCACGACACGACATTAGGCTTCCGATGGCGGACAACTGCTTTGGCAGACGACTGCTCCCCGCAGTAGTCTGCCGGCGATGTTCCGCAGAAGTGCTGTCAGTCGGAAGAGCGTCTGCATGCTGCTTCGCGGCTCCTGTATGCTCAAGCTGGCCACGGTAAGAATAAAATCGTGCAAATAAAAATTTTTAAAATAAAGTTTGGCTGAGATTTTTTTTTTATGCGGCTTTCTTTTGCGTGTTTACGCGCAGCTACCGACATCCAAGTATTTGCTCGGATTAGTTAGCGAGTCAATTTTCGCTTCATAGTTAGATATAATTATTGAGTAGACTAAACGAAGGAACGTTGAACTGTTCTGTGTGCTTGAGATTCAAACCGAGATAAGGGACGACACCACCTTAGTCAGTGACGGGCGTTTAAGACCCGTTACGGGTCTTAAACGCATTGACGTAAACGGCGCAAATAAGTTACGTAAGGAAGAGACAACAGGAAGGAAAGAGCGCTGCCTCTTAAACGCCCGTCACGTTCTGCAGAGAGCCCCCCCCCCCCCCCCCCTTCGTATTAGGTGTATACACTTAATACGAAGGGGGGGCGGGGGGCTCTCTGTAGAATAAAGCAGACAAATCGGTTTCTTTCCACATTGTGAACTCAAATTATCATCACAGGTTTCTTTAGCGGTGGTTTTACTTTGCGAACTTTCAAGATAGAATAGCATCTTTGTACAGAGCGCGACACGGTTAGCGCGAGCAAGCGATCGCCGGTTTTCCCAGTTTTTTTTTTGTTTTTTTTGTTTTTTGAAACCAAGGGATGTCATTTAATTTGTTATTGCTATGGAAAGAGATTATTTAGTTCTATAATGTAAGCGATAAAATGTCGTGCTCGCTAATGCTATTTAGAAGTAAAATGCGAAAATGCGCCGATGTGGTGTTCGCGCTAACAGTGTCGCAATGTGTACATGTGAACGCAGAGCACCAATGCAGATGACCGAAGGAAGTCGACAGTCAAGTACGGTGCATCAGTCGAGAAGCGAAACTCATCGTAATCAAGTTAGAAATTGCCGAAACAACGATAGATTATACACTGGAGATAGCCTTCGTATAAGATAACTCCCCTGTTAAATGGATCCTTCACGCAACAAACAAAAATAAAGTTTAGATTGTGCAAACCCACTGCAAGTGTATCAGTCACCAGTGCAGCCTGCTTTCAATAACCTATGGTGCCGCACCTCTCTACAATTTTCCAACGCTCTTGTCGCCGTGTTGAGTGACAGAGCTTCAAGTATGGACAAACTAATCGTTTTGCTCTAGCCACAGCACTTGAGGCCTGTTCACACATATAGCGGAGCGCTACAAGCGTAGCGCTGACCTCGCGCTAAGCGCATGCTGACGGGAGCGTTCACCGGCTTCGTGTCGCACCGTCAATACTGTTGTTCATGGCAGGCAATAAGTAGAAGACGACACGTGAGAAACGCTAAATTAGCGCTTCGCTGCATGTGTGAACCGGCCTTTAGAGGGACCATGAGCCAATCTTTTTACTTTCGCTAAATACTACTGAGATTCACCCCTAACGTTAAAAACCGAATAAACTTGCCTTAGTTTTTTTTTTTTTTTTTTCTCTAAGCAATGGCAGTCGGCACATAAATTCTAGAAATATGAGTATCGTTCATTACCTCAACTCGCAGTGAGAACAAGCGGACGCGTGGCCTGGTGCCTATTCTATGCCGCCAACGTTAATCATAGCCACGCGCCGGGGTTAGCCGGGGTTGGCCAAGTAGAAAACGCGTGCTGAGCTTTAGGCATTGTTAGAGTTGGGTTATTCTCATTACCGCAGCGGTTAGACACGAGCCACTACCCGAGCGTCCTCCGAGACATTGATTGTTACGAGCCGAAGTCGAGTGCTCACGCAGTTCTCGTGTCCAATCCATGAGCCGCGCTCGTCTGTCGTGAGGCGGGTGGTTTCAATCCCCCAATTACGTCATCAAGCTTTGCGAAGGCGAGACTGAAGAAAATGGTCCCCTTTTATCCTCGCAATTTCACCGCGACCAAGAAGCCTCTGAATCAGTGGCGGTTCGTACGAGTATACTTAGGTCCAGACTAGGACCAGTACGCCTCTCCAAATTCAAAAACATTCCAACTAGGGTTGTGCGAATAGTGGTTCGAATAAAATAGCGCTGCGTCATTGATAGCCTTGACAGTGTAAGGAAAAGCCAAGACGACCGGTTCTTTCAACAGTGCAGAAACTAGGAATGAAGCTGGCGCTATTCGATTCAAACCACTATTCGCAGACCCCTAATTCCAACTTGATATTTTTTCATGAACCCGTTAAGCCGGTAGTCACACTCCTTATACACCACACAAATTACCGCCTGCATACAAATTCGAACGCGAGTCACCGCGAGATACGTGCTTCGAATGCCGCGTGACAATGAGTTCGAGGAAACACTTGGAACGCGGCATTCGAACCACGGGTGTTGCGATGACTTTTGTTCGCAGACTGTCTTTTGTATGATGTATCAGCAGTGTGACCCCTGCTTAAATTTGTCTATGTTTAAGCGTAACTGTCGCTCGTTCATTGTTTTTTTCGAAATTTCTTTTTTCGTATATGGAGTTGTTTTGTTTTTTTGTTTTTTACTTTTTGTAAGCCGCGTGTTTTTGGTGTTGGTGACATTCACCAGCATGGCGAGTGTCTTTGTCGACGACAGAAGTCACCAAGTTCTACCAGGGACCTATTTGGGCCCCATAAACCTATGCTTACTATGCTTTTGTGACTAGGGTTGGGCACTTAATGGATTAACCTAGCGATTAATCGATAATGCTTTAGTCGCGATTATTTTTTAATCAATTAATCGGTTAAATTTTGACTAACAAAAAAAAAAGAAATTCAACACTTTCACCACGCAGGCCTGCACGAGTACACCTGTATGAAGATAAACTTCCCGTGATAATCGGAGTTAAAGTAAACTTTAGGGGCGAGATTTGTAACTCCAAACACGGTAGAGAAGTCTCTACGTGTCCCAACCACTTCTACGCTGTGTGAGTGTCCATTTAGCGCAGTAGAGGCTGTTGTCAACAATGTATACGGAGCCCGCTATGGACAGGGAATATCAACAAACCTTTTTGCATTTGGGGCTGAAGTAATAATTTGTGAGTGTGGGCAGTGGCGTACGAACTTGTTTTCGAGTTGGGGGGGGGGGGGGCTAACGAGCCCCCCCCCCCCCCCCCCCTCGGGGGCCGGTGCCCTTGGTATCCCTTGGGCGCCGCCGCGGCCAGTGTTTGCCCTGCTCAGTGGCGGCTGTTTCAGGGGAGGGGGGGGGGGGGGGGGGGGGGGCGGGCAAAACAGATGCCTTGCCCCCCCCCCCCCCGCACTCTGAGACAGAGACCTTGGCGGGGGGGGGGGGGGGGGGGGGGCTTGCCCCCTCCCGGTTGGTACGCCTGTGAGTGTAGGTGTCTTTTGACTGCTCTCAACCGCGCATCAAGGTTGATTTAAAATCCGATGTTGTATACATTGCATCGTTTATCGCACATTCAGCATAGGCAAACTATTTAATTGTGACTTTTTTTTAAAACTATTATACGTGGAAATAACGAACCCGATTAATCGACTAATTATTTGATGGACTGATTATTCAGGTTAAAAGTTTTAATCGACGCACAGCCCTACTTGTTACCCTTTCGGTGATGTTCCTGCTGCAACTGCCGGGCCATTTTGACCGCAGACGGTTTAACCTCTCGAGTGTCGGCTCGTGTGCACTTCGAATAAATCCCTATACGTATATAAATTTGGTACCAGACGATGCTACTTTGTCTCGACGGCGTCTGTCCCAGTGAATCTCCACCCGGAAACACTTGAGGGAGCGGGAAAACACTGTTTCCGTACATGGAAGGACACCAAATGAAAGTTCATCAACATGGCATGGCGTCCGTCGTTCAAATTTTCAAGGAGATATGTATATATATATATATATTTAGAATAGTGCAGAGTCTTGGAATTTTTCAGGATCAACCCTAAAACAAAAATACGCTTTAGATAAAATTTCGAGCTCCCTAAGTGTAAATAACAATATATTTTTATTCGTTTTTTTTTTTTCTCGTTTTTTCTTCTTTTTTTTTTTTTTTTTTTTGCAGCTTGAGGGTCGCGTTACCCGATGCATCTTGTTAACATCCTTTATTAACATTGAGCGCCTTCACCCGACAACAAAGGACCACGTATGTGGGAAAACAGGCGACAGGCGCTACTGGGATTGTGCGGTTTGTAGAAGCAAAACTGCTTTTCTTGTGTATGTTAGCAACGCTGCTTGTCTGTTTGTTTAGTACACAAGAGCCTCAGTGCTTCTTTCTGCCCCAAAAGACTGCTCTTTTTTATTCAAGAAAATTTCCGTATCTTTCTGAAGAGACCTGTTCTTCCCAGCCTCAAAAAAAAAAAAAAAAAATTCTAGAAAAAAAATATATCTTTGCGGGTTTTTTTTTTTTTCATTTTGACACTAGTATTTTAAGATATTTGAGCGAGATGAATTCACCTTCAAATATGCCTCCGCATGAGAAGACGGATCCCGGCACACAGCCGTTGATGGATACGCTTTAGTGTACTCCTGTACGCTCCCAAGAGAACAGAGAGGTATATTTCACGCTGATTCAAGTTTCAAGTTGCCATTGTACACCATTCCACTTTTTACAAGAATGCTAAGGCTTCCGAAAAACTCGCTTACAGGAGGTGCGTGTTCACATAACGTCACGTCACGCCATTGGTCTGAACCGTAAGCTCCTATCGTACAGTGGCCAATCTGACTGTCGGTTGTCTCCTTCCCGAGAGCGATTGCGCTCAGGGGAAGAGACTGAACAGTACAAAATTGTGACGGGAAGTACGTATATTTACAGTTTAAAATTTTATCATTAAAGAAAAAAATGGTAGGTAAAGTTGAAAAAAAAAAAAAGCAATCTTTTATTTCGCTGTTTAAATATACTACAGTTTCCGGAGAAACTGCCCTCCAAGCGGCGCGCCGGGATGAGCGCTAGAAGTTTTCAAGCTCGCCGCGGCGTAGCTTTGTACACTTAACACCCGCCCCAAGTCGCGGCTTTGACTGCATTCAAGTTGATCGAAAAGCGATTTCTCTGCCCGTGAAGCATCACTTCCAGCTGAGGGAATATCCGCTCTAAAGAGTTTAATTTAAGACGACAATTGAAGCCGTGCACCGAACAGCACCAAATAGAAGAACAGACGCTCCAATAGAAATACTGGCTGCGACGTGCCGTGCGGGGAAGCAAACACATGGCTTGGAACCGCATTAGAGCGTTACGCCATGACCGAGCGTTTACTTTTTACGAAGAGATTCATCCCCTGAGCCATTCAAAATATTCTCAGAGGTATGACATTGCTGGAAAAAATAAACATGTTGGGAATATTTTTTTATTGTTTAGGCAGTCACCGAGAAATTCCATATGTTCAAAACGACCAGTATAAAAGACGGAAACGCAGAGCTCCGGCGTAGTGAATGGGTTAGTGTGATGTTTGTATGTGCAATGTATGTTTATGCGCCCAATGTATGTTCAGCTGATGCTCGTAGTATGCCTAATGGGCCTACATGTCTGTATAATAAAGGTTCCCGAAGAGCCCGAAGCGCAATGGAGCGTGAGGAAATAAGAATATTCTTTGCAGAACATGAATTGGGCGGTACCTAGCGCCACCTGGCGTAGCTACTTGCAATTACTCTGCTTGACCCTGCCGTCTGGTGGCAAGGAACCTTCTTTCACGCTACGCGATCAAGAGCAAATTCGAGTTTTTTTAAGAGCGGCTTTTGGATTCGCGGATTGGTTTGCCATTCCTCGGTGATGTGCGGTTGACGAAGGAATTGCGACTTGGGGAATAGCAAAGGTAAGACGTAAAGTGCGCGAAGTAACCATGGGTATCGGTTATCTCCGTTTAACATCGCAGTGCCGACGACGAGAAGACTGAGTAACTGGTTTCGAAACGAAAGTTTCTTCACCTGCGGGAGGAATCTAGCTTCGTAAATAAACAGTGTTCGGGGAAAGCTCGTGTTACGCTTTTATTTGCTGCTCCTCTCGTCCCGTACAAGAGACGTAGCGTCCTCGTTAAGCCTCACTGAGCTCGATTTGCTCGATTCGGGGCCGCCATAATGAGATGCAGGCGACGGAGGAACTTTGTTCACCTACTTCAAGGACGAAAGTTTCTCCCTTTCTAAAGGAACATGGGTTACAAGACCGTTCCTCCCCTTAGGAAGGATTATCAATACACTCTTTTTGAAGAGTGTGGGGTACTGACGGTTCTTTTTAGTTTCTGGTTCTTTCGAGCTTCGGTGTGAAACTATCACGGTGAACCGAACGCTCGTAGCCCATAAAGTACCGACATGGCCGCGAATGACGTTACGGGCAAGCTTTAGACCTTTTCCGCTTACTCTCGCCCCGACCGCCAAGTAGGCGTATCCGGTATGGGTAACGAAAAATATTAAAAAGTTTCAACTAGCAAATACTAAAAAAAATGTAGGGGAGAGAAAACGAGAATGGGTGACGGTTACGCTTTTCTCCTAAATGCATTCTATTAGCATGGCGACGGCAAAACAATCTTTTCGCCCATACTGGAAGTGACGACAATTCAAGGTGGTGGCGCCCTTGAAGGAAGGGTCTATAGGTATAGGCCATAGGGCGTACAGTCCTCAGATATTACTACTTAACTTCATTTCAGCCAAAGTCCAGACGTAGCCGATGCAACAAGCGCAAGCATGTGGTTCTGAAGAGTGCTTGCACTGCACGAGCGCGCGCCTGCTAGGCAGAGATGCTGAAAGCGCGGAGCTCGCGCTTGTAGCATCGGTTGCATCTGGACTTAAACTGAAACGAAGTATAGGCGAGATTTTCAAGCGCTGACGCCACCAAGCGGCAATGCTCGCAACTACAATACTCTTGGCCGTGCATGACAGATTGAGGGGGTTCGGTGGAAGAGTGGGCTAGTGCACACTAGAGCCACTCTATATGGCAGCGTAGCTGCCAGAGTAGCGACACGAAGCAAAATTATCTAGATGCACGACGTCAGAAGCGCTGATAGTGATCTCCATTTTGGGCCTGGGAGGTTGCCATGGTAACCGTGCTTCTAGCGACGCCGGGCGGCAACCTTTGTAGTCTAGTGGATATCTCCATTCGTTCATCGAAAATTGGTATAAGACGCTTGGCATCGCGGTACGGCAAGAGCCTCTGGAGGAACGGTGCCTGTATTTTTTTTAAAGTGAGACGATTTGCAGCCCGTGGACTGTCGGGCGACGAGAGCTGCTATGGTATCGTACGTGCACGGACAAGGCGAGTGGTTTTCGGCGCCGCCGGGATGTCGGCCGCTTCGTGGGACGAACGTACCGTCCTAGCACTTTCGGACTTCGCTCCGATGGAACAAAATGTGATTACGCCGGCCACGACAGGACTATTGGCTCGGGACATGACTGCTGCTCGACTGCCCCATAGTGAGCGAGTATATGTTTAGCATCATACTTCTTCAAGACCCGATCATCCCTTCAAGATGAGATTTTCTCACCGACTGGTGAGGAACGACGTCGACGGGGTTCAACCAAGAAGGACGGCATGGTGGTCTCTAGGGAATCGTTGACGCCATCAAAAGAGACGGTCGCTGGATATGAGGTGTTCTTGCCGACAGGCCAAATGCTCGTTCGGAAGTTTACCGTCATTCAAAAAGTCAATATTTTTATCTGGTGTAGCACAGATATCCGTGTTAAAGGGACCACGATTTTATTTTTAAACTTCTTCTTCCTTGCCTGTAATCCTCAACTCAAAAGAGAACTATGAAATCACGCAGTCGTGACATGCTAGGGCACCGGTGCGATGACCCCAAGCTTTCACCGTGCTTTTTAAGCACACCGTAGAACTTGGCATTCGCAAGTGACGATAAGTTTTTTCAGGACACTCATTGGCCAGGAAAGCGAATTCAAATATCCATGGACGAATTGATTGCTGACGAGCGCATACATCCGAGCGACGCAGTTTTCGTGTCCAATGCGTGAGTTGGGGTCGGCTGACGTCATTTTGGCTTTTGTAGGCATTGTAAAGAGGATATTTGGAACCAAGCACACTGACATTAAGGAGCACAAAGCGGGCCCAGCTACAGAAAATAAATATTACACTCGTAAGAAATAAATACGTCTGTAACTTGTTAATTACAAAGACGAACACACCTCTGAGCATCTAAGTTTAATAGTATGTGTTGATGCATTATTATATATCAGGACATTACATATACGTCACTTGAACAAGCGCCAGTTTTTCACTTGAAAAACAAACCAAAAAACACTGCGATCAAATGCAAGCTATTGCAACGAAAGCAAGTTATATCAAAATCTTCAGAACTGGCAATTCGTAAAATTGGCGATTAGTAAAAAAGGTTAAAGATCGCAGGAGCTTCCTCGCTAAAAAATGCTGTGATTATTCGGTGACCCAGCGCTGAAACAATTTCCCCAAGGCCCTACAAGCGCCGTATAGCTTTCGTTATGATTCTCAGAAATTAAGAATTTCAAAGGAAGCTAGATAAATGCGAAAAATTTATCCTAAAAGCTATGTGTAGCGCAAGTTCGTCTGCTTCTTTTTGCAGGGGTTGTGGTGACGTCAGAACGTCGAGATCTGAGTGGCTCCGAAAGAAGGATAATGGGTAGACTTAAAAGCAAGCTGCTTTGAGGCCTATCCACTATTCTTTATTCAGAACCAATCAGAGCTCGGCGTTCTGACGTCACCACAACCCCTGCTAAAAGAAGCAGACGAACTTCCATCACGCACATCGTAAAATCGTTGACTAGTATACTTGGGGGTTGTGTGAATATTTATACAGCGTGTAGTTGGTCAGCCATTTCAAAGTACGACGAGTCACTCGCTGTAGATGAGCAATTTAGCCAATGCAGTATAACCGCTAGCCTGGGGTCTATAGGTCATTAACGTGCACCACGCAGTAGGGATACACAACCGCAGGCCGGTACGATGCTCATCCAGATCGAAACGGGCAGGGGTTGGGATTGAACCCAGGCTCCCTGATTGATTTGTACAAAACGTAAACATCGCAGGAGCTTCCTCGCTAAAAGTTTGTGATCGTGCGGTTACCTAGGGCAAAAACAAATTTTCGAAGGCCCAAAATGCGACGCATAGATTTCGCATCGATTCTCAGACACTCCAACGTTCAAATAAAGCTAAGAGAATGCGAAAATTGCATGCTAAATGTCTTATCGATCCTCAAACACATCCGGAAACCCAAGCACCGCTAAGGCGATATTACTGATGCTGTCGCACAGGTGCTAATATCCAGAGCGATCTTGCACAGAAAGGGTATAAAGTATCATTCTTTCAGGTCTTCACGTTATACCTACGTCAGAAAGCACGAAGAAGCCCTAAATCGTCGGCAAGCTGCGGCACATCACGACTCCGCGCACCGAACAAACTCGCATCCACCAGCTCTGGGCGCTGCCATCTTACCGATGACATCATGGCTCTTAAGAGGTCACGTGACGAATCGTCACTCGGTTGCTACGGAAACCGAGCCAGCTCAGCTCGTTGCTATGGTACCGCGTGTGACCAATCTCGGTGAGAGGCGGCACAGGGAAAAGCGTGGCGCTACTCTGGCAGCTACGCTGCCATATCGAGTGGCTCTAGTGCACACTAGAGCCACTCGATAAGTGCACACCAGCTCGGAGCACGTGGAGTGAAACCTCGCGCTGCAGGATCCCTGGGGATCGAACCCAGGGATCCTGGGTTTGATCCCCACCTCCTGCCCGTTTCGATCTGGATGAGCATCGTACCGGCGTGCGGTAGTGTATCACTACTGTAAGTGCGGCGCTTTTGACTGCTCGGGTAAGGCTTGCGGAAGGCGAGAAAATGTTTAAATATATAAAATACGTCGCAATTCTCTCCTTCGATCGACCGAATGCACCAGGAAATCACAACAGTGCTCTTTTTGAAAGCGCTGTTGTGACTACTTGGCGCATCAGCCTAAAATACAATTTTGATATTCATGATTCCGAAAGCCAAATGAAGATGATTTATTTTTACAGTGGAGCTGTTAAGGGCGAGTTTCCCCAGTTTCTTGTCCGTGAACAAAAAACATTTTCGACACAACCTTCTGGACAGCTACTGCCATCTATAAGTAACGGCGGCAACCACACACTCGGCTTGCCGGTTGTCTGGTGTCCGCTGTTGCTCATAGATGGCAGCACATAGTACAGCTCCGCGCGCTCCGCGGCTCCCTTCCTTCTTCAACAAAATAAAAAAAAACAGTTTTTTTTTTTTCAAATACACAACTGTTTTTATTTTTCTTTAAGGGTGAACGGAATACAGCGCGATTTTCTGGAAAGATCCTGTCAAAGGATTTTTTGTACTTCTGATGCAAATCTGTTTCGTTAAAACGACTTGTTACATTTTATGAAGCAGCTTCTTTTCGTCTATTTTAGCAAAAAAAAAAGAAAAAAGAAATCAGACTATGAATATCGTCAAGACAACGTATGTAACAACTACAGTGCTTCCCGTATAAATACAACGGAAAACAATCAAATACACGTCGTCCGAAAAATCCGCGATCCGTCAATGAATTTTAGAAGGTACTTGAGCCGCAGGGAAATTCAGCTAAGTCGCAGTCTAGTAAACTGCATTCATTACTGCATTCTATGGGAAAAGTAGTCACAAGAAAGGTATTAAAAATAAACGTGTATGCTCTAGTTTCTTTACAATGTACTTTTCCCCACCCGAACATGAATAAAAATGACGGCGGCACGGTGTACATATAATCTCATTGCTACCCTAGTACACCTAAGCAAGTGCATAATAACGTTAGCCATCTTCTCAACTATACGGAAAGCCTCATGAATAGGCCCAAAAGCACTCTTTTTTTTTTCTTTTTGTTTACCCAATAAAGTAATCTCTTTCAAAGAAACACGAAGGCTATTCTACAGTTGATCGATGTAACGTCTCTCAAGTTTGCATTTTTCTTTGCTTTGTTGTTGTTGTTTTTATTGATATTTAAATGGAGCAAAAAACGTTCTGAATACGTGCGAGCAACTTAGTTGCCCTCTTTTTCTTTTAAGAAGGAAAGGCAGGGTGGGCGGTGTGAGTGCCGAGAGTATCGTACCGCGACCAATAAAATGGCGGCGTCATCGTACATGGGCTAAGCAAGATCCCAATAGGCCACGCCATGTGCTTCGTAGCTTTGAGTGGCTAGAGGTGTTTAAATCTGTAATTAGCATCGCCTAAGGGCTCAGAGGATACCAGGTGACGAGGATTTGAAACACTCACATAACACGTAACTAATGAACAAGGAAACCCATCGTGAACATTTGCTATATAATCCCAGAGAAGTGAAGAAACGCCGGGCGTGTCCTAATATAATCAATCTTCTCGCTGCGTGATCCGTGCTCTGGTGTTCTTATCGGCTAATATTAGCTGCAGAGCGATGATAAGATACGCGAGACTTGCGCCTGCCTTGCATTTCGTAAGCCCGTCAGTGATAATATCATTGAATTATAAGAATGAGAACATCGCGAAAGCCTTGGGAGGCTTCACTCCCCACCCTTCCTCCTCCAACCGCCTCCACAAGAGAAAAAAAAAAGTAATGTTGCAATCACACAAAACATGGATGCGTTATCAGTGGCCATCTTGCAAAGTACTACTCAGCGACAGGTGAAAAACACCATTGAGCTGAGAATATATAGTGTTAATTTATCATCGACTGTCCCTGCAGGTTGTATCCACAAAAATGCCGCAATTTGATGAGTAGGGCAGCGATATACCATTTCTCTTTTTTGGGGGGGGACTTACACCGCGAGTGTGGGTTAAGTTTAAACAGAGCAGGAAGTAAGTTAGCCCCCAGTTGTGAAGCCTGTTGCCTCTGGTGTAGACGAGGAATGTAGCCACCGCAGTGTATACCTCCGCTACCCTGGGGACGTTAACGTGCGTCACGTAGAAGCATACACGACCGCACGCAGGTACGATGTTCAACGCAGTTTGTTGCATATGCATGATGTATCGTTGTAAGTGTTTTCATTATTGATGTATCGCGGTGACTTGCATTGGCGTGCTGTTATGGTTATCATCCACGTGCCAAATCTTGCATTGATACCATGTGACGTCATTGTGAGCGCATCAGACTCTGGGGTGGTCGCTGTCTGGCGGTCCCGCCTGTTTGGGATAAACCGTATAACCACACTCGGCGTCTGTCGTTACAACACAGTCCAGCGCAACGTCACTTGATCAAAGTCAGTTGACGAGCTTCTAATCACTACCTAGGATGCTTGGCGTTTTCTTCGTGGCCCGTCCTTTCGGTGGCGTATGGACAGAAGCGGAGGAACCGGCAACAACGTTGGATGCACATTGCCTACGGTGGAGAGTGATTCTATAGAACTTCTGCCAAATTACCCAAGCACCAGGGAGCCTGCTGCGAATGTAGTTATTCGCGCTGCACGTACTAACTTCTGCAGCAGCAACTGTTCTAAAGCAAAAAACTTAAAACAAAATGGCATCTTGCACGCGCGCGTTCGTCAACGCCTTATTTTGGTTCTTTACCTGGAATCTTTTATAGGGGAAGGCGAGCGCGTGAGGCGCGTGTATACCTACATTCCCAACATTCTTTTTGATGTTTGATTAATTTAGCAAATGGGTCTATTGAGATTTTTTTTTTTTTTAGTGGTAAACATGAAGTTTGCGCAAGAAAAGCGTCGTTTGAAAACGGCCCTTCTTCGTTGCCCTTGGAAGCGCTACCGCTGGTGGCGCTGGGGAAGCTATCCGCCCAGAGCTGTATCCGCCTAGGGTGCCTACATGTCTGTCTGTATCAGGGTGAAGACATTCATTGTTGCCCTGGATGTGACAGCGCGTGACGCTCTCGAGCGCTCGGTGCTTGACTTGTGCGGTAAAATGGCGTCTATGCGTTAGCAAAAGCTACGCGCTCGAGCTGACTGACACCGGATTGCGCGCACTTCAAAATGCATAAAAAAACGACAGGGCGGAAAAATGGCTGAGATGTCACCACTCAAGCAAAAGCGCGCGTGTGTATGAAGGCACTCTATATCCGCCCGTTAAATGCTCACGTGCCAGCAACAACAAAAAAAAAAAGAAACCTTTTCGTTTTGTTTAACGACGCTTTTCCGTGCAGTTTGTCAACTGAGAGTTGGTCGAACCTAATCAAACGCTATCTGCTAGGCCTTTAACAGCAAATCTTGCGATGGTGCAGCTATAGTATGCCAGTACTCAGAAGCTCGAAGAACGATACCCGCGACAGTCAACCGGAGAACCACACACAGATACCACAAAGAAGAAGAAAAAAAGCGCGGCAATAAAACTGGGCCGCTGAAATATTGCGTCGGTGCACCCAAGACGCAATGTCGCATCGGCGGGCGAACCAGCCAAGCAAATCACAACTTGCAGCCAGCGAAACAGCAGCTGTCGAGAAACCACGCGCTCCGCCTCGCCCGCCGGTGCTCCTGCAGATTTATGGACGCCACTGCGGGGAAATATGGTGAAGTCGCAACTCTTCCATTGTGGTGGTGGTCTGAGCCTCGACGGCGATATCGTCGTCTGCGGCCGATTGATGAATAGACGAAGGAGGACATGTTTCATTACTTACGGCGATCGAGTCGAGGGGCTTCCTGCCGAGGATTGCGCTCGTTTTTCAGTCCGCAAAGAGGGGGGCGGCAATTGAAAATGGGACTCTTCACTCATCAGTTGCGAAGGACGTGACACGAACCGACAGCGCAAGCAAGCAACAACGGGAACAACGTATCCGTGTATAGTGTGACCTCGTGTTCGATGATGACGTCATCCGGCCGCTGGAGAGGTCGGGGATGGCTGATGGGACGACGTTGAGAAACAGTGTCGTTCGTACGGGCACCATTTTCCTGTACGCAGTCTGACTTGCTGAAGAGGGGAAACTAAAACACGCGGGGCTTTTAGAGCAGAATGTCAGCGTTGTTCAAGCGCGTCGTATACGTTGAGACGCTCCGACATGCTCATCAAAAGAATGCGTCTGTCTGTGGCGAAGTGCATGCATAGTCCTTTTCTGCATCGCAATAGACCCTTTCAGAAATGCAGTGCCATCTAGAGGTTTGAATGTCAGTCAAATGTTTTGTACGCTAATGGCGGTCGAAAGTCTAGTATATATTAGACAACGGCAGGCGTGCGAAAGTTTTGGTGTTTTTCGCCCTGTACGATTCTTTCTCTATTTGTTTCAGTTTCACTCGTGCCAAGAAACCATAACTCTGTACGGGGGCGCTCACTCGAGAAAATCTCTCGGTAATATTCATTACGTTTTATTGTCATGAGCAAAGTGAGGCATGCTGAAGCCCAGCACTCCGAAGATTCACGGGATACCCTCAAACGCGTAGCGCACAGACGCTAACGAGACTCATCACGCTGACATTGCACAACCTCGAGCGCTCAGGCAACGCATTGGTGCCTGGTTTCAAATTTTTCTTTCAACAGCCATCAAAAGGCAGCCATAAGCAAGTAAAGACGACCTTAGGCGATCATAGTTATCGAGGTGGCCAGACTAAATTTTGGAAAGGGTCTACTGCGTTGTTTTTAAGCCCGATCTCGTTGTTTGAGGCATTTCATTTCATTTCATGGTTTAAGGCATTTCGCTAGTATATTATTGTGCTAAACTAACACGAAGAAAAAGATGGCATTGCCACTAGAACGCTGCTATCTTTGTAGAATTGCCGTTGACAAGTGGAGAGCGGCAGGGACGAGCTTCAGTTGCCCCGCCGCCAGCCAACACCAAAAGAGTCAAAACACTTTTGACGATATCCCACTGAAATCGAGCGAAGACACAAACGGGACGCGACCACTGCGTTAGGGTTCGGTTGGGACTTATTCAGGGGACTCATTCAGGACTTTACCCACCAGGGTAGTAAAAGGAAAAGGTGTAGTTTGGCTTTTAACCAGTGCGAGCGCCTGTCGATTCTCGCTACCAATGCCGAGAGCAAGTCGTCTGCTTACTTGCGCAGGAGTTGCGATGACGTCAGAACGACGCCGAGCTCTGATTGGCTGTGATTGAAGGATAGTGGGTAGACCTCAAAGCGGGCTGCCTTGAGGTCTACCCACTATCCTTTAATTAGAACCAATCATAGTTCGCCGTTCTCACGTCTCCCCAACCACAGCAAAAGAAGCAGACGAACTTGCGCTTCGCATAGGGTGGCAGCGACCAGAAAATGTTTCCGTGGAATGGGGAGCAAAGTACGCGCATAACAGAAACAGAAAATAATGATTCTGTTCCGCCACTTCTTCTTCGTTTCTTTGGTAAGCGCAAGATTAGAATCGCGCAGAAAATGAAATACTGTGCGTTTGTTTACGTGTTGTTTACAGATGTAACGCACGAGTGTCAAAAACGGGTGATCGACCCCCGGGTGAATGGAAGAGAGGAATTGTTCCCGCGATCACGTACGGTCCCGTAATGATATGCCCGTATATCCATCACACCGGGCCGTTTCATAAACCTGCCCGAAAGAAAAAAAAAAAAAGAGCAGAGGCACAATAAAAAGACAACTGTTTGGTGGCGCACTTCTGTGTTTGCGAGGAAAGCTTCGTTAAAGAGGCGATGCAACAATTTTTGTACTTTGCGTAAATACCGCTTAGAACGGATCCCTCACGTTAATGACCTATGAAACACGCGTCCGTTTTTCACCCCACGCAATAGAAGTCCCAGAAAAAAAATTAAAGAAAAACGAACAGCGTTTGTACCCCCTCAACTCGCAGCCAGAACAAGCGGCCACATGATCTGGAGCCGATTATATGCCGCCAATGTTGATCATAGCCACGCGCTGGTGTTGGCAAAGCACAGGACACGCGCCGAGTTCTAGACATTGGTATGGCTCGGCTATTGTCGTCGTTGCAGCGATTGGACACGGGCCACTACCCGAAGGCTTCTCGAGCTGGTAATCATCACGAGCCCAAATCGAGCGCCCACGCAATGCTCGGGTTCAATCTATGAACCGCATTCAAATATTGTCATTGGGGTGTACTGCGATCCCCACGTTACGTCATCAAATTTTGCAAAGGAGAGATTGAATGAAAATGATCGCTTTTGTCTTTAAAATTACATCCGTAACAAAGGAGTTTCTTGGCCAGTGGCGTTGCGTGCGAGTATCCTGAAGTCTCACTAGTGCCATCAAGCTCGTGTAAAGTGAAAAAACATTCCAATTGAATATCGTTGCACCGCTCCTTTAATCATCCGAGGAGTCTGGGGAGCGCCTTTGCTGCGGAGAAATCGGCAGCAAACTTTCCGACCTACAGTCGACCGGCTGCATTACTACGAACGAGGAGCTTCCCCTCGTCTGCCTAAACATTACGATGTTAAAACTATTGTACTTCGAGCTACACGATAGTAGGAAGCTGCCTTTGCCCAAGGACATCCCCAAGTCTATTATTGGGTGGTCAAAACGACCATTTAAAGCTGCAGAGTAGCTCAGTGAAAAGGTGTCCGCTTCATACACAGCGGACACCCAGGTTCTTCCATTCAAAAAGTAAACGTACTGTTTTGTGTTCTTTTTGTTGTTTTTGTCAAACATTTTGCAATATTTACACTTCTTTTTTTTTACAATTATCACTGAAAGAAACAAATGTTGTGGACGAAATGTCGCTGAAATAAATGGTATGTGACTCCCTCTCTGAAACCTGCGAACTCAATGTAGTCACTTTCCACAAAATGCAAGGAGCATATAAATCGGGTAACGTCCGCCTTCCGAGGTGCCCGATAATGTTCTACAGGAGTTGCAGCCAGCCATTAGTCCTGATCCCGCTATTCTTTCGGAAACTTGTGCGGACTCTGCCGCACAATGCCATTTTCGGATGCAGAAAATGCAAACATGCAACATCTTGAGGACATTCTTTTCGAAAACGACCAGGGGCATTCACTACGGGCACTCACTACCTATTTCCAACTCGTCAATGTACTAAGCAACTCATCTTGAAGAGCAGAACAGCAAGCGGAACAAACATAACTGCGAAGCAATCGCACGGCAAACGGTTCCCACAACGGATGTCGCCTGCTGCGCGCGGCCAACAAATAAAAACGGAGAGAAAAAAAGCGCACTGTCGGGTGTAGCAAGGTGACTTTCGGCACTCATTCTCTCCTCTATATTTCTCCGACATCCGTGCGCATGTTTCGGCTTCGGTTTCGAGCAGTTGCGTTTCTTGGCTTTATTCAAAATATAAGTGACTCTGTAGCAAAATATTAATTGGGTAGTCGTCTGACACCATTATAAATCGCCCGGCAAAAACGAATTCGAAAAAAAAAATGTTTAAAGGGTATTAGTGTCCCTTTAAGCGCACGGCTGCGCGGCGGCGAAACAAGTCCAGAGATCGTTGGGTCCGCTCGACCGATATTGCTTCTCCGCAGTGCACTCCTACTTGAGGAGAAGCGCACTCAAGGGGAATAACCCGCCGCAATTAACACTTCGAAAAGTATGAATATTGCAGTTCCTTTGCAAGCGAATATCAAATAACGTATTATTTGAAACTACTATTAGAAAATTAGAATATTCGAGCAGCCTCACTCTTCGCACATAGCACATAAACATAAAAAACTGTACATTCTTATTTTACAGTAACATCGAAAACAATGTCACGTGCCAGACACTTTCAGTTTCCTTTACGGGAATCCCTTTCGGCGCAGATAGGCGCAAATATCGCACAAATACAGCCTCTGGAGCAGCACGTAGCAAGTTATTTGTTCTGTCGCAATTTGGCGCAATGGGCTCAGCAGTTCCACCACTGCGCTTTACGTCTTGCCCACTTAATCCTTCCAACCAGAGCGCGGTGTCTTGACGTAGCCGCGCGCCCTCCTCGTCTCCTTCTCCCCTTCAGTTTATCCCCGAATAGTCCTTTTCGAACAAAGTCCGAGTGCGGCCAACGCCCATGATCCGATGGAGCCACATCGAGAAGCACCAAAAGTGCGTCGTCACGACGCTCCTCGTGTGTGTCCGTTTGTGCCATCACGGGATAGACCAATCACGCGGAGAAACAAAACAAAACAAAATTGAGCAGTCCCCGCGTTAATCCACAGTATAACAAGTATTCACTGGCGGCCATAGCTGTGTGCGCGGCTGCTGAGCGCGTGCTGATGGCTAGCTTCCCCGGTTTTTTTTTTTCCAACGTGCATTCCACAGCATCAAGATTGCTGGTCTTAGCAGCCTATTAATGGGGGCTCGTTCAGAGCATGCGCTCTAGACATCACCCACAAATATGGCGCCCAGTGAATACTTCTTATACAGTCACAGCGACAGCTGCAACACGCGCACGTCTCGGCAAAATCGTTTGGGGGTCGGCGTCGCGTTGACGCACCGTGGGCTGTGCGTGAACAAAAGCGTTCTGAATGAAATCGACATATCTGTTTCGTGATCCGAACGCTTTTTGTTTTGTTCCATTCTGTTCCAAGCGCTTTTTTTTTTTTTGGATGAGCTCTTGGCATTAACAGTGCTACGACAGCGTTTTGTTATATGCTATTTTTTTTTTTCTTTCTTTCGAGAGAGAGAGGCTGTGCGTGCAGTTAGCATCGGGTACTACAGAAGAAAAAAAAAACTAGTTTAAAACGGGTTTTTAAAGTTCATGAGGGTAGTGAATAGACAGCAGTAGTGCAATGTAAATGAGAAAACATAAGAAACTTGCCGCGGATGAACTCTGTACAGAGTGGGAATTACTCATACAAGTTCAAATTGAAGCATTGGTGCAAGAAAGCCGCATAAAACAAGAATAGCGTCGAGAAGAAAACAGTCTTCGTCTGTATCTGTAGGGACTTCATGCAGAGGAAGGAAACAAGCCGGGCGTCTTTGAAGACGTCATTAACAATATTGACACAAAATCAGGAAAAGCAGATGAAAAGCGCTATAAAGGGGCGATTGTGAGGGCAAGAGCCACGAAGCTGCTGGTTGGGAAAATTGCCCACCAAGCGGGCCCTTGTGCTAGAAAAGAAATATGCGAGTGGTAACTAGATTGCAGAAGTACAGAGTTAAGAGCGATCACGTTATCATCCAGCGAGCGTTTGTTGATTATTATCAAACATTATTTGAAAATAAAAAAAAAGAAAGAAAAATTAAGGTTCCAATCCACGCTTTGAAGGTGGTTGGACAGCGAAGCTGTGGTATCACCTTCAACGATTGCCCACTTGCACTATAGACCTTTTTTTATGGCCAACGCCACCAGGTGGTGTTCCAGTCTTTGACGTCCCAAAGAACTTCCGGTTTATAAAAAAAAAAATGGGTTGCCGTAGCAACGAGGTCACCTTAAAACCGCTGCTTGAAATGTAGAGTGAACATTTAGCCACTAATTCTCCAGGTGAACGCTAAAAGAACGATGGAGTGCGAGATCTGTTCAAATGTTTCCAGTATTCTTGTAAACCAACTTGACTCCTCCAAGATGTAATATTGTACAGTCGAAGGCCCTCGTTAAATCTCCAACTTTGTTGTCCGTTTAGCATTTATTCTTTCCTAGCACTCGTGACATAAGCAAACTGAACAGGCTTGCAAAGGCGGTGCAACCGGAAGTCGCTTGGGACGTAAGCGGCAGTTCATATTTGTAAACGGAAAAAGAGTCTTCTACCAAATGATTGACGAAAAAAAAGTAAACGCACTGTACCAAAACTTTTTTTATATATAAAAAAAAACTTCGTACGCTGCCATTGCGCCGGCAGCTTATACATTCGCAATATTTACCGTGAAACGTATGAGGGAAGTGCTGCGTATTTCGCGTTGTTAGTGGGGCTACACTCTAAAAAAAAAGGGTATCACCTTACACCCTTTTGTCCCATATAATACACCCCAAAACTTCATTTCGACGTACAGCGCCCTATAGTCGAACAGACGGCACCAAATTTTACGATGGGCTTGATAACGGTGCGATATAACTTGTTAAATTGCTAAATTGCGTATCAAAGTCCAAGGGAAAAAAAAAACACGGAGCTTTTGCAGTACGGCCAAGAAAACTCAGATAATCTTTTTTTGTATTCAATAATACGTACATCAGCTACCTTAATAAGTTGTGCCACACGGCTATCAAGCCCCTCGTAAACGTTGGGGCCGCCTGTTCGATTATGGGGCGCTGTACGGTCGAATTGAAATTTTGGGGTGTATTATATGGGACAAGGGGTGTAATAATACACCTTTTTTTCTGAGAGTGTATAGTGACGTTACTCCACACTTCGCACTCTGCCGTTGCCGCGGCACCTCGTGCAACCGCAATCTTTACCGCGAAACGCATGCGGGTAGCGATACGTGCTTATCATCTATCACATGGTTTTGGCACTTGTTTTGTGGTTTTCTTATTGAAACAAGTGTCAAAACCACATGACAAGAGACAGGACCGCGCGAATGGTAAGGGCCCGCGCGTGAGTTTTCTGTCGACTACTGTTTTGTCGACGGAGACAAAAAAAAAAAAAAAAAAAACGACCAACGATTTCTAAATCTCTTCGCTGTAAAAAAGGTTTGATACCTTTTTCTGTACGGGTTACTCGCTGCTTTCTATATAAAACAATAAGCACAAAATAGCGCCTTTATTGCTTGAGGTTATTTGCAGATCTTATCAGGTCAATGCACTACTCGCTTCCTTTTTGTGTACTCATACCGTCCTTATCCCCCAAAATAATGACGCTGCAAAACCTCGACACACAAAAAACTATAGGCCGACTGCACTGGCTAATGTCGATTATAAAATCCTAATGAAGGTGCTGGCCAGATGGCTACAAAGTGTAATTTTGAAAATTGCGGGCCCACACCAGACGTGCGGAATCAAGGATTGCAGCATTTGTACTAATATGCACACCACTAGAAGTGTGCTAGAGGAATGCGACTCCGTGTACCAGAACATAGCAATGTTCCAATTAGAACTTTGACCGGGTGAGCCATCAGGTTCTCCCTTTTTGGAATTTTAGATTATATTGGTGTTGGTTCCGTTATTCTCCAAGGGGTTAAGATGGTTTATTATAACTGTTTTACAGAAATTCTTGTAAATAGGCAAGTTAGCATGCCGATAAATGTTTTCTCTTCGGTGCGGCAAGGACGCTCATTGTCTCCCTTGCTTATCGCTATCTATATGAAGCCTTTCTGACACTACATCGAGCAATTGAAAGACATCAGAGGGTTCACTCTTAATGAAACCGAAGTCGAATTATTAGCATACGTCCAGCGATATAGTATTTATTTTTTTTTTTCAGATACGCAGAGCATCTCTTTCAAGGGCCGTTGAGGCGACAAAGCGGTTTTGTGATGTCACAGTTTGTGCGGTTAAGTGGTCCAAGTTCTACGGGTTATGGCACGGCGAATAGATAACCACTCCAAGTTTCTTAAAAAAAATATTCAGCGGTCGCAGATGCCCCAGAAGTACCTGGGTGTTCCCCTGGAACGTTATCGAGAAAATAAGGAGTATTGGCGACGGGAAACGGAAAAGGTGAAGGTGGCTGCAGAGAATTGGTTGAAAAAAAGATTTGTATTTTTTCGCGCGAGCGACTGTGTGCAATATTTTTTTTTTATATCAAAACTCTGGTATGTATTTCAAGTCCTACATTGTTCCCGAGTCAACAATCAACGGTTCCATCGCGTGTTTGCGGTATTTATTTGAGCGTCGGAATGGAAAAAAACCAGCAGAACAAAAGCGGGTGGCGTTGGGATATGTCATTTTTTCATTCGACAACTCGTTTCATGATTTATGTTCGTACGCGATCAACCTAACATATTTGTTACCACAACAACAACAACAACTGCTACTAATTCTCGCCGCTAGCAACAGACGTCGTTGCTAGCGGCGAGAAGAGCCCGTAACAGCATGCGCTGTAAAAAGCGCAAGATCACTCATTGGTGCATGATTGGGTTAAAAGTCGCCGATTGCACGCCATGGCTGTGTCGAATAACTCGGGCACAACAACTCTAGGAGCTGGCCCGAAACGTTATGTGTGTTAAGAAAAAGGGAAGCTGATGTCAATGATGTTAACCTAAAGCTTCCGTGGAACCGCCACTAAAGCTCAAGTTTCAATCTCAACTTCCTGGGCTGTGCTCTCGAGTAGTTGAGGGCATACGTAGAAGTGATGAACACAATAAATTTTAACCCAAAGTGTCGCCCTGCTGCATCTAATTGAGCAATATATGAATCCTGTCCCTACAACCAAATATCCTTTCTTTAAATCTAAGGAATCTAAAACTTGATACATTAAAACGATATGCGGCTCTCCCTCCTCACTAATGCAGATAAACGAAATTGACTTGTTAAGGGAAAGGAGGACAAAGGCTTGGCTCAAGTTTTTGTTTCTTGTCGCAAATGATAGGTTTTCTATTAATCGCCACTCATATCTACAACCCGTTCCTACGAGATCATCAGCCACACTTACTGGCTCCTTACTATGCTCGCATCAATCTTTTTTTTTAATTTTATTTTTCCCTAGAACAATTAGTGACTGGAATTCTCTTCCCACTGAGTTAGTCGTGTCCTCCCAGGTCATGACTACATAGGATCTCACTGCTATATTGCCTTCTACTGCTGGTGCATTTTTATGTTCTGTATAAAATTTCTTCATTTGTATTTCCTGACGAAGGTATTGCTCGTAGATTGTCGTATATTGAGTGCAATTTACTCTTTCGTATTTACTCCTACTTGGACCATCTTGACCTGCAGTATGTTAAAAATAAATAAAAAAAAATAAAAAAAATGTTTAAGGTGGTGTTTTTTTCTTTTGCTGTGTCTTGGGAGTAGTCAAGCTGTTTTTAACGGCTTCTTTTTTCCCCAATGTCTCCACCAACAACGTATTATTTTTGTCGAAAAATACAAGATTATTATTATTATTATTAATCTTGCGGGGCTCCATATAAAAACGCAGGTATAGAAGAAAGCTATAAAACCGCCATACCTTCGAAGAGCTCGTATAACTTGAATGTCTTTCTGAGGATTAATCCATTGGCCGCATTATTGCTCGTCCGTTGGGAAGAAAATGTGTATCTTCTGTTCCCCGGCATAACTTTCCCGACACAACCCTTCGTCGCCGAGGGACGTAGAAAAAAGAGGGCCTCGGTCGTATCTCGTCTCCGCATTTCCAGCGACCTTCTACGCCGCACTCCCCGTCTAGCTTTTCGTTACTTGCGAGCCATTCGGCGTCTGATAAAAGTGCGTCGTCATGTCGCGTAATCTTCTTTTTTTATATTATATCTATACTTCGTTTTAAGTCCAGCCATAGCCTAACATTACGAGCTAATAATACCAATCAGGCAGCGTCAAAACCGCAAGTCACTCGGCCTTTTTCTGCTTATGATTGATTCGATGATGATAGAACACCGAACACTACAAAAACGTGACAAACACCGTGACGGTGCGCTTTTGCTGTTGTCCTATTGGTCCCATCAGCTCGTAGCGTCGGTTGCGTCGCCATTTCGAAAGAACGGGGATGACGACCACTGACCTCTTTTGTACTGGGTGACCCAAGGAGCGGCCAGTCTCTTTAAATCGACCGCAAGAATCGGTTTCTTAACCTATCGCGTTCCGATTTTGTACAGCGTTGGTCACAAATAATGCATCTTTTTTTTTTAATTTGCAAAGAGCGAATTTATCTGAGGAAAAGGTAACGAAAAAAAAAAAAAGGCTTAGCTCCTGTGGAAACGCAGCGAAGACACCGGTCTTCAAACAATACGGCGCCGATTCGCACGGGAGGCAATAGATGGCGCAAGCGGTCGCGACGCCAACTGCCGCCAACGAACGAGCACACGGCGCCGAGAGCCGGCGTGTTTAGCAGACAATGTTTTTGACTCAAAAGCGGCGCGCGTTCCGCAACGGCGACAGTCGCGGAACCAAAAACAGGCGCGGCACAAACGTGGCTAAAAGTTCGAAAGTTCGTCGAACAGGTTCAACCCAGTCGAACCCCGAAAGTTCGACCCAAAAATCCGATTCGACAAAGCTAGCGGTTGCGATAAGGCGCCCGCGCGATTTTTCCGCCTATTATCTAGCCCCAGCCGTGTACCTGCTCCACGAGTGGTAACTTTAGTACAATACTACGCTTCTCACTCGTCGAAAGTCTTTCTGAAAATGACTGATTTAGTGGTTTTCGATGACGCTGAGCAAGTTTCTAATTGGAACCATATGTCTATTTTCGTTAATTAAAAAGTTAATTAACGAATTTTAATTAATTAGTCGGCTGATTGTTACGATTAGCCCCCTATAATATGTCCCCCTGGACGTATAACTCACCTCCACAAGTGGCATAAGTGTAACTTTCACGGCTTTTTTTAAACAAACCTGGTAAGTTAAAAAAAAAACACCCTTTTTTTTTTGGGGGGGGGGGGGGGGGGGGGGGGGGTGGTTTCAACTCAGGCGCGGATTCGGGGTAGAATTTTTAAAATATATGTTTTGGGGAAAACTCTTCTGGTGACAGGGAGTGCAAACCGCAAGTTCAGGAGATTTTATTTTCTCGAGTATGGACATTTTAAACAGCCGAGGCGCAAACTGACCTTTCTCTCGCCTGTCAAAGGTGTCATGTTTCACTCCCTTCTACTTTTTGCCCTTTTTTGGTAGTGCAATGTAACTTTTTTCGACCACTCCCAGAATAGCGATTATTTATGGTCAATACTTTTATTGTGATTATTTATCTTCACTTTTGTTTTAAATATTATCAAAGTGTGTCCCTTTGACAATATCTGTCAAAGTTTGACCAGCTATTCCGTGTGACCTATTTGAGACATCGTAGCATATTTAGTATTTTCAAAAAGCTGAGTGTATACTCTTTCTATTGACAACAAATCTAATGTTGTGTGTAAAAGAGAAAGGACAGCAAAAACTATTTCAAAAATTTTGCAAATTGGAGGTCGGTTTTCTAAAAGGCCACCTTTTATTTGGCTGATTTTTTTTTTTACAGAAAATGTAATATTTTGATTGCATGACAGCTATAAAAGCTTGAAGTCTGATTTTGTTTGACTGTTTGGTCAGTAAATCCACTTACTCGCAAAAATACACTAGTTGAAAATGGGCGCCTCTTTTTTTTATTAGATACCTGTGAACACACTTATTCTCTGATAAATCATTTTAACACGATAATTTTTATGAAATAAATTTAGAAAATTTGCCAATATGACGTTTTTGGACGATATTTGTCATAGTTTACCAGCTTTTCCGTGTGACTTATATGAGGTGTCTTAACATATTTAGTATTCTCAGAAAGCTTACTCCTTCTAATGATAACAAGTTTAATGTTGTGTGTAAAAGAGAAAGGGCAGTATGTTCTCGTAAAGCAAGGACTATTTTAAAAATTTGCGAATTGGAGGTCGATTTCCTAAAAAAAAACTACCTGTTATTTGGCTAATTGTTTTTCTCTAGCTACATATCGCAGTACTTTATAAAGTAGAATGAACAGTAGATGTAATATTTTGTATGTATGGCGCCTGTAAAAGCTCAAATTTCTGTTTTCATTCACTTGTCGCCCAGTAATACAAGTGACTCACAGAAATAAACTAACTCATAATTAACTCCTTTACAATTTTTATAAGCTACCTGTAAATTTCTTTAATAAAAGAAGATGCAAACGGTGAGTTATTCTAATAAAGCGTCTCGGTCATAATATCTCGAATGTTTGTTTTTTAATTGTCAAACCGCCTCTCTGCAGCAATATTTGACGAAGTTCAGCAAGCTGTGCTGTGTGACCTAATCAATATATTTTTATAATCTCTACAACACCGTAAAGTTCCAATTAAGCTTTCTTCTGAGTATAATTTGAATGTTTTGCGCTAAACACGCAATGCGGAACATTCACCTGAAAAACGAATATTTAGAAAAATGTGCAAGTTTGAAGTCGATTTTCTAAAAATACCCACCTTTTTTTTATTTTATTTTTAGTTACAGTTAGGTAATATAATAATCTGTCAGGGCCTGCAAACAGAAATAGTAATATAGGGTGATTTTAGATAAGATCGACCAAAGGGTTTCTGGTCGACATTTTTAAGTCAACTGATGTTTTTATATGACATTGTCTAGTGTCTGGTATAAACGAATCCACACTTATTTTTGACCAGAAAAAAAAATTTGGAGACAAGAAAAATCGTAAGGCAGGGAGAGGTGGACAGTTGCAATAACGCGCACTGATGGAGGGGGCAAGTTTGAAAGTGAATAATTAAAACAATAAAATTAGGAGAATTTTAAAACTTTTTACAAACAAACTATGGGTACAACTTGCTTGTAATATAAAGTAATAATATTTATTAAAAATTTATTTAGTTTTCTAAAAATTGCCAAACATGCCTGCTCGAACGACAAATGGCAAACTTTGGAAATCTGTATCTCATGAAATAACTTAATCATTATTACATAACTTGCAGACATTATTTTACTAATATATGGCTATTATTGAAAAAATAAATAAGGTATCTGAGTGACACAATAGTTACAATATATTTAGGCAAACATGGGAAAAAAATCAAACAAAGAAAAATTCCAGTGCGAATAAAAAAAAAACACCACCTTCGATTCTTTTTTAAATTTGGGTACCCTGTTATACTCTATTTCGGCATTCATTTCTATTAAAAACATGTTGCATCATTGCACTGTGAAAGAAGAAACAACTCCCCAAAATAGGGTCCTTTTTCAAAGCCTACACTTAGCAGTGTCCTATACAAGAAGTGACTCTGAGTTCCAGTTTCATGAAACTTGCACAAATCTTTTATATACATTTATTCAGATGAGGTCATTGATAAAAAGAGCGATCGGTCACACAGTAAAAGGGAGGAGAAACTATATACAGCCTTTTACATAAGCGTACAAAGTGGTATCATATTAGAGACTAATGATTTGAGAAAAGATGATGCAGTGTGAAGTTGTACCTTCCGGTATATTTTACATCTAGAGTAAAATAAATAACTTTACTTACACACACAAAAACAAAGATATAATAGTAAGATATTTAGGTTGGCTGTGTATTTACGATTACAAACAATTTCAGGTGACGGATGCCATAGTGCCTAACTGGAGCAGCTTCGATGCTCTCGGTGTATGAATGAATCGTGGCAAGCCGATATATTTTATCCTGCTCGAGGATAACATTTTGGGATTTTTTTTATAGTGATCAGATAAAAATTATTAGTAACCACCAACAAAAACAGTAGGTTAAGGCCACGGTCCCACTGAATGTAGCAGTTTAGGTACTTTTTGGCAGGTCATTACTCATCTCCTTTTAAATACTGTTTTGTGGGATTGATGTCATTCGAAAGGCAATGCAATCCTCTTTCATTTGATATGTGTGTGTTGGTGTTTACTGTTCATGCGCATTTGTAGCGTTGCGAATATGATGGCGCGGACCCTCACTTGCTCCGCTAGTTCATGTTTTATGAACGATCCATTAAAGATAACACGGTTCCAATATAGCAGTTTTGTTAAGATGATGTCGGAGCAGAATGTAACGATACACTTTTTTGGTATTTGCACTACTTTGTTTTTTTCATCCCTCCAAATATTGCCCTAAAATTGACATTTTTCAGCACAAATATTTTTTTAATGACAAGAACTAGGACAATGAAATTAGCTACAGATGTAGTGCTTATAATTGCTAATATGCAGAAAAATATTTAATGTTGTGTAAAATTTTTTTGTTTAGATATTTTATATCAAACGCAGCACTTTTTTGTGCTTCGAGTCATGGTACTTCAAATGCCGCTGAGGAAATAATTAAACTACGATAAAATCTTTTATACCATTTAGATCTACAATGGTTGCCCAAGAGGTGGACGATGGCTTTTTTTCATTTTCGAAGTCATAACGCTCCAGGAGCCCTTCAAACTTACCTGTTTTTGACGCATATCTTTTTTGGACATCAAACAGATTTATTGGCATCTAATAACATTTATTGTTTGGAATAGATATACATTGCGATGTATTAGATTCTCAGAATGATCTTGCTTTGGTTTTTTAATAGGTGTAGAGCTTAGCTAATTTTAAAAACAATTAAAAACTGTTTGGGTGTTTTGTTGCGCTACTTGGCGGATGGCAGACAAACTGCTGATTTTTAATGTTCAAACAATTTCCGAGGGCGGCGTTGGCGTCTGTATCATCATCAATCTCCGTGTCTTTTTACCTTCACATTTAAAAAATATATTGGAAGATTTACTATCGACAAATGAATGGTTTAAGTACTGGGTCAGGTTAATAAATCTAATACAAATAATTACACAAGCGTAGCGTGATATAATGTGGTCATCATTCGATATGATTGAAATCAATAAACAATAAAGACGAAGAAGAAAAGAATACACCTGTGTTCACTTCGTGCCTAGAGTCACTAAATGAGCTCTAAAGTATCGGCGGCATTCTGTTCCCCAAAATTGTTTTGGGCGCCGCCATTTTGGGTCTTGCTCAGAGCAAACGCAACTGCCGATCACCATGATGCAAAAGTACGACTTCCTCAGCATTCGATGCGGTGCTAGGAAGCTGATGCTATATTGCAATGCTCTATCGCGGGTTGTTTAAACATTTGTGAGGGACGGAAAAGCGTTTCCTGTGATTTTAGATAAAGCTTCAGATAACTGGCCACCATGATTTTAAGCCACAATATGGCCAAGTGTCGTTACTCTGAACCGTAGATAATTAACTGGCACAAGCGGGAACAATGAGGAAGAGGCAGGTGTCAAAAGATAGTGGCTTGTGGAATCCACGGGGCTTACGTCATGGCCCCTCCAGGTATTACAAGCCTCTTGAACAAGAGCATGAATAGTGTCATTAAATAAGCTACGCTTCAGAGTAGTGACACCTGCCATACTTTGGCTTAAAATCATGGTTGCCAGTTATTTGAAGCTTTATCTGAAATCACAAGAAACGCTTTTCCGTCCTCCACTTTAAACAGTTTGCGACAAAGCAAAGCCACATTACATGAGCTTCCTAACACCGAATCTAATGCTGAGGATGTCGCACTTTTGAATTATGACGATCGGCAGTTGCGCCTGCTCTGCTCAAGCACGAAAATGGCGGCGTTCACAATACTGTCGGGGAAGAGAGTGCCGATACTCTAAGCGCAGCTCATTTATTGGCTCTACTTCCCTCAAATCTCCTTTCCCCTGACTGAAACTGAAACTAAATATGAATAATACGCTATTATTATACCTTATTTAGTTATAACCAACTACACATGATGAGAGGAGGAAGCGGCCGGGTAGGAAAAACGCGGGTTTTATGTGCAACCGTTCTTACCGTCTCAAGAGAAAGAACGCGCGAGCTTGCGCTGGTTTAAAAAAATACGATCCAAAGAAAAGAGGCGGCATGCTGTGTTCTTTGTGATTGTGCGTCTAATTGCTAATTGTTGTGGGTATGTTTATACAACCGGAAGGTAGTCTGCCTTAGTGGGCGTCTGGTGTCTCAGCTGTAGATGAAGAATTTAGCCAGTGCGGTACAACCGCAAACCTGGGGTGTTTAACGTGCACCACGCCGTAGTGATACACGACCGCACGCCGGTACGATGCTCTTCTAGATCAAAACGAGCAGGGGCGGGGAAGGTTCTGCAGTGCGAGCTTTCGCTCCACGTGCTCCGAGCTGGCGTGCGCTATAGACGCTTTGCAGCAGCTGTGCATGAACGCCGCCATAACTGACCTTCAGTTTTTGTTTCCTCTTGTTCCGTTTATTTCACTTCATCATTACCATAGCAGGCCAGGTAATTGCCATATTAGATTCAACTGTGTCCTTTTCTAAGGCATCGGCCTTTGTAGAGTATCGTCAACTACCGTTTTAGTTGCTCGGCATCTCGGTAAGACAAGAGAAGGTCAGCAATGGCGGCTATAATTTGGCGCGTGTGTAAAGCATCTATACTCCATTTCACCTTATGTTGTACCGCAGAGAAGGCTAGAAGCGCGAGCTCATAGCGTTGCTAGCTGCTGTTAACATACGAGAGCTTGTGCCGCCGAGGAGCAAGGAGCTCGCGCTTGTACCTTTTACTGCGGTACATCATAAAGTGAAACAGAGTATAGACCATGCACTCGGCCACCGATCCCCACCCCCCCCCCCCCCCCCCTTGTGCGTCTAATTTATATACAGGCAGAAGTATTTGAAGATCGACGATGGGCGTCGATCGTCTCGAGGTAATATAACGTATTAACATTATATAAACGATAAACATATTGAAGGACTGAACGACTCAATTTTTTAATTCTCGGATTGTAATAAAGCGGTAGCCTATTGCACTTACTGTTGATGAAGAGCAATAGGAGGTAACGAGGTAATAATTAAATGATGAGGCTCTATAAGGACGACGACATTAGTGGGTGTCGAACCACAACGTACATTGCTAGACTTGCTTCAAGTATCGTGTACCCAAAGACCTTTCTTCACCCGCAATAAAATATGGTAGAATCAATGACGATGCTTCTTTACAACTTTATGTGGAACAGGAAAACTGCACTGTGCAGGAGTGCGGCTTATTTGTTAATATGAGAGACGGATTTCTAGCACCACTCCCTGATTGACTGCTTGGAACAAAAATGGCTTCGTTGACGTAAAGTGTCCCCGTTCCAAAAGATTCTTGAAGGCTGCTGAAACCGCAAAGGAGTATGAGGCGAAAAATAAGAAAAATGAGCCTGGTGTGAAAGGTCCAAATCACCACTATAGCTTCTACTACCAAATACAAGGGCAGTTACACAATACACAAAGAGGGTTTGTGATTTATTTATTTTTACAATGAAGGGCATTGATATCCAACGTATTCAGAGGGATGCCACCTTCTGGTCAACCAACAAAGAGCCTTTTCTACTCAAGTTTTACATGGAAGGCCCGACTTCCGCTGAAATTCTTCAGGTAGACGAGTTGTCCGACCGAATAGACTGCCATTACCCCTGATTTGGGAATCTCTCGATCTTCGTTCGTAGGCCATAGTATCATGAGATCGAGGGGTGTGGCTCTTCGTCCGCCGAACATTGCTTCCGCGGGTGTTTTTACCGTGTAAGATGAGACCGTCGCGTGTTGCTGGAACAAGAACCTGGCGATTCTTCACTGAACTGCTCCTGCCGTAAGCTTCAAGAGCGCTTTCTTCGTTTCGCACACCATCTGTTCTGCTTGCCCGTTAGTTGGAGGATGGTATGGTGCACTAAGGTGATGCCTGATGCCGGTTTTCTTCTTTTTTTTTTTTTCAAACACCTGTTTATTTTATTTGAAGCAAGATTTGGCGCTTTATCAGAGAAAAGTATTTTCGGTAGGGCAAAAGTAGGAAAAACAGAGCGTAGAACGACAATGACGCCTTTGGACGTCGTGGCAGGCATCGTGTAAACTTCCAACCACTTAGAGTACGCATCGACAATGACTCCGCAAATGCGGATACGTTTCGCCACCCACCGACTGAATAATGAATCGTTTTCAATTACTTCTTATGATGGCGCTGGACTTGAGGAAGACTTCGAGTCTTTCCACAAAGTTAGTCCAGGTGCCAGCAGTGTTCGAAAAGTCGACAACGTCGGTAGCCACGTGCTGTGCTTCATACTGTGCGCTTACCATTCGCTGAGAAGAAACTTGCTTGTTCGTCTGCCACGAGTCGTCCGATATCAGGTCATCACCGCTACTCCATCGCCTGACAGAACAGATCTTCATTGTCCGCATGTCCATAGTTAGGAATCACGGCAACTTACAAATTACCGAACGCTCATAACTTGCCGTCGCTAAACGCCGTTCATTCATAGCCTCTTCATTGCAAATAAACGTCTTCCTATTTATTCTGATGATTTTCATCATAATCCTCCTAAGCTATACTTACAACATTATGTGTGTCGGTACTTCCAAAAATATTGGAACGGCGTTTGTTTTCTGGGAACCCTATAATGTAACAACCTTTACAACATCTTCCGGATCCCGTGAAACACAATATTTTGTGACGTTACTTTTCAGTCGTCATTGTAATAATGAGGTAAGTACCCTAAATCGCGGAGCAGTTTACTTGACGTCCGCTTCCACTGGTATTTTGGAAGATTGAGTCTACTGAGCGTGCATTCCTGCAGAAGTTTTCAATAATATGATATTGATACGTCAATCAACAAGTGATTCCTTCTTGGTAAGATTTATTGCGAAAACCCGTGACAACCGCCGAACCACATTTATACCCAGCCTGACATTTTCGCACAGAGGAGTTTGCTAGGCCACCCTACTTGAACCAGCTGAGCACAGCTGGCAGCGGCGCGAGCAAGGCCACGAGGGGAACGTGATGGTGCTCGAGCCATCCCTCCGTGAACCAATGTTTCGGCCACCCCACGGGTGCGTGTCGCCATCTATTGGTTGAACTAACGCTTTGTTCAAGATGGCTGCCGTGGGACCGCAGCCTTAAATACCCCGTGAAGAAAAATGTGATAAATAAGATGCCCCTGCATTCAAAATGAGCAGTCCTTGGGAAATCAAATTCGGCACTTTACGCTAAGGTTTTCCTCGCTGTACCCATTTAATAAAGTTGCTTCCAAGCAGATCCGACTGTCCGTGCTACATATACGTCACAGGTCCCTTCTGTTGATGACTTGCTGAGCCGCCACGCGTGCCAAGACTGAATGCCAGGGAAGGCGCGCACCGTCAGCCACTCTTCTTTTTTTTGTTCAAGATACCGAACAACCTCATTTTCGTCCAGATATACAAGATGCACGCCTTTCAGTTTCTTTGATAGAACGCTCACCATTGTCCTGGCCGTCTGAATTGCGCTTACTGAACGTTCTCTCAGGTTGTTCAGCGTGGCCTGGTGCTTCACGAGTCCGCCAACTCCGTCACATGCATTTTTCCCATGTCCAGATGCAGAAAATAACCACTGGGCTTGTGGGCAATCGTCCTTTGCAAATTGGTGAAGCTGGTAGCGATTCTTGAAATGACTGGCGGCGCCGTCACTTACGTACGTCACGTACGAGTATACCGCAACGTTGTCTTCAACCCACTCCTTCACTTTTTCTAGAGCCAAGCAAGCGTGAGCGGCGTCGTGACACAGGTCCTCACTGATGATGGCAAAGCTGTTTGTAGATTTTCTTGTCGTCACTACACATGTAAATATCGAAACTTTTTTTTTTTTTTTTTTCAGTGATATGCTTGCACTTCGTCAGGAAGCACGATGGTCCAGTTTTCAGCAAAGTCAAAATGAAAGACAATGCTCCCGCGTTGCATGCACTGTTTTTCATCGTAGATCGCTTTACCTTGCGTTTGCCGGATATGGTTGTGAAGTACCTAACTTCCAACCGTCACTTGGATGACTTTTAGGAAAGTCTCAGGTTCCAAAGTTTTTTTCACAAGGTCGCCGGACTCCCATGTTGCAAGCACAATCTCTTCATCCTCCGGGATATCAAGTTCCTCGAGTGTAAGAAACTGGCCTTTTGGGCAGTGATCACAGTCTCCTTGAAGGCACAGTTCTGTTGCTGGGTCGCACAGAAATGCCGAGTTCATTTCACCAGTGTTGAATGTTGAGCCTGTAACGTTCTCTAGAGCGGCAATACAAAGATAATAATTGGCGCAGCGCACACAAACGCACACTTCCTGGTGTGGAATACATTGGACCCATCTAGGGCGCAACGAATAAAATTTCGTTAGCCCAACGCCGGAATCGGGATGCTTGTCTTTGTATATACGGAAGGCCTCTCGTATTGAGCGTGTCATGAAGCGCTTTGGCACGAACGTTTTCTCTCCGTTGAGCATGACAGAGATGACGTCCTTCTGGTTGGGACTTTGGCGCGAACATTGTAGCTCGTCTTTCGTGAAGTACTCTAGGGCAGCAGACAGGTTCTCAGGGCTCACCTTGCACCTCGTGTAAGGATCCGGCTCATACCACACGCCATGCTTTTCCTTGAGTTTTCGGGATTTACTGATGAGGTACATTGAGGCCTGTGGAATCATCTTTTGAACCTCATTCTTCGTCAGTGTTGACGGCAGGAGTGTAAGCAGTTGACAACGTTCCCGGAGAGAGGTGGCGGTTTCAAAGGCCTGCCGAAAGTTGTCCACCCACTCAGTGCATGTGGAGCATGTTGGTTCGGACGACCCCGATGGTGCGTCCCTGTCGTACGCAATACGTAGCCTTGAGCGTATATTCTTGACAGCAACCTGCTCCAGTTCTGTCTGCTTTCTCTTGACATAGGCAGGCCTGTCCCGACTTCTTACGACGCTTGGTTGTCTCAGCGGCGACACATCTGTAGGTAGTATGCTGCGATTTAGATCTTCAATTGCTTCTTCAGCGGGCACAAATATGTCAGGGCACTGCTCTGAGCTTCGCATCGAGATCTCCTTAGTGATGTGCATGAAGCAATGGTAGCACAGGTAGTCCGTCGCACTCACTTTGGTGGAACAGTCAGGCGGAAGAATTTGCTTCAACGAGTTTAGGTCCAACTCGCCAACACTTCGAAAATTCCGCTGCTTTGGTATAGTCTTTTAGTGTTTGCAAAAGTAATCTGCACAAAACATTCGTTCGGAGCTCCAGGACGTCTTCATAATGTATACATAAATAATAGAAATTAAACCCCAACTGATGGCATATAATTGCCAAGTGAAAGAACTACTGGGTGCACAAGTGACAAGTCCGAGGCTGAGGAGCTCACTCACTGCAAACGTACATTTGAAAAGAGAGGTCACAACTGAGGCTGTCGGCAAAGCTTGATCCACGTCAAAGGAAGAAAGAGGGAAAGTCTCCAGACAAAAAATTGTGGTCAGCGGCCTTCGAAAAAGACTTTCCGGAATCGCACTGTCGTCCCTCCATATGAAAGCACCCGAGCTTGTACCACGTGGTTCATGACACAGCCTGAGCCATGTCGGCGACCGGTTCGCGAGGGATTGGCGGTGGGGTTACGTTGATGGTCACTCGGATTAGCCCTTGCTGTACTGAGCTACCGCCTGCAGTGCCTTATCGCCGGCTGGTGTCAACAACGAGAACACACACACCCTGTCTACACCAAAACTACAAGCGTTCACCGCACACGCGTCGCCGCCGCTTTTAAGCTTTTGTGAAATTGCTTTCTTTTGCCGCGGAGAACCGCCTTATCTTAACTACGCGCCTGAAATCCTTCCAGGCGGGCGTACACAATATCAAGCGTTTCGAGAAATGCCCGTGGAGTAGAACTATGGGAAAATTCCGAGCCCGCGATGTCGATATCGTCGCCGTTGTGTTAGTACGCCGTCGCGTACTGCAGTCCCCCGTTGGGGGAGGGGGGGGGGGGCGGTCTTACTACGATAACATGGCGACAGCGTTTACACTCTATGTATTTACGCGAGGCTCGAGTATTTGGGGATAATGCTGCCGGTTGGTGTGCCCCTTTGTGCCTGATATTATCGCCCGTGACGCCAGCGAGTGAGATGGCGACAGGCATGACTGCTCAGTAAACAGGCGTCGGCGGCCATGTTTTGCTGGTTGAAGCGAACCCCCTTGTCCTTGACAGCGAGCGGGGAAATGCGAAAAAAAGATTGTATCGGCCGTTTTGCCAGAACTAGCGACGAGTGTCGTCTGCGGTTTCCGGCAACTATTTTGCCATAATCGTGAGCTTAGCGAGGAAATGATTTTTGCTAGCCACAGAACACTACCACGCAGAAAGGGAATGCTTGAACATGTTTTTGTTCTGGATATATATCAGGGATATATATGAGAGAGAGAGAGAGAGAGAGATGAAGGTAGAGCGGAAGAGGGAATAGCATATAGTGTCGCAGGAGAATAAAGTAAACAAAGTTCCTAGTGGCCGATGGCTGCATGATCTTTTCTCGGATCACTAGTCCGTAATATGATACCTCTTTGTACACAGTAGTTTCTCCTTAATTTAAGTGTGTGAACGATTTCTTTAGTTATCATTGGCCTCATCTGAATAAAAATATATAAAAGATGTGTGTTAATTTCATGAAACTGGAACTCAGAGTCAGTTCTTGTATAAAACACTGCTAAGTGTAGGCTTTGAAAAAGGACCCTACTTTGGGGAGTTGTATCTTCTTTCTCAATAAAATGATGCAACATGTTTTAATGGAAATGAATGCCGAAATAGAGTATAACAGGTTACCTAAATTTAAAAAAAAATCGGAATTTTTCTTTGTTTGATTTTTTTTCCATGTTTGACTAAATATATCCTAACTATTGTATCACACAGATACCTTAGTTATTTTTTAAATATTAGCTATATAGTAGTAGAATAATATCTGCAAATTATATCATAATGATTAAATTATTTCATGAGATACAGACCTCCAAAGTTTGCCATTTGTCGTTCGAGCAGGCATGTTTGTCAATTTTTAGAAAAATAAATAAATTTTAAATAAATATGATTACTTTATATTACAAGCAAGCTATACCCATAGTTTGCGCCTAAAACGTATTAGAGTTCTCCTAATGTTATCGCTTTAGTTATTCACTCTCAAACGGGCCCCCTCCATCAGTGCGCGTTAATGCAACTGTCCACCACCTCATGCCTTACGATTTTTCCTGTCCCCAAGTATTTTTTCTAGTCAAAACTAAGTTTGGATTCGTTCATACCAGACACTAGACAATAGCATATAAAAACATCAGTTGATTTGAAAATGTCGACTAGCCATCCTTTGGTCGATCTTATCTGAAATCACCCTATATCGTTTGTATGGCCGCTATTAGGACTCCAATCTGGTACTATGAGCGTTTTGAACGGGACTTCGCATAGACGCTCAGCTGAGCAGAATTCTGACCTATGTAAGGTTTTCTATTTAATGTTAGTACGTGCATCAATATCTGAGCGTAAAAGCCAGTGAAACAACAATATTTATTTACTTGGCACTGGGATGATTTGCAAGGTGTCCGAGCTTCGCCCTATGTATTGACGGAGAAGATACGCAACATCTAGACTCCCGGACAAACTTAAGTCAAGAGGGAAGAGCCTAAGTAACCCGGCATGAATCACTGAAAATAGAAATGAAACCTTAAGACTAAACCATTTGAACCCTTACACGCTACGAAATGCTCATTATTTTACGAAAGGGACTGTACGTGCACAAAATAAACCGCACTTAATTCCTAAGCGTCAGATAGTAAATCGTACACATGTAATGCACTAAATGTTTGACATTAGAAAAAATGACAATTACATATCAAGTTCGGTATTTTAAACTCAAAGCCGAAAGCAAAAGGCCCCAGAGGAATTCTCTAACGATCTGCATTCCCCCGTATTGGGAGAAAGTAAGCGCTGGTGCCCGCACTTGTGGATGCGGACTTCTAAACTTTTTTTTACGTGCACTACTCCAAACTTCATCAATGTTTATGGTTGGATATTGCGATAACTGCTAAAGATAAATAGAAAACCTTGCATAAGCCGAAATTCTGCTCAGCAGAGCGCCTGTGGGTTTTTTAGAAACTGGACTTCAAACTTGCAAGTTCTTCTAAACATTCATTTTTCAGGCAAATGTTCCGCGTTGTACGTTTAGCGGAAAACATTCAAATTATGCTCCGAAGAGAGAGCTTAAAGGGGCCCACCAACAGCTTTTTGACCGGTTTGAAGTTCGCGCTTAAACGGAGCTCCATGAAAGCAGGAACACCGAGGAAAAAAAATATTACAGAAATTCGCGATATTTTGTGAGTTATTAGCAAATTAAATATTGCAGAAAACAACTTTAAATAAGCAAAACATTGCGCTTCATGACGTAAAATGAAACCGTTCGGCGATTGGAGCAAAGCGGTTGGCCAATTGGACGCGAGTTTGGTTGATAGCCTGTCGGCCCGGTCGGCTCGTCGGCCATTAGGCCTAGCTGCAACCATCGTAGCTTTGGGATCGGGTTGATAACATCGATGAATTTAGCGGGCTTATCAGGTTTTGAGTGCGGACCTGGGCGTCGCGCCGTACGAGGACACTTCACGCAAGCGCCGCGTCTCTGCCTCAGTCCGCTTCGACAGCCGCGGAAGACTCGTCTCCCGCAACTCCGCCACCGGAGCCACCTCGGCGAGTAGGAGGTACAAACTGGTGAGCGGCACCGTTGGGTACCATATAAGCTGGGTCCCGTCGCCGCACTTCACTCGAACAGTGAAAAGTCTGTCACAGCACTAAAAGAAAATAAGGGTTCCCTTGGCTCCTCTTACTGCTTTTAGTTGACCGGGACCGGGGGCGCACAAGGAAAAATACGATGCGCGCTGTCTGCACGGATCACTTGTCGTCTGCTCGCGATGGTACGTCGCGGACGCCGCTGGGAGGCGCGTATGGCGCTCTGACGAGGCGTACGAGGCGTTGCTTTCGCCCTTTTTGAACTTTACTTTGCAACTTTATTAGCTCTATAAAAATAAATTGTTAGTGAAATAATGACGGTTAACGTGTGATATACTTTATTTCGCTTCAAAATTCCTGGGACGGCTCTCGCCAATCACGAAACCCAGAAAATGTGACGTATAGTGAAAGGGAGCGCCGTTATGCGCGCGCCTTCGGCACCTCACGGCGCCACCGTCGGAGGAGGTGTTTCCGAGTTGTCAAATTAAAATACGATGCGCTAATATTTTCAAACTCTTTCGTTGTCCACTGGGTTTCCGGGACCACTAGCGTGTAGAAACCGCAAAAAAAAGTCGACGCTCAAATACTGTTGGAGGGCCCCTTTAATTGGAGCTTTACGGTGTTGTAAAGATCATAAAATATATTGTCGTCATCGAGGCAACCAGCATCAATAAAAGAGCTGCACTGTCTGGCTTGACTGCTGGTTGAGGACTTATGGGGACCCCAAGGAGGCCTTCAGGAACCCCATGTGAACCTACATTTGAAAGCCACTAATAGAATTCCACACCCGTTTGTTTTCTTTGGAACAGGAGGTGCCCATGGAAGAAATAATGTTCCCTGTCAACATTTGCCTTTTTTTTTCTCCATGTCGAGACTCGCTACACCTGGCGCCAAGTTTCCACAAGAATGCAGGTGCAAAGATTTGACTGCCTTGCGAGTTTTCAGATTTCTATAAAAAAAAATTTACCCCGAGCGCTCGACTGGCTTGTATCTGCGGCAGCATGTTCCGGTAATTTCTAGTTCTTTACAAGAGACAAGGCCAGCAAAATATAGAAAATGAATCATTCTGGCTCCCGTAATCCAAAGTTATTTCCACCGCCGTACGAACCAGCTAAGAGACCATAGGTCTTCGAAGCTGCTCCTTCAGACCGTTTCATAACTTGCAACGACCGACCATGAAATAATGTTCTTTATTCTGGCCACAAGTGCTTAGAAGAAAAATCACGTTCAGAAAGTATGCAACACAAATCTTTTTCTTCCCCTTTACAGGTATCCATTTTTTTCAAAATCATGTTCCCAGAAATCAGATTTTGCGCAAATCTGGAAGCAGCTCCACAAGTGACACAGCCATGTTTCTTCAACGAGCCACGATGCAGCAGAACGGCAACCTACCTTTGTGAAGAAGCTGCCCGTGTTTCACAGAACTCGGAGATTCCGACGAAGGAAAACATGAACAGAGATGTAATAAGGCGACGCAAAGAATAGTCGGCGTATAGAAATAAATAATGGTTTATTATGACGCATTATATTGGCACTGGAGTCTGACGCGAGCCTCACTCAGACTCCCATATATATATAATATATATGCATATATGTACACACACAGTATAATGTCGCATACCAACACAGAATGGTGTATTGTCCTATAATGCATATGTACAACTGAGGACGTGAGAGGGAATAAAAGCACTGTCGTTGTCACACACTCCGCACAACTGCGATTCCTGCTCAAATAAATACAAGCCGCACCGATGCACGTCATGCGGTTCAAACACAGAAAGACAAACACGGAGAAGAAAAACAAAATTAAAACAATTAGAGGAGGTGCCAATGCGTCCACGAAAACCTCTTTGTTAGTACGCTACTTCGCCGCCGCACACGAGAAAGGCCACAAACCAGGGAAGTCTTCGTTCCCTCCTTTTTCTGCTCGTGTCCGCAGGGTCACAGCCGAAAAGCGAGCCGTCCTTTCGCGCTTAAGTACACTCTCGACGCTGGAACGCGGCAGGGGTGCTGTCCGAAACCAAGGCCCAAGGAGAGATTGTGCCGGCCGGGCAGTCGTGGCTTTCCTTGAGGGGATGCAGCCTCCAAGCTTCTCCCAAAGACGCTTCCTCCAGTGATTACGCCTCACCTCCACAAAGGTGCTTCCTAACCTCTTTCCATTCGTCCGACGGTGTGGTTGGTGTCCGTTTTTGTTCACTACTGGCGAGTCCAGACTCAGAAAAGCATGTCACAACACAAAGAGAAATGTCAAATGCAATAGACGCAGCCTCGAAAAAAAAAATAAAGAAAGCATTGAATTCTGCAATTTTCTTCCCCACCCAGTCGCTCCAATTCTCTAGGAAGTTCCCGGCCGTGCCGTTGCCGAACCCACGCCCGCCATGTCCACAACCGGACGACCCCCGAAACGAAAATTTTAAAAGGGTGAATGTATTGACAAATAAACTACGGGCGGCCCTGCGTGCCTTCCTGCCACTCTGCAAGGCAAAAACAACTAGAGTGCATGCCACGAACCCAACAGGTACGGTGCCGCCGCACAACCGACACCCCCATCCCGAGAGGAACGGTGCATCGCGGGAAAACCCGCCTCGGCCACCCCCAGCTAGGCTTTCCTGCGGCGTAGCCGAGATACGGCGTCGCGTCGAAAAAGAAAAAACCACAACGTCGGCCGATTTTCAGCGTCGGCACGGCCGGAAGCACCCGCAAAGCACTCCGTGAACTCGGGGCCTTCCGGCATTTTGAGGTCGAATCGCCCCTTGGAGCGCGAGGGACTGCGAAGAGGCGCAACCGGGACAACCCGACTGGAACGGGGCAATCGATTGCTCGACCGGATCGGCGTCGCCTGCGCCATCGTCTCCGAGCAATCGGGTGCCAATCTAGCTTTCCCCCGCCAGACCAAGCGAGGCCGCACCGTACCGTAGAAGGACATCGAACGGGACGGACCCCACTCCCGGCAGCCATGGAATGCTCTCTCGACCGGTCGGCCAGCAACGACAACACGTGTGGAGCGACGGTCCCCAGAAAAACGCGAGAAGCTCGGCTCGCCGCCACAAAAGTCCTAGCCGCAAAGGCCACCCGAGAAAAAAGCACCAACAGACGCCGCGGGCATAGCCCCAGACCACACGAGCACGTCGGACATGCGGATATGCAGGGAGCTTACGAGAAACGAGAACCGTGTTTTTCGGCTCGGGTGGACAGATCATGCATCGCAGAAAGCTCCAAATCCGTGAGGGTGCGACCCCGGCGATTGAGATGGAACGCAAAACTTAAGAATGTGACGTCGCCTGGATCGAAAGGTAATTGGGAAAAGCGAAATTTCTCCACGAGCCGACGTCCACCTAAGCCTAATTTCGTTAAAACAAGAAATGAGACTGGGGGAGCGTGTAGCATCTATTTCAGTGAAAAAAACTTGTCAGCAAGAAAGAAAACAATATCCTCTTTCATGCTCAGGTTTTTTTGTTTCTTTTCACCGATGCTACATGATCCTACAGTGTCGTTTTTTTTGTTTTAACGATATTAGGCTTAGGTCGACGTCGGATCAAAAAGAAATTTCGTCTTTCTCAATCGTCGTTTGATCAAGGTGACGTGGCGTTCTCAAACTTTCCCGTTCTGTCCCATCCGCCAGCGTCACATTCCCACGAATTCCGAGTATACCCATCCGAGCCCAAGAACACGGTTCTTGTTTCCCGGGAGCTCGGAAACACCGCAGACACCATACTTTTTTTTTTTCTTTTTCACGTTTTGTTCTGTAGCCTGTACACAAAAAGAAAAAAAAAACAAAATGGAGCTGCGGGGAGGATGGGCGTTTTTCTGTTCGGAGAAGAGGCGAGAAACCGAGGCAACGGGCCTTCCGCGCACTCTGGACGTAAAACGGGAAACAAACGTAAAAACGACGAGAGGGAAGTCAGAGGCACTTATGAACGGCACTGCTCGAGAGCAAGCGTCGATCCTTCGTCCGCGACTCGCGGATCGCACCCCGCTCCTCGTGCGACGATAAATAATGCGGGCGGGTGCCTCGTACGTACAATGCGTGGCAGATCGTAAAACAAACGGGCAAAGCAAAACGCGGGGTTACGAGGGATGGCTAGAGAGAGAACAAAATTAAAATGTGTCGATGTCGCACACGAGAGCCTAAGAATAAAAGGGGTGGGGGGGGGGGGGGGGGGGGGGACGAAGAATGAACATGCAGTCTGCACTTGGGTGCGCTAGATAAAGCACATAAACAAAAAAAAACACAAGAAAACAAGTGAAGAACAAACCAAAGCAAGGGCAAACACACCACAACACTTCCGGTCTTTGGCACCACTGCATAACGATGGCACAGTTGTCACAAAACGAAAAAAGAACTCACTAAAACAGAAACCAAAATCGAACGAGGAACGAAAAAAAAAAAAGAAAAGAAAAACCCGTATGAGAAATATTGTTGCAGCCATCCTCTTCCTCTCGCGGGCACGGCGGCACTTCGCGAAACGCGACGCAGAGGTCGACGCGAAACCGGTTTCGACGGCACGAACCGTAATCCTGGGAGAAACCGGCAACCTTCTCCGACATGGGAGGAGGGAGTGGGGGGGGGGGGGTCACTGGGGCAAAGCTTGTCCTGAGTAAATTTCGAGGCCGCCGAACGGGGCAATCACACTGAGTTCCGTCTCTCCTGCCGGATGACCGCCGACCCCCTGAAGTCATGCCCGGGCCGATCCGGCCGATCCGCGCCGGAATAGCAGACGCTGCGCCCGTCGAAGCGTCCAAGGCGTCTGCGTGCATGTCGACTGTCAACGGCTAACTGAGCAACATTTTTTCCTCGAAGGCAAACTTGACTAGACGTAACAACCAAAACAAATAGTTCACAAAAAAAGAAAAGAAAAAAGGGCACGACAGGCATGTTCTAGGAGCCAAGTGGGAACTGGTCTTCAGAAAGAAAGAAGGATCTGTTGTTCTGATGTGCAACGGACAAAACGAAATTGGGGAAAAAAGAGCGAGCAGGGGCGGGACAAAAAAAAATGACTTCTCCGCTTGGAGCAGAAGTACCCGCTTGTCTACCTTGTGGTGTTATGGCCCGGCTGTACCCTCCTGGGCCGGTGGCCGCTGAGATGAAAGCTCTCCCTCGCCAAAGCCTCGCCCGACAATCACGGAATGTAGTTTGAACAGCCTGGCTTCCTCCTGGCCAAGCCTTCGAGCCACGAGAGACGTCCACCCTTCCCGGTGTAATCTACGAGGATCCGCACCTTCCCTACACGAAAACGTGCTCGGAACCTAATAAAAAATAGGCGTCGCCTCCTCAAAAAAAAAAAGAAAAGGAAGGAAATCTTTGAAGTGGCAAACAAGACTGAGGCACATCATTTTTTTTTTCTTTTGAGCAGCTCTGTGCCTTTTGCGGGAGGGCGCAGTCGTTCTCCGTCGCGGCGCGCACACCCTAAGACGCGGAGAATAATAAAAAAAAAGACGACGCGCCCTTTTGACAAACTTTGCCCCTCGTCTCGCTTTCCCCCCACGAAATAAGGCCACCAGCTGTTTCGCTTTCCACCCTCTCCCCGGGAACCACGGCGAAGCTCAGCAGCTCAGCACTGCGACGGCTGCGCGTTCTTCGGTCGCCGAGCAACCGCAGTTGGACGCCCGGCGGAGATGCGCCCCCGCGTGAGAGGAGAGTCTGCGACGGCCGTCGTCGCGCACAGAGAAGGAGGAGGAGCGGGGCTAGCAAGCGGTAGTCCGACTGCCCTGCTGCGAGAAGCACATGCGTCCGTTGATGATGCTTCCGTTGGACAGGTTGCTCACCTTGCTCCCCTTGCTGCCGTCCGACGGCAGCTTCTCATCGCGCGTCCCTGGCGGTGAGCACCCGCGGCGGCCGCCCGGCGCGCCGGCGCCACCCCCCGCCGCCACCGCGTCACAGCACACGTCCCCAACGCAGATGTCCTCGTCGTCATCTTCGTCGTCGTCAATGCAGTCAGAGAAACACCGCTGCAGCCTGTCGTCGTCCATGTCGTTGAGAGACGACGAGTCCGGGTTGAAGCCCGCCGACGGAGCCTGGCGTAGGGGCGTCTCCGCCGTCGAGTCCTCCTCTTCGTCCTCCGCGTCTCCGGCGGAGGGGGAGCCCCCCGCAGCGCCGCTCGGGGCGGAGGGGCGGTCTCCGGGCGCTCCGGAGCGCTCTTGCCCCTTGAGGTATGAGGTGTGGTAGAAGGAGACCTCCCGGAAGTGGCTGTTCACGTCGTTCAGCAGCATCTCGATCACTTGGACGAAGTTGGGGCGCAGCCGAGGGTTCCGCTCCCAGCACAGCGTCATGATCTGGTACCTGCGGGGCGCCGACGTGCGTCTCAACGTCGAGACCGGCGCTTGCCCTCCGCGACGGCAACGCGAGTTCTGCCGCGAGGCACGAAGAGCTATCGGAAATTAGCTCGAAGTTAGGCCTGCCGTATTCACACGAATGAGGGTCGACCCATTTTTCAATTCGTAATATCTGAAGTGGGGCCATCGACTTATAATCGAACCAAAACATTTCATCGTCGACAAAAACGAAACAATGGCGATATAAGAATACCTCGACTTTTTACACGTTCAGCAAGCTGTACCTGTAGCAATGCCCAATTTAAGGGCGCTTATTTGACGAATTCTATTTTTAGTATTATTTGCACGAACGAGTATTATTGATAGCAATTTGAAAATTGGCCCGAAAGTACAGCGCTGAACAATGCATGGTGCGCCGGACTGCCGGGGGTGGCAGGACTTCTTGTAAGAGCCATTCTAGAATGGCCTCTGGAACAGCCTCACTCCCCGCTGCATCTTTCTGCGGTTTTTGCACGATTCACGGTCGCACGTCGTTCAATCGAGTGTCAAAATCATGCTGGAGTGCCAACTATGTTTCTCTGCATGGACATGCGTGATCCGGTCAGTTTAGGTTTTCGGCGCTCGTTTATGGCCATTCTTCCCCCAGAAGCAACAAACAACTGCGCTGCTGGATGCAAGTTCAACTTGTCGGAGCGGGTGGTGCCCGCAAAAGCATAAATGTCGGAGACCTCTTTTAGGCCCATTAACTTCCCGTTGCCCAAACCTATACAACAAACTGCGGCTCTACTTCGAAATTGCGAGACAAATATTGGTACAACTAACTAATACTAGTTACGAAAAAACAGAAAAGCCTCTTCAATACGTGGCAGCCAACCCTCGAGCACGACCAGAGCACACAACTGGTACAGGGACCGGAGAGTGGCCTCAGAGGGAATTGAAGGGAGGAGCCACTTACAGCTTCTCCGGGCAGTTCTCTGGCTTCTCCATGATGCCGCCGCTGATGACATACTTGAGCACCTGCTCATTGGAGAGCCCCTGGTAGGGCTGAGATGCCAGGGTGGCCATCTCCCACAGCACCACTCCATAGGACCTGCGAGGGGCACGGGCGTCGTCGGACAAAGAAGCGAACAGACGCTGCGAAAGAATGAGGTCTCTGCCCCTTGGCCGTGCACAAGCACGTGGCAGACGGCAGAAAAAACGCAACCGCACGATGTGAAGACCGGGTTAACATTAACGGATTTTGTCGGCGGTTCCGTCGGCGGACCCTCGGCGACGCTGCAGAGAGCCAGCGGGTTCTCAGGTACCTATTTCGCCGAGTACGGCCGCGGCAATAATACGCTTTTTCGAGCAACGAGTGCACCGTCAATCGGCACGGCACCGGCTACTGCCCCGTTGTCCGACGGCAACTCGGCATTCAGGGACACTGTCAGACGTCACAATCCCGGCGACGGGCCGTACAAGTTCCAACGAAAGGCAGGAAAGGACGCGGGCATCGTCGTCGCCGCGACGCGTCCCAACTCCCGGGTGTCGAACACTTCCGTCAACCGCTCCGGCTGCCCGGAGTGACCGACACGGGCATCCGCTGCCAGGTTGTTGCGAAGGCGCGGATCGCACCAGTCCAATCCGCGCCCCGCGTCCGTCTCTGGGTGACATCGAAGGTTCGGCCCTCCGGCATCGTCGCCTAGAACGGGGGTTCTCCAACTTCGCGATTTCGAGAAACCCCCGTCTACCTCGACCAGCGGCAGAGTGCCCCTTCCCCATCCCCATCCCAACGCCGGCGGAATGGTACATGAGCCGACGAAGCTTGCCGACGAAGCTTGCCAAGAATATTGCACCTATTACGGGAGCGTATGGCTTACACTAGGTTTGTTCTATTTACCTGCACCGGTCCATAAAAGTGTAGGGCAGCGTATGTCTGGTACGTGTATCGAGATACGACCGAAACTAAAACCGTCCCACACTTTTCTGTGCTGGTGTGGTAAATGAGGGTAAATCGAATAAAGTTAGTTAGACATTGGCGAGTGGCTCGAATCTGCCAGGATAGCGCCCAAATCGGAAGAACACTTCGCTTAGAGGGACTACCAAGAGATATTGGGAGCCCACAAGGATGGGAAGCCCAGTGCAAGAACCCCTGAGCCAGATGGGTGTTCTCACCAGACGTCCGAGTGGCTGGTGAAGATGCCGTCCTTGAGGGACTCCGGAGCCATCCACCGCACGGGCAGCAGGCCCTTGCCCCCCTTGCGGTAGTAGTCCGTCTCGTAGATGTCCCGCGTCATGCCGAAGTCCCCGATCTTGACCGTCAGGTCCTCGGCCACCATGCAGTTGCGAGCCGCCAGGTCCCTGTGCACGAACTTGCTGGCCGTCAGGTAGGCCATGCCGTCCGCAATCTCTGCCGCCATCTGCAGGATCTGCTTCAGGCTGGGCGGCTGGCCCCGGGGCTTCGAGTCGTCCTCTTCCCCCTGCGTCAAGGTGTCTCTTGATGTCCCGCATCCCTAGGGCGGCGGCGAAGGTGTTGCGCAGCGCTCGTACGACACCCTCGGAGCGACAGAAATTGGCGTTTGAAATTTTCTAGCATTCAAATTGTTTCCAACTTATTTTCAATCTCACATCGTTCAGGCGGCATTCGAGGGTGTCATACGAGAATCCTCAGTGCGGGGGATATAGACGTTTTAACATTTTAACTAGGCACCTGCGAATGGAGGATTTTGAGTTCGAAACGTACAGTAGTTTGGGCCGAATATCTTATGTTTATTTATATATTTATGAACTCTGTCGCGTAAACAACAAATCTGTCGCAGCTACCCTAATCGAAGGGATTTATAAATCTGCTTACTGTATGAAAATATTATCTCATCCACTTCAATTTTGACAAAAGAAGGCAAGTGCAAATGATGAACGTGAGCTGGCAAGACATCGCTGCCTAACATGCACTCGCGTAATCGCAGCGAGTTAGCCCATTTGAAGGTGCTTCTCACCGAGCGCCTGTGCACTGCAGAGAAGTATTAATCACAAAGCCGAGGAGCTCCGCGGGTATTGCTTTCCCGCAACACTCAGGTGTTCGGCGAGAAGTGCCCTCAGCGGGGCTAACCCGTTGTGATTGACACCTCGAAAAGTATGTATACTGCAGTTTATCTCGAAGTGAGTATCGAATAACATATCATTAGAAACCATTATTCGAAAAATCGAATGTCCGAACAATCCCAGTTTTAACTCGAATTTTTTTTAGAATTTAGGTTGTTTCTGACTAATTTGTAATCTCACTGCTTTTGCAAATTACTAAAGAATTAGCTGTTTATGAGCGCAGCAAATAAGCAAATGAACGGATGTGCGAGGCTGGTTCAGAGGTTTGCACTTGAGCGTGACTGACTGCACTGCAACAACATGCAACTGGCTACATCGAGAGGGTTGCTACAGCAACCAATATCCGCATGGCATGTCCCAGTGAAACTCGAGAAGTCGTAACGCAGTCGGCCATGCTCACGTGTAAATGTCCAAACTGGCCTTCCAGATCACAAAGTTAAACATAAATGTTATCAGAGTTTACTTTTGGCTGCATTCCAGAGGACTGGTTTCAGAATCCATTCTTTATCGCAAAGTAAACATTTACTCCATTTCATTTCTGTTAAATTTTTAGAACCTCCAAAATTCAGCTCTTATCAGGTTAATTTCTGTCACATTCCATTTTCTTCATTACCATTCAAAAAAAACATTTCTTTGCGTTACATCTCAAATTCTCTCAAATTCAGTGTTTCTCCGTCACGTTTATAATTCTCCATATTAATAAAAAAAAAGAAAATATTTACTCACAAACAAATATAAAAGCATGGAAAGTCATTTTCACTGCGAGAGAGGTTTGCCGGAAATCTCTGGAATCACAGAGAACATGCAACCTTCTCCCCGTAAAAAAGGTACAGCCTAGACTGATTTCCGTTGGGACTTGAAAATTAAAACCCGACAGGACGTCACAGATAAGAAGGGCACAGACCTCGGTGGGAGGCCTGTGAGAGCGCAGGTAGCTCTTGAGGTCCCCGTTTGACATGAGCTCCATGATCACATACACGGGCTGGTCCTTTGACACGACGCCAAGCAGCTTCACAACGTGTTGGCAGCTAAATGCCCTGCAAGACGAAAACACAACACCCTTCAGCATTGCTCTCACAAAGGCCGCCGCGTCTTTCTTTTCTAATGCTGCTTGCGTTCGATCCGCCGAGAAAAACCCGACTTACCTTCGCTTTACGGATAAACGAGGAACAAGCGGAATTTGTCGGTTTGGCTCACTTTATTGCCCTCCCGCAGCGACGCCAAATCGCACGACATGGTCGTACGATGCGGTAGAGCGATTACCCGCACGCTTCTCACCTTTGACGCAGCAAAGTAACCGTCGCTTTGCAAGTCCCCCCTTCGCACGGTGCTGGAGCTTCAAGCTCGGAATCTTGGGGTCTAGAGTTTGATTCTTGTAATGCGACGTTTTAAATTTAGTTTTTCTTTTCAACTTATTGCAATTTCTTACAAATCGTGCATTCTCCTGCTTTTCCTGTAGTCTGCGTCACACATTTTATGACTGCTTCTCGCAGCGTTCCGTCACAACCCAAGATCACCAGAAGATTGATAAGAAAAGTGTGCAACCGAATTGCACGAAATTCCAATGTCTCGCGAAATTGGTCTATTACACCGATACTTCTTCGCACCAATATTGCTTTAGTTCATAAATTTGATGACCCAGTGTAGTTTTTCTTAGAGAAAACTTCACTGAAGCGAAGCGGCTTCCGAGAAGTTTGTTGCAGAGATAATTTTTATGTGCATCTTTTATGTGTGCCTGACAGGGAACTCAGAATGCTCTAATGTTGCAGATATTTAGTGGAAGCAGTATTCACTCTAGAGGGATTCAACTCTAATGAAGAGTAGGCTCGCTTAACAGCTACTGTCCCATTTCGCGTATATTTTTGGTACAAAGCAACTATAATAAAGCTGCATTTTTGTTCATTACTCCAGCCCAGTGGTTCTCAAATGGGGGTCTAGAAACACTTCGGGGTTCACAAAGGCATTCTAAGGGTTCACAAAACCCTGCCTCATCAATCAAACCCAACGTTAGAAGCAATTTTTTTAATTGATAAGATGTGTTTGGTTTTTTGGTGTGAGTGTCAATGGGAAAAGTATGCTTCACACTAGCCCTTAGTTATATCCATTTATTTAGGCATGGGCGAATAGACGATTTTGGGTCCAAATCGAATTCGAAGCGAATAGTGACTTTGGCCAAATAATTTCAAATCGAATAGTACAAGCAACAAATACCACAAGATATGTTTAAACTATAGTTTTATATTTACTCTTATTCGGTATTAGAAGCACTGCAATTGTTATTTTCAAGTGTACTGGGTTCTTGCGCTGCAGAACCCAGGGATCCCGGATTCAATTCCCACCCCTGCTCGTTTCGATCTGGATGAGCATCGTACCGGCGTGCGGTCGTGTATCACTACCGCGTGGTTAACGTTAACTCTTTCCCTACCATGGTCGACCTGGGTTCTTCCACACTGTTTGTACTGCTGCCCCCCAAAAGAGCTGGGCTCGTCCACATTGACTCGGGCTCCGACACGCAACCATGGATGAACTGGGCTAGTCCACGCGTTTCTAGTTAGCTTTGCCGTGGATAGGTGGCGCTTCACAGAAAATAAAAATGTGGTAGTTCACTGAATTTGGCAGACAATTGTTCCAACGCAGGCAACAGGGGATTTAAAAATGGCGGCGTGAACTTCTGGTCGCTGCGTTCGTAGTGACGATCTTCCCTCAAACTTGTGGCAAAATGAAGATATTGTGACGCCTCTTCAGAATCAGAAGACAAGGAAATTAATATTTCATTGGACGGCGAGAGCGATGCAACTGAGCTATTGAATTTTAGCTCGGACGACTCTGATTCCGATAAAGACATTGGGTCAGCGTGTCGGCACTGGACTAAATCATCATAGAAAATTCCCCTCCAGCCCCTCCACGTTTTGCGTTCACTACTACGCCTGGCATGAACGTCAATGTGCAAAATGATGTGCACTGTCTGTGGTAGTGCTACGCCCGGCCTGAACGTTGATGTGGAAGGTGATATGAACTGTCTGCGGTAATGCAGTGAAGCCAAACTTTAGTCCCCTTTTGTTTTGCAGTGCGTTCAAAGATTTCTCATATAATAAAATTTTTGGCCTTTGTTTTGCATATTAAATTTATAGGGCACATAAAAAAAAATTGGTATTTTCAAATAATTTTTTTTATTCAAAATTTTGGCGGTAGGCAAAGGGTTAAAGAACCCAGGCTAGCGGTTGTACTGCACTGTCTAAATTGCTCATCTACAGCGCGTGACTCGTCGCAACTTTGAAATGGCTGACCAACTTTAGTTGGTCAGCCATTTTAAATTTGCCGTTAGCCTTAGACCCCCTTTGCAAAACATGTATCTGCAGACACACACACACACAAGAAAAAAAAAATCTACACGCTGTATAATTATTTACACAACCCCAATTATTATTATATAAGTGTACCAAATCGGGAGCATGAAATGGTCGAAAGCTTGCTCCACCCTGCAGGAAATCCAAGCCAGAGTATTCGGAAAAGTCGAATAATTCAATTATGCCGAATACTTAAATTCGATTCGAAGCGAATACGGAATAGAACAGAATTTGATGGGCTATTCGTAATAACCAAATATTCGCCCATCCCTACATTTATTAAACCATTATCATAATTAACCTATACCTCTCACTATCCTCACCCCGAACGGGGTCCTCCACCATCCCCGCAGACCCACAGGGGTCCGCGAAACCAATAGTTGAGAACCGCTGCTCCGGCCAATACGCGCACACATTAGCACCCGCGCACGTGGTATGTATTGCTACCGCACGAGGCACATAAATGTGCACTTCCTTCAAATGCAAAGTTGTGGGTAATTGTAGATGTCGCGACTCACTTCATCACAGCTGCCTCCTGCAGGAACTCAATTCGCTCACGCATGGAGGCACTCTCGTTCACCGTCTGCAAGCAGAATACCACGAATCTGGTTACTCCCGGATACGTCCGGTGATCACAAACAAGTCGCAACAAACCTACGTCCCAACCGGGTTCCCAGGAATTCCCAGGGCCCCCAGTTTTCCTAAGCGATCACTGCCCCTAAGTGAAGTACTCTCCCAGTTTCAAGACAATTGGAGAACATCCGAGCCACACATTGATGCAATACCATGTTCAAAATGTGTGCATCACTATTTACAAGGTCATTATGCTTCTGCGCCACTTCACTGCATTGTTGCCAACGCCAGGAAAGGTTCCTTGGCCATCAAATTAAAAAGGAAGGCCATTCCCCGAGATGAAAAGGTTTGAGGGCCCCTGCCGTAAACAACAGTTCACATATGATAAAACCTCGTTGATACAACTTTCAGGGGACCGGGGAAATAAAACGTACGATCTGTGGAAAACACAAGGAACGAGAACGGGATTCGAGAGGCACCGGAGACGAGACAGATAGCAACTGTAACGAAACTACTTTACGCAAACATTCGTAGATGTGAACTTAAACTGGCTCAGAAAAGGTTTGTAAACATTCATAGGTGGTAAGAGTTTGTAGGTGCCATCTCAAGTACGGCCAGAAAAAGGTTGCCTATGGTCGTCCAAGCGAGCTCAAACAGGTCCATGAAAAGCTCGTGACCTCCCCCTGGCGCTTCAGGTGACTGAAACAGGGAGAAGCGGCCAAATTCTCCCTCGACCATCCTCGAGCAGGACCGCACTTGCATTATGCCTCGGGTCAGAGACGCTAGTGGTTCTTCGCACTAAGCCTCTTTATTCTTTATTCTTTATTCAATGATTACCCCGCAGTGCCCGAGGGCGTTACAGCAGGGGGGGTTACAAGGATGAAAAGAACACGTCTTCATTGAAACAGCACACTTGCTCTTCAGACAGCCGATTCCACTGTGCAATTGTTCGTACAAAAAAGGAGTTTGCAAACATGCATGTCCTAGCGCGGTACTCTCTAATTTTAAGACTATGATCATTACGACTAGAAACATAATAGGGTTCTTTTAAGTAAGTCTCGCTATTTATTCCCGTTTTATTTTTAACTATTGAGTATAAAAATTTTAGTCGCAGTTTTTCCCGACGTACGGAAAGTGGTTCCCAGTTTAACATTTTTTTCATTTCTGTACAACTTTCTTTCCTCCCGTATCGTCCAAGAACAAACCTAGCCGCCCTGTTTTGTATTTTCTCCAGCTTATCTATCAACGTTTTTTGGGCTGGATCCCAGACAGCACATGCATACTCTAAAATGGGTCTAACACATGTTAAATAAGCAGTTGTCTTTAAGTTAGGTTGTGAGCATTTTAAGTTACGTTGGATAAAATTCATTGCCCTGCCAGCTTTTAAGACTACTTCCTCTATGTGGGCATTCCATGAACAGTCAGATGACAATATGACACCCAAGTATTTGTAAGTAAGTTCCTTGGTTATAGGGTTATTATTTATAAAATACTGAGATTCAATTTGTTTCCTTTTCTTTGTAAAACAAAGGTTAACACACTTTTTGTGATTTAAATTCATTTTCCACGTAGAGCACCAACTTTGAATACGATCAAGGTCTGCTTGCAACTGGGCGACATCATCTGAACTCTTAATCTTTCTATACACTACACAATCATCAGCAAAAAGTCGAATACAAGAGGAAATTCCAACAGAAATATCATTAATATAAATTAAAAACAAAAGTGGACCCAGGACAGAGCCCTGTGGAACTCCTGATGTTACATCAACGTAATCAGATTTCTTGCCATTCAGTACTACACATTGACGACGCTGGAACAAGTAATTTTCTATCCATCTAAGCACAGCCGAGTCTAGATTTAACATTCTTAGTTTGTTGAGAAGAAGTGAGTGTGAGACCGTGTCAAACGCTTTTCTAAAATCCAAGAATATACAATCTATTTGCCCTCCCTCATCAACATCAGATGCAAGGTCATGATAAAATTCAACAAGTTGCGTAGTACATGAAAACCCCTTACGAAAACCATGTTGTTCATTAATCAGCAAGTTGTTTCTTATCATATGACCGATTACCTCTGAATATAAAATATGTTCGATGACTTTGCATGAGACGGAAGTTAATGAAATGGGTCTATAATTTACGACGTCTTTTTTTGGCCCCCCCTTATGGATAGGGACGACATGAGCTACCTTCCAGTCATCTGGCAAAAGTCCTGTGTCCAGTGACTTGGAAAAAATTAAATAAAGGTAAACCGAAATTGGGTAAGCACATCGCTTTAGTACACGCGGAGAAATGCCATCCGGTCCAGTTGCTTTTGTTTCATCTATGTTCTTTAACGCCTTCTCAATACCACTCATGCCAAGCTCAACTGGCTGCATTAATTCCACCGTACTAACAGTGGATGGATTAACATAGTTGTGTTTGGGCAAAAAGACAGACTGAAAGTAATTATTGAAGCACGTTGCTTTTTCTGTATCATCCGAAACTGTCTGTTGATTATATGTAATTTCACTTATTCCTACTGCATCCGATCCACATCCCTTTAAATACTTCCAGAAAAGCTTGGGGTTGGTTTTTAATCTGTCATTGAGTGTATTAAGATATTGTTCCTTAGCACCCTTTATGCTCCTTTTATATTCACGCGTAAGCTCAGCCAGTTTTTCAAGGTGATTACTACTTTTGGTCTTCTTATATCTATCAAATGCTCTCCTTCGCTTTTTAATTATCCTAAGAGTACTTGAAGTTACCCATGGTTTTCTTCGTTTTTTTAGCTTTCTAGAATCTATGCAGGGAACATATTTATCCGTTAATTGAAGCAACATTTTCTTGAAAACATCCCATAAATTATGGACATCATATTCCTCAGAAAGACACTCAAATACGGGAAGGCGGTCAAGAAGCTCTTCAGAAAACCCAGAGTAATTGCCCTTCTCAAAGAAAAAGACTTTCCTCGATTCGCATGAATTTACTCGTTTGATTTCAGTTTGGATATTTGCCACAACAGCGTGATGGTCACTGATACCAGGGATAATATTAACGGTGTTAATAAGATAGGGAGAGCTACAAAACAAGAGGTCTAAAATGTGATTATTCCTTGTTGGTTCACTCACATACTGCTGAAGCCCAAACGTATCCACAATGTTTTTCATTTCAAGATTATTTCGGCTACCAATCGTGCATACACAAGTGCCATCCCTCCACTCTAAGTCAGGCAAATTAAAGTCTCCCGCAAGGAGAATAATTTGGTTTGAGGCCTCAGAAACAATGTCGTATAACGATCGGATTATACTAAGATCCGAATTCGGTGGTCGGTAATACGATCCAAGAACATAGGAAGAGCTACCAGGTAACGTGACTGTACACCAGATTGATTCAATAGCGTCATGACCAAGTTCGAGTGGGGATGATCTTAGCGATGAATGAACCAACAAGAAAACGCCTCCGCCGAGGCGTGACCTATCTTTTCGATAAGAAACAAACCCTTTCGGAAAGACTTCGCTATCACTTATGGAAGCGTCTAGCCATGATTCGGTTCCGAACACGATATCAGCCTTAACTGAGTCGATTAAGCCTGCCAATTCGTCAACTTTATTTACGATGCTTCTACAGTTTATTACAACAGCAACTAGGTCACGATGAACGCGCTTTTCTTTTTTTCCTTTTTTCGTGGGGCGTCAGTCTTTTTTGACAGGAACAACTTGTTCGATTTCCGTATCCCATGTAAACACTTTATCATTTACGATGAGCTTATCAAAGTTTAGCTTTACACGGTTGCCACTATCCGCTTTTTTTGTTTTAGCATATTCCCAAAGTTTCTTTCGAATTTCACGGGTTTTCGGCGAGTAATCTTGGTCTACACTGTAGTTTGATCCCTTGAACTTTTTGGCGTTAGACAGAATATCCTGTTTTTCCTTGTAGGAGGCAAAATTAACGATGATTGGTCGTTTAAAGTTCTCACTGTGTTCTGCCTCACGCGGCATACAGCAGCAACACACGGTTCTTTTTCGTATGAATGCGATGGCGCCGTGACCGTAGCAACAGACGTCGCATTAGCTCTTGGACGAGCATGCCACTATGCAGTCGTTAAGTGGTTTGATTGACCTTCACTGTTCCTCGCGTGAAAGCGTTTGGGAGGCAGACAATCTGCGGACGTGTCTTCATGCGATCGATCCGTCCGTAAATCAGTTCTAAACTTAAAAGCCACGAAAACTAAAAAACCGGAAACATATCAACGAAGTTCTGCCATACACTAGCAGGCGATTGGCTTGTAAATACGCACCGATGGATGGCTCGGGTCTTCTAAAATAGTGCTTAAAAAGGAAAAATGCTTCACATGTGGGCAGAGACGGCCGAGGAAATCAGGGCACTTGAGAGTGGCCTGGGGGAGCACCCTAGGGTTCCTAGGAACCCGGTTTTAGAACCCCCTGGGCTAGACCAACAAGAAATACACCAAGCCGGTCTTCGGGGGCCCACCTTGACGGCGCATTTGGTCTCCGGCTTGTCCGGCTTGAGGTTGTAGATGAGCCCCTCGTAGACCATGCCGAAGGAGCCCTGGCCCAGGGCCTTGACCAAGTTGATGGACTCCCGGGGAACCTCCCATTCGTCCGGCTCGTACACTGCGCCACCAGATGGAGTTCAATGCCACGAGCGCTTTCGACGAGGCGACTGTCGCCTTACGCGTTTGTCGTGACGAAGCAAACCCCATTAAAGAATCCAGCCTTCTCGTGCAGTAGCACCCCCCACCCCCTTTCTTTTCCGTCGCAAGTTTGCAGAACGCTGGATAAACGTAGTAGTCGCTGACACACACAACCTGGACCCCTGGTTTTATTGCCTGTTTCCCGGCAGGATTTCTAAATGCCAGCCACCAACACTAACAAAAGGTGTTTGTGCCAGCCTGTGCCTACGGTGACCAACGGTTTAAGAAACACGCGGTGTGGCTCTTTACGCTTCTCGCATCGTGATACTGCGTTCTTACCGAGCAATGCCGAAATCTCGTTGTCTGCAGAATGATATTACAACAGTCGTGACTCGCCAGGCCCGTGTTTCTTAAGGTGTCGCAGACCAAGGTGGCAATCTGTTTCAGTCACCTAGCTCCGACACTTTCCTTGAATATCGGCGAGACACCTCCACATTTGCTAGACCTGCTTTTGAAGCTTATTCAAATTCTGGCATAACACTGCCCCTTCTCATGCTGCGCTTTAAGAAAAGATTTGTGGCCACGATTTCTCAACGTTAATTATAAACATGCAACCACTTGGAACGACGACCAAGAGAGGGCAGTGCAAGCGTAGACATAGCCGACGCGGGTCGCACAGCGGTAAATCTTTGGGAAACCTTTATTATCTTCCTGAGAGTCTACTGATTTTGAAAACGGTGCCTACTGATAACTAATCTACTGAATAGGCCTGTTGCTAAATTACCCAAGCATCAAGGAGAATGCAGGGAATGGTGTTCCACGTACCACACGTGCCGGCGTCTGCAACAGTAACTGTTCTAAAGCAAAAGCCTAAAAGAAACGGCATCTTGCACGCGCGTTCGTCAACGTTTATTACCTTGAATCTTTATATTGCCTTGTTATTTACCTTGAACCTTTTATATGAGGAAGGCATGCGCGTGCGGCGCATGCAGCGGTGCGAGCGTAGTTTTTGGCCACACACACGAAAAACCCACGGAACCCTAGCCATAAACAGCTTCATTGTAAAAAGAACAGAGACATAGCTTAATTAAGCTTGGTAAACCTCGATAAACCTTAGGGAAATAATGGCCTGACGTGGCATAAAAGCTAGCAGCACCAAATGCAAACCTACGTCACCATCATATGTGGTAGGCAGGTGAATCCAATGCTATCTTTTGCTGGAGGCCAGCCAGGGGGCCAATACACATAAAAAAAAATAAAGCTCACACCCAAGAGAGGTCAGACAAGAACATTCCGCACACTTTCTCTCCACAAACAGGAAAATCCGTCGGTGCGGGCACGCATACACTAATGGTACACGCAGCACAGCGCTTGGCACAATAAAACAACTTGCAAATCTCAAGCAGCAGTCACGTAGGAAAAATCCCAACTTGACGCAGCCCAGTTACACCCGTTTCACGAAGCACCGTTCCACTTCCGGCAAGTCGTCCGTGACCGTGCTGGTGATTTCTTTCCACCATTCTCCCCTCACCCAATTGTTTGCACCTGAGCAGCTTGTCGTTGGCGTCGGCACTGCCATATTTTGGAAGCATCGTATAGATGGTTGCGCCGCTGACGGAACGCAGCAAGCACCTGAGCCGACAAAGAACAGGCACTCACCCGAGCTGACATACTCCGGGTTGAAGGAAGCGTACAAGATGCCGCCGGGCACTTCGGGATTCCTCCTGCAAGAAAAGTCGCCTCAGTACCGGCCAATCGCGCGGGTCCCACCGACGTGACTCACTTCTTTCTCTGGTAGAGGACGCAGGTGATGGCGAGGAAGGCGAGCACCATCACCACCACCACCAGGCAGATGGCAATCACCGTGCCCTGCGTGATGCCCTCTGCAGGGGCGCGGCAAGGAGACGGTTATCGAAAAGAGGAATTACGGTACAATGCTAATGCATGTGTTGTCGGGCAGAGGGGTGGTTTACGTTTCATCTTGAGAGCTCTCACGGTCTCCCCATTTAGTTCACCTTCTATCTCAATCTCACGGCCACCTTAAAAAGATTGCTCTCCCTTTCTTTCCGAGCCTCTCCCGAACAATGCACGTTGTGTCAAAACTTCTGATTCATTTTAGTGTTCTGTTCCAGCATTATGCGTGGGCGACATTCACTTCGTCATCGTCGCCAAATTATTCATCACTATCACTTCGTTATCACACATTTTCTTTTGTTTGTTCTTTGAAGTGGCAAGAATTCTCGCTCGGGACGTTGGCTTAGAACGGGCATTCTTCCACGGCGTCACCAGGGGCACCACAATTGGTCATTCCATAATTGAGCCTACATTTCCAGCAGCATTGCACGGGATGTACGTGGCACAGTTGATACGAATTCGAAGTTCAGTTATACAGGTCAGTGCCAAATGCAAACAATAAATTTCATAGCCTAATTGGTGCTGCACATCTATCACGAGCAAAGTGCCCAACAAAAACAGAACTGAGCTGTCAACTTTCCTGGACCAAAATCTGAACCGTCGCTCGACGATCGCAACACCTTTCCAACTCCATCTTAGAAGTCACCCGAATGTGATATGGTTACTTTGCATGCGTAATAACAACTACACACACTCGTAGCACTGCGACCGAATTCCTTTCCAAGACTCCGGGAGTAACAAGAAGGGGATGCTTGCCAGAGCGCTCGTGGATGACGAAGTAAACGGGGCGCGTCCAGTTGCCCGGCCCTGCCAGGGAGGAGGCCATGACACGGAAGGAGTAGTTCCCCGGGGCCAGCCCGTGGATCACCCGCCCGCCGTGCCGGAAGAACTCGTGGTGCGACACGCAAAACTGGAACGGCTTGAACTGCGCATGCAGAGCACGCAAGGAATGCCTCAGACACCCGCATCTCCCGCTAAAACGACCGTGGACTGTACGCAGCATACAAACTACAGTCGCCAACCGATTTGTCGGATTTCGCAAAGTTTGAAGAAAAAAATCAGAATATTAGAGGAGTTCGAGAAATCAGCAGATTAAACAAACTTGCTTTAAGTCTAAGCAGGCTTAAAAAAGCTGTCAATAGTGTGTCACTTCGGGTTACGCCTCAGCTTGCGTTCGGACATTTTCTATTAGCTTGTGAATCGCTGAATCAATTTCTAGCGTTACGGTCAAGTACTCTCCGTGCTTCTTAGCGACACTTTGCGGCGGCGGAAGAACAGATGGGGCCGCGACGTCCAAGCCGGCGTAGTCCGAAAGCACAGTTCATTGAGATGAGATGAGAGGTGCAAGTCCATGACTGCAGAATGGCGAATCAACAAAGCAAGATGGTAACAATGACAAAGACGCGCAGCTGGAGAAAAAAAAAAGCCACAACATAGCGTACCTAGTGGTAGGACCCAGTAGTACTCAAGTAGCGCTGCCAAATCAGGCCAATCCACGTGCAGCCAACACAGAATCTATAATGGCGCCTTCTCGGCGACGTTTCGTGTCGATCACTCGTGACGACTCTGTCCGAAAAATCCAACTTTCGGACTTGGAGCCGTCCGAAACGTCGGTTGTGAGTACGCACCATCTCTATCGCGTGGGTCACAGTTCCTTCTTTAGGTCCAAAATGTCAAAAAGTCTGAATTATCGGCGTCCGAAGAATCGGTCGACGAGCATACGCGCAAGACTCTGTCATTTCTTGAGCCAGGGACCCACCTTCTCCTGGGAGACCATCTTGTATTCGACCTGGTAGGAGACGATGAAGCCGTTGGGATCCGGGGGCGGGGCCCACTTGACCAGCAGCCCCGCCCCCACGCTGTCCGACACCGTCGTGTTCTCGTACTGCACCAGCACCGTCGAGCTATCAATGTCGTCCGCATCCGCTACAAGGGAAAAGAAAAACGTCCTCCACCGCATCCAACGAGGCCCGATGCGCAGGAACCCCTCAAGTAGAACGCCGGAATCCAACGCCAAAATCCGACAGTTTTTCAAAACAAAACACAAAAACAAGCGTGCAAATGCACTGTGCGTTGAAAGAAGGCGTCACTAGAGGTCAGGGGGCAATGACCCGCGAAGCGAGTGGTTCAAAGCGACGCGCAGAGTCGATCGCACTCACCGAGCGGCAGGGTGCGTATCCGCGTGATGGACTCTACGCTGCAGCACATGGCGGACCCGTTGAAGACAGCGTCTGTGTCGCAATCCGACGGGTCCCCCCTGTAGTACTTGCTCTTGAGCTTCTGGTGGCAGGCCAGCACCTGCATCCCGGCACAGTGCACACTGAGTGTGGCCGTTCCCGCACAGGAGTGGCGTCGGGCGCCGCCCTGCCCGCATCGAGCATCGCGCTATGAGGCGACGACGCCGACGCGTGCTTTCGGCGGGTGCGGGCACGGCGGCAACGACTTCGTGCTCCCACCACCCGGTTCGGAATCTTTTCGTCGCGCTGCGGGAAAGCTTTCTACGAGGACAGATTAAAGCGCCGGACGCACTGCCGACATTAGGGGGTTCAATTAATTGGATCGCTTGAAGAACACGACGAACGGACAAGGGTTTAGAGAAGTCAAGAGTCGTTTGATGCGTGCACCCTTTCATCAAACCCCACGGACCCTTTGGAAAGTCGGACAACTGAAAACGACACCTATACTCACGACCTAGAGGTTGTATAATATCAAAATAATCGAGACACCGTTAAAAGGGTGCTACATCTGCTTATAAAAGAAATTACGGCAAACAACTTCAAAATTTCTACATTTTTAAGCTTCTCACTTTTTCTCCCGCCTCATTTTACTCCTACGCGGATCGGCACCGCATGTGGTGACCAAATTTACTGGGATGGAAGCCGCCAAGGTTTCAAGACCGGCAAGTAGTTCATCTAAGGACCGCGGCATATTGTTTGTAAAAGCACAGATGTCTATTTCCCGTCCCAAGTTCACCGTCTCCTTTTATTCGCAAAGATGGGAATGAACCCCCGCTCACTCGTATGGAGTACTCGGTGAAGTGGTGCAGGCCTTCCTGCAGCATCTGCGTCTCGTTGGCGACCCAGCCACAGAAGTGGTGGTGCTCGCTACCGTTGCCGCTTGACGGCGAGGCGCAGGGGTCCTCCGTCAACAGCTGGTCCCCCCGGGGGGCCGGGGAGGAGGCGGGGGAAACCGCCACGGGGACGGGCCCCTCCGTGGCCACCAGCGCATTGCTGCTCGCCTCCCCGCTCTCCCGCTCCCGAAAGGACCGCCGCCGCCGGTGGTCGCCTCCTCCGGCACCCTTCTTGGGCCTGGATGGAGAGGGCGCTCCCTTAGCTGGGCGTGGGTTTACGCGGGGGATGCAATGGTCTGTTTTGGGTGAAGATAAGAAGGATAAGCTCCTTCTGTAAAGCCCTCCATGCTTTCCGCTTGAGCAGAGTGAACGCCGGAGAGGAGGAATCCAAGGATTGAGGCAAGTGCCTTGTGGTAAGAGAGATCCTCGCTTCTCTTAACCTGCAACAAACTATAGTCCATAGGCAGACGCAAGCTTACGTGCGTGGATATGCGTGCATGCACGAACACAGATTCGCACGTTCTGTTCACACATGGGTAGAAGCTTACACGGGGACATACGTGTATGCATTAATGCAAGTTTACAGACGGCGGTAGCTGTCCAGAGTTTTGTGTCGACATTTATCTGTCCATGGACATGAAAGTGGGGAAACTAGCACGTAACAGCTCCGCTATGAAAACACAAATACTTCCCCAGGCCGCAGAAAAGCAAGTAACTGAGCCGCAAGAGCCTCCTAGGCGACGCCTTGAATTCTACCAGTCGTAGCAACGGGTCGAAGCAGCAAGGGCACAGCATACCAATAGAAGTGGGCATTGGCAGGAATCGAGGTGTCCAAACTCGCGGCATCCAAAAATTGCTGTCAACCAGCCAGGTTACAGGCAAGTGAGCCCAAACAGCAGTCTCCCCTTGTTAACGCTGCCTCAGAACATGTCGATTTCTAAAGTAATCGCAGCACAGAAACAGCTGCTCCTTGCTATGCGAAGTGCGAAAGTTTGTCTGCTTTTTCTGCAGGGGTTGTAGTGATGCCAGAGATGCCAAGTTTTGATTGGCTCTGATTGAAGGATACTGTGCAGACCTCAAAGCAAGCTGCCCTGAGGTCTACCCACTATCAATCAATCAGAGCCAATCGGAGCTCGGCCTTTCGACATCACCACAACCCCACCAAAAGAAGCAGACAAACTTGCACCCCGCATAGTCAACGAGAGGGAGAGAACGGCACGGCACCTCTTCCCAACGCCTCCAACGCATGCCCGTCGGCCCCCGCAGTGCTCATACTGAATCCCCGTCAAAGGTTGCACCAGAGGCGAGACAACTCCTCCGTGCCGTTCTCATGACTACGGTGGCCGTAGCTGGGGCCGCGGTGCACGAACCCACCTCTTCTGGAAGACTATGTTGTGGACCTTGTCCTCGAAGCTCGACCGCTCCTCCGCTTCGTCCTCGGTCAGCTCCCGGTCCCGCTGTCCCGGGCACGGGGCACAGGTCGCCTCCGCCGGGGCGCCGTTCTTGGGCGTCGCTGGGGCCTTCGGCACCGGCCTGTCCGGAACCTCGGGCGTGGGACTCGAACCCTCCCGCCCTTCCGACTTCCCACGAATCCCGAGCGCCGCTGCGCGGGAGACACAAGGGAAACGCGGCCGTCAAGCGATCCGCACGAAAGTCTCCCGCCGGGACAGGGCAGGAAAGCCGGTACGAGTTGGCGGCAAAGGCCCCGATGTGCGGGAATATTTGAAACTTCCAATACGAATAAAATATTCGTAATATTCGGTTCACGTGAGATTCGAGACATTCCTATTTGGCACTCCACAAAGATTCGGCTCCAAAGATAAAAAAATTCCAAGCAACGTTTTCGCTTCTTTGCTAAGTCGACGCAACAATGGCACGATGTGGCTTGTCGATGGAACGCAATTTGCGTAGGCTTCCCAACTTTGTGGCCCTACGATGGCGCCACGTCGCGATAATAAGCAAAAAAAAAAAATTGCATTGAAAAAAAAAACAAGAAAGTGGGGAAGGAAAGCCGAGGCAGGAACAAGCATTGAGCAGCGAAAAAGAAGTCCCTTTTTGCTCTCTGTTACTTGCCGCCTGCATAGAGAACTGCTGCGCAGTGTGCATTCCTCGCATCTATTTATCCTATTCTGCGTTTCTCCTTGGTCGAGCATCCCCTCACCCTCCCCGCACTGCCGCCGGAGCTCTGCGGCTTCGCTCTTCTTGTCTGGAAGAGTGGCCGCAGTGGCGATACGAGAACACGCGACAATCTGGCGGTGCGCAGGCTTGCCGAGTAAGACGGTCTGCAGCTGTGTGCGCAGGCAAAACCGCACCGCCGTCCTGCGGCGTAATCGAGCAGTGGGCAGTCAGACAGAGCGGTGGCCGGCAAAGCCACTGCCGCCCACCGTGGGGAAAACCCTAGCACCCTAACACCAAATCTAAAGGTAAGGAAGTCGCACTTTCGAATCCCGCCGATCGGCAGTTGTGCCTGTTCCGTACTAAGCACCAAGATGGCAATGCCCACAACAATATCGGGGGAAAAGTGTGCCGATACTTCAAGCGTAGCTCATTTAGTGGCTCTAGTTTGGTCTGTCCCGACCTGTGAGACAGCCATCATCAATAATAAAAAAAAAAAATTTTAAGTTTCACTGCTTGGTTTAGTTGACAGCCGAGGGCTTTGGGGATCCCACAAAGGCTTTCGGGGAACCCCAATTTGAGAATGGCCCCACTTACGGTCCACGCAGTAGTCTCGGCTCTCCCCCAGGTAGTGGTGCAAGGGGGCGCTGGGCTGGGCGATGCCCACCACCCGGTAGAAGCGCACGTCCCCGTTGGGGTACTTGGGGGGCACCCAGCTGATCATCAGCTTCGAGTCCTTGGACGGCGTCACCTTCAGGTTCTGTGGCTGGCTCGGGGCTGCAAGGGACAGTCGCACGCTTTGCAATCCCCACACCACCTCGCATTTTGTCGGTCGCCAATGTCTAGGGTAACGTCCGTCATAATAATCAACAGTGTTTCTACTGTAAAGACAACATCTTTAGCGTATTGGAGTGGCGGTAATCGCGCAGTGTTGTAAGACGTAGTTTACAAAAAAAACTTTCAACCTTTCCACTTTGGTGAAGGAAGACCAACGAAGCTGTACTATGGTGGGGACGAAGTAATGGCCGGCCGCAAGTTGGTAAGCCAGAGTGGAAAGGCTCGAAAGGTTTCCGCCATCGCTCATAGATGGCAATAGCTGTCCAGTTTCGTGTCATCATTTATTTGCTGACGGACAAGGCAATGGGGAAACTAGCCCTTAACAGCTCCGCTGTAAAAGAGGAGTTCCTGAATTAGAGGGTGAGCTCTGGCAAAATTTTCAATGGCCGGCGATTTGCTTTAAAATTGGTCCGACACATCGATAGACCCAATTAAAACTATGGGTCAAAATATTTTTTTCGTTTCGCCAAGTCATTCCATTTTTAAGTTAGGTCATCACCCTTTTGTTATTTATTTTTTTCCAAAGTGAAAGGTTTCATTGGCAACGCAACGAATGAGGGGAAAGACGTAATCTCGAAAGTACAGCCTGTTCCCGACGAGTTGTTACGAGAATATCGACGGTGCAAAACGAACGCCAAAGAAACTCTCTCCAGCCGAACACGAAAAACGCACAACGTCCTGCGTCTTCTGGACAGCCCTGCACGACCTGCCGGTTTTGTAACACGCGACCTCACCCCACCGACAGGCACACGGAAATTCTAATGTCGATTTCGTCTCTGCCCTTATTCACAGTTTTTGCCTCTGAATTCGCATCCCGAATTTAGGGGCAACGAATCGCGTGCCGCGGAGAATGAAGCCCGGGTGTGTCTCCAAAGTGTAGTGAAAAAAACCGCCCAAAGCCCTCCTCGCTCCACAAAACACTCTGTCCGGGTCGACGTGTGCCACCGACCTGCGGGTAGCGTCTTGAAGTAGGTGATGTCGCTCTGGGCCCCCTGCTCGGCAGTAGGCAGGGTGTAGGCCTTGACGTACACTGCGTACTGGGTGAAGGGCTTCAGGTGGGCAATGATCTGCATGTTCACCCCGGGGTCTGCGTCGGCCGTCTTCCATCTGCAAACGCCCCGGAGAGGGTGGCAGACGGATGGGAATTCCCGCAGGGTTGCAAGATATGCGCGCAACATTTGTGGCCATATTTTAACCCCCCCCCCCCCCACAGCCACGAAAGAAAGATGCCAACGATGAAGCGTGTAACAGTCAATATGTTTGTAGTCCAAATGTAAATAAAATTAACTTTCCTGTAGCCGTGCTAAATGTCCCTGGAACGGCGGCAAAATGTGTGTGGTACGGAAAGACAAACACTGGAGTCAATTTTGTTAACAGAACCTGGACGATTACCATGTTTTCCAGACTGTACACGTTGAAGAGTTGAAATTTTAGGCGGTGCAGATTATCAACAAACTATACAAGGATTTTTTTTTTAATAGCGTTATTACGACAAGACGTCATGAATTCAATGACGGACAGCTTATGTCAATGATGATTTCTGCACGATAAAAGCTCCTTTCTGCGCTAATCGAGAAGGCATTTTTTCTTTAAGGTGTGCCGCGTGCGACAATTTCCTTGTGCGAACAATGCACCAGATGCAGACCGGGCGCGAACTGTGCATTGGAAAATCTTTGTTTCGGCCCAAATTTTACCCCGTTCACTCCACACCGAGAACTAAGTATAGTCCAGAAAATACGGTGAATCACTTTCGTAAAATCCAGGCAATTATTACTAGGTTTTGTTTTTACCATTTCAAGTTCTTAACTTCTAGCTGCCATCACAAGCTAGAAGCCCATCTTGCATCGAGAAAACAATCTACAACAAAACAAACGGCCGTCGGAAAAAACTACAGACAAATCCACAAGCCTACGTACACGTCTCCTTGGCAAGCGTCCCGCCCGTCAAACAGTGTCACATTCTGGAAAGGCCTGCAAACGAACGCGTGAAACACGAGGTCAGACCTAGGCGACACGGGGAAGAACGTTGTACCCCGGCGACCGTAGACTCACGCTTCGCGGTAGTAGACCACATAGCCCAGGAGAGACCTGCGGTCGTAGATCTGCTTCTCAAACTCAAGGGACCAGTTGACCACTGCAATCTTGTTGCCCACTTTCTGCAGGGTTGCGTTGATCCGGTGAACTTCACCTGCCCCCCAAAAGAAGGAGGGATTAGGATCCGCCGATTCTTCTTTTTTTCTTCAGAGTTTGCGCGCGGCTGTCTGTGCATTCGTACGTGTATATTTAGAATCGTTGCTGCATATGTGCGCTGCTTATACCCATGTTCGCACGTTCGAGTAACGCACTCCAGATATACCGTTTCAAATGACCCTGCTTCGAAAGCATGCACCTGGACTCAACGTTATTACGTGCACTCGGTCGTGGAGCTGCGCATAGATGCTAAACGCCGAAGATCAACCGAATGGTAACTCCGTTTGTCAATGAAATCAGGTAAGCATTTGGAATTTGTTTGGAACCTATATCATACATGCTAATCGGTAATAAAACTAAACCTTTATACATAGACCCCACGAAGAACCTGTCCGCAGTAAAATTAAATTGTTCGCAAAAAAACGTTGGTATTAGTACAATTCCGACATCGGTACCTCAAATACCCATGCGAGCATCACAAGCACGCTTCGACTTTAATTTGCCCCATTCATACCTTGCTCAAATCAGTCTTCACTTACAAGAGGTTCAACTGCATTATCAGGAGCCTAAAGCATTTCAAAAGCAGCCTGTCACCAGCAAGACAATCCCAGAGGGCTGCTGACTACAGTCCCTCCAAAGGCCGGTACACACATGTGCGCTCGAGCGAGAGCAAGAGGCCCGTACGGGTTTTCCCTTCCAAATACCGTAAAACTTCTAGTCCAGCCCGGGTCCAAAAGCGTTCCGAGCATTATTTGCAGAATGGTGCCGCCACATTTCAACTCCGTGCAATGCATCGCGGAGGAACTTGAGGAGTCGACATGCGGCCAATCGCACCTGAGCGTGGACATCTGACCGGCCGTAACACCGAGCGTAAGCGCGAGGCAACATTACAGTGTCAGAAACGCGTCCCCAACCGGTGCGTTTCCCACGTCCTCAAACGTCGTCCCTCGATTTCCACCTCGCGACGTTGCGGAGGCGTCGTCTTGATCCCGGCAGCGGCAAAAAGAGCGAACGCCCGCTCCGCCGCGGCACGCCCTCAAGTCGATGCCTCGTCGAGAGCCGATCCGACGGCTCCGAGGGCTACTCACAGGCGGCCCGGTCGCCGTTGGTGAGCGGGGAGACGTCCTGCTCGCTCCAGTTGGCCACCTTGGCGTGCTCGTGCAGCTCCTTGATGCGCGTCAGGCACAGCTTGGGGTTGATGTGGAAGAACACCTTGCCCTTGAGCAGGGTCAGGCTGCTGTTCTTGGGCCGGCTCGACCAGTCCCACAGCAGCTGCAGGTTCTGGTTGTCCAGCACAACCAGGGAGTAGCTGCAATGGGACGTCGGGGCAAGTCTTAGGCATTGGCGGCGGGTAAGTTAGTCACCCAATTTGTGAACTAAAGAAACATAATGCTGATCGTCGTGTCGCCGAATGCCGAAGCAAGCCCGGGTGCCACGAAACAAACTAGTACTTCTCAGAAGCTGAAAACATTATAAACTGGCAAAGCACATAGGGGTAAGAGCTTGTGGCTTCTTTGCAACCGTTTAAAACACTAGATGTACGGGGCAAGTTGTCGTACACACCACTAGCTCATCAAGCCGTGGCACGATTACCGCACACTCATCGTGCACGCCGTGGTCTTTCATGCACCGTAACTATGTGGTCATGTACAACTTTAAAAATTTAGGAGTGTGAGAACGCACGAGTCAGGGTTTTCAGGAAACCACAACTTCCAGACGTAACGCATACCGCAAGAATGCTCGGACCGCCGAGGATGCTGGGAATCCGTGGGCGAAGACCGTCAAACGAAAGAAAGGGGGGCTCACTGTAGTCGGTCCAGGGCCTTGCCGTGGATGACGCGCAGCCTCTTGAGAAAGTTGAGGGAGATGAGCTGGTTGGAGCGCGTCACCTTCAGGTAGTCGCGGATTTCTTCTATCATGTCCAGGTTTGCCTCCAGTTCCTTCATGATGTTGCCTGCACCACATTGACAAGCTCGTTCAGCACAGGCTCAAGTCCAGTATGATACTAGGATGGGGCAATCTTGAACTCAAAGAGGCACGAAAGAGGATTCTGTGATAGTTTGTTCTTGGTCAAAACTGGTTCTATGGGCCCTAAACATCCTAAAAATCTAAAAATTACGATCACGCGACGCTGATTTCCTTATTTAAAATGTGATGAAAGGTTGGGACACACACCTTTCAGAGCAGATTTTTCCGCTCAGAAAAAAGAGGGCATTCCGCAGCAGCGGTGTCAGCGCGGTGACGATGGGTGCTCGTCGGCCAATCGCAAGCCGCCTCTGAGCGCCCATCGTAACCGCGCTGACACCTCTGCTGGGAAATGCCCAGCCTTTCCTGAGCGGAAAAATCGGCTCAGAAAGCGTGTCCCGACTTTTCATCACCTTTTTTTATAGGAAAATCGGTATGTCGCGCGACTGTAATTTTAGGATTTCTAGGATGCTTAGGGCCCGTAGAGTTAGTTATGACCAAGAACAGACGATCGCAGAATACTCTTTAGGGCCCCTTTAAGAGAAAAACATGAAAGCACGCAGCACATTACCCAAGTAATGTACAAAGTACATTAACCAAGCTCAGCTTGGCAAGAAATATAGAGAGAAGCGGCAGTGAAACGAGGAATTCTGGCTCAGCAAAATTTATAAGGAAATAAAATTCTCTAGTCGACGTGATTTCATTTTCGAAAATTAGTGAGGTCTGGCAAGCATTCTTTTTCATAATCTAAACCCTGAAACTGTTTCCCAACCCGTGACGTTTCCCAATTTCGCTTCTTGCAATATTTCGTTGATTAGGGTTCTGTTGCAGAGCAGCTCCGGCAACATCGAGGGTGGCACTTACCTCGTTCGCGAGCGGCAACACTGGGAATGCTGCAGCGGCGCAATCGAGCAAGCCTAACTTTGTCGGTCAATGGCGGTACACGGGTGACTTTGCATGCCAATTCACTCTTTTCGCCAGCCACGCCAAACTCCAGCAGCATATCTCAGCTTTGACAATACACACGAGCTGTCCTCTGCCATCGAAAACTATATTACGCAAAAATTCATACTGCTAGTTCGCAGCACAAAGTTTGACCACTAATGTGCTAAGAAAATAATGAAACAGCTCAATCTAGAAGAAGGTGCACTTGTTGTACGAAGAAAAGGGGGGTTGCGCAAACATACAAAGAATCGAACGTCAATCGAACGCAGCTTGCCAGCGGATTCGATATGCAGTTAGTGCGTGTCTACTTACCCGAAATGTTTAGACAGTACCTAGAGGAATTCCAGGGAGAGTGTGGCATCCATCAGATTGTCGCAGGAAGTAACGAGAATGGGGAAAGCGTTGAACAACCTTACCTCCTCCTCGTATCTGGATCACGAGAGAGCCGTTGATGTACGTGCAGCCTTTGACCCTCTGCGCAGACGACACACTGTCCACGAGGAGGCTGGAGCAGACTGCAAACCACAGAAGCACGTCTGTTAGAACATCCTTCACTGGCATGCCACTACTGCATGCAAACCCCACTTTAAAGAGAAACTCAACTCTCCCCAAAAAAGTTTTTAAGAAAGAGCCCGAATGGGAAACAGCCAATGCAAAATAAACTTTTCTTGCCAAAAAAAAATCTTAGTTGCGACGCACGTTTTGAGTTAGGAGCACTTTCAAACTGGACTTCTGTTTCGGGTCACCGACCTCGAAAGAGGCGAGTTTCGGAATGGTTTCCGACTTTTTCTTTTCCCGGGTGAAGGTGATTTTGAAATAGAAAGCGTTTCAGAGTCGCCGGCAACTCAAAATGCATCTTGCAACGTAAATATTGCGCTAAAACCTTCTCTTCTCTTGGGGAAAGATAGTTTTTCGAAATACAAACCCCATCTGCGCACCTAAAAAAATGCTTTCTCCAAGTTCCACGTTCTTTTAATGCTGTTAGCCCACTTTAAAGGGTGCCCATCAGTGCCATCCTGGCAGCGACATGTTTCAGTGGCGCCCTTTCACGCATCCTACACCTACACCTACCTACCCCCCCCCCCCCCACCCCCCCCCACCCCCCCGTCGCGAATCGGGACGGTCGGCAGCCAACAACGAGTTTGTCGGCGAGAGTAAAAAAAAATGTGGCAGAGGATCGGAGTCTTTGCGTCGTCGGACCGACACCATCAAGGCGGACAGCCCGCTGTGCTTTCACTTTTGTCAATGAGAGTCAACCGCCCTAAAGACGTCATAGTGATAATAAAAAGGAATGGTGCAAATGAGACCAGGGGCCCCATGCTACACGGCAGGACCAAGCGGAACCAAGGCACTGAGACAACGTCGTCTGCTGCAATTGGTCCACGTTGTGCCGCCGACCAATTGCAGCAGACGGCGTTGTCCCGATCCCTTGGTCTCGCTTGGTCCCGCCGTGTAGCGTGGAGCCCAAGGACAACCGAGGAGGCAGGCGCAGAGAAACAAACGAGGGTGCCTAACATGCCTCCTCCATTGCCCCAGCCCTTTTTGTGCCGTCGTTTCCCACGGCGATTCGCAAACCTGCCCAGGGAGGGAGGGGGGGGGGGGGGGGGGCAGGAAAGGGGGAGGGAGAGGGGGAGTTCTTTAACTTTTTAATCTCGAGAAAGCCCACCTCATTTCAGCCACAATGCGGCAAAGCAGCGCAGAAATCTGCAGACCTCGTAAAGAAGAAACGCCGCCTTTTCAGAGCGTCCGGCTCATGGCTAGGCGTCAACAGGCACTTCAGGCCTGCCAAGATTTAACAGGAAGAGGGACCGACAGCGACAGGAAGGGCGGACGCACTTTTAGGGCAGCGTCCTTGGCAAGGCCTGCAGGTGTAGTCATCCCTGACGTAGTTGCTGGGGCACTCCAGGGTGCAGGAACCGTTGAAGGGGATGTAGTGCCGGTACTGGGAGTCGCCGCCGTCCGCCTTGCGCTGCCGGCAGTATGCCTCGTCCACGCACCGGTGGCCCATGTACTGCGGGGCATGGGCGGCGGCATCACGCTTTGCCTCGTCCCGTTAAAGGGACGCTCCAGTCGTTTTTGGAGTTACCCATACAAATAGCATTCTCTGAGTACTCAAACTTTAGTCTTCACAGCATGCTATTTACTGTCTCGAAATGCAATATAGCTGTTGAAAAAAACCACAAGTGAAGATGATGTCGAAACCAACATTAAAACTTTGGTGCACTTCTCCAGCAGCGTGATGTCACAAATGGTACAGGCTTTCAGGTCGCACAGGTAGTCTTAAACCGAGTATGTCAAGCATTTTTATGTGCTTCTCGGTTAATGGGCCTCGAAGCATTTTTTTCCCACTATCAAACATCCTGTAATCAGTTTGGAACGGGCATCTACACTGTCCACTTTGTACAATTTCTGTCGTCACACTTTAGTGTTGCCAGTAAGGGCTGTCAGTTTGAGAAACACGATGAGAACGAAATCCAAAAATTCAACGACTTTGCAAATTTCTTTTTCTTTTGATGCAATACTTGGGGGAGTGGTACAGCCATGTCTAATGATGCGTTGAGCCAATTTTGAGGCAAATCTGCGACCATAAAAAAATTGCTGCAGTACCCCTTTAAAGGGGCACTGACACCCCAAAGGTCGTATTTATTTTTATTGTCTAAAACGATGCAAGTTGTAGTCATAGACACGCAAAAAAAACCGCATCGCGAAAAAAAATTTTCCCGCGCGCGCGCCTTTTTATTTTTGGCGTTTGATTTTCCCGCCTCTCGCCTCCTCGCTTCTTTTGATCGGCGACGTCAAAAATCAGGAAATTTAGAAGCTTTGTAGGCGACATCTCTATAACATTTAATTACGGCAATCCTAAAACATGTTTTTTAACGCAATTGCGAACGCACTACGGCCCTTCTTTTTGAAATACCAAAAATCGGGAGTTCGTTGTGGTGCCGTCTCCTGGATTTGTATCCTCCAACGGAAAACAGGCGACACCGCTCAAAACCGGTCCGCCGCAACGCCGGCGCTAGCCGGCGCTCGCTCCTATCCTCCTCGCTTTGGGTCGCCATGGCAACAGCAGGGAGTGGTGACAGGAAAGTGGACTCTCAGGTCTCCTCAATTTTTGACGTCAAGGCACCGGCGCCGATCGCGCGGGAACTTCGAATTCGGCATTTGGAAATTGTTTTTTTACTTCACGAATACTGAATTCCCAAATCTCAAATTTTGAGGGTAATGTCCCGGCATCGTTTTCAATCGTTTCGGATAATAAAAAAAAATATGATTTTGATGTGTCAGTGACCCTTTAAGGGAGTCGGAGAGAGTTGGACCTCATCACCGAACTTTAGAAAGTCCACCCATCACATTGGTGGATTGCCGAAAGCAGAATCGCATTCACATGCAATGGGGCGGTTCTCTGAATGTGTTTGTCGTTACGAGAGTACCCTGTGGCCTATTCGCGACAATTCCACTTATGACAACTTTCTGTCAGAACAAACACGTGTGCAGGAAGCAACAAACTTCGTGCGAGGCTTATTGGGCATAAATGCTAGTCCACTCGTATCTAGGTATCCTTCAGAATTAAACTAGGCTTCCTATCTCGGAGAGACTGCCCTTATGCTGTAGGACATCATTAAAACAAGCCAAATCATCCCCTTCGAAGATAAAAAAAAAAAAAATCTTTATCTTGGGGAGACTGATTTTATGCTGTACATTCCAAAAACCAACCAAATCCCCTTGTTCAGCAATCAAACGAGGTTTCAAATCTTGGCGGGACCGACCTCATGCTGTACAGCATCTCTAAAAGCCGGCCAAATCACCTTCTTCAGCAATCAAACGAGGCTTCATATCTCGGAAACACTGACCTCATGCTCTATAAGATCTCTAAGAACTGGCCAAATCACCTTCTTCAGCAATCAAACAAGGTTTCCCATCTTGAAGACACTGACCTCATGCTCTACCACATCTCTAAAAACGGGCCAAATCAACTTCTTCAGCAATCAAATGAAGCTTCATATCTCGGGAGAGTGACCTTACGCGGTACATCCCTAAAACCCGACCAAATTACCTCCTTCAGCAATCAAGCGAGGCTTGATATCTCGGGGAGACTGACCTTATGCTGTACAACATATCTAAAAAAAACTGCCCAAATGCTCAGCTAAGAGACAACTCACTCACCACGTAGGTGCTCGGGGGGCAGGTGGTGACGCAGCCGTTGCCGTATGTGTAGTGGAGGCACGCCGTGCACATGGAGAGGCCCCGGCCAGAGGAGCCGGCGCAGCCGCCCAAGCACTTGGGGTCGCAGCACCGGTCCCCCCGCTCATCGTCGCACGTCGTCTGGTTACGGTCGCAGCCCGGAGGACACACTGCGCCACGCGGCAGAGAATCAGCAGCAGCCTCAAGGAGCTCGTGGCGCCTTATAAGGTTATTTGGCTTTCAAAGTCTGTGCCTGCCCATTATACACTAAAGTCCCAAAACCAATTTGGCTGCCAAAGGGCTGTGATCGAGTCACCAGCGGTAAAATTATGTTCACTTCCTATAAATGCACTTGCTCCCAAAAAAGAGCCTAAGGAGAGATTAAAATATTTCTACAAATTGTGTTTGTTGTTTGTTTCCTCATCATCTTACACATATAGTTGCTTTCTGAAAGAGGCGAAAAACAATTTTAACTATTTTCTGCACATGGCATTTTCTAGAGTATTTAAAGCGTTCACTAATATCTACAATCCTTAACTGACAGATACCACATTGGTTGTGCGTTGAATGTCAATCAGTCAACTTACTCGGGTGGAGTTGTTATGTTCCTGACCAAAAGAGAAATTTCCTATTCCACAAGAATAGGGTACAGCTAGATTTTCTTAGAAAATAGAATGGAAATTAGGGACTTCCTTAATCCTTACAAAAAATAAAACAAAAAATGGGGCAGTCCATATAAAGAATTGAAGATCCCCAGGGAATATGAAATGTAGCTTCCTACCAAAAGGAAATCCTACGAAGAGAAAATAAGGAATGGCTAGGTTCAATATCCTTCGAAAACTTCCTACAAAGAAGTCCTTAGACCCATAAGAAAAAAAGAAGAATTAGAGATGGTAGAAAATCTCTAGGGAATACCTCATTTCCTACCGAAAAAAATTCTCTATTCTCTAAGAACATGAGATGTGTCTACATTCCCTATCTTTAGGTAATTTTTCATGGAATAAAGAATGGAAAATTAGAAATTCCTTAACCCCAATCGAAATAAAATAAAAATGGAGAATCATTAAAAAGAATAATAAGTGCCTGGGCAATAGGAAATGGCCTGTACCCAGGGGATGGAAAATATCTATATTCCCTACCAATAGAGAAAACAAATTCATTTTTCCTAATACTGAATGCCTAGATTCCCTATCCTTAAGAAACTTCCTATGAAATAAAGAATGAAAAAGAGCCTTTGCTGTTTTTTTAATTGAAAAATAAAATAAATCTGTAAATAAAAAAGGAATAGGAAATTCTTGGGGAATGTGGAATTCTCTTTGTGTTTTTAATGGGGAATACCTATATTCTTATCAAATAGAAAAATTCCCCATTTCTTAAAAATATTGTATGCGTAAATTCTCCCTCCCCAGGGGATAAGGAATTCCCATTGAATTATTGCCTGAAATAAGCAATTCCTTTTAACCAATGGAAAATTTTTAAAAAAGCATGGGAAAATTGATAAAGAGGAATGGAAATCCCTGGGTAACAGGAAATTCCCCACTCTTAGGGGCTACGGAATTACTACTCCCCTGCTCCCAAGAATAGGAAGGCTGCATTCACCCTTCTGGCAGCGCTCCCGGCTCCAGCAGAGCCGGCTGCCGCCCGTGCCCTGGGGGCAGTAGTCCGGGCACGGGGAGCACTCGGCAGGGTCCCTGTTGTCCTGGATGTAGTGTCCGTCCACCGCGTGGGGCGCGATGCGTCCCCAGTCCACCGTGTCAGCGTGGCACAGGTTGGGGTTCTTCTCGATGCGCACCGCGCCCCGCCGGATGTCCGTGAGCCGAGACAACCCCAGCTCCACCAAAGACTCCATCTCGAACACCACCAGGGCATAGTTCTGGGCAGTGGGAGCACCTTACGCTCAGGGACGCGGCGCCAAGGGTCCCCTACTCGGAGACTGCTACGAGCAGCAATGGCACAAAAAAGATCAGGGGCTTCTAAGTTGGAGACTTCGCGAGAAGGTCGGCAAGATCGCCGACCGCCACGTCTGACCAGTGCCAAGGTCACGCGTGACGCTGGCCATTGCGGCGGTCGGCTATGTTGTCGACTTTCTTGCCGAGTATCCAACTTAGAGGCCCAGGACAGTTGAGAAGACCCACACAGAAAGACAAACAAGGGCACTGACTTTCTGTGTGTGTCTGCTCTGTTGTCCTGGTCATTTCTGCACTGTTGCTGCCCGTAATGAACCACAAACTCTCCCCAGCTTCCATGTTAACAAGGTGTAGAGACTGGCTGAGCGCTTTCTTTCTTGAGGCAAGCTGGACCAGACCAGTCACAAAAGCACTCAGAGACTGTTGCAAACGGACAATAGAATTTACACAAGCTTGGTTACGCCGACTAAGACCAGGGGCACAGAATGTTTTGAATGGTTTGTGCTAGGTCTGTTTGGCTCAGATGAGCTCCGTCGGAAAACCGCACACATAAAAGTTACTCGACCCTGTTGCGCACACACGACCCTATTACTTCACTCTGTTGACACGCACATTAGAGGGTTGCTCGACCCTGTTGAACATACGGCAGGGTTGCTCGACTCAGTTGTTTGTGAACATGACAGGGTTGCTCGACTTTACACACATGATTTCAACTGGTATTACATCTTTTTGTTTTTATCACGTATGTACCACACTTGCCCTTTTACATTGTATAACTTTTTTCTTGTTTATTTACAATGCTTCTTTGACTGATGTCAAATGCTGGGCTAACTTTTGACCGTCAACCCTTTATTACCAAGGAGTCCCCTCAACAGTTTTGTTTGATAACCCGTTGGGACCCCTTCATCTTCATTTCTTCTTCTTCTAGTTGCTTTAGGGGAATTCCCAGTGCAATGAATATCAGTAAATGTTGTTGCTTTTCAAAAAAATGGTGTATGTCAGTGTTCGTCTCCCTTAAATGCTTTATTATTTCTTTCTCTGTGTTTGGGACTTCTGCTTGAATTAATATCTTACGAACTAACAACTTGTTTGAATATAAAAACATATTTTGAGTTGACAGGGCTGATCAACTTTGTTGTACACACATGACAGGGTTGCTCAACTCTGCTGCACACATGTGACATAGTTGCTTGACTGCGTCGTCAACCCCACTCACGTGGAAGAGTTCGCTGCCCCGTATGACAGCCAGGTTGGGAAAGAGGCGCCCCAGGGACTGCAGCCCGACTGCCCGGTAGAAGAAGAGGAAGCCCGTGATCTCCGTGAGCTGAGGGAAGCTCACGTTGCCCCAGAGCTCCTCGCTGCGGGTCAGCATCACCATCAGGGAGCCCTCCACCACCGAGCAGTTGCCCAGCTGGGACACCAGGCTGCTGATGCGGTTGCGCACCTCGATTCGGCCGCAGACTGGGGGAGAGGTTGCGTGATGGACACGGTTGAGGACAAGGTTGCGGGCAAGGTTGCGGGAACGTTTGTGCAACGTGGGGCCTAAGCAACAGGTGCATGGCTAGCAGTGCAGAAAAATTAATGATTGGCTTATGCACATTTTCACATCGCCAGCCTTCTACCTGTTCCATAAGCGGTAACTTTAGCGCACGCCCGCACTTCCCACATGTTTTATGTCATTCTAACATACAAGTTCAGCGGTTTTCAATGACTCTCGGCAAGTTTCTAATTAGAACCATATGTTTACTTCAACTAACTAAAAATTTAGGCAACATATTTTAGTCAATATTCGATTTATGACGGTTAGCCCCCCACATTATGTCCCACTGGCCATATAGATCACCTGCACAGACCGTATTAGAGTACCTTTTATGGCTGGTTTTAAACATCTCTCTTTGAATTATAATGAAACACCTTGCATAGACCATGTATGTAAAATATTAAGCCTGTTACAGCTCAGCTATAATGCCTAAAACACTTGGCCCCAAGATAGTTCTGAAATAATGGTTATTGTGCAAAATGTTTTAACATATATCATAAAAGCTAAAAATGCCCAGGTAGAAGTTACAGTAATTTTAAATTTCTATGTTTTGCATACTTTTAGACTTTCTTGTTTTGCGACATCACTACAGCGATGAGTAGAAAACAAGCATGTACACTCCCCGCGTAACACTGCTAGCGCAAACGCAACAATGTCCCTTTTCTGCCTTTTACTTGGACAGAGTATTGATGTGCACCAAATTTCACTGCTCAGGTTACTGCCCCAAATTATGACTTTCCACCACACTATAGTATTTTTGATGGCATCCATTCAATTTCAAGAAAGAAACAGAAAAAAGACAATTGCTTGTTTGTGCTAACAGTGTCGCGTCGTGTATAACTCTGAGCATAACAAACAAAAGAGCCATTAAATGAGCCCGAAAAGATGGGCAGGCTGTAAAGTCGTACTGAATTGCAAAGTTATACCGCTACACTCCAGAAAAAAATTATTCACATGAATGCGCTTCAGTTTAAAAAAAAAAAAAAGAAGTGAAAAGGTGGTTTTCAAGATGGGAAGAATCATAAGCAGTATTCAATTATGCTTCCAGATAAAGAATGTATTGTAACAATCATATATAGGATTGCCATTTCTGACGAAACGAGCACAGTGTTCAATTCAAATGTTACTAGTCAACAACTGTTTTACTGATCATCGGGGGACTTTGAACTCTGTCAGAAACCCTTGCATACAAGCCAAGCCGCATAAGGATTTTGGAAGAATTCTGCACCATGGATTCATAAAAGCCAAATAAAAATTGCCTGACCCATCTGAGTGGATAGAGTCACTGTGCTTAAAGCAGAAAACTTGACTATTAACTGCAGTGTGTCTATAAGTGGGAAACTAAAGAGAGCCACTGTGATATTGTTTTGTTGTGTGAACAAACAGGTCGCTCGTGGCTTGAAGTGTGACGTTCCAACCTGATAGCAGCACTTATCACTGCCGACCCTTTAACATACTATTATGAGGGTCAGAGAAGGTTCTTGATAGGTTAAAAATAGAAGGCTGCTTCACCGTCCACTGCCGAGTATTCCTTAGTGAACTGTGCCATATGTTTCAGGAAGGTACCACAGCCACTGAGGATGATAACAGAAGGGTTGCGTATGTAACTATAACTAAAAAGTTCAGAACAGAAAAAAAAAAAAAAAAGTTTAGTAACCATATACAAAAAAAAGAAGTGATTCGAATCCATCTGAGATTTTTCTCAGGCTGAGGAAGTTTTTAAATCCCTCAGCCTATTACAATTTCAAAGCCTACCAAAGTTTACTTCTGATAAATCCCAAATCCAGTAATAGAAGCGGCATCTGACCCTTTTTACCTGGTTTTGTAGCAGGTAACATATTCGTTTGGAGCAGCCACCAATGGTTTTGGAGCAGACACAAACATCTGCTACCAGACCACTTGAAAATGACTAGGTGATTGCATCGATTGCTGAATGGGTTTATCTTTGATAATAATCGAAATTTCCTTTTTTTTAGCGCTGAAGCACATTACTTTTTATCTTTTGTAATAAGAATAGATAGGACACAAAAAGAACACACAGCCTTCTTCCTTGGAAAAGGGGACACAGGTTCAAAATTAAACATAGCTCAACACCAGTTGAGATAAAGCCCCCCTCCCCTTTTGCAATCAGTAGCTTATTTAGCCCGTAAATATAATTCTCGTAAAATGCCTGCAAAACCAGCTAAGTAAATCTATGAATAAAAATATGTCCCCCTATGCCTTACGAACCTGCCAAACTCGAGATCACAAACTGCAAAAACAACACTCAACAAATATTATGAAAACCTACAGTGGTGCTTTAAAAGTGACACTGTGCTTTACCGGCATTGGATCCAGAGTTGAGTCAAAAGTTTGAAGCCCTTGACCACTGACCACTAAATAGGAACTACCTCGAATGAGGTACCTACTTAAATACACACACATTTTGTTTTTTTTATCCCCTTTCTTGACACAGCCTTTTTAGAGTTGGAGGTCAACCTACAGTCAAGACCAAAAAGGGTTGAGGTGTAATAGAACTCAGCATAACATCCGAGCCAATTGCGCTGACCCAAACGCGGCACCCCAGCGACGCGCTGGTGCGAAGCGGTGAAGGTTGACGCGGACGGCGCAGGTGCCACTGTAGACTGGGACCATGGTTCGTAGCCATGGCATGGAGGCATGTGGCAGACATGCTAATCATGTGATCTCATCACCCTGCTTCTGCATCATCACAGTAGCTGCCCATCCCCGCTATTTTGGAAAAAAAAACACCTTTCTGGAGACTTCTAGCTCCCGACGTCGCCGACACCGTCTGGAAATTCAGAGGGTGACGAGGCCGGCGCAGCCGATGCTACGATCCAATGGGATCAATCGAACAGTGTCCAAAGTGAGGCATTTGTCACCGTTCCGTACGTGTTTTTTCATAGGCTAAATCAATGACTTGCGCTTTTAGTACAGGTATTTGTGGTTGTATGTGTTTGAGCTTTCGACTGTGCTCTGACCCAAAACGAAACATATCTTGCGGTGAGTGAAGACACTGTGAAATGCATATTTGTACCATTTTCTTTTCCTCCTGCATTTCGTATATTAACCCCTTGTCTGTCTGCTAGTAACAAGTGTCCCTCCTGCCACCCCTTACAAACCATAAAGCCCGATCACGAGTGTGACTCGCTCTTCGGTTTCGGCGCTTGTGTAGCGCACTTTCTGGCAGATGGCAAAATCACTCCTGTTGCTCCATTTACCTTAGGCACTTTGTTCGTTTTGCTGTTAGACAAAAAGAGAATGCTCCATTTAGCCAAGAAAAAAAAAAGCAGTCGCTTGTAAGCATTTGCGCTAAAACAACATGGCCTTGGCACGGAGGTCCACTAGCCATCAAAGGGATACAAAACCATCTTTTTGAATGGAATTAATGCTTCATGCATATGTGACGGCCAATCCTTCGACCTTTCCAATTTTTAGGAATCAGGCGATAGTTTGATGGGAAGTGACGAGAGTGGTGAAATTGATGAGAATCCTGCAAGCATTCCGTCAACTTCGGCGTCTGCCCGTAAGTGGGACTCACATCAGAGGACCTGATTTAGAGCACGAATGACATCTGGAGTGTGTCTTCTTGTATTGGAAACTGCCCATTTAAAATAAAATTTTGTTGTGCGTTCATTGAAGAAAGAAATGAGTAGGCAAGGGGTTAAGGTCAACCAATAATAAATTAGTAGTATCTTTTGGTTTAGCTAAGTCCATCTTGGTGCAGGCGTGGCACAATTCTTAGCAAAAATGGCACTTTTGTGCAAGGTGTAGCAGAGTTTCATTCGTGGTGCAATTTGGTGCAAATAGCACAGTACTTCCATCACTGCAAGTCCAATGAAATCCGGAGGAGAAAACATAACTGACATTCACAAACACATAGAAAAACATTTTAAGTGTGAGCCATACCTAGAGAAACGCAGTCGGAGAACTGAACAAAAAGGTTGACTGGAAGTTATGCGAGTTTCCTACTCAAAGCACAGCATGTTCCCTTAGGCGTGACATGTTACGCTAGAAAGACTATGCAGCAAAGCAGAGCTATTTCTGCCAAGTCTTTCTAACGAATCCAACTAGACAAAAAGTTGCCAGAAAATATTCTCCAGGCATTTTATATACAAGACCCCTTTTGGACACAGAAAATAAAGTAACCATTCACTGGTCTTACCAAAGAATGCATGAAAAATTCAGAGGAAACAAAAAAAGGCAACTCAAAAGGGTTGCCTTTTGGAATTAAATCAAATTCAGTAGCAACAATCTTTTTTGTACTTGTCCTTTTTCCTGCAATTTAAAAAAAAAAAAAAAATTATAAACACTTCAAATTGTTTTGGGCAATTAAATTTTTATTATTTAAACTAAAGGTGCAGCCTCAGTTCAGAACCTGCCAGGTGTCATTAAAAAGCCGCTAAAACAGCTGGCTATCAGGAACCTCCAAAGCATGAGCCTCCATTTACTGCGTTGTGAAAAAGGCAGTAACTTTGGAAGTGTGCAGAGGCTTTGATTTTGCGGTAGCCGTGTCTTTACGGCCATTGAATCGTGTGCATCGAGGAAATGCCGATATCCTGTGATGCAAGTCCGCACGCAACCTTTTAATTTTTTATTTTTTTGTCTTCTTTCTTATTAAAGTGTGCTTCACAAATTAATGCTTCAAGACAATGCTGTGAGAAAATTTTTTTTTCAAAATCATCCCCCGAAGTTGATATTACAACTGATCCCGTCTATGTTTAGTCACCGATTCGACCATGCAATGTCAGTCGTCGTCACCAACTCATGGCAGTGCAGTCAAGTCGCTTGGTTTCCTGACTTTCCCCGTTTTCCCCCGATCATTCTGGCAAAATCCGTCGAGACAGGCATGTAGCCAGGATTTCATTTCGGGGGGGGGGGGGGGGGGGGGGGGGCACCCATGACAAAATGCTGTATGAGGGGAGGAAGATCCCCCCCCCTGGCAACGTGCCTGCGTCGAGAGGTTTGCTAATATGTCTAAATTCACCAACAATGACAACGGCAAATTACAGCAAATTGTCACCTCCCATGAGCTCCAAATTAATAGCAACCCTTGCAAATGGGGTGACCCACCACAGTTTTGCTCATTACTCGCTTATTACTCAATTTATTAATACTTATTACTATTTATTACTCATTACTCAATAGATAGTTCTGTTTGGTAACAACCGACAGAACTATGTATTGAAACACTGAAAAAGCTGTGACCCAGCCTTCCAAGACCACGAGACGACAAGAGCATGCATCCAGGTAATGCCTACTACCAAACGTCCCTTTTTTTCACAATGCATAAACTGAATTCCCAGAAATTTCTTCGACTTTCCCCCCAGGCTAGGCTGACCAAACCCCCTAACAACTGCAACCATCTTAACAACCACTGCTCTAAAGTCCTACTCAAAAGTATAGGGCTTCAGTTGAGCATTGACCAGTCGGTCGCAAGCTGTGGCAGGGAATTCTTACTCTTTCGGCCAGGGTCCCTGAGTGATTGGCTCTCTGGTGCCAGGTCCACAGATGCTCGCTTCTGGAGTGCCGCCATGCCTGCGGACAGAGAAGCAACGTCCATCAAATCGTGGGAACCTAGACCGCAAAAAAGGACTAGCCCACACGAGATAGTCCGAGAAGAAGCCGGGCAGGGCTAAGCGTGGGCAGCGACTTCTAAGGGCCACGAGGCAAAGGTTGCAAGAGGGACATACAACTGTTCCGAAATGCGTCCTTGGTGCGCTGGAACGCAAGGAGGGGACACACAGGGAATGCCCAATGATGAGGCAGTCGAGGGCGCGCCATTTTTCACCAAGATCGGGGGAAGCATGTGGACGCATTAAGCGGGTAAACAAACGCACGAAGTGTGCACAGAGCAGACGAGCTTGCACGCTGTATACCGCATGATGCGTAAGAAAGGAGGGTGTTGCGGACCATTAGAGTCATTCTCAAAATAGGAACCAGGATGCTGAAAAACGACACGCTTTGTGTGAATGTTTTCCCAGTTCAACAGCCAACATTAAAAAAAAATATTTAGCCTAAAGCGAAAGTATTGTAAAATACCACAGAAGCACCCACTTCGTTCAAGCGCCCACTATTAACATTTTCTAAATATGGGAATTCTGCAAATTATAGACCGACATGCGGCACGGCTCTTTTTACCAACACGGCCGGAAGGCCGTGCATGCGCAGAAGCGGCCAGGCTCGCAGTGTTTTCACCATTGCGCTGTGGGGCATGCGCTCGTTGTTGACATCGTAGAGATGCTTCTAGCTTTATATGTGCATCATATTTCTTATCAAAGTATGTCGTATGTTATGCCTGACCATTTCAGATCGCTACCCGAGCCTCAGCAGACGAGACCCGACGAGCCTCTCCTGCCCAAACGTCATCGCTAGTAGATCCCCGCAGCGCAGCCAGCGAATCTCACAGCGTCTCTCCAGGAGCGCGACGCCAAGACGGGAGCCGCTTTTCCCGCACCCCTCGTCGAGCTGCCGCTTGGGGCGGGTCCGAGATCCACAAACGATGACGTCATTCGCAGGCCTTGTCTTCAAAATGCGGTGCCCGTCTGCGCCGCAGGAGACGTCAGCGGTCCCAGGCAAGCTCAACGAAGAGCTCGACGTCTCGCGCGCATTTTGCCGGCTCAGTTTTGGTTCAAAGCCATGTGCAAAAATAAATTTTTTTTTTAAATTTAAACTTTACGATACGGTTAGACTATGGGTTTAGCATGAATTCTCCAACTAAATTATGCCCCAAAAATGAAAAGCAAAAAAAAAAGCTTATGAATGCTTTTTAGTTAATTATCTATCTAATTAACCCGTTTCTCCTCTTTTTGGGATGGCCCAAATGGCCACCAGCCACTTAGACCCAGAGCTAAAAAAAAAACCTAACCCAAGTTCACTTCTTTTTTTTTTTTTTACTATAAATTAAAAAAAACACCCTGTATTCGACGCGACCAATAGGATCTGGAAGTTCAAGGAATGTGTCTCCAAGTAAAAAGCACTGGTTCAGGCAATATCTATTCCATGTATTCGCTAAACAAAGCTCCGCTACTCTGAAGCAGGTACGTTGTCGCTTTCCCGCAGCACCCTCTTCCACACCCATTTTTACACCCTTCAGAAATAAAGAGCATTCCACTGGACCTAATTATAAAGGGTCTACCGCTTAAAATAGGGTTATGAAAGCACGTAACCATGGGTGTAAATATCTGGAACAATCGTTTTCACACGCATAAAAGTTTCGAGTGCGTGAGGCCGAGGTTTTCCCCGTTCGCCAAGTTGCGCTGTAACAGGGTGAGATGTGACGAACACGTGATGTTATTTTCATTTCTTTTTCTTTTTTTAACGACTCGGAGCTTGACTTTACGTGCACGTTAGCTCACTCGCAAAGCGGAAGGAAACGGGAGTGTCCTTATTTTGAAATATCGACGAAAATTCGAAACATTGTTGCGTAAACAGATTTGAACGCTTCGCGAAAGGCAAACTACATACAATAAACCGATATGTTTGTGTTACCCAGCTTACGACCTTCTAGAAAAAAGGAACCACGTAGCGTTTCTTGCGAGAAATGAAACCCCCTTCAAGTAGGGTGACCACCTTCCTGCTAGCGAAATGCGGGACACGCTGACCGGGTGTGTGTGTGTGTGTGTGTGCGTGGGAGGGGGGAGGGGGCGGGTTGTAAGAGAAGAACGGTATTATATTTCAACTGCAGCAACTGCAAAAAAGAACTTGGTGCGCATTCGAGCTGGTGAAAGTTTACCTTGGTGCTCTTTAACCCGAGACGTCACTTACGCAAGGACGACGGTCGCTTTCCGTAATGCTTGGTTAAGAAATGGTGTGCCATCGCCCTTACCTGTGTCCCGTTGTTCGGCAGAGCCATGAGTCGCGTAGTGAATTTTACGGCAGTGGGAATTTCGGGACATTTTGAAGAGTTTGATATTTCTTCCGGGACGCGGGACACGAGCCCTCAATACGGGACAGTCCCGCGAGTCGCGGAACGGGTGGTCACCCAACCTCCAAGCAATAACAAATGCAAACAGCGCAAAAAAAAAAAAGGTTTGTTTTATTTATTTCTTAATGTTTACAACGTCCACGCGCCTGAGTCGGCGATTATCGGAGGGCGCGTGCTATGCACGCGGCGACTTTCGAAAACCCGATAATAGGCCGAAGCATCCGGGTGCAAGCCAAACGGTGTGCTAATCATAGCCCCCGAGATTGCCATTGCGCGCGCAGCGGCTCTTTGGTGCACGGGAGATCTCGGAGGCCGCAGCTGACGGCGTGAACCGCCGCGTTCGGCTGCAACGCGCCCAGAGAAATATCAACCCACGCGGACCACTACAAAAACAAAAACCAAAACAAAAAATTCTTTAAAAAAAAAAAAAAAAAAAAAAAAAACATTGATTGGAAGTAAAAAAAATTTACACGATAACAATTTTAAAATTTTGTTATGGTAGAAGCACGCTGGATGAGACCAAGAAATGCGATGTGCACAACGTGCATAACGTTTCACTTGCTCATTGTCATATCGTTTTTTTTTTCGTTTTTTTTTTTTTTTTTTTTTTTTTAAATCGTTTTGCGAGTTTTGTTATTTGCTGGGTCACGGAACTCGTCAACCACAAAGCTGGGGGCCGAACTTCCCAGAGCATGCTGTATGAACTTTCGCGACGATGGCGTAACGCGGGACGAGGTGTCAATCGTATAAACTCTCTCGGGGATCAAATTCCAGCGAGATTGTGAAACACAAAGTCCTGGCGAGCTCCACCGGGGCGCGCGTGAGCAACACCGTGGGGCCCGCCGATTGAGCGGCTGCGCCGGGGACGTCGCGCCCGCTTGTCCCTACATCTCTACGACGCGTCATGGCGATTTCCACGGGCCGTCGTGGAGCGGGCCGGGATCGACTTTTCTGGAGCGCGCCTCTTCCACTGGGCGATCGGAGTCGAGACGGACGTGTTCCACTCGTCCGTTTCGGATCAGCTCCCACTCCAGATCTCGATCTGGATCCGAGAAAAGTCGCTCCGCCGATTTCGGCGGATTCGACCGGAAGCCAACCGGCCCTCGGCACGCACACGTGACTTTACTGCCGCTGCTGCTTGATGACAGTTGTCTAAACTTTCTCGTCGCGAGATCGTCGCTTGTGGAAGTTATTGGTGACGGCAAAGTGACGTTTCACGACTTTGGGAAGGGGTTATTTGAGGCCGAAATCTTCGCTTCGGAATCGAGGCGAAGATTGAACTTTGCGATGTTGTGGAGCCGTGCGCGGTGTACGCTACTTTAGAGCTCATCTTCTGTCACTTTCAACAATAGGGTCACCCAGAGACGGTGTATGTAGCGACGTCCGTAGTGTCCGAGAGATGAGGGGCGACGGAGGATGGCGATGTACGACCAACACACACGCACACACAAAAATAGGGGTCAGAAATTGCCATAGAAATGCTTCGGGAGAGAGAAAGAGAGAGAGAGGGGGGGGTGATTGTAGTGGAAAAGGGGGATATCCCTACCCCGAATTTCGTATACCTTTCTGAAATGTCTGGGCCCCCTTTATCCCTTTTGCCTTCTCTTTTGACGCCAGAGGGGGGGGGTTAATCGCCCCCCCTCCCCCCTAGTCCACCCCCCCCCCCCCCCTGGCTACAACACTCTCGTGCTCCTCATTAACGTCGATAGGCGAGACGGCGCGACCTCTCACGCCCTCTCAGGAGGCTATCTTTATCTTCCTGTACTCCTCCACAGAGATTCACGTGCTGGTTATAGTCTAGTCTCGACTATACTCCGTTTCACCTTCCGTCCGAGCACAGCGGACGCTAGGAGCCATCCCAGCCAATGCGGCGTTGATTGAGTGTCATGCGACCGTGAGCTCCCTGTGTCGCCCCGCCCCACCGGCAGGTCACGCGACTTTCTCCCGGCGCTGGATCGGCTGGGATGGCTCGTGGCGTCCACTGCGCTCGGACTGAAGGTGAAACGGAGTATAGTGTCTGCGGCCACACCTGGCCATCTGCCGAGAAATAAATCTCGAGGAAAAACACCCCACAGTGCGCGGCTTGCACGGGACTTTTTTGTTCAAACGCACCTAGTGGCCGACCGGGTGTATGAAACGAACGCATCTGTACTCGACACACGAGAGAGTGGAGTTCCTTCTTCGGCTGTCACGAGCTTTTCCGTCGCTCCGATTGGCTGGAGGTGACAATAGGGAGTTTTAGTAAACCGTGTTTCCCGCTCCGCTAGCCCTCCGCTACGAAGAAACCGCCACTGCGCCTGCGCGCCGATGGCCTTGGCTGTAGAGTTCCGGGTAGCGGAGGGGCTTACCGGAGCGGGAAACACGGTCTACTAAAACTCGCTAGTACATCGCTCGCTCTTTTTCGAGTTACGGGGACACAAAGTACAGACCTTAGAGATTTTTCTCTCAATCCTACAACCGTTGGAATCTGTCCAAGTTCGGGGGTCGACCGGGTAATACGGGAGACTTGGCAGGTACGGGAAGGAGAGTGCAGCGGTGACCGGAAACAAGGAAGGCGCGGGTGCGGAAATCGGCCCGAGACGAACGCGGGGAAGTGCGAGGGCGACGTCGGGCAGCGGACTCGACGGACGGACCGGACAGCGATCCTGGACGACGACGTCCCCATGACGCGGTGTGGGCGACCACCGCTGGGACTAGGGGCAGCTACAGTGGCAGCGGACCACCCTAAAACCTCGCTGATGACCGTTCCTTCCCGAACCCAAAGGTCGGCATTTTAGGTCGCCCTCACTCACCGACATCCTCACAGCCACACTCACCTAAACCCCTCACTCACCCTCACCCTCATAGCTCCACTCATCTTCAGCCCCTCACTCCCTCAGCCACACTCACCTAAACCCCTCACTCACCCTCAGCCCCTCACTCACCCTCATCCTCACAGTCACACTCACCTTCAGTCCTTCACTCACCCTCACTGAACCTCGCACTCACGCCCCTCACGCACTCACTGCCCTGACCGCCCTCACGGCCCTCACGCACTCATGGCCCTCACGCACTCACCGCCCTCACGCACTCATGGCCCTCACGCACTCACCGCCCTCACGCACTCATACCCCTCACGCCCCTCACGCACTCATGGCCCTCACGGTCCTCACAGCCCTCACTTACCCTTACGCTTATGAATTTTCCTGGTTCAGAAACTCACTCACCCTCACTTCACATGTGAAGATGAGGGTGAGTGAGGGCCCTCATGAGTAAAGTTTGCCGAAGTAGGCCCGAACCCCCCCCCCCCCCCCCCCCCCCCCATGCAATAAGCGAGTCAATAAACCCTCTCGCCAAGAGCGAAGTATTGCCGTGTCATGTTCATTCGGGGCCAGGGCCCGAGGGAATCGGTAGTTAGAAGCCCGCAAGCGACCGTTTCTTACGTTCCCATCGCTGATCCTTCATTTACTTGGGCGAACCCCTTTTACACCGCAAAAAAAAGGCCAGATTAAACTATATGAACAAAAACGGCATTTATATCAGAAAGAGATGCCGAAAACCAGGAACCCTATATGCGAGTGACATCGTCACTTTTCCAAAACATTTCTAACGTCGGCAAGTCAGTTTTCGGTTAGCGAGTAATATTTGCTATGCACATTATGCTAGCCTTGGGAGTGGTACAAATATTTTATACAAAAAATAAAAAAGCATATCACTTTACAAATATGAAACGATTCAAAATTTGTAAAACACGACCATATTACAGTTCACAGCACATGAAAAGGCGACCCTTCTAAACAAGATACCGAGTACCAATATAATTAAATAAAAAAATAGCATTTTTATTTTGGTGAAGAAGGAAGACCAGCGAAGCTGTACTATGGTGGGAATGAAGCGATGGCCGGCCGGAAGACGGCAAGCCAGAGTGGAAAGGCTGCGAAGGTTGACGCAATCTATGAGCGAAGGCGGTACTGTCCAGAGTTTCGTGTCAAGATTTGTTTGCCCAGAAACACAATAATGTAATATATATATATATATATATGTATATATATATGGGTGGTTTCATCTCAAATCGTGCAGACAAAAAGGGTCGAATTTTTAATTTCGACGAAAAAAATATATGTTATGGCGCCGTTTCTAAAACCGCAGTCGACACAAACCGCAAGGTCGTCGGATTTTTTGTTCTCGACTTATGAATTTTTAAAGAGGCCGCGGCGAAAAGCAGTGTTTTTCACACCCGTCGTAGGTCGGATGTTTCGCATGACCTCCCGCCATGGATTTTCAGTCCACATTATATTATCTTTTTTGAAGCACTCTGTGGACACATTTAAAAGGCTCCAATACCATGAAATAATTTTAGGCCTTTTGCTTTTTTTCTGTAAAAATGTCAAAAACACCTCCTCGGTCAATTGTTGACGAACTTTGACAATTAATTACTGGCGATCTACTTGGGTTACACCGATATTTTTTATGTCCACGGAGAGCCCGAAACACGCTCTTTATATTTATTATAAAATTCCTTGGCTGTATAAGATATCATTTGCGGTACGTTTACGTTAATATTATAAGAAAACCAAAAAGTACCATTTTTGAAATTGATTTTCTCAAAAAACCCATTTTTTATTTTTTTTATTTTTTGTTCAAATGTAGATATGATAGTTGTCTACACGAAAATCAGGCCTAGAAAGTGTATATATTGTTTGTATGTTCTACATTTAAGCATCAATATCGTACAAAAACGTGTTTTTACGGCTCGAAATGGACTTGCGAATTGCGCGTCTTCACAAGCTTGGAAATCGTTTTTTTTTTTTTTTTCTTTTTTTCAACGTTCCCACATAAAAATGAAATACAGTATTTCTACCCTGATATATTTATTGATTATTTAAATTTTATTATAGGCGGCAAGCTACATCGGAGGAGTTCCAAAAAGAGAAAGCCACACTTCTTAACAGACCAGCAGGTGTCGTAAATTTTTAACGTGTAGGAGTCGGCAGACGTCTTATTGATTCGGGGCCCTCATTGGCCTGCATGAACGTCCCGCCCTTTCGGAGCAAGCAGATGACCACGACCAGAGCCGTTTATACTGAGAGAGTTTGGCCTTCTTAAGGAGATTTTGGCAGTCTGACAACCACAGCAGCGTAGTCTGACAACCGGGGGATGACTACTTCCGTCCGCCATATTGTGGATCTGACTCATAGGAACTCTACGCGATTTCACAGGAATGAACAAGACAAAGAAGTAACGCCATATTGTGTTATCGCGAAATCCGCTGGTTCTAGCGGCCAACAAGCTCCGCCCATCGGCCAAACTCTCTCAGTATAAACGGCTCTGACCACGACCTTTCGCGCTCGTTGTGTTAGATGGGACGGCCCATGACAGTAAAGCGAGCAGCGCACCCTGTGTCACGAGGAGTGAAATGGTACGATTCTGTCGTTGACGCGGCGAACAGTGACAGCCACCCAGGAGGAGTCTGCCAGAGTATTGCACAAGGGAAAGCAAAGGAATCGTTGCCTGAAAGGATGAGGACACCACGGCCTTACAATGTCGACGGTCAACAACTGTTCTGCCAGCCAAAACAACGCCGCGCGCGCGCTAAAACCGGCGGCGCGGGACAGAAATCCCGCAGACGCACACACGAAGATGGGACGGTTTCATTAGGGATGTGGGGAAATTTGAAACCAGCCATTCGTGCATTGGTGAAACGATACCGCCTGTTTGCCCTAGTTTCGAGCGCCCTATCCTCACCTTGAAACGGCCGTGCTCTCACTCTCTCTCTGGGGAGATCCGATAGCACCGAAGGGTTATCTATTAAACTTGAGGAAGAAAACGAGAAGGGAGTGTTTAAGTTTAATTATCCCCACCAACCCGCTCGTTCTGTCCTTATAAAGGGTTATCTCTTTTGGAAACAGCAAAGCCCGGAGTCTGACATTAAAACGAGCGTGTTGGTAAAAAATATATTTGTGTTTGTATTCTGCCCGGAGACTAGTTGGGTCGAAGTCAGCCTCCTTGTCAACTATAACCGTTTGTGAAGAGCGGGCTTCTCCTGAGATGAAACGTTAGCGCCGGCTGACGTGTTCTTTTGAAAAAGGGAAAGGGAAAGAGAAAGTTTGAGTAACTGCAGAAACTACCTCGAAAGCTCCTCTCCAGATATGAAGCTTGAAGCATAGTCTCGGTTACCTTCTCGCGCATCGCCTGCTCGAATCTATTCTTCACTTTCTTTCGTACAGCCACTGTTCCGCACAGCCGTCGTGGATATGCGTAATAGAGGGAGGAACAGATTCGAGCATCATCTGGACGCCGTCATCCTGCCAGACTTCAATGTCGTGGGACCGACTCGTGTGTGTTTCTTCGCCCCGCTGAACTTTGTTTCTCGAGTGCGGTTTTTTCTGAACTTTTTTTTTTTATTTTTTTTTTTTCAATGTTTTTTTACTAACTGTTCGTTAGCACTGTTCAGTTGCTGGGTTTATTTTGTCATGGCGTAGCGGCCTGGCGGTGATGTAGAAAGCCTGTTCGCACGCATTTGGTTGCGTCCCGTTTAGGGAATGCCCGGGGGAGTTGGTTTTTGTTCTTGCCATGTGCGGCTGAGTTTTCCCGTCTTTAATAAATTATTGATTTTTTTTTTTTTTTTTGCTTTACCTTTACGTGCCGTCGACTTTGTCTGACTCTCCACCAGGCGTGGACCTATCGCCTTGCCACCACTCGTACCTAAATACTTTATTTATTTTTTTTAACGCAATTTTCGTTAAGATCGGAGTTGGGCAATTTAATTCCTCTTTATTTATTTTTATTTACTACCCCTCTCCATGACACACTCTGTGCGTTTCGGACCGTTTCTGTGTCACCACTTTTGTGTATTACGAAAGTGAAAGGACATTCCCTGGTGACCTGTGCGATGTGCGGTGAACAAGCCCCAGTGTTTGGTTTCGTAAAGAATTGTATATAATATATCGACGATGTGGTGACTTTCTTTGTCTTAGTAATATGACAGCTAATAGCTAGTCGTGCTAGTTTACTTTGAAAGGTTTATAAATCGAAACAATACAACGTCTGTGCCTTTTGGTTATTGAAAGTCTACTAGGCCTGCTGATTTGGTTAGATATGTATCTCATGGTTCCCGCTCTTATCAAAACATACATAAATATTCAATACCACAAAATTTGTTTATAATTGATTACAAAATGCAGAAGAAAATTTAAGAAAACTTTTTCACAATTCATAGAGACGCATGGGTCGCTATGTCTGACTTAGGTCTTGCAAAACAAAGACGTCTTGTTCCGATATTGAGGCCTAAATATAAAACATGCAAACAAAATATACACTTTCTAGGCTTGATTTTCGTGTAGACAACTATCATATCTACATTTAAACAAAAAATAAAAAAAATAAAAAATGGGTTTTTTGAGAAAATCAGTTTTAAAAATAGTACTTTTTGGTTTTTGCATAATATTAACGTAAACGTACCGCAAAGTATTATTTATACAGCCAAGGCATTTTATAATATATATAAAGAGCGTGTTTTGGGCTCTCCGTGGACATAAAAAATATCGGTGTAACCCAAGTAGATCGCCAGTAATTAATTGTCAAAGTTCGTCGACAATTGACCGAGGAGGCGTTTTTGACATTTTTACAGAAAAAAAGCAAAAGGCCTAAAATTATTTCATGGTATTGGAGCCTTTTAAATCTGTCCACAGAGTGCTTCAAAAAAGATAATATAATGTGGACTGAAAATCCATGGCGGGAGATCAAGCGAAACATCCGACCCACGACGGGTGTGAAAAACACTGCTTTTCGCCGCGGCCTCTTTAAAAATTCATGTCGAGAACAAAAAATCCGACGAATTTTCGGTTTGTGTCGACTGCGATTTTAGAAACGGCGCCATAACATATATTTTTTTCATCGAAATTAAAAATTCGACCCTTTTTGCCTGCACGATTTGAGATGAAACCACCCATATATATATTTTTTTTCTTCTCAGTTTTATACCCACGCCTTCGGCCTCCCGCCACCATGCCCGTCATATATATATATATATATATATATATATATATATATATATATATATATATATATATAGTTTGATGCAGAATAGGTTCAAGTATATTAACTCATCTTAAACCATTTATCCGAGAGACACCACGAAATAACATAATTAAAAAAAGCTTCTTGCCCCCCTGGTCTTGATATTGGTTAACCTTTGAAGCGCGAGCGGTGGCTAGCGCCACCTATAGCACTCTCACGCAGCGACACAAAAGTTCAATCACCTCAAAAAAAAAAAAAAAAAAAAATTGCAGTCAACCCGATTGTTCAACCAAACACGCAAGCAAGTCCGAGCGCAGCGGATGCTACGAGCCATCGGAGCCAATCCCAGGCCGTCGGAGTGTCATGTGACCTTGGAGAGAGGGGCACAGCGAAGCGCGGAAAGCGTAACACGGGCTACGCACGGGCTACGTCTACAGAGTGGGATTAGGGAGTTTTCGTAGACCGTTTTCGCCACTCCGCAACGCCCTCCGCCACCCGCTACGATACCCAGTTCTCTACAGTCAGGGCTATCGGCGCGCAGGCGCAGTAGCTACTTCTTCGTTGCGGAGGGCTTAGCGGAGGGGGAAACGCGGTCTACGAAAACTACTGACTAGGATAGCTCGTAGTGTCCGCTACGTCCGGAAGTAAGGCGAAACGAAGCGAAATAAGTTAATCAATCAAACTGCACTGTTTCGAACTCCATTTAAACCATATAAATATTTTACCGGAAAATGAATCCCAAAACCGCGGCTGGCTTAATCAGTGGCACAATGCCGTTTAGCCACCGCAAGAAAGAAGGGGGAAAAAAATCAAATTTAATCAGACAGCAGAAGGTAAACAATGAACGGATGAGTGGCTGAATACGGACGAAACCTTTGAAGCGAGCGGTGGCTAGCGCCACCTAGCGCCGCCTATAGCCGTCTCACGCAGCGACACAAAGGTCCAATCACCTCAGAAAAGAAGGCAAAAGAAAAAAAAAAGGCAAGGGGCCCTGTTTTTAAAGTCTACCCGACGGCCAAACCAAACACGCAACCCTGGGAATTCGGGATATACAGCCCGGCACAAAGTGGTACAATGCTTCGCGGTCCGACACAATGTCTCCACCGGCAAACACACAAAAAAGAAAAACAAGATGGGAACTAGCTTGGAACGACCGCAACATCACCATCAATCATCTTCTGTCGCTCGCTCCTGCCTTTCTTTTTCTTTTTACCCCCTTTAGTTAACGTTGACCGCTCGTAATCCCTAGCATAAAGCTGGCTCTCTCTGGTATAAGGGAACTACAATCTAAAATCCCAGTGTTATCGATGGGTTACCTCTTACCAACTAATCATTTCAGTTCACGCATTTTCTGGCTATATTTTGTTTAGCCGGCTTTTCTTTTTCGTTAATTTTTACGTTTTTGGTTGTGTGTGTCTGTGTATGTGTGTGTGTGTTTTTTGCCGCCTTCGCGATTGCGTGTTTAGAGCGCTTCGCCCCCCCCCCCCCCCTCTCCAAATACACACACACGCGCGCACACACAGACAAAAAAAAAAAAAAAGACGACGAGAAAGAGGATTGAAGATAATCAAAGACGTAGCGCGGTCGCATTCCGCAGAGGCCATTCTCTTTATACGCACACACGATATTTATGTCTGCTTCATTTTTTTGTCGCAACCGACAACTCGGCCTCGCCGCGTAAAGCGAACACGAAAACCAAAACAGTCCCCTACTGAGGCACAACCGGTTAAAAAAAAAAAAAAGGAACGGCAATACACCTCTTCAACTCCGTGTCAGTTTCCCTGCCCCTACCCCCATACCCCCTCCCCCCCCCCCCCCCCCCCCCCAAAAAAAAAAAAAAAAAAAAAGAGCGTTTGGCCCATAGCTTGTGTGCTGTGCGGAGCGTTACTTAAAAAAATCGGTTGCCAGAGGAAAAAAAATAGATAATAATTACGACGCTTTCAGCGTTTGAAACGTGAACGTTTTGAATTATCTGACTTGAAATCCACGTACGAGTATACTAATTCACCCCATAAAGGCTCCGGTATGTGATGGAAATAACCTCTCTGAAGGGAAAAAAAAAAAAGAAACGACTCCTTCGTGTCGTTATATATATATATACTGTTGCAAAGCGGTCCTTTTTAGAAAACGAAACGCATCACTGCGAGCTAGCCATATTTAGAACACGTATTGACTAGAAGGGAATGGCTAGCTTGAGGCCGCGAAACGATAGTGTAGCGTGAAGCACGTTAAAGACTCCCTCAAGTGCCTCTCTCCCTCCCCCATCAAGCTTGATGAAAATAAAGTTGTTGTTATTATTCAGAGACAACCAGACGCCATTTTAAGGCACAGACACACTTCATGCCGCATAAACACCGATCAGTACTTTTTTTTTTTCATTTTCTTTTTGACGCGAAGTTTACAAATAAGCCTTCGCCTACCATACCAACTCATTTTTGATAATCAAGCCAGAGCAGAACCCAGGGATCCTGAGATGGATGAGCATCGTACCGCGGCGTGCATCATTATACTGCGTGGTGCGCGTTATTAAAGACCCCAGGCTAGCAGCGGTTGTACTGCACTGGCTTGGCTGCATCGCATGAGACGAGCTCTTGCGATGCAGATCATCTTCACACACGAGCTAGAAACCGAAACAAAACTAAAACAATAACAACAAAATAAAAACGAGAGCAAAAGAGCGCCAGACTTTAAAGGGAGACTGAAATGCTTTTTTGAAAAAATGTCGTTCTTGATGTTATATCGTTTAAAATGTTTAAAACGTTTAAAATACCAAGTCCTAGACTACAAAACTGCCTATTCATCTCAGGGCAATAGAAAAATATATGGACTCTCTTTTTCTCGCGGACTAGATTGTCTGGACCAATGAAAGCCCTACAATGCGCACATATTCCGAATGATGTTACAATAACTCGTTCCGAAGAGACTCTGATAGGTAAACATAAGCACGGACAGAACAGCACCTCTGTTTTGTCCGTCTCTATGTTTATTCTTTGTTTTTATTTAACTTTACCAACGCGTTCACGTCGAACTAAGTCTAATAGGTACGCATTCGGATAAGACTCCTCTTTTTTCTCCGTGGGCGAAGCCATCGCTTGCAACTGGCCGATAAGCGCCCTTCACCGACCATTTCAGTCGGACAAAAATTCTTTCCAAAAAGTGCGTGTCGCGATCTTTGAACACTCTTTTAACGAGGAAATAAGCTACGCACGGTTGTGATTTCAGGTTTGTTGGCGTGCTAGATTGAGTCGTCACCACAAAAGAACGATCTCAGAATCGACTTCGTGCCCCTTTAAGACCGACGCACAACCTCGGTTTTCTCCAGTGAAGATAATCCCCTCAGCGTTCCTCTCTCTCGTAAACTGCGAAAAGAGCCAAGTCGACCCCTCCTAGAATCTAAGGCCGTAGCGCCCAGACTCGTGACGTCACAATGGCCGAAGCAGGGAGGCCACGTCCAGGAAAGGTGCCCACTCTAGTTCTTTGCGCCGGCCCTGGGGTCGCGAACTACCGCCAACGCGATCGCCGCTTCCTCAGCCTGCCCTAATCATAGAACCCTGGGCGTCTGCCGCCACTGCGATTGCGGCGACTCCTCGCACTGGGCCGGCACCATCAACATAGAGCGTTCCGTCTCTCTGATCCCATGTCAAAAGGCCTCAGATCTGGCCTTTCTTCTGCTGTCATCTACCCCTGGATGCATGTCCCTCGGGATAAGACGAACAAGTATTCTCCTCATTTCTGCCGATCGCTCATGGTCGGTGTCGGTACACGCGTTTGCGTTCTTCCCAGAACCGCCATCTCGAGTTTACCCATGAGCCACGTCCCGTTCGTCGTGGACGCCAACCTCTTCGGCTCAGCCACGAGGTGTGCTTTGGGAAGCTCATCTATCGTGTTGTGTACACCTAACTTTAGCAATGTTTCGATTACTGTCCTCTCGTGGAGGCCCAGCGCACTTTTGTACGCTCTTCTAATCGGGACATCAATTTTCTGTCGTTCCGCTTTACTCAAGACCAGGTACGGTGTGGCGTAATTGATCCTAGGGATAATAAAGGCCCGACCGAGCTGTATGGCTTTTCTCATCGATAGCCCTCCTACGATTCACAGAGCTGGGTAGTCATGGTATCAAGTTTATCGATGGTCGACTATAGTTGCCCCTGCATTGTCGAATGAGTTGGACGAGGATACGGATCTCCGTGGGCTTAAGAGACCCGCTTCCCTCCCACCAAAACCTCGATACGTCCCGGCACACTCTAATAATGATTCCTCAAGACAAGCAGTTTAGACTTCATCCGGTGCACACTGTATAGTCTTTCTTCAATGTCCGCGTCGCTCCCTTTTCGGCATCGCACCGGGAACCGCCTCCGGCAAACCCTGCAGCGCCAGGTTGAAAAGAAGCGGGGATAAAGCAGCCCTTTGAGGCGTCCCCCCCCCCTGAAGCCGAGCCCAAGCTATCGGATTTCACGCTCCCTAAGGTTAGAGTAGCCCTCCTGTCCGTTAGGAAACTTCGTACACGTATTCAAACTACTCTTCCCGCAGTGACCACGGTGCAGGCCCGAGGCTCCCCGCACTTTTCGAAGGAACCGGCTCCGGCGACATTTTATTCCCTCATACGGGCTCCGATTCTGGTAAATTTACGTCACGTGTGAGCTGCTGACTGTCTGAAAAGGAACGCCGAGACATTTCAGAAGGGAAGGGAACCGAAAGAAAAAAAAACTCCAAACACCGTTGCAGGGAGCGCACACGAGCAAGACATGGGTCGTTACTTTCGTTACTTTCGTCCCACGCCTCTGTGTGTCCCACGCCTTTTGTATTCTCTTGATACTACTGCACTTAACGTGGATTCGCGAAACAAGCCCCGCTAAGGCGTGAGTGACACCTGTGACAACTAGTCAACGATGACACTGGTCGATTACGCAGTGACAGCATGCGTTAACATTGCTTACACGATCGTAAGTGACGCTTGTCTACCCGTAACCGCGTTGACTAAACGTCTGCCGTATTTTTACTGCGACCCCTTTCGACGTGTCCAATCACGGTACGTGTCTCGCCATTTTGTGCAAGTCATTCTGTATAAAATATGCATTCATACAGTAATAATTGCGTGGCTCAATGTTTTTTAGTTAAAGCAATCACCTTTTTTTTTATAGACGTCTTATACGCATACCTCGTGCCATTTCATACCAATTCTTTAGCGGTGCAATGTTCTGCCCGTGTAATAAAAATGGTTTCTAGCCCCGTTGCTCTGGGCAGCTTTCATTTTAGCCAATAAGACACGCTTGTGTCACGAAATCCGCGTTGTTATGACGGTCGATCCACGCGCGTTGTCTTCGCTTCGACGCGCGCCCCCGATGGCCTTCCTTTGCGACGTCACGAGAAGAGTGCTACAGCCTTAGCTTCTAGGAGGTGTCGGCCAAGTTGGGGGCAGTTGGGGCAAGGTAAAAAGTGGAGAGGACATAGGAAAGGAGGAGGCGAGCCAAAAGTGGAAAAGCGCGAGTTGTATGTCGGCATTTAAGCCCCGGCCTACCGGGGTTACCCGGGAGAACAACGCGTCTCGTATTTTTTTACAAGGTCGTCCACAATGGTAATCCTACAATACTCCTCTCTCCACACAGATGGACGAGGTACTTACTGTACGTGCTGAGCATACGGTCCGTCTAGTAGAAATGAGTTTTAATTTCATCGCTCTTTATATCATCGGAATCGCTTACGCAATTCGGCGAAAATTTATCGCTCAAAGACGCCGTTCTTTCAATAACACAGAAGCGTTCGCGACCTTTCGCACGATATCGATGTTAAAAAATCGGCACGATAGGATGACAGAGCTTGTCTGAAAAAAAAAATAAAAAAAAAAAAATAAAGCGAAGTAAAAAAAAAATCGAGACGTAAAAAAAAAAAAAGGACCTTGGCTCGCGTTGTGACAACTTAAATAGTTGCAATAGGCGACACGACTATAAAAGGAGACGAATCTATTATCACGACCCCCACAATGAAAATAATAAAAAAAAAAAAAAATCTTGTATCCCAAAACAATCCGGCAGCGACAACAACGACCCGGGAAGGAAGAGGACGTCGACGCCGCCGGGACTGACGTCACTTCCGCCGTCTACCTTCTATGGCCGCACCCAAACACCCGCGTACCAAAAAAAGAAAAAAAAAAGATAGTAATAATGATAATCGCGGCCGAAACCACGGGCTGGCGATCAAAGAGGGAACAGGATCGATGCTGAAACCCCTCCCCATCAACAAGAAAAACAAAAGGAAAAGAACGTTGTGCCCGATATTGGTTTTTCCGCGCCTTTATGAACGACGAAACTTACAAATGGTGCCTTTTCCGGAGTTGCTTATGCGCATGTTCTGCTTTCGGCCGCAACAGCAATAATACAAATGCTATCGCTGGTTATATGTTTTCTCTCTCTCTCTGTATATATATATATATATATTCCTATTGCAACAAAATCAGAACGCAAAAGAATGAAACAACTATAGAAGAAAAGTAATGTCACTTTGCAAACAAAAACAAAACAAAACAAAAATAAATTAAATATTTTTTTTAACAAACAAAAAAGAAAAAAAAAGACTAAATGGTTTGTTTTAGTTTGACATCACTAGAAATAAAGCTGTTCATTAGGCCAGAGAACCCTCCCTTCCTAAATAAACTTCGTCGTCATCGTCAATGAAACTGCACTTTTCGTTCACAGTCATTCTTTCTTCCCCATCGCTATCACTGATGGGACGAAGTGATCAACCAACCTACCACGATGAAAAATGCACTTGTGGTAAAGAAGTATACTCTAGCTACATTAATTTAAATCGAATAAATCTTTTTTTTTCCCCCATTTATGCCTGGACAGACTTTGTAAAAAAGCGATGGCCGACAGAACTTCTACATAACCGAAGTGCGGACACTCAATCAGCCTCGTAGATCGTATATCCTTCGTTTAGATTTAGTTATTAATTGTATTTGGCTAATCTGTTAATATGAGAGCGCAAGAACGACGCAATCATCTTCCCAAGTTTTTTTTTTTTTTTTTTTTTTTGTCTACTCCTGCTGGTTTCTCGACTGCCAAAAAAAAAAAAAAAAAAACGCGTTCAACGCCGTTAAATTTAGCTGGAAAATATCCCACACCGCCCAAAGGCACGTATATGGGCGTGTGCGTGAGAACAACTCGAGATGAGACTAAAGGGGTATTCACACGAGGCACGCGCATCCCACGACGAAAACGTCAGGCTTTGCGATGGGCAAAAGCCTCGCGTTTTCATCTCGTGATGCTCGCGTGCCGGGGAGAAATCCCCGGGATTTCTCCCTCGTCTGAATACCCCTTTAAGGTACGTTTATACTCCAACGTAACGTCGACGGGCGCGGCGTAGCGCACCGCGCTCAGATACTGATTGGTAGCAGGTATCGAGTTCCTGGTTGACGGCCAATGAAAGGCGCGCGTTCTGCGCTACGCTGCGTTCACTGCGCTTAACGTCGGAGTATAAACAGCCCCTTAGGAACACACACGTAAACGCACATATATGTACGGAGTGAACAAGAAGCGCTTGTCGTCGCGTATTGCGCGCAGTTTCCCCAATTTGCAAGAATATAAAAAAAAAAGCGTAATCATGTTTTTTTTTTTTTTTTTTCCGACAAATTATTTAGAATTCTTCAGTTTCCAAGTACAGGAAATTTCGCGTCTTCCGGTAAACGCGGAAGCCCGGACAGTTACCTGGAAATCGTACGTCTACAGTAACCGAGAAAAAACAAACATACGTCTTAAGGTTTCTAATTTATGCGCACAAGGGGCCATTCTCGATTAACAGAGATATCACGGACAGCCGAGTATACTTGGCAAAAGCCCTCCGAGAAAAGCCCCGGCATTCAGAGTACGGAGGGAGGCCATTACAGCGCTCGCGGAGGCTGACGACAACGACCAAGCTAACCTCGGCTTCCGCGCTGGCCAAAGCACGCGCCCCCCACTCATCACCGGCGACGTGGACGCACGACGACGGGTACCCACCGATACGCGCCGTCCAAACGCACAGGAATGAACACCGGGGTCCCCCCCTGCTCCGAGAGCGCGTAACACACGGCGCACGTTCGACGCGAAAGACCGAGCCTATATATATATATGTAGCGATAACGCCAAACCACGAGACCTCTGGCACGCTTGTCGGTTTGTATATGTACATCGTAAGAATAAATTGACTTCCACATGAAATGAACCCGCGCCCTCGAAACGACAAATAGGCGCGATAGAACGAAGAAAAGGAGAAAAAAAAAAAATTCTACCCGGTTAGGAATTCGATTCCGGGACTTCTCCGAGGCTCTCTCCCGGGACTTCTCCCCTCATCCGAAAGCTGTCAGTGCAGTGGGGGAGCTACGCGCTCGTTTCATAAAATATAAACCACTTTAGAAAGTACTCCGTACCTCATGTTCGACTTCTCTCGTGTGTGTGTAATAGTCAGGCAAAACTGAAAATAATAAGTAGAACTTGGTCGAATTTTGCTGAAAGTTGGAGTTGGCCCAACCAGTCGCACATGGAGCTGGGACAAAACGTTATAGTACATTGCCGGTACTACCTTCGGTCTGGTGGTTAACGTTCTTTAGGGACACACTGAGGATGGGTGAACCCTTTAAATCGGGCGGCGGTTCGCGCTACCCAGCCAGCGTGTTTTAAAGCGCGATGCACGCTGTCGGCGGCATACGAGCCGAAAGCTAATTCTTTAGCGTGGTTCTCGCTCGGAACTCTTCCCCGGGCGGGAAAGCGACGGACCGCAAATATTGGCACGCACGTCGCTTACTACCAGCAGCACCGCCGATTCCGAGCCCACCCCTTTTTCCGCGCATTTCTGGGCCCATTCAGCGTCATTTTGTTGTATAAGAGTCGAGGACGGCCAGCATGCAGCATTCAGAACGGTCTCTCTCGCGGAGGCAAGGGCGAACGAGTCGGTCCCGAAAACGAGCAGCGTTCTCCTTCCGCATTCCAGCGTCGGACGCCCGATAGCCGTGGCCTCGCACGCACGCACGCACGCACGCACTCACGCACGCCCCCCCCCCCCCCCCCCCCCCACACACACACACACAAGGACGCCTTGCAGCAGCAGCAGACTCGTCGGGGAGGGAACGTACGCCCCTGCGCCCAGGACAAACCCGTCGACCAACGGGACACCAGGACAGGTGAGCGTCAGAGACCGTCCACCCCCGCCGCCTCGGACAGGTAGACCGAGCCAGACATTTTTGGGTGGACGGAGAGGACGACAGTCTAACCCTCCCCCTCCCCTTGTCTCCCTCACATACACACGCCAACAAACACATGCACGCATTCACCCACGCACAGGCGCTCACGAATGGGTTTCCGCGAACAATGTGTAAAGGCACAAACGAAAATGAAACTCGCGTAAACGCGTTCGTAGTGGTCACGTGAAAGCTTCGTGGTTACGTCACATGGTCAACGTAACATGTAAACTTTTACGGTTACATTAGGATCCCTCGTGGAGTCAGTGTAAGCGTCACTGCGTCGAGTCATAGATCCCGCAAAATAGTCAAACGCTGCTGCGGGAATGTGGTCGCGCGATGCGACAAAAAGCTTGCGCAACACGTCAAAAAAGAAAGACATGGTAAGCAATGTGTAAACATTGGTAATCACTCGATAACATTTCAAATAAAGTACGTAATAAATGTATTGTTCCGATTTATTAATAAACGAATAGGGAGAGATGGTTTTCGCCGTCCCGCAACGGCTCTCCGTAACCCGCTACGATACCCGCAACCCTACACTGAAGACTGAAGACCATCGGCGCGCAGGCGCAGTAGCGGCTTCTTCGTTGCGGAGGGGGGCTTAGCGGAGGAGAAACGCGGTCTACGACAACTCCCTAATGTTTGCTTTTATACGGTGTAAACAGTGGTAATGAGATATAAAGCTTAGTACTTTATAGTAAGCTATAATTTGGGAAAGCAAATATTTAAAGAGTACCTTACTTTATATTAAATAAAATTATGACCTTTCGCGCACGCGCACTAAAGTCGAACTTTTCGTTCGAAGTTGGAGCGAGTCGAACCCGGTCGACCTCGAAACTGGGCAGGAGTTCGCAGCCTCCCCAGATATGAGTTATGGGAACCAGGAGGAAATGGCCAAGGGGGGAAGGTCAGCCACCCCTCAAACCGAGCCGCCTTGAAAAGAAGAGGGGATTTCCCTCGGTGTCTACCCCCCAGACACCGATCGTTCCCCCTCCGAGCAGGTGGCCAGCTATGCCTCCAGCTGCCAGACCGTCGGGAGTCTTTCGGGGAGGGCTTTGAAGAGAAGGCGGCGAACCGTTCACAAAGGAAACGAAACCTGACTCGACGTAAACCGCACCACCGGATTCTTTTCTTCTTTTTTCCCACTTTATGATTACTCGCCATTGCGCCGCCGTGTTTTTCTTTTTTCCCCGCTTTAACATCACCCGCCACCGCTCCGCCGCGTCTGCCCAAAACCGATGCCTTCTTCTCGCTCACTCCACGAACCTACGTCCAAATCGAGGAGAGTTCGGCAGAGTATCCGCACTAATAGCGATCGTCACGCGACGGGTCCAGGTATTTTCTCCGCCTCAGCTTCGGTTTCCGGCCGCTTGTTGTTAATAATGTATTATGTTATACCCGAACCGCGAAGTATATAACAACTGGCGACGAGGATGGGATCAGCCTTCCTCGATGCGGTTCCAGAGTCGGCTCCCTCTGACGAGAGTTTCTAATGGCGAATTCCACGGGCCGTTTTGGAGCGCGCCGAAATCAGTTGACCAGATCCGGAACGGAGCACACGATCCGAACGGGGTCGCGCCGCCTACCGGATCCCCAGTGGAACTTGACCACTGCTCCGGGATCGGCGGATGCCTTCCCGTCACTGAACTGCCCGGGAATCCCCTTTCCGCGGCCACCGCGGTCGTTTCGAAGTCGTTTTCCCTATCGCGGCGCTAACACGTGTTCGACGCACGAGCGGCAGGAATGGCTCAGGAGCTTCTAGCAAAGATTGCCGGAATGCCCGTAACGCGACAAAACCTCCTCTTCTCCTTCCTGGAAAACGAACCGGCTGTCGAGCCAAGGGCCATTACGAATTCTGAGGCGAGATGGGCGAGATCAGGCGAGATGCCCCGCGAGAAAGGAAGTCACGTGTGTGCGCCGAGGGCTGGCCCGGCTGGCTTCCGGCTGAATCCGCCAAAATCGTCGGAGCAACTTTTCTCGGATCCAGATCGAGATCTGGAGCGGGAGCTAATCCATAAAGACCAGTAGAACACGCCCGCCTCGATCCCGATCGCCCCGCGAAATAGGCTCGCTCCAGGAAAGTCGATCCCGCAGCGCTCCAAAACGACCCGTGGAATTCGCCATTAGCCTTCCTCCGCGCTGTCGTTGCAGAGCGGGTCGGTGGCGCCATCTAGTGAGGGCGTACACAGCACTAAGCACATCTTGTTTCTTGCTACGACGCGAACTGCACGCACGACGGATGGAAGAAACATCTTGTTTCTTGCTACGACGCGAACTGCACGCACGACGAAACCTAGGAACCAATCCGAATTCGCCGAACGAAACGATCGGAGTCTCTGCGTAGGTTACGATGGAATCCTAAGATAGCTTCACACATCCGCCAACACCGCTCGGACACCTCGCCGTGGAGACCAAAGGGCATACTTCGACGTGCTCTTTCACGTGCTTCCCGACTTCAAGCAGCGAACGAAAAGAAACGTATTATACGTACTCGAAACTACAATGATCGGTGTACGCCGCTCGATCCACGCATTCCGGAAGCAACGACAGCCATCCCACCGCCACAGGCAAGGCGTTCGTCACTTGCTGCCTACGAGCGGCTGACTTGTTTTGCCGAACAAACAACTTTCACCCGAGTGCTTTCTTTATTCCTTCTTTTTAGCCGGCTTCTTTTTGTGTCAATAACTTGAACCTAGACCTAGATCTTCCGGTTAGTAGGTGAGTATGGAACTATGGATTACTCTACACCTCATTTTTCGTGTACGTATAGTTCTTTCCGAGGTGACGATGGTACAAACGTCAACACGGATTGAGCTAGAACATGTCTCGGTAGCTATACGCTATAGCTACGCGATACCGGACCAACGTGCACTTGCTTTGCCGAACGTCACGTAAGCATGGAGCCCTAAAAGTTACCACAGAAGGTAACGCAGTATGGTGATGCCGCGCGTGCGTGCTATTTCAACACTCGATTAGCTTCCACGGGCCACGGCAGCCTCAAAACCGCGCAAACTGCGAAAAAAAAATTAAAGCCGTTTACAAACGCCGAATTAGAGCGCAGCTCTTGAGGAGGAGGAGGAGGGAAGGGTACTGAGAAGAGGGTATACCCCTCCTCCCTCGTGATCCTGGGGGTCACGTGACCTTACGGTAACGCCGACGCCGCTCAAGCCGGAAACGGGCGCCTAAGAGCTGCGCTCTAAAACGACGATGGATTGCCGAGTCTGACGCCTGCTCGGCCATCCTGGCGAATGATTTCTGTTTGATTTGCCTGCGTCCGACAGGCTGTACACTTCGCTTCCGCTCAAGTTCAGACGCAGCCCATGCTACAAGAGCGAGCATGCTCGGGCGGTGCAGGCACTGAACAGTGCTTGCACTGCAAGAGGTGCTTGGCAGGAACGCTGGAGGCCTGGGCCGGTTTGCTCATCTTGCGGCTGCGGTCGCAGCTGCGGCCAGGAGGGATTTTTACGTCACGTGACCAGCTCCATGGGGACAAGGAAGTACCTAGCGTCCCTGCCTTATGGCGGAGTGATCCGCATCGCTTCAAGCAGAAAAGCCTAATTTCGCTCGCAGAAACTGATTGCAGGGACTTTCATCTGGAACCTAATTGACCACCCCTTTATACTGTAGGAGCGGCAGGTAAAGTTACGGCCAGGGAGGGTAAATAGGAGCCAAAATAAAGAAGAAACCATAGGAAACAAAAGGGGTAGCAGTATATTTATCTATCTCCGCCGGCGCCGGCGCTTCACCCCTTTTGCTATGGTCGAGAGGTTTAAGCGCCGGTACTTGTCGTCGCGGCGTGAAAGTTCCGGGTTCAAATCGCGCTAGGGACTTGTTTTTTTTTTTTTCTTTTTTTTTGTATTTTGTGAGCGTCTTAATTTTTAGCTGTAATCCTTTTTAGGAAGTCATCCACTTGCAGTACTGCGCCTTACACGGTTTTTTTCTGTTAGTCCCACCTGTTCAATCGAAACATCGGGAAGGAAAAAAAAAAAAAAAAAGATGAACGCAAGTTAACGCGCTAATACAATCATTTCTTTCCATTTGTTGATCCAAAGTCATTTTAGGAGTTTGCATTAGAGTGAGGGACCTACAATGACTTTGGATCATAAATTAAATTAATTATAATGAATTCCATTTGTTGTTCCAAAGTCATTTTAGGTGTTTGCATTAGAAAGAGGGTTTGCGATGTCGACACCTGATTCATTTTTGCATTCGGTCGTGATCGTCCGCTAATCTCACTAAAATTCAACAAGTAATGTGGTAATATTACAAAACGATTGCCACAACAAAATGTAAAGAGTATAAATATACTTTTTATCACATTCCATGCAAGTAAAAGTATAATCGCTTTTATTTCGGTTTTACTACTTTCTCAGACGTTTGACTTGCTGCCTTGCCTGTGGGATTTCGCTCAATCAGTGTAGCCACAGCTGCTAGTCTTTTTTTTTTTTTTTTGCTTGTTTTTTTTGTTTCTTTTTTTAATTGTCACAACTGCAGTTTTTATTAGTCCTAAATAGGCGTCTCTTGTTATTGAAAGGAATCGTAGCAAGAGCGTTGTATATTTAAAAACACATAAAACTAGTTGCTGGGGAAAGGATGCGTGTTTCGGCTCCGTTAGTGTGAAAGCCATAGCGATGCTGTTATCTTGGTTTCCTTTTAATGAACATTATGAAATGATTGTGTTAGCGCGTTAAAGGGACCATGACATGATTTTAAAATCGAGTTTCATCCACCGCACGTCGTAAAAGGTGTGAAAAGAAACACAAAAACACAAAAATAGGGAGCCCAAAAAAAATTTTAAAAGAAAACTGGACTCTTTTGCGCCTTCCTTCCTTCGCCTGTTCACTACGATGCATACGCAGAATCGGTGCACGTCAGCCGAATCCACATCGCCTATTGGGTAAGAGCCTACCTCACCAGCACCGCGATCGTAAACAATAAATAGCCGGCGAATGTTTCCTAAAAGTTTTGTTAAATAATATTCAGATCCACATTTTGTAGCATAATTAGAGATGTGTGGCGAAAATTGCCAAATTTGATCATGCTGAGAGCCAAGCGCCATCTATCGTGTGGTAAACGAAGCAACTACTGCGCGTGCGCAGTAGGGCAGGGCCGCCAGTTACTTGGGTGACGGCGACCGACGAACATTTATTTTGTTTGTTTTCCTTCCTCTCAAAACTCTGACTGACTGAACGTTTATTTTTCTACGTGTTCTTCCCGCGCGTGCCGACTTCAAGCAGCAAGAAAACAGTACTGAAAACAGACCACGACGAACAAGAACGCTGGATTCACCGACTCCGACGAAGCGTATAGGCCTAGCAGGCATTCCGACTCGGCGCTGCGTTGCTTCGTCGCAAGACCGTCTGCCTACGACCGGCTGGCGTGCTAAATGGAATATGCCCGCGCGACCCTTGTGGACCCTTCCCGTATTATAGTTTGATCACTGACCTCAATTCTAGATTAAGAGGTGAGGTCAATCTCTTCCCCTTGTTTTCCGAGGCAGTGTTGACGAACACTCGTCGAAAAGGGACTCTCGTCGATTCTATCTTCTTGTTTTGTGTGATATAGAGCTGAAATAAACGCCGTATGGATTGCCTTCATAACACGGTATGTACACTTTGTTATTGGTATGCCATTTTTATTCTGACAGACTGCACGTCACTGTCGACCCCGGTCCAACCTTTCTTTGCCGAGTGTCGCGTCAGTATCGAGTTGCAATCGTAAAAGAACGGTCCCGAAGCGCTTACCAACAGCGCGAATACAAGACTTCCATCAAGCGCGCGCGTCCGCTCCGAGTGTAAACAGGTATTTACGTGGCTCTTGCTGACACTCGTAGTTCAAACGTATCTTTTTTAACGTCGGCTCGCTCCTGCATCTCCGAGGCCGCGAAAAACGCCATTTACGTCGCTTTGCAAACGACTGACACGGGCCGGCCCTTCTGCCAACAATGACGGGGTGGTGACAAGACTCGCTGCACTTCCCAACAGGCATACCGGCGTATGGGACTAGTCCCATGCTGTCGCTGTAGCGCAACATATCTCATTGAATTTCGCTCAGCTGCGATGCGGCGATGAGAGGCGCCGATTCAGGAAATACGTCGGTGACATCAGCGCAGTAGAACCTACCGGCGCACCCCAACTCGTTGCCGCTAACACTCCCATTCTCCTACTGCCGAGAGAACTTCCGGTTCCGGAAACGGTCTACGTCACGGCTTCTTTTGCGGTCAGTTGGAGAGAATGAAAAAGTCGATATTTCAATAATTTTTTGTGTAAAAGTTAATAAACCGAGACGAAAACGGATGCCTGTTCGGCATTCAGTGAACATTGACGGTTTAATGTAAAAGTTATCTGGAAAAAGTAAAAAGGTCATTTCATGGTCCCTTTAACTTGCGTTGATCCTTTCTTTTTTCTTCCCGGTGTTTCGATTGAACAGGTGGGACTAACTGTAAAAACCGTGTAAGACGCAGTAGTGCAAGTGGATGATTTCCTAAAAAGGATCACAGTTAAAAAGCAAGACACGCGCAAAATACAAAAAAAAAAAAAAGAAAAAAAAAAAACAAGTCCTTAGCGCGATTTGAACCCGGAACTTTCACGCCGCGACAAGTACCGGCGCTTAAACCTCTCGACCATAGCAAAAGGGGCAAAGCGCCGGCGCCGGCGGAGATAGATAAATATACTGCTACCCCTTTTGTTTCCTATGGTTTCTTCTTTATTTTGGCTCCTATTTACCCTCCCTGGCCGTAACTTTACCTGCCGCTCCTACAGTATAACGGGGCGGTCAATTGGACTCCAGTTGAAAGTCCCTGCAATCAGTTCCTGCGAGCGACATTAGGCTTTTGTGTTTGAAGCGATGCGGATCACTCCGCCATAAGGCAGGGACGCTAGGTACTTCCTTGTCCCCATGGAGCTGGTCACGTGGCGTAAAAATCCCTCTTGGCCGCGGCCGCAGCCGCAGCCGCAAGATGAGCAAACCGGCCCTGGAGTTCGCTCTTGTAGCATCTGCTGCGCTCGCTCCGGTACTGCATTGTCTTGCAGAATCTATAGTGGTCACTTGACAAGCCTCCGAAGCCAAGACTCACGAAGCCGGGTCGCTGGGTCCTGTTCCGTAGGCCGCGGAGCCAGAGTTGTCACGCTAGCTGCTTGAGCTTAATTTCGACGAGAAGTACAACGAAAAGATTAGATCGAAAAAAACTCTAAACTCTCCTTCAAAATACCGAATGAAACGTGAATTGTGAACGACAAACCTCAGCCTACATGCTACCCACGGAGCGCAGAACAAGTCATCTGATCCTTGCTCCTACATCACGACAAGGAGCCGTCAGGTGGCGCAACTCTATCTGGTGTAAGTAGACACACAACCATGTGAATTTTTCTTACCCGTCATATCGCGCAAGTGAGACACAAAAAAAAAAGGCTAATTTTAGAGATTGATGCAGCGTAGAGAAACGTGGAATTAGGGATTCGGGAAGTCACGTGGTTTCTCGTTTCCTAGTCTGTCTCGGTGTACCCAGTGGCCCAACGGTTGAACCGTTCACCCATGTGTCCTGCTCGGGGTGTCCCGGGCACACGTCGCGTGCGTCGCTCGACTAAAGAGGGAAAAGGAAGAGAGACTCACGTAGCGTCGGCTGCAACCAGTCGGCGGCGGCCACGGAGGCGGCGGCGACGACGACGAGTAGCAGCAACGTGGCGCGGGTACCCATGAGCCTGCTACATGGGCAGGGCTTCCGCTGCACCACCACGCCGCAGAGCCTGCAACGGGAGACATTCGGCATAAGGACGCGCACACTCGCCCATCTTTTACAAAAAGGTGGGCGCGAGCGCATCACAAAAACACAAAAATAAACAGAACGGGGGTACCCTTCAAGATGGCGTCTGCTGCCCAGTGTACCCAGCAAGATCGAGCTTTTTTTTCACTGTTATCAGACTCTTATAGCGGAGCTGCCAAGGGCTAGCTTCCGCAGGATCGTGTCCACCAGCAAAGAAATGATGACACCGAACTCCGGACAGCTACCGCCATCTATGAGCAACGGCGGCAACTAGACAACCGGCTCGTTGCCGCCGTCGCTCATAGATGGCGGTAGCTGTCCAGAGTTCGGTGCCATCATCAATGAGCGTCGGCGATGTGCGCAGCAGCGCGAATGGTTCCGCAACCGCCGCGAGGCCGCTATCGCCTCAAGTTCCACTGCGCCGAGCGCTTCAGATTCCCTCGCGAAAGAAGAGCAGATCGCTCGACTGGAAAGCCACCGCTGAGAACAGAAGCTACAGCTTCTTCACCAGAGTGGAAAGGCTGAACATGTTTTGAAAAAGGGTGTATAAACACGTTTGCTGTGCTTCTCGCCACGACGCACCAGGCCGTACCCGTAGCACATCCGCGGAGCCGTCAGCGAGTGAATCTCTTATCGACACAGACACGCAAGCTACCGTTTTCTTCGCGCGAACGGCATGTTTATTACCGAGCGGAAATTACGTTCTTCGGACGCGTCCGGTCAAGTTCAAACGTTTTTCATCGTCCGAGGCTTTGGGAAAAGTTGCGGTTGCCCTGGATTCGGCTCGTGACGAAGGCCACCGAGATATATGGCTGTACAGCACCGATGAGATGGCATTTACGTCTGCCTAAAATAACGTGACCGCCAAAAACGCGGTGCACGGAAGTCAGTATGGGTGCGTCTTAGACGCCCGATAGATATGCTTCCCTCTATAGAACCGACGAGACGATATATCTCACTAGAAAAAATCGGAACAAGCGCGGTACGAGATGACTTCCCGCGAGCGCACTCTGTGCAACTGCGTGGCTCGAAGACCCATATCCGCTCGAGCGGACCCGGCAGGAACTGCTCGGAATTACGATAATAATAACTTTCTGCAACCTTCGCGAAGATTGAACACGCTTCGCTTTACTTGAAAGGTCGCGCGCTGATCAACATTCTACATAGTGTTTACATTCTTCGCATCGTCAGATATGAAAGAAAAAAGAAAAAAGTCCTCAATATTCTTCTATAAGCAAAACTACCTGCACAGTTTTTTTTACTAAGTTTTGAATGCATTTATTTTCTTTGGCATATTTTTCGCCATTTTGGTGCTCAGTGCAAAGCGGGCACCATATAAACCCCTTTTCAAACGTCCGCTCAAGTGCCACTAAATAAGCTACGCTTCAGAGTAACGACATTTGGTCATATTGTAGCTTAAGATCATGCTTGCCAGTTGGCTGAAGCTGTATCTGAAATCACAGGAAACGCTTTTCCGTCCTCCACAAATGATTAAACAGTTCTCGACAAAGCAAAGCAATGTTACACGAGCCTCCTAACGCCGAATCTAATGCTGAGGAAGTCGCACTTTCGAATCATGACGATCGGCAGTTGCGTCTGCTCTGCACAAGCCCCAAAATGGCGGCGCCCACAACAAAGTCGGAGAACGGAGTGCCAATACTCTCACGCAGCTCATTCAGTGTCTCTAGTTCGCGCCATCGATTGTCCACCATTGCCTCATCCCATATACTCGGATCATGTATAGAACACAACGGCTGCGTTCGGCGCGAACCTCGCGACTCGGCTCGTATTGAAAACGACGAGTCAGCGTTCGGCATGGATGCTATAATGGCTATGCCCTTTGCACCGGGCGGAAGCTTGCGCCACCTATAGCCTAAGTTTAAAAAGACAAACATGATTGCTCCCGCCCTTCTAAGCTAATTTTCTCCCCCTAACTATATATCATTCATAACAAGGCAGTGTGGGACATCACCAGGATGACCAAGAAACGGCGACCATCAATGTTGCTACACAAACTAAAAGAAAAAAAAGGGGGTGTCTGGTGGCGATAGTTGCATGCGATTCAAAAACGCGACTTTCCAGAACGTGTAACCTTTTGAGGAAGCTCTCGGGCGGTGTCCTTGTTGCTGTTTGCCGACTGTTTTTCTTCTTTCTGCTGAACGGAAAACCGTTTCCTGCGATTTCGGACCAAGTTTTCAGACAACTGCAAGCCGTGATTTGAAGCGCCGAAACGGTTCGAGCGTCGTTCCTCTCTGTAGCAATATATAGTGACTACTAGTCACGTCGTTGTTACGTCGCTGGCACGTGCAGCAGCGCCACAGATCGTCCGCTCGAAAATGAGAACACCGACGGACTTCAGGCACCGTCTTGCCTGAAAACGAATAAATCCATCGAACGAGCGTGCCGATAGCTCGGCGACAGAAAGGTTGTGATAAAAAGACAGACCGCTGCCCTGCTTAAAATGGTTAGCCCAGCCGCAGCGAATAAAGATACTTAGATTCGAAAGCCGAAACACCAGTTAGCGTTGCGGGAAACGTTTGTTCATGCCTACCGCCTAAAAACGAATTGACGTGCTATCGAACGACGGTGTGCCGGTATCGGCGGAGCTTCCGTCTCGCTGCGAGACGGAACCGACGGAGCCGGGGAATCTCTCACGAATTTGAGGGTTCCCTGCGTCGACGAGCGGGTTCGACAATGTGGTCTTTAACTTAAATCAGAACAGCATGCATGGTCACTAAATAGATCGGCCAAGGTAACCTTCCACATATCTGCACGATGCGAGTCTTCAAACCTTTCAGGAATATTAAAACGTTCGGAGAAACTTCATATCGGCTTCTGCCACCCGTAACCACGGTCGGAAGGAGCGGGTGTGGCCCGTCGATAGTTTCTGGCCGTGTTCCAAAACTTACTCGATCTAACCCTGGGTACAGGTGGTTATCGAAAACCTACCCGCGTCCAGTGTTTCTCCATTTTTGTTGTCACGTGACATAATCCGTCAGGGTAACTCGGATCCATTTGAGTAGGTTTGGAAAGCAGCCTCGGCGTGTCGCGCTCCTGTACGATATGCGCCGTTTAGTTGCTGCGCTCGGAGTATGAAACTCGGAGCGTCGGAGTAGGAGTAAAAGAGCCCCGACTTAACGCGCCCATTGTTGCCTGAGCTATTGAAGCGTGTTGCAAAAGCTTCGAGCTATGCCCTCGAAGCTGGACAGCGCTGCGCACCGTTTGTGGAATACGGAATATAAGAACGGCACGAGCGTCTTCCTTGAGCAGATTCCCGAAAGTTTCTGAAAAGTTCTTAAAATTATCATACGACGAAGTTCCGAACTTTCGAGTATTTTTGAAGCAAAATGTTCGTAAGGATTGCGTACGTTGCGACGAAATCCAGATTTCGTCGTAACGTACGCAAAACGTACGAACATTTTGCTCCGGGAATACTAAAAAATTCGTAACTGTGTCGTATGATAAGTTTACGAACTTTTGTTGTCGTAAGAACCTGTCTGATCCGGATAAAACGAAGCATAGCTCTCCATGTGCCGTGACGACGACAGCGCCACCGCCAACAGCGGCGTAACGCCCACGATCGCGCGTTGCCAATTTGACATCAGCTTGCGAGACACCTTCGAACAACTTTCACTTTCATGCAAAGCACGCGTGTGTGTTGACAACCGCTATTTCAAACTAAAGAAAGAAGAAAAAAATAAGGAGACGAATACGTATTGACAAAAGACGAATGCGTATTGACAAACTCCCAACACCGCGGGCCATTTGAGATGCGACTTTGGCTACCCACCAAAACAAAACTTCCAAAACGCGCCACGAACGGACGACAATAGGCAGTTTTAGAACAGCGCACGCTAAAGCTTTGCGCGTACGCAAAAGAATAGCGTCGTCCCCACACTGCGCATGCGCACGCTAAAGCTTTGCGCATACGCAAAAGAATAGCGTCGTCCCCACACTGCGCATGCGCACGCTAAAGCTTTGCGCATACGCAAAAGAATAGCGTCGTCCCCACACTGCGCATGCGCCGAACGCTAACCACGTTTTGCGCTTTGCGTGCGCTATTTTAGCGTATACGCTATTTCTCTGAAATTGCGTGCGTATATCATCTCATCACGAGTCCTCCAAGGAGGACTCGTGATGAGAAATCGGCTAAAGCCAAGACGTGCGCCGTTAAAGACCGCATTCTTATCTTTAAACAAACCGGAAATGTTACTCTAAACTGTGAAAATGTGACTGTGAAATAAAAGTGTATCTTGAAATAAAACTGTGAAAATTGTGAAAATGTGAAATAAAATTGTATCTTGGTGGCGTTGCAAGCGTGAGATGCTTGGGCTTTTGCGTCGCGGCAGAAAAACGCTATTCTAAACCTCCCTTGCGTAGTGTGCGCTAACGCAAAGCGCTAAATTTAGCGCTACCGTGCGCTAAAATTGCGTACGCTATTCTAAAACTCCCCAATAGGCAGTTTTAGAATAGCGCACGCTAAAGCCTTGCGTACAAAAAGAATAGCGTCGTCGCCACTGCGCGTGAATTGCGCGCGCAGGCAAAGAGTCTTTGCGCTTGTTTGCGCTCCTTTTCCGAAGAGGATTCGTAACGAGAACTTGGCTGAAGCCAAAACACGCGCAGTTTAAAAAAAAAAAAAAAAATGGCCGCTCACACGACCGCGGTCTCTCCCACGACCGCGGCGTCCTCGCGACCGCCCTGATGCAAAAGGGTTTTGACGCTACTGAATACTGCCATTTTTAACGCAGGACGACAGTGCACTCCTACGATCACTCCTATGGGAAGTTGACGTCAGAAACGTTTTTGCAAGACCCGGCAAGGGGGGGGAGAGGGAGAGAGAGAGAGAGAGAGAGAGAGAGAGAGGGGCAATAATCGCCGGCTGCTTGCGACGCGTGAAGGTTCACTCTAGTCGAGGCGACGCAAGCGGACGCGACCGGTAACAAATCTGAAATTTTACTCTGAACCAAAAATAATTTTTTTTTCTCTCTCTCTCTCTCTCTCTCTCTCTCTCTCTCTCTCTCTCTCTCTCAAATTACAGCTTTTCGTGCGTGCAGTGATGTGATTGGCCTAAGCCGCTTTGGAGCACCTTCTGGAGCAGCCAAAACAGAGTTTTGGAGCAGCAAAACTGGCTTTTGGAGCAGCTAAAACAGTGCTTCGGAGCAGCGAAAGTGGCTTTTGAAGCAAATATTCTTAGAAAAAAAAAAAAAGATATTCATTACAAGTGGTGTACAAACGAAGAACACATTGCTCGCCGCAATCAACAAATTATAGTCAAGATAGACAACCTGGGAGTCTTTCAACGTGTAACTGAAATGCCAATGACATGACACATTTGCAATGCTTCAGTTAAATGATACAAATATATCGAACCAAACTGCACGGCTGGTACCCAGCACGCTAGCGTCGGAGCGTCCGCACACGCCCACGTCTATCATTGAAATGTTTTTTTTTGTTTCTTTTAAAGACGCGAGAGGAGAGACGGGGCGAAAAGCCATGCAAGACCGGATGAACGATTGATGCAGGGTACCTTGTATCGGACGGCTGCCTGCGCCACCTAGCTCGTGTGTGCTCAATTACGGTATACTCAGTTTAGTTTCGGTTTTCAAAGGCGCCCGAAATTGGTCCTTAGGCGCAGGCTTGGCGCAGATTACCCATATTTCGGCGAAATGTAGCAGGATGTAGCAGGGTTAGCCCGATGGCGCAGTTTGGCGTAATTGGCACAGCAATCACATCACTGTGCGTGTGAAATAAAAATTGTTATTGTGTCTTGGCGGCGTGGAGAGCGCGAGATGCTTAGGTTTTTTTGGCGTCGCGGCTGAGAAACGCTGCTCTAAAACACTCTCACGTAGCGTGCGCATACGCAAGCGCTAAATTTAGCGCTAACGTGCGCTAAAATTGGGTACGCGGTTCCAAAACTCCCTTACGCATAACACGCGTTATCTCGCATTCACGTGTACTTCTCCGTCCAGAAAAAGAAACCGTTATGCAATGAACGAGAACATTTCCGCTTCGTTATCTCCGGTCTCTTTATTTTTATTTTTTTAGTGAGTTTGGGTGCGTCACGTTCGATTGTAACCAACGTTGATTGTAACCTCTTAACGGATAAGTGCATACGGTGGAACCCTTTTTAATCGGGCGGCGACTTGCGCCACCTAGCCGAAGTTTTCAAACTCGACAATTACCTAATCTTCGATCAAATTCGGAGTTAACGGAGAATGAAAGCCGTACAGGATCCCACATCGCTGCTGAGAACAAGCCTTCATTTACCTTAGAAGCAAATGGCGGCAGAGCATGCACACGTGGGTGTCTTGCGTGTTCGCAGAGCTTGGTGCATTTTGTCAAGGGGCTTTTCTGCGTCCGGCGCACGGACGAGACCTATTACCGGTGGTCCTGTAACACCTTCAATGCGCGTCTATATTTTTTTTGAGCGTCATTCTTTCACAACGGGCTCGAAACAATTCTGATACAAGCGCCCATTTCTCCGATAGATAGTGCGAACATTTCACAACATCGACATCCACAGCCCGGTAGACAAAGATGGCAGAGGCAGCAAAAAGGACGCAGGAGCTAAGGCACGAAGGCCTTTGCCACACCTCTACGTCTTGTATACAACATATATTCTGCTAAAGGGGCAAAACTCCCAAAGCAAATGTGAAAAAGCACATCGCTTAGAACAGCCAATCTCCTAAAGCACATTTTTCACCAACGCGATGCCTCCGTCAATCGCGGCAAGTTTGCAGTTTCCACCGGGAGCGCGCACACGAAGTTCGCGTCGGCCTCGGACGCTTCCTAAACATGATGCGACCTTGCGCATGGATAGTCGCGAAGGGCCGACGCCCGAAATAGACGCCACAACAACGCGTCATTTTCCTTAAAAGAACAGTTACGCAAAACGACGCCGCCACTCAGACCTTCGCATACGCGAAGGCGAACAGTGAAAGGACGGTTGAACGCCAGGTGGAAACGACCGAATAATTGACGGCAAATAAAATAAAAACTAAAATAAAAAAAAAACTCCGCCTGTTCGCTTTAGTGCGGTCCTCGCAATTAGCTGTCCCAAGTTGGTCGTAATTTGTATACAGGAACGGGATTACACATGTTTGTTCTTGTTGCGGGGCGCCAAACGCGCCCCGCAACTCGACTTCGTCGTCTGCGTCGCCGCCCGCCGTTGACCCTGGCAAGTTTCCTGGACCCATTCTTTACAGAAAGGGAGCTACGCTTTGTAATTTTACCAGAAAAACAAAAAAAAAAAAACTGACCTGTGAAGTACATTTTCGACGAAAAGTTTAGATTGCTACGTGCAGGCGTCGAATTTTACGGTGCATTTTAGGTCGAGCCTGGTGACTTGGGACACCCTATATATCATATGGTACACGAACACGCGAGCCGCTACGATGCTCATTCAGATCGAAAAAAAAGGGAAGGGGTGAACCAAGGATCCCTACGGCGCAGGGAAGAGGCTTTCTCCCAGCTGGAGCAGAGGGAGACAGTGGATAACACTGACAGCAGCAGTGTAGAGGAGGAACAGCATTGTGTAACAATGAAACCACCACAAGAGAATGGAATAAGGCAGAAAAAGAGTTTCCAGCAGGCACAGGGACAACCCCAGACAACATAACATAACCATGAACTAGGAAAAACAAGCAAATTGAAGTTACGGCATGCGATTAATCAAATAATTATGGGAGGAGAGGTACCCAATGATTGGGAACATAGTAAAATAAAACTAAAATATAAAGGCAAAAAAAAAACAAAAAACAACTAAGGTAACATTAAGGCATATCGCCCAATAACGATAACGTCAGTTATGTACAACAGATTAGCTATGCAGATAGCAAAGCGGACAATGGAGAAATGGGCAGAAGATATGCAAATACTAGGTGAGCTTCAAAACGGATTCCGAAGAGATAGAAGACTGGAAGATAACTTATTTGTCCCCATACAATGTATAGAAATAGCAATGAAGAACCAAACTCGTTTGTGGTTAGCTTTCTTGGACATCAAGGGAGCGTACGATAATGTAAGCCAGGAAAAACTCTGGGGTCAGCTGAAGGAGTATAATTTAGACACAAATTTGGTTAGGTTTCTTCAGCAGGTGTAGACAATAAGGTAGATATAGCATGGGAAGCAGAAACTATGCAGCCCGCAGGAATAAAAAGGGGGCTCAGGCAGGGCTGTCCATTGTCACTTCTGCTCTTCATGATATACCTCAGTGAAATGGAAAAGAAATTAGAGCAGAGCAACTTAGGTGTTCATGTGAGTCATGTGGAAGGAATACCAGGACTGATGTATGGGGACGACATAGTACTTCTGGCAGATAACCAGGATACGTTACAGGAACTACCGGGAATGTATGGAGAGGAAGGAAACACCTCGGGCATGAGTTTTAGTAGTGACAAGTCTGGAATTATGGTGTTTAACGACGAAAAGAGGGAACCCCTAAGGATATTGTAATGACCGTGTAGGAAAATACAAATATCTGGGAGTCTGGCTCAATGAGGGAAGGAAATATCAAGAGGAACATCAGGAGAGTATGATTAGAAAAGGGAAAAGAAGTTCACCCATTATGAAGCTCAAGGCACTATGGAACTATAATAGATTTGAAGTAATCAGAGGTATATGGAAAGGAGTGATGGTACCAGGACTGTATTCTGGCAATGGTGTAATGTGCATGAAATTACAGGTTCAATCGGGATTACAAATTCGACAAAGACGCGCAGGCAGATTGGCACATGGGAGCACATGGAAAAACACCAAACGGGAGACATGGGATGGTCGTCTTTTGAGAGCAGAAGGCAATTAGAAAGTTGAATTTTGAACAGAGGTTGACCGAAGTGGATGATACGGGTGGCCACAGAAGGTATTAAAGAATTCATACATAAAAATTTTAAACACAAAATGGAGAAACCGAACCCGAAAGCTTACATTTAAATCCCTACACACTGGTGATGGGGTTGAGAAGAGTACTTCACCAGAAAAGGGAGTGAAAGAGGCAAAAGAAAAATGTGGGAGGTAGAATTTACAGGACACAAAAACAGGACATAAAAAATGAAATTGGGTTCGACAATTTAGTGGGAAGTTCTTTTCTGCTTGAGCCGAGAACGAGAGTTTTGAGGACGTATAGGGCTAAATTTCAGGAGATAGACACATTACGCGCTGCCTGCCATTATGAGAGCGAGACACTAGAGCACATGGTTTTGAAGTGCACGGGGTTTCGCCCTGCCCTCCCCGAAGGGGTAACAGATTTTGGTTCTGCCAGGGCGTTGGGTTTCGCTGGCGACGATGAAAGGACGGGAGATAGAAGGATTACAGTCACAAAGAGGCGACTAGAAGATTGATGGAAATTATCTAGGGGAAATTGAATGATGCACAACTAGCACAGCCGGGGACAGACGGGACAGAGGAAAATTGGGATTTCCTCCCGCGTGGCCCCGGCCCAAAGTCTCAAAACAATCCCCCAGTGGGTTCAATGTTGGGGTAACGCCGACAAGGTTTGGCCAGAAGAAAATTGGCTAATTCCTCGCCGGGGGGGGGGGGGGGGGGGGGGAAGCCGGGGGTGACGTCTTTTTAGTTCTTTTGCCCGATCCCCCAAAGGTCATCCAGTGATATCCCACACTGCCTGACGATAGTTAAGGAGAAACAAATTGGCATTGAAGGGCAAAAGGAGTCATATGTTTGTCTGGTTAGACTTTGTCCAAGTGGCGCAAGCTACCGCTCGTTACAAAGGGTACAGCCATTAACCTCCATCCATCCATCCATCCTGCGTTCTGCAACACAAGATACAGAGTATGGATGGATGCGGCTGAAACCTTTGAATTGGGCGACGACTTGCGCCACCTAGCGAGTGTTTTTTATCGTTTTTTCTTAATACTTATTTAATATAGAGTTATATATCCAGGTATTTATTCTTAAGCGCTACATACGAACCGTACGACGGAGGCGCCTCTATACAACCGGGTGCCCACACCTACCGCCCTACGGGTAGCCGGGAAGGGAATAACAAAATATTCGCCACTGTAACGACGAAAGCGCCATCTCTCGGAAAAGCACCGCAACTCAAACGCTCCGAGCCCACGCAAACCAAGCGAGGCGTACCGCGCAATCGGAAGGGGATCGGCAACGACGTCTTCGCGACCAGGCGATCGTCCACCCTTCGACAGACCGACGTCGGGGCCACTAAGCACAGCGCGGCCGCCAAATCCAGGTCGAGCAGGGACTCGCGCGCCTATCGTGGACATTCACCACGAAGGATCGACGTCGTCAATCAACAGATTAATACACTCCGCTACGAGGAAAACACACGCAGTCGGATAGCAGCGCAACAGCCTTGGCCAAACGCTCGTCGGGGTCTGCAGAGATTTGACGTTATGGACGCATGCGGCGTCACGGGCAAAGCGTCACACGAATCGATCTTATTTACCTAATATTTACCATTTCAAGAAAACAAAAATTCCCTAAAAAAAAGCCTGGTAAATATTTAATTTTTGCGAGTACGTAATTTTCGCGTATTTCGCGGCTTCACGAATATCACGAAAGTTTTATAACGCGACTATAGCAACGAATACATAATAGATATAACTCCAAAAACAAAAATTGTACCCGCAAAATTTTTACAAAATCGGAGCTTCGCAGATATGTTCGCTATATTCAGCCCTCCAAAAATGAGGTCGTTCACAATATATCGTTTTTCCCTTAAAAGAAAAAAAATAAATCTAAAGAAAAAAAATATGCCATGGGGAGTTTTGAGGAAGAGAAGAGACGGGTTGCAGGTTGAATCATCTCCTAAAACGACTAAAAAGAAGAAAAAAAATGTCTCAATTCCTGCGCTTAAAGCGCACGTGGCGCGAGTACTAAAAGCTGGACTGAAACCGCACTACCAAACATGCCTTTGTCTTCTGGCCTACGGGACGCGTTCCATGAGCACGACCGGAAGACTTCGGCGACATATCGAAAAGCTCACATTAGGGCCACGAAGTTAGGCTACAACTCACGACACTTCAATCACCTCGCTGCGTAGGAATGCGAAAGCATTCCTACACGCAGCGCATTCCTATACTTCGTTTCAGCTTCCGTCCGAGCGCAGCCAAAGCTACGTGTGGCCGGAGCCAATCACACGCCGGCAATAGGTCACGCGATCTCGCCTGCACTTTTGTATCACTCCGCTGCGCCGCCGGTCGGCCGCGCCGCCCGCGCTCGCCGAGTATTTCGTCTGCTACGGGTGTATCAACGATATCGTCTGCTACAGGTTTTAAAAGTGCCCTTTCACGTTCTGAAACTTAGTCACAGGGGATGTCAGTACGTAGGCTGGCCGGTGGCATCTGTGTCCGAGCTTTCCACCGGTTCGGCATAGTTTCAGGTTGTAAGTGCACGTTGCAAGGTCCCCGATGACCCGGCCGTTGATGTTTCCGTGTATTGTTTGGATATACCAGGGCGCGAGGCGCAGTCCTTTCCATCAGCTTCTCGGCGTTCAATATGATCGGCAGGTAAAGGGGTGCCCTGATTTCTCCGCGGACGCCCGGACGCTTTGCTTGTTTACAACGCATTCGCGGAACGACGCGGCCGGAGTCTCCTGTCGAATTTGAAAGTAGACACTCATCACGACTTCTCGCGCCTGACGCCCAAACGTGGCTTTGCGAAAGGGCGTTTCGAAGCGACTCGGTGAGGAAAGCAGCGAAGCACATGATTCGACGGTTACGGGAACGAAATCACACAGAAAAACCGAGCGCTGCCGCCGTGTTGCCAGCGGATATACATGTTTTGACCAAACCACATGCTTTTACGTATATTTATAGAAACATAAACTTCAAAGATTTGATTCCTTTAGTTGCAAATCATTCTCAGCAGTACACATCTGGAACATTGTGCAGTTTTTACGCACAAAGCAGTTATTTGAAAAGCAATTAGTTTTGTGAACTACTTTGTCGTGCGTAGGAATGCTCTTCTCGAAGTTGCGAACCGTCCCTCAGCCTTTGGCTGCGCTCGGACGGAAGCTGAAACGAAGTATAGAAGCAGCGCGCCACGTCTTCTTCTTTCCCACGGCGCTCCGGCGGTGACATCACGCTCCCCTACTGCGCAGGCGCGGCAAACCCCGACGCCTTCCGTGACGATGCATCTCCGTTGCTGCGCTTTTTTTTGTGTTTTATTTCTGAGGCGCGTCCGCTTTGACCTTCTGCGTTGCTGTGCTTTTCTTTGTGTTTTATTTCCGAGGCGCGTGCTTGAATCTAGGTGCCGTTTCGCTGAGCCAATGTGAATTTAGGTGCCGTTTTTCGCTGCTACAGACAACGCCGGCTTCGCCCCATGGGATGGTTAATGCTTTCGCATTAATAATAAACGCAGACTGGGCGTTGTGAATGTTTGCACAGCGAATACCGCCAACGTGACGATACTGGTTGAACGATGCGGAGCGTACATTTTATTTAGGCCTGTGGACGAAGATTGCTAACTTGTTCTAGCTCTCAACGACGATCAAACATTAGACCGATTCGTTCGACAATTAAATGTCATGTCTTATATATATATAAAAAAAATAAGAAAAAATCAGTGGTTAGTACTAAGGCGATAGAGTCATAACGTTGTTACATCCCTTTCGAAGTGCCCTATTTAGTCGCGTAAATTCCCGACCGAACGCAGTCGCCAAGTAGAACGCCCGCGTATATACATATACAGCTCCCCCGGTAATAAATGCCACCGTTTACGAACGCCGCGTGCTCGCGATATCATCATCCGCTGCCACGCGCTGACCAAATAACCGGGCAATTACCTCGCTCAATCAATCATCTGTCTCCTCCGTCTTCGTTTCGTTCTGTTTTGTCGAACGGGGGCAACCTTGACGCAAATGCCTTTTCAGGGTGCACGGATGTAAACACGCAAGTTCGTGCTGGAAAGAAGGGCGGCCCCGTTTTGACGCCACGTCTTTCTTGGTTACGTCACCGGAAGTCCCACAACGGTAGCATTTGCGTTCCGACAAAAACATGGTAAAACATTGGAAAAAAACAAAAATGATTTTTTCTTGACAATTTTAGGTTGAAGTCTAAACCAAAACGTAACCCAGGTTAGCGTGCTCGTGCACCTCATGCAGGCTGAATTGTTGAGACACATCGAGAACGCGATGCACGGATACTCCGTCAGCGTGCAGCCGAGTCTCGGACGAAAGCAGTACAACTGTCCAGCCCGGTTGTAACGAAGTCCACGGGAATCGAAAATCAGTTCGATATATCCGATATTTCGTTATAACCGACTTCGCTTATAACGAAGTCAACGGGAATCGAAAATCACTTCGATATATCCGATATTTCGTTATAACCGACTTCGGTTATAACGCAGTCAGCGGGAATCGAAAATCACTTCGATATATCCGGTATTTCGTTATAACCGACTTCGGTTATAACAAAGTCAACGGGAATAGAAAATCACTTCGATATATCCGATATTTCCATATAACCGACTTCAGTTACAACGAAGTGCAGAAGGAAATGAAAAATCGTGATCACTTCGCCATATCCGCTGTTTCGTTGTAACCCAGTTCGGTTATAACGAAGTGCCAAAGGGAATGGGAAGTCGTGATCGATTCGCTGTAGCCGCTATTTCGTTATATAACCGACTTCGTTATAACCGGTCGCGACAGTACCCAATCTGCGACCTACGTTGCCTTCTTACTCGGGAGGCTTCGAATGATCTCAACTGCCCTTCGCTGCGCCAAATACCTCTCGCTGCTTTGGCACGGAAACCTCCGAAAACGTTCATCTTTGATCAGGCTTCAAAGCGATATTCACGCGGGGGAGAAACGCGCGGAGGGATCTACGTCGAGTCGACAGCGACGAAGTGCCGGGGAAAGAAACGTCAGTGTTTACAGCCCAATGTAGCGCTTTCCGCTTCTTACTCCACCAAGGACGAATTCTGTGGTCACCCTACATATTTAATACCAAAGCGTTTAACGACAAGATATGGTTAAACGCGTTGCATCGCCAAATGTTGACGTTTCTGTCGCGTGATGTGCATGCGCTCTGGGGAGAAATCTACGGTATTTCTCCCTCGCAGTGGTGCTACTGCCGAGACCAGATTTGGAGCATTTTTTGGAGCACTCAAATATTAACTTTGGGAGCAGTTTGGAGCACCAAGATATTCATTTTGGAGCAGTTTGGAGCACCTAAATGTGAATTTCGTAGCACTCTGGAGCACCTAAATAAAAATTTTCAAAACACATTCGAGCAGTGGTGTACCAAGTCTACACCTGGATACTTAAGAGAGCCCAGGTGTAGATTGAAAATTTTCGATGCCGCTAAATGTTACATTAGTAAGTTTTTTCACACAAGTATGATATATTGGTCGCAAAAAGACATTGAAAATGAGAAAATCAACACCTCTCAGAAAAAGTTTGCGAGGAGCTAGGAGGCACTACCTTCACAATAAAATGGATGACAAACCGACTCATCTAACTTATTACCCCTCGTTTATTTCAAACACAAGGAGCTTATCAAACTACTCATCTAACATATATCACCTGGTTTATTTCAAACACCATGAGCTTATCAAAAGCCTGCTCTTTAAAGTTTTTGTAGCTTTTCAATCAGACTTGCAAGCTTGGTCCTATTTTCAGCAAGACTTGCGTTTGCTTCGGCCAAAGTGAAGTTCACCTTCACTGAGATAAGTGGCGCTAGAGGCCGCCCAATTTCCATCATCCGATTTTGGAGCAGTTTGGCGCAATTTCGAGCACTTTTTGCGAAATATTATCAGGATGGCGCAGGAAAACCTCTGGCGCAAAATGGCGCAGTTGGAGAGTGGAAGCCCTGCTCGTGTTGTTTGGTGGGGTATTCAGAAAACCCTTCAAAGGACCCCCCAATTTTTAAGATAAAGGTCTCGAACCTCAGTATTTTTTATGGGTAACATATTTGCGGGAAGTTCGCTTTTGCTCTGTTCATTGTTTTTTTAGGAGCGAGCTGACGTCATCAGTCTGAAGTGCGAAAAAGGCAGATAGTTTCCTTCAATTCCATTGGCTGGCGCGCGCAGACGGGGCTCCCATTGGCCGCTTTGCTCGTCAGTTTCCACGACCGCTCACCCCATGGCGCTGCGTTTCCATCAGCGCGGAGCGTTCAAGGTCACCAGGGCAGCACACGCGCCGACCGGCGACGAAAAGCACGTGACAGATGAAAAAGGGAGCGGACGAGTGGCTTGCATGCTTTCGCATTCACAACTCATAAAAAGTGCTTAGGAGTACCTCGATTTTTTTTTTTCACTTTTACTTTTAGTGAGGGGAACCAAAACGATTATCATTACGATTATTACTACATTTCTTCGGATGGTTGTTTTTTCTTTGTTGAAAACGATGTGCGAAATTATGTAACCTCTCTCGTTTCTATTTATATGTAATATGCATTGTTACTAACAAGTGCATCGAGGTATAGGCTTCGGCCATTACTGGGCACTTAAACAAAAATACAAAATACAAATACTAGGGCTGGGCAAAATATCGATTAACCTACCGATTAATTGATTAATGCTTTAATCGCGATTAATTTGTTTAACCAATTAATCGGTAAAATTTTGACGAACCAAAATTAAATAAAAATGAAACGCTTTCACCATGCAGACATGGTGAAAGCGTATATGCGTAAAGCGTACACCTATATGAAGTGAAAAAAAAAAAATTAGGTGAAATATTAACTTAAGGTAAGCTGTAAGGGGGAAGTTCGCAACTTTAGACAAGTCCAGAAGGTTACACATGTTCCAGCGATTTCAACGCCGTGCGAGTGTCCGTTCAACGCAGCAGATACTACTGCGAGCAATCAAGGGAGGCCGCCCAATTCCCGGAGAATATCAACGAACATTTTTGCCTCATGGAGCTGAAGTAATAATAGTGTGAGCGTTTTTGAACTGTTCTCAACTGTATATCTAAGTTGATTCACAAACAAGATTATTGCGTCGTTTAACACATATTCAGCAAAAAAAAAAGTGCAATTTTTATTTTTAAACAATAACATTTATGCACGAAAAGGAACGAGACCCATTAATCGATTAAAGGGTGGCGATTAATCGGGTTAAATTTTTTAATCGACGCCCAACCCTAACAGATACAGAGGAACAGAGGATGACGCCGACAAGGTTTGACCAAAGAAAAATTAACAACGCCCTCGCTAGAAAAAAAAAAAAAAAAACTGCAGGTGCGTTTGTGTGTGTGCGTCTGTGTGTTTTTTTTTTTATTTTTATTTTTATTGTAAAAGGTTATTTTGGCGAGATCCTAAACTGCCTGGTGACACCTACAGAAATGCAAACGGGTAAGAAATTTGCTTAGAAGAGTGGGGGAGGAAGCGTATGGACTTTTTTTCACAAGGGCGCCGCCATCTTAAAATACCATCACTTCCAGTATGGGCACAAACATTGCTTTGCCGTCGCCACGAAAATAGAATGCATACAGGATATAAGCGTAACCGTCACCCATCCTCATTTTGTCTCCCCTTCATTCTTTGTCCACTTGGTTGACATGTTATAGCTAACTGTGCTGCGCTGCGAAGTTAGTTATGTAGAACCAACTAGCCCAAACCCAAGTCCAAGCTTTGTTGATATGTTATATTATTTTTTCGTGGCCCATACCGGATATGCCTACTAGACGGCTGGGAACGAGAATAAGCGAAAAAGGTCTATACGATTCCTCACCCGCCTTTCTGTACGCGCGATCCATACAAATATTTATGTGGTCTTTGAATTGGCCAATAGCTAGCGCCACCTAGCTTCTTGACCTAGGTGGCAACTGGGTCTTTCACGGCAGTTCGCATGAATCTAGTGGCTCTGTGGGTGAGGCTAAAATTCCCGTTACTAACTTACTCGCTCAGTAACTGTGACGAACTTTCCGTTAATAACTGCAGTCACAAAGAGGTTAGTAACATATGTGACAAGCAGTTACTAACCTATGGTACACAACCTTTTGCCCTAAAAATGTACCTTTTTTCCCCCATTTTTAGGCTAGGTGGCGCAAGCTACCGCCCTTTGTAAAGAATACAGCCGTTAAAATCCATCCATCCATCCAGCGACCTCGAGGGCCAGGGCGCCGTGCAAGCGTCCACGACATGCTGTTCTTGTTGTTGTATTCGTCGTCGTCGTATCGTCACGGCGGTACTGTCCTTGAAACGTCGGAGCAAGCGTCCTCTCGGTAAACAATCGTAACAGCGGGACTACGAAGGACAAACACGACCGTCGGCTCGCGAGCCCGAAATAGGCTGCTGAGCAAAAGACATCACCAAACAAAAACGCGAAAAAAAAAAAGAAATGGGACGGGGAAGGGCAAGCACTACGAACAAAGTCACATTTACTCGAGTTAGGGGTACATTTACATATCCTTACAAATGTATCTAGTTAGGAAAGCGGTCATAAAGTGTAAAGAATAAACATATACTTGAGTGAAATGCGATTAGGAATACAGTGACCTTCTTACAAACCTGTCACTCACAGTGAGGTCACATTAAATACAAGATGAGTAAGTCACAGAAAAAAAGAAAGTACTGAATTTAAAAATACACTGACTTTTTTTTTTTTTTTTTTTGCAAATGGACAAAAGATAATTGCAATTACTCACAAAAAGTAGCTGAGCCACATTTCAATTATTTTTTTTTAGTATCCAATGAAGTCAAGGTATCCAGCGAAAAGTCATAAGTTATTGTGTGAAAATAATCACGTTAGAGTTAGCCGAGTAAAATATAACTTAGCAATAAAACGTTCATTTGCCATTTTATTTCACTAACAGTAATGCGAGCTGGTCTCTCGGCAGCTCTATTTTCAACAGCAGACTGAACGTTCACGACCCTAGCTGTGACCATCTCGACAATCGCTTTCCGTAATTACGCAGTAAAGACATTCATCCAATTATTTTAGCTGCACGCCAGCCTTAATTATTGTTAAATGGCGTTTTCCAAGCCTTTATTTGAGTTACACGTTATTGATAGGGAACTCACCCTGCCATCGAAATACCTGTTTTGTCGTGCTGCCGGTCCGACATTCGCTCAGCCAGCGATTATAGGGCACAACACACGTTGTCCAACACAAGTTGCTGCTGTTTTTGTTGCCGAAAGCTGTCATACGGAGGCGACATTTTTCGTTGTTCACGTTGTGCTGCTGTTGCTGCGACGTGACAGGTTTGTCGGACAACCGGGGGAGCGAACAAGTTGCCCGACAGTTGGACAACGTATATTGTGTTGCTGTTTCAAAAGTAAAATTCGAAAAAAAAAAAAAAAAGTGCCGACGTCGCGTTTCCACTAACAGTGTCGCGCAGTGTTCATATATTATATGCCGCTCTGGCGTTTTCCAAAACGATCCTTGCCTATACCGCTTCACAAACCGATATCTTTATTACATGTAGCCTAGCGGCCGCATTACGAGTAACAGGCAATAAATCAACTTAATTATATGCAACTCAGATCGCCAAACGTACCGTACTAAATCTCTTCGAAGGCTAATCCAGTTAGCGATCAGGATTCAGGCGACTCGGGCAAAGCTTGCTTCTCATAACCGCTAGTTGTTCATTATTTTTTTCCCCTCCCTCGCACTTCGCGGAGATCCAAAAATATACGAATTATCGCGGATTAATTCAACGGCAAACGTCCAAAACAGCTGCGACTATATAATAAATCTGAAGCAAAACAAAATTTACATATGCCTGGGAAAAAAATAAATAAAAAAAGAGCAATCGAGTGCAGCATCTAGAACAGATTATAGTTCTGGAATCGGCGTCCTCGCGGCAGCTGATGCCTCGGCGTCGCGCGACAGGTTTACTGCTTACTCGTAGACGCAAGGCCCGACCCTGTCCCCGTAATAAACTCGGTCGCCACAGAACTATCCATTGTAATACAGCAGTCCGAAGTACGGTACGTCATGATCCACGTTCAGTCAAGAAACGCAACCTTCCCTAGCACACCATTCAAAACTGGTTCCCGCAAAAACAAAAAGTGTGTGTGTGTGTGTACACAGCCTGACTTAGTTTGCCTCAACGGGCGACGAGTCTCCCAGCTGTAAATAAGCAATTTAGCCAGTGCAGGAAAAGCTCTGGCTTAGGCATCACGTAGTGCTACACGACCGCACTTCAGATCGAAACGGGCAGGGGTGGGGATTGAACCCAGGATCAGCTGGGTTCTGCAGCGCGAGCTTTTGCTCAAACGCCGGCAAGAATATGTGCCTGCAATGACAAGAAGTAGGAACACACAAGCTTGCTCGCTTTTCGCCCTAAAGGCAAGCTGTTTATTAGAAAATAATCTAAGACTGTATACTACTTGTTAGTGGGGAAAAAAGCGCCGCATGTTGCAAACATGCAGCGAATCGGAATCCAATCTCGCGAGGCTGGGTTCAATGTGCCGTTGACGACGCCAGTTTATTGGAAGTAAACAGTTGAAATGAAAAAAATGGCGTCTACTTTGGTACGGGGGTGGTCTCTGATGATCGCTCGAAGCTACCTTCCTCGCTCAGGTGGATCAGATGATATTCCACGGTGTGATACGGTGTTATCAGGAAAGGGCCCGCACTTGCTTTCACCTAAAAAAAAATGGTACGCAGCAGCTCACGCCCGAAAAAGAACCTCAGTATTGCCTATAAATGTCCACCCTCTCACGTCAAAATGTTACAGCTATAAAACCGCTGCGTTTCCCCCCCTTTTTTTCATATTCGGCACGCTAACAATTTTAATCTGGCAAACAGACTGAGGCTCACTGTCGGTCAATTTATGACACACGCGACACACCATGGGGTCACGTGACTTTACAAAGTCGCGTGACGTCACACTATCATGCGACGTCAGAAATTCAAGTAACGTGCTGAAGTCACGCGACCCCGTGGCAAATGACACCATTATGGACTAATTACTTATGAGGCCATAAGGCCATACACTTGTAAGGCTGGAATGTGTCGAACAAATTAACCTGTCGGGTTTTCTGATTGAATTCGGCCTATAAAACACTCTGGTAATAATAATCAGAAAGGTTACGATCTTGACAGGTTTACACCTGATTGCCCACCACCATCATTATTATGCAACAAATAAATACGGCGCTTGTGCTAATATAGTGATGAGCAATCTGCCAGATGTACACGATGAATGAAAACGTTACTACAAATATATCAAAAAAAAAAAAAAAAACCTAAATTGCGTTTAAGGTGGTACCGCCAGCGCGAAATATGATGACACAATTATTCCGGACGAATTAACAGCTAAAGGTTTAGCATCAGCAATTCTGCCATTGCTTTCGGTAATATTGCCGGTGTTTTGATGTCTCCAGGATCTGAAAACCTGGTAAGTTAAAAAAAAAAAAAAATGCCGAGACACCGTTGGATGTGTCAGGCTCGGATGAGCGAGGCGCCAGCTCGCAGGGGTTGCATCCTGCGCAAATAATTATGTAGCCACGACGGCCACGGGATGGCGCTTCCGTATCAGCTGTGCGGAGAAGCATCGACGGCCGTGCAGGGGCCGTGGCTTTCTTGGGGCTAATGAAGCGGTGAATATGCAAAGCATGTACAATTTCTTTTTTTTTGTTTTTTTTTTTGTTTTTTTTAGAGGAGTTCAAAAAGGGTGGACGAAGAACCAATCCTCGTCTGCCACGGACGTGCGAAAGCGATCAATGCAAGATGACAAGCAGTTTCGCGACCGTCATTAGCCTGTCGAAAGTGAAACTGCTTATTGAGTCGTCAGATGGCACCAAATTTTGAGAAAAAAAATTGTCTATTGAAATGAATATGCTGCGCTGTAACTTTTATCGATTTTTGAGCCTGACTGAAAGCTGTATATTTCGTCGTAAGTTGGTATATTGTACGGTTTTGTTACCATCACTCCTGTAACGACGCGATTCCAGGTCAACAGTATTAATAAATAACAATAGTCGCTTACGTCACGGTCAAAATTATTTCAAGCCCGGAGTGAAAGAATTACGCGTAAATGTTTTCACATATATACAAGCATATCAAAAGTGTTTCATGTGCTACTCAACAGATGGCGCCAGCGGTTACAGGAGATCGCAACACGCTCGCCTTTTTTTCAGCATCGGAGACCGATGCGGCAAAAAAGGGCAGCGTCCCCGTCTGACTTTCAGCTGCGACATCTTCTAGAAAGCCACCAGACGCGGCGAAAGTCGTTGTTTTCGTTTTATTTAAATTGCTCATTGCAGCAGCTGCTTTTGAAACACGGGCTGGTTGATGAAGTACGTGTCAGGAATTCCTGTAAGTGGTTCTTTTGGAACGGAAGGTAAATTAAACATTCTGCGAGTCTTCGAGCAAAATGTCAGTAAATAATCACTATAGTGGGTGACAGGTCAAGAACGAAGTGGAAGCTCCTCCCACCCCTTTCCACTTCAGCGGAGCGAACGGTGGAGAGGAGGTCGCCTCCCCTCCACCGTTCGCTTCGCTGAAGCGGAAAGGGGTGGGAGGAGCTTCCATTTCGTTCTTGACCTGTCACCGACTGTAGCTACCGAACGGCGCGTTTAACTAAAGCACTGACGGTTCAAATATCACTGTACCGTTCCTAATAAGATACAAAGTACAGTTGCCAAAATAATGATTTAATATTTTTTCCTAAATATCTTTTAGACACACGCAAAGCAAAGGGGGGGGGGGGGGGGGGGGGAAATCGCGTTGACCGCTCCGCGGGTGTCACTTCCCTGCAGGTCACCAAAGCACGCAGGGAAGCAAACTCAACGGAGCTAACTACTAACACGCCCGTATAAAACACAAAAAAATGACAAACACGCAGGAACCACCGGAGTATTCTCACTTTCCAATACCACAATCGAATCAAAAGGTCCGTCGTCTGAAGCGATAACGGTAAGTTGTGAAAATTCGTACAAACCCACCGTAACGGTCCAGTAGCGAAGCAAGCCCTCGATGTTTGGCGCTGTTTGTCGTATATATGACGCAGCGATCAAACAAACCGCGCTTCGAAACTTTCGTGGTTTCTGACCAATGGTAGCTTCTGTTTCTTAACGAACGGAAGCACGCATTCACACGATAACCATGGAGCGGAAATTCACGGTAACGGGAACAGAAAGAAACAGAAAATGGGGCTACAAATGTGTTGCTGCAACTTGTACCGATAAAAACGTCGCGTACACTGTAGGACACTTCGACCTGCACTAAGGTGGGGTGGAAAGCGCACGTACGGTGAAGCTTAGACCAACTTAGGTAGTCCAAGAAAATCCACGAAAAATATAACATTTTGTCACTTTCGCCAACGTTCTTCGGTGAGACTAAAATCACCTGTACATCGTGAAAGTTCGAAACCCAGAAAAAGGAATTCATTTTTTACTGACGCAATAGACATTTTGCAGAACGACTGAAATGTGGAGGAGAAAGCTGGTTGGAATGTGCAGTTAACTTATATTACGCGGTTATATTTGCACCATGTTAACTCTGACCTTTTTTAGGAGTTTTATTTAGAAAATAATTTACTACCATGCTGCACACGGAACAATAACTCCGGCCTGCTGCCTTACACTGACCAAAGAGAAGATAGGCAAAAAAAAAATCACTGTAGCTTGAAAAGTCCCTCTTCCCAAGATGTCTCTTTAGCGTAAGGCGTAAGATAATAGCGAAGATACAAAATAACCGACAACTGCCGCTCGCTCCATACGACTAAACAAACGACACGTTTGTTTCACTTCAACACGCGCTGCAGCGAGCGGAATATCTTATTGTGCCTGAAAGAATGTCTCCCCATTGTGCGTATACTGAGCGTGCCCCATTTCATTTCGCGCGCGCGCAACAGTGTCTAAACCGCAGCTCTACAGAATGCCATTGCACAAAGAAGTCAGAAAAACGCACACAAGAAATAAAAAGGGCTGTCCGCGATGGATGCACGAAACCGAGCCTTTTTTTTAAATCGGGCGGCGGCTTGCGACACCTAGCGGTAAAACTGCGAACTAGCCGGAAGAGGTCGCTCAGCGATGCTCCAGGCGGCACCTCTTCTCCCTCTCGTCTTCCTCGTGGTTGTGATGCCAGCTTGCGGCGCGATCTCGAATAAAGTAAATCGACGAAAAATGCGAGGAAATTCGTTCTCGACGTTCATCAACACATCGAAAAGACGTTGTCTTCCTTGCATTGCCTTCCCAGAAAAGGTGAAGCCTTCGGAATATACCGCTTACGCAAACACACGGTCGCAGACTTAAAATCTGGATAAGCAGTAATGATCCAGTCAGTTCGCAAGTTTTTAAAACAACTTCTAAAGCGCAACTTTTTTTTAAAAAACTTCTAAAGAGAAGTGCTTACTATAGAGTAGTCTTAGAACGGTATACAGACATAACTATGTTGAAGATCCGAACAGTTTACTCGTGTATGGGTAGCGGAGTTCGGTCTATAGTCTGCGCCTGTTAACACGTCACGCAAGCACTATAGTACTGCCCAGAATAAAAAGCCCCTCCACAGCTGTGTAGTGCGCCCCAATAAATTGCAGGTCTATCTCACACAAGCTTTGCGCTTGTTCCCTAGTGCTACTCGACAAAAGTTAGCAGGATGCGCGTAAGTATACGATATTATCGCCGCGAAATCGGCGGTCATCGTGCCAATGTTTGGGTTCAGGCGCGAAAATCAAGCCCCTCGAGATCTGAGAACACGATTGGCGACAACCGTTGCATTTATTTACACTGGAACTTCCCCGTGGCCAAAACATCGACAGTCCAAAATCAAACCTACAAGTTTTGCGCATTGTTCATACGCTCCGAAAAGTAGTATTTACGAGATTTGGCTGTCGAAAACAGAAACGATGCTTTTAGCGTTGGAAACGTGGTACGTCTTGGTAAAATAACACGTATTTGATCTTAAATTCACCCACATACATTTTGATTCATCACAGAAAGGTGGAAATAAATAATGTAACGCAACGAGCCGGACCTTTTTTTTTTTTTTTTCTTTTGCGGTTATAGAATACGAGTATAGAAGACAATGGTTGCGTAACTTTACGTGGCGACAAGTGGCGTGTTTCCACTCCCCGCACTAATTTTGGATTAGCGTCATTAAAATACACATTTTCATCACTCCTAAATGAACTCGAAAGTAGAAAGATAGATACTAGTAGAACATCTTAGCGTGTGCTACGTGACATGCTATTGGAAACAGTTGTATCAACATGCTTCTATACTTCGTTTCAGCTTCCGTCCGAGCGCGGCAGATGTTACGAGCAAAAGGGCCAATCAAACAGCGTAAAGAGCGCAACGTCATGGCGCGCGCTCTGCGCTTGATAGGACTAGCCGGCGAAGGAGCACGCACAGAGAGCACGCTGCTCCTATCAACTGCAGAGAGCACGCCATGACGTTGTGCCTCTTTCGCTGTTTGATTGGCCCTTCGGCTCATAACATCGGCCGCGCTCGGACCGAAGCTGAAACGAAGTATAGTGTTTTGTTTGACAAACTAACTTTTTACTTGCTGTTGTATTTTTTTTTTTATGCATGTCGATCGGAGACTAACAAACAGATTGTCTTGATTCAGTTTTTCCACAAGACCTTTGCAAAAAGAGCTCTCTGGCCGCCGCCATTTTGCGACTCGAGCGACCCCTACCAACCAAAAATATCTGCTACCCGCCTGAGCTGTGGAGTTAAATTTGGGGGTTTTACGTGCCAGACCAACGACGGGCATCTGGCACGCCCCAGCGGAGGACTGAGGATTAATTTGGACCACCTGGGGATCTTTTGACGTGCAACCGAAAGCTCGGTTACCACGGCGCCTCCTCTGCAATAAGCCTCTGTCAGATTGCGGGCACCTCGGCCGGGATTCGAACCCGCCACATGGGGATCCGTAGGCCCCCGAGCTGTGGAAACCCCGGACAGTGCGGTTCCCCACCTGCATTGTGCATCCGGAGTTGGCCGGCTTTCCTTGAAATTTTTTACTCAATCTGCCTGTTCAGGATGCTTGCGTGTTTTGTGTTATCTTCCACTGTGAAAACCAGGGAATACCAGGGCCGGGCTCGTAGCCTGCTCGACCTTCGCAGGAAACGAGCGAAGAGAACGAACGTCAAGCAGCCCGCGACGCGGGCCGTTCGACGTTCTTCGAGGATTATTTCCGTTAAGACAATCTCCGAAAAGACTCCCCGGCTATGTTCCCGGTTTTGGCGAGAAGTAGCTGACAAGGTCCGGGGGTATGGGAACTGAATAGACACGTTCGTTGATCTGCTTTAGTGCTGTGTAAAAAAAAATATCACTCTTCAAAACGGTACACCAAGACAAGCCGGATTCCGTCCGATCGTCGAGAAGTGACTATCGTCAACACTGCATTATGGATATGCTGTGTTATTTGAAAGCTTCCTCAAATCCTCTTCGGATAATGCGGCACCATGGGACGTACAAGATATGTTCGATTGATGAGACTCGTTAAATGTCATAATGTGAGCGGGGAATTATGCAGTTCGGCTATCCTGTGCTTTCGGCTGAGTGTATGGTGCCGTTAAAGGGCTACTCCACCGATTTCTTCATTGTCTCCGATTTGCTTGAAATTTTGCTAAACTAACCAACAAACATCGCGAAAATAGTATCCCAAATATTAGGTCAAAATATTGTTTTTTCGCGAAGTTATTGAATTTACAGTTTTGGTCCTCACCGTGTTTTTCAAGATCGAAGTCTCTACTGGCAACAATGAAAAAGTGACGTCAGTGGAAGGCAGGGGTTCGCTCTTTGGGCTGTAGATTTTGTTTTAAACTGATTCGAAGCAGTTTCATGGTGTCAAAAGAATGCTTGGGAAGCTCGCTGCAGTACCCGCGCTCCAGCACGGAACAAATGATTGGCATATTCTATTTTTTGGCTGCTTGCTGGACTGACAAGCCTGCCTGCCACTGACGTCACGGCCCTGAAAAGCGCGCGTATATTTGAATGTTGGTTTTTGCATCATTTTCATTTGCCGATTTCGCAATAACTATTATGAATTTCGCGATTCTAAATAGCATACCGGAGAGAGTAAAGGCCGGGGAGTCAGAAAATATAGTTAGTTGAGGTAGCTCAAATAATCCGTGGGGTACCCCTTTAAGAAGATCAACATAAGGTGAAACAAACATTCTAGTTGGATTTGTTCTGTCGCGCACGGACTCGGCAAAAATAGCTTTCATTTGTTTGTTTTTGTTCCCAAAAATAATGCAATGCTTTCTTTAAAACTCCGAGAAATTCTCTTCGCCATAGAACACAAAAGAAAAAATAAAGCGAGGCAATCGTGCCGCCTACGCAGGCTGCCACAGCCTACTGACGAGATAACCCACAGCCCAGCGTAGTCAGGCAACACTGACGTAGACTCTCAAAACCAGGGAGCAGGAACGCGCGCTGTAAATCGGTTCGTTCGAGACTGACGCTGGAAAGGTCTAATTGGGTTTTTCAGCTATTCTGAAAATTTTTTTCTGTTGCTTTCTGCCATGGGGCGCACGCAGGGCATCGTCAAGCTGCAAATTTGCTGTTTTTTGTCTCGCCTCCTTTTTTTTTTTTTTTGTTTTTTGTTTGCACAGCAAGGGAAATAAAAAAAAAAATGTCGCTATTCCTGGACGAAAGGAGTGAAACAGGAAAACTGTGTCGGCCAGGGGCTCGCGTTCACTCCGCGCTTCCCCGATTCAAACACGCGCCTCCGTCGAACGCCCACCTCGAGTTTAGTTCGCAACTTAGCCGCAAGGAGCGCCACAATCGAACCCCCTCCCCAGCAGACGCTCCGGGCGCCGCCATCTTGATCGTCCGAGTCAAGCCCACTGTTGCCAACTGGCGCCCCCCAACAAAGCATGTTTTTTCCTTTCCAAACACGGTGGCCAGACTGTCTTAGCAGCACGGCGGGAAGTCCCAAGACAAACCGAGAGCGGTGAAAGAGAGCGGAGACAGACGCTGCCCTTGAACCAGTAACGCGGGGCCGGCGGGGAGAAACTGGGTGGGCGAAACTGGGGCACCGGCGGCGGCGGCGGCAGCGGAGCTCCACTTGCCTCGTTGCGCCGACCGTCAACAACCTCCTTCCACCGGAACACGCGCAGCAGCAGCAGCAGCAACGCACTCCGGTCGGGGCGGCCGCGCATCGCCCTCGGCGAACAATCGACGACGAAAACAAGGCGCCGTCAAACCTACCGCAAGAAAGGACAAACGACGCGGAAAAATACCAAGAGTTGCTCGCAGCGTGCAAAGGCCTCCTCGATTGTTGAAAATGAAAGCAACGAATTCCATGGCTGCGTCCGTCCATTAAAAGGGCGACTCCCGTCAATATTTCTGAGTTTGGAATTACCGACTGTTTCGAGTGATGTGACTGGTCCGAGTCATTTTCGAGCAGCACTTAGAGCCGCCGAAAGTCAATTTCGGAGGAGCAAAAAGAACTTTTGTAGCAGCATTTTTATTCCTATCGATGCAGACATTTATGTTAAGATTCGTGTGTCGGTGCGTCCAATGAAAAGGCGATGTCCACATTGCCTTCTGACTTGTGTGCAACCCTTAGCGTCAATTGAACAGCAGGAGTGAGTCCCTCAAACACAAAATCACAATCAAACACAATCTTTTTTCCCGGCGACATCTGTGGACTGGAACGGCCTGCCTGAAATCATCGTCTCCACCCAAGACACGGCTCATTCCGTGAATTGTTATCATCACATCTCCTATAACCCCACTCCCTTATGTAATACCCTAACTCCAGGGTTCTTAAGGTATTTAAATAAATAAATAAATAAAAACTAGATTTTATTGGCGTAGAGGATCACCAGACAGGGTGAGAAGGCGAGTGAAGAAGGACAGCACAAACTGCAGTGAATGGTTATTTCAGGTACAGAATCTCACTGAGATAATACAATAATATAGAGCCCATAAATTAATGGTTCCTTCGAGTTTTAGAGGTTGTAACAAAACATCAATTTATGATTCATCAAAGCACTTGGCATTTGAATATGAACGTGAATTACTTTTTACGTGTACAACTTCATGACAAAAACGGCACGTGAACAAAACCCAAAAGCAATCCCGCCGAACTCATTAAAGTTGTTCCCGAGCTTCCATCCACTGCTCCCTGCCAACTTCGTTCTAATTTACTCACACCTATATAGAAGTGAAAGCTAAACAAATGAGTTGGCATAAATAAATAAACATACGAAAGAGCGCATATAAATTTTCCTGCAATACCGAAGTATCCTCGCTAAATCTCGAATTGGAAAAAAAGGTATCGCCAGGACATCGTAGTGTACCATACAAACGAGCCAAAGTTGTATTCAAGAATTTTGTCGCGTCTCGCTCTGGGGGAGTGCTTTCCCCTTAGCACGGTGGTGTGCTGCGGCGAAGCAAGACACGCAAAATCGCCACGATTGCACTGCGGTTTTCTCTTCTCTGCAGTACACCAGTGCACGAGGAGAAGCGCACTCAACGAGACTAACTAATCCTCCAGCAGAACAGACGACAAACGTGAGAATTATCGCGAAACTTCCGAGTACTGTCTGCCTTTCACACCAAATGCGATCGAATAGTACGTTATCTGAGACGATAGTGAACAGTTCTGAGAATTCGCATAAGCATATCGTAACGGTCCGGCCGAGCAGCGAGGGCCTGAGCTATATTTTCACTATCATTAAAGTGAAATCAAGTTTTGGCGCAACGTTGGCGCAAATTTCTCACGTTTTGGCAAAATGTAGCAGGATGTAGCAGGGTAAACACTTTGGCGCAGTTTGGCGCAAATGGCGCAGCAATCACATCACTGCTGTTTCTAGCTCAGTCAGTGTTCTTAAATTACAATTTTTTTTTTCTCGATATTATGCGTAGTTTCGTAAATATCACGGCTCAAGGTTTGAGTTCGGGCGTCTACGGCAAAACCGAAACTACCGGCTCTGGGGGAACCTGGTATTCAGCGCACAGCTGAATACCAGCGGCGAGGACCCGAAACATGCTTTTCAAACCCGACGAGAAAAAAAGCGGTAGCCCGAGGAACGCGAGTAGCACGAGCGGACATTCCATCGCTCGGGACAAGTGCGTTTCGGCGTCTCGCCGCAGCGGGGCGCCCGTTACATGACTCTCCTCTCATCCGCGTTGTCTGCCGCTCTACCATTTCACTTTGGGCGGTCGCGTCTCGTGGCGATATCTCAGGCTTCGTCAGTATAGAGGAGCCTGCGGTATACTGCTCCTGCCGAAGACGCGGTAGAAGGGGTGCAACCGTCGATGCGCGGACGTCACGACGCCGGTAGCCATGGCGCGCCAACCAAATCACTCGCCGATGTAAACTGCATCACCAACGAAGGCGCAACAGGCGACGCCGATGTGGACAGCGTCGCCAACAAAAGCGGGACAACCAGCTCAATCACCAACGTAAGAATGAACAAACAAAAAAAAAAAAGGTCACCGTTTCACGCAAAGGCGCTTTCACGTAACTTTCACTCCCAAACTTGAAACGCGCAGTACGGTACACCTTGGTCGCTCGTCCAGCGGGTGACGTAGTAGTCATTTACTTCATACGCAGTGTTCAACGTTACTATATATACCCGTTTTTACCTCAAGAAAAAAGGAAGTTTTGCGCATTGTTCACACGCCGCACGAATTAGTTCTTACAATAGGTGGTTATCGGAGGAGGAAGCGATGCCCTTTTGCATTTGAAACACGTACGTACGTTTTGATAACATGTATCTAATCTAAAACGTTCCTACATGTGTCTTAATCCTCTATTTAAAGGAGAAATTAGTCATGCTCTGCGAGCAGCCGGACTTCTCTTTAGTTCTCGAGGGGAAAACGTGTATAGAACAACTCAGTTGGGAAACTGCCATTAGAGCCTGCTTTGAAAACGCTGCTTCGATTCGTACTCGAGAACCGATCTAATGGCGATCGCAACGCCGCCGTTTCTCCTGCAGCGGCCACTCCGGGAACTGCACGTCTGTATCGGTTCCGGTCGTGTCGCGCAAGGGCCGGTGGCGCCATCTCGCAATGCCACTTCGCAGTAGCAATATAAATGAACTTTCATGTTTTGGAGTAAAGTGGTAAGCTGGACGACTTGGTAAACGTTTTTGGTATATGTCTTGATTCGTCACTAAAGGGTGGCACCGTTATCGTATTTAGTTTGGTCTCTGTGGACGCGAGCGGTCCGGGTTTCAAGGGTGAGTTTCCCAACTGGGTGTTTTAATACGTCGGTAGTGTTCGAGCTCAAATGTCAAAGTCCTGGTCCGTAGCGAAACGGAACCAGCAGCGTTGATGCTCGCGATCGCGGGGGTATACATTTTAATGGCTGGACGCAGACGTGCTAACGGCAGTACCCTTTGTAACAGGCGGTAGCTCGCGCCACCTAGCCCAGAAACTAAAAAAAAAAAAAAAAATGATCCCTCCCTTCGCCCTTGTAAGCCATTTTGCTTCCCCTCTGACATTTTGTAACCATCACCAGGCGGTTTGGATATCACCAGAATGACCTCCAAAAAATAGAAAAAAAAATCCACTAAAAAACAATTTTGTTGTTGTTGTTGTTTGTTTTTTTCTGGCGAGGGAGTCGCCAATTTTCCTCTGGCCAATGCCCAAACGTAGTCGGCGCTACCCAGCACCAGGCCCGCTGGGAGACAGGGTTGAGACTTTGGACCTGGCTCGATCATAGTGGTCAGCCGCACTTTTACCGATTTTGTTTTTACTGCGTAGTCAAAATTCCAATAAAACGACTGATGATACAAAATAAAAAAAGGATTCCACCTGATTATTTACGTCGTTTAAACAAACGAAAGAAAAGCCGCTGTGAGGTAGAGAAGTCGAGCGAGCGACGAGGAAAGTTCGCGGCCGGCAGCGATCACTTCGTGGTCGCAAGTGCACGCGATGATTGTTGCGCACTAAGCGAAAACTACCCGCGACTGTTGTTGACATCGACATCAACTCGGAATAAATTCGATTTAATAAAAAAAAAAAAAAATACTCGGGCCTTTCAGACTACGTTGTTGCGTTCTGCGGTGCAACAGATACCTGGGTAGGCTTCTTGGTAGTGACGAACACACAACACAGACGAAAGAATGTTTAGTCCCTCACACTTTGACCTACTTTTTTTCTTTTTTTTCCCGAACGTCTTTTTGCAAATGGTGTAACGCGAAAGCTTTCTTATCACAAAAAGGACAACAATGCGTAGGGCTATATTAAGAAAAGAAGTACGCGATGTAGCGTCACCAGTTGAGACGCGTACCACGATAGTGGTCGGGGTATACGAACCTCACACTTTCCGATTGTTTTACGGCGTCGAATCTATCCAATTTCGAACATGGAAAGCTGTTTTCCATACGTCAACATTATAAAAAAGTTAATAATAATAATTTCAGCGATGAGGTGATTACGCGAAGCCTTTCCGGCGCCTGGTGAGCAATTGGATTGCCCAAAGAGACCGCGCCCCGGCTCATTCCAAGCTTCGGCGCGGGGGAAGGCCTATGTCGAGGGGGCGTTCGACATCGGAAAATGTCTTTTTTCGCTTCGAATTTCTTTCTATCTTTTTCTTTCTTAAAGACACGTGTAATACGTGGCGACGAAACGGGCAGCGCCAGCGCGACGCCTCCGAGTCCGGCTCCCCGAATGAGCTCGGTGACGCGCAAACGGCAGATAATCTTCGCGCGCGCGCGCGCGGAATTCCAGGAATGGACTCATCGATCCAGACTACGGCCACCACCATCAGACGCAGATACGACAAAAAGAAAAAAGAAAAAAAAAAAAAAAATCTCGGCGCGGACGTTACGGTAAACAACTTTTTCATCGGGGCAAACAATCCCCCACGACCGGCGTCTTGCCGCGCTCCGACGAGCTCCGCGTCTCCATCTCTTCTCTGTCCGACACCATCTCGTAGACCGCGGGCAGAGTCAGGGCGTGCGCCAGACTCGGAAAGAGGGCTTGGCATGCTCTCTTGACCAACCAGAAGCCGAAAAGAATCCCCTAGTGGTCGTAGCGAGAAACAGTTCTGATCAAAGGTATATGTTCGTATGTGGTTTTAATAAGCGCGTAGGAGTGGAGTGTAGTAACTCTTTGTGGTTGAAAATAGGGTACACGTGTTGTTTTCATCATGACCATGCAGAAAGATGTAAGAAACGAATGCGCGGCTCAACTCTGTTTTGCTAGGACAGAGTGTGACCGCTCGGACGGTAGATTCCCGGCCCTCGGAGCTTGGCGTAAGGATTATGTCGATCGTTCCGCTAGTCGCACACGTCCACCATCATTTTGGATGAGCGTGATTGAAACATCACGTGCGCCATATTTTCAGTCACCGAGAGTTACTCCGATGCAGTTATCAGGTTTGTTTCTCGCGACCACCGCCAGGGTATTATTTCCGGCTTCTGGTTGGTCACATTCGAATTTCTAAAGACGCCCCGGAGCACGCCCAGCCCGCTTTCGGCCAATGGCGCCTCCTCATTTGTCTCCTATACTTCCCAACGAACGGCGAAACTCTCTACATATACGGCTCTGTGGTGTACGAGGCGCGCGCCCGACGTCACTGTTGAGTGGATGGATAAAGGGAGGCTGAACCCTTTGAAATGGGCGGCAATTTGCGCCACCTAGCCAATGTTCTTTTTTTTTTTTTTTTTTAGTTTGTTGATTTTTTAATTGCCCCGAGCGGCAAATGTTGGGTTCGGCAAAACCTTCATTTGCCGCTTTCTCCATAGCTATTTTGAATTCAGAAATAATATAGATATCGTGCCGCAATATCGCTCCGTCAGCGCAGGCGAAGAGGTTTAAAAATATTAGGACGGCAAAATTGACCGCAACGTTGCACCCGAGACTGCGGTGTGGAAAACAAACTTCTCAAGTCGAAGAAAGAGACAACAGAGGAGACGTCACAATGGTTTGAGACATTCTCTTTTGTCTTATCCTTCATTTGTTTCTTTTCGCACCCCAATCTCAGGTGTCACATTATGATGAATTCTTACCAGCTCGCCCGCACACTCTTTTTTTTTTTCTTTTTTTCATTAAAGAGAGGACATTTCTCAACGAGAAGATTCTGAATTCGATGCCATTTCTCAAGTTAACTACTCCGTGGCCACTTGGCTTCATCCCACATTCGCCGCCGTTTCCGAAAATAGTTCATGCACTCCTGATTACCCCTCAGGCAACGCATACCAGCCAAAAAAAAAAAATCACTGTATAGGGGAATAAAAGTGCATCATGAAAGTTTGTGTTAAAAAAGTACCTCTACTTTAGTTTACAAGTACACTGCATTAACAGTACTTCATACCTTGCACCCGGTGTACTTACTACTTGAAGTATACTTCGCCTCTCATTTACTGTATACTCTACTATAATTACATTTTAGATTACCTTCGCCCAACACTGCCAAAGAAGCACTTTGGAACACTTGATCCCAGTGTATAAAACGAAAGTGGCGCTACCTTCCGGGTCCACCCGCAAACGGGCGTACCCGCGATCATATCACCGCTTACTCGGTAGGTTTTTGTTTTTGGTTTGTTCTTCTGATAGCGCCAAAGGTGTTTTCTATCGCACCCTTTTCAGCGTCTTTTTTGCTGTTTTTTTTCGGTTGTTTGTTTTCGCGCTCAACGTGCAAAATGCCCGATTACCATTGCGCGAAGCCGTGTTTTTCTTTACGCTTATCGGAGCAAGCTTCGCGCTCCAAAGCGCGTTTTCGCAACTATGACACGCAAACGGGTTCCAGGTACAAAAGCGACCACAGCGACACCTCTCTTTTCCGCACGAGCAGCTTCAAGGCATCCCGCGTGCGTTGCAACCGTCGGCGACCGCTTACCATAGAACATTTCCCATCTGCAAATATTCCTTTTTATTTTTTTTTTCTACGCATTATCATTTTTTTACGAGCCTGAGGCTATTTAATACCGCGACTCCAGCAAACTATAAGGGACGCGCTGGTCAGGCAAAATGGCGGACGAAACGAGGCATATTCGTCGTTCAGCACGCGGATTACCACAAATTTCTTGAACTGCAGCGTAAAATCGGCGTTAGATATGAAAGAAAAGCGATTTTTCGACGGTAAAGACCTTCTTTTTGGCCAGCGCGTAGGAATGACACGGCGGAAGCATAAGCATAATTACTGGAAACGATGTTTGTTTCTATGCTGCCTGCGAGAACCAAGCAGCGATAGCAGACGACACAGTCGAAACGACCTCCTCTTCCGAGCTTCTCGAAGTTGCCTCTACGCGGCGTCGGTTTCGCTGGAGTCGCTAATAAACCCCTTTCAACCAATCTAACAACAGTAAAAAAAAAAATATATATATATATATATATATATATATATATATATATATATATATATATATATATATATATATATATATATATGTCTGGCTGGGTGCCCTGGGCAGTGGACGCCATCTTGGAGGATATTCCCGGTTTGTTTACGTTACTTCAGTACGAGTTGTAAAATATAAGTGAGTGTTGGTGGCTATGCGAGCTGAAAGGCTTGAGGTTTCAGCTTCTAAAACGCGCAGTGCACGGTTGTCCGCAATCCGGTGACCACGGGCCCACCGATAACGCGTTATAGCAGGTAGCAGACGGCACGCGAAGCAGGTAGGCTCTATGTCTAGAAGCAGCTTCGCGAAAACAGCGTCCCTTTCCGTTTCCTTGGATGGCACATCACGTGTGCACATTGCTTACCTAAAGGCCAACTTTGATTAAGCGGCAATTCTCACTAAACTGTTTTTAAGTTCTGCCTCAGATTTTAACATATGCACAAATAAAGTACGTATACCTTAAAACCTGTTGCACTAAATTAATTGTATTGTTCGACAAGTCGCATTCGCTGTCGAATAATTCTCCCACGCCTTGTCGAACGTAGTTGCTCTAACGATGAATGTTTGGAAAACAATTGTTAGACGTATTAACTACAAAAATAGTGTGATAACGTCACTTTGAATTGCGCTTGGCAGTCTAAACGCGGTAATTAATCAACCATTTAAAACCACCAGATAACTAGCACGCGAGACCGTAGTTTAACCTATCTTACCTGTCTACGAGTAAAGCCTCCGCATAAAGAAAGCCGAATTCAAAAACCGATAGCCGCACACTTTTCACGAATAACAATATAACTCTATCTGTACCAGGCGGCCAGGCTCACTTGCAAATCTCCGCGTCAAACGGGTCTCGCCACGTCGAAGGGGGCCAACCAGAACGTGGCTGGCATTTAGTCAGCAGACATCAGGCCAAAACAAAAACAGATACTTTTTTTTTTCGCTAATTCGGGCAACTAAACCACTAAACGCAGCAACTAATGGCCATTTCGTCTGGTGCCCGCATCGCACCGGTGCAGTGCGGTTCGTGGTACACGGAAGGAGAGGGAAGCTTCCTTCTCTCCGCGCCAGTGTTTCGTGTACTAAAGTGGAAAGAGTTTACTGCACTAGACGGGTGCGGTGTGCCCCAGACGAATAGGCCATAAACGTGCCCAGACTGGCACGAGCGACGCGGTATCCTCCAAGGTGGCGTCGGGGCTATAAGCGGCCATTTCTCGTGGAGTTGATCTCGGAAACAGTGCAAAAAAACCTTCGATCTGGTAATACGCAGATCGGAAGTCTTTAAAAGCTACGTGCTAGTTGGCGCCACTGCGTTACCTCGCCGTAAGCGGTCATAAGCATGCATTCAACTCAACCTCACTAGTTGGGCGCAGCACTGCGGAAGCTACTGGCGAGAGAGAGAGGGGGGGGGCAAGCTTCTTTTGTACGAATTTTTAGTGACAGGCTAATCTCCGAGGAAGAGCAAAGTAATGCGAGGTTCACAGAACGGGGTCCGGATAAGAGGAGATTTAACTCTTCCCCTCCTTTTTAACTGCTCGGGTTACGCTCTCGCCCCTTTGCCTTCGGCAACGCTGCGCTCAACTAATGAGACAGTTGGGCGGCGCAGCACTCTACCACAGGCGCGCGCTTTTCGGGACTAATTCCTGCGTCGATTCGAGGACTCTTTGCCTCGTGGCTATATCTTACGAATGGTTGATATGTGAAGGTCTTCTGCTTTCTTTTTTCTGGCGTGTACGTTAATCCCCTAGTCACTCCTTCCTCCCCAGGGCAATAGCTACAGAACACGCGCATAGTTTTCTAATCGGTGCGGAAGTTACCACGGGCGCCCACGGCTTTCGCGCAGAGACCGAAAAAAGCCGGTCCCGAAATTTCAACACAATGTAAAACATAAAAACAAAAGTTTAATGACCATTGCCCTGCTCCCCCCCCCCCCCCTTCCTTAAAAAAACGAACAACACACACACACAAAGGAAAAAGAAAAAGCTCGTTTTAGGTTGTTTTTTACCCGTTTCAGTAAACGCGTGCACATTTGTTTCCTCAACATAACCTTCATCAAAGCGGTGTGCAATCATTATTAGCCCGCGGCACCTCCTTGATTTCAGCACTTTGGGCTTCTTGCCAGCATTCTCCGAGATCGCAGTCGACGATTCACGCTCACGAAAACGTTTCAAAATGTTCGGAAACCTCAAAATGTTTATCGAGACTCCCAAATTAATCCGCACAAAAAAAAAAAAAAAAAGAATTAACTGTATTTTAATCCCACAGATAAGGTCGGGAGACACAAAGGATGTAACGGAACGACGCCCAAATTTCTCTCGTAATTTATTTCATTTCCCCATGGCCTGTGGGGCATTACAGAGAAAGGAAATATACAAATGCACACTGAAAAAAAAAAAAAAAACGAAGTAAGCAATTTTGTTAGAAAACCATTAGTCTGGCGTGTTAGCATAAGTGATCAGTTAAGGCCTCTTTATATAGTTTAATCGACGGTATGTTTACCAGACGTGAGTAATTGTTATTACGAACCAATTATAATTAGTGGGACTTTATAAATATAAAGGGACGTAAATGATATTTTTTTTCTTCAAAACGTTTTAATTTTTTTATATGGGTAATTTACACTTTCTTTTGTTTTTACCATGACATCGAATATATGCTTTGGTTAAAAACACATTTCAAATTACCATAAGGCATTTAACACCCACGTGTGGTTCGTTTCACAGTACCCTTCCAATTTTCGACTCGCTTATTATTTTTCTTTCGGACACGTGATATAATACCCGTGCCACACGGGCAACTCGAATGCCATGTACAACGAATGATATTCGTGTGATCAACGAATCAGCTCGCGATCTGTCGCGCGTGGAACGCCCCCCACGCTCGGAGTGTCGCGCGCTGATTGGCCGATCGTTCAAACGACATTCGTTGTAAATGGCATTCGACTCGCCCGTGTAACACGGGTTATAAGTTTGCCACGGTTCCAAAAGCTAAAAGAGATCAAAGATCGTGTTCAACGAGAACACGAAGTTCGTTTCTTTGCAACAGACAGCATTTGGGCTCCGGTGGTCGCCATTTTCTCGTTGAAATGTTTCCCCAAATTCGCGTCTCACCCACGATGGTCTAAGCTTTGACTGGAACAGCTTACAGGCCGAAATTGCCACTGCACCTTCCGCTACTTCTTTTGCGACGCTACAAAATTTACCCTTAAAATACAATCGCCGCACTTGCAAAGTTCAACTGTTGCCTTTCTTACTTTGTTCCCTGCCTTTCGAAACTGCCGTTTTTCACCTTCGTGTCATTTATAGTTTGCTTTGTTCTCAATTTCAATGCATCACCTTATGTTGTTATGTGCTCCGCGTATATTCTTCTTTGTGTTTATTTTTGTAGATGTGTACCACCCCACAATAATGTCTTAAAAGAACGCTGCAGATGCTGAATAAATAAAAAAAAAAAAAAAAAAAAAAAAAAAAAAACATAAGCGTTTTGAAACTTTGACACCGTAACCCAAGAGCTAGGGCTATTTCGGGTGGAGTTTAACCTTTTGAGGGCTGTGCAGGTTGTTTTTGCAAAACAAAAACCACACTTTACCTTTCTCAAACAACCTGCTGTTGTAGCTTTCGGCAGTTATTTTATACGCCGAATGTCAGACATTAAAACGGCAGAATTCAAAATACAAAAAAAAGGGGGAAACTGAAGGGGCAAAAATCAAAATAGAACTCACGCAATATCGAAGGGATCCTAGCTGCGTAGTGCCGTGCAAAAAAGCACCTCGGGTTCCCTTGGTCAAAGTTTCGGTTTCGATCTTCCAACCTCACTTCACGACACCGACACGCGAGCATGACGTCACGGAGCTGCCGCGGCGCTGCGATCGCACCGGAGCTGCCGGAGCTAGCCGGAGCTTAGCCGGAGCCAGGCAGTGTGGGCAGAAGAGCGCACGTTTTGCATGGGCGTCATAGCATTTCAGCATGCCGCAAAAGCTGTGGAGCCGCTAATTGCACCGAAAGGTGCAGAAAAGCTAGCGGACTGAGTTTTCGCAAGTTCCCGGTGGACTCGGCTAGGCGCAGAAGGTGGACAATATCCGTGGATCGAAAAGAATGGTCGCCTCGCGCAAACGACCGTTTGTGCGGCAAGCACTTCCTTGAATTTAAGTGTAGCTTCCATTTCAATCTTCACCCCGAGGTTTGCTTATGTGCAGGGAAACCGTCGACTGATCGAGACCATCGAGATTTTGTTCCCACGATGTTCGCGCACAAACCACCGGGCAAGCGCTCGTCGGTGGCTCGCTATGCCCGTGGTACCAAGCGGAAGAGATCGGCGACAGAAAGGACAAAGCGTTACCGCTTGTCGTGCCTTGGGGTAATGGAAGTAGTAAAAATATCACACCTTGACTTGAAGACGCTGTGTGTATTTGATCAATCAATAAATACACTGCAGCAGACCCACAGTCTGCTGATCCCGCCGGCAGTGCGGGAACCGGCTCGAAATAATCGTAGACCTCGAGAGACTTGTACGCCTGCACCATGTCGGCCGCGAACTGGCTCGGCGCAAAAAAAAACAACGAAATAAACGACGACGTGAGCCGTCGACGTCGGTGGCAGCAACTTCTCGTCGCAAGTCCAGCAGACCTTGTTAACGGCGTACGGATCGTCGAAGGCAACGCCGTCCACGCACAGCTTGTCTCGATAGCGCTGCCCTTCAGGCTCGGGTATAGAAAGCTCAAATAGTCGGGCATAATGTACGACATACGTTGGCAGGAAATACGACGCACAAAATAAAGCTCGAAGCGTCTCCACAACGTCAACAACGAGCGCACGCCACAGAACGCAAGAGCGAAAACACGGAGAGCCTGACCGCTCCTGCCCATGCAGCTTATGCGCATGCGCGGTCTTCCGGCCGTGTTGGTAAACAGAGCCGCGCCACGTGTCGATCTAAAACGCTGCAAAATATTTGTTTTTCTTCTTTTTTTGATGTGCTAGAATTTGTGTGTATTTAAACGCAAGCCTACCATACAGATGGAAGAACAAATATACTGGGTCGGTCATCCTGTTACCTCCTCTCCTCAATGGGCTTCTTTTAAGATTCTCCGCGAGCCGGGAAGGTCGTGATGCACTCTGGAATGGCTAGGTGGCGTAAGCTACCGCCCGATCCAAAGGGCTCAGCCGGATTCATCCATCCATCCAGGAAACCATGGGGCGCCAGAAAGGTACGCGACCCGAGGCCGGCCACAACTCCTCCCACTCAACACAAAGTCAAGCAGCGATGAGATTGACCCGAGTCATTTTGTATGTAGCACCTTTTGGAGAAAAGTCCATTACGGAGAGCAGCAAAACGTACTTTTCGCAGCACAAGCCCACACTTCATTTTTTTATTATTATTCGTACCACCGCGAATGTTACATGTTAAGATACTTGTGTTGGCATATATCCAACTACAAGACGTGCGCATGCTTTGCCTTCGCACTTCCGTGCAAACGGCAGGCGTGATTTTCCCCCGATACAGAACTAGCTCTTTAGTCGCACATATAAAAGCGCTAGATGTGGCAACGAGATGCTGGTCGCCGAACGACAGTGTATAAGACTGCTGCGAGTGGTCAGTGTAAGTACAAAATAAAACTTGAACCAAATAGCATATTCCACTAAAATAATGTTAGAATAGTCTTCAGCGCACAGATCGATGTTTCATTCGAGTTCTCCAGGGGCCCTCAACTCGTCAAACACAAAGTTGGCGCTCCGTCAACTTCGGCCCCAACTTTGTGTATGACGAGTTTAGGGCCCCAGGATGTAAAAAAAATCAAATTCCTTATTCAAACTAAAAAAAAAAAAAAAAGTTTGTAGTTAAATTATGAAAATCAATGTCATTTTGTGTGTAGAACCTCATAATTACAGAAATCAGCAAGTCAACGATAAGTATGCCTTCTTAAAACAATCCAGCCAAAGTCGTTAAGGTTATTCCCAAGCTACCTCTGATGCTTCATCTAATTTTGTTTTAATTTATTATATTGGCTGAACCTCAAACGCATAAAACCTACATAAAGGTGACAAGTAAACAACGGGGATGAAATAAAAATAAATCTATAGAACAGTTGATATATATTTTCTTGCGGGTACCCTCGCTAAATCCAAAATTTTAAAAGGTATATCACCAGAATAGTGCAGCCTATCGTAACTAATAGCTGCAGCGTCATTCAGAATTTTTTTTTGCTGCAACTAAGAACTGTTACATTAACAGTTGTTTTTTTTTTTTTTAATATACCAGACGCTTGCGTGTTTAACATACCTCCCTGGGGGAATGCTTTCCCCTTAGCACTCTGATGCACTGCGGCGAAGCAAAAAAAGCAGAAATTCGAATTTGCCATGCTTACTTTGCAGTTGCCACTTCACTGCAATACACAAAAAGAAGCGCACTTTGTAAATTAGCCAGACCAGACCAATCTTATGAACATAAGGAATACAGCAAAAATTCCGGGTACTGTCAGAGTTCGACACTGACAGCGAGATCAAATAAGATAGTGTGTTACTTGCGGCTAAAATCGAAAGTTGTGAAAATAGTGAAATAAAGTTTTGGCGCAATGTTGGCGCAAGTTCCTCACATTTGGGCTAGCTGTAGCAAGATAGCACACCCTGCTACATTTGCCTTTGGTGCAAATTGCGCACATAGCAATCACATCACAGTTTTTGACAGGTCCTTAGGGCATCTGGAGGTTCGTGTTTCAACGGGGCTGTCAAGATGGGTACACTGCAAGCGAGTGCCGACTTAATTTTAATGCAGTGCCGGGGTGCACTACTTCGTCAACGGGGTAATAGAAGTTGAAACTATTCAACTCTTCTCCATGGCCAAAGGAGGTTCCATGATGCAACGTGCGCAGTGTTGCGCACGTAGCAATTTTTTAGGAGTAGTCTGTCAACATATTTATTAACCACCATCAAAACAAACAAAAAAGAGAAAAAAGTTGAAATACGACGTTTGAACTGTCATATTTCCAGAGGCTTGTAAGAAGACTGACCTTTTACTCTAGATTAATTTCATGACACCTAAAAAATATAAAAATATAAGTAGAATCACCTTACATATTATTCCACACCAATCGTCAACTGAAAGCTAGGACCCTTCATAGAAGCACATCTAGGTACCTTCAATGCCTCCAACTTGCGCCAAATTGATTGGAACCGCCTTTCCTCAGCATAATTACTAGAACCACCGATTTTAGAATTGCCATTACTAATTTGTTGAATCGTGTTTCGTACTAATTTTGTTTTGTTTTTCTTTTCATTGTTTTTACTTATATTTATGTTGTAATTGCCTTTGGGCCCTCAGACAACATAAACGAAACAAATCTACTATTACTTTCTGCCTGACTTGCCAGATGACAAAGCGTGTGGATTCCTCGTTCACTGCAATTCAAACTAATGGGTTTCATCTTTCTTCTTTTGCGAGCTTTACGCTTTGATACTTTGATTTTGCAACGTTTTAATTGTCCGGCCCTTTGACTTTACGGGTTTTCATTTCTTGGTGTTTCCATGTTCGGCATTTACAGCATTCAACGTTTTGCTTCGAACCCTTTCGGGAATCAACCGACTATCAAAACCTAAACCACGAATGAACTACTGAACTAGCGAGTAAGGACCCCTGGTGAAAAAAACGTCACTGCACGAGAAAGTTATATTAGACATCTTTCCAGATCTTGTCGTGTTGAACAAAGACAAGAGTCGCGGAGAGAGAGTCGTCTGCTTCTTGCCGCAGGGGTTGCGGGGACGACAGGACAACGCCGAGCTCCAGCTTTGATCGAAAGGATAGTGGGTAGACGTTAATGTCAAGTGCCTTAAAATATAACCACTATTTTTTTTTTAATCAGGTAATATGAGTTTATGCGTTTTGACACCAACGCAACCCCTGTACAAGAAGCAGACGAACTTGCGCCGAAACTACGTTCAAACGCTGACGTGGAACAGGGAAGACGACAGTGTTCGACGAAAACCTCGGCATTTCTTCCAGCTGAGAATCGTGGATAGTGCACGAACCAAAAGGAGACATCCCTAACGTAAAACACACGCAAAAAGAAAAAAAAATTCAACGTTATTTTTTTTTTTTTGTTTGTTTTCTTCTATTAAATGATAGCAGCGAGCGTTCACGAGCATTGCACGTGATACACAAACCCGGGAGGCAAGGGGGGAACGGCGATGGGAGCTACGATGGCTACGAAGGCTTCAGGCTATTTCAGTTTTAACAACGCTCCTGAGAAAACAGGTTATCTATTCTCTCCGCTCGGAATTCCGTATCCCGTTTTGCCGCTTTTATTTCTTGCACGCTTTTTCTTCCTTTCTTTTTTTTCCTCCACTTTCCAGCTCCCCCGTCGAGTAGTTTTGTTATGCGATCGAATCCGGCTGAATGACGGGAACGAACACGCCAAACGTCAAAAGGCGTTCGACTACGCGTGGGAAGTTCGCAGGATTCGCCGCCGGTTTCATCCTACCCCCCCCCCCCCCCCCCCCCCCACCCTTTTTCACTCAAAAAGGCCGGCACGTCAAACAAAGTACAAAAAAAAAAAGGAGCACAACGAACGTCAGCTTCAACGAAAACACGCACGTTCAACAAACGGTAAACAACAACTCGTGGCGTGCCAACTACAAGCTACCGTTCGTGTCATAACCTGCGCTAAACGTCCGCATCATCGTGATACAAGTCGGAGAAAGAAAAGGAAACAAACAGAACGCGGGGTTGTGTATTTCGTCGACCCTGAACGCGCACGCCAGTTGAGACCGATCATAATAAACAAGCCGACGCCGCCAATGCGCCACCAAACGTGGCCTAGCTTGTTTAGGCCTAGCACAACCTCGGCACCGCCGACCGACCGACCGCGCGCGCGCGCGACAGCTACGGGCGTCTTTTTGCCGAGAAACGTTTATTGTTTAGACGAAGATCAGCACACGCGGCGGCGACAGAGAGACGCCAAGTTGACATGCATCAGCCCCCTCATCCCCTCCCCCCCTTCACTCTCGCAATGGTAGGTTCCGTACTCCACGCCACGAGCTCAGCCGGCTCGGCGTTCTTTTTCCGAATGCGAGCAACAAAAAAACATCTTTCTTTCCGTTCAGCCCCAGATTGCTCCGGCGACGCGACGTGCACCGCATCGCCCACTCCACGCATGGCCGTTGATACAAGGCGGCATAAATAGAAATAAGGACGAAAAAGAACACACAAACACCACAAGGAGATGGTATCGCGGACGCGAGTAGCCCCACGGCGAGCACAACAATCCAGAGTCGAGTTCGTTCCTTGGAATGCGGCGGTCATCGGAGACGCGATCCGGCGTCGGCGTGACAGTTCGCTCGGAGGGTTATTTAACCCCAAAGCCGCCTGGCGTTAGAACACGGTCGCACGCTGCGAAGGCGCCGATCCGCCCGCGAAAACAACCACGCGGAAACGCGGACCCAAAAGGCGGATTTCGGCTCTGATTCCGACCGTAAACAACAAGGGGAGCCCGAGCGGGACCCGATCAGGGACCCCCGAAGCGTAGTAGCGGCGTTTCTTTCGGTGTTTTTTTGTTTGTTGTGTGTTCGGGGCACGAGCGAGAAACGGAGACAGGCTAACCCTCGCAAGCGGTCTCCCGTCTGGCCGAACCGCCAGACCGTCTCACCTGTTTCGACTGGCAGCAGCGGATCAGAAGCCTCGAAGGTGGTCGTAAACGGGGAAGAGCCCTAGACGCTCGAGCGACACAGACGTGGCAAGCATGGGCAACCGTCGAACGGTCGGTGCCGTGACGCGCTGCTGTAGCTCACACCAGCACACACCACAACACACACCAACAGTAGTAGGTCATGAAGGGGCTCCGGTAATAATCCAGCAGAAGGGCGCATATTCCGACGGGAGGACCTCTTCTACGGCTCGAACTTTGGGAGACGCCGCGTTCGTGCCACTTTATCAATCATTTCCGTACATAGCCGCTTAGACCAAACAACAGTACTCGTTGATTGGCCAGCAAAACAGAGGTAGAGTCCAAGTATCACGAGTGGAAGGGGGGGTGGGGGGGAGGAGAGGCGACCGCGTAGGGTCCCGCAAGGATGTAAACAACTGCCGCCGTTGCCAGACGACCGGTGAGCCGCGCCGACGTGAACAGAGAAATCAATTCCGAAACTAGCGTAGTACGCGCGCCACACCCCTACTAACCGGCGGAACATTTGTATCCTTTCAGGTTAAAAACGAACCTTTCGTAACTTCTTTTTAAACGGTTCAAAATAACTACGTTGAGACAGGTAAAAGGTTAAGACGTTAGGACGACTTGAAACTTTTCAGGAGGCGGACATGGCGGAGACTTGGGCCGTAGCCTCTTGGGCGATCTTCGATATCTGAGTTGTTTTTTTACAAGTTTTGACGAGGCAAATGCGTGTGTACGGGCCGTACGCCTTTATTTAACACAAACATCGAATAAAACGATATCTATCTACCCTTTATAGTGCTGAGCTAGTTGCCAAATGTTCTTTTTAGGTACTGTCCACTGTCGGTAATGAGCTTGCTGGGGTCTTCATCGCGCGGTAAGTGAGGAGTTTATGCCTTACACCGTGCTTGCTAACGTTTACCAACTACCCCAATTGTAATATTTGCTAAAATATACTTCTTCAGAACAAGTTGCTTCGAGACGTGGGCAGCGTGGTACGGAATCTCGCAGTGCTAGTCCACCGAAGGACCTGCGCCACCCGTGCCACCCCCACTCACGGACAAGAAGTGTAGGTAAGGAAGATGTCTTCGCAGGTTTCAAGCCCGTGTTATTTCACGTGAGACTGATCTCTATTACGTAAATGCATGACTCGCATTCACATAATATCAGCGGCCATTGTTGTGGTCTTGTAACACGCATTTTGCACCACTAACTTTGTGGTGCAGAGACGTCACTTGCAAGTCATGCACAGTTAAATTTCTTGAATTAAATTTGCAAAAGGCATATTGTGAAACCTTCTCAAGTGATGTTGGAGGTATAGATTTAAGCACCAACCTATAGCATCTCATTTTCCCGCTTTCAACACCTGTTTAGCTTGGAGATCTTTAGTTTAACATCTCTTGAAGTTGGACAGCCCTGCAGGTGAACACCAGAGGTTCCTAAGCTAAAGAACTTTCACTGCATGTTTATATAATTGCTGACAGAGGCTCTAGACCCTGTGAAAAATATATGATTTCCTGTTCAAACATCATCAAGGGTATAGCCCTTGAGCACATGGTTAGGAGGCGCCGCAGTCGAGCGACAGTCAGCATCTCTAGTGGCAAAGAAGTGTATCGATGGTCAGTCACTGGCACATCGCCTTCTTCTCACGGGCGCTTGCTTATTTGACTGCAGACATTCCTGCATATATTGAAAACGTAGTGACGGTTTGTCTGAGGTAGAACTGAGCTGTTGCTTTGGTATTATGGACATAATAGGGTGTTTTCACTGACAAAATTTCGTCCACCATTTTGTTGTTGTGAGCTATCTGGCGTGTGTCAAACTTGAGCATTCCAAGAGTTTACATGACCCCTCCAATTCGTAGAGCAGCTTATGTCTTACCACGCTGACATCATCTCAACCGGTTGCAATGTAATCCTTCAAAGTAGTAAATTTGTTTGGAAAAACAAACTAACAACAAAATTACGGATTGACGTCATGTGCAAACAACCTAGGCTCTCCAAGCATTTCCTGGATAGTCAACTAAATGAACTCTGATGCAGAAAGGCACTCGTGGAATAATGTATTAGGTTGACTTCTGTCTCGGGGTGTTAATCATTGGGATTAAAATTCACTAAATCATGTCTACATTTTTTTTCGTTTTTCTTTTTCGATTTGTATACAGAATGTTTTATTTTGCGCAACTCGGGAAGTGTGTTTGAGGTTTGATTAATTTTATTCACGTTATTATTTTATTTTTGGCGAACACTTGCAAGAAGCTTGTTTTATTTTTAGTTATTGTCTTTATATTCATAATAAAAACTGCATTAACACTCCAGAATAGTTCGACGGCTTCAAACTTTGCGAATTTGCCAGTATGTCGTATTTAATATCTTACGTAAATAAATGTACTGATCTAGAATAAACTGGTCAATATTTTCTATCTGAATAACATATATGCGTTACCAAGTTTTCTGGGATTTTTTTCGATTTAGAAGGCCTCAGTCACCGCGATAAATGGCTGGTTTAAAATATGTAAGCGCTGATTTGTTTCAGCAGTTGAAATTTTTTGACTGCCAAGTTGGCGCATTGTAATGTGAACTGAAAATTAAAGTCATTGTTGCAAGAGAGATAAGATGGTGTACACCCTTTTGCCTTAACGGAGCATGAGGCCACAGAAGAAGAGTTGGCTGTGTATATTTAAAAAATGACCGCATCTCCACGTGGTGAATGATGTTGATTGGGGCGAAGCTCTGGTGGTGCTGATGATACTGATTTTGTTCATAGGTATAGTGCTGATGGCGTTGCTTTTTTTTTTATTGCTCAGAGGTAGTACTGAGTTCCGGGTTGCGTCTGCGTGGACGCTGAGCCGCGGCATGCCGAGCTTTTCGTTCGTTTTCATTCATGTCAGAAAGAGAATGTGTGGTATGAAACGTGGTTATATACGCATTTGACCGCAGCGCCCTCTCCTGTATAGACGTTGAGCGGCTACATGCAACGTTTCATCCATGACAGAAACACTAGCTCTTGAGTTACTGTCACATCTTAGAGCCTCCTACTCGTCCCGCAGTCGTGGCCAAGTGGTTAAGGCGATGGATTAGAAATCTCTTGGGGTCTCCCCGCACAGGTTCGAATCCTGTCAACTGCACAAACCTTTTTTCTTTTTTTAAGAAGATAGATGGGATGGCAATCGATGTGAGCACGGACGCCGGACGGACAAGGCTAGACCTTAAAGGGATACTTCAACGAAATTTGAAATATTCCCGTCGTGTTCAAAAATAGGTTGAATATGATCCACAATATTCGTAAATGACAATCGCACGTTTGTATTTTGATCCTGGTGGCTGTATTTTTCGTTATAAACGGCCCACTCTGGCAAGCGCTCGGAGAAGGCCCAGCTTAGAGCACGTGACATCCAACGCAATCATAACGTAGGTCGTCTCAAGACGAGCAAAGCTACGGCGAGGCTGACGTCGAGAGGATGGCCTAGTCGTTCCAGCCACCGAAGCGGCTGCTTTTGTACGAATTTTGAGTGACGGGTTAATCTTCTATAATCTTCTAGGGGGACAATAGCGACTTCTGCGACACACAAAGGCATTCTTGGGAAGAGGTGAGTTCCTCCTTCCCCCCTTCTCTCGTCGTGGCCGGAGACGAGACAACCTCCGTCACTAGCTGTCAAGGTTCCTAGACGAGCATTACAAACGAGGCGTTAGCGACATCCACCAGGTGCTCTTTGCTAATCGTTTAATTCGTTTTAAAATTCCTTTTCGAGACTTTTTTTAACAAGATATTGGTATGTTCCATGTGATACTGCTTTTTTGAACACATATAGACCAAAAAAATGAGCGCCGAAATTTCATTGTAGTATCCCTTTAAGGAGCTTCGCCCCTAGAAGCCTGTTATTAATGATCAAAATATATACAGATGTATTGTTTTTAAAAGAAGTGTTGTATAGATGTTTGGCGGTACTTGAGCTACATATTTTACACACCACTTGGATAAATATGCGTGCTATACTGTGACAGTGTCTCGGCTTCAAATTAGATTAAGTAAAGCACTTCAAATTTTTTACAAATTGATAGTCAGTATTGGTCAAACAACAAATAGTAACTCGGCCAATCTGCAGTTAGCACTCTGGAACTCTTCACCCAACAACAATATCAAGTGCCACAAAGACAGTGTATCAGAGTCAGAACACTATTTTGGTATCTTGAAAAAATAAAGGCAAAAATGCTTAATCATTTCTTCCGCCAGTCGCACGTCAGAATGTTCTGGCGTGCGGTTGGTGTTCTCATTAAAAAAAGCACTGTCGCAAATGCAGTTTTGATGGTTTTTACTGAGTGCTACAACAAAACAAATTAATCATTGAAACACAATATCGCTAGAGCTCGGGATATAGATAAAATAAGTACGAAATGCAGCATTATATCTCCAAGCATCACTTACCACGAGTCCCTCTTCCCATGTCCGGAAAGCAAAGACCTCGTGCTTGTTGTCTTTGGTGTTTTACATGTTAGGGTGAGACACAATATAGTTTCAATCAGAGGCTTGAAAAAAAAAAAAGACAAAAGGTATTTGTTTGTTTGTGCTGTCGTGCACTATACCAATACGAGTACAGCATCTTCAATGGCACACATGATGAAAGGGACTTCCCATCGTTGTGGGAGTTGTGCACCAGGTGGCTCGACCTGTCAAGGCTAACTCCATTGCACGGTCTCTATTGAGGCTGTGCCAAAAAGTAGAGTCCGGCGTAACTCTACTTTAAAGTTTCACGGGAGTTCGTGACAACTTTACAAACCGAAACTTGGAGCAAAAGACTAAGAAAAGACAGAGAAGGGGGCTACATAAAAGGTTCATTTAATGACTGAAAAAAATAGATTGAGCACACCTGTGGGCAGATCGACCAGTCTGTAGCAAATCCACACATTTGTAGCGTGAAAGGAAGATAAACATGACATGTATTTTATGTCCATAAACCCAAAGGTCTGCGGGACTGCCAGAGCTCTTCGGGGAGCTCTTCCGAGGCCGTAAGCGTCCAACAGGGCCCGAGCCGGCTGTCCAGAAAGTCGTCATCTTGTCGTTCACTTCCATCCCCATCAGACTCTAAAACCTCAGGTAGGCCAAGTTTATGTTGAATGCCGAAGTTCGAGCTCGAGCTTTTAGACGCAAGTAAAGCGCCGTTGACACATATGTAACCGAGTAAGACCGAGAGAGACCAGACCAGTTTTTAAGCCTTTTGCGACGTCTTAGGACCGGATGCGCTGCAGCGGAGCTGGTCCTAAGACGTCGCAAGATGCTTAAAAACCGGTCTGGTCTCTTTCGGTCTTACTCGGTAGCATATCTGTGAATGGCGCTTTAATTGCGGCTGCTTTTCTTCCGAATGGTAGCTTTTTTTTTTTTAATGGCATATTTTTTAAAGCAGATTCCCCGGAGTGCTTTTGGGGGTTCCCTCAAGCACCCCAAATTATATCTTTGTCGTCTACCTCTAAATAATGCGCTTTGCTGGTTTCAGGCGACCACGAAACAATGTTCTTACTTTCACTTAATGCTGCTCCGAAGAACCCCTCAATATTTATAACCCACAAAACGGCAGTGACTGTCCTCTCCACGCACCAGCAGTGGCAGAAAGAAATGTAGGAAAAACTAGAAGCCACAGCTTCATCTCACAGCCAGAATGAGTGACTGCATGACCCAATGCCGATCGTATGTCACCCATGTTCTAGCTATGCGCTGGGATCGCCTGTTCACGTCACTGCAGGGATTGGACACGGTCCCCAACCCAAACATTTGTCTAGGAATGGATTGTCTCGAGCTGAAGCCAAGTACTGAATGCAGCTGTGCCAATCTTCAGTCCAACAGCTGCATTTGACTATTGTCTCTCTGGGGTGATGCCCGCGACAAATCATGATCTCTACAACTTTCCCAACTGGCTTTGGGAAAGACTGTTTTAGTGTCAATGCTGTGGCCACCCTTGAAAGGGGCAGACTCAAACAAATGATCCACTTCTAGACTTCAAATTATGCTGTAACAAAGGAGCTTCCGGCTTGTCGCAAGTATGCTTGTGTCCCACTCACTCGTGCTCATGTAAGTCGTATTGCACTCAAACCCAGTATGGTTTCGGGGCCACTTTAAACAAAATTTAAGCTTGTCTGGTAAATCGCACGTAGAGGATGAAAGCACTGAAAAATCAACGGATGGGTGAAAGGATGACGAACGTCGCAGAGCATACTGCTGTGCGGCGTTCGTGGTCGCACATATGTGAGCCAAAAATGTGTTATTGCTAACAAAACCGGTAGGCTACTGAACAATTGTAATGCAAGGTTTCCACAAGGCGGGAAGAGTGTCTTGGATGTCATTTAGCGCATGTTGGGGTTCTGGAAGTGGGAGATCCCGTGTGCTATGCGCAACAAAACTTTTGCAATTGTAGGTGCCTGTCTTCAAAAGGAGTTATTGCCGTGGAGGTCACCTCAGGAGAAGGCCAAATCCCCCACTGTACTCGTTCTCAACAGGTTCGTGGAGAAATTGTTTCTGTTTAACCCTTTGACGGTCGAGTTTTTTTTTTTTCCCAAGAGATGTTTCCCAGTGGTCCGGTTTTATTTCCAAAGGAATAGTATAAAGAAAGGGGTCATTGCGCAGGTTTTTTCTCAATTATCTGGAGGGAGCGCGTACAGTGCTTTCAAGCTGTTTAGGTTTAAAAGTATCAAATAAAAATATTGAAGGCAAAAAGTTGTCATCTTTCATCCACTTGATCTCATTTTGGCGCATTCACTTCCTCGACATTCTAGCGGTTGCAGATACCTAACCGGAAGTACTGTATGAAACTTCTCCGTACATCCTCTAAATTTAATTCCTTTGGTTCCGATTCGGACTTTGGAAGTCCGAATCGGAAGGACCAGTGCTCCCATTGGCAATACCGCCAGAGCGGTGTCGGCATGCAAAGTTGGCATCAGTGAATGGAGCATCGAATTTAAAAAGCTATAAATAACCCTGCGATGCAAAGCAATGCACAGCTCACCAAAGACTCAACGAATTGCAAGACCTCTCACGGTGCATACAGTTTCGTATTTGGACGGTCACTTTCAAATGTATAATCACCGTACGTGCACTGCAACGACCGCCAAAGGGAATGAAATAATTTAGCGTGTACGCGCCCATCGTAAGTTGGAAATCGGCTGTTGAACATTCTTGAGATATCATTCTGGATTAAGGCACCGTTAAAACCTATCAATCTTTGTCCACAGGTATTGTGACATGGTAAATGAAACAGATAGTTTGTTGCAGCCCTCATATGTCCTATCAGAGATTAAACTAAACTTGGGGATGGGGGAAAGTTGGCCTGTTGGATTCCATGCTCTACAAGTGATTGCCTCGAAACTAGTCATTCTACTATCTGCTTCGGACATGAAGGTGTTCTGTCGTTATAAAATTCTTGATGACTGCTTTGCAGACACATTATAACGTATGGTGGGACAATTTCTCGGTCCCTTGTAATTGAGGTGCTTCACTGAGTGCATTAGAATTTTTCAAATATGACGCAAGAGAGTTGTGGATGTAAGCTGAGAGATTGTGTGCTTTAGGAAATAGGAATACTAATATATATAGTATATTTTTTTGCGAGAATTACTGTTATTGAACAAGAAAATGCGATGCCATGGTCGGCGACAGGTGAAGAGCTCAGGGGAAGCTCCTCTCACCTCTCCACTTGAGTAAAGTGAACTCCGGAGGGGAGGTTGCCTCCTCTCCAGTGTTCACACAGCTAAGGTTGAAAGACGTGGGAAGATATTTCTTTTTAACCTGTCGCCAACCACAGGTGCATTGTGCCTTCTACCGTGCCCTTTTGGGTTCGTGCTGGGACCTCTTCGACGTCGACATGCGCAAAAGTCTCACATATAGTCCCATCACGCAAGTTGTGAGACTTCAAGATGCTGTCGGCTTATTTGTGGACCTACCTACTGTTGGATGCATAGCGGGAAAATTTGGTCTTTCAAATTAGGGTGGTTAGTTACACATTTTAAATGGTGGAACACACACAAGTCAGCTCCGAGCATGGCCCTTGAGGAAGTACAAGTCAAAAAACAATAATATTTTGTAAAATAATTTATTTTGGGTTTCATAATGTTTTATTATTTTTTAATCTTCTTTTTTGGTTTATAAATATATTTAGTGCCGGCTATAATCGCAAAATTAGTCAAATACGCATTTGGAGACGTCCGGGCAACCCAGAGCTGCATGAGTTTGAGCCATTTTAATGCGGAAGCATTAACTGCCTCATGGAGCGAGCTGACGTCATCAGTTTGAAGCGCGAAAACGGCTCCCAGTTTCCGCCGCGATCCCAATAGGAGCGATTCGCCTTCGGTTCCATTGGCTGACGCGCGTCGACAGGCCTCCCATTGGCCGCTGCGCCATGGTGTGATGATGTGAACAGGACATAGAAGAAAAGGAAGACAACATCGCAGATGTGATGGTTCAGGCGAGCTCGTGCAGTGTGGTTTTGAGGTTGGACACAGAAGGAAGGAACACAGCTCAACGCCATGGGCCCCAGCAGCCAAGTAATGTCCCGGATGGACGTCTGAGGCCCGTGGGGGTACCAACCATGCTTGCCGGGGAAACACCGCTGGCTACGAACACCGAGCCCTCGCCATCCGGAAAACGCCTAGGGCATTTGAGGTTCCGACAACACCAGAATTGTGCGACGGCGAGTGAGCAGGACACCCCAGACTTGACTTCGTGTATATATTTTTCGTGGTTGCAATAATGTTATTATTTTGATTCTTTTCAAACAATATATTTTTCCTCACATCCACCTTGTCGGAATCCCGAGTCCATACTTCTTACCATCACACATGGCCCCTGAGATCCCGAAGCGCGTGCGCACGCTAGTACGCAGCAGACGACAAAGGGAGCAGATGAGCAGGCGACAAAGAGAGCGGACGAGCGGCTTGAATGCTTACGTATACTTCGAGCTTTTTTTCTCTGCGTGGTTCTTTAAGTTAACTGACGTCGATCGCCATCACGTTTTTGTTGACAAGTAGGCCCTGCCGTCTGCTCTTCATTGCATTCTTCTGTAGCTTCAATTTCTTACAGAAATTAATTAACAGAATATTTTGTGCTGCATCGCCAAAGAGTATAGCTACACATCTATGGTAACATTCGAATGTGTTTTTCTTTTTATGGGGCATCTTCACAGTTTGTGCACAAGAATTTCTGTTCTTAATATCGGCCTATCAAACCAAATTTGGCTTGCATATTCCTTAGAATATGTAGAATGCAACTATCTAGGTTTGGTTAGAACATATATTTTTTATATTTATGACAAAATTTAAGAAATGTTTGTTAGTCCTTTGAAATTGCATTTTTGCTATTTTTAATTGTTTTAAAACGAAATAAGTGTTCCACACATTATTTCTGTTGTTTGTTGCACTCAATGGTTTAAAAGGAGCAAATTAGTTTATTTTACTACGCTTCACAAGGCTCATGTGTGCACTAGAACATGGTTTTTTCTGCATGTACATTGCATTGAGAACCTAAAAAAAAAATAGGCTATATCAAATTTAATATCATATGTGTAAAGGCAAAATTAAGCACCATAAATTGTGGAAATTTCATTTCAATATCGTAAATAATTTTTAAATTTTCCCCTGGTGCGTATCTCCTTAACATCAATTTTTTGTGCAGCAGTCTAGAGGAGTGATTACAAGAGGTGTGCAAATATCAAAGTTTATGTGAACTGTGCATGCATACCAAAGGTTGACCTACAATAGCGAGCAAGATTTCTTGGACCATTGAGCCACACAGGGCGCTCAGACATGTCAGCCATTTCTCCTAGCAGGCAGTGAAGGTTCATGCGCATGTGGCGGTGCAAAGCGGCGAGGCTAGATGCCAGAGCACTGTTGCAAAGCAGTGCATCCTGACATGAGAAACTAAAGAATTCCCAAGATGTTATTTGTAATTTTAGAATGCCAAAAAAATCTTTCAACGGTAGAAGTGTGCTGCGAAATGGAAGGCAAATCAGCTATCTTCCTGACAAAGTCGGGAAGGTTTGGTGTGCAGACCCAGTCAAGCCAGATTTTGGCGACTTTTTGCCCGTATCGTCGACATCACGTAAATATTGATATCAAAATAAATTTGAATTGAATCGGAGATTGCTTTTATAGTATCGGCCACCATCAGCAGATGCAGCTTGTGCAGAAATGCTGCCTTTCATGGAACTCTAAAAAGCGACTGTGTAAGCTTATTCATCTCAACTTCGGCCCCCACTAGAGCTTTTGTTTCGTCCCATTTTCTCGAACAGACGGCACCTAAAACAATGTCCACTCATTACCGGAGAAGAGGACAACCTAAAAATCCTGCGCTGCCGGCAGAACCACATCACGGAGATAGAGTACCTGTCCTCACTCACAAACCTCTGCATCCTGGACATGTGTGACAATGAGCTCAGGACAACGTCTGGCCTGCAGGGACTCCGGTCTCTCAGGGTGCTTCTGCTCTCCGGAAACCGGTGAGGACGTCGAAGGGCTTTCTCTTTTTAAATGCGGCAGTGTTTCAAGTGAAAGTTTGTGTTCCCCAGAAACACAAGCAAGATGATTGTTCCTGTGTACTATAACATGTCTGAATTGAAACTTAACCTAACTTGACCTTCTTTCCTTTGCATGAGTCTCACTCCTGATACTCAGTGTGGACGTGTGTAGTCGGGCTGAAATATTTTGAAAAAACCTCCTCACATCAGTTAATATTTTAGAATTATACAGTAAGAGAACCTTAATGTTGTATAACCGTTCGAGAAAAATCTGTGGTTTATAGACCACAGGTGTTCGGTGCTCTCACTTTAACACTCTTTTTTCAGGATTGAAGAGCTTTCTGGTCTGGAGACTTTGACTTCCCTTGAAATTCTGAGTGCCAGCAATAATTTGGTATGACCAAAATTTTTGAATTTGGCAGGCAAACACATTATCAGTCAGAATTGAAATGGTAGTAGTTGGGAAACATCTTTGCAGTTGACCTTGACTTTGGAAGTGTGGGGTGACATTCCCCGACTTCTGACCAGGGTCCGCTCTCCCTTTATCATCTTGTATCTGATTCTTCCCCTAAGCAGGTATGTCCCTTGACATGCTTGTGCCCTTGTTGAAAGTAAACCCTTTGTGGCAACCAAGTCCTCAACATGGGGGCAACAAGCATCATGCATCCCCTGTTGAAAGGAGTGGGAGCTGGGGTCAAGCGGTTTGACTTTCTTGACAGACTTATTTTCTGTCTAGATATATTAAAGTGCTGCTGGTGTTTCTCCTTCTAGTTTTCCTCTGTTTCTCTGTTTTCCTACTAGTTTCCCTTAGTTGCTCTCCTTTCTCTTCTGGTTTTCCTAGTTTCCCCACTCAATTTTTCTGTTTCCCCACTAGTTTCCCTGCTACTTCTCTTCTGTTTTTTATGCCAACTATGCATCTAGCAGACATGTGTAGTTGATCCTGAACCTTCACAGAAAATCGTGTTTGTACAAAGCATGCATGAAAACTCATGGATGCATGAAGGCATTCAGAGCTCATTGAACATACTGTAAAATACCGCTGAAGCACCCATTTCGTTCAAGTGCCCACTAATAACGTGTTCCAAAATTGGGAATTCTGCATATTATACGCTAAGCCCCCGATTTGACCAGACAAGCGCTCATGTCTAGATTAGTCAAGTTTCCGTGAAAGTAGGGTGGGCTCTGCCCTGGTTTTTTGCGGTAGAGTCTGGGATTTTTCAGATCTGCATTTTGTGTTTTTTAAGTGTGCAGGGAGGTAGGTTTCAGAAGCCATGCTATACAGAGAATTTGTAGTTTTTAGCAAGGGAAGCTCCTAAAAACTTGGGCTGTCACTCCTCATGCACCATACCGCTCGGTAACAACAATCTTTAATAAAATCTTGGGCCACATTCCATAACCTGGCCCAATGTTATGGGACCGTGTCCAATTGAAAGTGGAGAGGCTGTTACGGTCCGACCATATGTGTTATATCAGGGGTCAGACACATAGTCAGCATTTTGATTGGGGGCGGGGGGCTTGCCTATGACAAAATGCTGTATGAGGGGGAGGGGGGAGAGGAGGCCCCAGCAAAATGGAAGATTTTGGGGGGGGGGGGGGGGGGGGCAGGTTCCGTGGGCTCCCCCTGCTATGTACCTGTCAGGGGTAGAGCTTCACAAAAACAATTATGGCATGTAGTTTTTCACAACCGACAGTCAAATTGCAAGCATTGGAGCTTTGTCTGATTTAGTTAGTGCTTAATGAAAACTATTTACCTAATAAATATTGCTTCCTTCCTCCACCTGGCAGCGTGAGCTCGTTTCAATTTTCGCCTACCGTAAAATCCCGAGAGATGCTCCACCCCCGAAAGATAGCCCACCCCTATTTCTGGCTTGGTTTGCTATATTTTTTTAAACACCGAAAGATAGCCCATTCCTATAAATCGTAATGCTGGGATCAGTGATGGCCTCGTCGTAAATACGGCTAGTTAGCTATGGTAGGATCTACATGAACATTGCTGACTGGGAAGTACAGATATCTTTGCTTTATTGCCGGAAGGGACACAACCTTAAAATAGCAATTTTTTTAACTTTTCTTGATTGTACATTGAAAGTTAGCCCACTCCATATTTTCACCCGATTTGCTCTTGATGTTACGTGGGCTATCTCTCGGGATTTTACGGTATGTTTGTGATAGTCGGCTTTTAGTCAAACTTCTATCAAGATTTGCATTACTCATTTAAAAATGTCAAATTTGGTCAAGCTCAAACCTCGCCAGGTGCACAGCATCCCTTCTTATGACAGACTGCCACCATCGCAGGCACTAAGAAGAAGGGCCCAAGTTTAGAACTGTATGTAAAAAATTGCCCGCTAATGACAGCTATGTTTTTCATACTGATGCATCAACTATGTAGTATGTATGAAAGGATGTGTTTAATGATACGATCACGGTTCATCCGAATATAGGGGTGGTATGAATTTTTCAGAGTCCCCGGGCAAACTCTTTTAAAACTAATATGTTACTATTTGAGATACTATCAATGCTGTCTCGGGCCGGAGGGGATCATGCGAACGAATGTGCCTATCTCAAAAAGGTAACAATCATTGTTTACACATCCTCTAGGGCAGCATAACTTGACTACAACCGTTGCAGGTGCTTTTGTGTCATTATTGCTCTGTTCTTTCTGCATGCGTGTCGTGCAATCACAACAACGGTGGCTGCAGTAAAAAATTCCAAAACATACCCACATCCAGCATTGCTGCACTTTCTGTGTCGTCGCTTGATTCAACTTGCTGGAGTAACTCGTATTCACCTACATCCAGGGTTGCTGCTTTAGTTTTGCTGTCATGTGATAAGTTGGCTTTAGTAACTCTCAATCACTCTAGTGAACTTGAAAAGTGACTTTCGAAATCATCGTTGATCATGTGATCGCCAGACCGGCATAACTCTCCGTCAAACGTTGAACTCTGTTTGCTTTTTTTGTTTTTTAAACCAACTTTTGGAAGGACGTTTATTGTCTGCCCAGCGTGTGAATTGGGACTCGATTCGAAACGTCTTGCGAGAGGAAAGCGCAGTTTTTCAGGGAGAAGCTGGAAGTTTTGAGAAAAGTGGACGAGGACCCAAAGAGAAAATGCGCAGAACTTAGTGAAGGAGTTAGGCCTGGTGCCTAACTTGAGAACGGACAATGAAAAACGTTCAGCATTTCGGCATCAATGTCAAGCAGGCAAAGATTGTGCAGCATGTGAAGCTTGAAGTGTCATTGGCGCGGTTTAAGAAGGCGACGGCGGCGGGTTTTGACACCGACATGCAAGGTGCTGAGAGAAGAAGCGGACGACAACGGGCTTTCGCTTGGCATTGAGAACTTCCATGCATCAGGCGGTTGGCTGTACCATTCTAAAGCTAGGCATGGCCTGGCATATAAACGAGTCTGCGGCGAAGGCAAGAAAGTGGATGAATCTGCCGTCACTAGCAAACGCTCTCCCATTGCTAATTGCGAGTTACGAAGCCCATAATATATTTAACGCTGACGAGGCAGGTGTCTTCATCAATGTACAAGAAGAGAAGAGCCTTTGCTTCGAGAGCCAGACTTGCATGGCCAGACAGTAGAGCAATCAGAGAGTGACTGTTCTCTTTTGTTGCAACGCCGACAGTTCAGAGAAGATGATGCTTATTGTCGGAGGCAGATTTGACAAGCCGAGGTGCCTCAAAGGTGCGGGCCGTTTACCCTGCATTTACAATGGCAAACGAGAAGTCTCGGATGACGGGGTGCCTTTTTCCGGGCGTTTCTTACGTACCTTGCCAGCAAAATGTTGTGCAAGGGCAGGAAGATCCCACCGTTCCTCGACCGGTGCGCCACGCACACGAAACAAGTCAACCTCAAAAATGTTAGCGTAGTGTTTCCGCCGGCTAACACAACAAGCCACCTACAGCCTCTAGACGCTGGCGTAATTCAGAATTTAAAGTGCCATTTTGAGGGGCTTCCGGTCCAACGTCTCCGCTCGCCAAGATAGATCGGCAAGACGAGGAACTTCAGATCAGCCCCACGTACGCTTTGCACTTTCTCTTCGTGTTTTGGGGCCATATTACTGTGAGCATCAAGGCGAACTGCTTTTGCAAGTGTGGATTCGTATGTCCTACAGTGGCTGCTCTTCCGGAGCCAGAGGAGAACAACTTGACAATTGAGGACTGGGATCAACTTGTTGCTGAGGGACCGGCCTTTGATTTCATTACTGTGGACGACAACATTGCGGATTAAGGACTGTCGAGGAAATTGTTGACGAAGTGACAGCACCGCAAGGAGAGTCAAGTAGCGAATATGCCGACAGCGATGCAACTAAGGACGAGCAACTTGTGACAACTGCCGAAACGCTGCATGTCGTTGACGTTCTTTGGCGCATAGTGAACTCGATTAAGATCAGCGACGACAGATGCACACGTTTTAATGTCCTTCAAAAGTGTCTTCTGGGCGACGTCGAAGGAAAAAAAAGGTTGAGAAGAACATTAGTGACTTTTTTGGCTGGCAGTTTTATGAATAAATGGCAAGTAACTTATCCCTTGATTTGATGTACGTATTTGACTTGTTTGTTGTTCGTATGAATTTCGGATAATACAAACACTTCCTGCGACCCCGCGAGATTCGTATCGTTGAGTTTCTACTTATCTCTTCCCCATGATCTGTCCGGGCAGTGGGAAGTTGGCAAAGTGGCTTCTATTGGCCGTCATCTCTACATTGAAGTATGTAAGAGCCGCTTGTGAGCTTCTGTATATGATCATGAAATTCATCAAAACGTCCAAATGTAGGGATGACGGTTAAATAAAATAAATATTGCATTTTAATTTCTTTTTTAGGAAATTGTATATGGTGACATGGGTCACCTATCTAGACAGTTTAAAATCATTTGAGTTGGCAGTGTCCTTTCAATGCAGCTTTCAATAGCAGAAGTGTTGTAAGTTGGGCGAGTTGGTATGATGACATGATGAACAGAACAGCGCACACGAAGACAAGGACAGGGAAAAGGAACATGCAGGACACACAAGCGCTGTGTGTCCTGCATGTTCCTTTTCTCTGTCCTTGTCTTTGTGTGTGCTGTTCTGTTCATCATGTCAGCTTTCAATAGGCTTGTGATGCATAAATTGGGTTCCATTCTTATTTTGCAGATAAAAAGTGCAAGAGGTCTCGAAGGGTTAAAGGAGCTATGTATACTAAACTTGTCATCCAATCAGGTCAGTTGCCTGGGCTCCGAACTAAACCAGCTCACACAACTGACCGAGCTGTACGTGGAAAAAAACAGGGTCACGAGCATTGTGAGTCTTCTATGGTTCTTGCATCTCAACTTTGCACAGTGACTTGGACCTGATAGTCCTCCTGCACTCTGTTCACGATGGGACCATCGGTCACCAACATGATCTACCATATCTTCCAGACTGTAGTCCATGGGCTAGACATGTTTGAAATCATTTTGAAAAACAGCACGAATACCACACGGACAAGAAGGAGGAACACACAGGACGAGGCGCTGACTATCAACTGTCTATTCAGAACACATACATAGAAATTCACGCGAGGACGGCTTCTTCTTTTTCCTCTTTTTTATTTATAAATCGAGACTATACAAGGATTGATTTGTTGAAGATACCTTATTTACTCACATAATGAACGCACCCCCCGCAACGGGTACCACTTTTTAGTCTTTTTGTTTCTCTCGCGTAATGAACGCACTTCCGATTTTCAGCTCCGCAAGTTTCAAATTGAGTCCAACTTAGCTAGCTACCAAGCCAGTTTTCTTTTGCCGCCAACCGGTCGGGCCAAGTCAAGCCAAGCCAAGCCAGGCTGCTCTCGTAATGGCTGCAAGTGCATAGTTGTGAAAGTGATCAACCATGAAACCAAGCAGCGCGCACGCTTGACGAGGCTTGGGTCGAGGATATGCCCAGCCCCGAACATTCTTCGCCTATCGCATGCATTGATGTCAACAAACACGCTATCGTCTGCGGTCTGCTTTCGAACAGTGAAATCGTGAAAGTGGTTAGGCCCAAAAACAGTCGCGTCGCTCTCCGTGCTGAGCTCGCTTCATAGGGTGCTTTTCCTGCGGCAAAAAGGTATGCCGAAAGCACCCTAAAAAGGTTCGCAATTTATTAAAAAAATGGTTACTGTGGCGCGCCCCCGACCAGCCAGGGGTACACCTCCATCAGTGGAGACGTGCCACAGTACCTTTCCGTGTCATATTGGCACCTAATACAACATTTGCGCAAAGTGTGTACATGCGAAAATTTTGCCCCGCGTAACGAACGCACCTTCCAAATATGTGTCAGTTTTTTAGGAAAAAAAGTTCATTATGCGAGTAGATACAATAGTTTGTTACGACGAGATGTGATGGGATTTTGTGAGTGACAGGCTAATCATTGTTTCCATGTCAGATCGTACAATAACTGTCCCGGTCATATTTTTATTTTTACAGCGGAGCTGTTAAGGGCTAGTTTCCTGAAGATCGTGTCCCCCGCAAAGAAATGTCGACACAAAACTCTGGACAGCTACCGCCATCTGTGAGCGACAGCGGCAACCAAACAACTGGTTTGCCGGCCTCGATCAATGATGGTGGCAACCTTTCCAGCCTTTCCACTTTGGTTTTCACCAGAGTGGAAAGGCTGAATTTCTCTAGGTGTCATCCAAGATGTCGTCCTCGAGGTCGTTCTAGAAGTCGTCCTTGAGGTTGTCCTTGAGGTTGTCCTTGAGGTTGTCCTAAAAGTAGTCCTTGAGGTCATTGTGGAGGCCCTCGTGGTCGTCCTAGAAGTTGTCCTTGAGGTTGTTTTAGGCGTCGTCCTTGAGATTGTTCTAAACGTCGTCCCTGAGGTCGTCTTGAGGTCATCCTAGAAGTTGTCCTTGAGGTCGTCCTAGACGTCATCCTTGAGGTCGTCCTAGACGTCTTCCTTTAGGCGTGGTCCTTGAGGTCATCCAAGAAGTCGTGCTTGAGGTCGTCTCATCATAATACAGCTTTGTTGGTCTTCCTTCTTCACCAGAGTGGAAAGGCTGAAAGTTTTTCTGTAAGAACTATATGGAAAAGCCATGTAATTGGGAGGAACATTCAGCTATACTTGAACACCGTAGCAAAATATTTTCCAGAGATATAAAATTGAGAAGCTCGATGCATGGGCATTGCCGAGATTTCACTATGGTAATTTGCTTAGCTGCCAATGTTATACCAAAGCAGGCACATAGTTAATATTTTTATCATTTATATTATAGATAATTTACAACATGCACACCAAATATTAAAAATTACAATAATGTATTTTTATGCCATCAAAATTACGAAACATGTAAAAAAAAAACATTTTAGAGGCACATTCATAAATTATTTGCCAGCAAACAACTTTATGCAAAACGTTGCAAAATATGTCAAATTTTTTGTCTTGAAATGTAGCTTACGAATATACAGGGTGTCACAAAAGAAAATTTACACGGTCTTTTTTACCGCAAAAATAAACTAGGCATCCCCGAACGCTCATTCTCCGCCCAAAGGTAGAGCCAGAGGTCACAACCAGATGCCAAAGTTTCAGCCCGATCCGATAACTTAATTAAAGGTTATAACGGATTTTCTGAAAATTTCAATGAGAAAATGGCGGCCGACGGAGTTTTCAGACACATGGGGCTCTATGGCACCAGAAACCGAAAACGGGCAAAAATGGGCTCCATTTTCCCATTGAAATTTTCAGAAAATCACTTATAACTTTTGAGTAAGTTATCGGATCGGGCTGAAACTTTGGCATCTGGTTGTGACCTCTAGCTCTACCTTTGGGCGGAGAATGAGCATTCAGCGATGCCTAGTTTATTTTTGCAGTAAAAAAGACCGTGTAAATTTTCTTTTGTGACACCCTGTATATAAAATATTTGCTTAGCCATCATTGTAGTCTTGATATTAATGCAGAAACGTAAGTCATTTCTCTAAAAGTAGCAAAATTGCACATCAATATTAAAAATCTCCATCTACTCTCCTTAACTCCTTGCAGTAACTTGAACTAACTTGTGATGGCAAAATATTGAGTAGCATATGACCTCCGATGAAAAGAAGGACGACAAACTTTCACTCAAATGGAGCTAGCTTGTCTTCGTTATAGGGGCTTTGCCGCACAACGTCAGCACCAAAGAGATTTTTTTTTAAACTGGATAGGGTATTTCTATGTGAGCTCATTCAATGATGCTCATTATGACTTTCTGAGAAGTGAACGCACGCAAATGAGCTGATTAGGAAACACAGTCTAACACCCTGAGATTAGGAAGTTGGTCGGTTCTCGTAATCTTGATGGAAATTATCTTTGTGGGTGCTTGGCGGCATATACTCAATGTCGGTAGCGTGTCTAATGTTGAAAGGATTTAGCGTGTCAAGCCACGTCTGGCCAAATCTGTGCAACGTCATGTTCTGTTTTCTTTATCCTTTCTTGTTTTGGTATGGTCGAAAAAACGTGGCTGTTCTTGAGATTTTGTGTTGTGTTGTTCCTTTTTTATTTGTTCTTCCTTTTACCACGGCTTTATATAGTTTTCTCGCCTCATTATATGAACCCCAATCTACTGCGAATTCTGGTTTGGCTGGCTTGTGCCTGCCTTGCCTGTGCTTGTGAATTACTACACTGCCATTTTCACACCCTTTATTACGACTGTAGTATATTCATTGACAAGTAGGGATAGATTTGTCTTTTATGCACTGAAACATATATCAGGAAATTCAAAATGCTGATATGACGTGGAGTGTTTCAAGTATCAGTGCTTCAAAGGTCTGTACATCAGACTCTCGAGCACCTTGGTTTTTTATTGGAGCTCGTATGTATGATTGAAAGCATACAATCATGTACAAATGCTTTTGGTATTAATGCAGTGTATTAGCCAATCTCTTTGACTGCTCTGTCTTTTAAACAGCCTTACAAGGTGTTTTTGTGCTTATAAAACTGCTTGGCCTGCCGATCAACCTCCCCTGTAAATATAACTAGAGAGCCAAGACTGTCAGGTTCATAAGCCACCCTGGTTCATGGTACAATGGGTTCATTGTAATGATCTTTTTGACCGCTCAGCCAGTTTTGTAATATCCCGAAATCTTCCCCGCCCCCGAAAGATAATCCACCCCTTTTTTGGCATGAATTGTTTTTTTGTTTTTTTCTTCAAAAACTCCGAAAGATATCTTATTTTTAGTAATTGCAGTACCCTGGCCAATGGGACCTCGGCTGAAAGGGGGTTAGTTAGCCACGGTGGGAGATAAGCAAACATCACACACCGAAAGTTAGCCCGTTTCCCATTTTCACCCAATTTGCTCTCATTTTTAGATGGGCTACCTCTAAGGATATTACGGTAGTTCAGGGTTTTCTAGGACATGCTCTCACACTGTTCTCCAATTGCAAATTCTGTAATCTGTGCACTCTGCTCGAAGTGCAGTGTACTTATGGAAGTGAGGTTTCAGGACTGCTTGCAGGAACTCCCAAACCTGAAGAAGCTCTTTCTCAGCAACAACTTTATCAAGAGGTGTGTAGCAGCAAGGCATACCACAGAGCTTTGCGATTCCAGCTGCACTTCTGGGGCCCTAAGCTGGACACTTGGCAAAAACGTCGGCGAGAAATCTGGCGGCTGCAATTGGCCAACGCCACACTTGACCTTGGCGCCGCCAATCATAGCCGCCGAATTTCTCACCGACGTTTTCGCCATGTGTCCAGCTTAGGGCTCCTGCTGTGGCAGATGTCGCGGCTAGCGCACCACTCCAGCTGCATCTCTGTGCAGCTTGGATGACGCAGCAAATTTGATGTCCTGCACATCACTTCTTCAGTTGTCCCTGAAAGGATGTCCAGTCACCCGTCTGCAAGGCTACAGACAGGCATTGCTCACCGGCCTCCCCCAGTTGAAGTACCTGGATTATTCCTTTATCACCGTAAGTTCATTCCTCTGGCAGCACTGATCGCTTTCCTCAAACTTAATCACACAACTTCGTCGCTAGATTTCCTTGCTTTCTGGTACACATGTCGTGACTTTTTTTTTTTTTCATTTACAGTCCAAACTATATAATGTCGCAGACAACGAACGCTCGGAGATATCCAAAACGCAAATCAGAAATGCGGATTTAACGGATGTTCGAAGGTATTCGTTAATGCTTTAATAGGTTCCCAAGCTGGGTTCTTAGGAACCCACGAGGTCGCCAAAGCACCCTCAAAGGCTTCCCAAGTGTCGAAATTTTCCCTTTCGTTCCTTTCCTGAAGTAAAAACATCCTCTAGTTTAAGGTAATTTTTTTTTTAGATTTGAGCCACCTAATAATGTTTAACTATGTGCCAAACATTCCCTAATGTCAGTTTACAAGGTCTGCAGGCATCTTCACTGCCCCACTGCATCGGTGCCGAGATCATCCAAGGGGTTCCTTGGCTATGTTATTCAAAGCAGACGGGCATTCCCCGAGATTAAAGAGTCTTAAAGAATCCCTGCACTAGGTCATTCACCGCAGTTCCCGTCACTTATTTCTACAAAGGAAGAAGAAAGACGACGCGCTCGCCTTTCTTGGCAGCGGGAGACACGGCGAAGGCGGCGTCTGACCCAGCTAAGAAGACACAGAGTGAGTCACTTCCAGGCGGTCAACAGGGTTCTTATCTGTTGACACTCTCAATGCCCACCCTATCTGAGATTATCTGAGCCACCCATGATCCGCTAATCTCTCGGGGGAGACCCTGGCTTATGCGTAAATCTGCTGAGTTCACGCTCGCCGATAAGGATTCTCCCGGCACAAATCTGCAAGAGGGTGCGGACCTTTGGCCCCGAACCCCTCTAAATTGAGTTGTTTGTTCCTTCGTAAATGTGTTTGCTCTTTTCGGAGGAGGCTTTTAGCCCGATCCTCGTTTTCCACTGAAAATTGGTGGGGGTGGCAGCAAGATGTCACTGACCTCTGTGTCTCTGGACGAGTGCTTTGTGTGTGGATTGACTGTGACGAGGAAAGTGTGAGGTGCTGCTGCGATTTCGATCCTGTGGAAATTTCCTAAATTTCTGAAAGGTCGATGAACCCAGCTTTTCTCGCATCCTACTGACAAGGGACGACTCCAAAGAGTTGTCATTCTGAATGCCACATATCATTAACATATGATTAGCCATTTGTGCCCACCTTTTTTTTTTGTTCCTTTTTTTTACTATATGCAAATAGAATTGTCTCCACTGTGAAATTTTCATTGCAACTGCCAACATGTTCTTTTTCATTTTTGCGAGGTCTTTGTTACATCTATGGCCATCAATATTTTGTACTAATTTTTGAGGAGTATATTGTTTTTTTCTTTAATTTTTGCATTGTGTCATTTCATGTAACGTTCCTACGGAAATGCCCCCTGGGCAGAGTATAGGTACTTAAATAAATAAATAAGTGGATGAAAGTGTTTGCAAAGACTATGGGTGAATTTTGAGCTTCAAAATTGTTTCTTTTCATCTGGACGACAATATTTATAGTTATACATCTAAATTAACATCTGGAGGGGAAGTTTGGAGTTGTTGCCTTGAGATACGCTAAATGGATGCCGGCAAACTCACTTGCCCCAAAGCGTCCTCTGCGACTTCTTGTTCATCCTGTAAATTCGGCCTTCATCCAATCCTCCCATATGCTAGCCGCTGTCGAACCACTAAGGAAAAATAAAATCTCAAGTTTGTGGACAGAGAAAACACCTTTCGTGACCTACGCATAGTTGCTAGACTTCGCACACTTTATTGGTGACTTGTGACTCGAACTGGTGAAAAGAACTGCAACTTTGCGAGAATGGAGCTTCGGAGAACTGCCGCTGTGTGTGTTTTTAGTCGGGTTAGAAGGTGGTGAAATGCAGAGCATGTAGTACATATTCAAGGCGTATTTTTAAAGCCAAGGCATATTACAAAGTGTGGTATCCATTCTATATTTTTAGCTCTTTATTTTTTTTTTATGTGAAAAATGCTGAAGTACTATAAAACTATATGACCTTTCACACGCGTCTTTGGAAAGTTCCTCACAAAATGTGTAAGCATCCCTGAAGAAAAAAAATGTTTTTCACTGCAAAAATGGCCTATGCATTGCCAAACGCTCAATCTCGGCCTAAATGCAGCACTAGCAGTCCTAAACAAATTCTAAAGTTTCAGAGGTTGCCAGTGGGGTCACTACCCTAGAAAAAATCAAATTTCTTCAAAAACAGTTGACTTTAGAAAGTTCCATATTTAACATCCCCCAGCATGGTGTTCTCAGAAAGTTTCCTTTCTTTACACTGCATAGTGTTTTTTTATAAATTATTTTCAGTCCTACAATGCTAAAGAAAAGGCAGAGGTTCGAGCACTTTGAACGTGTTTTTCTCCGTTCCACGTTTTGGCGTAGGTAAATTTCACCACTCAAGGAAAACTATTGTTTGGAAACAGGACAAAAGGAAAGGCTCACTCATGGTGTTTCCTAACTTAAATTTAATGGGCAATGCAATTGTGGCATTGTTTTATTACTTTGTGGCTGTCTTTTATCAAAAGACGTTGAGATTTCGTCATCGACATAAAAGGCAAAAAATTTATTTGACTTTTCAGCGCGATGTTAGCATAAAATAAATTAATTTTTGGAAATTTTATTTTTACAGTTGCATTATCTGGGCCTTCTGCTGCATAGGTATCTAGTGAAGAAATATTTGGGGTTTAGTTTTCTAATTATTGATGTTTTCCTGATAAAAGTGACTATAATTTCTTTCACAATTCATGTGCACATATAAAACTGTGCTGCATTCTGCCTTGCAACTGCCAGTTTATACTCTAAATTTGTCTTCATATTAAGCCAAAGGTTGACCCCCTGGGTTGTGTCCTTCTTTATGCTGATTAAAAGATTACTACCCATTTTCTGAAATTTTTAATGGGAAAATGGCAGCCGACGAATGCCCACCGATACATGGAGACGAGTGGCGTTAGCAACCATGAACGAGCCCCATTTTCCCATTTAGAGTTTCAGGAAATAACTCACAATTTATGAATAAGGTAATGGTTACTCCTGAAAGTTAGGGCGTGTGATTTGGACCGCTATACTCCGTGTCACTAGTTGTGTGCAGTGCAGGCGAAGGCAACACCAGGCGACTAGAGAAAGGGCGAACACCAGAAAGGTGGGACGGGAGAGGAGGGCAGTGAAGGAGAGGAGGTTTCTTTCCTCCTCTTCCCCAGCCTTCCTAGTGCTTGCCCTTTCTCCCTGCCCCTGGTGTTGCCTTCGCTCGTAATGCACGCAACTAGTGACACAGAGTATAGTGCTTTAGTCAGCAACGCATAGTTTATTTTTCTGGCAACAAAAATAAAAAAACATACCTTGAACCTTTTAACGGGAGATATTTGGGGGGAAAAGGCGGGCAGGGGAATCCTCGAGTTTTGCCGACCCGCCTTTTCCGTTTCTAAAACCTCTATGCTCCCTTCGTTAGGCTACCTAGCATTCGCTGATCTATAAATAAAAAAATTGAATGGAGTAAAAAAAATGAAGAGTCAACAATAAAATACAAAATCCAACCAAGTGTAAGTAGGGAGCAAGCGAGCAGGTGAAAGAAGAGCCAAAGAGTGATGCTGGGGAAGCGAGAGAGCCCGCGATGGCGGTGGCAAATACTTTTGTCGGGTCAAGTCGGGCGCCTTGTCAATCACAAGGGCCAGGTTCTCGTGCAACTTGCTTGTTTGGCGCACGCACGCTTGCATCCGGAGACTTCTAATAAGAAGGGTCTGCCCAGGTGTTCTCAGTTCTTCGAAATTGCTATTTTTTGGGGGGGGCAGCGGGGCGGGCGATGATATCGGGATTTCCTTTGAAGTAGATATTTTCGCAGGAAACACCGGTCGGTCAGAGTTTGAAGGTGTGCGTACGTTCTAGAATATTATGATATACTTTTTTTTCTGATACACGCTACACATCATCGAATCAGTTGAACTCACCTTTAGCAATTGAATGCTAAACAGTGCGGGACCATGCATGACATCCTTGATGATTAATTTCATTTGGTTGACCATTCAAGCTGCTCAACTTAAATTATGTTTTGTGACTCCACATCTTGCATCCTGTTAGGCACTGCTAGATGCTGCCATCACGTCAAGCCGGCTGCTTTGGGAATGCCCGGACCCACAGGCCTCGCTTTCTACATTGAAAGAGAAGACGTTTATCATGCTCCCTGCAAGCCAGCACGGCTCCACTGAAGATGAGTCTTCCTCGGCGTCTTTATCGACGTAAGTATGGGCATGTTGTTACACATCCAAAAAAGCACATCCAAAACTTAAAAAAATAATGCAAAAAAGTGAAAGCCGTTTACAACTCCCTGTAACACCGAATTAGAGTGCAGCTCTTGAGGAGGAGGAGGGAAGGGTACAGAGGGGGGGGGGGGGGGGGGGGTCACGTGACCTGGGGGGGTGGTCATGTGACCCCCTCCCCCAGGTCACCGAAGGTACCCGAGGTCCTCGGGGGGGGGGGGGGGGGGGGGGGGTCGCGGTTACGCAGACGCTGATGCCGCTCAAGCCGGAAACGGGCGTCTAAGAGCTGCGCTCTAAAAAAAATATTATGTTGTTTTTCTTGAATACTTGCAGTCATCAGCTTGATGGAGCAGTGTAGGGCTATTGGCATCTGTAGGTATGTGGTACCAAAGTATATGACCTATTGCCTTTTTTTTTCTTTAGAATTACTTGTGAGGCTGTTGGAGATTAACAATCTCCACATTTTTTGTTGAAGTTCTCTCCAAGTCCAAATGCTAGTCATTTGTTTTTCATTTGAGCAGTTTTAAAATTTTTCCACATAGATTTTGGACTGTACTAGCACGATCAGGGTAATTCTGTCTTTCCAAAAAGCTGCTTCATGATTCGTGTTGACCATGTGACAAAACTTGCCAGAATAGATTGAGCCATGTATTGCAGCGGCCACAAAAGAAGGAGCCAGTCCATACTAGGACAAAGGAAGGAGGTTGTAATAGCAAGTTTTCACCACTGCACTTTGGTTGCATGTGGAACGAAAACTTACTTCTATCAGGTGTAAGGAGCTCAGCTGTAACTGGTGTCAGGTCTGGTCGAAATGCACCTTAATACTCAAATTTTTCAGCCATTCTGCACTGTCCATATTGCTTTTGTACAGCCGGGACACATAGTTAATACTCTGTCTAACGAAGATGGGGGGAAGCTGCAAATTACTTCATTAAATCGAGGAATTTGTGAAATCGAAAATGGCATTTTTCTTAAATTAGGTTTGATAAACCTACCGCAGAATACCGTGAATCCTCCCATTCCATACCGCATTCCCAAAGCGCACATGCGTCAAAAATGTGGTGTACGAGTGAATGAGTTTTACTCCATGAAGACAACCCGTACTGCTAGTGCGTGAAGGAAACTTCACCGGGGCTATTTATACTTCGGAAATCAGACGCTTCGTGCACGTCACGGGCATCAGATGGTTGCTTTGCATCTTTGCTACTCTCGTGGTAGTGCCAATTGGAGCACTGGCTCTTCCGGTTCAGACCTTTGACGCTTCTCAGAATTTAATTCAGAGGGTGAGAGCTTACCATCGAAGGGAGAAGCTCCGTAAAGTACCTCCAGTTTGAGGGCTGAGACCGCCAGAATGTTGCGGAAGCAGACGCGCCAAGATAAAACCAAATGGGAGGTGGGTGACAACTTTTTGCCTTAAATATTTCCATCTGATGCTTCTAAATCTAAAAGGCTTGCAAACCCTGTAGATGCTACCGCTAGATATTTAAGGAAAAACCTGTGCATTGATTCTTTCTTTATGCTATTCTTTTTTAAACAAAATTCAACCCGAGTGAGCCATCTCTTGGGAAAAATAATTCGACCGTCAGAAGGTTGAACGAGACATAGTATTTGGCTAAACTCGTAAATTGGGTTGTAGTGGTACAGATTAGAAAATTTAATGCAATTACAACTCCCTGGGGGTACCTGGGTAGGCTGCAGGTTTTGTTTAACAAACATGTGGGGTGTTTGCAAGTCAGTCTCACTTTCTCTTTTTTAATAGCTCTAGCCCCTCTATGTTGCAAGATAGTTAATGTAGTTACTGCAACCCTCAGGACTTCTGCAATATTTCTTGCTGTTTCTGATCTGTTTCGTTGAGTGCACTTCTCACTGCGCACCGCTGCACTGCAGAGAAGTGACACCCATGAAGTGCACATTGCTATTTTGCGTATGTCTCTTTGCTACAGTGCAGCCGTGTACTAAGAAGAAAGAACGTCTCCAGGGTAAGGCAGCGACCACGTATGCATTGGGCATCTGAAAGCATACTTGTGTGTTTCAACTTTATATTACTACATCAATGTTTGTTAAAAGAGCGGTTTGTTTTAAGGAAGGCGGTTAATATAACAGGGTAGCAGTGCATAAGAAAAGTGACTTGAAATTTACAACATGCTCGCTGCCCAAATAAGCCAACCACTATTTCAGGTGTGGTGCTCTCGACGATGCTTACTGCCAAGCAGCTGAGCTAAAAGACGTCACTGTGGAAATATATGGTCCTGGAGCGATAGCCAAGCTTCTTTGCCAGTCTTTGAGTCAGAGATCTGTCGCCTCCATCACTGTGCTGAAGCTGAACTACGTCTGCTATCAAGATGTCTTCCCCGACTTGGTTAAGCTGCGGAAGAAGTTTCCAGGCATTAATGTACGTACGGGAGCTGGATTCTCGAAGCGTCTAGAACGGGGGTCTCAAACACGCGGCCCACGGGTTGCATGCGGCCCACTACTCGCTGGAACCCGGCCCGCAGGCAGCCGGCTGCGATTCTCGGTTCCCATGTCTCGAGCGCTAGAAATGGCATGTGTCATTCTGATTTCATCTTGTCGAGTCATTTTCGCTCGAAAAGTAGCTCTGCTCTTTTAACGTATTCACATAGTTTATGCATATCTGTGTTCATTTTCCCTTTGTTTCGCTTTATTTTTTTCTTCTCTACTTTTTGTAATGTACAACAATTGGGCTTCTAGGCTGGAAGCACAAGCTATTCGTTGAAGGGTGCATCTCGGCTGCACAAACTCTCGATCAGCAGAAGCAACTGCCAAAGATAAAGCTACAAGCTTGGGATTCTCGCCTTCAAAAAATATATTACCATTAGGAGTCAAGTATTTGTTCATAGTGTTGTAATAAAAATAGTCTGGAAAGCAAGAACTGCCAGATTAACAGATAGCTTTTAGAGACATGTTGAGCTTGCTCCGCTGTGACTTGAGCAACGAAAAACGACGGTGCACTTGCTCTCTTGTTCTATTAAAATTGCCAGCAACCTGGTGGGGTGGTGTCATTTTGATCATTTTTATCACGTCAGGTCAGGGCCCAAAGTAGCCAGACAAACAGATAAAAATCTAAAGATGTCACTGGCAAAACTATGAGTTTACAAAAAGCATAGAGCACCCCCACTCATCTTACGCTGGCCCTTAACCTTTCCAGTGGGGGCTGTCTGGCCCCCACACTCAATTGAGTTTGAGACCACTGATCTATAGAACTCGAAAAAGAACACAATGTGTGAGTTTTTTTAACCACAATGACGTTTTCAAGTAGTATGTACCTACTTTCCAGTATTAGAACGAACTTCCGGAAGAGCTTAGAACTCTCTCGACAGATTTTCTTCCTGCGTCCAGTCACTTTCACCGAGGACATGAGTCAGAAGAAATTGCATCTTTATCATCCGAATTCTAAAAACTTCCGCGATTAATTCTCACACGTTGCGTTAATGTTACCCCACCAAAACAGCGCTCGTGTGTTCTGTTTTTATGTCCACATTGTTCGTACCGCAAGCACTTTACCCGATTGATTTACCGGTATCTTTTGTGCGATATTATGTTTTTCTGTGATTGCCTCGTCTGTTATATTTTATGTTCCACTACACTGCATGGTTTTGGTTGCCTTGGCCTTCCTATCAGCGGCCGACCAGTCGAGTGATGAATACTGTAAACGACTTAATTTTCGTGAGGACCTAATTTTCGCAAATCGCCTACAATTCACGAAAAATAGGTCCCGCAAGCATTTCCGGTAAAGTGTAAACACATTGAAATCTATATTGAAATCCCACCGTGTCACGAAAATTAGAACCCGCGAATTATTCCAAAACTTCAGCTTTGACCTAAATCGCGAAATATATTGAGCCCGCGAAAAATAAGTCGTTTACAGTAAAAACATTTTAAAAATATTTTCGGTGTTTGCTCGCTGATTTTGTCCTTTGCACTTGAAATCAGCAAATGGTCTCGCTTGTTAAACAAAAATGGTAACATTCTGTGCTGTTTAAAGCTTGTAGGCTACTGTGGGGTGTCCTACTTGATGCGGTAGATTTGTTCCGTTTTGTGATTGTGTTACTTTTTTGTTTCCACAGTGTCTTTATCTACGGTGCTGCAGAGTTGACAAGCTGTGTCACCTCAAGATGCTGTCGAGTCTACGAGGACTCAAAAGCATCACCGTTGAAGACGCCGGCAATGGGGTTACGCTGCTCTCCATCTGGAAGCCTTACTTCATCTTTTGCCTTGGGGATGATGTGGAAACGCTCAATTCGAGTCCAGTGAGTTGTCTTCCTAATCCTTTACCCCAATTAAACTGTACTGTTTTTGAGTACTACAGCACGGAGTATAATTTACAGCTGCTCCAAAGATAGTGCGCTGTCGTTATTAAAAAGAGTATAAAAGTGGGCAAGTTATGAAGAGGATCTTGGGACATCATTGGAGCCACTGAAAAACGTTTCTTGCATGGTTCAGGATTTCTGGAAGGGGAGTGGGGAGGGGAGTGGGGAGGGGAGGGGCGGGGGGGGGGGGGGGGGGGGGGGGTCTGGGGGACAGGACAGGCGGGCAGATTTGGCTGGGGAGGACCTTGCAAAAAGATCTGTGGTCACAGGCAAAGCATTGCCGAGATCTACTTTGTTGACCTACTTCACCAAAAACTAAACATTTCTTCCAAAGCAAAAGTTGGTGTACAGTCAAACGCCTATACTACAAAAATGGCTGTTTAGGGAGGACAAGGTGCTTAAATTCGCGGAAAGGTTCATTTTTAAAAAATCCAATATTTGGGTGCCTCAAACATCTGAGCACCTCTGTGCAAAATCTCACGGTGTAATTCAATCTCAAAATATAAAACACGCTGTCATTTCTGCGCTAGAAACGCACCAAGAAACAGCCCAAGAGAGAAAACGGACGTCAAAACTCATGCACTTCGCATTCCACCATTGCGCGGTTGATCGCCGCCATCTTGGACTCATTGGAAAGGTGTTTTCTTTGTTTACGTTTGGGCACCATCTAAAATAGTGTCAGCCTTCGGAAGCAGAGATACTATTGCAGTTTTCTTTGGGGAAGATAACGCGCTCCTGATTGGTTACTGAGCTCGGGCCACGGAGAAGGCTGCTGCTGTTGGCCGGAGCGAGGGCCCCCTCTCCAAAACTTTGTAGCCTTCTCTCACTCCTTCGCTCCCGCACACGCCGTAGGGAGCTGTCGTCTGCTACCGCGGCCACATTGTTGCGTGTTGACTCCTGTCAACAAGCACGTTTCTTGGCGTTCGCCTGCCTGGTTTTGTTTTGCGTCTTTCCGGAGCCATCGCGATTGTTTGCAATGCTTAGCGACACTCGTTTGAAGGAGTCTATGCAGCATGTGTACGGAAAACGGAAACAACGCGCGTAAAACAAGAGCTCGCCCGCATCGCCAGTCATGTTGCGGGCGGTGGACTCCGAGAAAGTTTTGCTACCAACAGCTGCGTCGTTTTCGCCAGCTCCTGAGCCGGACAACAAAATGGACAGCACTGTCGGCGGTAGTACGCTACGAGTCGACACGCATTTCTATTCGCCGGATGAAAGCGCAGAATGCGCAGCACAGGTGGACACTGCAAGCAAGACTTGGCAGCAAAGTCCGCAACAGGACGGAAGTTTGACCTTCTGAACGTCACCCACAAAAATGAAAAGGTTGATTCTGGTACTCAGTTTATCGTCGTAGATCTGAAGGTACTCAACACATTTTTCACGTCCACGAAATGTGGGCAGCGCGGATCGGCCGCGCCAACGCTGGAGAAATTCAAGGGACAATAGTATGGCCTGGCTGTGAAGTTTGAGTTGTCGTGTCCTGCGTGCAACTTCAGTGAGGAGCATTTCTCATCTCCCAGAGCTCAAGGAGAGGCAAGAATTACACCCCTTGAAGTGAACGTGAGAGCCATGAAAGGCATTCAGTCTATCGGCAAGGGGTCAACTGCCCTCACTGACTTCTGTGCAGCCTTGAACATCTCGCATAAAGGCCCCCATCACAAGACCTTTCAATGCCATTTGCCAACTGTGATGCAAGCCTGTGAGCTGACAGCAGCTGCCTGTGAATTAGAGAGTGTGGCAGTTGTGAGGGAGCTCTATGTGGACTTCCTCAACCCGGCCAACAGCGTCGACGTGATGTATGACAGCACCTGAAAGTAGCGGGGGTCGCACATCCCACGTCGGTGTTGGCTCCATTGTGGAGGCATACGCTGGACTTCTGATCGACCACGTCGTTTCGTGCAACCTCTGCCTGGTCTATTTTCTTGGCCCAAAGCCTGAGGATGAAGGGAACAGTGCATGGTTTGCAGAGCACAAGCCAGAGTGCAAAAAGAACATTGACTGTAAGTCTGGGCAAATGGAGGAGGCGGTGTTGACAATGTTTAGGAGGTCCTTCGAGAGGCACGGCCTACGGTACACAACGTTTTTTTTTTATGGAGACAGAAGGACCTATCGATGCCTTGACAGAGGATGCAGTGTACGGGTTCGTGGAGATTGAGAAGAAGGACTGCCTCAATCGTGTCCACAAGCGCGTAGGGTCGGCTTTGCACACACTTGTCGACATGAAGAAGGCCCAAGGCAAAGCACTGGAGTGCAAGGGAAGGCTGACTCAAGACAGGATCAAGAGGATAGCCAATTACTATGGTTATGCCCTGCGGAATCACAGCCACGACGTTCCAGCAATGCAGAGGGCAGTGCAGGCCACTTTTCAAAACATGTCAACCACAGATGAGTCTTTCAATCACAGCTTCTGTCCCAAGGGGGCAAACTCTTGGTGCTCCTACAACAGAGCTTCGGTCAACAGTGAGTATGAAATGACCTGCCACCTACTGAGCAGCACGCCTACCTGCTGGTGGTAGACGTCGAGATTAAAGATTCTTATACGTGGCACTCTGGCGTGCGGTAGCATCTCGTTCTTTCTCCGCCAACCTAACATGGTGTCAGAAGTGGGATTACGGCCGGAAATCAAGAACCGCTACCAGCACTGACTTCCGAGGCATTCAAGGAAGCAACCCTGCGCTGGACGAAATGGCAACCACCGCAGCGGGCACATCGTTCGTGATACAGCCACCGGAGCCATTTTCTTTCTCGTCTCCGAACGAATGGCCGAAATGGAAGAAGCGCTTCCAACGCTTCCATACTGCTTCGGGACTCAGCACAAAGCCTGAAGAACACCAAATCGATGCTCTCCTTTACATTATGGGGGACCAAGCCGAGGACATCTTTAGCACATTCCAGCTAACCGAAGCAGAAGCCAAGAAGTTCGATACCATCATGGGCCACTTCGACGCGTATTTCATACCGCGAAGAAACGTCATCTTTGAGCGAGCTCGATTCAACTCCCGGGTCCAACAAGAAGGCGAGTCCATTGAAGAGTTTGCCACGTCACTGCACGCCTTGTCCAAGTACTGCGACTACGGCCCAATGCAAGACCAGTTCGTACGAGATCGGCTAGTCGTTGGCATCCGTGACAAAAAGCTCTCCGCAAAACTCCAGCTTGACGCCGACTTAACACTTCAAAAGGCCCTAGAGTCAGCGAGGCAAGTTGAAAACGTCCGTCAGCAGCAAGTCGAGCTGAATCAAGACATCAAAGCCGGCAGCAGCGTCAACAAGCTTGACACAAGGAGAACTTCAACTAGCCGCTTCTCTGGGTCAAGCTCCAAATCACCAGGCAGACTAGAACACAAAGAGTCTGGTTCGTTCAAGACGAACAGCCAAGAATGTCCTTGGTGTGGACGAGCACGCCATCTCAGAAAGTCCTGTCCAGCTCGACACGAGACTTGTAAGAGTTGCCATAAGAAAGGTCATTTCTCCGGAGTCTGCCTTTCCAAGAAAGTCCGCTTCGTTGGACAATCTTCAGACGAGGATGACGAGGTTGGCTTTACTGGAGGAGTGGCACATCCTCAAGCTGACAAGTGGGAAGTGACGGTGACGCTTCAAGTGGAAACCGTAAAGTTTAAATTGGACACGGGCGCCGACGAAACAGTCATCTCGCCCTCCATCTTCCGGAAGCTCTCCCCACGACCGCGCCTGGTAGCACCCCCTCGTCAGCTTCACGGACCGGACGGAACCCTTTTGGCAACACAGGGGGCAGCTCTCCTCAACATCACGTACAGAGACCGCACTTCGGTGCAAGACGTTTACATCTTGGAAGACCTCCGTACGCCATTACTAGGAAAGCCTGCTATACAAGCTTTGCAATTGGTATCGGTGGTCAACGAGATCAGCCCAAGCTCCAATGTTCTTGACGGATCTAAAGTCGACGCAAGAACAGAGTTCCCTGCGCTCTTCAAGGGGCTCGGCAAGCTCCCTGAAGCGTACCACATGCAACTCCAAGACGGCGCCAAACCGTTCGCACTAAGCTCTCCACGGCGAGTGCCGATCCCGCTCTACGAAAAGACGAAAGCAGAGCTTCAAAGAATGGAGAGGATGGGAGTAATATCACCCGTCGAAGAGCCAACTCCTTGGTGTGCGCCGATGGTAGTTGTTCCAAAGCGAAGCGGTGCAGTGAGAATATGCGTTGATTTCACAGAACTCAATCGCTACGTACTCAGAGAATGGCACCCTATACCGTCCGTCGAACACACCTTAGGACTCCTTCAGAACGCAAAGTACTTCTCAAAACTCGATGCAAACTCCGGTTTTTGGCAAATTCCACTAAGCGGAGACAGCAAGCAGCTCACGACTTTCATTTCGCCGTTTGGACGGTTTTGCTTCAACCGGCTCCCTTTCGGAATTTCTTCAGCTCCGGAGCACTTCCAGAAACAGCTCTCGAGCATCCTGCAGGGAGCAAGTGGTGTCGTATGCCACATGGATGACATTCTCATCTGGGGCTCCACTCCCGCAGAGCATAACACCAGACTCCGCATCGTTTTGCAGCGACTCTGCAACGCAGGTCTGACGCTCAATGAGGAAAAATGCTCCTTCAACGTCCAAGAATTAACATTCCTGGGCCACAAGATCAACGAGCATGGCATCCGTCCAGACGATTCCAAGGTTGAAGCCGTCAAGGCCATGGACCCGCCTACCTCTAAGCCAGAGCTGCAGAGGGTGCTGGGAATGGCAACGTACCTGGCTAGATTTGTTCCGAACCTAGCAACCGTCCTTCAACCACTCAGCTTTATGCTTAGCACTAAGCAAGAGTTTGTTTCGGGATCCGCTCAACAAGACGCGTTTGACAAGTGGAAGGCGATTTTATCGTCACATCCAGTCCTTGGAGCCTACGACCCTAGAAAAGAGACTGTAGTGACGGCCGATGCGTCTTCTTACGGAGTCGGCGCCGTATTGAGACAAAAGCAAGAGCGAAATAAATATAAAGTCATCGCGTACGCTTCCAGACTGCTGAGCGACACCGAAAAAAGGTACGCTCAAATTGAAAAAGAGGGTCTAGCGCTTGTCTGGGCTTGTGAGAAGTTCAGCGATTACCTAGTCGGCAAGTTCTTCAACCTCGAGACCGACCACAAGCCTCTGGTGCCGCTTTTCTCAAGCAAGGCTCTAGACGACCTCACTCCGAGACTGCAGCGTTTGCGCATGCGTATGATGAGGTACAACTACAACATCACATACGTACCAGGAAAAGAAATTCTCGCCGCAGACACGCTATCAAGGGCACCTCTCAAAAACACATTCCCTCTGGACCTAGAGAGAGACGTTGGCGCTTTTGTCCAACACATCAGGTCCACATTGTCATTCAAAGACACATGTCTTCAGTGGATTATTGACCACCAAAAAACAGACCTAATCTGCCAAGCCTTGAGGAAATACTCTCAACGAACTTGGCCCAGCCGGCGAGACCTTGACAACGACGTGAAGCCCTACTATCAATATCGGCATCAATTCACTGTTGAGGAGGATCTACTTCTCTACGCCTCAAGGGTAGTGATCCCAGTCAAGTGCCGACCCGAACTCCTGAGACTTCTGCATGAAGGTCACTTCGGCATTGTAAAGACTCAAGCCAGAGCGGCAGGCTCTGTATGGTGGCCAGGTCTACAAAAAGATGTGGAAAAGACAGTAAAAACATGCCATCCCTGCATTGAAAAGTCAAAGAACAGGAAAATGCCTCTGCTTCCGACTGAATTTCCCGACAGACCATGGCAGAGGGTGGCAATGGACCTCTTTTACCATGAAGGTCACTGGTGGTTAATTGTGACCAATTATTTTTCTCGGTACCCAGAAATCGCACGACTACAAAGTCTGACTACACAGGCAGTTGTCACACACTGCAAGTCAATATTTTCCCGACACGGTATACCAGAGGTCGTTGTTTCCGACAACGGACCGCAGTTTTCTCGTGTAGCGACGTCTGCGTTTTCTACATTTGCAAAAGAAAATGGATTTCAACATGTGACATCCAGCCCTCGCTATCCACAAAGCAATGGGTTAGCGGAGGCTGCAGTTAAAATAATCAAAACTTCGATGTCAAAAACGGGAGACCCCTACAAGACACTTCTCTCGTACCGAACGACACCTCTAAAGAACGGATATAGCCCTGCGGAACTCCTCATGGGAAGGCGGCTTCGAACAAACGTGCCTACAGCTAGCAAGATGTTACTTCCCGTCAGCCCCGACATTAATCGACTAAAGAAGTTTGAGAAAGAAAGTCGGGAACAACAAGAAAAGGCATACAATCGCCGCCACGGAGTTCGCGACCTGGCGGACATCGTGGATGGTACCGATGTCTGGGTTGTAGACCTCAAGAGAAGGGGTACTGTACAGCAGCCAGCCCAGGAGCCAAGGTCCTTCATCGTAGAAACGGATGAAGGCACCGTTCGGAGGAACAGGACCCATCTTGTTCCCTACACCGATCAAAACCCGGCGCCTGACTCCTTACACGAATGCCAAGATACCACGCATGCCCACAGCAAGAATGGCCGCTGTCTAAAACAACCTAGGCGGTACTCTCCTTAAGAAAGGGAGATGTGGTATGAAATGACCTGCCACCTACTGAGCAGCACGCCTACCTGCTGGTGGTAGACGACGAGATTAAAGATTCTTATACGTGGCACTCTGGCGTGCGGTAGCATCTCGTTCTTTCTCCGCCAACCTAACAGCCATTTGCCAACTGTGATGCAAGCCTGTGAGCTGACAGCAGCTGCCTGTGAATTAGAGAGTGTGGCAGTTGTGAGGGAGCTCTATGTGGACTTCCTCAACCCGGCCAACAGCGTCGACGTGATGTATGACAGCACCTGAAAGTAGCGGGGTCGCACATCCCACGTCGGTGTTGGCTCCATTGTGGAGGCATACGCTGGACTTCTGATCGACCACGTCGTTTCGTGCAACCTCTGCCTGGTCTATTTTCTTGGCCCAAAGCCTGAGGATGAAGGGAACAGTGCATGGTTTGCAGAGCACAAGCCAGAGTGCAAAAAGAACATTGACTGTAAGTCTGGGCAAATGGAGGAGGCGGTGTTGACAATGTTTAGGAGGTCCTTCGAGAGGCACGGCCTACGGTACACAACGTTTTTTTTTATGGAGACAGAAGGACCTATCGATGCCTTGACAGAGGATGCAGTGTACGGGTTCGTGGAGATTGAGAAGAAGGACTGCCTCAATCGTGTCCACAAGCGCATAGGGTCGGCTTTGCACACACTTGTCGACATGAAGAAGGCCCAAGGCAAAGCACTGGAGTGCAAGGGAAGGCTGACTCAAGACAGGATCAAGAGGATAGCCAATTACTATGGTTATGCCCTGCGGAATCACAGCCACGACGTTCCAGCAATGCAGAGGGCAGTGCAGGCCACTTTTCAAAACATGTCAACCACAGATGAGTCTCCCAATCACAGCTTCTGTCCCAAGGGGGCAAACTCTTGGTGCTCCTACAACAGAGCTTCGGTCAACAGTGAGCAGCCACGTGGCCACAAGAACGCACTCCCGGACTTCGTTCGAGAAGCACTGGAACCAGTGTTCACCAGGCTCAGTGATGAAGACTTGCTTGAACGGTGCAGCGACGGCAAACGCAGAACCCAAGTGAAAGTCTGCACGCCGTCATCCGGGCTCAGACTTCAAAGAACACCCATGCATCACTGTCCAGTGTACAGAGGGCTGTTGCCGAAGTTGTGAGCATCTTCAATCAGGGTCAAAAGAAGACCAGAGAGTGTGGTGGCACGGTTGGGCTACACTGCTGGCAGCGTTCTCATCAGGAGGAGCGTCGAGAAGGATGACAGGAGATTCAAGAAGGCCAACAAGGTTTTTTTGGACAGAGACAGCATGAAAAAACAGCTCTCCACAAGGCACAGGGCAGACACAGTGCAAGACTACAGTCCCAAACTTCTTTAAAGACCAGCCAGCCTCACCTAGGCCAGCATTTTTGACACCACCCCCAAGAAAAAGTTCTTCTTAGGGCTAAAAATCCTTTGTTTATCGGGCTGCTTCTTGCAAACGTGTCTCCCCCCTTGTCCACAGTTCAAACCAGGCAGATTCTGTCTGCGTCAGGTTGAAACATTCAGACATATGCATGTTCAAATTTCAAAGTCGATTTTCTCAGCTTCATTTTTTGAACCATATGCTCCAGCCTTACGGGCTTTTTTTATAAACTTCTACTCAGCCGATTCTTATGAACTTGGTATTATTCTCTTTAGCAATAACTAAACAGCAAGCTTAAGATATTTTTATTATGGTATTTTTGCTATGATAACATTAATATAGTGGAATCTCATTAATTCAAACTCTCTTAATTCAAACTTGCAGATAATTCAAACTTACATGCAGGTCCCATCCTATGCATTTCTATGGGAAGAAACTCCTGGTAATTCAAACTTGGCTTTATTTAAACAAATTTTTGGTCCTTCTCGAGTATGAATTAACGAGATTCAACTGTATTTTATAATTGGGCATTGTTATAGCCTTTATTTTATGGCCTCTAATTAGTCTTGTGTTTTTCCTCCATATTATTTTGTCTTAAAGAAATTAAAATAGCTTTAGCTTGCATGGCACATCTTTCAGAACCAACTGAGACCGATTTTAAAAATATATTTAAATAAAAAAGTGTTTTAAAACCCCGTAAGAATTTAGATGGGGTAATGAGTATTTTAATTACATTTGTAACTTTTTACAAGAGACAGATATTTTGAATCTGATCGCACTACCGAAATCAGCAGAACAAACCACACAGCCATTCCAAATATCAAGGAGATAAGCCAATATATATAAAAGTAAGTTTAGGAAGCCATAAATGATGTCTCGGCCAGTCTCCTATGCGTTCAATGTGTCTGACTGTTACAACAAATTACAACAAAAGCAATTTTGCAGCACCACAGAGCAAAAATTAGCAGTACGGTATTACGAATTTCGCAAGTGAAAAATAATCGATTTCAAGTAAATTGTCGCTCTCAAGTGACATGCATAGATATGAGAAATACCGCGGCAGCAGCGACAGTTCAAATCGCACGGCATTGCCTCCATCTCGCTGCGCCACGCTGACGTTCTTGGTTTGGGGTCTAAATAACTTGGTGGGGTGCAACCTTGTGTCCAGATGGCGCTACATGACTATGCTGCTGCATAGAGGGCCTGCACACCCTGTATGCAGCAGCATAGTCAGGCAGTGCCATCTTGAAATAAGGTTGCAAACTAACAAATCATTTAAACCCTTAACCGAGAGTGCGCAGTGCGGTCAGCAAGGCAGCGGTAGAAGCAGTGCGACGAAACTGGCCTACTTGCTCTCACCATTGCATACGCTCCTCTCCATTCCTAGATGAGGTTTTTTTGCAACGCTCCATCTGGGCGATGCACAAACTTGTTTTCTTACTTCGCATGTACTGTAATCCCTCGTTATAACGAAGTCAATGGGACGGGAAAAATATTCTATACAAGCGGTAATTCTATCAAAGCGATAGGGCCAAAAAAACATTACCAGCAGCCTTGGTGGACGGGAAAATTCAGAACACTCTGACCATATATTTAATCAAACAAACCTTTGTTGTGAACATCTCGCGGCAGCTTTGCGGTGTAAACAATAATTAAGTGGAGTTTGCCAATAATTTCATCCGGTCATCAATTTTCCTCGAACTGTGCCAGGCATCGCAAGAACACTGTGACTGCCGCTGCACTCCACTCTGTTTCGAAGCAGCTGTAGGATGTTTCGCGTCTCCGCAGCCGTCGGTGTTTCCCGAGGTGCCTCTCCGACATCGCTTCATGTTCACCCTGGTAGCACACCAGTTTTGTGTCGACATTTACTTGTTGATGGGCACGACACTGCGGAAACCAGCCCTTAATAGCTCTGCTGTAATGAAGAAGTGGTAATCTAGGCTATACTCTGTTTCATACTTGATGTACAATGCTGTCAAAGCTGCTGGCACGGACATGGGGTTTGATCTCGCATGTCATATGCATGCATTCTTGCACAGACGAAACGATAAATAAAGTCACGCGCTCGCGCCTTTAGCTTTTACAGCGTGGTACTATATGAAATGGAGTGTGAGATGCCTGGATTCTGCAGCACGACCTTTTGCCCCGCGTGCTTCGAGCCGTGATGCACTAGTGGGCTTGGGTCACCGTTCCCCTTTTTGATAAGTTGATTGTCAACGTTCAAAATTTAGTTTTTAATGTCACTCATACTATATTTGTCGCTTTAGTGAACCCTCGTTACCTTCAAGTTCTAAAAACTAGAAAACAAAATTGGAGATAAGTGTAGTTTCGAGATAAGCAGGGTAACGAATTTTCATTCCTCTGATTGCACATTATGCGAATGGAACCCTTCCAACAATCGCACCAATTGACTATTGGCACTCACAGGGTGTGCAGGGCCAGAGAGAGATCAAAACGACCATAACAAAATTATCAACAAGCAATACTCGTAAGATGAGACAGCAAGACAGGAAGTAAGAACCCCCCCCCAAAAAAAAAAAGAAAACCTGAAAGAAACAATAAGAAAAAGAATCAAAGACAAAAACCAAGAGTGGATGATGACGTTGAGCGCTAGGGAGAGAGAAACAGCGGCATGACCGCCAAGCCGTATCGGGGAAGAAAAAACGTTCAGCCTTTCCACTCTTGTGAAGAAGGAGGATCAGCAGAGCTGTACTCGATATACGCGCACGCGCCCGTTTCCCGTTTCTTCTTGTCTGACATGCCGCCGATCGTGGATACGTCTCCGGGTAACCACAGTCCCATGAAGCGCACGCGGTGCACGTAACGCCAAACGGGTAATCTACAAACTCCCTCCCGATCCTCGCCGTCGCGCCCGGGAACTGTTCAGCCGGCGTGGAGTGCAGTCGTCGCTGGGCCTCGCGCTTGCACTTGGCCTCCGTCGCACGATTGTCGTCCGTGGCGTTGACCCGCCGGCGGTGTTTACATCGCTGCATGGTTCTGTTCTCGGCGGAGGTTTTCCAGGCAAGCGATGTGCTTTTCTTTGGCAAGGGAATCTGAAGCTCTCGACTCAGTGGAAGTCGAGGAGACAGTGGCTTTGCGGCGGTTGCAGCCCCATTCGCGCTGCTGCGTACGTCGCCGCTCCCCAGTCTTCTTTCCCCAAAAAGGCACGCGGCCGACCCTTTCTAAGTCCAAACCGAAACTGATAAGAGCGTAGGAAGCAGCACTCAAAACAGACGAGGATGAAGAAACACACGTGACGAGCACTGCGCTCGTTACGTGTGCTTCTTCTTTGTCGTGGTCTGTTTTTCGTGCTGTTTCCTACGATGAATTCCCACCAACGCGCCCAACTATCCATTCTTTTACGATAGCTGGAGAGGTTGCCGCCATCTACGAGCGACAGCCGTAAGCAGGCTGGTTGTGTGCTTACTCAACATACTGGACACGATCCTGGGGAACCTAGCTCTTAACAGCTCTGCTGTAAAAACTTTCAGTCTTTCCACTTTGGTGAAGAAGGAAGAGCAGCAGAGCTGTAGCTTCTGTTCTCGGCGGTGGCTTGCCAGGCTAGGGGTCTGCTCTTCTTTCGCAAGGGAATCTGAAGTGCTCGACGCAGTGGAACTTGAGGCAATAGTGGCCTCGCAGGTGGTTACGAAATCATTTGCGCTGCTGCACACTTCACCGCTCATTCTGTTCCCACTCTTCTTCCCCTGAGGAAATGTTGCCGTAATCTATGAGCGACGGTGGCAACCAGAGTTTTGTGTCGACATTTCTTTGCAGGAGATACGATCCTGGGGAAACTAGCCCTTAACAGCTCTGCTGTAAAAGAAAACCAAAGGAAAATACCCTGGAGGATCCTTAGAGAATGCGTTCAAATGACTTTTGGGAAACGCCACATATGTCGCCCTTTGGGAAGCGCTAACGCTGACCCTTCCACTTTTCTGTTTTTGTTTTCTCTTTTGCTTCCTTTATTTTTTGCTGCCTCTTTTTAGCCTCGTTACAGGGTCAGTGCTAGCGTTTCCCAAAGTGGGACGTGTGTGGCGTTTCTCAGAGGTCATGCTAACGGACTCCCTAAGGATCCACCAACGAATCTTGCTTTAATTTTTTCTGGCCTCAGTTGCACGCAGACTCGCTTCAGCTTGCCGCTTCTTGCGCCGCATTTCAGCCAGCCGAGCTAGGCACTGCTTCCGCTCCTTCCTCTCGTTCGACCACCTTGCACGCCTAGCGACATCACCCGCTGCCTGATGCTGCTTTCGCTGTTCACCGGTTTCTTCCGCGCGCATTGCCTTCTGCCTCGTGACGTCAGCTCCCTCTCGCCTTCGTCCTTCACTACTCTCCTTCTCTCTATGCGGCGCGCTTCCCTTTCCACTGTTTTGTGTGCAAACAGTTGGCATTGGATTTTCCCTGTCATGTAGGTACTAATGCTAAAGCATTAAAAAGTAAGACAAGAAACGTCCTAGATGCCGCTCTGCGCGTTGCTGCGCTCATGACACAATATACTTTTTTTTTTTGTGCTTGTTTTTGGGATTGCTGTTTCTTTGTCAACCAACCAGTGTTTAGGTCATCAATTTATTGTTTGCAACGCCCTGATGGGAATTTTTTTATTTTTTTTTATCGAGGTCAGTCTTGAAAACTTTTCGAGATAAGCAATGAGGAAATGTTTGTGCCTATGGGAGTTCATTTTATGACATTTGACTTAACCAATATTTCAAGATAGTTAAGTTTGCGTTAACAAGTGATTACTGTACTTTTTCCTCAAACCTCTCGAATGTAGTGAAGGTACATCAATATGCAATGGCACAAATTCGGTTTCGCATGATTAATTTTTCGTGCCCAACTACTATAACAAAGTGACCTATACTACAAAAGCTTTTGTTTGTCCTGTGGACTTTGTTATGAAGGAGTTTGATTGTATGTTGCTTTTCCTAAAAAAAACTCACCCTCGGGGCTTAGGGAGGGTAGTCGGACCCACCCTCCCACTCCCTTTTAAATCTGCTCCCATCTTTGGTCGTGTCTATCAAAATGCACAGATGTCCTTTGCTTTTGTCAAGTTTCAAAACTGTCCAGAGTAAATTAAGGAGACCTGCATGAATTCAGCTCAAGCAAAGGTTCTTCAATTATAGTCACCGACTGATTTTGCGGACTTCGCAGGGACCGATAAAACGTCTGAATAATAGAACAGCCTGAAAAATCGGCAGATTAAAAAACTTGCCTTTAATATACCTAAGCGGGCTTAAAATAGTCGTCATTAGTGCCTTGCTTCGGGTTGCGCCTCCACTTGCATCCGGCCACTTTCTCTTAGCTTGAAAATTGCAGCCTTCTTTTCTAGCGTTATGGTAGAGTACTTTTCGCACTTCTTAGTGACACTTCACGGCAGCGGAAGAACAGATTGGGGGCCATGACGTCTAAGCCAGCGTAGTCGGAAAACGCAATTCACCGAGACGAGATGAGAGGTGCAAGTTCATGACTGCAGAATGGCAAATTAACAAATCAAAATGGTAACAGTGATTATGATAATGACGCGCACCTAGAAAAAAAAAAGCCGTAGCGCAGCGTCACCTAATGGCAGGACGAAAGGCCCGTTCAACCGAGTACAACCGAGGGAGACGAGATCTGTTAAAACTTCTTAAAATTTCTTAGGACGAGGGAACACTGGCATTTTGGCGCCATCTATGCGGTGACCCTGGAATTGCATTTCACAAGAGTGAGGGTTTTGCGGAATTTCCGAGGTCAAATGTGTGTAATACCTATAAGAAAGGCTCGTTTATAACGTTGACAAAAGTTTTTCGAGCCAAGAAGGGAAGAATAATTCGCGAGAGAAATAGAAAATATGCCGGACCGCCAAGTTTACACTGCTACCCAACAGATGGCACCAGTGTGTCCCCTGGTTGTAAGAAGTTTCAAGGCACCTTGTTCTAAGAGGTCGCAAGAGTGTGAACGGGCCTTTAGCAGTACTGTCAAGACCGTTTATAATGAAGTCAACAGGAATTTGAAATCACTTTGCTATATCCGCTTCTTTGTTATATCTAAACTCCATAAAAGTAATGAAAAAAAAAAAAAAAAAAAGTATAACACTGGTTGTTATGGGTACATGTTTATCGTTCCTGCAGAAAGCAGCTGAGGCTTCCCTGCTCACGCTGTCTGCTAGATCAGAGCCGCTTCTCGCCAACTGCAAAAATCTGGTCAAAAGAAGATCCTGCGAGCTACGTACGGACCATGTTGACAGCTGCAACAGCAGTTATAGAGGATGCTGACGGCATTCTTTACGTTTATGTGCACTTAGTCGAGGATGGTGGCACGCTTTTGTTTTAAGGAGATCGCCTTCGTTTTCCCCGTCGAAGTGCCAGCGGTGCTGGTCTGGCTACTGTTAGTGGGATGAGTCGTCGAATCGGTGCTTGAGCGAAGCTAGACTAAAGTGCATCCACACTGACCAGCAACCATGCGACGCCAACTCGGAACACGAAGCAAACAAAGAAGCACGCATGGCACCGAGTTCGTGCTCAAGTTTGTGTTTTGTCGGTAAAGAGAGCATAGATTTAAGAGGGGGCAACTGCTCCATCAGGGCCACGTGGTTTGTGGGCCGCACTTGCACAACGAGCTGCAGACTGCAAGGAGTAGAAAGCGTTCACCGCCTGCAAACGTGCCCACCTCTCTACCCGGTCTCCTCGCCACACTGACCACGAGACTGCCGAATGCTCCGCCAATCTGCCTATGAAGTGTTTGCCATTATGTTGCAAATTCTCTCGATGGTTGGAGTTGCTCCCCCATTTAAATCTAGGCGCTTTTCGTCATCTCCGTCGGTATGTAGCCGCTAGCGCTCCGAACGCCCCTGTCAGCACACTGTGACGGCTTCTCCGCGTGCGATGCAGAAAAGCCGCTTCCCAGGTGAGGAGCAGGCGACTATGCAGAGGCTGCTGCCGGCGGCCTTTGCAACATGTCTATAGCCCATTCTGGGTGGCTGCTCGGCCGCGGCGGCAAAATGCAACAATTAATAAACTTTCCAATTTTTTTTTAATTATCTCTAAAAATTAGTTTTGCTTTATCCGTTGGAACTGTTCAATTTCCTTCCCTAAAAACAGACACAAATACACTGAAAAAGTGCAAGGGAGAATGGGAAATTGTGATCGCTTCATTATAACCGCTATTTCGTTATAGCCGATAAATTTGTTATAAACGGTCATGGCAGTACTCGAGTATCCCTGCCAAACCAAGCCAATCCATCTGCGGCCAGCATAAAATCTTAAATGAAACTTCTCAGTGGTGTTTCCCGCTGACCGCTCACGACGATTTTGTCCGAAAACTCTATCTTTCGGACTTCAGGCTGTCCGAAACACCGGTCATGAATATGCACTATTTCTATCAGGTAGGTCACAGTTCTTCCTTTAGGTCCGAAATATCGAACAAGTTTGAATCATTGGCATCCGAAGAATCGTCTGGCGACTGTGCTTTATCAAAACTACCTTTTGATTTTTTTTATTGACATCTGCTTAGCAGCGTACGATGCTTAAAATATAAAGATGAAGTTCCAAGAAAATGTACTGGTATCCATGCATAACGGTTTAGGTTCTGAGAACACAAATAAAACATAATCTTTATTTTCTGGCATGTGCTGTGACACTGGATAGAGTGTTTTTCATGTACAGTTGAACCTCGATGTAACGAAGTCGGTAAAATTCGCAATTTACTTCGTTACATTGAAATTTCGCTAAATCGAAATTTGGCTTTAGCATGCGAAAAAAAATTCCGAAACATTTTACGGGTATGAAAACTCACCGAAAATGACATTTATTTAGGGGCGAAGTAGTCCGCGAGTTTTGCTTGCGCCTTGTCCGACAGTAGCAGCGGCGTCATACGGCGTTCGAGCGCCCAGAGCGCTTGCACGGCATCCTGCTGCCCATGCGACGCCGTGTACCTCCTCAGTACGTCCATTGCGTCGAGCACTTCCCGAGTGCTCGTGATCTCGGCAGTTTCTTCAGGATGGCGTCCAAAACGTTTGCTTTCTCATCCAAAGAAAGAACTTTACGTTTCCTTATGGCAGCAAGCACGTAAGTGAACCGCCCGGTTAAAAAATAAAGCTGTTTAGTTTAGGCAGTTTAGGCGGTGCCAATGTTTTTAACCTACACAGCACTCTTCACCGCACAGTTTACTTGCCCCCTTGCCACCCTTGCGCCCACAGTGATGCTTGCGCCGCTTGCGCCCACGCTCGCAAGACGATAATCGGTCTTTTCGGTCTTCTCCTAGATGGCACTGCCCGTGCGGTCGCGCCATCACGTCGCTCCCCCGCTGAAGTTGGCTCCCGCGCTACCCGCGGTGCAGTGGAGTGGACTATGGTTATCAGTGAATGTCAGTGGTGATGCTGGTATGCCGTGTTAACTTTTTGCTCGGCATTTTCTGGCCAACCTCGCGGAATCCGCTTTGCCGCATGCCTCGCCATTGCTACCGGCGCCGCATCCTCGGGCAGCCTGGGAACGTTGGAAGGCCTGTCCCCGTTAAGTAACCTATCAAGCGCTCGCGTTTGCGCATAATTTTTTTTTTTTAACCACAATTTTTTTGCGAAGTTGTTTTTTAGAGTTGATTTATTTATTGCCTTCTATGGCAATGGCACTTCGTTATAGACTTAGACTTCGTTATATAGAGACTAAAAATACATGGGGTCTATGGGCAAGAAATTATGAAAAATAAAATACTTCGTTAAATCGAAGATTTCGTTACATTGAAGTTCGTTATATCGAGGTTCGACTGTATAACTTTATTGACCTGGACAAGCTTAGAAGTTTCGATTTATTTTATATGCAGTTCGCAAGACTGGGTGTTGGCTGTTCGTGTTTTGCCAGTTGCCTGTCTTTCTTTGTAGAGGCATTTGGCTAAGATATTTTAAGCTACGCATCAATGTCCTGTATCTTTTATTCTCAGTCGTGGAAGCTCAGTCATCACATTACTTTTTGATCTGTCTACACAAAAAGATGGCAAAGATAAACGCCCCAAATCGTCTGATGCTAAATTTACTTTTGTATCATATGCTTGTTAACCTACACTTCCAACTGTCACTTTTTGTCTAAATTTCAACTTGTATGTTTCTATTTCTTAGATAACACTTGTCGAGAAACAAAAAGCAGACCTTCTCTTCAGTGGTATCACAAAGTTTACGGAACTCGGGTCTGAACTGCGGAGCCTTGACCAGTAAGATTTTCTTTCTCTCGTATTAGTGCTTCAAAACTGTTCTCGATTTCTAAGGGGATCCCAACCTACAAGTTTCATACTGCAGTAACAAGATTTTACTTATGTTGATCGGTGTTCATGTGCATGATTGATTCTTGCTGCGAAAAAAAGCACATGCATCATATTTTTCATGAAAACAATCAGAAAGCAAATCTTACCCATGAAAGGACCCTATAGCAAATGGCTAGGTCTGTGAAATTTTGAGATTTACTGAGCACACAAGTGTCAGGCTCAGTAGGGGAGTGCAGATTTAGCCTTTGGGGGCAAACATTATCCCCGTGTTGTCACTTCCTAAGTCCTTCCAGAAGTTCTAGTAGTATGTGCGTGTTGTTTGGAAAAGTTGATGTGCAAACCGTTTTCATCAAAAGACGACCTAGTGTTCTAGTAGATGTGGCAGCAGACAGTGTTAAAAACAAATATCTTTCCAAGTTGCTGATGACAGTTCCAGAAGTCTCTTTTGAACTTCAATTTTGGTGAAAAATTTTCTTTCTTGACAGATCCAGCTTATCAGTGATCGTACATCACTGTTCCTGGTGTGAGGAAACGTGACATTTTTCTGGTGCTTTCTTGACGTTGCAACAGACATTGTAGGCCTCCCAAAAGCGGTGGTTTGATTGCTGCAAAGGAGCACTTTTCCTGCTACATCCTGCTACGTTTAACGAAAATGTGTAGGGAATTTGCACTAGCCGTGTGTCAAAAGTTAATTTCACTTTCTCATTTTCGGCAGCTCAAGCCCTCTGCAGTGCCGGATTGTTGCATTAGTTATTAACAGTCCTCGGAAGTTCCACAATATTTGTCACTGTTCCCAATATGTCTAGGTTGGCTAATTGGCTCCGTTGAGTGTGCTTCTCACTGTACTCGGACGCACTGCGGCCAAGCAACACACGTGGAGTGACATTGCGATTTCGCACATCTCCTTTTGCTGCAGCGCAGCTGTGTGCTAGGGAGAAAGAACTCCTCCAGGGGGGGATTGTGTCCACGCATGCGCCGGTATCTGGAAACAAAATTGGAACATCATGTATAGGTTACAGACTGATGCAGTATCTTTTAGGGTGTGTATGTATCATTCGTCATGATATAATCTTTTTCTTTTTTTCTTTTAATTCGAGGTTTTAAGATGGATGCTCAGGTATGGCGAGATGATCTTGAATGGATTTGGTGGCACTCTTATTTTTTTTATGTCAAATTTTCATTTAGTTTTTGACTCAATAGTTTTCGGTCTGTTCGAGAACGCAGTCATTGAAGTTTAATCTACACTAATTGAGCTTTAGCATTGGACAGGTTGAAACTTAGGAATAACTTTAACGTGTGTTTCAAGGGTGCCTCCTGCAATGGACCCTTTTTATAGATAAAAAATGGCCGTCGTCATAACATTCTTGTTACTGTGCCTGGTGCTGTTATACACAGCTGTACAGCTAGTTGAGTGCTTGAGGGGGTCAAATTGTCTAGTTCACAGTGGATGCTAATGAGTAGTAGCACAGGACTATGAAAGCCAAGGGGGCATTGTATTTTAGTCTTACCATGCCAAGAAATTAATCTTTTTATTTATTTATTTATATATCTGAACATACTGTCGGCCCCTTCTGAAACCAGGATACAAGTGGGAAACATAATTATGTTTAACAGGATATATACAACAGCCCAACAATCAGTTGCAAACATGGTCTGCACTGCCTTGCTCCAAAACAAGCAGAATACCTAAGTTACACATCTGCAACAGTGGCGTACGCAGGATTTCATTTCGCGGGGGGCCGGACCAACGAGAGTAAAGGGGGACAAGATAAAAAGAAAAGAAAGTCCAAGAGAAAATAAAAGCATGTTCATTTTTTTTATAATAACTATGCATTCTTTTATTAAGCAATTAAAATAAAGTTTTCATATTGGTTTTGGGATGATTATGGTACATAAAAATGATGCCCCGGAAATTCCCCAGCAGGAAGGCATTCGCATTTTACTTTTTTTATTTACAAGTCAAGTCAAAAGAAGGCACCAGAGTAAGCAGAAAACAAGAATCATAAAAACAAATATTTTATGAAGCACGACTCCAATGCACAAAGCCTCCAGTCATCGGGGCTGATAAAACAATGATGCATAAGTAGAAACGCGGAACATCTTAATGGATAGACGATAAGCACTGGAAAGCTGCTCCACCATAAAGTACTCCCTATCTTAACCTGATCTAACCAACAAAAATCTCACGTGATTTGTTCGTTGGTGTCGATTTCTAAGGTTTCCGAAGTCCGCTCACAAAAGAAAGTCAAGGAAGTCGCACAACGCAACAAAGGGACGATGTAAAATGGTTTACACACTCCCATATTGCACTTGGCTCTCGTCCTGAGGCAACAGGTCGCACTCTTGCGCCCCTATCTCACGCGGTTCTCAAACTGCTGATGACAACTTCCGTACTCGAACCTTGAACCGCAAATCCCGCGCCTTTAGGCGCCTACATTCACTTTTCTAAGACTTTTCCCGCCATCCGAGGAGCCAATCAGATATCGCTCTTTTTAGACCAATGGGAGCCACGCGGTACAAAACAAACAAACACATACAATACAAAATACAATTAAGAAAGGACACGTGCATAGACCCCCGAAAACTCCTAAAAACCTTCGCCCTAACTGTCGACCGTCAGCCGGACACCGCTTCAAGGAAAAACCCCTCGTCGGGGTGCAAGAGCAGTACCAGCGCTTCTTCTCAAAATAAAAAAAAGGCTACAAAACATCGAGGGGCCCCGCTGTGCTCGAGCGAGGCACAGTGCATGGTACGCACCCAGAGCTGGGTCCGTGGCGACGACAAACCAGCCCTGGCGGCTCCGCGAGAGGGACATGGGGCACTCGCGAAGCAATAAAAGTAGAAGTAAAGAAAGATGTTCGTTAATTGATTATTTTCCAGTCATATTAGATAAAAGACGCTAAAACTAAAAATTTTTTATTATTCTTACTATGTCATAAATGGCATATTGCATTCCCTTCCTTTTTTATTTCCTTTTTTTTTACAACTTCTCCACGAAGTTTGATATTGATAAACCCGAGAGTCAGTAACCTCGCCGACTCCCCCCCCCCTCGGAAATTTCGGGGTAAGGGGGGGGGGGGGGGGGGACCGCGGCCCTTTCGGCTCCCCCCCCCCCCCCTGTGTACGCCACTGATGTGCAATAACACTATTGTAACACAACAGATACAGCCAATGTCGCTATAAAGCGTTAAAAATTGTGGATGTGAATATCTTAACACTGCATTGTATTTGAAGTTCGAATGATGAGAATGCTTAGGCGAGAAAATCAATTTTTACTACTACAAAATAGACTTTTGGCTGTTCCAGTATTGACTCTAAAATGACTCGTATCAATCACATTGCTGTCAAAGTCACAGATAAGAAGGCTGACAGGAAATATCTTGCTGTTCTTGACTTCTCCTAGGTGTGCTGATACAAGTGTATTTCAGGTGAAGCCTGAAGGGAATCCAGAGGTTGGTATTTATATATTCATTTTTCTTTTATTGGGCCTTTTGTAACAGTCTTTAGTCCTAGAAAATCTACTTTAGTGAACAACTCCGCATCTAGTGCAATATGAAAGGGGGAATATACAAGCAAACCAGATCAAATACAAGGGGTAATCGTATGGAAATAAGAGATACGACATGAGGTATGACGATAATGTACTCTGTCAAAGGGAAGTAAATGCAATAGTGTTGTGCGAATATTCTAATTTTCGAATCTTAGTAGTTTTGAATAATATGCTATTCAGTATTCGCTTCGAGATAAACTGCGACATTCATACTTTTCGAAGTGTCGATCGCGGAGGGTGAGCCCCGCTGAGTATGCTTTTCACCGAGCACTTGTGCACTGCGGAGAAGTAATACCCGCAGAACTTGCGGTTTTTGCCGGTGTTGCTTCCCCGCAGTGCACAGGTGCTCGGTGAGAAGCGCACTCTACAGGGCTAACCGACCGTGCAGCAATGTCTTGACCACCCGCATTCATAATTCACGCTTTCGTTCTATTTGTCAAATTTGAAATTGGAACAAATTTTGTTTATAGCAGGCAGATTTATAAACCCCATTGATTAAGGTAGCTGCAACAAATTTGATGTTTACGTGCCACATTTCATAAATATGGTTGGTTGCCTTGTATATTGCAATCAATTGAGTTTAGAAGTAGACAACTGGAAGGTTAGGAACGACCTTCACGAGTTAAGCTGAATTTTCGCTTAACCATAGTGCACGGTAGTGAAACAATTATCAAATATTGAACAGTTTTAAAAAACTTCAATATTCAATTCAAACATTTTCGGCCAAAACCTCTATTTTCTCTAAAAATGCAATATTTGCACATGCCTTAAATGCAACATTGGACAGTTGATTTTATAAAAAAATGTCATGAACAATTGCGCACCAGAATGTTTGCACAAAAAAGAAAATAATATGGGCCATGTTGGAAGTGTAGATAATACAGAGCGGCTGCGAGCTTCTTGCCAGTGAGTTACTGAGAATGCAGTAATGAAGCGTGTCTTGCACAGCGCAGTACAAACTGCCCATGTCTAGGGGCCATCGGTAGAAAATTTTAAATTCACACATCTCCTGTCAAAAGAGAAACAAAATTTGAAGCAGCTACTCGTGATTCAAATTAATTTATCCGTTAAGATAAAGATTCTTGGCGAATCGCACTTTGAGCATGCTGACTTAGTACTTCGCCAACGAAAGAATGGCTTGCAGCATGGCATGGACTCTAGTTGGTTCATGAATAAAATTCTGTTGTCGTTTGGAAAGCTGGCATACCCATGTTTTGTTCCTGGGCAATGCTTTTCTTGTAACATCATAAACTCAATCTTTGATGAATCACTGTATTATTTGGTGGGATCTGTGTTGCTCTGGCATATTATGCTTGTCATTGTTGCTTTCTGTTACCTTGGCATTTTAATGTAAATCCTCAAGGATACATGTTACTTCTGTAGCGAAATTCATGGTTCGTATATTGCACATGTTGAAAACTATGGTTTGCAAGAAATTTCTTATAATTTTTAGCATGCACAGTGTGCACTGAAATTTGTAGCGTCTGCTGGATTGAAGCAGCAAATCTCTGTTGGTACACCTATTAGTTATAAAAATATAGAAAGCAGTATAAGTGGACTTATACCATGATTGCATGTAGCCCCTCAGTTGAAAGCCTGACCTGTAGGTATATTCCTCATTATCATAGGTCACTCAACTTAGGTACATTGTGGAGGTACAGCTCTGCCAGAAATATCAAGCCTGTTAAAGAACACATTGTATTTATATCTTGGGGTCAGTGTTCCTTTAGATTGGATTCTAAAGCATTTAGATGTTGCTTCATTGAAAGACAGTCATCTTATAAGAATAAGAATAAGAAGAGTCTTGACAGCAGTCTTTTGATTGTGAAGTTTTCATAATAGCGTAAAATATAACGTGCTTTTGCATTTTCAGTCGTTGCCGTCTCAGATTGTGCGAGATGCCTTCAGGAGGGCCGAAAAGCAGCAGATGTTGAGGATGGCCTGTCATCATGCCTGGACTGCCATCCTTGCAAGGGCTGTGGCACCTGCAATAGTCAGATATCAAGACCTTCCAAAGGCTATGGAAGCTTCGCTAAGAAAGGCCCTTGAGAAGAGCCATTGCTCAACTTAAAAAAGACTTATGTGCTTAGTCCTCGATTAGCGAAATAAATGCGATGCAAACTCGATTTGCAATAGGTGAAATGGAAAGTGAGAGAAGGAATATGTTCTCTGAGTGATGCTCACTCATCCTTTGCAATTTTGTATTGGCATATTCTTTCACGAATTTTGTGCTTTTTTTTTTAAACAAAAGCTACATCTATCGTCCCAAAAATAGAGATGAGTAGATAAATTTTATTAAATGCCTCTTTGTTTAACTTTGTTTCACTGTTCAAAGGGCCTCTGACACGCCAAAAAAAAATTTTTTTTATGCTAGGCATTGAAATGGCATGTCAGGACATTACAGAAAAATCGTTTCACTAAAGAGTTGCGTTCTTTTTTTATATAAAAATAGAAATAGGAGGCCGAAGTCAAGGTTCCCGCCAGTGCACTGTGACCTAACAGTGTACCGCAAGGTGTCGGGGCGGTCAGAAGGGAGGCATCGACCTACGTCACTAAAAGTGGGTTCGCAGAAAGTCACGTGAGTTTCACTGAAACTCACTAGTGGAACTGAAACGAAGTTTCAGTTCCACTAGCTCTTTATCGCTGCACCGTTGACCAGTTTGCGTGCCGTAAAAGTTGAGGAAAAAGAGTCAGTAAGGTCAATGATGAAAGCGTTGCGAGTACAAGCCAGTGTACGAGTGCATGTGATCAGTCCGATGATACGGAGCTATACTGGGCGCAAAAGAAGCTATCAAGTCTTGAAAAAAAAATTTAGAACGCTCGCAAAAATTAGGATTGCTTGCGTACGACACGCCCAATTGCATGGCTGAACATCTAGACGGTGGTTTAAAAGCGCAAAGGACTAAGAAGAGAAGAAGGGGACAGGACAGAGCGCTTACTTACAACTGTCAAATTTAATAGAGCATCTAGAGAAAGACAAGGTGGAAGTGAAAAGGGAGAAAAGAAAAATGAAATAAAATTAAAGTCACTGCTGCTATTAAGAACATATTTGGTTTTAGAAATCGAAACAAAAATATTTTGACTGCAGCTGAAGGCAAAGTACTTGTCACGTAAAAAAAAAAAACTGTCTATACAGCAAAATGAAAAAATAATAAAAATTTGAATAGTAGGAAAAAAGAAAAAAACCATTAGGCAGAGCGACCGGCTAAAACGTCTTGAGGTAAAACACCGCTAGAACTGAAGTTCTTTTTGTGTTTCAAGTCTTTAGGGCATACACCGAAGGAACTGAAGTTCTTTCTGTGTTAGGGTCACTGATGGGGCGCTTATACACTTGTCGCCACTGGTGAGGATGACTTGAGCCTCGTACAGCTCTCGAATGTTTTTGTCACGGAACCGCTTCAGAACTTTGGTGTTGGTGAATGTTGGTGAGCATTTGCAGTCTCTGACATGCACCGCAAGATGTCCCGATGGTGCCGATTTCAACGTTTGGGCATGTTCTCTTAATCTCGTATTGATACATCGCCCCGACTGACCTACATACACTTTGCCGCAAGTAAATGGTATTTGATATATCACTCCACTTTGACATTCTACATACTTGAGTCGATGTTTTACACTGCATTCTTGCTGTTGATGCTGTTGGCAATTGATCTTAGGGCAGAGCCTTTTTAGTTTGTCCGGAGCTGAAAGCACGACTTGGACTTGAAACTTCGCAGCTGTTCTCTTCAAGTTGTGGGACAAGCGGTGTATATATGGCAGAACTGTCGGTCGGTGTTTCTTGTGTTTTTCAGTGTCATGTTTTTATTTGAGGTCATCAAGGATTCCGCGACTTCATATATTATCGAACTGGGATATCCCGACGCTTTCAGTCTTTGTACTTGAGCATCAAAGCTTTCCCCCACAAAAGAAAGGTATCTTTATAGGTTCCTGTGTGGCGCCTATATTATGTGATATTTACTTGGCCCAATGTGATCGGGCAGTAGCCAGTACACTTTTCAACAGCCATGTATCTCATATTTTTCGATACGTTGATGATTACCTCGTTCTTCTTCAACATGGCCCAAGTGAGAATGAGACGCAACTATGCAACATCATCCGATCTAACTTTTTAGAAAATGGCCTGGGTCTCAAGTTCACCCAAGAGTCACCAGTGAACTCCAGACTCCAATTTTTAGATCTAAGACTGGTTTTCTCTGACAACCACGCTTGCTGGATGTATTCCCCTCGATCGAAGAAAGGTCTTTTACAGTATGATTCGGCTCATTCCAAAATTATTAAAAGAGGAATTGCAAAAAATTGCCTGAATACAGCTCTTAAAAAATCTTGCGTACACTCAGCGGGGGAAAGCTTTGATGCTCAAGTACAAAGACTGAAAGCGTCGGAATATCCCAGTTCGATAATATATGAAGTCGCGGAATCCTTGATGACCTCAAATAAGAAACATGACACTGGAAAACACAAGAAACACCGACCGACAGTTCTGCCATATATACACCGCTTGTCCCACAACTTGAAGAGAACAGCTGCGAAGTTTCCAGTCCAAGTCGTGCTTTCAGCTCGGACAAACTAAAAAGGCTCTGCCCTAAGATCAATTGCCAACAGCATCAACAGCAAGAATGCAGTGTAAAACATTGACTCAAGTATGTAGAATGTCAAAGTGGAGTGATATATCAAATACCATTTACTTGCGGCAAAGTGTATTTAGGTCAGTCGGGGCGATGTATCAATACGAGATTAAGAGAACATGCCCAAACGTTGAAATCGGCACCATCGGGACATCTTGCGGTGCATGTCAGAGACTGCAAATGCTCACCAACATTCACCAACACCAAAGTTCTGAAGCGGTTCCGTGACAAAAACATTCGAGAGCTGTACGAGGCTCAAGTCATCCTCACCAGTGGCGACAAGTGTATAAGCGCCCCATCAGTGACCCTAACACAGAAAGAACTTCAGTTCCTTCGGTGTATGCCCTAAAGACTTGAAACACAAAAAGAACTTCAGTTCTAGCGGTGTTTTACCTCAAGACTTTTTAGCTGGTCGCTCTGCCTAATGGTTTTTTTCTTTTTTCTTACTATTCAATTTTTTATTATTTTTTCATTTTGCTGTATAGATAGTTTTTTTTTTACGTGACAAGTACTTTGCCTTCAGCTGCAGTCAAAATATTTTTGTTTCGATTTCTAAAACCAAATATGTTCTTAATAGCAGCAGTGACTTTAATTTTATTTCATTTTTCTTTTCTCCCTTTTCACTTCCACCTTGTCTTTCTCTAGATGCTCTATTAAATTTGACAGTTGTAAGTAAGCGCTCTGTCCTGTCCCCTTCTTCTCTTCTTAGTCCTTTGCGCTTTTAAACCACCGTCTAGATGTTCAACCAACTAGCCCCCCAACTAATTCTGATGCAATTTCTTTCTTCTACAATGGGCCCTTTTCCTTGTCTTTCCCCTCTGGACTCTATTTCTATTTACATCAGTGTGATCGCCAACACAACCTGCAAAGCAAGATTCTATTCTGCCGCCATCAGACATGGTGCGGTTCCACCGGACTTGGTTGGGTTGTTTGGCTTTGCAAGACCTTCCCAACATCATGCAAAAAGAATATGCAAGATTGTCCGCTCCGAGATGTGGAGGCAGGTCCGATACTTCAGATCTTGCCTCTGGGTTCTTGCGGGGTGTGGAGACCCCGGTGGCGGCCAAGGACGAAGGTACAGAACCTTCCTTGACAGAGCAAGTAAGGAAACGGAATTCCTATGGTCTTCATATATTCCGCATATAAAAAGTCTCCGTGCTCAAAATAACCAACGCAAGGGAGAATCCGTAACGTTGTTGGGGGATGCTACAATACCGGCGGAGATAGGCAAGATACTCGAAAAAGGACCAAAATTCTGCACACCACCAAAAATGCAGGGCGTAGAGCTGGTGTCTAAGATACACGACATAGCGGCAAAGGCCCAAGAAGCTGATAGACTTCGATGTGTGGACGATTGTGTTGACGTGCTGCTACAGACTGGTCAAGTTAATGACAAGAATATGAGAATTCCTACTATTGTCAATTATTTCAAAACGAATGACCTAACCCTTCTAGTTTCTGATAAAGAAGGAGGTTTCGTTGTCATTCCTAGGTCACTCTACCTCGAAAAAGCAGGGCGGGCCATAGAAAAAAACTTTAACAAGTTGCATGATTTCAAAACCAAAAGTGTGAAGGCAAAGGCGCTTCAAATGTGCCACAGACTTGAGTTGGAGCAATTGAGGAAGACGATTACTGCTACCAAAAAGGACAGTCTGGATATGTTTTTCACAGCAAAAACGCACAAGAACGAATGCCCTTTTCGAGTTGTGGTCACTGAGAAAGGGTCTTGGCAGGGTCTAATGTCACGGTTCCTCTTAAGCCATTTGTCTAATCTCCAGCTGAATGACCCATTCCTAATAGCAAACTCGGAGGAACTTATTAAGTATCTGCAACTAAATGCGATGACAGTGCGCTTTGGGTTCTCACTTGATGTGGAGGATCTATTTTACTCAGTACCACACATCAAATTATTAGCAGCAGTAAGCGAATGTATTGAAGCCAATGGAACTATTTCCTTTCAAAACAAGTGCGGCATTCCGGTAGAGTCCTTTTTAGAACTTTTAAAGTTCTACCTTTCTGCTACAGTCGTCACTTTTGAAGGTGATTCTTTCCTACAAAAGAAAGGTATCTGTATAGGTTCCTGTGTGGCGCCTATATTATGTGATATTTACTTGGCCCAATGCGATCGGGCAGTAGCCAGTACACTTTTCAACAGCCATGTATCTCATATTTTTCGATACGTTGATGATTACCTCGTTCTTCTTCAACATCGCCCAAGTGAGAATGAGACGCAACTATTCAACATCATCCGATCTAACTTTTTAGAAAATGGCCAGGGTCTCAAGTTCACCCAAGAGTCACCAGTGAACTCCAGACTCCAATTTTTAGATCTAAGACTGGTTTTCTCTGACAACCACGCTTGCTGGATGTATTCCCCTCGATCGAAGAAAGGTCTTGTATGATTCGGCTCATTCCAAAATTATTAAAAGAGGAATTGCAAAAAATTGCCTGAATACAGCTCTTAAAAAATCTTGCGTACACTCAGCGGGGGAAAGCTTTGATGCTCAAGTACAAAGACTGAAAGCGTCGGGATATCCCAGTTCGATAATATATGAAGTCGCGGAATCCTTGATGACCTCAAATAAGAAACATGAACCTGGAAAACACAAGAAACACCGACCGACAGTTCTGCCATATATACACCGCTTGTCCCACAACTTGAAGAGAACAGCTGCGAAGTTTCAAGTCCAAGTCGTGCTTTCAGCTCCGGACAAACTAAAAAGGCTCTGCCCTAAGATCAATTGCCAACAGCATCAACAGCAAGAATGCAGTGTAAAACATCGACTCAAGTATGTAGAATGTCAAAGTGGAGTGATATATCAAATACCATTTACTTGCGGCAAAGTGTATGTAGGTCAGTCGGGGCGATGTATCAATACGAGATTAAGAGAACATGCCCAAACGTTGAAATCGGCACCATCGGGACATCTTGCGGTGCATGTCAGAGACTGCAAATGCTCACCAACATTCACCAACACCAAAGTTCTGAAGCGGTTCCGTGACAAAAACATTCGAGAGCTGTACGAGGCTCAAGTCATCCTCACCAGTGGCGACAAGTGTATAAGCGCCCCATCAGTGACCCTAACACAGAAAGAACTTCAGTTCCTTCGGTGTATGCCCTAAAGACTTGAAACACAAAAAGAACTTCAGTTCTAGCGGTGTTTTACCTCAAGACTTTTTAGCCGGTCGCTCTGCCTAATGGTTTTTTTCTTTTTTCCTACTATTCAATTTTTTATTATTTTTTCATTTTGCTGTATAGATAGTTTTTTTTTACGTGACAAGTACTTTGCCTTCAGCTGCAGTCAAAATATTTTTGTTTCGATTTCTAAAACCAAATATGTTCTTAATAGCAGCAGTGACTTTAATTTTATTTCATTTTTCTTTTCTCCCTTTTCACTTCCACCTTGTCTTTCTCTAGATGCTCTATTAAATTTGACAGTTGTAAGTAAGCGCTCTGTCCTGTCCCCTTCTTCTCTTCTTAGTCCTTTGCGCTTTTAAACCACCGTCTAGATGTTCAACCAACTAGCCCCCCAACTAATTCTGATGCATGGCTGAAGGTTCGGACACCGAGGTCGTCGAATCATCGCATACTCTCCAGGCTGAAGATGCCTGCCGTCCCTCGGAAATGCATGCAGTGTGATTTCTTCAGTTGCTGAAATACCAAGACAGTCCCTCACACAGCACCTTCTAGGCATTGTAGTTGATCACGTCAATTCACTGACTCCTCTTCTTTTACCTTTACAGCAACATTAAGCGATGAAAAGCAGATAAAGGAAACCTTGTCTGCTTGGATCGCTCGTGGAGGTACGGAGAACAACAAAAATATTTTAAAAAATATTACACGCGCTCGCGGTAGGCACGAGGAGGGATACAACTCACGTGACTTCCGCCGATGCCTCCCTTCTGACCGCCCCGACACCTTGTGGTACACTGTTACGTCACAGTGCACTGGCGGAAACTTTGAATTGGGCCTCGTATTTCTATTTTTATAAAAAAAAACAAAAAAACTACGCATTTCTATAGTGAAACAATTTTTTGTAATGTCCTGACACGCCATTTCAACGCCTAGCATGAAAAAAAAAATTTTTTTTTTTTTTTGGCGTGTCAGGGGTTTTTTGATCAGAATCATTCCATGCAGGGTGTCGAACCGGAACCGAACCGAACCGAAAACCGGAACAGAACCGTTATTTTTAGCCGAACCGGAACTGAACCGAACCGAAATCTTCGCCGCCATCTTGGAACTGAACCGGAACTGAACCGGAAAAAAATATAACGGTAACCGGTTCAAAACGGTTCACGGTATTTCTTTTGTTAGTATTACAAATTTATTATTATTGGCACGTGTATTCCTCTACGTATTGATCAAATCGTCATATACAGAATTGCAATGTATAATAAATCCTGGTTTTTCGCGGCGCTTTCTTATTGGCACTATGATTAGCCATGTGTCACAATGTCACATGACGTCATGATGTCAATCCATGCTGTCGAGTAATGTCACATCACGTGACCCCGTGACGTCACGTGACTCACCGCGTTAAGTCGATTCGAATTGAGGACGTCGCTAGATCTATTAACGTTGTTGATACCGTGACGTCACATGACATCACAACTTCGCACTGAGAGTCACGTGACACCATGATGTACCCGATTGTCATGATCCCGAGTCAAATGCTCTGGTTCATGACAACCAGTATCGCCAAACATTCGGGTAACGCTCGTGTTCAACTCAAAGATTATGATGGGCCCGAGTCCCACTAAAGCTAGAAACAGAAACAAACGAAAGCGACAAGCCTCAGACACATGCAGCATGTTCGCGATGGTACCTTTATACGGCTTTGAGTTGTTCGGTGCTCGCGAAGTTAGCACGAGTGTTTACAAGCCTGCAAATGGTACCATCGTGTGCATGATACTCGTGTTTGAGCATAGCCTTCTTTATTCTACAAAGCCTGTCAAATCGCGAAATACTCTGGTTTAAGGCTAGCCGCTGTCGTTTGTTTCTGTTTGTCGCTTTAGTGGGGCTCGGGCATTATAGCCCAACTAAAATTATATCTGAAGATCAGCCCAGGCTCTCTGCTTTGCCAACCCTGCGTATGACTATGATAAACACAGACGGTGTATATATTAGGATCAGATCACGTGGCTGATAGTTCTAATTGTGAGTTGAGGAGGGGAAAGCTGTTTCATTTCTTTCTTTCGACTGTCTGCCATTTCGCGGAGGGGCAAACTAATGGATGCTTTTGCAAGTTATCAACGTCAAGGATTACAACTTAGCGGTATTTATTGAACTTAAGGTAAAAAAAAAAAAAAAAAAAAGATGCTGCACGACCCATTTTACATGTATGCACACCATTGAGGCTCCCAAACATGTTTTCGTTATTGCTGAACTGCCTCAGAAAGTTGTCCCGAGAATAGAAGTGTTAAAGGGTCTAAATGTGACGTATTAGTCGGACGTTACATGGAACTATTAGTGTGTACGGGAGGGATACCTGAAAAGAAAGATCCTAGTGGCCTCACGGGGATAGCCGAACGTTGGCAGCCGCTCTAAGTCTCACAGGAGTGTCGCTCTCAAGTTCTCCAAGTTTCGACCGCCCTGTATTTTGTTTAACCTTCACAGTTTGGTGCAAAGTTAAAGCAAGGAAGAATTACTGTTAACAAGTGACACAAATATAATTGTCGAGTGAACACCACTCAATACGGAGCAGGCAATCCCTGAGGAATAAAAGGTATCTTGAGGAGCAACTAAAAAAAAAGGGAGTGGGGAGGGGGGTAGTTTTAAAGCATACTGTGTCGTAAAGATTCCTCTACCCCACATTTTCGGCGCAGACTAGAAAGCGTGGCCTGGAAACGATAGTGACAGATGGGTAGTTGGTACAACTTTTATTTGTAAAAACACTCTTGCCAGAAAGCACGTTTTCGTCGTGCCAGATACTCGCGCCGTGCCTAACGACGGTGTACCAACAAGAAAAATGTGTGCCCCTCAAATACATAGCTTGCACTGAGCGCGAAACTTTTGCAGCGTGCATTTTGCCAAACCGGATTTGATTTTCTCAGCTAGAACAACTCGCAATGACAACCAGTATCTAGTGCGATTACGTCACGTGCAAACCTTGTTAAATACTTCAGCTTTCTGGTGAAGTGCGACGTTCGCAACACCAGCAGTAGACGTCCAATGTGTAAAGTTGTGTAGTATTTATAGTAGTCTCGCGATGATATACGGCAGCCTAATGAAATGTTGGAGCACATGACTGATAAAGAACAGAGTCATGAAGTAAGGTCTCAAAACGAGTGCACGTAAAACCTGAGATAACATTAGCCTCCCGAGGTAGTATCCCGCGACTTTCGAGCTGAGGCAAGCTGATGCCCAAAAGTGATTTATATTAGGATTCTAAAAAATCTTTGTTTGCCCTTCGCGGAACCTATGTTTAATTAGGAATATCATTTTATGCATTTCTATGCATTTCTTTTTGCAGTAAAGCGTTGTGTAAGGGATTATTTAGAAAAAATTGCGTGTCATCTCCTTATTTCTGCACATTTCGTGTATTTGCCTTCCGATATATCATGTGACCACAGTGTTTTTTGGCATGCCCTGCAACCCACTATTTTATACTGCAAAACAGCTAACAAAAGCACGTTGCCGAAGACACAACAGCTGGCTATTTTCGAGTATCGTCCTTCCGTGTCGGTCTCAGGCGGTTATGTGAACTTCATAAAGTCAAATTTATCGATGATAATAAAAATATACTTAATTCCTGTCTGAAGATTTGGCAGCATAAATAGAAGATTCTCACCTCCAAGATATATAAGTAAATGCGCCTTTAAATTATCTGAAAGATGTCCGGCAAATATTTTTCGGCGCTTTTATCCACTATAGACACGTTATAGGTGATTTTGAAAAGATTTAAATAATGTTTTTTTTTATTATTTTGAAGCTAATTTAAATAACTATGTGTGTTCCTCACGCATATATAACTTCTCAAATATATAGAAGTTTATTATCGCGTTTTTTATGTGTTTTTACTATCGCCTTTTTTTACTGGAACGAATGGTGGAACTATGACGATTGCACACTTAAACTCTCAGAAAGTGTCCAATTAGGTAGCTTCCGAATTGAGTAGAGCATGAAATACCACTTTGTTCTATTTAACAAAAATCATCAATTAGCGAGGGTGATGCTTATTTGCAAATTAAATTGACCTGCATTTTGTCAAGACCAAACCTCAACATCCAGGCTATGCCAGTTTATCCAATATAAGAAAATGTTCACATGGGTAAGCACTGTTTTAGGACAGATTCGATCTCAGTACTAAGGTGCTCATAGGTTAGAGTGAACAATTTCAGCCACTCCTTTTCGCATGATTCGTCGCCCGCATCATGGTGCTGAGAGCAAACAATATGCTAGTTAGAAAAACAAGCATTGCGATTGTCGCTTAGTGTTCCTATAAAATATAGACTGGAAGGACTTGTCCCGTGACTTTCGTGACATTTTGAAAATTATATTCCCTTAAGCTCAGTCGTCTCGTCATCATATATATATATTGTGAAACGTATTCCGTAAAACACATTTCATGATATATATGGCGACGAGGTGCCCATTTCATGATTGTATTCACTGTAATTAATTCCTTAGTTCAAGGGCAAAACCACGATTCAACATCTAATACTGCGATACAAAGTTGTACCAATCACGGGTATTTTAGGCAACCTACTTCACTTCCGAAAACATTTCGATTCAGGTACAATATATGTGACTCTGGTAAACGAAGGGATGTTGAGTCGTATAAACACGACGTTTTGTTTGTTAATGTAGATTTTCCTTTCTTGTTGTGTAGGAATAAATAACAGAATTTTATAATTTTGGTACCTGAGAATAAAACTGAATTGAACAAACAATAAAAAAAAAACTATATACTGTAAACGACTCTTTTTCGTGGGCTCAATATTTCGCGATTTAGGTCAAAGCTGAAGTTTTGGAATAATTCGCGGGTTGTAATTTTCTCGACGCGGTGGAATCTCAATATGAATTTCAATCTGTTTACATTTTACCGAAATTGTTCGCGGGACCCAATTTTCGCGAATTGTTGGCGATTCGCGAAATTCTCAAAAATAGGTCCTCGCAAAAATCAGATCGTTTACAGCAGTTAGTTTCACGGCCTAAATAGCGCCTATTGACAGAACAACGCGGAAAATATATTCTCAATTTAGCGGTTCAAACCGGTTCGAACCGGTTCGAACCGGTTTGAACCGTTATTTTTTGCGCCCCGGAACTGAACCGGAACTGAACCGAAAGCCGTGAACCCGAACCCGAACCGAACCAATAAAAATATCGGTTCGACACTCTGATTCCATGTAACACCGCATATCCGAACAATAGTATAGGCACTTCTCTTGTCATCTGTTAGAGGTTTGGTTTTGTGCAGGAATCGGGGTAGTTCTTGCAATAACTGTGCAGCCTTGTATTTTGCTTTCAGAACAGGCAAAGCAATGGATGCGCGTGCCTCCTCGTGCATGCATAAGTGAAAGAGGGTGTCGCGTTCAACCGGGGTCGTGCGCAAAATCAAAAGAGGTAAAGCACAAGGGCGAAACAAATCAAAGGTATATATATTTATATAAAGGAGAAAAAGAAAGTGTATTAAATAAAAGATTCAGATGAAATACAAATTACAGGAGGACCCTTAACACTGCTTACGTGTAGGAATGTGAAAGCATTTCTACACGTAGATCATTCCTAACGCCACTCCACAGAGAAGCCCCCTTCCTGGCGCTGCGGCCCGCGCGCCGATGAAAGGGAGAGAGCGGCGGCCGCGGGCGCACCACCTTCTCCATTTTCCTGGCGCGCGAGCCGCAGCTCCAGGAAGAGGGGTTCTCTGTGGGGTGGCGTTCCTTAGAGCTATGACGTGTCGCAGCCAATGGCTCTTATTGGCTGTCGGCCATTCTGGGATAGTCTTTGAGGACAAGACGGGAGCTTGCCGGTTGCTGGGACGAGGCCTGCCGCCAGTGTACTTTCTCCAGAACAGTGCCGAAGTAGAACCGTCTGGTCCGGCAAAGTTCTCTCGCACGCAACCCCCAACCTCGGATCTCTCTCTCTCTCTGCTCTAATTCTTCATCTTTTTTTCAATGTTGACAGAGGGTATGTGGGAGTCTGAAGTGAAAAGAAGTTGGTCTGTGTTAGCATATACTGCACACAAATTTTTACTGGTCTTCATACTTTCATTCTCTTTTTAACGAATACGCCTCGCAAGGGACCTCATTTTCGTCTTCTGCGCATGAGAAAGGAAGTAGCGGTGACCAGGCGGTGACGTCAGAACGCCGAGCCCTGATTGGCTGATCGCGACCCCCTATCTGAGCTTCGTCTGCTCCTTTGCAACGTTGTCTGCTCACAACGTCGTCTGCGTCTGTCTTACCTTTCCTGCGAATTTCGGAAGTGCCGGTCTTTACGGGCGAGCTCGACTTCGCCTTTCAGAGAGGGCAGACGAAATAACTCGAGCGGTACGTTGTTTTTGTCTAACAACTAGCAGACGCGCATCAAGGAGGGAAGTCAAAGGACTCACCGGCGAGGTGTCCCGAAGCGTCGAGGTTTGTTTGCTATGAACCGAGAGGGGTGAGCGTGTTAGTGCCCGCAAGTTCCCTCCCAAATACTTTTTTCCTCCTTTCGTGTGCGGCAAGACCCCTCACTCTTTAACGGCGTCGGCGGTTTGGCGCAGTTAACGTCGTCTGCTTTACGTATGCTAGTCAAAGCGATGGCTGCTTTACCTTTCCTGCGTCTGTCGGAGATTCACCGCTTTTTCACCGGCGAGAGTTACCGTTCCCTGGGGAAACAAGGAGATAACAAGAGGAAGAAATTGACCTCTTAATCTAAAATTGAGGTCAGCGATCAAAGTATAATACGGGAAGGGTTCACAAGAGTCGCGCGGGTATATTCCATTCAGCACGCCAGCCGGTCGTGGGCAAACGGTCGCCGAATCGCGGAGTGCCTGCTAGGCCTAACTGCCGTGCTCGCTTGGTGGCGTTCGGTGGAATCGTGGCCGTTGGAACTTTTCCCGGGTGTTTGTGGATCCAGCGTTCTTGTTCGTCGTGGTCTGTTTTAAGTACTTTTTACTTTTTTCTTGCTGCTTGAAGTCAGGACGCGTGAGAAGCGCACGTAGAAAAATAAACGTCCGTGGGTCGTCGCGACCGCTACGCTGTCGGCCATGCTGATTTGGTCGTAAGAAGTGCGTAAGACAGCTTCGGAGCTGTCGTAGGGTTTCATCGTAACCTGCGCAAAACTTGCGAAAATTTCGTTTCGTGAATACGAATTTGTTCTTAAGTTTTGTCTTACGCACATTTTTGGCGTAATATCGTTTCGTGAATCTGGCCTCTGCACTTTCGAAAGTCGCAGGCAAGGTAAGACAGACGCAAACGGCGTTGCGAGCAGACGACGTTGCAAAGGAGCAGACGACGCTCAGATAGGGGGGTTGCGATCAGCCAATCAGGGCTCGGCGTTCTGACGTCACCGCTACCCTCTGCGCAAGAAGCAGACGAACTTGCCCTCCGCATAGATAACACGGCATAGTAAGAGCATCAGAAATGTGCTCTTGCTCCCGCTTGCAGACTGGAATCCACTGGGTGACTTGGATAGACAAGTTTCTCAGGTTTCCTCCCTATAGGGAGCAGATTGCCAATTACAAATATGTAGTTTTTATTTTTTTATTTATGAAGCTACGAGTATTTTCCTTTGTGATAACCACAAGCATTGTCTAGTCATAATTGCTTTATTTATACAGCCTTTATGACTAGTAAAAGTGTTGTCTGAAAATAAGTGACTCTAATGTCTCAAAAATTAACGCTCTATTATCATCTAGGCCAGTGGTCTTCAACCATTGATGTTTCGCGGATTCCTTATGGATCGGCGGAGATGATGGAGGACCCCGTTTGGGGTGAGGGGAAGAGAAAAGTATAGGTTATTTATGAGAATGATTTAAAAAAAATGGATATAACTGAGGCCTGCGTGTAGTAAAATTCTCGTCGATCTACACACGAGAAAACTCGCCCGGGTCCATATCACATGAGCGAATGACGTTTTAGCGAACAGCGGCATTTGACCGCTTCGTGAGATCGGTCTATTTGACCAATCTCGCTGAGCCCCCCCCCCCCCCCCCCCCCCCCCCCGGCGCTGCGTTTACGCCGTTTTGCGGCGACAGTTTGCAGCGGCTCATTACAAAATTGTTAACCCACTTGGCCCACCCCGAAAACGCCGGTGCACACCCAGCTCGACGCGCGTGGAGCGAAAGCTCGCGCTGCAGAACCCAGGGATCCTGGGTTCGAGCCCCACCCCTGCCCGTTTCGATTTGGATGAGCATCCTACCGGCGTGCGGTCGTGTATCACTACTGCGTGGTGCACGTTAAAGACCCCAGGCTAGCGGCTGTACCGCACTGGAAAAATTTTTCATCTACAGTGTAAACCAGTGTCGCCCCTACTGGCAGACCAACCTTACGCTGTATAAATCACTAAAACGTCCAATTTGACTTTGACTTCGCGGCGTCCGACTATTCGCTAAAGTGTCATTCGGTGAAACGTGGGTCTTCGCTAAAACGTCATTGGATCAAGTGAGTGCCTCCCTGTTTTAGGCCACCAAATGTTCACGAATGCTTCGATGTCTGCATCTGCAGAGCTGACTTGCGATTAAATACCGAAATTCAAAACTCGATAGAATATATTCTCAAGGTGTGTTGGAGCAAGCATGTAGGTCTGAACGGCGAATTTTAATGGAGAGCTTTAGTGAATCGTTCCGACAGCCCCAATAAGGAGTATTCACTGGCCGCCATATTTGTGAGTGCTGCGTAGAGCGCATGCTCAGGACGAGCCCACATTAATAGGCTGCTAAGACCGGCAATCTTGAGGGTGCGGAATGCACGTTGCAAAAGAACTGTGGAAGCTCGCCATCGGCACGCGCTCAGCAGTCGCACTCACAGCTATGGCCGCCAGTGAATACTTCCTATAGACGCTTTACAGCAGCTGTGCATGGGCGCCGCCATAACCGCCCTTCAGTTTTTGTTTTCGCTTATATTTTTCACTCTGTTCCATCATTACCACAGGAGGACAGGTTACAAGCATTTTAGATACGACGGTGTCTTTTTCCCCAGCATTTGCCTTTGTGGAGGCTCGCCAAAGCCCGCTTCAGTGGTTTGATATCTCGGTAAGACAATAGAAGGTCGGCAATGGCGTCTGTAATCTGGCGCGTGTGTAAAGCGTCTATAACAATGCGATGCACGCGTGAAGGCGGCATCGGGTGGTGCCCCATTTGTGCTAAATTACACCATCAACGAATGTCTGCTATATCTTGTGCCAAAACGCCCTATCTTCGGTGTATCTTAATATTAAAGAATCGGAAAGAAACGAAAAAGGTAGAAATATGGATTCACAGTAGGGTTCCAGCTTAGGTCAGAGGATCAAAGGGGTAAACAGATAGGAGGAAGCAAAAGGATGGAAATGTACGCCGAGGCGCTTGCACCATTGGCGAAGCGGCCGTACCTGTGGCTTTCCTGCACTGCACTTAAAGTCTGCTCCTCACGTCATCGGATCTCAGCGAATAGCGGCGGCACGTGGAAAACACGCGCAACTCTGGCTCCCGTAGGAGCGCACAGGAGCTTGCGCCACCTAGGCGGGAGCGGTAACAGTAGCGAACCACGCGCGCTTCGGGATCTCGGAGGCAATGAGCGAACAACGGCAATGCCTCCGTTGCTGTAGGATAGATGGCGCGAGCTGCCACCCAACGCTGAAGTCCCTTGATGAATGTGTGTGCTCATTCGCGTGCGCGCGCGACGCTTCGATATTGTCGGTTTAAACTGGAGACCTTTCTTCCATTTGTGAAGATATAAAGCCCGCTTCACATCGTACGATTATGCTTGCGAATGTCAATCTACGTTCTACTTTTTCTTATTACTTACCTAACCAGGCGGAGTTCCGCCAAAATTTTTACATTTAATGTCAATCTCGTGTAAACCCCCCCCTTCCCCCCCCCCCCCCCCCCCCGAAAAAGAAAAAGTTTGGGGTGATAGCACGGATTTCAGCTGCCGTTCTCGCCCTTCCTGAAAAATTCGGGTCGTCACATTGGAACGCATGCGCGGGATAGTGGGGCACGCGTATCGGTACTCTCCTTTGTTGCGCGTTAACCGTTCACGGGAAAGTGGGGTACATGTGCCGTTCTCCTTCTCTGTCGCGCGCATGCGCAGTCTCGAGGCGAGGCGCTCACTAGATGGCCCTCCTATAGTAGCTGTATAGGCTCTGCTATACAGTTACTCTAGAGCCGCCGTGCCAAAGAAACGCTGGAGGTGAGAGTGACGTTTAGCTAGGGATGAAGGCCACCGACATCTGCAGTGAAACGCAGCAAAAACAACACCGTAATCTTTTAGAGCGCAGCTCTTAGGCGCCGGTTTCCGGCTTGAGCGGTGTCGGCGTAACCGCGCGGTGCATTATGGGAAACGTCCCATAATGCACCGCTGTGACGCGAGCTTTGCATTATGGGACGTTTTCCATAATGCACCGCGCGGGAGGGAGGAGGTGAGGAGCACGGGAGGACTAGATGAGAAGGGAGGAGGACAGGGTACGGATGAGGAGGAGGGGCATACCACACCCTCCCCTCCTCCCCCTCAAGTGCTGCGCTCTAATTCGGCATTACAGGGAGTTGTAAACGTCTTTTTTTTTTCTTTTTTTGTGCGTGGGCGGCGTTGCAACCGAAGATACCTAGCACAATCGCACCATGTGGAATGGTCATCAAGGATTCGCGTGCTCAACGTGCGCACCTTTCATCGCATGTATCGTATTCCTAGGCTTTATGAGTACAAATATGCATGTAAGGAGAAATTCAACGAACGACGTGTCAAGCGATTCCATAAAGCGTTCGGTGAAGCGACCTTCGATTAAATAATTCGACGAAAGACTGTTCGGTATGGTTGAATCAAATACTCAGTACTTACATGACATTTAGGCGGTAAAATGCAGTTGTCAAATAAGCTACACACTCGCGCCGAGACGCGAGAAGGCTTGTACATCACGACATTAAAAAAAAAAAAAAAAAAAAAGGGAAAGGATGGGTGAGAAAATGTCCGGTTCCCTGGCTAGAGGCGCCAAGTGAACGCCACCCCGTAGCCAACGTTGGTACCAGCCACGACATCGAATCGTTCCGTAGATTAACCAGGAAAGGCAAGAGCATCGTCATCGTTTCGCTGACGAAGAAGACGGAAGAAGCTTCGTCGGTCGATCGCCACCGTCGCCATGTCGGACACTGAAACAACCGAGGAGGACCTGTCGGACACTGGCGAGTCGGAGAAGAGATCGGGAGTAAGGACCCTTAAGACATAACCCAATGCGCGCGCGCAGTGAAACGCCAGATTCAATCCTCTTGCGTAAAGCTTGACCCGGGTGCATTGTCCGGTCATGTTTAGTCCACAACTGCTTTTGTCTGGCGTCATCTTGACCGCTAACGGAATCCTCGCTTGACATTTCAAATATCGTGGCACGAGCTCGAGTCCCTATCGTGAACCTAGACACGGGGCCTGCGACGCGCTGCACCCTCTGATCCTGACTCCTAAGAGCTTCCAGCAAAACTTCTCAATATTTTCTTCCTCCAAGTGTTCCAGTAGTACGCACAGGGTCACACACTGGGGCTGAAGGACAGATGGGGTAGGCTAAGACGTCTAATAGGCGATTCCGTTTTGCCATCTTTTAACGCGGTCGAGGGAACGGCTCGCGCCATCTTGCACCCGCTGTCAATCCTGGTTTATCGTAATCAGGGAGGGCACAGCTGAATAATGACGCGGGCCAAAAAAAAAAAAAATGTTTTATTGGGAACTGCGCGGGTTTTCAATATCTGGCAGACAGGTATTCAATATCCGGCATCATCGCGCCGGTTGCCGTCTTGAGCACATATCGCAGTGTCATGTGCGCGGTCCGCATGTTGTGCACCCCTGGTACACATACTCGTCTCCTTCACCATGTCGAAAGATGCCCTTGATCTTAGAAGTACAACGATAATAATCCCTGAAGAATTGGGTCAAAGGACAAACACATATCTCCAACACAGATAGGTGACTGGTGCGCGAATAAAAATCCGCCTGGTCCTCTTATTGAAACAAAGACCTCTACATTTTCAGGTGGAGCGCTCTACTGGAAATGGAGAGGTCCCTGGTTCGATACCAGGTTTAGGGGGATTTTTTTCAGTCACTCACCAGTCACCTAGCTGTGTTTTGATATTTGTGTTTGTCCATTGTCCCCCTTGTTCCCCCTTCTCCAGGGATTGATATCGTTATTCTTGTCTAGATCGCTGGCACCTTTGCATTAATTGCATTCGCGTCTCAAAAGTTTTTTTTTTTTTTTTTTTTGCACGTGCGCAAACGAATTAGGTTTTTTCGCACCAACTCGTGTTCATGACGTCGGACCAAGATGGCGTCGCTGCCTGTGGGGCGGAGCATGTGCATGTGGTTCGACCTTCTGAAAACGTGTACTTATACATGTGCAGAGCCGCAGTGTCGGCAACGGGCTTGTTTATAAACAATGTGCGTGTGTGCAGAGGTTGGTAGCATTCGCGTTTCTTCAACTTCCATTCTGCTGTTGTCTACGCCACGTGTTCCGTCTCTGCCATACAAATATCTGCTCCTTTATTTTTTAAGCCTACTATAAGTTAAGTTAAAAAAAAATAGAGTGAGTAAAAAAAAATAGTTTACGCGATATTTAGACACATACTGTATCTGCATCTCCGGGTAATCACTCTGAAAATATAGGCACTTCGCATTACGTGGCACAAGCTTTTGGATGTCCATGATGATGGGGCTCAGGGAAAGACGTCTCTGACGACTCACTGTCTTTTGACGCTTGATGAAATGACTGAGGAACCCGTCGGCAACTTTCTTTGAGCAGGGCATTCGAAGGTCTCGTTATGATAAGTACCTAAATATGCGTCTGCGGTGATTGTGGAGAAATAGCTACGGTATGTTTCTACCCATCGGCGGTCGAAAAAAACAACAACAAAACAGCTTTGCACTAAACATACGAATGCTGTACTTCGAAACAAACTAGTCCTTCTTAGTTTTTGACTAACGCGCATTTAGGATTTAAAATTAAAATGACCGAGGGAAAACGGGGAGGAGATGATTCATGGGGGAATGGCTTTGCATACAAGTCGGGTATTGTGAACCAGTCGTCCATCTAAAAGGTAAACATTTGGGAGTTCTCCGCGCGCTGTGTGCTAGATTTACGAAGCAACACATGTAGGGCCATTTCAATGTGTTCACTCGAACACACGTGGATTTCAGACTTGGGCGAGGTCAGCCGCTAACCGTCGTCTTTCCAGTGATCATGAGATTGCGAGGCCTGTCCACGCCTCGCGGTTCTTGTCGACTTAGTAAATGAAAAGACAGCTCTTTATGGCTCGTCTGACTATGGAACCCGCATGACCCACCGCGCTGCAGTGGAACGCCGAGCCCCCGAGTCGCAACCTGCTCTTCACGAGCAAAGTGGAAAGCCTACTGGGCTTCGAGGTGGTCGGGCTGGCCGGTATCATCGTGTTCCTGGTCTTCTCGCCGCCAGAGAAGCGCGAGGCCTCCGAGTACCTGCTCTGCTCCAACCTGACCTGCTACAACCTGCGTCGGCATCTGCACTCGGTCATGAACCTGTCCGAGAATCCCTGCGACGACTTCTACAACTTCGTGTGCGGACAGTGGTCCGACGCGCAACGCAAGTTCGACGACCAGTTCGACTACCTCGAGGTACCGCGACCGGGACGGCATGGATGCAGGGCGTACCGCGATCGGGCCGCGGTACAGGGCGTACCGACAGGGCCTACTGACCGGGACAGCAAGGGAGGCGAAAGAAGCCGCTGTTCTGGAGCGTTTCTTTTGTCTCCTGGATCGCTCCTCGGCAATCCACATGCTGTTCAGTAGAGACGCAGTCGAAGGCACGAACGCGTATAAAACCAAGAACGTACATGCTAAGCGCGCTAGTCAGTGGGCCTTCCCTGTACATGATCTTCTTAGCAATAATAAAACACCAAAAGAAATGTAAAAAAAAGCATAACGTACACCAAGACGTTGCACTTTTGACGCTGTTTAGATTAGTCCCATCCACTCGTAGCGTTGGCTGCGCCCGGACTTCAAAGGTGGGAGTGAGCGTAGGGGTGCTGCTCGAGACAGGCGTGCCAAGTGGAGGGATGTCACGAACCCGCTGACGTTTGAGTTCAACCAGGTTTAAATTTTTCCCCAACTTGAATTTCGACAAAAGTACGACACACGTTCGAATATTATACGCATGTTCAGTAAACCAGTAAACACGTATACGTTTTCCTTTTTATTCTATGAATTGATAAATATCATCTAAAATTTAGAAAAAAAAAATATAAATCGTTTCTCTTTTTATTTATTTTAGAAGCATTGTTTAGGTTGTCGGATGTCGACGAATTTTGCTTACAGTTCGAAGGTTCGACGAACCAGTCAAACCTCGATGTTCCACAAAAGTTCGTGACATTCCCAGCTAAGTGACGCAGCAAGCGTACACGACAAATTTGCCGCCGGACGTGACGTTTTTAATCGCATCCGGTCGTTTTCGAATGCTCTCTAGACCGTGGGATTCTGAGGAGTCCACATTCGCCCCTGAAAACAGCTTACAAGCCTAAGGTAATAAATTACCGCCGCCAGGCTTTCGCCGTCTAATGTTTGGGAACGGTAACGTTCGGTGGCTTCATCTTCAAAGAGGACAGGGTACTAAAAGCGTAATCTCGAAGACATAAGAGGCCTTTAGGTACTGATGCATACTGTGATACCGTTAAACCCAACGCGCTATCTCAGTGCAGATCAGTGGCGCATGCCGTGATACGATCATAACAAATTGCACCATTCCTTTTTCATTTTTGTGCAGTTTGGCAGGTTAGATGTGAACATAAGTGGCTAGACGAATGGGTATATTAAAAACGGTTCGTGGTTTCGGAACTATACGCCTCAGAGAGTTGACATTGGTCTTGATCAGAGCGTATATGTAGAGAGTTTGGTCAATGGGACGCGGGCAGAGCCAGGGCGTGCGGCAGTCTCGGAAAGAGGGCTTGGCATGCTCTCTTGACCGACCAGAAGCCGAAAAGAATCCCCTAGCGGCGGCAGCCAGAAACAGTTCTGATCAAAGGTCTATGTTCGTATATGGTTTTAATAAGCGCGTAAGAGTAACTCTTTGTGGTTGAAAATGGGTTCACGTGTTGTTTTGATCATGATCATGCAGAAAGATGTAAGAAACGAATGCGACGCTCAACTCTGTTTTGCGCGGACAGAGTGTGACCGCTCGGAAGGCAGATTCCCGGCCCTCGGCGTTTGGCGTACGGATTATGTCGATCGTTCCGCTAGTCGCACTCTTCCACTATCATTTTTTATGAGCGTGATTGAAACATCACGTGTAGCATATTTTCAGCCATCGAGAGTTACTCCAATGCAGTTATCAGGTTTGTTTCTCGCGACCACCGCCAGGGTATTATTTCCGGCTTCTGGTTGGTCACATTCGAATTTCTGAAGACGCCATGGAACACACCCAACCCGCTTTCGGCCAATGGCGTCTCCTCACTTGTCTCCTATACTTCCCAACGAATGGCCAAGCTCTCTACATATACGGCTCTGGTCTTGATTATTAACCATATATTACACTATTTGACTCGGGCCGATTCGGGCCCATCCTTAGAAAACGCGTGTAAGGTATATCCACATAGTACAGTGCTTCGCGGCTTGCTAAACTTACGTAATTGAGCGTTGCAGCGACATTTAATGAATTTTTATTATTATTATTTGCTTTCTAGGGCTGTGAACATTTACAAACATATATGTGTAACGTATTGTTGTCTGAGCATGAGAGATAAAAAGAAAGCACAGGGTATATATATTATACCATGCCGAAAGTGTTATCCGAACGGCACGTTAAATAGGTGTCAAAATACCTCATCATTTGTAAGGGTTAAACGATAGCAAGCTTCCAGAGCACTGATTACTGGCACGATGTAATTTATGTCTAAATGTGTATATAAATAAGAATGCCGTAAATAATTATCGCTCGGTTTCTTCAACAATTATTCACTTAGTGACCAAATTATTACTGCATTAATATCCTTCCGAACGTGGCAGGCAGTATTGGGCTGTGAATGTTGCGGCGGATGCCTGAACCTGTTTCAAACGGGTCTAACCAGCCTAAAACTTTGTGTCCCCAGTACAGGACCCACAGTGTGGCGAAGATGATGCTCGAGGCGCAAGAAAGCACATTTCCCGCTCCCGACAAACCGCTGAATGTGAAGCAGAAGGCCGCGCTCAGTTACCTCGCTTGTACGGAGGTCTACCTCCGCAGACTGGATGGGACTTCTAAGCTACAAGACGTATTCGACAAGCACGACCTCCACTTCTTCAAGGGCTCAAGGATGCCCAGCAGCTCCGATCTGCTGCAGATCCTCGTGGCTCTGGCGCTCAACTGGAACCTTCCGGTCCTCTTTCAGATTGTCTTAGCCCCGGACCAGAGGAAAGCGAATAAGAGGATCCTGAGTTTCGGTTTCAGCGAGGCCCTCATTGAATGGATGAAGCATAGGAAGCGGTTCCTGGCTCCGGAGGCGTTGGTGCGCTGCATTCGAGAGTTCGTCAACGTGCTGTCCACGAACAACGTTCGAAATGCGACTCTGGCGTCTGCCCTAGTCAAGATGGACACCGAGGTGACCGCTGCCTGGAGCGCTGCGGCGGCCTCTTCTGGCAGAGCTGGCCGCTTCCTGCGGTTCGAGGACATAGCCAACGGCCAGATGACTAATGTCGTCTGGCTGGAAGCCATCAACGGCAATCTTGCCACGAAGACGAACTTCTCCTCGTCCGACGAGATCTACGCTAGTGATCCTAGGATATTTCGTCTGGTAGACGAGTTCCTCGTCAAGTACAGCACGAACGAAGTTCGCCATTATATCGGTTTCCACGTAATTCGACAACTGGCACCTTTTACGTCGTACAGGTTTGTCATTTCGCTGTTTGGCTACCCCGAAGAAGACGATGGCCCCATATTGAAGTACGTGGCGGACAAGTGCGCAGCCGCAGCGACGCAGTTGACGTCATTCGCCTTAGCTATGCTCGTCTTCGAAGGCGCCTTGCAGGAAGAACGCATGACAGAAGCCCGGCACTTATACATGGAGCTGAAGAACGAGACCAGAGGATCGCTGTCATGGCTAGAACCCGGGGGTCGTGCAGAGGCCGAAGAGCGGCTTGACAACCTCAGGTTCATGATCGGCTGGCCGGACAGGTTCAACAAGACAGAGGCCATCGACAAGTTTTACTCGTACCTACCCGACTTCAAAGGCTACTACTTTGAATTCTATCTCACCTCCGTTCAAGCGCTGAGAGACAAGCAGAAGACCCAGCTTGTGGCAGACCCGAAAGCGCCGGTCATCGCGAATGAGGAGGACAGTGTGTTGTCCGTGCTGAAGGCGACGGCGCAGTACTCCAACTGGCACGGGACGGTTTTTCTCCCACCCGCCCTCCTCTTCGAGCCATTCCTGTTTGACGCAGGGGACGCCTTCAACCTTGGCGGCCTGGGACACATCTTGGCTCACGAGCTGTGGCACGCAGCCTTGGGTGACGTCACGACGGGCATCGCGTCGGACACGGACACCGTCGTCAGCGCCGTGCGGCTCAGGAAGCACGCCTGTCTCGCCCAGAGGTTCGTGGACGCTGGGGGCGAGGCGAAGGACATGCACGACGCGTCCGTCGAGAACCTTGCCGACCTGATGGGGCTGCAGGCGGTGTACTCTGTACACAAGAGGACCAACTTGTCGTCGGAAGATGTTGGCACGGGTTTTACGCCGGAGCAGTTGTTCTACATCGGCACGTGCTTTAAGTGGTGCTCGGCGACCGGGTACGGGTCGAGTAACCGATCTCTGAGCTTCACGCCGGCCAGCCTGCGGTGTAATGTGCCGCTGATGATGGCTGCGGCTCAGGGCTTTGGGGAGGCCTTCGGCTGCAGGAATGAGAGTAAGATGATGCAATTTGCTTCGGCAACGTGCGACGCCACCGATTCGGGTCTGCCGGATGCGGAAAATGTGACCGTCAGTGTATCGAGTTACGAGAGCAGAGTCTCGGACGTCACTCACGGTGGTTAGGACAAACTCTAGGCAGGAATCGGGTGCTACCTGTTATACAAGTATTTTAAAACTTAATTGAGGTGTTTTTGTGACGTCTGGTTTTAATATAATTGAAATAATTTAAATACCATCCCCAGAAAATCATACAAGCAGTCTTCAAACTTGTCGAGCAATCTCTCTATAAGTATTTATTCGCTTGTGTTAGCTATTCCTAAGACTTGTTTCTTCTAGTTCTTCGTAAGTGCTCCGAGAAGGATTATATTTGAGATTGATTAAAAAATGTTGTAGTTGTAGTTTGTTTTTAAACAGTAAGTTATAATTATGGTTGCCCAGTGTTTTGTCTCCTTTGTTCAGCGGATCTGGCTCTGACATATGACCCAACTAATTAGAGTTTTAGAATAAGGGGTTCCAATGCGTTCTCTAAGGAGCTTGGGGCGTGGCACTGCGCAGACACAAGTTTTGCGCATGCGCATTGCGATGGCCCAAGCCCATCGGGGGACTTACAGCGTTGGAGCCCCCTATTCTAGCACTCTATTTAAAAGTCTAGTGCGTTTGCCCGCTAAGCTTTAGGTACAGCTCATACGCAAGAACCCCCAAGCAGCATAGATTTGGCCAGTCATTGGCCAATGGTCCTTTGGCCTGTGGCTAAGCAGTGGCTCCATTGGCCGATGACTGGCCTCTCTCTGGCCACTGGCTACAGCCATCGGCGTGCAAGCATGTGCAGCGTGCGCTTAAAGGTAGCATTGACAAGTTTGTAAGTGCACGCGCACTTGTCAGCACGAGCGGAGACATGGCGGCGGCCAGACGCTCCGATTGCTATCGTCTATAGACGCTTTTAGGCAGCTGTGCATGGGCGCCGCCATGACCGACCTTCAGTATTTGTTTCCTTTTATTCCGTTCGCTTCACTTCATCATTGCCACAGCAGGACAGGTTATTGTCACTTTAGGTGCTGTGTCCTTCTCTCCAGCATATAGACCTTTCTTGATTGAGCCTCGTCAACGCCCGCTTCGGTGTCTTGGGATCTCCATAAGACAAGAGAAGGTCGGCAATGGCGGCTCAGTCAGGCGTGTGTTTAAAGCATCTGTAGAATGTTCATTTCCACAAAAATCGCTTGTTGGGAAGGGTTTGATATTTGAACGCGTGTGCACACCACGAACATACGGATAAACCTCTCGCTTAAAGTCATAATAGCTCGTGAGTTCGTAGAGCGCCGAGCATGGTTTCATACCGAAATATCTCGAAGCGCGCATTTCCTTTTATGTGCTGGTATTGAGATTCATTCGATTAAATGAATAACCAATCCACTTGTGTAATGCACGACATGCGGCAATCAACAAAACAATAATGAAAGTGATTGCACTGCCCAGCTTCAGCATACTTAAAAAAAAAAAACATCTCCACGAATGAATTTCTGAAACGTGACAAGGAAGACGCAAAGGTTGTCAGCGCGAGTCGTTCTTTTCGTTTGGGCACTAGGCTGACTTGGGCACTTTACGGGCGTACAAGTGTTTATTAACAGTTCAGCAACTCAGATGGCGTTTTAAGGCTGAACTCCATGGAGCAAAATATGCGACGAATAACTTATGAATGTCGACCTATCGGCACGCTCGCCTTACGCGCGACGTAGCAGCCACTGGGCTGATTCCCCGCGCAGAGCAAAATCCGCCGGGCGAAATTCGTCGGTTTTTCGCAGCATAGTCGTCCCATGGATTTCAGCCTTTAAACCTCCGAAAATGGCCCCTGGGAAAAACGAAGCGGCGCCCGAGGTTGAGGGGGAGAAATCTTCAAGGGTGAGTGTAGTAATAATAATGCTACGAACTTGCTGACCTACGGCATGTACTATCGGTATGGTGCCTGGAACGCGTCTTCGACTGGTGTGTTTAGCTGCCTATGCTGCCCGTACATCAAAAGTGGTCCCCAAGTGGCAGCAAATGACGACACAGAATCCGGAGTGTCATGTTGTTGACTGTCGCGATCCTGGCGGTGGGCCGTAGAAATGCTGGCGAAAAGCGCGAGCGAACGTGAGTGTCGCTGTTGTCACAGCGTCCCAGGCGTCCCAACTTTCGGCTGCTGTAGCTTCCGTGAACTGTCAGTGGGGAGCGACCTGCAGCAAAACAGGCGTCTGCCATGTCCACCACAGCCGCTGAAACACCACCAGTGTCGCGACCGGCGACAGCATGACACTTTTATGACGTCATCAGGCGGAAATCGAGGGACCACTTTTTTGGGCGCGGTAAACACACCAGTCGGAGACGCGTTCCAGGCACCATACTCTCGGGTTCAAATGAAACGCGAACAGCAGAGCGCGTGGCCGTCGGTACATGCTGCGCCTCCTGGAGGCCTGGAGGCTAGAAGAAACCGTTGAGCTGTATCCGCCAGTAGGCTAAAGATTTTCTTGATATTTCGCTTTTGAATGTCTCTGCAGCCAGCTCTCTGGAACTTCCTCAACACACGCTTTATACTTAATTGGAGAATGCCGGCCGTCGCTCGCTAGAATTGTTTTCACTTTATGTGCGAGCAAAGTGGAGTCCACACGCACGAGCATGTTTCTCTAAACTGTGCTTGCAGGACTGCACGACCGCGGGGGCTTGGCACGGACGCTGAAAGCCCGGAGCTCGGTCTTGCAGCTTCTGGTATACGCTCGCATCTGGAGCGCTTCTCCGACTGGTGCGTTTACTCCGTCCTCAAAAGCAATTCTTCCATTACCACCTGAGGACTTCATGTTGTCGCCTTTTTTTGATTCTGGTGGTCACACAGCAGCGAATCCGGACGGAGCGGACGCCTGTGCTGCTGTAGCTCGCTCTGTAGCCAGACAGTCGACGGAAACCAAAGCAGGCAGCAGGCACAACATGAGGCGCCGCGACAACAGCGACCCTCCCACTCGCTTGCCTTTTTCTCCAGCATTTCTACTACCAACCGCCAGGATCGCGATATCCAACAGCATGACACGCCGGCTAACCTCAGCGCTAACCTCAAACCCTGGGTCTGGGCTTTTGACCGTCGATGAGCTGGCAACGCATGCCGCGGGGGCCACCGACGATCGTGTACCAGGCCAAGACCTGTGTTTGAGCGCCAACAAAAATATCGCGTTCGATATTTTCGAACGCGATATGTAGGCTCCTATTGCGTTCGCATCCAGGAGCCTACAGCCGGCCGAAAAGAATTACTGCCAACTGGACAGAGAGGCGTTGGCCTTAATCTTCGCCGTAACTAAGTTCCGTCAATACCTCTGAAGAAGGCACTTTGAAGCAGTAACAGACCATAAGCCGCTGCTTGGACTTCTTGGTCCAAACAAGGCCATCCCAGAGCGAAGCTCTCCCAGAGTGGTTCGTTGTCCCCTCATGTTATCTGCGTACGATTACGCCTTAGTCTACCACCCCGGCAAGACAATTGGACACGCAGATGGATTGAGCAGATTGCCATTAAAGAGCAAGCACATCACCGTGGAGCCGCCAGCCGACATCTTCATGTTGGAAGGGTGCTACCCTCGAGGGCTGTCGTCAGCCGTAGTAGCTCAGGCTTCAAAGGGAGATCCTCTCTTGTCAAGGCTTCATGACATCTTGTTGGAAGTTAGCACCTCCCTCGGGAGGCCGAATGGATGCCATTCAAAGTTCGAGAGCACGAGCTCAGTCTACAAGAATTAAGACTCCGTGCTCTGGGGAACCAGAGTCGTGATTCCCGCGTCTCTTCGACAGGAAGTCCTTAAGCTCATTCACGAAACTCACCCGGGCATTGAAAAGATGAAAAATATCACCCGAAGTCACCTATGGTGGCCTAACATAGTTGAAGACATATCAAACAGGGTGAAGTCATGTGTGACCTGTCAGGAATATCAGCACTTGCGTCGAGCAGTGCAGTCAGCATCTTGGCCCTTTCAAGAGAAACCGTGGTCAAGAGTGCAAATTGATTTCGGTGGTCCTTTCCAAGGTCATTACTTCTTGGTCGTCGTGGACGCTTTCTCCAAGTGGGTTGAACTCATGCCTGTGTCTTCTCCATCTTCAAAAGCAACTATTAACTGCTTAAGGACCATTTTTTCAACTCATGGAATACGAGACATTATTATATCTGACAACGGAACAGCTTTCACAGGTGCGAAATTCTTGGAGTTCCCCAGAAGACACCAGATCCGGGGTATCAAGGTACCAACCATACCATTCACATCAAACGGTGCTGCTCAACGCGTAGTTAAGTTAGTAAAAAATAAGTTGAAGAAGGCTGACCCTGGCGACTTTCAGACCAAGATCGCTAGGTTACTTTTTTAGTACCGGACAACACCTCATGGCCGGACAGGTCGATCGTCTGCAGAACTACTCATGGGAAGGGTGCTGAGAACCCCTCTCAAAGCCCTGCGTCCGGACCTTCGGAAAAATGTAGTAAAAGAACTGAAGCAGAAGCTACACCAGGACAAAGAAGCACGTCGTACTGAATTGCCGAGGCCTGACTCTATCGTCATTGTAAAGAATTTCAGGCATGGTTCATCGTGGTTGCCAGCCACTGTTATCAGACCAACAAGTTCATCGTCCTTCGAAGTACAACTGGAAGACGGAACCAACTGGCACAGACACGGCGACCATATCAGACTTGACGACAGGTTCCCACCGGTCACGCCTGAGTTGCCAGAAAGAAATGCAATCAATTCGTTTTTGCTGAACAACCACCAGCCAACGCAGGAACAACGGTGCAAGTAGATGAACCACCGGAGGCTCAAGCATCAACGCCACTGCCATTGTCTCCACAAAAACTTGTCGAGAGTTCGATCGCTACAAAAGACACTCCAGTTCTACGCAAATCAACGCGCCCCAAAAAACCAGTGCGTCGTTATTCTCCCTGAACAACGATCTGGGGTGAAGGAGTGTTGCGATTGCTATATACAAAAGCAAGCGCCACCGTCGACACACACGAGTGTTAGAAAATAAAGAGGTGCAATGCATGGGCGCCGGTGGTCGCAAGTCTCGCGACAGCAGTTCAGCATGCGCCTGGAACACCGCCGGACGTGGCCTGTCTCGGTATTTATTCGCAACATTCACGACCTGTAGGGGGCGCACTGGTACCTATCAAAATGGCTGTCATCTGGATGATCGTCGTAGAACAGCAGTACGAGGCTGGATCTGCGACACCTAAGTAATGCTAGTTTTGCTATATACGAGCAGTGTTGGAGCCTTAGTTTATTTTTGCACGCCAGGAAGGTGTTGGCAAGCACCTTTATTGTGAAGCCGATCATCCAGGAGCTAGGGAGCGCGATTCTCACACCGCGGTACCACCATCGCTGAAAGTTGCGAATTACTATAGTCGGATGCAACCTAAGAACAATCTTTTAGCTCCACCCACAAGCGCATTGCGCCCATCTGAAGTGCCTCCGCCGTCGAGAAAGTAGTTCGCTAGCAACGTTGCTTTTTCTTCCTCCAGGAAACATGTCTTAAACTACTACAATATTTATTTAATTCATTCAGGACATTTAAATAAGTTAGAATACGTTTTTGTCAACGAAATAGCTGTTTAGTAAAGAAAGAAAGAAATTCATGTCCAATGTACCGTCTTCCCAATTCATTTTCTGTCCAAGATACTGTCTAACATACCGTCTAACATACCTCTCAGCAGTGCTAAGCCTCGCGCCCGCTTCGAAATTTTCGTTGGCGATAGCGTCGCTGGATTCTCACGTTGTCGCGCAAAAACTGCTGCAAACGCAAGCCGATACCATCAAGATTTCGTGGCGTAACCTCGGGCACGTAAAACACGGTGCAAAAAAGCAGAATAATTGTCACAAGAAACTATAGCATCGCGTTGCTAAGGCCAGCAGCCATGTTGAGCTTTTTTTTTTTCAAAAGGATCGCGATTGGTCCACAGAATCGTGACGTCATGAAAACAATTGGCTGGCGTTTCTCGGCGTAGGATTACATTTTCCTCTGAGAGGCATTTCCGCTTTTTTCTTAGCTTGCAACCGACTGTACCTCGTAACACTACACAAGACCCAAAATGGCGGCGCCTACAACAATTGAACCCGTAAGTGATGACGTCACAACACGGCGTCTGGGTCCAAACAAACCGTTGCTAGGGACGTTGCTATGAACTAATGCATGGAGACTCCACTTGAGGCTAGATTTTTGTTTACAAGTAAGTAAATATTTTTTTCTAAGCAACCTAACTTCTTGATATCTAATATAAAGATGTTCTTGTCATCTCAGCGTCGTATTTCAACAAAGAAAGCCATTTCTGAAGTATTACATTCCGCTTGGCTTTGGTAGCAGACGACACGATAGATTCGCTGGCCTCTGTTGCAGCGGGCGTCTTCATTGAATTGCGTCGGTAAACGAGCGACAAAAACAAGTGCATCGCCGTGACGGTAGAGGCCGTGAAGAACACAGCTTAGTTCAGAAGGGTGAAATACCGTAAAATCAAACCACGTCGTGCAGATCAGTTACGGCGACGACCTGAAGTGCATTACCGGCGTAGTTCAGGCCAGCACGAGAAACAAATCGTACGCCATCGAGGTAAGTCGTTTGTTATTGTTATTATTGAAGTTGTCAGGTCATTAAAGAATTCCATGTCTACCGCGATTTCGTCGTATTTTGCTTCTTTTTTTTTTTTTTTCTTACCCCTTGGTGTACATCGAATTCCGTGGATGTGCTCTTTTGGTGAAGATCTCCATCGAACCCGCGATGCGAGTACAATCTGTAATAAACTCACCTTATGTTTTTTATCCAGTTCTTTCGCGCTTTGGAGTCTTGCGGAAATCTGAAGAAACTGCAAGAATCTTTCTCCACGCGATGGTTACAACCAGCTATGAAGCACCGTCCCATAGAGCGAGTCCGCAAACAAAATTTGGGATCTCAACCGATCGCCTGTTTTTCTCACGGGTGCAATGCGATTTTTTGGCAGACGATCATCTCAATCGACGCCTGGACTTTCGATAAACCATATTTTGTATCGCACCCCACTATGGATTCTTATAAGTGTCTAAAACTCATTTTATTTCAAACAAATGCAATATCAGAATGTCGTCTTTATTCAAGCAATTCAGACGTCGGCGCCGGCTTGGCCGGTGGGCATGTGGCAGACGGCACACTACTTGCATTCGTCGTCTGCTGCAGGCATCTTGAGGACCCTAGCAACGGTTTGTTTGGACCCATGACGTCGCATATTTTAGAAAAAAGCGATTACCGGCACACTTCTGTCGAAACATATATGACATTTAAGCTTACTTTATTTGTAATTTTTAGAAGTTTAAATCCTACTCCTGATTTTTGAACGGTCCGGTTTTCGTAGCGAAACCTAGCCACATGTATTTGTCCATAACAACGACCCTAGCAACGGTTTGTTTGAACCCATGACGTCACACTTACGGAGTCAATGTTGGGGAACGGAGTGCCGATACTCTAAGCGCAGCTCATTTAGTAGCTCTAGGCATGAAGTGAACTCGGGCCAACGTTACACTCGAGCAACGTTAAACTCGGGTGTATTCTTTTCCTTTTAGTCTTTACTGTTTATTGATTTCAATCATATCGAATAATGAACACATTATATCACACTGCGATTGTGTAATTATTTATCTTAGATTTATTAACCTGACCCAGTACTTAAACCATTCATTTGTCGAGAGTAAACCTTCCAACCTATTTTCTAAATGTGAAGGTAAAAAGAGACGGACATTTATAATGATACAAATGCCAACGCCGCCCTCGAAAATTTCTTGAACATTAGAAATCAGCAGTTTTGTCTGCCATCCGGCAGGTAGCGCAACAAAACACCAAAGAGGTTTTAATTGTTTTTAAAATTAGCTAAGCTATACACCTATCAAAAAACCAAAGCAAGATCATTGGGAAATTTAATACATCGCAATGTATATCTATTCTATACAATAAATGTTATTAGATGCCAATAAATCTGTTTGATGTCCGTTAAAGAAATTCGTCAAAAACAGGTAAGTTTGAAGGGTTCCTGGAGTGTTATGACTGAAAATGTAAAAAAGCCATCGTCCACTTCTTGGCCAACCGTTGTAGTTTTAAATGTTATAAAATATTCATCATAGTTTAATTATTTCCTATTTGAAGCACCGTGACTCGAGGCACAAAAAATTGCTATGTTTAAAATAAAATATCTAAACAAAACAAAATTATACAAAATTAAATTTTTTTTCCATATTACCAATTATAAACACTACATCTGTAGCTAATTTCATTGCCCTAACGCATTTCATTAAAACGTATCTGTGCTGAAACATTACAATTTTAGAGCAATATTTGGAGAGAGGAACAAAAGAAAGTAGTGCAAATACCAAAAACGTGTATCGTTACATTCTGCTCCGACATCATCTTAACAAAACTGCTGCTCTATTGGAGCCGTATTATCTGTAATAGATTCTTCATGAAACATAAACCAGCGGAGCATCTGAGGGTCCGCGCCATCACATTCGCAACGCTACAAATGCGCATGAGCAGTATAAACAAATGCATACATAATATCAAATGAAAGAGGATTGCATTGCCCTTCGAACGACATCAATCCCACAAAACAGTATTAAAAAAAGATGAGTAATGACCTGCCAAAAAGTGTCTAAATTGCCACATTCAGTGGGACCGTGACCTCAAGTTTACCAATGAAGAGAAACGACTCATAGTGGCAAGCATTTTGAAGAGTTAGCATCTATTTCAATTGACTGGGACGTACACAGGCTCCATTGTTAGCGCGAACAAGCGACCCCCAGTTTTTTCCTTTTCTGTCACAAAATAAAAAAAAAAACAAAAAACAGTACGAGAAAACAATTTGTGTGCTGAAAAGTGCTCATTTTGGGCAATAACCCATCCGGTCAAACTTGGGATCCCCAACAGTCCTTCAAAGTAAAATACAAAATTGCGCCTACGTCGCGTTCGCACTAACAGTGTCGCGCAGTGCACGTCTACGTTGTAGCGTTTTAAACATCCCCGAGTGACGAGAGCGGAAAACTGTACAACGCATTCTTCATAATTACAAATTTATCCAGCGGCAGTAAAAAGCAGCTACAATTAACGAGTGCAATGCTCCGAGCATTGCGTCCCATTTTCAGGCGTAACCTTACGCCGTAACAAAAACAAAGAAAAAATCTTATTTCGCCGACGTTTATTCACGTGCACTGTGTCTTCTCCCGCTCCTCTTTCCAGGAAGGCTGGTTTTTGCGTCGTAGTCATTGTCTTGTCGCATCCACCGGCTTCGTGCTCGCTCTGAGTCACTCGCAACCGTCAACTTCGAAAAAAAAAAAAAAAAAGGAGCTCGTTTAAGCAGCCGTTTAGCGCGGGACACGACACGACGTCCCCTGGTTCGTTTTCACACCTGACAGCTGAGCTGCGTGCTTCTTCAGACGCGCTTGACATGCTGCTCTTGGCCATTGTCCGCCTCTTTGTCCGACTGGGGCCTCAAAATGAATGTATTCGCAGAACGTAGCAAGCGGGCACATCGGTAGTTTAGCCCCATGTTGCCGTAAGAAATCGTTAAATAATAGAAAAAAAAGAATTTCATCTTAGTTTAAATTGCAACTTACAAACATGCTGTTCATGTAAGTATTGTCAAGGTATTAGGCGCTGGATGTGTTAAGTTCTTATTTCGAACTCTTTTTTTCACGTTCCGTCCATTGAAATGCACGGTGAAAGTAACCAAGCACGCAACTGATCTCACAACATCGCCGTGTCCTTCCGTACGATAAAGTCCGTCTGCTATGATCAACGTCAACCATGGCAACAAAGTATATCCTGAATAGACGCATACGCGAACGCAGCCTCTGAAGCCAGCAATAGCCGACGCCATTTTCCGAGTACCGTCTTCTAACAGATTTGTAACATGAGCTCCGTGACCCATTGAATTGTTGTGTACTCGCCACTAACTGGTAGCGCCACCTGCTGCCATGCCGGGGATTTGGGAGCGTCGAACAAGTCTGTACTGTACCCGGGGACCACTAGGGTGCCTCAATGTTCTTCTGCTTAGGGTGATGCCACCCTTTGTAGTACCCGATGCCGACAGCACGTGCTCACGGGGAAAATACAAAGAAATCGACGAAAACAAAATGTCGCCATAGCAGAGTCAGAGCCACAAACGCGTGCAGGGACACGCTCTTTCACGCGCTCCTGAACAAAAAATAGAAATTAATGTGTGGGACAAAATGGCGAGATGCCACCACCCTAAGCAAAGCGCACATGAAGGCACCCTAGGGACCACCGCTTTTCCCGCTTGCCGCCAAGAAGTCATGTTAACCTAAATAGTGAAACTTTTCCGACCGACTGTTGCATATATAACATAAATCATTACTTAAAAAGGGAATGAACAAATCTGTGTAATTACTCAATTTATGCTGACTGCTATCCCAACATCTAATGTCCGCCGAACCTCATGAACACAGAGTGAATACGGCATTCTTGTAACTGTCGCCCTCTCTCTCTGTTCGAATTAAAACCTAACACACTGTATATTAAATAGCGAAACATTTAGGGGGCTGGAAAACTAATCTGCTAGCCTGCTGACTTTATTGTTTAGGTTTCTTTTTTTTAATTTCTCGTTTAACATTTTATAAAAGCAAGCGTGTTCGTGTTCGTGACATGCGTTGATAATTCAGCAGTGGGCTTTACCCCGAGAGGTGTTAGGCAAATGGTGCATTGGAGAGATTACAATGGCTGCGCGAAGCTTGGCGACGTGTTTTTGTTCACGTTCACTTCTATTGTTTTCTGGACCTGCTGTGCTTCTCAGGTTAGCAACCGGAGACGTGTAATCCTGGAGCCAAAGTCTAGAAGGAAACCCGAACAGGAGCACAACGCGTTTGTTTCTAGATAGGTGACTCCAGTCATTGATAGTCATTGTGGGACCGCGAGAGTAGTCAGATGCCACAATACGGCATCTACTGGCGACGTACCCGTCTAAGAGCATCGCTGTGGTCGGCCCTCCACGATTGGATGTACGCCAACTATGACGTCTTGATTACGATGAATTCTACTTTCATTCAATGGAAATAAGAGCAATTTCAGACTGTCAACTTCGACGGTGCTACAACTCCGAGCTTATACCGGGATTTTTACGCACACCGTCGAAATCGTCGCTGGCAAATTGATAACCATGGTCGTGACGTCACTGGAACCATAAGAGGGAGCGTCCGAAACACCTCGTCACTAGTGCGGGGCGCAAGCTCCTCTGCTTCTTTTTGCAGAAATTGTGCTGACGTCAAAATGACGAGCTCTGATTGGCTGTGGTCGGAGGATAGTGGGTAGACGTCTAAGCCAATCAAAGCTCGGCGTTCTGCCGTCACTACAACCCCCCCTGCAAAAGAAGCAGACGAACTTGCGCTTCGCGTAGTCAATGACAAGGCGAGAATGGCAGGGTGTCTCTTTTGAACACCCGGCCTCCAGCGGCAAGCGCACGCTGCCTTCGGGCGTGCTTCGGATGAGCGCTCTCGAGGGGCACGAGACGCCGAAGCACTATCGAAGGTAGAGGAAGCTCGCGCTGGATCCGGGACAGCCGATCAAGCTCCTCCCTGCCGTTCTCACTTTGTCCGGTACTACATAGCGTCTACCGCCGGATGTTCGCCCGGCGAACAGACAGTCTAGCGGGTGTGGGAGTTGTCAAACGGGAAAAAATGTCTTATTGCGAACGGTGGAATTTATTTTTTACTGCTTTTCAAGTTTAACTTTTGTTATTTTTTAGTTTTTATTATTCAATCACAAATTGCTTCAGTTCCGTGGTTAGGTCATTCGTTTTGCTTATGCTCAGCAAAAGTTTGGTATGTGAGTGTAACGCTCGCGACGCCGTTGAGAAATTACGGTGGAAAACATTGGAGCATATCTCTCTCACTGATTTGCGCGTGATTGTTTAAACGTGTTTATGAAATGTAATAGATAGAACGGACTTCAAAAACATTTTCGCGATACTTTCAAGAAAGGAAGAAAAAAGAAAGCTGCCTATGGAATCTTGGAGATGTTACTGATAACTTGGCGTGTTACTGTTAAGTTTCAAGCGATGCCAGACGAGTCAGACACGATGCAAATATGAATTTTTCTGCAAAGCTCCCGAACTCGGTCACCGAAGCTCCGGACTGCCACCAAATGTTTCAGAAGAGATCAGAACGATGGCGCTCAACGGCGTCGGCAGCTATGGCAACGCACCTGTATATATACCCAACGATAGCAACAAAACGAAGCACTATAGCTCTGTGCACGAAGGATGGGAGTCACGAAGGTGGACTTCTCTTTAGGGGTACTTTTGTTTGACAAACTCTTTTTATAGACTAGAGGAGAAAAAACAACAAAAAAACACAAGATCGACAAAACCAATGACGCATTCATCGTGCGTTTTTTGCAACGTGGTAGAGGGGCTTAGAGCGATAAACTGGTATCCCGTTCACCGGGCTAAAGGGAACACTGGACACATCCGGACGGCGTCGATTCTTGATTGGTATCCATTATCCAAGCATACGAAGGCGCAAAGAAACAGCACTTCGGCGCGCTTAGGTAGCTTTGAACACGCCGCGAGACCGGCGAAGCCTGCTTTCGACAAGTTGTGCCTTTTTGGCAAAACTTCTCGAAAGGCCGTACCCGTGCGGCACGGGTACGGCCTTTTTGCTTGCAGTTGAAGGGTTGAAGCTGAAACGAAACCAAGTGCAATGTCCCGTGTTCAGATCAAGGACACATTTTTTAAAAAATAACCATTATAACTGTTTGAAACGAGTAATTAGACCCATAACTCTTTTTGTGGCGTGTAGAAAACTATTGTCAAGACCCTTAAAATAAATTAAAAAAAGAAAAACAACAACATGGGCGACGTGAGGGAAGCCGCACTGCCATCGACCAGAATCAATGGCAGCGTCCGAGGAATGCGGGCTTCACCCCGTCCCGCCACATGGCATAATAGACCTATTGATAAATTACCCAAGCATCAAGGAAAATGCATGGAATGGTGTTCTACGCGCCGCACGTGCTGGCGTCTGCAAGATTAACTGTTCTAAAGCAAAAGCCTAAAACAAATGGCATTTTGTGCGCGCATTCATCAACACTTTATTTTGGTTATTTACTTCGAATCTTTTATACGGGGAAGGCGTGCGCGTGCGGCACGTGGAACACCATTCCCTGCATTATCCTCGATGCTTGGGTAATTTAGTGATTTTGCTGCATATATGTCTCCAAGACATGTTTCTTTCCGCGCCATTTGTCTCCACAGTTCGTTCTGGCGGTGTCTCCATGGCATTCCGAAATAGTCAGTGCTTCGATAGACGGCAATGCTGCGGTCGCCTCTATCTTTAGCTCAGTTAGCGACCCCAAACTGAGATCGTGGAGCTCTGTTTGCGCTAACCATGGTTTCGTGCTCACCACAGTTTGGTCAGCGCAAAACTTCGGTTTAGGGTAACTGCAGTTAGCTTAACTGTAGCCATGGATGCCCGTGTAAATATAGTCCCCTATGGCAAACGCATGAAGATGATCGAGGTATGACGATATACTTTTGACTACGCTCGGACCAGAGAACGCTGAACGCACCGCTTGTGCTCGCGTTCCAGACACGGGTGCGAGCTGCGAGCGGAGCCATCTGTTCGGTCGCAATATTTACGAGTAGCGCAGATGCTGGCACCGGAACAACAGGGCGAAAGGGTGCAATCTGAAACCCTCTTCCCCCTTCCGACTGGCCCGTATTGACAGCTTTATCTCTTTCCTTGGCGGTCTGTTTACCCCTTTGTTCTTCCGCCCTCTCGTTTCGTACCGGAAGGGGGAGTGCAAAAATTATCGAAGGAGTTAACGGACGTAACAAAAATCCGCGGACCTAAATAAAGAACTCGGCAAGCCTTCCCGTGCCGCACTTCCGTATAGGAAGTATTCACTGGACGCCATATTTGTGGGTGCTCTTCAAAGCGCATGCTCAGAGCGAGGTCACATTAATAGGCTGCTAAGACCGGCAATCTTGATGGTGTGGAATGCACGCTGAAAAAGAACTGTGGAAGCTCGCCGTCAGCACGCGCTCAGCAGTTGCGCACACAGCTATGGCCGCCAGCGAATACTCCCTATTCGCGACTCCAGCAAAGCGGACGCCACCAAACGGGAAAACCGGGAACCAGCCGGTCCAGGTCGCTCCGCGCCCCTCCGCGTCTCTGGTGGCTTTCGCGGACACGTGTTGTCGGCGCAGTGGCGAACAATGTAATTTGACGAGGGTCCGAAAGTTTGCATGAGTGTTCATTAGTGTGGTGAAGCCTCAGTAGGTTGTTTCCTTCCATCACGTGTTTGAAAGCCCGTTTGCTCCACAACAGACGGTCGCGTTCTTTCGATTTCCTGGATGGGGAGGAATCACGGAAAAATGTTTCGATTTCTTGTCTGTCTCGAATCACATTCAAAGTAACGACTACTTGGTAACTGATCAGTGGTTTCTTTATAAGGATTTAGAACAGTGGACTGAGGACGACAGACGAGGTGTTTCACTGGAGGGAACACCAACGTTGCCGTCAAGTGAATGATAAGGTTCGACAGCTGCTTTTCTTGAGTTTGGTTGTGTTTGATTAGCTTCAAGCTTGTGCCACCCACGCCGGGCGGTGCGTTGGCTATTCATTTTGGCTGCTTTTCGCCGAAAAAGCCTCTGAACCACACTGAAGAGTTGGGCTGATTTCGCAATTACTTGATTCAGGAAAACCTGCTCGCTGCGTATGATTAATGAGGGAAATTATCTGCTTTCAAAAGGTGGAGGACGCGTCTCGCAAAGTTAGAAGCTGTCACGGCATTATGATCTATCGCGCCTCCAATATTTATATTATACCCCCGTCGAAGCCATCAGCAATATACGTCAACATTGCTCAGGTTTACCGGCCACAGAAAATGCTCATTTTCTCCGTTCAGGTTTCGAAGTGAAGTTCAATGCAGAGAGGTTCTGCGTGAATCTCCGATGAAGACTCTCTTCAGTTCGTCCGCATTCGTCTCCGTGCTACCGGCTAGAACCATTTGGCTAAGTTTAAGTAGTATCTCTCTGTCTGTCAAATATTATTCAGCAGTTAAGCTCATATTTCAACCCGAAGAATATACTAATATCGTTTTAGTGGGACATAGTTCGTAATATAATACATAACCCGCTCGTCAAAATGAATTCTCGATTGCTACTAAAACCAGAATTGAAATAAGAGTATCAGCTACGTTGTGGGGCACCAGCGGGTTAAAATGCTCCTCGGCTCAAGAAGCGCTCGATCAACTTTCGTAATTTTCCTGCAACCTGTGTTGTTGACCACACAAAAGCTCGATTTCGTGGACAGATAAGTCGCATGGTCGGGGCATGCGAGTTAGCTGAAAATTGCTCTCGGTGGAACAATTCTGTAGTCATCGCCGCTTTCCTTAGATGATCAAAACTGATTAAAGTCTATTACCGTCTCTCTGGAGCCCATAGTTTCGGTTTTGAACGAAATCTCCGAAACGAAAGCTTGACATGAAAAGAGCTAAAAACAACGGGAAAACAAAACTATGCTTTGCAAGTTTATGTGCACCGGCTACACTTAACCATTTCAGTTCAGATACCTATAAAATTTGGCATTAAACAAAAGAAAATCTGTTAAATTGAATGCACCACCCGTTCAGGCAGCCCGGCTGAGCCGACGCGACCTGGACTCAGCCGCCATGTTTGTTTGGTGGTGGCGCCCTCTATAGGTCGCTGGAGTCGCGAATAGTCTCCGACCGTCAAGAGGTCGCGCGAGCGTTGGAAACACTGGCCTCGAATAAACGCGTCTAAGGTGCCTCAATAGAGAGTATTATAGGATAAGGGGCATAAATCTTTTTGGGCGCACCGAGCAGCTTGCGGGTGCGCACAGAGCATGCGCGGGATTTCTGCGCATACCCAATGGGCGCGTTCAGTAGAGGCCCCGGAGTCAGGGAATCACTGACTCCTTCCACTGGACGGCCAAAAGTCACTTCCGGTGCACGTAACTCCGGGGCTTCGGAGTCAAGCTCTGAAGCACCGAGTCCGGAGACGGTGCACGTAGAGTCAAAGGAACTAAAGATGACGTCATTTCCTGACTGGTGACGATTTTCGGCGAGAAAATCCAAAGAGCTCTGAATCGCGAGTCACTCCGTTCGGGGGCAAGGGAGGCGCTACTAAACGCGCCCATTGCGACGCCCCAAACTGCTTGTGGGCACCAACGCGTTAAGGCCTGTTCACACATGTAGCGGAGCGCTACAAGCGTAGCGCTGACCTCGCGCTAAGCGCGTGCTGACGGGAGCGTTCACCAGCTTTGTATCACACCGTCAATACTGTTGTTCATGGCAGACAATAATTAGCGGACGACACGTGAGAAGCGCTACATTAGCGCTTCGCTGCATGTGTGAACCGGCCTTTAGAGTCTCATATTTTCTAAACCTCTCGTTACGTCCTGTTTAGGGAAATGAATACATTTCGGCATGATGAGCAAGTCGCTTGCTATAAGGCGGCCAGGCGGTGCAGGAAGTTTTCTAGTGAATCTGAATTAGTGATGCTGAGGTGAAGGCTATTTTAATCGAATATAGTTCGTGGAAAAAACAAATTTTCGAAGAAATTTATGCGGGCCTGAAAATTGCTTATATATCTTGGGTGTGAAGCTCTAGTGTTCGTTCTGATGGAGAAGTTAAACATGTGGTCTGTGTTGATGTGAAGGCTGTCCGTGATGATCTGAAAGAGAGTTCTCAGCCTGTCAGTTATCGCGCGGTGGGAGAGAGGAGTCAGGTCTGTTTGTTCCATTAATGATGTCGGCGAATCGTACCGCCCATATTTATTAAAAATAAATGTCAGGAATTGTCTCTGCAGAATTTCTAATTTTTTTTTTTTTTAATGACGACGCTTGCGTATTCCAGTGTTGGCGTAATCAACGTTTTATATCCTAGTAATTTAACTTCAGGGGCTGCGAATTTAAGTGATCATTTTTATTGCCAGAGTTTGTTTGTAGCTTCGGAGGTAACAGAAGCAATGTGGGAGTTCCAGGACAACTTATTCGAAATAGTAATTCCCAGATACTTGTACTCTGAAGCGCGGTTATGTGTATGCCCGTCTACGCTGTAGCAAAAAAGGTAAGGGTATTTCTTTAGTTTTATTGACATAGTTACACACTTGGAGGGGTTCAAATTCATTTGCCAAGTCCTGCACCAGGAGGCAACTTTAGAAAGGCACATGTTTAGTTTCAGCTGGTCATCAGGGGAATCAATGATGCTATATAGAATACAATCATCAGCAGACACTTTGATATTTACATCAGTATCAATAAAATAATAGCGATGGGAGACAAGAGCCTTGCGATACACAGAATGTAACAGTTCATTTATTCGAAGCAGAACCACTAAAGGAAACAAATTGCAGCCTATTTGTCAGAAATGCGTGCAGCCAATTTAAGATTTGGTCATTTCTTTTAATATAGCATGAATCTTCTGTAACAGATGCGAGGCAACATCAAAAGCCTTAGCCAAATCTAAAAATTTAACATTCACCTGTTCGTTTTTATTGAGTGCGGAAGAAAAATCATGGATAGTAAATAAGAGCTGTGTGGTTGTCGAGTAGCCCCCTCTATATCCGTGTTGGTGCGGACTTAGTATTTGATGTTGGTCTAGAAAGCTAGGGATATGCTTCCCAATTATATGCTCGAGTATTTTGCAGCACTGAGATGTTATTGAAATAGGACGACAGTTTCGCAGATCGTTTTTTTTTGCCCTTTTTTAAATTGGTTGTATTTAAGCTATTTTCTAGTCACTTGGTAAATTTGCATTTGAGAGAGATTTAAAAAAAAAATTGATACACAAATATTTTGCTATCCTTGGAGTATACCGTTTCCTTGGGTAGCATATCGTGTCCCTGAGTTTTCTTGCAATCCAGATTGGTTAATGAATTGAGAAGACCCTCTTCTGATATGACAAGATCACTTAGAGAAGCAAAGTACCCATTAAAACCAGTTGCTATCGTTTTGCTATCTTGAGTAACAATACCTCCGACGGAAAAGCTCTTTAGGGAGACCCGTTTCGGTAAAATATGACGCCAAAACTTCGCAGGTGACGTTTTTATGAAATTGACAAGGGTTGTACTATGGTAATGAAATTTAGCATGTTTAATTTTAGCTTTATGTTCCGCGACAAGACGTTGGAGGGTGTGAGACGGTTGGTTTGAGTGAGCCCTTTCGGAAGCGTTTCTCTGTCCATTAAAATTTCTGCCCAACTGTATTATTCCTCAAGAAATCTAAGGACTCGTCTTGCCTGGGTTTATAATCCTTTCAGGAACGAAACGGTTAGTGCACTCGTCTGCAATGTGTTTGAATTTACCCCATAGCGTGTTTGAGTTTGTATTAGGGCTACAGGAGAACGAGACAAACCCCTCGTAAATTTCTCCGAGAACGTCAAGGATGGAGTTATCATCTGCCTTGTCAAAATCATATACGTTGTGTCATTTGCCGGTTTATACGGAGCCGGTTTGAATGGGAGTGTAAGAAATACGATTTTGAGGTCGTTGAGTCCTTCCTCAACAGAAACCTTAGATGGATTCGAAAGTTCAAGGCTAACAAAAGTTAGATCAGGGATTGATTCCAGCACCCCTTGAAATCCCGTGCGTGATAAAACGAGCTGTTATAAACCAAATATAAACGCAATATCTGATAAACACTCCGAGCTTTCACGGTCCGGTAATCCTGCCGACGAGCATTTCCAATATATATGGGGAAGGTTGAAATCTCCGGCAAGAATAATTTTGTCGTTACTGTGCACAAGGCTCAGATATAGCTTTTCAGATCTTCCAAGAAGGAAACGTGGCTGCCAGGGGGTCAGTAAACAGCACCCATTAAAAGGGACGTATTATCAACAGTTATTTTATACCAAAGCCATTTCTGCTGACCCTTGCTCGTCAAGCTGCAGGCATGATATGTTATTCTTTAAGACCCTCTCACACTGAGGCAACACGATGGCAACAGCAACACAACACGTTGTCCAACAGTCGGGCAACTTGTTGCTCGCTCCCCATGTTGTCCGACAAACCTGTAACATCGCGGCAACAGCAGGGCAACATGAACGACAACTAAAATGTTGCCTCAGTAGGACAACTTTCCGCAACAAGAAGAGCAGCAATTTTTGTCGGACAACGTGTGTTGCCCTGATCGTTGGCTGAGCGAATTTCGGGCCGGCAACACGTCAACAGAGATAGCTTCGATGGCAGAGATTGTTCCCTGTCAATAACGTCTTTCTCGAATAAGGGCTTTGAAAACGTTATTTAACAATGAAGAAGGCGGACTTGCAGCTAAAATAAATTTATGAATATTTTTTATAGCGTAATTACGGAAAGCGATTGTTGAAATAATCCCAGTTATGCCCGTGTCCCACTAGAGCGACAGACAGAAACAAACGACAGCGACAAGCCTCAAACCAGAGTCTTTTGTGATTTGAGAGGCGTTGTAGAATAAAGGAGGCTATGCTCAAATACGAGCAGCATGTGCGCGAGTGTATCTTTGCCAGACTTGCAATCGCTCGTGCTTACTTCACGAGCACCGAACGACTAAACGCCTGCCAAAGGCACCATCGCGAGCATGCTTCATGGGTTTGAGGCTTGTCGCTGTCTTTTGTTTCTGTCTGTCGCTCTAGTGGGACAGGGGCATTACAGTCGAGAGCGGTCAGTCTGGTGTTGAAATTAGAACTGCCGAGAGACCAGCTAACATTACTGCTAAGGAAAGAAAGTGGTATGCCTACCTACCCTCTGTTAAAGTATAATAAAAATAATCAAGAAAGGCAAACATTTAAAAATGGAGGCATTAAAATGGCCATTCCGATCATGATTGTTGATGCTTTGATGCCAGGACGCTTTGGGGAATGAAGCGACCATATAGCAGGCGGTAGGCAAATAGACAGCTTTGAAAAATATTTATTCCACCGATTGTTGTTTGAAAATTCGGCGCCCAAGATTGGGCGCCGAATTTACGATTCGGCAAAAGTTCGGCCCATCACTACACTTGGTCTCAGCTTAGGTTCGAGCGTGGCCGTTGTTATGAGCTGAAGGTTTTATCAAACAGCGCAAAAAGCGCAACGTCATGGCAACGCGTCTTGATAGGACGAGCCGGCGGAGGAGCACGCACAGAAAGACGGCGAACACCGCTGGTCATATCACCTGCGAAGAGCACGCCATGACGGCGTGCCTTTTTCGCCGTTACATTGGTCCTTCGGCTCATAACGTTGGCCACGCTCGGACCTAAGGTGAAACAAAGTATAGTGTGAGTATAGCATGACACGGGCACCTTTAATTTCGGTTGAGTGTGACCGAAGCCATGCTTAATTGTGGTTAAGGGTTCCCGCTTAACCAGCATATTAGGGAGTTTTCGTAGATCGTTCTGGCGTCTCCGCTACGCCTCCGCTACGTTATCCGCTACGCCTCCGCAACTACTGCGCATGCGCCAATCTAGCGCAGACCTTGCGCAGTTGCGGACGTGGTTGCGGAGGCGCCTTACGAAATAGCGGATCTCGAGATACGCTGGGCGTTCGATTGTGTGTCTCTTTACCTATCTTATTTTATTTATACATATATACGCGTATAAATAAAGAACACAACGACGACGACGTTGAGCGGATGACGCACCGGGCGACGGCGGTGCCTCAATCTGAGCCCTGGTGGCTCGGAGGCGGCAGCTTCTACTTTGACTGGGCTACCTCCCTCATTGGAACCTGATGCTTCGACCGCAGTGGACCCCAGTGAGCAACAGCGCCATAATGTTTCAGAGGCTCCTTCATGCACCGATCGAACGGTGTGCCAGATCCCCCAGCTCGCTTCTCACCCGCCCAACCCGCCTCCACGAAATCTGGACCTCTGCAAATGGGACTGCCATCCTCCCCAATACCAACAATCAATGTCGTCGTCATTATGCATGTATATACTCGTGACATTATCATGTTCACTAGACGCGGCACCGCGGGCCTTTATGGTACGAGCTGGTGCCTTCCCGCGGTGCCGCGGCTCTCCAGAGCCAAATAAATAAAGTCTAAAGACTAAAGACAAAATTCTTTGCTGATCAACAGTCGGTGGCGCTTAAAAAAAAAAAAAAAAAAAGAACAATAGTGTTTCCCCGTTTATAGAATACAAATTCCAAAACCACACCATACCAGTGGCGCACATCGGTGAAATAACATAACACCGCTTTGGCGGTTCCGAAAGCACCAAATAGACATCCTCTATTTCCCTCCAACTTAAACTGGACAATAAAAGTTTATCCTCGAGAACGCTGAGCCGCTGCATCTTCGGGAAATGGCGGAGAACGCTTCTACGAACATAAAAAAGCGCGAGATGACAAAGAGAGGATTGGCCTGGCCGAACTGAATCTGGCTTTAAGCAAAGCGCGATTACCGCAAGCTGGCAAGATATACTACAAATAATTTATCCAGAAAAAAGATTAACATTCATAATCGTAAACTAAACATGTGTTGTGTTCGAAAAGAGACACTCTGAATAAACAAATACATGGTTGCAGTAATATGCGTTTAATGTTTTATATAGTGCTTTTTACGACCGCTAGTGGCGCTGTCATAATCGCAGTACCGTAGCCCGCAGAGAACGGTCTACGAAAGCACTTTTTTGAGTCTCCGCTACGCCTCTGTTAGCGGGTCTCGTAGCGGGTAGCGGATAGCGTTGCGGAAAGGCCAAAACGATCTACGAAAACTCCCTATTAGTTAACTGGTACCGGACTAGCGGTCGACATATCGAGGAGGCATCTTTTAAGTTCCGAGGGCAGTGTTAGGCGTCAAGCAGCTCTACTTGAAATCGTTCAGAAAATTTACATTGGCAATCGCCATTACTCGGACACGTAGCGAGTGATTAGTTCCAAGCCCTCGCCGAACGCTGACTCGGCCCTCGTGCCCATTACGTGCTCAGAGTAGGTGATCGGGAAATGGCGGACAGGCGATAGAGCGGGCATTTGAAAAGGGTCTAATGGCCTCTCGAGGCCACGGCAATGAGTCTGTTCCTTGAACTTGTCGTCAACAACAAATAACAAGCAACAAACGACGCACCAATTAAAAACTGAGATTAGCTCAAAAGTTTCGAGGAAAGTTGAAGGGCCTCCATTGCCGCGGCAAAACCCACCAAGAATCTCTAGGCATCACAGGTAGCGTGTTTGTTCCACACAAGCTGGTGAGAATTGAGCGCACCTTTGATTTCGTTCCGGAGTGGCTAGATAAGGTTTACGCTGCAGTGTAGCGACAGCCATCTTGCTGCTGAAAATCGTGGCTGCCAGTTAGCTTTAAATCTCTTTCTCAAATCGCAGGAAACGCTTTTCCGTCCTTCGGAAAGGTTGAAAACACAGGTCCGTGACAGGGATGAAAGATACCGCCTGAACGTCCTAACACCGCATCTGCACACGCGTGGAAGTATACGGCCTCTGGGCGCCGCCATCTTGATGCTGGTATGGGTAGATCGTCCGATAGCGAATCGAGCATTGCGGAGGCGTACTCACCACGGGCTCAGCAACAGTGCTTGACTATCAGACGATCTACCCACACCAGCATCAAGATGGCGGCGCCCAGAAGCCGTACTTGCAAACGTCTATAGCTCAGGAAGTTGGATGGATGGCTAGGTGGATGTTAATGGCTGTACCCTCCGTAACGGGTGGTAGCTTGCGCCACCTGTACCTGAGTCTACAAAGATTAAGCATATGCCTCTCGCCCCTCTCAAATCGATTTTATCCCTCTATCACCAGGCAGTGTGGAATACCCCCAAAAATAGGCATTAATGTATCGGGGAAAAAAGAAAAAAGATCTTTCCCTTTTTTTTTTGTCATTGTTGCCAGTTGCACCCTGGCGGCCTGAGAGTGGGGTGCTGGTAGTGTACACGTAGCTTCTTTAGCGGCTCTCACCAAGAGAAACGCGTGGCTCATTGATGTTCGCGATTCGTTCTTCGGCGCTTTTATCGGCGAATCCCACCTTCTGATTGCTGAGAAGCGACAGTGAGATGCCCGGCGCTTGTCACGCTCCGCCTTTTTCTTAATATATGCCGTCAGCGACTGTATACATCAACGCGTTGCCCACGAAAAATGAGAGAACGCCGCTACATGGACAGTAGCGTGAGTGACCGGAAAACATCACTTCCACCATCCTTTTTATTTTTAGGGGACTTCTGGCAACACCACCTAGAATAATTGAAGTGCCTGCACACTAGAATTTAGACGTCATCACGGCGAGATTGAACGAAGACGCGGATTGGACGCGAGCGCTGCGCCAGTTCTCGGCTGGACCTCGTGTCCAATGAACGCGTCGAAGGGCTCTCGGGCTCGGGTTTGTTTGCTGAGTAGGAGCCATCCGACCGTGGTGACGTTTCACGGAGAAAGAGGGGGGGGGGGGGGGGGGGGGCGTTCGGAGGCCTTTATTATTCTAGATGGCGTCGCTTCTGGCCGAGGTGATCACTTTCCAAAGCCACGACCACGCGCGTGTTGGGCTGTGGATTTGCAGAGCCGTGCATTGGCAGAGTTTGGTCAACCATTGGTTTGAATAGGCGAGCGTGTAAGCCGTTTTAGTGTCGCTAGAGTAAAAAGGTATGCCTCTTGATGACTGAAAATGTGGCGCATGTGACATTTTCGTCACGGCCATATTCGACGGTAGAATAACCGAACGCGTGCGCTCCAAACCAGAGCAAACTGCGTAGTGGCGATCATTGCTGCTTGTTTTCTATTGACTCTATTGTCACGGAGACACCGAGATGGAACGCTTCTATTTCACGATTTAAATGTCGTTTGAAATATTGTGACGCCGCGGTCTGCTGATTGGTCGACGCTGTGTCGCACTCTTAGTTTACGCTCTAACCGCGGGGTGAATATTCGGCGCTGGCGGCGGCCCTTGCTCCTCCCATTGGCGAAACTCTCCTAATATACGGCTCTATGGATTTGTTAACATATTGGAAAGTTTCCTTGTGAATGGTCATCCGTCGAACCAGAGTCATAGTCTGCGGAAACATGCACAGCGGATAGGTGTCTGTGGTCTAATGCAACATAAGAACTATAACAGAGGCCCCGCCTACGAAAGAATAAAAAGAGCTTTGCTGAATGCGCAATGCGACAAGGCGCATTGAGTATTGTGCGAAGCAGTGTTTTATGCAAATGCATATCTTTAAAAAAGAAACAAAATAACTAAAGATTGTTTTTCTTTTTGTGAAGTTTTGTTTTAAACAAAGATTTACACTGAACATAATAACTGCTCGGTGATGTTTACGGTTACCGTTATATTTCTGAAATTAGTTTCGCTTTGGCTATTTTCGGTTTCGGTTTTCAAATGTCGGTTACCAATTAAGCGTTCCTCGAATCCGTCTTTATCCTGCTTTTTAGTTCCTAAAGAAAGCTAAAACATTTATGTTATAACGTTGCTAAGTATCAAGATTGGCGTCCCTTTTGCTATACTATACTCGGCGTCAACTATTTTATGGTACATGGCTTTCCCAGTGCTGCAGCCTAGATGCATCGTAACTATTCCGGAGATTTGCAAGGGAGGGATGGAGAGATTTGTTTCCCTCCTCTGTATTGTTTACTTGGATTTTGTTATTAATGTCTCTGCTGGCGCCCCCCGGAAGGAACATTTAAAATTTGTCTGGTCTTGGCAGGCACCGTATAAGACTTCTGCAGTTGGTGGTTGTACATCACTGCGGCCACTCCGGCCAGACGCAATCCGTTGGTCTGATCATCGGAACGGCGTCGCAGTCAGTTCGTGCGCAAAGTCACGTTTGACGCCGCGATTTGATTCGTTTGCGATTGAAACCTTGATGTCGCCGAAGGCAACACCCTCACCAGAGGTCTCCGACTACACCCAAGCCAGCAGTGAGCTCAAGGTGCATACGGCTCGTGCATAACCTGACAAACGCCTAAGGCTATGGCCTTCATGACAGCCGGTATCAGCGTCGAAAGCGAGGCAGCTGACGTGCGCTCTGTATACTGTGGCTATTTCCTGCCGAACGTTTTAATGCGTTCTACTACGAAGCTCGTATTGGCTTGCTGGGACGGTAGCTTGTCGTGTTTGCCGTAAAGCGCTAAAAAAAGAGCTCTGGAAAAAAAAAAAATTTAGAAGATATTTAGCGCTGTTTGTTCCGTTTACTTGTTTGTTTCTCCTCGGTGCTCCCATGTTTTGGAGTTATAAAAAAAAAAAAAGAAACATCACAAAAACAGCGTGCCTACGCTAAAATGCTGGCGCTCCCCCCCCCCCCCCCCCCCCCCTTCCTCCTTTCTGTGTTCTCCGGACCTTCTGACTTATTCACACTTGGCACATGCACGTATGAAAAGCACGTAGAGATGCTCGGCCTTCCTATACTAAACATCGATTACTCACGAACTATGTATGGGTGTGGTGTAGGTTTAAAAAACGGGAAGCGAAAAACCAACAATAACAAAAAAAAAAAAAGCATTTTTAAAGCGCTCTGAACTTGCAGAAAATCTCAAAGTGTATCGTATTCCATAATTTGTCTTCTCAGTATAAACACAATATACAAATATACAATTTTCAATGGTCAGAATGCAATGGCACGCGCTTTACGTGGCTCAATTCCAACGCGATACTCCAAACGTTTCGCTCGTTGTCCCCAGGGGCGCGCTTGGGACACTTTACAAGTTTCCAGACTACAAATAATAAACGGTATTTAAAGGCTCGTTTGACGAGATTGTACATAGATAACCTTAGAAGAGGTCCTTTTGGTTTGTCGCTAATACTTTGTGATCGGGAGAGATTCAAATGTGTCTTAATCGACAATCATCAAAACCCTGCCGTCCTTTTATTCGTTTGCCTCATTTCGAACTTGATTTTTTTAAACTAAATTTAGCATGTCTGGACTTTTAAAAGAAGCACTGGTTTTCGTAAAGAAATACACTTTATATATTTATATATATATATAGTGAACGAAGAGGGGAGAAGGTGATTATTGAATTTATTGCATTAAAGTTAGGGAAAGGGAAGTGGCCGGGATGGTCTAATCGGTTAAGGCGTCGACCCGGACAGGGGAAGGTTGCGGGTTCAATCCCCTCTCCTGGCCCAATTTTTCACCAGTTCTCTTTCCCTTTCCCTTTCGCTAACTTTAATGCAATAAATTCAATAATCACCTTCTCCCCTCTTAGTTCACAATATTACCACGGCTGCACTTGTCAATCTTCACTCACTCCCAATATATACATATATATAGGGTGTTTCCGGAAACGCAGGCCAAATCGCTCCTGCGAAAACTAAGCATCGCACAAACAAAAAGGTTGATGCCGTGTTAGTCCCAAGAGTCCAGTTAGAAAAATAATAACGTTTAGAAAAAATATATTTCTTAAAGTGTTTTAGAGAGTAACTTTTTATTTGTTTATTTCAGGGCCATAGTTTCAATTATAAACTTACTGGGCATCATCAATAACCCCTATATCATCCCTTTTCAAGCGTGTTTCACATGCAGCGATTTTGGTCCTAAAGCGGCGTGATTTCTGCCGTCGCGGCGCTCGTGCCGCAGAATTGCTGGTGCTGGCCAGAGCGCCGCGACGGCAGAAATCGCGCCGCTCTAGGGCCAAAACCGCTGCATGTGAATTAGGCTTTAGACAAGTATAAAGCGTGGCGAACATTTTACCATATTTTGAAAAACCCTTCAATTCTGTATACTGTGTACTTGTATTCTGGTTTCGGATTCTTATCCAAGCGCATCTTGGCGGCAGCTCTCCTGCCCTCCAACGGCTGCAGCGCGGAACCAAGGTCAGTCCAAAAGTCAAAGCTCAATCTTGCAATGTCATGCTCTTTCGAACAGCGAGGCGTTCCTGGTCGCCTGGTCACGCGCGCGCGCTACACTACTTCGTTTTTTTACGAGAGAGGAAAGGGAGGCGGGGCGGAGACTGGCGAATAGACCGATCTCACTAAGCGTTCGGCGCATGCGTGACGCCGCCATAACTTTAGTTCTCGGGAGGCAGACGGCCGTGCACGCGAGGGCTCGTGCCTTTTCGTGCTTTACACGCGCAATGCTCCAGCGAGGTTATCGCACGCGCAAAAAGACTAAAGTTCCCTCGATGCATTGCGGCAGCGGTGGCGTAGTCAAATGGCTGGTGAGATCGGCCTATTGTCTGGCCTTGGTTCGGCGCTTCGGCCGTCGGAGGGCAGGACGGCTACTATCAAGATGCGCTTGAATAAGAATCCGAAACCAGAATACAAGTACACGGTATACAGAATTGAAGGGTTTTTCAAAATATGGTAAAATGTTCGGCACGCTTTATACTTGTCCAAAAAGGATTGATATAGGGGTTATTGATGATGCCCAGTACGTTTCTAATTGAAACTGTGGACTTAAAATAAACAAATAAAATGTTACTTTCTAAAAAAAACAAAACAAAAACTATTTTTCTTAACGTTATTATTTTTTCTAAATGGTCTTTTGGGCAGACACCGACACGGCATCAACCTTTTTATCTGTGCGATGCTTAATTTTCGCAGGACTGATTTGGCCTGCGTTCTCTGAAGCACCCTGCATATATAGAATGCAAAGCTAAATAACCCATAATAAATCCATTTCTAAAAAAAGAAAAAAAAAAGGTAGAACTGATTTGATAGGGACATTTAGTAAACCGTTAGCGTTCGGCGTACAACAGTACTAAAGTCTTTGAAACATGCTTTTAGGCGCGCGCCCCGCCGTCGGTATCACTTCAGGCGCGTTTGAAGTCCCATGTTTCAAAGGTACGGGGAACACGGTAACGGTTTCCTGAAAGTCTTTAGCAAGATGTCTTCAGGTCTGCCCACTAACCTTCAACCAGAACCAATCAGCGCTCGGTGTGTTTCTGACGTCAACGCAACTCCCGCACAAGAAGCAGACGAGCTTGCGCTCCGCATACAGTCCCCATCAATTCGATGAGCCAAACCGAAATTTTGAGTTTTCCGAGAAAATGTCAATACTTTGGTTTTTGAACGGTTCAGACGGATTTTACCTACACCAATTTCTGAGTGCCAGTAATCTTACGTCGTCGCCAAGAGTTCGAATTTCACGGTATATTTTAATGTCATCGTCGTATTGCAGGAATAAGGAGTGCGAGATAGCAAGAAAGACATCACTGACGCATAAAAAAAAGTAGAGGGCCTGAAACGGATCCGCGAGGCACATTGGGTTGTGGATATCATATTATTAACTCGTACAAAACCCTTTACACTCAGCAGATAACTTGCGAACTATTCTATCACGTTTTCACCAACACCGTAGTAAGACAATTTAGATAGTAACATTACATGGTCAACCGCGTCAAAGGCCTTGCTTGAATAAAAAAATAAACTACGTCAAGTTCACCTTGCTTACAGACAACGCGGGAAACTATTGACGTACAAATAACCAAATTTGTTGTTGTCAACCTGCCAGGAGTAAAGTCATGTTAGTTAGGAGTGATGGTATTTCTAAATAAGAAAGATAAAAAAATTTATGATGAACAGTTTCGAAAAGCTTTGAGAAGGAACTGAGAAGGGTGATCGGTTTATAATTGGAAACATCGCCACTCTTCCCAGACTTAAGCACGGGAACAATTGCAGCGAGCTTCCACATGTCTGGGAATATTCCGGGTTTTAAAGAGTTATTAAATATGCACAAAAGACAACGGTGAATAAATCACGATAGGTTCTAATTAGAACTGCTGGTACTTCATCGTGACCAGATGCTTTGGTTTTGTTTCCTTAATACTTTGCAGATATTTTTTTGTTTACTCAAATCGAGTGTAGCAGGCCCCAAAAGTCCTTCCGGGTGAGAATCAGGAAAGGGAGAATTTACGTGATCATCGAAAACAGAGCTGAAATGATTAGAAAATATTTCTGATGTGCTTCTTTTGCAGAGACACCATCTATAACAATTGTATATGGTCTCTCCGTTCTTGCTGTAGGCAAACCGAGGTACTGCAAGAAACTTTTGGTTATTTACCGTTAAATCAGACTCCACCGTTTTTTAATGCACCTCGCGATCTCGATTCAATAATATTTTACATTTTTTTCTGCAATGCTTGAATTAAGTTTTTCATTTGAGAAGGCAGCTTCTCTTCCCCTTCTGGTTCAGGAACTTTTTTCGCTTGAAGTGTGTTCATAACTCAGGTGAACACCAGTCAGAAAATTTAGCTTTGAGGTTTTCTTTTAAAGGAATATATTTGTTTATACCATCTTGAAGTAATTAAGTGAATTTGGTGGCATTATCATTGACCTTCTGGCTATGTAAGGTTGGGGACCAGGAGACTTCTGAGAAGTGGTGATAGAGTCCGATGTATTCTTTCTTGCGAAAGTTATAGCCCTTGTACGATAGGACATTGCATCTGGTAACACCTGATGGCCTGAAAAATATTAGAAACACTATATTTAAAGCGGGGTGATATTTATCTAGCGCTACCATCTGTACTTCACTAAAGGTTCCGCTTATATTATTCGTGTTCGAAAAAGCATAAGTCGGGAATTTTAACCAAGAAAGCGGTCAAGAAAGCGGCAAAAATAATGAGCAGGTTGCACTTGTGCGAAGGAAAAGGTTGTTCAACAAATTGCTAAGATTCGTCCAGTCCATCCCCGGGGCATTAAAGTCTTCTAAGATTAAATATTTAAAGGAGTCGAGCTTGATCACAGTTTCTTCTATGTTAGTGAGGCAATTACTCAATTCATCCGGAGGAACTTGCGAAGAGAGATAAAAAAACGCAAATCAAAATACGCTTTTGGCGGTTGCAGCCCACCTCAAGCCACAAAGGTTCGGGATGTTTTTATAAATACGAACTCCTTGTTGAAACGAGACCCTTGTCCGGGGCAATCACAACAACACCACCCAGAGCTGTCACGATCGCGACGATGCACATCAAAACTTGGTGGAAAGTAATCAGAATTCGATATTCCTGATCATAGCCAGGGTCCCGTAAGACAAACCACTGAAAAGTTTGCTAAAGTAACATAAAAAAAGTATCATCTTAAGTTCATAAGCCTCGGCCATTTTGATAATAAATTTCTAAGCTACTCATCTTTGATTGTGATAATTATGATAATAATAATAATAATGGCGATGATGAGGATGATGATGATGCTAATAATGATGGTGGTGGCGTTGGTGATAATGATGATGAAACTGTACGGGCGCCGCTTGACGAGTCCCCTCCCCCCCCTCCCCCCCCCCCCTCCCCCCTTAATCCTTAGAAATGGCAGCATAGTGTCAATGTGAAAAATCCATTTCTAAGCGATATTTACTGAAAGTATAAAAATTGTTCCATCGTTCCTTTAAATGTAGCGGAGAAATTGATCAACAATGTTCTCCTTCACTCCCCGAAACGACTGTTTAAATGTCTTCTAATCAAATTCAAGGGATCGCTTTGTATACTACAATATAGGCTATCTGAACTTAGGAAAATAGAATATAGAGAGAAAAGGGGACAGACATACCGCTGCAGGATGTCTGTCCAGCGGTATGTCCCAAGTTCACCTGTCCCTATTATAGTATTGTGCACCAACAAGCTAAACTAGAGCCCGTTACTTTGCTTCGTAAACATTTGCGTTCCATGCAGTATACATGACTTCACAGGTAAAGGTCACCGATAAGTTTGTACTGACTGCCGTGGCAACGTCGCTTATCTCTGGGAAATTCCAGCGCACCTCTTCGGCAGTTGTTACGTTGCAGCAGGCTGCATATAAGCGTAGCGAGGACAACGCACAGCTGCTACGGTTTCCGCCACACTTGGCAGTGAAGGCTGGGTTTCCCCGGGACATGCAACTGTACTTAGCATATCTTGTGTTTCTTTTTATTCCCCCTTTGATTGTATGTTTCGGGTCTGCTTCGATGAAGCGTTCCAGAGCTTGCCACACTTCCATGTCGTCTCTGGGAAGCGATGTCGACCGTGAACGGAGTGAACGGCGCCAAGGTGTTTTGTGCGAGAAGCAAGGAAGTATACTGGGGCTCCCGACGCAGCGTGGAAGGATACGGCGCTGGTTCCCTTTCGTCTTCGGATGTCTTTGCGCCGTAAGTTTGTCGGCGTTCCGCGCGGCCGCTCTGGATTGCTGCATGTCTGTAAGAGGATGCGGTTTTTATACCGTAGTTACACGGGCCCCCTTAACTGCAGTTAAGTGGAGGTCAGACTTAACCCCGGCTAAAGGTGCCTGTTTAGCTGGAGTATGTATAGTTGGCTGTAACTTCTAAGCGTATTTAAATAAGCGTATTTAAACGTAACTCGGGTTGAGGACGGCCGTCGGACACCCTTAACCGTAGTTGGTCTGACGTCACTCTCACCATGGCCTCCGAGATTCTAGGCGCGTAAAGCTCTCTTCCGACCCTTCCGAACGCTCGTTTGCCCGACCAATAGCCTCCTCTATTGGCGACGTGCGCGACCGAAAGCGTCGCTGTGGTCGGCCTTCCACGATTGGCCGAACGCTGAATATGACGTCAGAAAAGGATTTATCATGGACGGAAATAAGAAGAACGAAAGAACTTTAATTTTGACGGTGTTGGCAGTGTTCCTTTGAGAGCGCAATGATTTCAAGCTTCCACCATGTTCCTTACAAACATATCGAACTTGTTGTTTGGAAGGTAAGGACGTCACAGGGGGAACCGTAGGAGGGTGCCACCAAAAACATCTCGCCGCTAATACTGACAAGGGCTGGCAGATCGCCACGAGAAGCGGCCGCCGAAATTCAAAAGAAAGGTAGAGCTGCAGACAACGGATGAGAGGAGAGCCACGTGACGGGCGCCCCGCTGCGGCGAGACGCCAAAACACACTTCTCCCGAGCGATTGAACGTCCTTTCGTGCTCCTCGCTTTCCTCGCGCTACCGCTTCTTTTTTCGTCGGGTTTGAAAACTATGTTTCGGGTCTCCGCCACCGCTGCAAAAACTGTGCGTTGACGGCCAGGTTTCCCGAGAAATGCTCTGCGTTACCCGATCCTCGCGCTCCAAATCTGCGACCGGCACTCCATGGCTCCGTCGTCGAACTGCCAGGCTTTGTGAGTATGGAGGATCATTCGAGTCAGAACTCGGCGTTCCGACGCCCACTCCCACTCTCGTCTCCTCCTCTCCCTCAATTTCTCGCCGTATAGCAAATAGCTTCTCCGGAGCTGCGCAAGAGGATGCTAATGCAGAGCCGTTATCTTCTTTTTTTCTTTCTTTATTGATACTGTCAATCTCTCGCGAGATTGTAACAGGAGTGGTACATCGAAACACTTTTAAGCTGCGACAACATAAAACAAAAATCGGAATATGTGGTAACATTTACAACGTCAGGTGGTAGGCTGTTCCAATCGATGGATTGTACGAGGAAAGGAGGAGAACGTAAATGTATCGTTTTATATTTATTGTTTTGCTGTGTGTATATTGGTAGACCAGGAGCAAAGGAAAAAGATGATATTTTTCTTTCTCTATTCCAAGCTCGTCATTGGCGATATGGCAAAGCATCTCGAGCGTTAAATGTGCGCACGCCGTGTGGACCCTTTTTACGAGGGCGCAGCCGTCTTGAATTTTTGTCACTTCCAGTATGGGCGAAAACACTGTTCTGCCGTCGCCACGCCAATGAAAGACATTTAGGATATAATTCTAACCGTCACGCATTCCCGTTTTGCTTCCCCTCTATTTTTTTTAACTATTTACAGGTTCAAACGTTTTACTACTTTTAGTCGCTCATAATGGGTACGCCTGCTAAATAGCTAAAAACAAAAGTAAAAAAAAAAAAAAAAAAAAAAACTTGTATTTTTGTAAACAGTGCAAAGGCAGAGGCGCGTGCTCGCTGAAACGCGAATCAAGTGCCACTCAGCTCGTGCGCTGGCTCTGGCAGTGCTTTCTTTCACCCAGCCTTTCCTGAGACGCCAGTTTTAGCAAGCTGACCCTGAAAATAAGTAAACAGCGGGAGAGATTATCGCAGAAATTTCCAATGCAGCGAAGAGGCCGAAGCTGCCAACGGCGCCTGCCGGTACGGAAGTCACACTGCGAGACGAAGTCCGAGGATTACTCGATGAAAGAAACGACAAGAAGCGAAAAACGACAGAACGGAAACGATGGGAAAATTAAACGAACAAAGATATCACGAAAGAAACGATGTGATATAAAGTCTCAAGTGAATCGACTAGACCAAAGAACCCCCGAACCGCTCTTACCTCCTATTCAGTGAAGCGATCTGCGAAGGAATAATGAGAACGACATTTCGCCCACTTATTCTCACAAGAGGAAGGGTATGCTTGGGTCATAAACTTTATTGCGACTCGCTAATGACTCGGCACTATTTTTTCCATAGGGTGATTGGACGCGCAGTTTATTGGAAAATAAACAGGCGTGCATTTATTCTATATCATTCCCGGTTTTGATAGGAGCAATTCACTCGAATTTCAGCCTACCGCTTCCTCGAAAAAAACGTAACGCGTGTTGTGGAGAGAAGCAACGAGGATAATTCGGGTAAATCCCTTTTATCCGGGCAGCAAGCCAAGCAAGCTCGATGATGGTGATTTCCGGCCACTTACCTTGCGCCACTGCGCGGTGGGAACAGCCTCGAGACATTTGTTTACTTCTATATCAGCCTCTCCCGACGAATGGAATGGCCTGACGGAGAGCTTTAGGCGTCGAGAGTCTCGGGGGCCAAGGTAACACTTACCTGCGGTTGATGGTGTCCGTTTAACTAAACCATTATTTGAGTGAGTTCGATTTTTTTTTATATACAAGTGATTTAAAAGTTTGAATCAGAAACTGCTCCTATAACGGTGCAGAGAAACATTAAACAGAGGGACACACGACACTCGTTTATTGCGAGTCTTTATTTCTCACAGTTTCGTGTTCAAAACGTACACCACAAAATTAGATCTCGTACACCAATTAGTCTCGTACACCACAAACTTAGATCTCGTATATCACTCAGCCTCGTACACCACTTAGTCTCGCACACCACACACTTAGATCTGAAAGTTCATGGAGAGAAGTGCGGGGCGCCACACGTCGTCGCGAGAGTCTGCAGTCAGCGTGCGGCTTCGTAAACTCCGCTCTACAACCTCGTGTTTGCCGAGTCTCCCTATTCGCGACTCCAGCGACCTATAGGGGGCGCCACCACCAAACAAACGTGGCGGCTGAGTCCAGGTCGCGTCGGCTCGGCCGGGCTGCCTGAATGAGTGGCGCATTCAATTTAACAAATTTTCTTTTGTTGAATGACAATTTTATGGGTATTTGAGCTGAGACAGTTAAGTGTAGCCGGTGCGCATAAACTTGCCGAGCATGGTTTTGTTTTGCCGGTGTTTTTTGTTCTTTTCATGTCAAACTTTCGTATCGGAGACTTCGATCAAAACCGAAACTATGGGCTCCGGAGAAACGGTAATAGACCCTAATTAGTTTTGATTATCTGAAGAAAGCGGCGAGGGCTACAAAATTGTTCCACCGAGAGTAATTTTTAGCTAACTCGCATGCCTCGACCATGCGACTTATCTGTCCGCGAAATTGAGCTTTTGTGCCTGTTCGCGTTTCAAGAAACATCTCCAGTCGTGTGCTTGGTCAAGAACACAGGCTGCAGGAAAATTACGAAAATTAAGCAAGCGCTTCTTGAGCCAAGGAGCATGTCAACTCGCTGGCGCTTCACCAAGCAGCTGATACTCGTATTTCAATTCAGATTTTAGTAGCAATCGAGAAGTCATTTTGACGAATATGCGGATTATGTATTATATTACGTACTATGTCCCAGTAAAGCGATATTAGTATATTCTTCGGGTTGAAATATGAACTTAGTTAACTAAGTATTAGGTGAACTGCTGAATAAAAGTATATTTGACAGACAGAGAGATACTACTTAAACTTAGCCAAATGGTTCTAGCCGGTAGAACGAAGCCGAATGCGGACAAACCGAGGAGAGTCTTCATCGGAGATTCACTCAGACTTCTCTGCATTGAACTTGACTTCGAATCCTGAACGAATAAAATGAGTATTTTTTGTGGCCGGTCAACCTGAGCAATGTAGACGTATATTGCTGCTGGCTTCGATAGGGTTTATAATATAAATATTGGAGGCGCGATAGATCCTAATCACGTGACAGCTTCTAACTTTGCGAGACGCGTCCCCCACCTTTTGAAAGCAGATAATTTCCCTCATTAATCATATGCAGCGAGCAGGTTTTCTGAATCAAGTAATTGCGAAATTAGCCCAACTCTTTCAATGTGGTCTTTTTCGGCGAAAAGCCGCCAAGATGAATAGCCAACGCACCGGCCGGCGTTAGTGGCTCGAATTAACTTGAAGCTGATCGAACTCAAGGAAAGCAGCTATCGAACCTTCCCATTCACTTGACTGCGCAACATTGGTGTTCCCTCCAGTGAGATGCCTCGTCTGTCGACCTCAGTCCACTGTTCTACATGCTTATAAAGAAACCACTTATCAGTCACCAAGCAGTCGTCACTTTGAATGTGATTAGAGACAGACAAGAAATCAAAACGTTTTTCCGTGATTCCTCCTCATCCAAAAAATTGAAAGCACGCGACCGTGTGTTGTGGAGTGAACGGGCTTTCAAGCACGTGATGGAAAGAAACAATCTACTGAGGCTTCACCACACTAATGAACACTCAGGCAAACTTAAGAAATTTTCGGACCTTCGTCACATTACATTGCTCGCCCCCGCGCCGACAGCACGTGTCCGCGAAAGCCATCAGAGACGCGGCGGGGCGCGGAGCGACCTGGACCGACTGGTTCCCGGTTTTCCCGCTTGGCGGCGTCCGTTTTGCTGGAGTCGCGAATAGGGGCCAAAAGAAGTAACACACTGGCCTTGCGGCAAAAAAAAAAAAAAAAAAAAAAATGAAAAAAAGTGTCCGATTGAGCGGCTACAGAAGCGCCTCGTCGCGGCTCGCGTTGACTTCGTACGCTCGCTATATTCCCGACTTGAACCAATCGCGCAAAGTGAATGCCTCACGTGTTCCTGCGATTTCTTCTGTGCGTGATCGGTTTGATAGGTGATAAAAGAGACGTGCACGGATGACAAGCGCCGCGTCCATATGCACTTTTAGATCCACCTGATCGTCTCCAACGATTCGTACTATACGTATATAGCGTCGGCTGGGGTCGGACTTGATGGGAAACCGAGTGTATGCAGTGAATTCCGCCTCGTTCTTGCTATTTACCGATCGTATCACGGGGACGTGCAGGGCTGTCACGGTGTAGACTAGCCGTGGGAGCTGCTCCACAATTCCGCAGCCGTTTCGCAGATATAGGTGTGCCGCACAAGTCGCAACGCGAGGTCACGGCGCGCAAAACGCTTCTTTATATTTTTTTTTTCCTCCGGCAGCGTTGCCACTTACCACCACTATCTTTTCCGGAGCGGACCTTGTATACACAAGTCGAGCGCGTTATTTCGACGATGCTGTGGGGTTTGACGCCGCTGTGTGTGTTTGATTGTTTCTGAAAATAGGTTGGCGGAGTTGTGAAATCCCCCCCTCCCCCTCCCCCCCCCCCCCCCCCCCCCCCGCGCCGTCGAGACGGATGAGTTGAAGAGGCCAGCGCACGTGCCTTGTGTTGGTGAACACACATTTCTGTGTTGGCAAACACACAACGTCCCTGTGGCGTGTCAGCAGATAATTTTTTCATAGTGTCTCGAGCGAACACGTTTGTACGTTGTACGGGCAGTAGTACTACAAGTACTACAGTGTACTAGATTACTTGGGATAGTGTTGGGACCTGAGCGGCCTCGGCAACGGGAGCTCGTGAGGGCACGTCTATTGACAGTTTGTGGCGGCGCTGTAGGCGAGTTACCCGGAAAAAATCGCGCAGCCCGCCACGTTTGGCGGAAGATGCGTTTAAAATCGACGACGCTATTGCTTTTTTTTTTTTTCACTTTGAGCGGTGCGCGTGTTGGTATGCCGATCACGATATCATAGTGCCGTGTGTTCGATCGAAATATGTTTTGAATCTTGTGTGTTCTGATTTTGCGGATGGTGAACGCGTAAGTGTAGCGCCGAAAGGCCGTCGGCAAAACGGCGACAGAACTCTTGCTGCTCACCTGGTTGCCAAACGGGCTACATCAGAGTGAAAGGCGTGTAAACGGCGTCAATTCTCGGCGTTCCAAAGGACAGTGCCACAAGGGATCTTCGAGAAAAGAATATGCAACGATCGGACACACGTCTTGAAGAAACAAGCGCTGTCTGCGAGCTGCACTTCGAGCCCCGCTTCATCCTTCGAGACGATATGTCTACATAATTCGCGGAAAAGAAGTGAGGATTCCTTGTAGGTATCCCGCGCTCACGCCAGACGCGGTGCCGACTCTGCTGCCAAGTGTACCCCAGGACCTCAGGGGTGACCCTCCCGCAGGACGAGAGGAGAGGAACCGGAAGGCAAGTCCACCAGAGTCCATCGTTGCAAAGCGTTCGGGACTCGCTCGGGAAACTTGCCCTTTGTCACCAGTGGTGAATAGCGAAGCTCCTGCCGTTGGCATATTCAGATCCCTGAATATGCCAACTCCCTACTGGGCTGTTCACAAGTTCAACAACTTTTACGGCGTTCCTTATTTGGAGCCTGCTCTTGAGCCGAAGTCCAACAAGATCAGCATCGAAAGGGCGGTGTTCATTTGTTTCGACAACTTACCTGATGTGGTATGCCAAGTATACCTTCAGGGCCATGTATGCGCTGCACATTGTAACCATGTATTTTCAATGCCGTGCTGTAAACGATTACAACTTTTACCTTGACTTATTTACGTGTGCTGTTGTTTCCTGGTCTAAATGATGTGAAATAGTTGCTTGTTTTCTTCTTTGAATCTTAAGAAGCATTACTTTTTCAGCCGACATTGTCTCAATTTTTTTCTCTGAAGTTTAATGCTAAAACGCGTGATAAAAATTGTCACGGCTTATAAGCCATTTCTTACAAGTGAACGTCGGGTGGTCCTCGCATGGTCGTGGCGGCCATGAATAAATTTAAGATTCTCATCTCCTTGCAACCGGCGCTTGGGAGGTTTGTCGCACAAATAAATACAAGAATGAGTGACAAGCAAAACGAGCTGCTTAAAGTCGAACTGAAGAAGAAGACAGACAGAAAAGAAGGCAGAGAAGTTCACCTGGGGTACTTAAAAGACATATCAAAACAATCTCGGGCTTTAGTATGTGCCGTTTCGTTTCACTTGAAATCAAATAGCAACAAAATTGCTCTCGAGTTTTAGATATCCCCGCAAACTATCTAATTTTTGGCCTTTTCCAACCAAGGAAATTGGAATTTCATTTAAAATGCTCACCATCTGACGAATCGAAAGTCGCAGGTAATTCTACGCTGAAAAAACTTGCAATCCGCTCCTTTGAAGTCGCAATTGTTTTGATGTGAAGGCAGAGTAATGTAGCTTGTACCGCCCAATACATTGCAGCATCGTGTTGCCCACGGTCGCGCGGTACGATCGCTGGTAGGTCATAGCTGTATCAGAAATCCTATTTGCACTCTTCCAAAGCGGCACGAAAAATTCATATTTTCGCGCCTGCAGCCGCGCATGCGCACACCTTCTGGGTAACGCGCCGGTGTCGACACCTGTCGCGATCAATACCACGCGCCTCAGGCGAGCCGCTCTGGTACCAACACTACCCAAGTATTCTAGTACACTGTAGTAGTACTGCATGCCGCTTGAAGGTTGCATAAAATGAGCTTACTGGGTCTAACAACAACAGCAAATGTTCCCAGGATACTGCCCTGTCTCGTTAAAATGTCGATCTCCGTTCCCATCCAAAGTCGCCCGTCCTCGACCCTCATAACGAGACAAAAATACACAAACCGCCCCAGTTCGCTCCCGAAAGATTGTTTATATATATAGCGGAATATTCATACTAACCGGCTTCGTATAATAATGGAGTTCGTATTAATGAGAGAGGGATGACTCGGTAGTCTGGAACAACTCCTACTGGCGGCTGGTTCTTGAAAGACGAATGGCACCTGCCGCTCCGTGCACGCGTACACACACAAACGAGACTCAACCGAGCACCGTCGCCGACGGGTGTTGTCGCCGGCGGGTTCTTCACACGATGCACGCCGTTGCCAGACGACATGTTCCCAGCGGAAGTGACGTAAGACGCGCTTCTCTCGAGGCGCGCAACGCGCGCGCGAACCGGTCCACGCACGCGGGTTGTTGGTCAGTAGAAGCTTGCGCGTTTTCTCTTTCGGATCGGTCGAGTGGAAAACCGCCCGTGGCCTTCGCGAGACTGGTTCTTTTTTTTTTTCGGTGCGTGGAAGCGGCGGGAGCAAGAAGGCAGGAGGGAAGATTCACCCGGCATTCAAACAAAACACCACATGCGGCCGTTCCACGTTCGAGATTCTCCGGTGAGTAAATAACTCGAGCGTTTCTTTTCTGTCTGCCTTGCGTCGGCAAACGTTTTCTCCCACCGAATTATTCGCTGTCACTCGTCGCTTTCTCAAGTGCCCTATTGCGATGATCTTGGAGTTGTCGGAGGTGGAAGGCTGTTGGTCCCACCGGTGGTGAAACGCGTCCCTGCCTGACCCTTGTGATCCTTTTCCACGCCGTCGAGGTTATGGCCGAGCCGAAGCCTAGCGAAGCTGGAATGCGGAAAACGGGCACCTTACGGTCTTTTTTATTCAAGCATCTAAAGGAATTAAGAGTCTGGGGAGTTTTAGCGGATTGTCTTTTCGTAGAACGCTATTGAAATCGAACGCTAGCGCTGCCATTTAAGCACGCTTTGAAGCGCGCACCCTTAGCCCTAGTGACGTTCAAAAACGGCTTCCTAAAACTCCCATACTCTTTTATATCAAACGATATAATTACTTGTAGAAAAGATTATGCGAAGGTTTCTTGAGTGTAAGGGTGCGCTAGCAGTAACTGAAAAGTCTGCCGCACCGCAATGGCCAACTGTCGGCGTTCATTATACGTAATCTAGCACGGGATTACAAATAGGACATAGTCCACAATAGTTTCTTTCAAAGCAGACTTTGTTTAGGCAAAATACGTTTTATATGCGTGCTAAGAGATATCTAGGAAGTACGCGCAAAAACTCCCAGGGCGAAAAATGTCAATCCTGCCAGCTCGTTCGAATTATCGTTTGGGTTTCCTTTTGGTTTATCAAACGGCCTTGATTTAGAAAGTCCGCCAGTCACAAGCTCTCAGCTGCATTTGCGATCGACCCGCCACGCATCGCATGGGTCGCGAGTGTGTTTTTCCCGAGGTCGGCCCTCCAAAAGCATTTCCAAAAGTGCTGCGAGTCATCCAAGTGTTACCTCTCCAAATGACTACGCTTTCTAAGAATGACCGCTCAAAAGCAGGAAAACTTTATTGTGGCGTCAACTGCGTCGGGTCTCACGTCCCACTCGCTGCCGGCGCCTCCTTCTCTCCTCATTGTTAACCGCCCATCAAGCGCACATAAGCATTCGTAACTCCTTTGTATTCCGTTACAGAGCCCGCTCGCCATGATGGTGCGGAGAGTCATCTAGCCGTCCCAACACCGTGTAAGCCATCATGATGCCGACTCTATTTTTCGTGCTAACGAGCGTCTTGTCAACCGCGACAGCAGCGTTCCACGAGTACGAGTACAACTGCAACACCACAGCGCTTCCATGGTCTGTAAGCCGTGAAGACCATCCGGTTCTTTCAGAAAACGGTCTTGAACGTCTGCTGCAATGTCCCAAAGACCTTCACGGCTGCAGCTCGGATATAACCCCCTGCGAGGAAGAACGCTACATTGTGACGTGTTCGTGCGCGTCCAACTGCCAGGACTACGGTGACTGTTGCTGGCAGGCTGGACCTTCTCTCGAAAGACACTCTTCTTCCTCTTGCATCAGACTCAACGTAGAAGGAAAGTACGAGAGGGATTTGTACATGGTCACAGGGTGCAATCCTACCTGGCCGATGGATGATACCAGAGAGTCTTGCGAGGCCATAGACAGTTTCCAGGATACATTCTATGTCATCCCAGTGACGAGCGCAAGGAATGTCACTTACCGAAACGCTTTCTGCGCACTCTGCAACTACGACCTGGACAACGCGACCACCTTCTGGAACGCAACAAGCAAGATTCGCAGGTACTTTAAGGTCACCACACCAGACATGGCCGACGAGAACAAGCCACTCCATCTCAGACCATGCGCCTTCCACACCAGAATCAACGATTCTTGCCTGGAAGGGTCGGACTCCGAAACCGTACGTAGATGTCACACTTACTTCGCCCCAGTGAAACCCAAGGGAAATGAGTCCGAAGTCATCTACAAGAACATCTACTGCGGCCTCTGCAACGGTGCTGATCCATTAGAACTCGAGTGCGCCCCGATGTTAGTGGTCCCAGAAACGTGGTTTCTTCCTCAACTCAGATCTGGCAGACCCAACTTGCTTTCCTTGCTGAGACCAGTTTTGACCAGTGACTCCTGCTTCTCGTGGCACAGCAACAAGTGTTACATCCGAGCACCCCAGTACCGCTACAACGCTAGCGTTACTGGAGCCAACGCCAGCCTAGTGAATGGCACCAACGCTACTGCATCTGAGCAACAGCCCTACGACATCCAAAACTACTTGACCGTTGTGTGCGTGAGCCTATCTTTGTTGTGTCTGCTCCTGAAGGGCCTCGTGTATATACTCTTCAAGAGTTCACGAACTTTCTCTTCTAGATGCACTCTGTGTCTCTCGGCTACATTGTTCTGGAGTCAGCTGATCTTCCTTCTGGTCAACAGCCTGGAGGTTCCCCAGTCTGTTTGCACGGGGTCAGCTATTGTTCTCCACTATGGCTTCCTGTCAACGTTCTTCTGGACGAGCGTCTTGTCGTTCGATATCTGGAAAAATGTAGCAGGCGTCAGGCTCACCTCTGGGAGGAGCAGTGGCTTCATTGCCTACTGCCTCATTGCCTGGGGTGGACCATTGGCGATCATAGCTATTTGTGTCTTACTGAACTGGACAGCTCCGACATTCGTGCTGTCGCCCCGATACGCACGCCGCGGCTGTTGGATAGGGAGCTTCTGGGGACAGGTGACTTTCTTTTTGTTCCCGATGTTCGCCTTGCTAATCCTGGATATCGGCCTATACGTGCACATCGTCTACCACATTCGCAAGACCGTCAAGCAAGCCGCCAACTTCGACTTCAGGGGTGGTGCACAGCGTTCTCACATGGCGCTATTCATCAAGCTTGGCTTCATCATTGGCACGACATGGCTGCTTGGATTCGTGGGAGTTTTTGTGAATAACATTGCCATGGACATCATCGTCATCATCTTCGTGGGGCTACAAGGTGTTTACCTCTTCTTCGGCTTCAGGGACTACACGTACTTCCTGCCGAAGCGCCCGTTCAGAAAGGATCTGGCCCGAACCACGAGCGCTTCGAGCGCGAACACCGATGTACCGACCATCGAGAGGCACCCCAATGGAAGTTTGCGTGAAGGTGTGCAGAGAGGACCCGCCTTCAATACGTTCGAGAAGTTGGAGTGAGAATGCGTCTATTCAGGCTGTTATATTTATACCATGTTCGTTGTCGAGCTTCGCCCACACAAACTGTCTCGCGTTATTTGTTTGTACGGAGACCATGAAACATGAGAAATACGCAACATGTCAGTGTTCCTTTCTCTGCTCTTCTGTGACCCTATTCTTCGAGTGCTGGCATCGGGAAGCAGTGTAGACAATAGATAAGTATTATTTTACTGATCTTTTTTTGGAGGGGGGGGGGGGCGGAGGGGGGCAGTCATACTGCTTGTACATCATACATAAAACACGGTGTTCGTTTCAGACATGATGCCAAATTTGTCTGCGGACACGCTCAATCATGTTCGAAGTTTCATACATACATATATCTGTTGACAATGTTGGTACGACCAATTCCACCGGAGTGTCGTCCGAAGAAAAAAGACGCCTCAGACAAAGTCTTCTGATTCTTTTGTACAGTCTATTCGCGGTGAAACTGCGGCTTAATGCCTGGTAAACAAACGATGCACTTCTTCGACCACTCCAACACCGTTCTCGCGTTCTTTGGCATAACTGACCGATTTAAAAACCCATTCACGAACATTGCGCGTTCCGAGTGACCGACCAATGCCATCAGAAAAAAAAAAAAAAAAAAAAAAAAAAAAAAAGGTCCCAGCGTGGACGACCGAGATATTATACGGCCGCGATCTTTCGTGCCTTCCGTGCGTGCCACCGGAAAGCGCCGCCTTTGTTTGGCACGCTTTAAGGGCGGAAGCAACCCTATCGAATCGCGAAGTTTTTCTGCCGGCGGCGAAGGTCACGCGAGTCTTGATGGCGGTGTAACCTTGGCTCCAGCGCGGACGTACGATGCTCCAGGGAACAGTTTCGAGGATTCCGGGCCTCTTCTGCTGTACCCCCGGGGATAGTTTGTCCCACCAAACGGCTGCCTTGCTTATGCTAATGCCCCTCGGCTGCATCGCGCGCCCCTCGGGTTACGGCCGTGGTATAGAATAGCGTTCGCATGGTGAACCTCTTCAACCCGTTGTGCTGGAAGGTTTGACGGTATATGAATGGCAGTGATGTCTATGTATTAGTCTTATAGCCGTTTTGCAGCTCTTCACGACAAAACTGGTAAACCTCGGAGTGGTAGGCTGTAGGTGGCGCAAGCTGCCGCCCGTTACAAAGGTATAGCCATTACCATCCATCCGGTAGTTTTTAGTGCAAATTATTTCCAACACACTCGCAGACACGTTCGAGTCATACATCTGTATGAAGCTAATATGCTTCGAATATGCCTGAAGCGTCTCCGCAGAGAAACTCCGCGTCCTTTGTACGACGTACGAGTGTGATCACTCATGACTGGTACAATTAGAATGCTGCTTCCGCTGCACTGTCAGTTTACGGGACACGGGAGTATAACAGAGCCGAACATATACTGCGTAGTGGCGTGCGCGCGAAAAGTAAAAGCATTTCAGTTGAAAACGTCTGTCACTTTTTGTGCGCATGCTCTTGCGCTGTTGACTCTTTCGCCTTATTGCGGTATTTTGAAAGCTTCGAGTACAAACTATCTTCTTTTTTTTTTTTTTTTTTTAAGGGTTCATGTCCGTAGGCTCGGAGATTAATATGTCGCCGGCTTTGTTGAAAAGGGAACATCTGATTTGACTTGAAAGTCGGTCAGCTTAACAGGTTTGGCTTATGTCGGAATGATTGGTTAATTTGCTCAATATATGTCTCCTAGCGCAGCATCGTGTTTGAAAGGGTCTTGAGAACGTGGCTACAAATTATAGAGTGAGGCGCTTTTTTAATTCGATCATCTTCCAGCGGTCAACTAAAGTAGGTCAATATATCACGTCACAAACACAACTGGCGGTGGTCGCGGTGTACATCCCCATGTGCAATAAATCTTAGCCTGGAATTGCCACTTCAGCGAGCAAGGTTGAAGTGGCTGCGTGTATGACAGGCCAACACTGCAACCGATGCAGAGTGAAGACTTTATTGGAACGATAAGGAACTCCGAGCGGCGAACGCTTACTTTTCAGAGCAAACCAAGGCCTCTCGACCGGCACTGACGGGGTTACTTTTAGATTGTAAAGCAATTGCACCGCGGAAAACATTCGTAAAACGTTTGAAAAGTAATTGTCAGAAATTATCGAGAATTAAAAATGACGGATATCTATTGCACTACTTCTACGAAGTATTATTACTTTGAGATTACTTTCTTATTAGTTCCCACATTAACACGGCAGAGCTATTATTTTCTTTCTAACACTATATGCATAGCGTAAAGCAGCCGAGGCCTTGTCTCAGTGGAGTTAAAATGATGACCTCGTTGAAGCTACATCTGACAGTGAAAAGTTTCGGCGCGGCTATGTCTGTCTCCCACCGCATTGATTTTTAAATATTAATTGTTTTACCCATTAGTGTTTTCCTACGTCAACCTATTATCCTGGTGCTTATCTCCACCGCTTCCTAAGTCTCACTTCACATTTTACTATAGTTTTTTCTAATTATTACATTACTTAAGCACATTCTACGCAACATATTTCATTACAGAAATTATTACTGGAAAGTAAATGGTCACTGCAGCGACGCAATTTACAGGTACACTCTCCGGCAATATGAAAGACCCACTGGGAGCGCGTGGCCGAGGCGGTGGCTGGCGGGGGCGTTGCAAGCGCTCCGGGCAATTCCATTCTGCTTCAAGGGGAGGACGCTTACTCGGGCTCAGCTAAAGCGAAACACGTTTATCAGATTGTGCTAAGCCCCAAGTTAGCGTCCTCCCCTCGAAGCAGCATGGAATTGCCCGGAGTGCTCGCACGCCCCCGCCAGCCACCGCCTCGGCCACGCGCTCCCAGTGGGTCTTTCATATTGCCGGAGACTGTACCTTTGCTTTCCACTGTGAAAACCCTGAGGAAGTCGGTGACCTAATGTGTAAGCCACCTCAACTCGGAGGTACGTGGAATGAAAGCCCGCTCTTAGCTGCAACGTCCGGGGGTTCTTGGTTTGATCTAGAGTCACTAAATAAATTTCTAGAATACCGAAACTCCAAAGTTCCGCGCCGTAGCGCTCAAATTCATCAATATCAGTGTCGCCATTTTTGGATCCTTGCATAGTACACTGTACAATAACTTTACGCATATCGCGTCGCTGACGTTGTCGAAAGGTTTTTCAGGTAAGTGTGTGGCGCGGTGGATGGTCGCTTTAAACCATTTGCGACATCATTTACAATGCAGTCTAGCTGCACTCGCGTAATCATCATTCCGTGGTTCGCGTTAAGGACACCCAGTTTAGGAGTCGAACCTCACTGGAAAAATATATAATTTTGAGATATCTGTCTAAATAAAAAAAAGAATAATTCATTCGACGAGGGTGGTCTGTGCCGTGTGTGTTTTGCAGTGGCGAACTTTATCGCTTAGAGCTTAGCCGCTTACTTCTGCCATCACATTAAGCCGCTAGGAGTATTTTGTTTACGCGTGTCGAGCATTAAAGGAACTGTCGTGTAAATGCCGAAGCATTTAATCGATTTATTTACAACTGCATACAAGATGTTCACGACTGGACAGAAACAGGATAGATTGAAACATAGTATCAAGTTCTTGTGATAGCTTGACAATTGCTTTGCTGGCCAGATGAAGCTTGCAGTTAAGTTGAGCAATGATTTCCCCATGACGATTCACAAGGCAGTTGGCCGTCGACGCTATCTCGGTAAATGGTTATGGCAGACAAATGGAACTGACGATGAGTTACGAGAACGGTTTGATATAGTATAATCAATTACTTTCTAAAGTGCCAACCCCAAGGATGTTTGCGTCATTATTCATTCTACCTGAGCAGCAAGATACATCTCGTTCATTGGGGGCATCAAGTGACATACCTATATAAGACCGTGCTGTGAAGGCTTCATATGTTTTTGTGTCACAAAAGAGTAAAACAGCAATGTAAGCAAGAATAAAAACTCAAATGACAACCGCCTAAGTGCCCATTCACACAAGACTGTTCGCTTAAATTGCTTTATGAGTCACACGAATGTTCGTGCTTTGAAGTTTGCATGCAAAGCTACTCTTTACATTTGTTTACGCTTTGTCAGAATGGAAGCGATTTGAATAAAAATAACTGCAATATAAAGCTTATTCAGAAGCATGCCGTTGTTCCAAGCATCGTTCGTGTCGAACCACGCTCAGTCGAGGCAGTCTGATCGGCTGCTAGTCGACGAGCAATATGCGGAAAAGACAAGTGAAATGCACTGACCTCACACACCTTGCTTGCTGTAGTGGGCTTCGAATTCTTTCGTTGTATAATGGCAAGCCAAGCACTTCTCCACTTCACATTAGCGTTCTTGCCGGCAGAGACTTTTGCTGTTCTCTGACCTGCTTCGGCACCCGAAAGCACAGTAGGTAGACGCATGGGAGTGGCCAAATACGAAACGTTAAGATGTGATTCCATGAAAATACGACCACCTTAACGACGAAGTGGCTGAGAGGCGACCCGGAGAGTTGCAGCAGAAGCTGTCTGGACCTAATATGGTGGCTCATGGCGGCGATTAGAAAAAAAAATTATAATGATAGTGGCGGCACACGTAACTGCTGCCGTCCAGTGATGCCGCAGGAAACCAAAACATAAACGGCTAGTGTGGGACTGTTGTGGGCAAAGTATTAAAGGATGGGAATGCGGTACTCTGACAGACTATTCAGTGACTCTACTCAGGTTTCCCCCCCTGCCTGTTTTCCTCTGGATGAATAGCCTACCGGCGTGCGGTCGTGTATCAATTGATACTGTGCGACGCACGTCAAAAACCCCACACTAGCAGTTGTTCCGCGCTTGCGACATTTCTGATTTACAGCGTAAACGATTGCCGTCTTACATCAGAGGCTAGCCGACTTTACATATGCTATCTATTTTTCGTTTCACTTTAAAGGGCCGCTGCAACGATTTTTTTTTCTACTTTGCGGAAATACCGCTTAGTACAAATCAGTGTTGCGGAGCTGCCACTCCGGAGTTGGAATGATTCAGGAATCATTCCTCATTTTTGCGACCCCGGAATAGAATAAGAATGGAATAACGGCAACGTTCGGGGAAATGGAATGGAAATGGAATTAGATGCCTTTGGCCCGGAATGGAATGGGAATGAAATGGGGGCCCGGTTCCTTACATTTTTTTTTATTCATTTAATTTTTTTCTTTTTTTTTTTACGTTTAGCTATACCGAGTTATCAGCGAGTCGGTTGCTCAGAAATAAAATGAGCGGGAAACTGAAAACCCGCGTGGAGCCCTAACAGACTTATACGCAAAAAAATGCAATACAAAAAACAAGCGTCAAAGCAAAAGAACAAAGGGGGGAGGGAAGATGGGCGGCAGTGGCGCCTTCCACCAGTGAAGTTCAACACAAACCCGAATGCGTCTGCGCCTGTTGCACCGCTCAAGGGTACGTCATAAGTCGACGTGAACCTGACCCGCTGAGGCCAGACGTGGCCTCGCTGTGCCGACCCAGACTTCGTATTCCTGCGACTCGTCTCGAGCGCGCTGTTTCTCGGAGAGCTCACACCTGTGCCGCTATATCTCAGGTCGCAATCCACAGGTCTCTCTTTGGATGATGCTAGCCGAAACTTGATGACTGCCATTCATGCGTAGGAGGCGGAAGGTTGGCAGGTAAGACCGTCACAACAAGGATGCCACCGTATCGATTTTTCAACCGTAAAAGAAGATAAGACATGTGCTCCAGGGTGCTTCAGGTGGTCCACCCTGTTCTCGAAAATTCCAAATGCAACTGCCTGCGTGGTCTTCAACGAGGTCACCTACAACGAAAGTACGTATTGTCTTTTCATACAGCAGCGTGGGTAAATTTTCATGTTCAAGGAAACACCTACAGATACAAGAATACTAGTTCATTCCACCGTGATGTCATGTGATCAGTGTTGAGAGGGGCGCTCTTATTGGACAGGGAACTGATGATGTTTTGATGGAATTTATTTAGAGGTCGAAGTCTTTTCGCATCACTGGTCAGAGAGACAGGATGCCAGGGAAGGGACCGCGGTCAATCCTTGATGGAACGTTTTTTGGATCCATTGAAGACACCTCTTCGTCCGGAACCACTACCTTTAAGGCCACGGTCCCACTGAATGTGGCAGTTTGGGTACTTTTTGGCAGGTCATTACTCATCTCCTTTTAAATACTGTTTTATGGGATTGGTGTCGTTCGAAAGGCAATGCAATCCTCTTTCATTTGATATTATGTGTGTGTTGGTTTTTACTGTTCATGCGCATTTGTAGCGTTGCGAATATGATGGCGTGGACCCTCACTTGCTCCGCTAGTTCATGTTTTATGAACGATCTATTAAAAATAACCCGGTTCCAATATAGCAGTTTTGTTAAGATGATGTCGGAGCAGAATGTAACGATACACTTTTTTGGTATTTGCACTACTTTGTTTTTTTCATCCCTCCAAATATTGCCCTAAAATTGACATTTTTCAGCACAAATATGTTTTTAATGACAAGCGCTAGGACAATGAAATTACCTACAGATGTAGTGCTTATAATTGGTAATATGCAGAAAAAAATTTAATGTTGTGTAAAACTTTTTTGTGTAGATATTTTATATCAAACGTAGCACTTTTTTGTGCTTCGAGTCATGGTACTTCAAATGCCGCTTAGGAAATAATTAAACTATGATAAAATATTTTATAACATTTAGAGCTACAATGGTTGCCCAAGAGGTGGACGATGGCTTTTTTTCATATTCAAAGTCATAACGCTCCAGGAGCCCTTCAAACTTACCTGTTTTTGACGCATATCTTTTTTGGACATCAAACAGATTTATTGGCATCTAATAATATTTATTGTTTGGAATAGATATAGATTCCGATGTATTAAATTTTCACAATGATCTTGCTTCGGTTTTTTAATAGGTGTAGAGCTTAGCTAAGACTTTGACGAGCGTGTTGGGACAGATGTAACAGTAAGAAAGCACAAAACAAACAGAGGGACAAAAACAGACATGTACAAGCTTGTACATGTCTGTTTTTGTCCCTCTGTTTGTTTTGTGCTTTCTTACTGTTACAGCTTAGCTAAGTTTAAAAACAATTAAAAACTCTTTGGGTGTTTTGTTGCGCTACCTGGCGGATGGCAGACAAACTGCTGATTTCTAATGTTCAAAAAATTTCCGAGGGCGGCGTTGGCGTCTGTATCATCATCAATCTCCGTGTCTTTTTACCCTCACATTTAAAAAATATATTGGAAGATTTACTATCGATAAATGAATGGTTTAAGTACTGGGTCAGGTTAATAAATCTAAGAAAAATAATTGCACAAGCGTAGCGTGGTATAATTTGTTCATTATTCGATATGATTGAAATCAATAAACAATAAAGACGAAGAGGAAAAGAATACACCCGAGTTCACTTCATGCCTAGAGTCACTAAATGAGCTTTAAAGTATTGGCACTCCGTTCCCTAAAATTATTTTCGGCGCCGCCATTTTGGGCCTTGTTCAGAGCGAACGCAACGACCGATCGTCATGATCCAAAAGTACGACTTCCTCAGCATTAGATGCGGTGCTAGGGAGCTGATGCAATATTGCAATGCCCTTTCGCGGGTTGTTTAAACAAACATTTGTGGGGGACGAAAAAGCGTTTCCTGTGATTTTATATAAAGCTTCAGATAACTGGCAACCATGATTTTAAGCCACGATATAACCAAGTGTCGTTACTCTGAACCGTGGCTAATTTACTGGCACAAGCGGGAACAATGAGGAAGAGGCAGGTGTCAAAAGGTAGTGGCTTGCGGAATCCACAGGGCTTACGTCATGGCCCCTCCAGGTATTACAAGCCTCTCGAACAAGAGCATGAATAGAGTAATTAAATAAGCTAGATTTCAGAACACCGACACTTGGCCATATTGTGGCTTAAAATTATGGTTGCCAGTTATTTGAAGCTTTATTTGAAATCACAAGAAACGCTTTTCCGTCCTCCACTTTAAACAGTTTGTGACAAAGCAAAGCAACATTACATGAGCTTCCTAACACCGAATCTAACGCTGAGGATGTCGCACTTTTGAATCATGACGATCGGCAGTTGCGCCTGCTCTGCACAAGCACCAGAATGGCGGCGTTCACAGCACTATCGGGGAAGAGAGTGCAGATACTCTAAACGCAGCTCATTTATTGGGTCTAGTTCCCGTGAAACTCCTTTTCCCTGACTGAAACTGAAAATAAATATGAACAATACACCATTATTATAGCTTATTTAGTTATAACCAACTACACATAATGAGAGGACGAAACGGCCGGGTAGGAAAACGCGGGTTTTATGTGCGACCGTTCTAACCGTCTCAAAAGAGAGAACGCGCGAGCTTTCGCTGGTTTAAAAAGGGCATCCAAAGAAAAGAGGCGGCACGCTGTGTTCTTTGTGTTTATGCGTCTAATTGCAAATTGTTGTGTGTATGTTTTTACAGCCGGAAGTTAGTCTGCCTGAGTGGGCGTCTGGTGTCTCAGCTGTGGATGAGCAATTTAGCCAGCGCCGTACAACCGCAAACCTGGGGTCTTTAACGTGCTCAAACGCAGTAGGGATACACGACCGCACGCCGGTACGATGCTCTTCCAGATCGAAACGGGCAGGGGCGGGGTGGGTTCTGCAGTGCTCCGAACTGGTGTGCGCTAGACCAAGCACTCGGCCACCGACCCTCCCCCCCCCCCCCCCCCCCCCCCCCGCCTTGTGCGTCTAATTTATGTACAGGTATAAGTATTTGAAGATCGACGATGGACGTCGATCGTCTCGAGGTAATGTAACGTAATAACATTTTATAAATAATAAATTTGTTGAAGGACTGAACGACCCAAGTTTTCAATTCTTGGATTGCCATATGGCGGTAGCCTATTGTACTTACTGTTGATGAAGAGCAATATGAGGTGACGAGGTAAGGATTAAATGATGAGACTCTATAAGGACGACGACATTAGTGGGTGCCGAACCACAACGTACAGTGCCAAACTTGTTTCAAGTATCGTGTACCCAAAGACTTTCTTCACCCGTAACAGAATATGGTAGAATCAATGAGGATGCTGCTTTACAACTGTACGTGGAACAGGAAAACTGCATTGTCAGAAGTGTGGCTCATTCGTTAATATGAGGGACGGATTTCTAGCAGCCTTCCTTGATTGACTACTTGGAACAAATGGCCTTGTTGACGTAAAGTGTCCCCATTCCAAAAGATTCTTGAAGCATACTTAAACCGCAAAGGAGTATGAGGCGAAAAATAAGAAAAAGGAGCCTGGTGTGAAACGTCCAAATCACCACCATAGCTTCTACTATCAAATACAAAGCCAGTTACACAATAGACAAAGAGAGTTTTATGATTTAGTTATATTTACACTCAAGGGCACTGATATCCAACGTATTCAAAGGAATGACACCTTATGATGAATCAACATAGAGCCTTTTCTACTCAAGTTTTACATGGAAGGCCCGACTTCCGCTGAAATTCCTCACGTAGACGAGTTGTCCGACCGAATAAACTACCATTACTCCCGATCTGGGAATCTCTCGATCTTCGTTCGTAAGCCATAGTATCATCAGATCGAGGGGTGTGGCTCTTCGTCCGCCAAACATTTCCTCGGCGGGTGTTTTTACCGTGTAATATGAGACCGTCGCGTGCTGCTGGAACAAGAACCTGGCGATTCTTCACTGAATTGCTTCTTCCGCAAGCTTCAAAAGGGCTTTTTTTCGTTTCGCACAACATCTGTTCTGCTTGCCCGTTAGTTGCAGGATGGTATGGCGTACTAATGTGATGCCTGATGCCGTTTTTTTTTTGTTTTTTTTTTTTCTTCAAAAACTTGTTTATTTTATTTGAAGCAAGATTTGGTGCGTTATCAGAGAAGAGTATTTTCGGTAGGGCAAACGTAGGTAAAAGAGACCGTAGAACGTCATTGACGTGTTTGGACGTCGTGGCAGGCACCGTGTAAACTTCCCCCGTGTCCCACTAGAGCGACATACAGAAACAAAAGACAAAGACAAGCCTCAAACCAGTCTTTCGCGGTTTGAGACGCTTTGTAGAGTAACGGAGGCTATGCTCAAACACGAGCATCATGCACGCGAGGGTATCTTTGGCAGGCTTGCCATCGCTCGGTCTTACTTCGCGAGCACCAGACGACTAAACGCCTGCCAAAGGTACCATCACGAGCATGCTGCATGGGTTTGAGGCTTGTCGCTGTCTTTTGTCTCTGTCTGTCGCTCTAGTGGGACGCGGGCTTAGAGTACGCATCGATCATGACTCCGCAGATGCGGATACGTTTCGCCACCCACCGACTGAATAGTGGATCGTTTTCAATTACTGTTCATGATGGCGTTGGACTCAAGGAAGACTTCGAGTCTTTCCAGAAAGTTTATGGGAACTATAATGTAACAACTTTTACAACATCTTCCGGACCCCGTGAAACACAATAGTTCGTGACGTTATTTTAGTCGTCATTAAAATGGTGAGGTAAGTACCGTAAATCGCGAAGCACTTTACTTGACGTACGCTTCCACTGGTGTCTTGGAAGATTGAATCTACTGACCGTGCATTCCTGCAGAAGAAATTTTCATTGATAGAATATTGACACGTTAATCAACACTTGATTCCTCCTTGGTAAAATTTATTGCGAAGGCCCGTTACAACCGCCGAACCGCACCTTCCTATATCAGAAAACAATTTTACCCAGCCTGACATTCTCGCATACATGAGCTTGCTGGGCCACGCTACTTGAGCCAGCTGAGCACAGCTGGCAGTGGCGCGAGCAAGGCCACGAGGGGAACGTGATGGTGCTCGAGCCATCCCACTGTGAACCAATGTTCCGGCCACCCCACGGGTGCGTGTCGCCATCTATTGGTTGAACTAACGCCTTGTTCAAGATGGCTGCCGTGGGACCGCAGCCTTAAGCCAAAGCGCCAAGCCTGCGTGAAAGTAATTTCGGGATAAAAAAAAAACAAAAACACTTCCACTTCAAGCTTAAAGCCTCATCTCAGTTGGCGTCTCAAAGAAATGTGAAAAACTTATTGCATTATCAATATTTATATTTCTGCCCTCCCTAAAATGTATTCCTGTATTTGATTTTCCAAAGACTTTTGTCTCTTTTTAAAATGCATTTCCGATACGTATCGCGATACATTTTTACAGATATATTTGAGACTTGAGTATCAGTATCTTAGCAACTATTTTCATCTATTCCAGTATTTGTATTTCCAAATACATTTTTGAATATTTCTGCCCAACCATGCAACGTAATGCAGCTGTCAAGTGACACTTTTTACGTTTAGGAATTGGAGGAATGGAATGGAACGATCCAGCCATTCCAGGAGTGGGAATTGGCTCAGTGTCCCCATTCCTACGAGTTGAAAGGAATGGAATTATCAAAAACTTTAATTCCAGAAAATGGAATTGGAATGGAATGGGGGTGCCCATTCCGCGACACTGGTACACATCCCTGACGTTAATGATCTATGAAACACCAGTTCGTTTTTTACCACACGTGATACAAGTCGCAGTTGGAAAAAAATTAAAAGAAGCACGAGCAGCGTTTGCCCCCTCAACTCGGATCCAGAACAAGCGGCCACGTGATCTGGTGATGCCGTCAACGTTGACTGTAGCGACGCACATGACACGCGCCGAGTTCCAGACACCGTCACGGTTCGGCTGTCGTCGTCATGGCGGCGATTGGACGCGGGCCACCACCCGAATACTTCTCGAGCCACATTGACTATCACGAGCTCAAATCAAGTGCTCACGCGACGGACTTTGAAACAGAGTGTACCAGTCGTACCGCTCTGGAAACATTTCTCATGTAGAGCTTAAACCGGTGCCGTCACACCTCAAAGTCATTTCTCACGCTGTCTAAATACACAAACGTCTTAATTTGTTTTGTTTCTTTGCGCAAACTTTCACCCCCTATGTTTTGAGTTGATCCATTGCGTATTTGTGGCTCCTTAATTCATCGTGTTCGCTGACCTCAATAACCCGTGCGAACAAAGCACGGAAGTGAGCGACTGTATCATTAGGAACGGCGCACGTGCGACTGTTTCCGAAGACGTTTCTTCCTCGCCAAGGACACCAGCTCAGTCCGGTTTGTTTTCAGGTGCTTTTCTTTTTCCTTCTAACCCGCTGGGAATTTCTAGAGTCGTCACGTGGTGTCACTTCGTTCCGCTTCGAAAGGCAGCGTCTGCCGGTCAGTGTGTTATCGACAGGCTGGAGGCATCTCTGGCGCTCTGCGCGCGAACCCCGGAGCTTTGACGTGGTCGACGCGGTGAGTCATTTTAGCAAACGACGCTTTAGAGATCCTATGGTCACTGACAGGATGAGAACTGCAGGGCATTCGTTTAGAACTACCGGCCTCCGGCACGCACTAACGCGGTCGATGCGGTGAGTCCTTTTAGCAAACGCCACTTTAGAGACCGTATGGTCACTGACAGGGTGAGAGCGTCTGGGCGTTCTTATCCTACCGGCCTCCCGCGCGCGTTACAGTGTTCTTTTCGGTCGCGTTTCTGCTGCACGTGCGTGCCCGAAGCACACGAGAAGCTGACGGCGTCATCTGAGGTGGGAAGCTCTCGCTGGTGGCGGAACAGCTGAAAACTTTGTGTAAAGCCTTCCCGCCGTTCTTAACCCCGTCAATGATTGTAGTTCGTCTAACCTCCCTGAGTTAGCATTTAGGGCTGGACTTTACGGAGCGATCGTGTATGCGGCAGAGAACCGACCAAGTTCGCCCGGTGACAGGTCTGCTTTTCACCCGGTGTCAACGGTCACTAATTATGACCTTTGAGCGCGGAGCGAACGCCCGCCGTGCAAAGTTTGTCGTTTGTGCGCAACATATTCGCTCTGTGGAGTTCAGCGTTTATACCCGCGTGAAGACAGCGAATATCTTAGGTTTATATCGAGAACAACGATGGCATAGTTTAGCCTTGCATGTTCTTTTTCGGGCCAATACAGACACGTTCGGTCGTACCACCTGTAGGTTAGCTAACCCCTTCTTTGATGCAACGACTGTTTATATATATATATATATATATATATATATATATATATATATATATATATATATATATATATATATATATATATATATATATATATACATAAAGTAAGAAAAAAATATGGTCGTTTCATACAAATGGCGACCGCACATCCGTTTCTAAAAATGTGCTGGGGATTGCCCAGAGCCCGTGTAGGTATATCCGGAAAGTTTTATTTCTTGTGCTTTGAAGGTGGAGCTAGTTTGGCCTCTACTCTTTATAAAACCCGCTGTGCATGACTTGCATTGACGTAATATAAGCTGCCATTGCGGTGTTCTTTATACTCCTTTTCATAATTAGCATACAACGCTGTTAAAACTACTGGCACGAGAGCGTGGCTTCATCTATGGTTTCGTTTGCGCGAGGACGCGTGGAAATGATCTGCGAGATCAAACCCCATGCTCGCGCCGGCAGCTTTGACAGCGTTGCACACTAATACCCCATTCACACGGTCAACATAAAGGTACCTTTAGCATAGGTCTCTTTGCTACCGGCGAATCAGCCCGTGCTCTTGGGCCGCGAGCACACGCCACGCGCGGAAGATTATCAATTGATTGGCTGCCGAGAATAAAGGTCCCTTAGCTAAAGGTAGCTTTACGGTCGTGTGAATGGAGTATAAGCACGAAAGGGAATGTAGGGGGTTTTCACTGGACGCCACATTTGAGGAAGATGTTTAGAGAGCACACTCAGAAGTAGCTCACATTAAAGGGGTGGTGCAACGATATTCAATTGAAATGTTGTTTCACTTTACGCGAGCTTACTCTCACTAGCGGGACTCAAGGATACTCGCACGCAACACCACTGGCCAAGAAACTCCTTTGTTACGGTGTGAGGTATCCCTTTAGAAATCATGGTTCCAGAGTTTCGCGTTCCATGAATTCACGAGCGACCTTGGCACGCTTTTAAGCAAGATTTCGTGAGAGCGCTCGTGGTGTGCAAGCGCCTTCTCTCCCCAAAACTCTCGAACCGCTGATTTTCTAGAAAGTGGTTTTTAAGGACAAAAGCTGGCGTTTTCATTTAATCTCTTCTTCCCAAAACTTGATGACGTAGCTGGGCGGTCGCAGTACCCCCCAGGGACGATATTTGAATGCGGCTCATAGATTGAACCCGAGCATTGCGTGGACACTCGATTTAGGCTCGTGATAATCGATAGCTGAAGAAGCATTCGGGTATTGGCCCGTGTCCAATTGCTGCATTGACGACAATAGCCGAACCATAAGCCGCTCCGGTCCCAACACCTGCATTCTAGTACACTATATAGTTCGACGCGCCGGAGGTCTGCTATGGTAACTGCAGTGTATTCTACGGAATACGTAGGTTGCGAAGCACGGCGTCTAGATGGCGTTTCAGCTCTGCTCTATGAAGAGCTCTATGGAATGCCTAGTTATGAATGGAAAATCTAGATGGCACTTCGAATGACGGGAGGTGATTAGAAGTGAGCGAGGGGGGTTCCGCGGGAGTTCCACAACTGAGGTAATTTAGCAACGTTGGCTGCTAAGAGTGGCATCATCTTGATGCTGCCCAATGCGCGTTGGAGAAGAACTGCGGAAACTCGCCGTCAGCACGCGCTCAACAGTCGGGCGCACAGCAATGACGACAGATAACTTTCGTTCGTCTTAACTGTGTAGCAGAAAAGTGTGGGCCCTTCTTTTTGTAGAACAATTCGTCTGGGCCTCGCGAATAGACAGATATAATTCTTCATTGTGCTGAGGCTTTCAACCCAGTGCTATCCGTCTGAAAGCATTGAGACTTTAATGTAAAAAATGCGGCTACGATTACAGAAAGGCGCGTTTATACAAGGACCTTCTGAATCGAAGCATATAAGACGAAAGCTAACCTTGATCATTACATATAGGTTTTCGAAACCGAACCTTGGCTTGAGAATGTACAAAAGCGATAACATCTCGTGTCTTCAAAGAACTCTTACGAGAAACAAGAGTGCCTTTAAATTACCGGAATCAAGAAGTAAATCGAAATTGTTCAATTCATTGCAATTACTTGTCTAATTAATGGGAACAGCATATTCAAGAATTGCGTACCGAGCCAACGGGCTCCTGGAACACTCCAGTGGGGGACTGAGTGTTAATCCAGGCAACCCAATGTTGTATTAACGTGCAAACAAAATTGCAGATACACATCGTTTTTGTCGCAACCAACCTCGCTAAAACTACTGGTTTCATGTATAAATGTTAGCGTTTCGGGATTCCGTGACTATACAACGGTTCATTTCAGCTGTTAAGAAATAAGGAACAGCACGCAAAAAGACGAGGACAACGAGATTAGAGCACAGGATGAGCGCTGACTATAAACTGAAGTTTTATCAAAAATAACTCAAACAAAAAAAAAAAAAAACACACACACACACAAAAAAAAAAGCCATTTAACGCCGTAACAATCAAAGGCGTGTCGCTCACCAAGCGTCTATAAAAACTATATATTTTTGTGTAGATAATAAGAAGGCTGACTGACGCATTTCCCCGAGCCAGCTTCCTCTTTTACATGCGCCTCCAGCACCTCTCTTTGCACTTTTGTACGCCACCTGCCATGGATTACGGCATCTTCGAAGATAGGAGGACACATATAGTCTATGCAGTGTATGTACAAGTGACCTTCGCTCGTTGACCGTAAGGAAAGGGCATGTTCACGCATTCTCTTATAAACACAGCGTCCCGATTTCCCTATATGAAACCAACCGCATGACAAAGGAAATTTGTAGATGACACCTACAAGACAATCTACGGTGCTGTTGGCATGTTTAACCGTGCATGACTGCTCGTTACTGTTTGCCTGATTGGCCGGGTTCATGCGCTGGCAAAGTTGTGCATACTTGCGAGGCGTCGAGATCACCATTTGCACATTGAACCGGTTGGCCACTTTTTTAAATTATGTGGAACCTTATGTAGATGTGGTATCACATGGGGCCTTTGTTTAAGCTTTACTTTTGGGTCCTGAAAACCACTCTTGACTCCTTTCAAGAGTGTCTGAGCGAAACGACCAAGAGGAAACCCTGCCCTTAGAAGTCGCTTGACCTGGGCTTCATAGCTGTCAAGCATGGCATGGTGGCAAGACCTGTACAGTGCAGCCTGGAGGCATGACGTGGCAATATTTCGTTTCACAAGTTTGGAATGGGCGGATTCGTATGGCAGGATTTCCTTCTTAGATCACTGGTTGTAGCGCCAACATACAGGTTGCCCGGCCTTGGAGTTCCTAGGTGAACTTTAGGCCTGCAGAGCAGCGCTTGAAAACGGCCATTACATTCTCTACAACCTTTTGCACTTACAATTGGCCGACAGCTTTCAAAAACATTAGATAATCGTAAACATATCTGTGCACCTTGCACACCTGTTTACACAATGACGTTTCTATGGACCTATCAAACTTCGCTAGGTAAATGTCGCATAGCACCGGAGCAAGATTTGAGCCGATGCGAATGCCCTCTCTCTGTACATAGTAGCTTCTATCAAAAAGGACAAAGGTGAACTGCAGGTAGAACTTTGAAGGTTCCAAAAAACCGTCAGTCTCCACTCCACAGGCATTTTGGAAGGCAAAAACATCATTTTCTTCAATGTACTCACGCACCGCCAGGAACAAGTAATTTATTTATTTATTTATTTCAAATACCCCCTAGGTAAATACTTTGAAGGGGGGAGTGAGCTATAAATATTTACAATGTGCACATATTGGTAAGGACATTCTTAAACAAAACAGTATCAGGGATGTTGGCAGTCGAGGCGGGAAGGTGGTTCCAATCCAAAGATGTCGGAGGCGTGAAGAATATTGAAATAACAATGTTTCGAAATTTGAAATGACGACCTTATGACTATGATCAATGCGAGCGGAGATGTAGGATGGTGGGTTAATTAGTTTTTGACGAAGGACAGCATTTCGGTTGAATGTTTCATGAAAAAGACACAAACAAAATATTTTACGGCGATGAATAAGGGATGGTAAACCTAACCTGTTTTTTATTGTAGTGGCGCTCGCTGTGCAATGATAGTTTGATAGAATAAAACAGGCTCAGCGGTTTTGAATGGATTCAAGTATGGTAATTCGTCAAGAGTGAGGAGGGTCCCATACAGCTGCAGCATATTCCAATTTTGGACGAATTAGAGTTTTGTACATGGTTAGTTTTAATGAAGACGGAGCGAGAAATATATTTCTTTTCAAGTACCCTAACATGCGGTTAGCACTGTTAACTACGTATTCGACACGTATCTTCCAGAAAGGTTAGACGTTATGTGAACTCCAAGATATTTATAAACAGACACTGCAGCGAGAGGTTTACTGTTAGGATGGTAGGTATGACACACATTTCGAGAACGAGATATTCTCATTGATTTGCATTTGTCAGTGTTTAGTTTCCTTAGCCCCTGGCTACACCATAGCGTTATCAGATTAAGGTCAGATTTTAAAAGGAAAGTGTCAGTTATGTCAGTAATTTTTCGATATATTACACAATCGTCAGCAAAGAGGCAGATGAAAGAGGATATGTTTAGTATCAAGTCATTAATGTAAATAAGAAAGAGCAGAGGGCCAAGTACGGAGCCCTGTGGGACACCCGAGTTAATTGGAACAGAGCTAGAATTGGTATTATTAGCAATAAAAATTGTAGACGGTTAGTCAAAAACGCATGAATTCAATTTAGTATGCACGAATCGATGTTACGCGATTGTAATTTCTGAAGTAGAGTTTATGGGAAACTTTGTCAAAGGCTTTGGAGGAATCTAAAAAACACGATCAACTTCGTAATGATCATCGAGATAGTGATGAAGATAGTAGGTTAATGATGTTAGTTGCGTCTCGCATGAGAAATGTTTCGTGAAGCCATTCTGCGAGTTTGTAAAAAAGTCATAAGATTCCAGAAAGTTAATAAATTGCAAGTAGATTATGTGTTCGAGAATTTTACATGGCACACTTGTTCAAGAAATTGGTCGATAATTGAATAGACTATGCTTTTCGCAAGATTTATGAATAGGAACCACCTTCTCAACTACCCAATCGCTTGGCACTGTACCCTGGTTAAGAGATTGAATGTTTGAGAGAATTTTGGAACAATGCATGTTACAATTTTTTAAGAACTTGGTGTTATTTCCATCGATTCCGGCACCGGTTGAAAGTTGCATATTATTAATAACGCCAGGCACACCAATTCTGTCTATGGTGGTGAGGCACGGAGTAAAAAAGTTCTTCCACATCGACTGAGAACGCCGCCGACTTGTCGGCAACGTCCTTACTAAAGGACTCAGTGAGAGACTGAGAATTTTTGACCAGGAAAAGAACATGAAGCTCTAGAGCACTCAGATGCTTTTGCAGGTAACAGCTGACCAGTTTTTGCCAAGAACCCTTTTTCGTGACAATGGCCCGAAGGGGCGGGCCAGGTTTATGGGTTTGGCCGTAAAGAAGATCTCCAAGTTACCGGTCTTGCACTTTCTTACGATGTTTTCCAACGGCGACAGCTCAAGGCTATTGCAGAGTTTTAGAGCAGCACTCTTGACCTTTTTTGGTTCGAGTGTTTTTGGTCCGAAATTTTCTTCACCGGGCAACATGTATGTTTGTGCTACAACCCGCGATCTAAGAAGGAAATCCTGTTATACGACTCCGGCCATTCTAAACTTGTGAGACGAAATATTTCCACGTCATGCCTCCAGGCTGCACTGTACAGGTCTTGCCACCATGCCATGCTTGACAGCTATGAAGCCCAGGTCAAGCGATTTCTAAGAGCAGGGTTTCCTCTGTCCGATTCGCTTGGGGTCTCTCAGACACTTTTGAAAAGAGTCAAGAGTGGTTCTCAGAACCCAAAAGTAAAGCCTAAACAAAGACTCCAGGTCATACCATATCAACATAAGCTTTCACATAATTTAAAAAAAGTGGCCAACCGGTTCAATGCGCCAATGGTGTTCTCGGCGCCTCGCAAGTATGCACAACTTTGCCCGCGCGTAAACCAGGCTAATCAGGCAAACAGCAACGAGCGGTCATGAACGGTTAAACATGCCAACAACTTCGTAGATTGTGTGATAGGTGTCATCTACAAAATCCGGTTGTTATGCGGCCGGGTTTATAGAGGGAAATCGGGACGCTGTGTTTATAAGAGAATGCGTGAACATGCCCTTTCCTTACGGTCAATGACCGGAGGTCACTTGTACGTACACTGCAGAGACTGCCTGTGTCATCCTATCTTCGAAGATACCATAATACTTGGCAAAGGGTATACAAAAGTGCAAAGAGAGGTGCTGGAGGCGCTTGCAATAGAAAAAGCTGGCTCGGGGCACTACGTCAGCCAGCCTTCAATTTATCTACTCAAAAAGGATAGATTTTATAGATGCCTGGTGAGCGACACGCCATTGGTTGTTACGGCGTTGGTTGGCTTTGTGGTGTTCTTCTTGTTTGAGCTGTTTTTAATAAATTTTCAGTTGATAAAAAGAGCTCGTCCTGTGCTCCACTCACGTTGGTCTCGTCTTTTTGCGCGCTGTTCCTAATTTCTTGAGTCATGAACTAACTCGCCTGCATCGCCACCTTGATTCATTTCAGGTGCCAATTTTCGTTTTCACTACTCTATTTTAGTATGGTCTGTTTGTAATATGCTTTTTTTACACTTATTATTTTGTAAGGTTCTTTCGCAGTTTGTTTTGCTTTGGATTAACGGCAGTATCGCGGGAACCCGGTTGTCTCAGCAATATTTTTAAATGCACGCATGCCTGACATTCTACTATTTCATGCGCTAAAGAACACACCACAACACGATTTCTTGACAAATTTAATGGCGTTAATTTGAGCTATGATTTCTACCTGAAAAGCATAAAAGAATAACGTTACGCGAGAATCCGCAGATTTTTTAACGTGAAACGTTCTTTGACTAGTTGCTCCGGATTTTGTGAAGCCGCATTTTGTGAAGCCGCATTTCGGGAAGCCGCGGCTTGTCACGTCCTATAATGCAACGCGCGCAGTGTTGCATTATGAGACGTCCCAGACTTACACACCAATTCAGTTTCTCCGCTGAGTTTAGCGTGGAAGTTGAATTGGTGCATAGGTCACGTAAAGTCAGGTCGCATGACGTTAATTTCCGTGACATATCTACCAAGTCAGTTTCCCAGCTAAATTTAGCAAAAAATTTGACGTCACGTGACCTATACGGCAATTTAGTTTCTCCTTTAAATTTAGCGGGAAAAGGATTGTCATGTGACCTACACACCATTTCAGTTTCCCCGCTAAATTTAGCGAGGAAATTATCGTCACGTGAACCGATGTCACGTTATGCCAGAACGTTTCAGGTATGCAACATAATCGTCCCGGCAAATCGCCATCGAGTTTTTGTTTGGCGGCTACCCGCCTTCCGTTCGGATTAGCTATCAGCGTATGTTTCTCTCACACGGTTCCCCAACTGATTCTACATGTAGCGGTACATGAAGCAGGGAAACATTTATAATTCTCCTCGTTAGTCATCGGAGCTCCCTTTGGCATAGATTGATTCAATGACTATGTAACAATCATACGATTGATTGTTACGCAGTCCTTGCGTTCGTTTAACGTGTATTGCAAACCGCTCAATGGCTCATAATTTCCATTAGTCGGAAATTAGTGTCAAAGGTCTCTCAACTATATCTCGCTGCTTCGATATTCGCAACTCCAACGGCATGAATTTGATTATTTCTCCTCAGTTTCAAATTTCGTCCGCAAGGCCGCGCCAGTTTTCGCTGCACGCTTGTCGTAACTCCCCGCTTCTCTCCGTCACGTGTTTTTTTTTTTTTTTCTTTTTTTTTGCTGGGGCGGTTTTTGGGACTTTGCATAAATCTAGGCAGAATAGATTTGCAAATACGCATGATCACTCTGCTGCGTACTAACATAAAAAAATAGTCATTGATTGGAGGGGAGCCAGCCTCTGTCGAACTCGATTCTTCTCTTTTCTTTTTTCTTTTCTCTCTCTCTCTCTTTAAGTTCACTGCACTTGAACCCGTCCAATCTGATCATCTGGGCAGTTGTCAACTTTCAAACCGGTCCAACTTGAATCTCCCGTAGGCTCGAAATGTTACCCATCTTTGAAACTGGAATCTAACAACGTTCGCGACAGCTTTAGAGTTTGTTTCACCGTTATTTGGCAAAGAGCGTACGCTACTGCCCCTCGAGCCAGTCAGAGCGACGAAGGTGAACCACAGGACACTCAAAGGTACAGAAGCCGTATTCCCAGCAGTCCTTCTTTTGTGGGTCCCAGATGTCGCTACTCTCCCAGCCCGTGAATTTAAACTCGAGCGGAGATTCTCTTTCCCTCCTGCCCGTGGCTTCGAGAGCACTCCGTGCGACTAGTGAGATAGAGTATAGTCGCGTGCGTCCCTCCAGCTCGATGATTGGCTCGCTAGGACTGTAGCCTTCGCTGTTTGCCAAGTGGCGTTGAAATTAAGTTTTGTAGTTTACTAGCTCGCTTGCGCTCATGCCCTTCTCTCCATTGTACGGATTTACAGCGTCCGGTGTGTGTACTTTGTTGCTTGTGGCCTTCTTCTAGTTTTGCACTAATTTACCTTTTTATTATTATGCTTAGCACCGCTTTCTATGTCATTATTTTTTCGTGACAGAGACTCCGTTCGTAGATATACTTAGAAACCGAAACTACATGTTCTTTACGAAAGTGGCCTAAAACGGTGTTTCTGTTGTACTGTGCCCACCAAACTTAACGCCATTACGAGATAGTCCGTTTTTGACACTTTTTGGTGCTATTCTGCGCCTAACGGTCGAACTACGTGGTAAAAGTTTGACCCCCTTCCCGATTACAACCCAGACCGGGAAAGACACCCCAGCTGCTGTAGAAATAAATTTAGTTTTGAGAATGCGTCAATTTATCAATATTCAGGTAACCGAGTGGCGGCGTTAAGTTTAAGTAACACTGTACCTCTATAAATGGTGACTTAAAAACGTCAAACTAAAACATTGAAAAAAAAGAAAAGAAAGGTCATGTGTGCATTATGGAGTGTGTAGCCCAAAAGCATGACTTCCGAGATTCTTAGCGCTTTGCGCGCCTAGAAAAGTGGTCTAGTTGCTTACACTACACACAGATGGCGCTAGTGTCCCTGTGGCCACTTATACGTTTCAGACGCAAATGCGACGGCGGTATCCGAGTGCCGAAAGGACCCGGTCGCATTCATACCTCCATTGACGCGGGCGTTCCGCGTTATAACGTGTTCGGCAAGGGTAGTGGAAACATAGTCAGCAAGCATTAGGTGTACCCACTATTCGTTCCAATCAGAGCTTGGTATTCTGACGCTCCCCGCACTTTCGTCTCGTTTATGTTAATTTAGCTCTTCCGTGTGAAGCATTTTGCCTATCTCAACGCACGGTGCTTGAGCTACAGAAACAAAAGTGATCACACCACGCGCCACACCCTGCGAATCCAACTCGCTATAGGTGGCGCCACTCGTTTTTTCAAAATGGCGGCTATAGTGAGGGTCGGAGATGCGTGACGCTACTGGGCATGTCTAATGTGCTGGCTTCACTGGGCGACACGAATTATTTCTGGTAATTCAAGGAAGCTATGGTGTTATGAGCGCATGTCACCTCTTTATTCTGAAAACAAAAACGGTTTTTAGCGTAATATTTACGGAAGGATACGCGTTTTAATTTTATAGTGAAACCGCAACTATCCTCTATTTTGGATTTAATTTCTCGGTATCGATCCAAATTTCGGATCCCTACATAGCTCAAGATGTGTCTCACATCGTAAATATTTGGTTAAAGAAGTTATTCGCGGAAACTTTATTTTGTGACATACATGTCCGATCCAGGCGCTTGAAAATATTTTGGAGTTTTCAGTGTCCCTTTAAACACTAGGGTCTTTCATACAACTTAGAGGTAATATAGAATAAGGTAGTTGTTAAAAATCCGTGCTGATATTTCTGCGTTCTCGCTGCCTTCTCTCGCTCAGATAATTGTCATGTGAAATAATGAACTTTGGGCCCTTCAAGGGATTTTTTGGCATTTAGATGATTTATTGCTTTAAAGGGGTAGTGAAACGAAATTTCAGCGCCGATCTTAATGCATAAATATGGGCTAGGGACAGGCACCACCTCGGAAATATAAATATTGCGCTGTAAAACACAAGAGAACTAATTTTAAACATAATTAAACGATTTCAAATTCTCATCTGGTGGATGGGGGGAAGTTCTCGTGACATCACTTGCGGCAAAATAGCAGCGCCGTTCTGCGGCAATACGGCGTGCCGGCAGAATTCGCCTAGGCCTGAACGTGTTTGCAAAGCCTTGGCGGAGAAAGCCAAAGCGTAGTTGGCCACAGTGAGCTCGTTCTCGTTGCGGTTCTTTGCACGACACGGCCCGAGCATGCTTCTGGCACGGCCGGTATTAGTTGCTCCGAGTCGCGAGCTGCAAGCCAACGTCAAAAAGGAAATGTTTGAACTACGAGGGTGTCAGCAAGAGCCACGCAAATACCTGTTCACACTCGGAGCGGACACGCGCGTTTGATCGAAGTGCTGGATTCGCTCTGTTAGACCGCGTTTGGGTAAGCGCTTCTGGACCGATCTTTTACGATTGCAACTCGATACTGACATGACACTCGGCAAAGAAAGGTTAGACCGACATCGCGTAGCTCCCACGAACTGCTATAGCTCGACAGTGACGTAGCGTCGAGTCAGAATAAAAATGGCATACTAATAACAGAGTGTACATACCGAGTTGCGAAGGTAATCCGTATGGCGTTTATTTGAGCTCTATATCACACAAAACAAGGAGATAGAATCAATGAGAGTCCCTTTTCGACGACAGCGTTCGTCACCGCTGTCTCGGAAAACAAGGAGATCGAGATGACAAGGGGAAAATAATGACCTCTGAAATTTAGTTCAGGGATCAAACTACTCATCCGGTAAGTGTCCACAAGGGTCGCGCGGGCATATTCCATTCAGCAGGCCAGCCGGCCATGGACAGACGGTCTTGGCCAAGGACCGCCGGAGCAACGGTGCGCCGAGTCGATGTTGCTGCTAGGCCTACTATATTCTGCCGAGCTCGCTCGGTCGGCAGAATCGTGGCCGTTGTAGCTTTTCTCGTGTGTTTGTGGATCCTGCGTTCTTGATCGTCGTGGTCTGTTTTAAGTACTCCTTCCTTTTTTCTTGCTGGTTGAAGTCGGGACGCACGAGAAGAGCGCGAAGAAAAATAAATGTCCGTTGGTGGCCGATACCAAGTAACTGAGCGACGCTGTCGGCCTTGTTAATTTGATCGTAAAAAGTGCGTAAGACAGCTTCGGAGCTGTCGTAGGATTCTGTCGTAACCTGCGCAAAGGTTACGACAATTTCGTTTCGAGAGTACGGGTTTTCTCTCAAATTTGTCGTACGCACTTTTTTCGTCGTGAATTCGCTTTGAGAATCCGGCCTCAGAGCTGGTTTTGTCAGTGCTGCCGTGGTTGCCGACTTGCCGTGGTGCAGCCAGTGCAGCGTGCGTGCAGCCCTTGCACATCTCAAACGGCCACTTTGTCACAGGTCGTAAATCGTCGACGCGCCACCAAGTGGCAAGGCTCGTAACCACAACATTCACGCCGTAGCCTTTCCCGACTGGCACAAGTGACGTCACGAATGCGCCCAATATCCCAAGACGCATCGCGCTCTCCGATGGCCGATTTTTGAGCGCGCGCCCAGTGGGGCCCATTAGGGTGAAAAATATAGCCATCCGTTCAAAATACAAACGCGCGATTATGATTTATGAATATCATTGATCATATTGAACCTATTTCTGACCATAATAGGTGTATTTCAAGTTTCGCTTCAGTATCCCTTTAACACCATTACCAGCACAAGAATAAAAGAATAAATCAAATTTTTACAATATGTCCACAAAAAGGTATAAATAATAAGCGTTGTTTTCACTACAAAAACCCAAAGACTAAATCCGACTCAGGCAATCCCATACCAGCTGCAGCACTACGTTGGGACAGTGAAGAGTGTTGTTTGCGTTCGGAAATGACATTTCGCGAGCCGTGATTGCGAGCAGTTCCGCCGTGCCCACTGAACAGGAGAATCGGGGGACCCTCACTAGAGCGCTTCCCGTTTTCGCCGCTGCAGGGCGAACAAGGAGCTGGAGACTCGAATACCAGACATGTACACGTTACCCCCCAAAAGTAACTTTATACCGGTACTTCTTACTAGCTTAAAAAGTAACTAAATAAGTTACTCGTCACCGATTCTCAAATGGAACGCGTTACACTACCCAAAAAATGACGAGTTAGTTTTCTTGTTCCTTTGACGACCGAATACGCAACTGCTTTTGTTTCATGGTGTATTATTTTATTTTCAGTAGTCGTACTTAAGCAGTAGCTGCCTCGTCAAGTTTTCATCAGTTATGATTCCCTGTTTCGTTGAGACCACAACGCCGGCGACGCTGAAGACGTGGTTCTACTGACGTGCTCGAAGGAACGGCAGGGTTATGCTTCAGGGAGAGCTGGCGAATCTGGGATTCCCCTTTTGTTTTTGTTCTCTCTGCGAAGATTTAGAGCGTGAAGATATGGTAGCACAAAGCATTTTTCGGTGTATGTATGTAGGTATATTTGTAGCGCAATCTCTTTGCAATGGGAGTCTATGGCACAGACGCACCAAAAACTAAAACAAAACAATTAACCAGTGGTGTCACCTATGAGTCTTCCACCATGTCTCGAGTCCCCGCTTAGAGCAGGCTATATGATTCTGTTCCTCAGTAAAACCGAGTGCTTGCTCGATACGGGATCCCAAGATAGGCGCTGGGAGCAGTCCCTTGCAAGCGATGAGCAGGGGTTATATTGTTTCTTCGCACACTCCACAGACACTGCACATGGTGTCCGTCACGTTGCAGTCGTACTTCTGTCGGTACGGTCTGGTATGTAAAGCACCACCACGGGCCCCCTTGAGAAGTCGGCTGCCCAGCGTGTTTCCACAGAAAGTCAGGGGTGCGATCTCGGTTTTGAGGGTCGCGTAAGGATGCATGGTAGAATGTTGCTGCATCTCTAACATCCAACGGTCCTTCTCAATAGTCTTCACTTGCTCCCGCACCGCACTCACCCATTCCTTTTCAGTTTGGCGTTCGGTGACCAAAGAACAAATCCCAAACTTTGTGCCAAGACGAGTAACTCGCTTTCTCCACGCCGAGTTGACATTTTTCGGGTGAATGTAGATGAAGAGACGCCTAAGCGGCCTAGCCCAGCGGTCTCCATTCATGTACCTGAGACGCGTGAAATATTTCAGCTTGCTTCGGGCCTCTCGCGTCTCAAATGAAGACCAGCCGAGGTCGCCTTCCACAAGATCGTTCGCAACCTGTCCATGTCTGCCTGACATCCGACCTCCCTTTGGCGCCGTTCAAGATATTCGCGGACCTCGCTGGGAGCGCAGATGACGGCGTTTCTGAATGCAAGACCGGGCACAGCAACAGCCTTCAAAAGCTCTCGGGTGACAGCATAACGCTCGTAGATCCAGAGGCTCCGCCTTCGCAGTACATTACTCTTTCGTACTGAAGATGTCTTGAGGCCTTGATGGCATTCGGACAGATATTCCTTTGTAGTGGACAGCGTCACCTCGGTATCTGTAGTTGGATTGCACAGGGACTGCTGTTCTCTGCAGATTGAGTGGTCCCAGGCTACCTACCCCACCAGAAACAAATATTGTGGCTGACTTGTCGGTATTGAAGCGTAGCCGGAGTTGGTTTGCTTCTGTCTCACATACGACCAGCAGTCGCCTCATGTACTGCACACTGTCCGCCATCAGCACTGATCGTCAGCATAGGCAAGTCCGCGTAATCGCCATGACACTGCATCGCCATGTTGACGGTGCACCAGGGCGAAACCGATACCTGTGTCATAAAGTGCCTTCTCCATGCGAGATGCATACAGCATATAAAGCGTTGGCGACAATGGAGAGCCCTGCCTTAATCCCTTTCCAACTTCAACTTCACTTGATTTCACGCTACTGAAGGATGCTGTTACACAACTGCCATCATATAATCGTTAGATTAGACTTACCCATGCTCCAGGCACGGTCAGGTGTCGTAACCTGTTGAGCGGGCTACGACACCTGTAGGGTACGACACCCGAGATGTCAAGCAGGCTACGATACCTCGAGGAGCCTTTAGTCAGCGCACAGCTTTTGCAGTGGCGAGGACCCGAGACATGGTTTTCAAACCCGACGAGAAAAGAAGCGGTAGCCCGCGGAAAGTGAGAAGCACGAGCGGACATTCCATCGCTCGAAACAAGTGGGTTTCGGCGTCTCGCCGCAACGGGGCGCTTGTTATACGACCCTTGTCTGCCACTCTACCTTTTCACTTTCGGCGGCCGCGTCTTGTGGCGATCTGCCAGGCTTTGTCAGTATGGAGAAGGCTATGGCTAAAGTAATCACGGACGACGAAAGAAGCGCAGGCTTGCGTGATTCATTGTGCATGATTGATTTAGCTGGTGATAGCGGACCCACAAAGACAGGAAGTGCTGTGACGATGCAGTTTGGTTCTGGGAAACGAAGTATAATTAACAGAAGGGAAAGCGTAGGGGAGAGCTGGCTAGAAAACAAGGGCCAGGGAGCAACTCTTCAGTTCCTTGGCCACTCTCACAAAGCAGTGACCTCCCACCTTATCGTGCGTCTTAAGAATAAAAAAAAAAAAAAAAAAAAAAAAAAAAGTCGCGTATATTATTACGTCGATCGGGAAGATTATAATTAATGGGAGGTTTGGTTTTGTTTTCGAGCCAGCGTTCCCGTACGCTTTTTCTTCCGTTACGAGATAAACCCGGCTTGCGGAATATTAAAGTGCAACTCAACAAATTTTATCTCAGCCCGAGTGGAGTGTATTTGTGCGGATTTGGTGAAAACGCTTCCTGGAATTGACCGTCATCTTCCTGAAAGTGTTTGTTTTTTCCGCTCTATCTTCGGTGCCGGAAATGACCCGCCTATTGCTGCTTGAATCAACGTCGAAAAACTTTATATAAGGTTGATCTTTTTTTTTTAATATTGAGTTGTGTAACGACGTTGCCTTGGGATAACGGACATTTGCTTTCGAAAAACCGGTTGACCATCGCGTTTTTTTTTTTTTAAGTCACTATGTTGAGTTATGAAGCCACGCTTTTCCCCCATAGATCAATACAGCGGGTGCAAAGTTCACAGATAAAAAATTTCTTAGTTACTTTTTTTTGTATTCAGTAAACATTTTTTGTTACTTAATTCTGCTTGGAACAACAATAAAAAGAACTGCATGGTACGGAAAGTTTGGCAGTAATGTGAAATACACTCTGCGCATGAAATTGTTTACACAATTCAAGGGGCACTGACACCCCAAAGGTGGTATTTTTTTATTGTCTAAGACGATGCAAGTTGTAGTCAAAGACACGCAAAAAAATACCGCATCGCAAAAAAAAAAAAAAAAAAAAAAAGTTCTCACGCGCGCGCACGCCTTTTTATTTTTGGCGCCCTTCTCTCCCGCTCCTCACCTTCTCGCTGATTTTGATTTATGACGTCAAAAAATATAAAATTTAGAAGCTTTGTAGGTGAAATTTTTATAACATTTAATAACGGCAATCACAAAACATGTTTTTTTTTTAACGCAATTACGAATGCACTACGGCCCCCTTCTCTTTGAAAAAACAAAAATCAGAGTCCGTTGTGATGTCGTCTCGTGGATTTTTATCCTCCCTCGGAAAACATGTAGCAGAGGGTGATCGGTGAGTCGGGACGCATGTAGCAGAGGGTGATCGGTAAGTCGGGGAGTCGGACGAAGTCGTCTTTTTTAGGTGCCCGACGACCTCTCAGACTTCGTAAAAGGAAATCGTCAAACGGTCAAAACAACTGGGTTTGGTGTTTGTGTATCGTAGTTTCGGTTGTGACACGGCCGGGGCAGCGTCGTCTGCTCGAAGCGATAGGCTGTGCGGCGCGCAAGCCGGAAACTGGTCTCCCGGTACGCCGGCGCCCTTCTCTCCCGCTCCTCACCTCCTCGCTTCGGGTCGCGGAGACACGTTTCGGAGTGGAGGCGCGAAAGAAACTCGACTCGCAGGACCCCTCAATATTTGACGTCACTCTACCAACACCACCTAGACAGAAGGCCTCCGCATGGTTTCCTCTTCTTCTATGAAACGTCATCACAGTCGGATCGCGCTCGGTCGGCTATTGGACCCGAGCCCGACCTTCGACGCGCTGATTGGCCACGAGCCGCAGCCGAACACTGACGCAGCACTCGTACCCAATCTCTCGCCTCGATCGATCTGACTATGATGACGCGTGTGGAGGCCTTCTGTCCAGGTGGTGTTGACTCCACTGGCGCGGATCACGCGGGAACTTCAAATTTGGCATTTGGAAATTGTTTTTTTTTTTACTTCACAAATACTGAATTCCGATGTTTCCAATTTTAGAAGATAATGTCCGGGCATCGTTTTCAATGGTTTCGCGTAATTAAAAAAAAAAAAAGATTTTGATGTGTCAGTGTTTCTTTAAGAATGCACAAAAATATTTAAAAGGCTCGCACCTGTAGCTACACCCTTTCTGCACCCTTCTTCGAATAACGCACCTTTTATAATTTTAAAGTAGGATGCTCTCGCATGGTACACCCTTCATTTTTGAAGGGTGTAAATAATAATAATAATAATAATAATAATAATAATCAATCAATCAATCAATGTTTTTATTGAAGTGCCCAGGAACAACCTTGCGGTCTTAGTACAGGTGCACTCAGGAAACATGGAAATCAACACTACACACAACAAAGAAACAGTAAACAATAAAACACTTAAAAAAGATCACATATGTCACATAAACTCGCTAGGCTATACCACCACGATAGCGAAAGGAAAGGAAAGCGAGAGTATAAAAATTGGTTCTAAGAAACTTAATCAGGTGCAAAAAAAAAAAAAAAATGGGAAGTCAAATTTAGGTGAGGAACTTCAGCGCTCTGATGAACTCCGGTGTGTTATTGTTAAATATATCAATAGAGTCTGTAAAAGAGGAATTGTAGGTGTGCCCAATTCTCGACACGGGGTCGTGAAGATTAGTTACGGGAGCATTGTAGAAGGATGCATTTTGCCTTGTAGTTTTTACGGGAATTTTCAAACGCACATTTGATATCAATGATGTGCAGTCAGTGATGCCATGAATAAGTTTGTACAGAAATAGGATGTCGGCATGTTCTCTCCTACGCCGCAGGGTGGGCAATGCCAAGCTATGTTGGACTGGGACTGCTGGATCATCGTTTGAGGTGGACGCATTGCGCGACGGGAAACGATGTCTGTAGATACATAAGAACTTATTCTGAACACGTTCGATTCTAGCCGAGGTTGTCGCGCAGATTCCATTCCATACAACAGAGGCATACTCGACGTGTGGTCGACATAAAGCACTGTACAGTGTGACAAAAGTACTAGGGTTATTAAACTCTTTAGTAATGCGGCACGTGATACCAAGCGTACGTAAAGCTGAGCTCACAATATGGTCAACATGACTCGAAAAGCGTAATGTACTATCAAATACAACTCCAAGGTCTTTGATTTCATTCACACGTGTCAAAAGAACTGACTGAATGTCATAAGAGAATATAATATTATGTGTCTTTCGAGTGTAGGACATGACTTTAGTTTTCGAACTATTTAGTTTTAGGGCATTCTGATTGCACCAGTTTTCGAATGCATATACATAATTTTGTAGCAGAACACAGTCGCGTTCGTCTCGTACCTCTATAAACATCTTAATGTCATCTGCATATTGTAGAAAGGAAGAGTGACGGATCACAGCCGAAACATCATTCACAAAAACTGAAAACAGAAGGGGGCCAAGAACGGAACCTTGAGGTACACCCGTCGTAGCCTGATAAGCAGCAGACGAATTGCCATTCGAGCTGACAAAACACAGTCTATCACGCAAGTAACTTTTGAGCAATAAAAGTAACGACCTGTGGACATCAAGCCTTGACAGCTTTGCCAGCAACATGTCGTGATTTACAAGATCAAACGCTTTGCTTAGATCAAAGTAGATTACATCAAGTTGGCCTCTATTAGAGACGACCTGAGCAGCAGTTGACATGAAACAAGTGAGGTTAGTCGTGGTTGAGCGACCCGCCATAAAACCATGTTGGCTAGGGATGAGAGAATGTTTGAGCTTAAACGACAATATTTTGTGTAAAGCTGTTTCGAACAGTTTTGAAAATGTACAAAGAAGAGATATAGGCCTGTAGTTTGAGACGCTTGTTCTTGAACCGGACTTATATACGGGTACAACAAGTGCTGTTTTCCACAAGACGGGAAACACTTCGGTTTTTACGCAGTTGTTAAATATATGTACCAAAATAGGGATAAATATTGCACTATAGGCCTTCAATAGGACAGACGGAATGCCGTCATGGCCAGAAGACAAAGACGGCTTCATCTTCTTTACACACTCGTATAATAGCTCCTCATCAAAAAACGCAATACAGGTTGAATTACTAGAGGCAGCTGGCGCGGCGTTAATGGGAGAGTTCGGTTGATGACTAAATACGGACTGGAAATGGTGGGCAAAAATTTCGCAAACATCTGTGGTCGAGTTTCCCTGTGAGTTCAGCAATGTGATCTCCCTCACACATTTTGTCTTTGATCGAGACCGAACGTATTTCCAAAATTTCATGGGATTCTGAGTTAAATGCAGCTCAACAGAATTAACGTACCTCTGACGATCACGCCTCATAACTTCCCTGCATGAAGACCTTAGACGCCTAAATTCTGATTTCCATCCAGGGAGACCGTTCTTTTTAAATTTTCTGTGAGCGTGCAACTTCTTATTCAATAATCTGCGTAATTCACGTGAGAACCAAAAAGGAAACCTAGAACCTGCGGTTCTCCGTAACGGGATAAACTGGTGCATCCCTTCTCGAACGATGCGTGTGAACTCACGAACCTGTTCATCGACGTCAGTGCATCGAATGATCGATGACCAATCGTATTCGGCAAAATGGTTGTATAAATCAACGTAGTCTCCAGCGGAAAAATTGTGACTAGTCACATTAGAATGACTCTGTAAACAACGCCTCATGCCCTCTCGAAGAGCTACCACGATCTCCAGAGGGGGGTGATATCTGTCAGGTGGAACTAAACTTGAGGCACACTCAGTTACACGTATATCATCTAAATCTGAGAAACACAAATCTAGCATGTTTCCCTGGCAATTGGGAATACAATTGTGTTGCTTTAGATTCGTAAATGATGCAAAGTTAAGTAAGAACGTAGATTTCTGAGCAAGGTAGTAATTATTAGAAGACGCTGTAGCTGTTTCCCAGCTTATATTGGGGACATTGAAATCACCAAGAACAATAAATTTGAAATTATCTAGAGCACTGGTTGTACTTTCAATAGCAAGAAGACATCGGTTGAATTCATCAGGAGAGGTGTCGGGCGGCAAGTAGTACGCGCCAAGCAGAATGCGTTCACCATTGACACTTTGCAATTATACCCACACGGACTCAAGCGATGTCTCCAGGTCAGGACGTCTGATGCACGGTAATGACGCATCAACTGCTATCAAAACACCTCCCCCCGTCTTTTTCTTATTAGAGAATTCGCGATCATGCCGAAATACCGTAAAATTTGGTGGGAAAAAGTCAGAAGAAGAAATATCTGGACAAAGCCAAGTTTCAGTGAGAACAATAATAGAATCAGCAGTAAAAGCGACGTTAGAAAAAAATTCGTTAGTCTTTGTGCGAAGACCACGGACGTTCTGGTAATAGATATCTAGGCTATGTATTTTCGTCGGCATTTCCGGAGGAGGGCAGCGATTGGCGGGCCGCTTCATAGATGCGGCTCTCTGTAAGCTGGCCAGTGAATTCTTTAAAAAGGCTTCCTTCTGGCCAGAGAAGGGGGTCAAACAGTTTCTCGATATCCTGCTCAGCAGCCGTCACGTGGAACGAGGAGTAACCATCGTGACGCGTCTTAAGTCGCGTGCACACAAGCTCACTCAGTGTGCCACCCTGCTCGATGTGAGCCTGGAGGCTTGGAGCGTCGCAGTTGGGGCCCAGTCGTGTCACAAACACAGCACGTTGTCGCCGTGGTTGAGAGGGAGGTGGTGCCACGGGAATACCGCTGGCTGAAGCGCTTCCCTTGAGCAAAGGACGCCTCGTCCTGGGGAGCTTTGGCCTTGTCTCGCGGAAGCCTCCTCCGTCCTGGTTCAACTTGTCTTGATGGCGGGGGTGCGTCCTCGAACCCAGAATAGAGGCCACGGTACGTTCGCCTCCAATGGCAGCAGGTGCAGCGGCGCCTGACGCACACGTAGCCTCCGTTACAGGGCGAGTGTTGCCTCTTTGATCTCGGATCAAACCAACCGGGTCCTGGAGGCTGGCCGCCGCAGCGTAGGACGATGGGGGCTTTTTTCCGCCTTGCTTGGGCTCATGGCGAAATAATAATAATAATAATAATAATAATAATAATAATAATAATAATATTATTATTATTATTATTATTATTATTATTATTATTATTATTATTAATAATGAATATAATAATAATAATAATAATAATAATAATAATAATAATAATACATTTATTCACACATGTAGAATCACCAATGGAATTACGGGTCCGGTCAAAGCCAGCATGGGCTTGTGGGACCAGGCCCTGCAGTAAAAGAATTCGGAAGTGCACATTGTCACGAGGAAGAGAAAAGAAAAAAGACAGTTGCACGAGACAGTGGCAGTGGCACAAGACAAAACAGAGGCACGAGATAAAAGGCATAGTTTCATGAATCCAAACCATCACATGTTGTAGGCTGAGCACTATGCACACGATGCGTTGACCCCGTTGTCTGAAGGATTGTAGCTCGAAGTGATCGAACGACGAGGGATCACTGACACTCATGGACACGAAAGCTTGCACATACCGTAGATTGTAACTGTGTCGCTGTTAAGGTGGCATCGCACACACACACCAAAGCACCGAAGTAAAGTGAAAGAAAAAACAACCATGAGCACATGGAGACTATTGTCTATGTCCTTGATGGGTGCAGGCCTGTGTCAGACGTCTATTTTTGGTATTGATAGCCATCATCAAAGACAACATAGTACAAGGTGCCGGTGCATATCTGAAATTAGGGTTGTGTTGGATGCGCGCTGCCCAAGAAGTATGGGGTCAAAATTTGATACCAATTCCGCGTGCTTTATATCATTGCATCGATACGGCAGAATACATCTTTCTCAAGCTTTTCGTCAATGTTTTGTTGGAAGTAATTGCCAAAACCGACTCAGGGATGCTATTGAAGACATTAGGCACATAGAATATACGCAAACTTTCACCATAATGGGTCCTTACATGAGGAATTTGGAAACGAAGATAATTTCTTAGGTCACGAGATGGTAAGGATGGTATAATAAACTCACTGTCCCAAAAATGTCTTCGTATTACAGTCTGAAGGAACAGGGAGTGAAACGTAGGCGATTCCAAGAACGAGAAAAGGTTGACATTTTTTGAACATTCTGTGTTGTATGCAATGCTCTTTAGAGTATTTCGTAGAATTCTGTCAATTCTTGACTGCCATAGAAGGGGGCAATTAAAAAAAATGGTGATGCCATACCTCAGGACACTGTAAGTAAGAGCATGCATTATACATTTTCTTATAGTTAGCGGCATATATGTCTTAATATGGTACATCATACAAGCGACTGTTCTCAGCCGTTGACATAGGTATGACATGTGGGTGTTCCAAGATAGGTCGCAATCGAAGTGAATGCCCAGGTACTTAATCGTGTTAACATATTGAACAGGCTCACAGGTAGAACATGAGCAGCCTGAGTTATGAAGAAAGAGTGGGGCGGTTAAACTCACGCTTTTTAAAGGGTTGCGGAAACAAATAAGCTTTGTTTTGGTAGTATTTACTCGAAGTTTGTTTGCCTGGAACCAGTCCATTACCTTATTGGCATCTACTTGCAGCATGTTAACCGCATGGTGATATGAAATATGTTGAGACAATAAAACTGTGTCATCTGCATATTGTAGTATCACACAGTTCGTCGTAACGGATGACATATCATTCACGTAGATGTTAAAAAATAAAGGAGAAAGAATTGAACCCTGCGGGACACCAGATGTTAAAGAAACTTGAGAGCTGTGGAAATTATCTATTGACACAATCTGAGAGCGATTAGACAAGTAATTCTCCAAAATGGCATGAAAGGGACCACGAAAGCCGATCCTATACAACTTGTCCAACAGAAGCTTGTGATTCACAGTGTCAAAAGCCTTAGCAACATCGATGAAAAGAGCACATGCGTACATATTTTTGTCAAAAGTTGAGTGTAGTATGTCCGAAAAATGTTCAAGTAGGTTAGTAGTACCTCGACCAGATATAAATCCGTATTGATTTGGAGTGATTATTGCGTGTTTTTCAAGGAAACTGGACATTGCAACAAAAATATGCTTCTCTAATATCTGGGAAATGGATGACAATATTGATATTGGTCGGTACGAGGAGACTTGGTTTGGCGCACCACCTTTAAACAGAGGCACTACTAAAGCGCTTTTTAATTCATCAGGAATATAGCCCGTTTCCAAAAAGTCATTAATCAAAGTGAGAAGTACATTTTTCAGAGACTCGAAATTTCGGCATAAGTCGTGTACAGTAATGTCGTCGACACCAGCAGATCTAAATCGCTTGAATCCGAACAGATACGACCGTAATTCGAAATCTGTCAGAGGAGGAAGAAAGGCAGATTCTTTGTTGAACGGCATTCGCGGTGTGGGAATCCTATCGCTGCTAGACGGTACCGTGGCAGAGTCTGAGAAAAAACGATTGAAAGCGTTCACAGTTGCTAACATATCAGCTCCAAAATGTTTCCTTAGTGTCTCATAAATGTTATTCTTCAAATGACCTCGAGCCTCATTTATTACAGCCCAGGTTTTTCTTGAGTCGAATCTGGCATCCGAGATCTTTTTTGCGAAGTATGTTCGCTTCGCTGATCGAATAAGTGCAGTGACAAAATTTCTATGAATCTTGCTTTCAAGTTTGAGAGCAGCATTATTAGGGTAGCGGCGACTCTTCTTCCAAAATTTCTCTTTGAGATCAATGGCGTTAAGAATGTTAGAGTTCAGCCAAGGGAGCTTAGGGTTGCGTTTTTTGATGTAGACAGTTTTTCTGGCGTTGTTCCGGAAGTGTACAACAACATCGATAAACTTTCTATATAAATTCCCACGGTCTACAGAAAATAAAAAAAACCTTCCCAGTCATAATCTTTGATGAACCGATCAAACATTTTCAGATCAAGTCTCTCCAGACGACACATTCTGTTAACATCAGTTGATTTTCTAGAAAAGAAAGCAAATTGACAGGCCACAAAATAATGGTCTGCAAGCTTTTGCGAAATGACAGCGGAATGGACAGTACTCTCTGACGTTCGAATGTTAATATGGTCGAGGCAGGCTGAAACCAAATTCTTATTAAGCACTTCTTCCCTCGTGGGGCCTTGAATAGTAGAAGTTATCCCCGTCTCACAAAGTACTGACAAATATTCACAAACGATTGACTTAGAAGGGGATAGAGTGTCGATGTTAATGTCCCCTACCAGGCATAAATGTGTTTCATTAGATAATCGCTCCAAGTTTCTTTTCAACTCTGCTATAAAGTTGGTGCAGCTGAATGAGGGAGGTCTGTACAATGCCAGCAGACAAACAGTGTGAATGGCATTCGAGATCTTAAGGATCAAGCTCTCAGAATACATAAACGACACATCGACTTTGGAGGTGGACCAGGAATCTTTTATGAAAACGCCAATGCCGCCTCCACGAGTGGTTTGTCGAGTGCAAAAATAATCATGGAAGCCCGATAATTTATACGGTGACAGAGATTCAGCACTAGCATTTATCTCTGTTAAAACTATCGCATCAATTCGGCCACTCACATCTTCAAGGATAACCGTAAGTTCGTCCCAGTATTTTCGGATACTACGAATGTTTACATGCAAAACAGTAAATGAATCAGGAGAGGTTGCTAACGAGTCATTAAACAAATTAAAATTGGCATACTTGGAAAAAGAAAACGTAGCCATTACACGATGAGGTCTATGTCGTTACGGTGCAAGATCTTTATCAGTGGAGCGCCTTCTTCCTTTCTAGCAAATATTCGCGCATTTTTGACCCAAACAAATTTAAAACCATATTCCTTGCCACGAGAACGAGCCATCCAAAAAAGTTCTCTGTTGGGCTGAGTCAAGTTGTCGTTAAAGTACACTCGTTCAGATGTTCTGGAGCCAAACGATTGCCTCAACCTGCTGCGTGATTGCATCCAGCGTTCCTTGATGTCAACGGAAGCGAACCTGACCAAAATGACTGGAGTTTCGGCACGTTTGTTTGGTATCTTGTATGCTGTTACGACGTCCGATGGTTGATGCCCCGCCAACTCAAGCTTGAGTGCCAGCCCAGTCAAGGCTGAGGCAAGACTTTCGTTAGGAGCAACTTTCAGGCCATGTACTTCCATGTTTTGAAGGCGAGTGTGTTGATCACTCTCGTTGATTTCACTTTTTAAGCGCTGAATAACTTGCTCCTGTTCAGAGACCGTAGCTTTCAGCGTTCCCATCTCCATCCTCAGATCCTTCATTTCTTCTGCATGGGAAGTTGTCATGCTTAAAAGGTCCTCGTACTTTTTGCCTAATGCCGTGATCGAAATCTGCACTTCTTCAACGGTGGTTTTCAGCAGTTCTATGGCTGGCTTGAGAAGCAGAAGTTCGCTCACTTTAGCGGGCAGCTCAAGGAGTGAATCAACGCTGACCTTGAGGGATGGGAGGGAGTCTAGCTTCCGATTCATCAGTTGTATTTGTGCTCCGAGCAGACCGGGATCGTCTAATGACCTCACTTCGGAGTTCACGTCGACTGCTTCCTCACCGGAGCGAGCACCCTTAGTGCGGCAGATTTTGCATGACCACTTTATCTTCTTCTCGGCGTTCATGGCAGCAAACGTGGACTCCGCGATACCGGAGCAGGATTTTCCTAGGTGCAGGTTATGCCCACAAGATGAACACGTCATGTGACGTCCGTCAGGCAGAATGGCTTTTAAGCAAGCGTCGCAGGTTAGGGACATGACCTTGTACTTGGTGAGAGACAGTGTTAGGCCTAGTCAGGTCGGTCGGGTCAGCAATCGCACTCAGGCTCAGCGGTACGTTGGTCAACGCAAGATGCTATCTATTACGGACGAGGGATCCTTTAGAGCTGTCGTAGGGCTGGGCGTAGGCAGAATAAACCCATATAGCAATATTTACAAGAAAAAATAGCAGAGCTCACCGATGGAATGTGCACTCCCGATCGTCGTCGTCGTCGTTTTCTCCCGATCGTCGTCGTCGTCGTTTTATATAATAATAATACTAATAATATTTGTGAGTTTTTCTAGGCATAGGATTCTTGCTATCATAACCCTAGTTTGTTCCAGTGTGTGTATTTTTTGGGGGATTCTTTTCCGCTTTTTTACCATGTATTAGCCCTAGAGCTTGTGAAGCTGTACACTGCAGCTTTTTTTCATGGGTTCGCCATTAAAATCGATGGATAATAGTTTATTACTATTATTACGATATTATTATTATTACTAATATTAAGTACTACTAATAATAATAATCAGCAGGTTAGCAGAAAGCGGAAAAGAATACACAATGAAAAAAAAAAAAAACAATACACACACTGGAACAAAACAAGGTTATGAAAGCATGACTCGTACGCCTAGAAAAACGCACAAACCTAAAACAAAATTGTATACTTTGCACAGTGATGTACAAAAATACAGCGTCATGTCTCGAAATGTTACCCAGTATAAATCCGGCCTACTTACGTGTACAGATATTATTTAATGCCTGGGGTGGCGTGAAAATAGGGTGTGGAAATGGGTTCTACGGTGTAGTGCGGCTAAGCGACACCATACCCGCTTCAGACAGCTTTAGCGAAAGACGTGCTAGCGACTACATTGAATAATTACAGCCTTTACCAATGCTCTTTACTAGGAACATCTTTAACATTCTGAAACGTTCGCCCCCCTCCGCCGTCTTTTAACTGTTCTCATAAAAACACTGTAAAAACAAATCTAGTTTTAGTCGAACGATTCAATAAATCCAAGTATTTTCAGATGAATAATAGATGACGATACCGTAATAATATTGGTTAGTAATAATGATGAGGAACTCAGGAAAATGTTTATTTTTATTCCTAGGCCCGATGTATTCAATCTTTTTTAATAGATCACTTTCGAAAAATGAATTCCTGTCTATTATGTTGATGAAACGCAATATTCCAGAGGTTCGTAATTGCGTGACGCTCAGGACGCATACCAAAATTGAAAGTTCACTACTCACTTAAATAGTAAATAATACTCCTTAGGATCTGTTCATATTGATCGGAGTATTTGCCCACGTAAAGTAGACATTCCCGTGTACACCGGTGCACTGAGGCCAAACAATTTTTACAAACTCTCATGCTCATAGAATCGATGATACGGTGCTTTTGTGACGTGAATAACGTTGATACACCACGTGGGGGCCTCGCGGTGAAGCTAAAGCGGAATATCGCGCTCTATGAGAAATGAAACATAACTTGATGTCGCAACGCCTTCAAGTCGTGTTCACACTCGCTACTAGCATCAGTCGCGCGACAGACTTTTGTTTATATATTTGTTCGTGTATTTTGCCACCGCGACCGTCGCTCATCGACAGTTGCGGTGGCAGAATAGACCGGCGTGGAACAGTCGCTCGCTCACAACGCTGGCGTTGTTTTCGCTGAACGTTCTCGGCTCAGTTTCGGCCTAACGGAACTGCCCTAATTTTACTAGAGCGACAAACAAAAACAACAGACGCGGACAAGTCTCAAGTAGTGTCATAAGCCTCTTCTATACTCACAAAGCCTGGCAGTTCGACGTCGGAGCCATGGAGTGTCCGGTCGCAGATTTGGAGCGCGAGGACTTGGTGCACAGAAAATCGAAGAGCCATTTCTCGGGGAACCTGGACATCAGCCCATAGCTTTTGCAGCGGCGAGGACCCGAAACACACTTGTTCGCTCGGGAAAAGTGTGTTTCGGCGTCTCGTTTCAGCGGGGCGCCCGTTACGTGACTCTCCTCTCATCCGTTGTCTGCCGCACTACCTTTTCACTTTCTATGGCCGCGTCTTGTGGCGATCTGCCAGGCTTTGTCAGTATAGAGGAGGCCATGGCACAGTGCAGCACCCACGCGACAGTATTCCTGGCAGGCTAGCTTGCTCCGCGAGCATCAGAAAAGTGCAAGCCTCTCAAGGGCACCCTCCGCTTGCGTGCTGCACGTGTTTGAGGCTTGACGGCGTCGGTTGTTTCTGTTTGTCGGTCTAGTCGGACTCGGGCATAATGCTGGAGTCCCACTAGAGCGACAAACAAAATGAAACGACCCGACAAGCCCCAAACACGTGCAGCATGCACGCAAAGGTATCTTTGGCAGGCTTGGAATCACTCGTGATTACCTCACAACCACCGAGAGACTGCAAGTCTGCCAAAGTTACCACCGCGTGGATGCTGCACGTGTTTAAGAGAAATTGGTATCTTTTTTCTCTTTTTTGTTTTGTTTTGTTGCTGTAGTGGGACTTGAACATAACGGTAACGCTACGAGTCGTGCGGCGAGCTTTTTCGAACCGTTCCAATAAATACAGACGTCCAATATACAAGTTCAAGACGTGAACATTGTTTTTCATTACTAATATGGGTGATTGTGAGCCGTCCACATGTCTATTCGCCAGATTTTTTTTTCTGCATGAATATTTTACATAATTGTTTTCCGTCAGAGAATAAGATAAGTCCTTCCACTGAACATAGCATGACGCCGAGCTAGTAATTTTCTAACCTGTTTATTGCGTTTTGCTGACCCCTACTCCCCTGCAATCTCTCATTGTGGTGTATACGCCCAGTGTTGCAATATAGGCTCATCTTTATGTCTGTAGCTGCTCTCCACCCCTTAATCATGAAAAGTCTCTCCGGAAACACGCGCATGATACGTACTACCTCATAAGCAGGCTTCAAAGGCAGCACTTATACATGAATCCTCCTTCGGTGGGACCATGAAATGGTTTTGACTTCGAGCTTCAGGAGCTGCAAATTGGGCAGTGTCATGGCAGTGTATGACTGAAAGCTAAACACCTGACCACCTCCATGTCTGCGAATGACAAGAATCGCTTACACACTTTCCGTGGCGTTTCAGAAGTGAAGAGTGCGCGTGCACAGCTTTGCAAAACGTGCGCTTTTGATTCAGCGTTCAATCGTGTGGAGTTAAAACAAACAAATGAACAAATATGCGTTTGCCTTGCCTGTTGGTTCTTCTTTATAGCAGGAGGAAAAACCTGTACTCGTCAAAGGGCGTCCACGCGTTCCATTTAAGTTTGCCCGCGACTGTACAGCTTACGTGTGCGTTACTCAAAAACGCAATTAGACTGTAGTGACCCAAGGCCACACGGCTCGCCGCACGCAAGAACGACTGTGTTCACTTCTGAGTTTCACTTTCCCTAGGGAATGCAAAAGGAAGATCATTGAAGAAGAAGAATAAAGGCAGTTGAGATCTGGTACGCAAGTTTTCGGGTCGTTCTTTCTCGGACCTCGCTCGCCCCCTCAACAAGACACAATGCAGCTCATCAGCCTCGTAAGCGTCAAAGGTAGAGAAAGGAAACACGAAATATGACACTGAAAGCCAATCAAACGTGAGGTGTCGTCAACCCCGACCGCTTCACTGTCATCCCATATCAACCGGCAATAAACACGCCAGACACACATATTGCGTAGCGGCAAAGGGAACTCAAAGTCGACCGCACCCTTCGAAATCTCAGCAGCCAGTGATCCCGAAAAAGAGCCCAAAACAACGGCGTCCTGGACCACGCCCCTGGAGGAGACCGCGCAAAACACCACAAATAAATCGAGGCCGTGTCCAAGAGAAGATCGCATCTCTCGTAACGCGTGCGCGCAAGGTGCACGGACAGTAACTGGTGTGAATGATCTCTAATAACTGGCACTGTGTTTGCCCAACGAACCCACCGGTCGCGCCCAGTTCTTTTCGCGTTTGGTGTCGTCTGGCGCGCGTGAGGGGTACGCGAGGTTATACTTCGTTTCACCTTACGATAAACCGCAGCGGACACTACGAGCCATTTGAACGAATCCGTTTTCGTGTGAGAGTCACATGACCTTCCGGAGGGTGCAGCGACGCACGGGGCATGTCGTCACATGGTACGTTAACAACGATAGATTGGTTGCAATGGTTCGTAACCCCCACTGCCGTCCATAGTAAGGTAAAAGGGACTAGAGCGGTTCTGCCGGGTGGTAAACGGGCATCAGTTCCAGTTGCATCTCATTGCGTGCCTCCCGCGGCAGCTGAGACACTTGCATAATGCGTCGTTTCCGTGCTATCCACCGAGAACAATCGAGCAAGTGGCGATGGGGGAGAGGACGAGGCGAAGAGAGTAAGAGAGAGAGGCGCTCGGTAGCAGAGAAGGAGTGTAGCTAACCCACAAACCGGTTGGACGATTGGGAGAGCCGAACCTCCGGGACTCTGTGTGCGTGCGCCAACTCTTCTCCGTGGAAGAGGGCTTCTTCTTCAAGCGACGATCGACCGAGCTGGCAACGCCGAGTTGGACAGGAACCCTGCTGTCAAGTTCCACCCTCTGCAGTGCTGGCCTTCTCGAACTCGAGTCTTGTTTTGTGCGCTTCATGTCGGCGACTGGAAAATGGCTGGTTTCGCGGGCGTCGACGTGACGGTACCTTCGAAGGAAGACGACGTGCGTCGTGGGAGAAGCGTCCTTCCGGAATGAGTTGTTCCCGCCAGGAACTTCCGCCGTGCGCAGATTGCCTCTGGCGCCGCGGTAAGACAAGGTAAAGTGGCCGAGATTTATACCGGACGTGCTACTGTGAGCCGTATGTTTTTTTTTTTTTTTTGTCTCCTTTGAAGTTTGTGTTGGTTTGTAGGAGCTTGCTCTCAGTGAATCCATAAACCAATCGCTTAAAGAAATCGTACGCGTAATTGGCCTGCAAATTCAGCAGGAATCTGTTGCTTTGCCATAGACCTGAAACAAGTTTTTCACGTCTCTGAGGTCCTGTGTTTAGGTACTCTTCCGGGAACTTTGCAATTTGTATGTTTGATTTTGGTCGGTAAAAAAAAAAAAAAAAAACCTGATAGTGCGTATCCATTGCTTCGGTAGACGACTTCGTACATATTCTAAATGTACCTATAACCAGACACTGCGGACTTCGATCTTTGTAGCTTGTAACTTGTAACTTCTTACGACTAGACGTTATAAACACTGTCAACAGTAGTTGACAGCGTATATAACATCTCGTCGTAAGAAGTTATTTTCTTTTTAATCGAGAGCCAAGCTAACATCCTAAATATCTCTGCTGTACCTAGCAGGACATGTAAGACCCTGAGGTAGCGGTTTTCATTTGAATTTTTTTTCTAAACGTTTGTGTACATAAAGCACGAAATATTTTTAAGTACTCACGTTTCGTTTTGCATGCGTATACCTTGAACGCGTTACCGATACTTCGTAGCTAAACCAGATCGCTACGGGATCCTCTCATTTGTTTTTAATGTGAAAGCATTAACAGTCCCACGGAGCGAACCGACGTCATCAGCTTTGAAGCCGCGCCAAACGGCACCTAAACTCCCCTGTCCCAATGTAGCAAAGTAAAGCCGCGATCTGATGAATAGTCTCCCATTGGCTGGCGCGCGTCATAGTTTCGAAGAACAAGGCTCCCATTGGCTCTCGCGCGGCGTAGTTTAAAAAAAACGCCACCAGAGAAGCCTTCTCCATGGCGGCGCAGCGCACGCAGCGGCCCGGCCTCCAATAAGAGGTGCGGGCCCGGCCGCACAGCCCGCTCGGGCAAACCCCGGAGAGGCTGCACGGCCGAGCTCAGCGCGGCGCGGCCACTTCACGAGAGCGTGTGCTCGGCCGTCTACCGCTACCTCGACAGTAGCGAAACGTGGCCGTCCACGCCACTACACCGCAGACGACTTAAGTGATCGAAAGAACGACATTCATGTTTTCGCATTCACCACTCATAAGAAGTGCTTAGGTGTCCTTAGACTTTTATTTAATTGACACATATTTTTATTCTCTTTCAAGTGCCCGCGGCGTTCCATACATGCATACAAAAATGACGTTACTTTGATTCTGTGAATGTCAATACAGCGCAGCTCACGAGACGCATCTTGGTCAATACAGTGTATACCACCCGGTAATCCAAAGCTGAGTGCGAATCATTACGGCCGCCTCTCCGGCGCTTTTCACCAAGGACCACAATGAGGCCAACGGTAATCAAGGATCGCGCAGGATGCAGCCAAAGCGAATGAGCGCAAGGTTGTCATCTGATTGACAGGGGTATTTTGTTCGCTGATTATGTTCTCGCGTTCTCCCGCTCTCGAGATTAAGAAATCTGTCGTTGTTTAGTAATCGCGCGCGGGCGGGCTCGCGTGGAAGTGATTTATGGAAGGGAACGTCTTGGCGAAAAGATAAAGACGAACGGTGTCAGATTGTGAGTAATGGTGTTCGGCCTCCAAACAGTTTCATTATGTTTCGAGCGTGTTTCGACACTCTTTCTCTTTATTTCTGTTTTCTCTGTCACTAGCTTTGTTTCACGCGCACGATATTTCCACGGTGTGGAATAAAAAGAATTAAGTAATAATCAGTCAAACCTTAATTCTGCTCTAATTTGCCCCTCGATGTTTTGAAACTCGGACGATCTTTAAACCGAAATCCGATGTGGTGACGTGACTGGGTTTTCATTCTCAAATTGCGAAGCTACGCGCAATATTTCAAGCTTGGTGCTTGGCCTTCAACTTTGGCTTTGCCCCTCGATGCTGTTTACGAAGTTGGCTCGTTGAACGCAGAATAATAAGGAAAAAAATCTTTACTTTATTAGAACTCCGTCACGCCGCAAAAAACCGGTCGGCACGCGGTTTCTAATTTAAAAGATTGTCCGGTAGTATCCAAACGTTACTAGGTTTTTGCCCTGGTGCAATTTTTATGTTATTAAAAAAATAACAAAAATTGTGAAATCAGTTATGGTCATTAACACGAAACTGCGCGCCAGATAGTACAAGTATGAATGGCTTGTCGTTGCGTGACGTCAGATCAGGCATTGTATCGTCCAACGTTACTAGATTACCTCAGTTGTGGAACTCCCAGGGAAGGGGGTACCCCCCTCACTCACTTCAGTCCGTCTCCCGTCGTTCGAAGCGCCATCTAGATTTTCGTTTACGAACTGTGTATTCCATAGTGTACGGTGGAGCGCCATCTAGACGCTGCGCTTCGAAACGTATGTATCCCATAAAACACTCGTCAAACGACGGGAGGCGAGTGGTGGTGAGTGTGGGGAAAGGGGGGGGGGGGGGGTACTGCTCGTGCATGCCGCGTCTATGAGCAGTTCCGTAACTGAGCGAATCTAACAACATTGGTATCGTCTGAGTGGCGGGCGTTGACTTATTCCCGGTTGTGATCAACATGTTTGATGGTGCGTGCAAGGAACATCGTCGAGAAAGAGAGCTTCCTTCAATGCCTTAAATCTTGTTCTTCTGAAAGGAAAGTTGTGTCACTGAGAAATAAGTGAGAGCAGTGGAACGCTGATACAGCTCAGATATATATAAAAAAAAGTCAGCGTGGTGTCGATAGCGCCGCCTTAGCGCTGCGCCGTGTTCGTGAACAGGCTTTAAGGGGACACCAAACTCTCCCGAAAAAAATAGTTTTGAAATGTCTGGATTGCAGACGCACGTCGGAAACTAAACTTTCACGGAAAACAAATGGCGCAACATTTACGCCGTGAAAACCTTTTTAAGTGAGGAGCGATTCGGAAACGTGCCTCTATTTTGGCACGTAGTTCTTAAATTGAAGCAGCAAATAGATGCAAGACGCGATATTTAAAATGAGTCTCTCGACCCTAATATTGCTCTCAAGTCTAAACAATTGGTTTTACTGGAAAAGTTTTTTTTTGACATATGAGTGTACCATCTGGGAATTTCAAATAATAATACTAATATTTTTGTTAGTTTAGTGTTTCTTTAAGTGCGAGTGCAATCGCAGCTGACAGCGCGAGCACGTTGCTTCTAAACATCGCTTTCACTAAATGAAGTACACGACAGAAACACTGAGAGCACTAAAAACCTAACAACACTTAAAAAATACATAAATTTTCACTTTTTTCTTATTAAAATTTCGCGTTGCTGTACCGTCCTGCCCCCCAGCCGTCTTGGTTAAGCAGGCAGTCCGAGGGCGACTTCGAACAAGTCCCCCCCCCCCCCCCCCCCCCCCCCCCCTCATTAGATGGCAAATGTCATTTGATGTTATCTAACGACTTTCGGTGAAATTCATTAAATGTTTTTGCGTGGCTGCCGTAAACGACATCATGTGCAAATCGCAGTCACTTCAATAGACACTACTCTTGCCTTGTGATACGAGTCAGACAGTGTTCGGGGCACACCAGGAGCTCTCTGGATCGACTGACGAATCCGGCACGTGGCTACGCCCTTGCAGGCATAGTCATACAAACGGCAGAAAATCACGTAATAAGTAGTTGCGACCGCCGGTAGAGAAGCTGAATGCTTTCCCCTATTCTTAATTTTTTTTCCAGTGTCATTTAGTGCGCGGAAAAAACAAACAAACACATTCAATGAAGCACTTGACGGGTGTTCGAACGATCAGCACTGGCAATCGGAATTATATGCAGTGCAAGACGCGGAGAAAAATTGAGATTATATAAAATAATAATTTTTTTATTTGTTGAAGCACCTCTTTTTTTTTGGGGGTCATTGCATCGTTTTATATAAAATGGCGCCGTGTATACAATCTGACTGCGAAGTGCCTCCGTGCCTTATAGCTTATTCTACTAATGCGCAGTTAAAAGGCTTTCAGAACTAGCTCCTTTCGCAGTAACCAAAACAGTTCGCAATCTCGACGAAGTGCGTGCCGATTTCCCTGGGCCAGTTCACCGATGCTCCAAAGGACTTTGTTTCGAAGACATTTTTGATCACCCAAGTTGGGTGGCACAACTGTTCTTCGAATTCGACGTCCGACCGTTCTTCTAATTCGAATGTTATATTATTACCAACAAACCGTAGTTCTTCTGTCTCCTTAACAACGCTGATCGATGTGTTGGCCTGCATGATCACCGCCTTCAGCCTTGAATACGTCATGCTTTAATATCAAGATCTGATTTGCAGCTGAACTCGCCCTTACAAACTCGCAAATCCCTGCCTTTTATATTCTTCTCCAGACCTAGTTTACTCTCAGTTCTAGGTCTAATCCGGTTCTAAAGTTCACTATTTCCTAAATCCCTCTCGCTTCTTTTTCAACTTCAGTCGAAACGCGCTACGAAACTGGCAGACACGTATTCCGGGTTTTCGGGGCTAATCTTCCAGTCTGAACGACATTAACTTATTCTCGCACCTGTCTTTCGTTGAGGGCATTCGTACGATTAAAAACATTTTATTTTGTTTTCTGAGTCAACTCAAAGCTGAGAAACGGCTATTTCAATAAATCTCAAATTTAAATAGTATACCGCTTAAATTTCCGACTTACTGAAATGTTTTTTTTTTTTTTTTTTATATAAGATTCCGAAATGGTTTCAAGCACAAAACCAGCAAAAGCGTATTTTTTTTAAAACTTAGAGTCTTCTCCCAAGATAGGTCGTTTTTTTAGGCTACAATAGTTTTAAAAATCATGAGGGTAGTAACCAGGGAACTTCCTGCATTCTGGTCTACGCGAACTGCAAGTTCGTCTGCTTCTTGCGGAGGAGTTCCGGTGACGTCAGAACGACGCCGAGCTCTTGTTGGATGATGGAGCATGATAGTGGGTAGACCTCAATGCTGGATGCTTTAAGGTCTACCCAATATTTTGTTTTCAATCAGCCAATAAGAGCTCGGCGTTCTAACATCATTGCAACCTCTGTGCAACAAGCAGACCAACTTGCGCACCGCATTGATGCGCAGTAACGAGCTGCAAAAATGTATAAACTGCCGCCAGTTGAAAGGCGTTGCACCAGAGTGATTTACTGCGCTGCCTGGAACGCGCTTTCGACTGGTGTGAATAGCGTTCTATTGCGCTCACATATCGGAAGTGGTCCCCAATTAGCAACAAATGACGTCACAATTGCCGGGGTGTCATGCTGTCGGACGTCACGATTGTGGCGGCGAAATGTAAAAGTTCTGAAAACAAAAAATACACTCAAAAGAATGCGAGTGTCGCTGTCGTCACGGCGTCGCGACTACTCGTGGCCAAAGCTTCCGTGGACTGTGGGCTGGAGAGCGAACTGAAGCAAAACAGGCGTCAGCCATGTCCACCACGGCTACTGTCACGCCGCCAGGATCGCGGCCGTCGACAGCACCACTAAAAATTAAGACAAAACTTACAAGCGCCTAGTTCTGTTTGTTATAGTTCACTTTAACAACCCACATGCAAAACTAAGTTGTAGTACGGGTTCTTTCGTTGCTCGGTCACCTTGCGCCGTCCGGACTGCCAGGTCCGGATGGGGTGACGGGCTTCGTTGTAGGAAGCTGGGCGGGTCTTGCCGGAGACGAAGTTGCTTCCCTTGGCCGTCGACGACTAATTCAGTTGAATTTGGGGATTACTTTTCAATAAACAATTTAATACTTTGGTAGGAAACGAAAATAAAAAAAAAGATAAACAATACTGCGAAATGATAACTTCCCCTGTACGGGGTTGGGAAGGAGGTGGTCGGACGTTAGCTTATCCAAGCTCGGGAGTTGGCTGGCTCGTGGTATTACGTCCCGATTACGGGGACAGAAGTCCCTCGAAATCCCACGACCTGACTCGATTACGGAGCGACAGCTTTCGAGCCCCAGCACGAACTAAACTCACTTGCTGAGTTTCCCATCAAAGTCACTCGTTGGTCCGTTCCCTTTTAGTAAGCCGGCGAATCCTCGACGCGTCGTGAGACAGGCGTTTCCCACCGCCAACCAATCAGCTCACTTTCTCGCCACGTGGGAATTGCCTATATTCCTGGGTGGGAACCCGCGGTCTGCGTACATCTCACGGTCAAAGGTCGGGCTAGTTCGGATGCAAGCAAAACCATTTCTCGCATGGCGAAGCGGACAACCGACCCCAGTGTGGATAGCGCCGACTAAGTGAGCCATCCCGCAATTCATTCTGCCAGTGGCGGTCTGACGTTGCCGTTCTGCCGCGACCCCCCACACTCAGGCGAGAAAGACTAAACCGATGTAAACGCGCCGTGTAAACAGCGCCGGCCAGAGCCACTGCGTTCTGGTGGTGGTGGTGGTGTAACTTCATTTTCCCGGCCCGGAACGCACGCTCCGATTCCCTCGGCAGAAAACGCGCGTTCCGAACCTCGCGTCGTAAAGTACGCCTGTCTCTCGAGGTCGCCCGCCAAGGGAAGTGTTTACAACAGCGCTTTCCCCCCAGCCAAATCTCCCTGGTGCTAACGACAAGCTCTGGCATTAAGACCATATAAAGATTGCATGTCTCGCACTGCTATCATCCGTGAAGTTTGAGTTCTGGAAAAGCGAAAGATGATCACCCTGTTACCTTATTGATTTTCTTCAGATGAGGGAACAACACTGGACGCAAGCGAAACCTTGGACAATGAACAGCATCCGGCTCGCTATCTTCTGGGGAACTCTTGCGTGGGCAGAGGCAGGAGACGTGGACAAGTCCTCTTGCAACATATCTCTACCCTGGTCAGTTTCGAAGACAGACTACACCGACGTCTCGGACACTGTGTTTGAGTCCTTGTTTCAGTGCCCCGGTGACTTAAACGGATGCGGGGACAGGACATTACTTACGTGCCAGCAGGCCACCTATGTGAGGACGTGCTCCTGCGCGTCCAACTGCAGAGTTTACCGTGACTGTTGTTGGGAGACGGGCATCGACAAGGCGGAGGCCGACTTCCCGGAATCTTGCTGCGTTGTCGTCGACCTTTATGAGTCTGTCCGCAAGTTTCTCTACATGGTCACTGGATGTCTGCCGAGCTGGCCAAACGATGATGTGAGGGAAGCGTGCGAAAAGCCAGGACACTTCAACGAGACCTTCTACCAGATTCCTGTCACAAGTTCCAGTGACATTACTTACAAGTAAGTTTTAAGGTTTTGTAAACCGATGGAAGGGCGAAATTGGTTCTGGAGGCACACGATGCAAAGCGCTAAGATTAAGGGGACTGTGTGGCATATTTTGTGCGTTTTCCTTTAGTGTTGTAAATTTTAAATATGGCTGATATTCCTGGCTTCGGCTTCGTTCAATGCATCTACAGGGTGGTTTCCGACACATCTCGAAGAGGAAGAATTGCAAGTGCATGTTTTATTGAAAGTTAGGGTATAATAAAATTGGCAACGACATTTAACTTCAAAGTACCGTAATGCTTGAAATGCAATATTTAGAAGTAATTTCTTTAATTGCTTGGAAATATTTATACTGTCGTTTCAGGAGTGAAGAACCTATATTTGTTTTATCAATTTTGAGGAATTGGAACTGTTGTGTCTTGTGACCAGGAAGGGGAGGAGGAAGGTTGACCAATAGAGCAGGGGAGAGGGCACTTAATGAGTTTAGAGGAATTGGGAGAGGAAAGGGAGGAGAGAGTACAGGGGAAACTGAATTTGTTTCGCATGATCAAGGAAGGGGAGGGAGGGCACCGTAGAAGCATGCGGGAGAGGAAGGAGAGGTAGGGAACTTAAGATAGGTGTGGAGGGAGTGGAGATGGAGGAGTGAGGGGAAGGGAGGGATCTGAAGGACACCCTAGGAGAGAGAGGGGTGAAAGCAAATAAAAAGGGAGGAGGGATGGAAACGAAACATTTGAGTAGGTCACATGATATTAGGTAACATAACGTCAATTTCCCTGCTAAATATAGCCGGGAAATTGAATTGGTGTTGAACTCACAAGACGTGAACTTTTACGCTAAATGTAGAGGGGAAACTGAATGGACATATAGGTCACGTGACGTAATTTCTCCACTTCGTGCTTAGGTCCCGTGACGTCATGCCACGTGAAATTATTTTTTTTTTCTGCGAAATTTAGCACAAAATGCACGGGCGAACGGACGGACGTACAAAATTATGGAATTGGGGGCTACTTTAAAAAAGAATTTCATGCTTGAAAACTATGTAAATTTCTTTTTGAGAAAATGAGAAGCTTGCTTATGGGAACCAGCAGCTGAATTTTCCTCGTCAAGGTAAACAAAAAGATTATGCTGTTTTCCTCTCTTTTCAAACTATGAACTGTAGATTACAGTGATCATGAGTAGTACAGTTGCACGTGAAAGTAGCCTTGACTCTCAGTGTATGAGAGTTGGACAAGCGTGTTGACGTAAATACCAATATAATGAAAGCTAAACAAAAGGGAGGGACGAGGAAAGACATGTCTGTTCTCGTCCCTCCCTTTTGTTTAGCTATCATTAGGCTGTGTTAAAGTCTATTTTTAACGTTTTTTTTTACGATGTGTTCTCACAATTTATAACGAGTTTAGGCACTGTTGTGTGAACTCTTGTTTTTTTAGTTCAGTTAGATAAGAAATAAATCGTGTTGGCTTTCTTTAAAATGCAATTAAGCCTTCACTGTTTTGCTTTCAGAAACGGATACTGCGCCCTTTGCAACTACGACCTGGTGAACGCAACCTTCTGGAATGCCACTGTAAAGCCTCCCTCAACCAAGGCATATCTCCAGCTCCCTGACATAATAACCAACCAACCTTATCTGCACCTAAGGCCATGCGGCGACTCTCCAAACGACACCTGTCCCGATGGCACCCCTGAAAGCATCGTTAGAAAATGCAAAACTTTTTATGCTCCGGTCATCGTCTCCCAAGACCCAGAGAGTTCAGTGTATCGAAATGTGTACTGTGCCATGTGCAACGGCGTCGACCTTTCCACTTTGTCGTGTAAAACAGCGGAGCAGCTAAGCAATTTCTCTATTAACTCCCGGCACCGGGGTCATCACCGGCGACCCGGCCCAAATTTAGTTTCTATATTTCACCCTGTGTTGAGAACTCAAAATTGTTATGTTCAGCATGGACGCCGCTGTTTTATCAAGACGCGTCCTAAACTGTTCCGGCGGCGGCATGATGCAAACAGCACCAACCAAACGACACGGAGGCACCAGCGCAGGCGTTTCTACACCGTCCAAAATTATCTCACGATCGTTTGTGTCAGCTTGTCCATCTGCTGCCTTTTCTTGAAGGTCGTTGTGTTCAGCATCTACAAAGACGCCAGGAGTTTTTCGTCCAAGTGTACCTTATGCCTTTCCATCACCCTGCTCATGACTCAGCTTGTCTTTCTACTTGTGAACAGCTTCAAGGTCTCACGCGCCGTGTGCACGGCGTCCGCCATGTTGGTACACTACGGCTTCTTGTCAACGTTCTTCTGGACCAGTGTGCTCTCGTTCGACATCTGGAGGGGCATCACGGCCGTCAACCTGTCCTCTACGCGCAAGAGGACCTTGGCGTTGTACTGTGTGGTCGCGTGGGGTGCACCGATGATCATCGTTACCGTTGCAGCCATGGTCAACTGGTTGGCTCCAACATCTCTGGTTTCACCACTGTACGGTGTCTCGAGCTGCTGGATCGGAAGCATCTGGGCCCAGATAACCTACTTCTTAGCGCCAATGGCTGTACTGCTGGTAATAGGAATAGTCCTCTACCTGAACACTGTTTTCTACATCCGCAAGACTACAGGTCATGCTCGAGACTTCGAGTTCAAAGATGGAGTTCAGCAGAACCAACATTCCCACATGGCATTGTATGTACGATTGGCTCTCATCATGGGAGCAACATGGGGCGTGGGATTCTTAGGTGTCTTTGTAGATTCTACCGTGACAGATATTCTGGTCATTGTGCTTGTAGGGCTTCAGGGTGTATACCTTTTCTTCGCATTTAAGGATCACAAACACTTCTGTTCCTCTATTTCGAAACGAAAGATCAGTTCCAGCGCTGTGGGACAGTCCAACGGCACGTTCAGTACAGAGGAGCCGCAAAGCAAAAGACTTTCCTTGTAGAGTTGACTGATTGGTCTTGTTGTATACGGTTGCATCTAAAGAACAATTCGGCCTTCGCTGATATGAAGTCAGCGGACGCTGTAAGTACCCAACAGGTAAGGGCGTTTCCCAATGTTTCGGATCTCACCAGTGGCAGCCTAAAGAAATATCAAGGTGCGTTTAACCAGATATATTCCTTCTGTTGGTGAACATCGCCCCCTGCTTAGTATAGGCCTCCAGTATTAACCAGGCTGTGCTACCATTCTTCGCACGCCAACACCATCTTGCGTCGAGATTTTTTTTTTTTCAGGTTAGGGTGGAATAAAAATAACCACCCCATGACATAACCAGTATTATAAATCTTCACTGCTGGAGGTATCAAGGTGTGAAGTCGTTCGTCGTGTGTTAGCGACACCTCTTAAACTTTGTTACGCCGGTTTAGGGTTGTTGCGAAATTGCCTAAACCTTGCGCAACCCAATGTAGGAAACTTTAGTGCTGGAGACCTACTCCCGTTTTCTATTAATACCGTCGGCCTTTCTAGAAATCTAATTGCCATCTTACAGATTTTCATCGAATCACTAGAAGGTCACCCGCCATGACTCTTAATTATACAACCGTGGCGCTGCACGATAAATCGGAAGAAAACTACAGAACTCCCGAAGTTATCGTGTCTCTAGATGCCTGAAAGTGGTCGTCGCTTGGCTTGAGCGACGCGTTTTTGGCAGTTTTTTAGAACAAAAGCACACGCTGGGCATTTGGAGATACGCTACGAACGCTACGAACCATGCGGCATTCGTAAACGCTTACTTCATCCACGAGGCCTGTCTCCTCTTGCATATGCGACGCCATTATTTCTAATATTATACCGACAAGTAAAGACACCTGGTACAGCTTCTATGAATCGCCTTCTGTTCCACGTTTAAGGACGGAGGTAGAAATTTTTTTTCAGTCTTTCCACTCTGGTGAAGAAGGAAGAGCAGCGGAGCTGTACTATGTGCCGCCATGTATGAGCGACGGCGGCAACCAGACAATTGGCAAGCCGTTTGTCTGATTGCCACCGTAGCTCATAGATGGCGGTAGTTGCCCAGAGGGTTGTGTCGAAATTGGTTTGTCCACAGACATGAAGCTGGGAAACAAACATAATTACAGCTCTGTTTTAATTATGTTTGAGTTGCACGATACTACATTAAAGACGAGATCTACGCATTGCGCTATTATCACTTGGTTCCTAAAGTAACAGCTAGTAACGAGGATGCTGTAGCTTGCTGAGAATATGTACCTGTCGAAGCGGGTATGTCTTGGCGTCGTCGCCTTTAAGCATTGCCTTCCTGGCGAGCGCTATCAAAGCGTCAGCGACGTACTAGCGCCGACGCTGACACGAGGTAGGGGGGCGCTTTAGGGTGACGCTAGTGGACGAAAAGCACAAAGTTTGTCTTCTAGACAGTATTAGCGTCCTGACCAGAATTTTTCTCGCCATGACGTCATGAGTTGTAATCTGACAACTTATGATCCTTTCCGAACTACAAGTCCGATTGTATATATGCGTAAAAAGAACAATAAAAGCCTGGAGTCCTCGCATTCTTATATCAACATTGCCGCAGTTGACACTCTTACAATACGCAGATTTTCGTCGATAAAAAAAAATAAAAACTACCGCAATATATTGTGTTATCCCTCCCCCCCCCCCCCCCCCCCCCCCCCCTCCCCCGGGGGCCTGATATTCATAAAAATGTGGGCTGGGCCATGTATTGGTGGATAGGCACAAAATGTTACGAGAACCATTAAAAAAAAAACACCCATTTTTTGAAGATATCAATCCCGGCTGCACAAGAGATACATTAAACTCAAAACTCAAATTAGTTTTATTGTTTTATGCAAGACATACCCATGAAAAAAACATTTTGTTATCGCAAAGTCTGTTGCTTGCATACACGTGATGAACACCTTCTATCGGCATACAGCACGAACATTTGTTTTCCGACACCGCTGTGTTCTCTTCGTTAGTAAAAAAAAAAAAAAATAGAAGTCAACGAGAAAATAGAAAAATTAACCAGGCGCAACGAGCGAGCGAACAAGCGGACGAAAGAAGCGACGAAGAGCGATGCTGGAGAAGTGGAAAAGCCGGCGATCGCGTTGGCAAATACTTTTAAAGTCGGGCCAAGTTCGGCGCCTTGTCAATCACAAGGCTCTTGCGCAACTTTCTTCTTTGGTGCATACATACTTGCGTCTGTACGCGGCGTGCTATCAACGCGGGCTGGGGCTGTGTTGCTGGGAGGCATGCACGGCACCACGAACACGGAGCTCGAAATGGGACGCTTTACAAACATCTGCGTGCGGCGTTTCAGCAAATCCTTATTTACCCGTCGACTTTGCCTCAAGCATTGCATAAGCTTACCATCCGCGGTCGCGACGTTCCGGGGGAAGGAGCGGGATTGCGGTGACCGTATTTCGCTGGAGACGGGCTTTGGCCTTACACTCCGCGGTTACATTGCGGGCGTTTGCTGATCTCGCGATCCCTGAATAGGTTACTCCTTGTGTCATCTTTCCGACTTTTTGTTTTTTTGTCCGACCCAAATTTTTTGTAAGTAAAACAAAGTTTAATTTTGTAACCTTCAGTGTTTTGTTTTCGAACGCATGTACTCCATATTTGGGGTTTCAAAAATCGGAGAGGAAATGCGTAATCAACGCCAAGTGTCTTCCCCTTCTTCGTTTTGCTTTGCCACGGACGTCCTCCAACCGCAAGGTGAGCGGCTGCGTCATTCGGGTAGGATGAATGTTTGCGGATCGCGGAGTTATCGTTGCCGTATTTGTAGGCGTTGGCAATCGCAAGGTATTCTTTTGGGGATTCGATATTCGCCGAAAAAGTGGGGTGGGCGATGACTCGGGGTTGAGCGAAGGCTCGGGATATTATGGTAACCTACAGAATGATTCAAGGAGACGCCAGGCTCTTTAAATTGACCGCGAAATTCGGTTTCTTAACCTATCACGCCACGACTTTGTGCAGCGTTGCCCACAGACGGTGCATTTTTTTTTTGTAAATTTTGCAAACAGCGAACTTTCCTGAGAAAAAAGTAAAGAAAGAAAAAGGCTTAGCTTTTATGGAAATGCAACTATGCCACCGGTCTTCAAACAACACGGCGCCGTTTCGCACGGGAGACAAGAGATGGCGCAACGAACCCCACCAACGAACGAGCATACGGCGCCGAGAGCCGGCGTTTTTAGCAGACAATCTTTTCGACTCAAAAGCGGCGCGCGTTCAGCAGGCGGCGGCAGTCGCAGAAACAAAACAGGCGCTGTAACAACAAGAAAGTGCAGTTCATTGTCTGCTAAAGACTCCGGCTCTCAGCGTCGTATGCTCGTTCGTTGGCGGCAGTTGGCGTCGCGACCGCTTGCGCCATCTCTTGTCTCCCGTGCGAAACGGCGCCGTGTTGTTTGAAGACCGGTGGCTTTGCTGCGTTTCCATAGGAGCTAAGCCTTTTTCTTTCTTTACTTTTTCCTCAGGTAAGTTCGCTCTTCGCAAATATTACAAAAAAAAAAAGCACCATCTGTGGGCAATGCTGCACAAAGTCGTAGCGTGATAGGTTAAGAAACCGAATTTTGCGGTCGATTTAAAGAGCCTGGCGTCTCCTTGAATCACCCTGTAGATAAAGACGTCACAGTAAGCGTTTGGCCAATCTTGAGCGTTCGGTCTCGAGATCCGGTCCAAAGATTCTGACCGAGGACCATGTCAGAGTTGCGAAAGGTTTGCATGTGATGGCTATGCGCCTTTCAAGTGGGCGCATTTCGGTCTTCTGCGCATGGGGAAAGAGGTGTGAAGGTGGGAGAGGAGGTTATACTAAGCTCCGCCTCCTCGGGGGGAGGGGGGGGGGGGGGGGTCGCACATCTCGGCGTCGGCAATGGCGGACTTGCTGTAGCAGCTGTGGTTCTAGCCGTGAGTAGGCGTGGTCTGGTTAAAAACAAAAAACAAAGAGAAAAGTACGTTCCGCTTCTGTCCTGTGTGATTTAGAGGTCGGCTCCGATCACACGTTGTCCAAAGGGCAGCATAACCAGGGGAAATGAAAACATGCTGCGTCTTCGGATGTGGTGGGCACATTCACGGCGGTGTGTCGCATTTTAAATTTCTGGGAGGATTGACAGATTGAGAGCTCTTTCTTGATACTGTGGATGGTGGTGCATGTCCGTTCTTAGTTGGTGGAGCGATTTGTCTGGTTAATTCAGATAACGAACGAGACTCTAGCTTATTAAATAGATGCGTGGTTCTCTGCACCTTGCACCTTTCTTAGAGGGACAAGCGGATCCTAGCCGCACGATACAGAGCAATAACGGATATGTGATGCCCTTAGATGTTCGGGGCCGCACGCACGCTACACTGAAGGAAGAAGCGTGTTTTTATCCCTGTTTGTTAATCGAGTAAGCTTATAAAAAGTGGCTTGAGCAAATAGAGAGGGCTAATAAAGTCCATCGGATTACCCATAAGCAAGTGTTCGTCTATTCAAATAACAGGGCATAGAAAAATAAGTTTCCATAAAATTTCGCGAAAAATAAAAACAATAATTGCTTCTTGGTGTCAAAGAGCCTACGGCATAACTTCCGCGATACGCTCGACGCCGCACACGAAAGGGGGGAACTTGCGGACGCTAACCACCCTCGTTCTCGGTTGTTAGCAAACAAACCTCGGCGCGTCGGCCACCACGCCCGTGAGTCCTCTGACTCTGCTCCTTGATACGTGTCTGCTAATTGTTAAACAAAACACATCGTACCGCTCGAGTTATTTCGTCTGTCCTCTCAGAAAGGCGAAGTCGAGCTCGCTCGTAAAGGTAAGACAGCTGTTGAATAGCAGACGACGTTGCAAAGGAGCAGACGACGTTCACATAGTGGGTCCTGGCCACCCCCTATCTTTCCACTCGAGCCAATCAGAGCTCGGCGTTCTGACGTCACCGCAACCCCTGCGCAAGAAACAGACGAACTTGTCCTGCGCCATTGCTGTCGAACCAAACTTCACAGCTCAGTTGCTTCTCATACGCAATACGTATACATTTGGTCTCGTAAATATCGCAAAGCCTTCGCTCTGGTGGAATGCAGCTCTAGGGTTACCGTGTAGATGGCGCCACCGCGCCAGTGTGTTCTCTCGTCATGAGAAATTTCAAGAGGTTTCAAGGCGCACTGTCCAAAGCAGTCGCAACCGTGTGAACGTGCCTTAAGCCTCTCCGGTCTTAAGCGCGAGCAAGTGTGCAAACGAGCCTTTAGCAGCCCAGGAGCCTAGGTTCCAGTCCCAAACCTCGGGTGAACGCGAGCTTTCTACTTCACTTTATACCTTTCTTCAGCGTATTTCGTTGGATGCGTGAATATTCGTGCAATAAAATAAGTTCGTGAAAATATATTTTGCAGCACTATTTCTGTCCGAGTGAAGTCTACGCTTTGGTCTTCAATAAATATCGTCATGTCCGCGTGCTATGGGTTTCTAATGAAATGTAAACGGAGGAGCGCGTGGCTTTTGATACGTGCTGCGCTACTTAAAAGGCCGATGCAACAACTTTTGTACCTTGCGCAAATACCGCTAAGAACGGATCCCTGATTTTAATGACCTGTGTAACGCTCGTTCGTTTTTTACCACACGCACGACTTCCATTGCAATGGAAGTCGCAGAAGAAAAGAAAAACGAAGAGCCTTCATCCCCTCAATTTGTATGCCTGGGGCCCTATGTTGCGCTTTTTGGACTCCCAGGGCGACCAGGGAGAGGGAAGTGACGTCAACAACGCTCTTTGGATGTCAATTGGTGGAGTCGCTGATGACGAATTTATGCAGGAGAAAACAAAGAAAATGCGATGTCGTCACAAAGTTAGAAGGTGAGTTTCCGCGATGCGTGGTGTTGCTAAGATACGTTCGTTCCTACCTACGTCACTTCCTACTTCCTAGTCGTCGTGGAGTGCAACATAGGGCCCCTGAACAAGCGGCCTCGTGATTTGAAGCCGGTTATATGCTGCCAATGTTAATCATAGCCACGCGCTGGGGGTTGGTAAAGCACAGGACACGCGCTGAGTATCAAACATTGTTATGGTCGTCATTGCAGCGATTGGACACGGGCCATTACCCGAAAGCTTGTCGAGCTATTGATTATCACGAGCCCGAGTTCACGCAAAGCTCGGGTCCAATCTATGAGCGGAATTCAAATATCGTCACTGAGGGTACTGCGATCTCCGAGCTACGTTAAGTTTTGAGTGGGAGAGATTGAAAGGAAACGTTCGGTTTTATCATTGAAGTGACACCGTAACAAAGGAGTTTTATGGAAAGTGGCGTTGCGTGCGAGTATACTTAAAGGGGCGGTGCAACGATATTCAATTGGAATGTTTTTCACTTTACGCAAGTTTACTGGAACTAGTGGGACTCAAGGATACTCGCACGCAACGCCACTGACCAAGAAACTCCTTTGTTGCGCTGTAATTTCGAGGACAAAACCGAGTGTTTTCATTCAATCTCTCCTTCGAAAAACCTGATGACGTAGCTGGGCGGTAGCAGTACCGCCCAGTGACGATATTTGAATGCGGCTCATAGATTGGACCCGAGCATGGCGTGGACCCTCGATTTGGGCTCGTGATAATCGACAGCTCGAGAAGAATTCGGGTAGTGTCCTGTGTCCAATCGCTGCAATGACGACATCAGACGGACCGTAACAATGTCTTGAACTCAGCGCGTGTCCTGTGCCTTGTCGACCCCAGCGCGCGGCTATGATCAACATTGGCGGCATATAATCCGCTCCACATCACGGGGCCGCTTGTTCTGGCTGCGAATTGAGGGGGTGAACTCTGCTCGTTTTTCTTCATTATTTTTTTCTGCGACTTCGATTGCGTGTGGTGAAAACGAACGGGTATTTTACAGATCATTAACGTCAGGGATTCGTTCTAAGCGGTATTTGCGCAAAATACAAATATCAGTGCATCGCCACTTTAAGTACCACTAGTGCCAGTAAGCTCGTGTAAAGTGAAAAACATTCCAATTGAGCATCGTTGGACGGCCCCTTTAAAAGCCACTGGGAACTCATAAATTTGTGCAGTATTTGAACTAAAAACAGTTTAACGATTTTATATACATTAGAGGGGTATAAACGAACTTTGAAGTGCCTTAGAAAACACGTATGTAAAAAAAAGCGAAAAATAAAAGAGGGGTGGGGGTATGTTTATACAGTCCGCACTTAGTCTGCCTCGACGGGCGACTCGTCTCTCATGTGCAGATGAGAAATTTAGCCAGTGCAGTACAGCCGATAGCCTGGAGTCTTTAACGTGCATGAAGCAGTAGTGATACACGACCGGACGCCGGTACGATGCTCATCCAGATCGAAGCGGGCAGCGGTGGGGCTTGGACCCAGGATCCCTGGGTTCTGCAGTGCGAGCTTTCGTTCCACGTGCTCCGAGCTGGTGTGCGGTAGTACACTCGGCCACCGATCCCCCTAAAAAAATTTCTCCAAGATAGCATCCGCTGCTGTCCTCAAGCCTTCCTTCTATACAGATCTAAGTGATGAAGATGTTAAGAAAAATGTAGAGGTCAAGCCGCCTAACTCTATCAAAAAACAAAAAAACAAAAACAGAAACACACACTTCCCACTCAAACTGGTTATATAAAATAGTGGTTAGATAACAAAACAAAAAATCCATAGTTACCGACGCCGAGAAAGCAAACACGACTGAGGTTAAAAAAAAATCGGACTGATAGATGCAGTAATGACCCTGGCCAAATGGCGCTTAAGATCTGCGACTTGCGTGTTTTTAAGACATGGACGGTTGCAGATCCACTTTCGTGTTTCGTTATTACTAAGTGCTTGTCCACCTTTTTTTTTTTTTTGGTATGTTGTTACGCTAATCATATCGGTTGTGCCGACATGCCCTGCCACCTATGCACTGCAAGGGGTATGAGCAGACGAACGGACGGACCAATTTTTGAGAGTAGGGAGCTTCGTTAAAATGTATTTCATGCGTTAAAAAAGAGTTGTCCGGACCCTCCGACACCGCAGCAGCCAGTTAACCCGAAAAGCCAAGACAATTACGTCCTACGTTACCCTAGAGCCACTTAAAGGAGCGGTGCAACGATTGGAATGGTATTCAATTGGAATGTTTTTCACTTTACACGAGCTTACTGGCACTAGTGGGACTCAAGGATACTCGCACGCAACGCCACTGACCAAGAAACTCCTTTGTTGCGCTGTAATTTCGAGGACAAAAGCGATAATTTTCATTCAATCTCTCCTTTGCGAAATTTGATGACGTAACGTGAAGATTGCAGTACACCCTAATGACGATATTTGAATGTGGTTTATAGATTGCACCCGAGCATTGCGTGGGCACTCGATTTGGGCTCGTGATAATTACTACCTCGAGAAGCATTCGGGCACTGGCCTGACGACAATAGCTGAGCCATAACAATGTCTGGAACTCGGCGCGTGTCCTGTGCTTTGCCAACCCCAGCGCGTGGCTATGGTCAGCATTGGCGGAATATAATCGGCTCCAGATCACGTGGTCACTTGTTCTGGCTGCAAGTTGAGGGGGTGAAAGCTGCTCGTTTTTCTTTAATTTTTTTTTCTGGAACTTCTATTGCGTGGAGTGAAAAACGTACGCGTGTTTCAGAGGTCCTTAACGTCAGGGATCAGTTCTAAGTGGTATTTGCGGAAAGTACAAAAATTGTTGCATCGCGCCTTTAATGAGCTACGCTTAGAGTATCGGCACTCTGTTCCCCGGTATTGTTGCGGTCGCCGCCATCTTGGTGCTTTGTGCAGAGTAGGCGCAACTGTCGATCGCCACAATTAAAAAAAAAAAAGCGTCGCGAACTGTTTGAAAATGCCTGAAGGACGGAAAAGCGTTTACTGCGATCTTTGATAAAGCTTTAGGTAACTGGCCGCCATGATGGGTTAGTGTCGTTACTCTGAGGCGTAACTTATTTAGTGCATCTAGCCACCCCTATTCAGGTCAGCCCGCAACATCATAAATGGATAGAGACCACGCTCTAAAGATCGCATCTTTACGAAGCGGGGGAATGCAACTCACTGACACAAAATGGTGGAAACGATCTCTACTAACGCGTGCGGTCTTTCCCAACAAACCCACCGGTCGCGCCCAGATGGTTTCCCTAATTCAGTGCCGTCTGCTGTTACGCTAGGGAAGACACGATGTTAGTGGCTCTAGTATCTGAACTGAACGGCGTCCACGGGGCGGCAAAAGGGAATCTGCTCCGGTTGCATCTCTTGTGTAGATCAGCTGAAGCGCTCGCGTAATACGTCAGTTTCATACACTGAAAAGAAAAAAAAATGTAGTAGCGGTAATAAGGCAAAGAGAGGCAGAGGGAGAGACGGTCTAGTTGTGTGCAGTCGAAGGTAACGCCAGGCGAAGGGAGAAAGTGCGAGCACTACGAATGCGGAACGGCAGATGGCAATGAAGGGTGAGGGGAGAAGGAGAGAGCCCTGGGATGACTAGGAACGTTAAAGAGGAGAGGAGGTTTCTCTTCTCCTTCCCAGGCTTTCAAGTGCTTGTCCTTTCTTCCCTCGCCTGGCGCTACCTTCGCCTGTACTCCACGCAACTAGTGACACGGAGTACAGTCGACAAACCGGTTAGATGAACGAGAGTGTCGAATCTCTCGAAGTCCGCGTGCGTGCGCGAACACTTCCATCTGGAAGAGCGCTTCGTCTTTGTAGTGACGGTCGACCACGGCTGTCAACGCCGAGTTGAACTGGAGCCCTGATGACAAGTTCCGCTGTCTGGAGTGCGTCTGTCGTCAAACTCGAGTCCTGTAGTGAGCTTCATGTCATTGACTGAAGGATGGTTCGTATCGTCGGCGAAGTCGTGATAATGCCACCGAAGGAAGACGACGTGCGTCGTGGGAACAACGTCCTTTCAGAATGACTTGTTCCGGCCAGGAAGTTCCGCCGTGCGCAGATTGCCCGTGGCACTGTGGTAGGATGAGGTAAAGTGACCGATATTTATACGTACGCGCTGTGGCGCGGTGGGAGATTGTGTCCTTTCGAATGTCTTAGCGGTTTCCTGTCAATGCATTTCTGAATCAGTCGCCTAAAGCAATAATGACACTCTGTTCAGCTGCTAATTTGCCTGCGGTCTGTCTCCTTTTCCTTCTTCTATATTTGGAAGTAATCCTTGGACGGTGAGCTGAAGGATTGCTTCCAAGCCCCCTCGATACAGCTTCGCTATTTTAATGCTTGAATAGTTGAAATGCTCAAAAAACTTGACACTGCCTATTCATCGCTTCAGTAGACGACCATATGCACGTTCCGAATGTGCCGACAACTAGACACTGTATTTGTTGCCTGCCTTATTTTCGTAGCATGTTTGGTTCGAGTTGGTGTGTTCATTGTTCTACGATACATTTTTGTGCTGGAGGAGGCTCACATAAGATCAATTTAAAGATGTATATCTTAAAACAAATACGGACGCTTTTTGAGGTTTTGTTCTGGTGTTTTCTCTCCAACACAGCTTCATAAGATTTGTTGCGTGTTTCGGCAGTCTTTTCTGTCTGTTTTTTCTCTTGCACCGGAACACCACGCTAATTTTATTAAGCTATAGAGAGTATTCACTGGCGGCCATTGCTGTGTGCGTGACTGCTGAGCGCGCGCTGACGGCGTGCTTTTACAGTTCTGTCGCCACGTGCATTCCGCACCACCAAGATTGCCGGCCCTATACTTCATCTCATCTTAGCACGGACTAACTGCGAAGACTGTGCAAGCGCGAACGGCTAGATTCGACTGCCTTGACTGGAGCACTCGCTGCACGAGCGCTCGTGCAGCCGCCGAGGCTTCATCCAGAGCAACTAGCTCGGGCTTTTGGCACGCGCGGCTAACAATAGTCCATGCTAAGATGAGACGAAGTATAGGAGCCTATTAACGTTCCGAGCATGGGCTCTAAAAATCGCCCTCAAATATGGCGTCCAGTGAATACTCCTAATACCCCACCGAATGTTAAATCTCGGACAATCCTTAACCGACGTTCAACGCGGTGAGGTGACTACATGTTCGCGCTCCATTCACGAAGCTACGATCAACTTTCCAAACTTCACACTTGGCCTTCAACTGTGGCCTTGCGCCTGGAAGATGTTTACAAGTTGCCTCTATGAACGAGCGTTAAAGCCGAAACAACACGTACGCTTATTATGACTCTGTCCTCCGCAGGAACCGGTCGGCACGCTTCCTGGCATGCCAACACGTCTCGCACCAACTGCATACGCCGTTTCAATTTTACGATGGACCGCAGCGGATGCTACCAGCCATCCCAGCAAATAGAGCACGATAGGTCGCGCCGCTGCGCCCCTGTCCTAGGACACGCGAAGGTCACACGGCATTTGAATTGACTCCTACCGTTCTCTGCGGTCCCCCGTCAGGTGAAACGAATTACACCCATGACGCCGAAACATCTCACAAAATGGTCAACGGATCGCATGCTTCTACGCACAAGTACGAATAGCGTTTTCCTTGCGACGCTTATCTATAGATGTTCTAAGGTCTACCGACTTTTTTTTTTTGATCAGTCGATAAGAGCTCGGCCTTTTGACATCATCGCAAGCTCTGTGCATGAAGCACACGAACTTGTGCTCCGCATTGTTACTACGTACGCAGTAACAAGCTGCAAACACGTATAAAATGCCGCGAGTTGTAAGACGTTGCACCAAAGTGGTGCTGGTGTGAATAGCGTCCTATTCGAATAGAGTCCAAACTGGTGTGATTAGCGTCCTATTCCGGCTATGTAACTGAAGTGGCCACCAGTGGCAACAAAGGACGTCACAATCGCCGAAGTGTCATGCTGTCGGACTTCGCGATTGTGGCGGCTGAGTGTAGAAGTTAAAACAAAATATACACACGCACACACACTCAAGAGAAAGCGAGTGTCGCTGTCGTCACGGCGGCGCGACGTCTGGCTGCCAAAGCTTGCTTGGACTGTAAGCTGGAGACCGACTAGAAGCAAAGCAGGCGTCAGCCACAACCACCATCGCTGCTGTAACGCCGCCAGGATCGCGGCCGTCGACAGCACCACGCATCTATGACGCCATCAGGCGGAAATGAAGGGTCAACGTTTTCGGACTCGGTAAACACACCAGTCGGAGACGCGTTGCATGTGCCATGGTAGTAATAGGCATATCTCAGCATAGAAAACAGCGCTTCGCAAGGGGCCATGTTTTACGCAATCAGACTACAGGCTATAAGAGCACGCCTTATGCTCTTACATTCACCGACAAGGGTTTCTGAAGCTAGAGCAGTAAAGCAGCTTTAGGGCGTGACAAGCATCACCACCGTTATTCGAAGGGAGGTAAATCTGGCTGCGCGGATTAATAACGTACTTTTAAATTTAAGCCGTGTGGCTTAGCGTACCCCGTGCAGTTTCTAAATTCGGGTTCACCAGTGGTGTTCGAAAAAAGAAAAGGTGTGTAGGGGGTAGACATACATGTGACACTTGGATATTTGAATTTCCTTTAGCCAAATGCCATTTGCGAGATGCGAGAATCGAATCAGCTTCCGCTCTTGGGTCTGTACGTTGCACTCGCCAGGCGCTGGTTTTCCCGACTGAGCGGCATAATGATCAATAAATAGAAGCAAAAAAAGAAAATAAGCTGGTTTGTTTTGTAGAACACAAGTCCATCCAAATTAAGCCACAATTTACAAGCGACAGTTTTGTTTTGTTATTGTTAACTTTAACAGCCCACCTACAAAAATCTGTACTGGGCAAACTAGCTATGCACTCAGATTCCATGTCTCGCGCTGCCATCATCCGCCAATTGTGAGTTCTGGAAGGGCGAAAGATGATCGCCCTGTTACCATATTTGTTTTTCAGATGAGGAAACAACACTGGACGCAAGCGAAGTCTTGGACAATGAACAGCATCCGGCTCGCTATCTTCTGGGGAACTATTGCGTGGGCAGAGGCCGGAGACGTGGGCACCTCCTCTTGCAACATATCTCTACCCTGGATAGTTTTGAAGTCTGACTACACCGACGTCTCGGACACTGTGTTTGAGTCCCTGTTTCAGTGCCCTGGTGACTTGAACGGATGCGGGGACAGGACACTACTTACATGCCAGCAGGCCACCTATATGAGGACGTGCTCCTGCGCGTCAAACTGCAGAGTTTACCGTGACTGTTGTTGGGAGACGGGCATCGACGATTCGGAGGCCGACTTTCCGGAATCTCGCTGCGTCGTCGTCGACCTTTATGAGTCTGTCCGCAGGTTTCTGTACATGGTCACGGGATGTCTGCCGAGCTGGCCCAATGATGATGTGAGGGAAGCGTGCGAGAAGCCAGGACAGTTCAACGAGACCTTCTACCAGATTCCTGTGACAAGTCCCAGTGACATTACTTACAAGTAAGTTTTAAGGTCTTGTAAACCGATAGCAGGGAAAAGTTGGTTCTGGAGGTACACGATAAGGGTTGCCAGGTAGGTTCTAGCTCAAACCGCTAAATGCCGGAGGGTATAGGTCAGAAGTAGCCAAATGAAAGAAATTTATATAGCCCAAAGTAGCCATATTTAAAATATCTGCAGGGTCCAAAACATCGTGCGCTCGAATGCACGTGCTCAAGGCGAAGGAAAGGCGTCTGCATATCTCAGACTAGGAGCAGTTTGCAAAATATACACATCTTGAAATTCACAAAAAACATTTATTTCAAACACAAAAAAAAAAAAAAAAATTTTAACACGCGTTTCTGCAGTCACATAGTTATAAAACACTCGCTCGTGCTCGGCTGACATGCTTTATACATGATTTCCGTGTTAGAACGGGCAAAACTGTCTTCAGTAGGGTCGATGTCCTTACATCACTCGTTCTTTCCAAGGAAAGCAAACTTTACATACAGGACGTTTTGAAGAGTTCGAAGGGACATCCTGTTCCTTAGAACTGACTTTGTGAGGGAGTGACTGAGTGATTCCCTCCACGGCAGCATCCGACTTGGGCAGTATCAGGAGCGCGATGGCAAGCTCGGAAAGCAACGGGAACATGGCTGCTCCCGCGCTTTTTAACTTGCTCGGCCTTGTTGTAATTATTAATCGTTCTAAATATGTCGTGTTTTGTTATGGCTCAGTGTGTTTTTTAAAATGTCCTTGTTTCGCAAAAAAAAAAAAAAAAACCGCCTTTGTTATATCCGATACATCAGGTGTTATCGGACAGCATGAAATTCTGATGGATGTCTTGAGTTGCTTTTAGTGTCCTTTTTCCTCGGAAGGGTTGCCCCCTGTACGAGGATGGTGGAAAACTCGACGAGATAGGAGACACCAGTAGAAAGGAGAAAGGACTTGGGAGCATAAGCCGAGCCAGAATAACTACAAAAGTGATGTCTTCGGAGCTGAATCTGGGACGGTAGCTCAATGGAGCTAAAAGGATCTGCCGCCACGCTCACGCATTTTCACGCAGAAAATTGCTGAATGCGGGAATCCGGAAAGGGTTCCCGCATTCAGCTGTTGCTTTGTACCCATGCTGAAGTGTTTTTTGTACATCTACTCTAGCTAATAAAAATATAATAGTCGCGTTAGGATCTGAAATAGCCCAAAATAGCTACATAGCCAACCGCCGTATTTCGGCGCCAAATGCATAACAAAATAGCCCAATTTGGCCATTAATAGCCGAACCTGGCAACCCTGTACACGATGCAAAGTGCTAAGATCAGTGGGATTGTGTGGCATATTTTGTGTGCTTTCCTTTGGTATAAAATTTAAAAGCGCTAACGCTTTTAAATTTTATATCATGAACCAACTCGCCCGCTTCGCCACTTTAGTACCTTTCCTTTGGTGTTGTAGGTTTCAACTGTGACTGATATCCCTGGCTTTGACTTCGTTCAGAGTATCGACAGGGTGGTTTCCGACACCTGACCAAGAGTAAAAAGTGCAAGTGCATGTTTTATTGAAAGTTAGGTTATAATCAATTGGCAACGACATTTAACTTCGAATTACGGTGATGCATAAAATGCAATATTTAGATGCAATTTTTTTTTAATTGTTTGGGAGTACTTATACTGTCCTTTCGGTAGTTCCCCAGTTTTTGGGAATTTGAATTGTTGTGTCACGTGACCAGGAAGGGGAGGAGGAAGGTTGACCAATAGAGAAGGGGAGAGGGCACTTAATGAGTTTAGAGGAATTGGGAGAGGGAAGGGAGGAGAGAGGAAAGGGGAAACTTAATTTGTTTCGCATTTTTAAGGAAGGGGAGGAAGGGCAAAGTAGAAGCATGGGGGAGAGGGAGGAAAGGAAGAAGAGGTAGGAAATTTAAGAGAGGTGTGAGGAGAGATGGAGGAGTGAGGGGAAGGGAAGGATCTGAAGGACACCCTAAGAGAGGGAGGGGGTGAGAAAGAAAATAAAAATGGAGGGAGGGATGGACCGACGGACAAAATTTTGAGATTGGGGGTTCCGTTAAAAAGTATTTCATGCTTGAAAACTATGCAAATTTCTGTTTGGAAAAATGACAAGCTTGCCTAGAACCAACAGCTGAATTTTCCTCGTCACAGTAAACAAAAAGGTTCTGCTGTTTTCTTTTCTTTTCATACTATGAACTGTAGATTACAGTGATCATGAGGAGTACATTTGCACGTAAAAGTAGCCTTGACTCTCGTTGTATGAGAGTTGGACGAGCGTGTTGACGTAGATACTAATATAATGAATGCTAAACAAAAGGGAGAGACGAAGACATGCATGTCTGTCCTCGTTTCTACCTTTTCTTTAGCTTTCATTATACTGTATGAGAGTCTCATGTTGTATTTTTATTTATTTTTTTATTTTTTTTACAATGTGCCTGCACGATTTATAGCGAATTCAGGCACTGTTGTGTGAACTCTTGTTTTTATAGTTCAGTTAGATAAGAAATAAAATCGTGTGGCCTTCGTTAAAATGCAATTAAGTCGTCACTGTTTTGCTTTCAGAAACGGCTACTGCGCCCTTTGCAACTACGACCTAGTAAATGCAACCTTCTGGAACGCCACTGTAAGGCCTTCCTCAACCAAAGCATATCTCCAGCTTCCTGACATAATAACCAACCAACCTTATCTGCACGTGAGGCCATGCGGTGACTCTCCAAACGACACCTGTCCCGATGGCACCCCTGAAAGCATCGTTAAAAAATGCAAATCATTTTATGCTCCGGTTACCGTCTCCAAAGACCCAGATAGTTCAGTGTATCGAAATGTGTACTGTGCCATGTGCAACGGCGTCGACCTTTCCACTTTGTCGTGTAAACCGGCGGAGCAGCTAAGCAACTTCACCATTAGTTCCCTGCATCAGGGTCATCAGCATCGACCCGGCCCAAATTTAGTTCCCATATTTCAGCCTGTGTTGAGAACTGAAAACTGTTATGTTCAACATGGACGCCGCTGTTTTATCAAGTCGCGTCCTAAACTGTTCCGGCGGCGGCATGATGCAGACAGCACCAACCAAACGACATGGAGGCACCAACCCAGGCATCACTTCACCGTCCAGAATTATTTCACGATTGTTTGTGTCAGCTTTTCCATCTGCTGCCTTTTCTTGAAGGTCGTTGTGTTCAGCATCTACAAAGATGCCAGGAATTTTTCGTCCAAGTGTACCTTATGCCTTTCCATCACCCTGCTCATTACTCAGCTTGTCTTCCTATTTATGTTCAGCTTCAAGTTCTCAGGGGCCGTGTGCACAGCGTCCTACATATTCGTACACTACGGGTTCTTGTCAACTTTCTTCTGGACCAGTGTGCTCTCTTTCGACATCTGGAGGGGCGTCACGGCCGCCAAGCTGTCCTCTACGCGCAAGAGGACCTTGGTGTTGTACTCTGTTGTCGCGTGGGGTGCACCAATGATCATTGTTACCGTTGCGGCCATGGTCCACTGGTTGGCTCCAACATCGGTGCTGTCCCCACTATACGATAACTCGAGTTGCTGGATGGGAAGCATCTGGGCCGAGATAGCTTACTTCTTAGCGCCCTTGGCTGTACTGCTGGTAATAGGAGTAGTCTTCTACCTGAACACTGTGTTCTACATCCGGAAGACTACAGGTCGTGCTAGAGACTTCGAGTTTAAAGATGGAATTCAGCAGAACCAACATTCCCACATCGCATTGTATGTACGATTGGCTCTCATCATGGGAGCGACACAGGGCTTGGGAATCTTAGGCGCCTTTGTGGATTTTATCGTTATAGATATTCTGGATATTGTGCTTGTAGGGTCTCAGGGTGCATTTCTTTTCTTCGCATTTAACGATCACAAACACTTGTGTTCCTCTATTTCAAAACGAAAGATCAGTTCTAGCGCAGTTGGACAGTCCAATGAAACGTTTAGTACAGAGGTAGGTAGGTAGGAACGTTTATTTCACTTTTTTGCATTAAGAAATGCTGCGCTGAAAGGGTTTATGGTACAGGAGTGGGGGACAGGGGGCCTCCATTCTTTTCTGTTGGCCCGGTTGGTGTGACGGCATCAGAGGATAGATGTACGGTAGGTTCAGGCTTGGTGTTTTGTCTGGGCTCAGTGGTGGAGAGCTGAATGCCTTGAAGCAGCGTGCCGACAGGGGGAGCTGCAGGGTCCTGGACGTACGCGAGCAGCGATCGCCAGAGTTCGATAGCGGTCACTTTGGGGAAGGAGGGGTCCGGGCAGGCCCAGGCATGCAGCGAGGTAGGCCTGAAACTCTGCTGGATGGTAGCCAAGGTGCGGGTTCGGGGCTCCCAGTATAGCGGGCAGTCCAGAGCAGGTGCTCCAGATCAGCGTTTTTATGGCACAATGCGCATTTAGCAGAAAGTTTGGTGGTAGCAGCACCACTGCCCTTTTCGCGGTGGCTACTGCCGTGCTGACAGAGCCACTGAGGTAGGTAAGGGGTGAGGATGGTCCCGGTCTGAATTCGCGGAACGTGACGAGCTGCCGGCAAGAGAAGAGTTGAGAAGGAGGGAAGGCTGTAAGGAGGGGATTGGCGGTAGCCAAGAGGTAGGCTTTGCGGTAGTGCCGTGCCTTGAATATCTCTTCCGATGGGTCGGGTGGTAGTGCACGGGACTCTACTTGTTCACGAGGAAGGCAGACTGTATCTTCGGAACTTGCTCTGGCCTGCACAGATAGTAAGAGCGCGCGTGCGGGGTGGTGAGTTTTTTCGTTGACGGGTATTCCGGAGCATACTTGGGTAGTAATTCAATTACAGTTTTGAATTACTATAATTAAATTACTGTTCTTGGTAATTTCTAATTGTAATTAATTACTTTCGGCTAAAAGGAATTGTAATTGTAATTTAATTACTTTCTAGTGCCAGTAATTGCAAAATTTCAGGCACAATTACAATTACTTTTGCAAGACTTTGTTGAGCCTCGGCGCTCGCACAAGCGAACTAGAGCTCGGTGACACACTCGCACACATAGACACGCATGCACATACACGCGTAACAAAAATAGTATTGCGTTGTTTGTTCTTTCGTTGCTTACATTGCAGGCTGAGAGACAATCCTCTTTGGAGTCTACCTCAAAGGCGCCGTGTGGCGCTGTTTGTGGAGCGTGCAAAAACAATAGCGTAAATATGCCAAAATATTGGAAAAAGTAAAAAAATTAGCTTCAGCTTTCAGCCGAGCTTAGAAGTTTTATTTGTCTTTGTTTTTGTTTTTTTTTGCCAGTTTAATATGTTTTTTTTTCAGTACTGTCGCATATTTGTGTCTCTGTATTATTTTTAAGTTAATTTCCAGTTGGTTTCACTTTGGATATTATTAGCATAAGCATTTTGGAGACTGACCTCGCACCTGTGAATGTTGTCACCAGTGACTCGGAAGTCTGGATTCGGTTCTTATATAATTTTTTAGCCGTTATAATTTCAACTCAATGTAAATAATTTAAAATACCATGATATTTCTATGTAAATGCAGTCATATTAGCGCGTTTGGAATAATACTTATAAAATATTCATATATGACCAATTGTCGCATTTTTATTTGCCGTGCTAACAAAAGCGTGTCAACCCAATTTTTTCAATAGCTGTCTGGCGTCTTCCAGCGTAGGAACTAATTTATTATTATTTATTAAGAATATAAATATATATAGTACTTCATTGCCCCAAACTCTCAATTTCTATCATGAATTTAACAAAATTCACAAAAGGAAAGTACAATACGTTATATTTATGCCGCGGTGCTTAAGCCTCCTCAACCATTGGGGCAAGGAATGAACAAATAGATTGCACTCTATACAACTTGTTTAAAGTTATATGATCCAAGTCGGGTCGCTCCCAGAAACAAGTAATGGTCAAGTAATTTCATTACTTTTGAAAAGTAATTTCTAATTGTAATTAATTACTTTTCACGTAGTAGTAATTGTAGTTGTAGTTAAACTACTTCTGAAGCAAGGTAATTGTAATTGTAATTAAATTACATTTTGAAAGTAATTTACCCATGTATGTTCCGGAGTGTCCGGGTACCCAGTGTATTGTGAGGTCGTGACCGAGAGCACGTAAGTGTTGCACGGAGAGTGTGAGCCGCTCAACAGCAACGGTAGTGTGCCGAACATCCGCACAAGCCCGGTGTGCAGCTTGAGAATCTGTAAAAAGATGGAAATGGGTCTTGGTGATGCTGTTGTTGGAGGAATCGTTTGCGAGCCGAACATAATCAATGATAGCGTGCATTTCTGCTTGCGTGCTGTGGACAGGTTCTGTAGTGGCATGATAGAGTCGCCCCTGAGTTGACGTAGTGGTTTCAACACAAGCCGTGGCGAAATCCGCTCAATCTTGAGGACAAGCGGCGTCCGTGTAGACGATGCGGATATCTTCTACCAGGCAGGCTGTATGGATCCACTTGATATGTGTCTTGACGAATGTTCGTCTTCGTTCGACTTGCTCGGGGGGCAAATGCTGTGGCAGCGGTGTGGAATCGGTGAGCACGATGTGCTCCCAGGGCGGCGACAGTTGTGGGAGGTCTGGAAGATTGGTAATGTCAGGTACAAGCATGGCTAGTGTGTGTCTGCCCGCGTGCGTGGATCGAAGGCGGACCTTTTGTGTGTGAAGGTGTGTCTCAAGAAGCTATGTGAGGTCATTAATGCCACTGCAGCTTTTCAGAGCTGCTAGCGGTGTGTAACGGGGGATCGCAGTGGCTATTCGCCTTGCCTCGTGGTTGAGGTGCTCTAGGACTTGAAGCTGCTTCCGGGTGACGGAGTGGTATGCCAAACCATACATCACTTTAGCGTGAATAAAGGAGGTGACAAACTGGCGAAGTTCCCGTTCTTTTACCCCCCTGGTACGGTTTGAGATTCTGCGCAGGACGTGTAAAACCTGTTTAGTGGTTGCGACAGTACGGTTATACCAGGAGTTTGCTGTAAAGTTGACTGGTGGTTCTTGTGGTATAAGGTTGAATCCAAAAAACGATTCGGCCTTCACTGATATGGTGTCGGCGGACGCTGTAACTATCAAGACAGGTAAGGGCGGTTCTCATTGTTTGGGATCTCACCTATAGCAGCTGAGAGAAATATGAAGGTGTGTTTAACTGGATGTATTCCTGCTATTGGTGAACATCGTCCCCTGCTTAGTATGGGCCTCCAATATTAACCAGGCGTTGATACCATTCTTTGCCTGCCAATACCATCTTGCGTCGATATATATATATTTTTTTTGCAGGTTAACCACCTCATGACATAACGCGCAGTGCTTAAAGTCTTCCGTAAGTTGCTGGGGAGTCTCTACAAACTATGGCAAAGAGAGAGAAAGGGGGGTTAGGAGGAAGGGGACTCATAAAGGGGTATTCACACGAGGGAGAAATCCCGGGGATTTCTTCCCGGCACGCGCATCCCACGACGAAAACGTCAGGCTTTGCGATGTGCAAAACCCTCGCGTTTTCATCTCGTGATGCGCGCGTGCCGGGGAGAAATCCCCGGGATTTCTCCCTCGTGTGAATACCCGTTAAACGGGCTTGATTAAATCGTATGTGTAACCTGCCATGTTGATCAGGAAACAAAACTGACCAACAACGGACATTCCAATTATTTTTCTCGACGAGAATTATTAGCGTCCCTAAAACATCCGCCAGTTTGTTCCACACAAAATCGACATTATATTCACAACGTAGTTTTCCTCTCTACAAAGATGGTACTCAACAAAACTTAAATGGGGAAAATCCTAACATTTCTGATGACAAGTTTGAGTACTTATGATTGTGCTTTCACCAACGCCAAGGTTATGGGGGGTCTCAGATCACCCTTCAAAATGGGAGGGGGGGGGGGGGGGTTGGGCGGGGTTGATTGGTCCAAGATCCCCCGAGACCCCCTGACCTAAGCACTGATACCCCGTATCATGAATCTTCACTGTTGGAGGTGTCAGGCTCTGAAGTCGTTCGTCGAGTGCTAGCGACACCGCTTGAACTCTGTTTTGCAGCTTTAGGGTAGTTGCGAAATTGCCTGAACTTTGCGCAACCCGATCTACGATACTTAATTTAGTGGTGGAGGCCTAGTACCGTTTTCTATTAATTCCGTCGCCCTTTCCAGAAACCTAATTGCCATCTTGCAGAGCTTCATCGTATCACTAGAAGGGCGCCCTGCATGACTCTTAACCAAACAACCGTGGCACTGCACAATAAATCAGAAGAACAATACAGAACCCCCGAAGTTATTGTTCCTCTAGATGTTTGAAAATGGTCGTTGCTTTGATGGAGCGATGTGTTTTGATCAGATCCTTAGAACAAAGGCACACGCTAGGAATTTGGTGTTACGCTACGAACGCTACGAACCATGCGGCATTGTTTACTTCATCCTCTAGGGCTGTCTCTTCCTGCATATGCGACATCATTATTTCTAATCTTATCTCGACCAGTAAAAACACCTGGTACAGCTTGTATACATCGCCTTCTGTTCCACGTTTAAGGAAGGAGGTAGAAAATTATCTTTGAGTTGCGCTAAATCCATATTGAATGTTCAATCGCCACCCCTACCCGTTTCGATCTGAATGAGCATCGTACCGGCGTGCGGTCGTGTGTCACTACTGCGTGGTGCACGCTAAAGACCCCAGGCTAGCGGTTGTTCTTGCAATGGCTAAATTTCTCATCTACAGCGTGTGACTCGTCACAACTTTAAGATGGCTGACCAACTACACACGGTATAAATATCCACACAACCCCAATGATATTAAGACGAGATCTACGCATTTCGTCATTATCAGTCGGTTCCCAACGCAGCTGCTAGTCACGAAGATGCTGAAGCTTGCTGAGAGTACCTGTTGAGGCGGGTGTATCTTGGCGTAGTCGCCTTTAAGCATTACCTTCCTAGCAAGCGCTATCAAAACGTCAGCGACGTACTAGCGCTGACGTTGACACGAGCTATTGGGGCGCTTAAGGGTGACGCTAGTGGAAAAAAAGCGCAAAGTTTGTCTTCTAGGCAGTATTAGCGTTACGACCAGAATGTTTCGCGCCGTGACGTCATGAATTGTGATGTGACTACTTATCATCAGTTGCGAACTACAAGCAATGTTTGACACGTTCCTCAAAGAAAGGAACGAAAGACTCTTCTTCGTTCCTTCTGAATTTTGGAACGCGTTCCCGTTACAGGTTTCATAAATGAAAAAGGAACTCGTTCCCGTTGCAGTTAAAAAATGTAAGGTATTTTTACATATACGTTACATTTATATTTTGCTGATTACCATATTTATTTTGATCAAAAAAAGTTTTTTTTTTTTTCTATTCTATCAAATGGGTACATACGAATTTGAATGCCGTGGCAGAAGTGCACCGGGGGAAAAAAGCAAGCGGAAGCAGGGTTTGATTTGTTGGTATATGCACCTTTAAAAATGTCAGTACGCAACCATATTCCATTTGTGGTGGGCGATTCAGACGAGCGAAATGTACTGTTATCCAACATTAGAGTACATTTTAGCGCTCAAAAAAAAAAAAAAAACAAGGGCAAAGAGACGAGAAACAGACAGCACAGTGCGCTACTAGCAACTGATTTTATTACATGAAACGACACTTTTATACCATCCGAGTTTCTGATTTCGCTCCACCACTAGCCAACCCGATGCCAGGCCGCGTCATTGAGGAAAGGGTAAAACCTAATCTTAAAAGTGCCTTGTCCTATAAGTTATAAGACATGTATGTAAATATAAAATGAAACGTTTCATAAAAAAAAAAATAGGAAGGTTGATATGTTTATACAGCCTGCACTTCGTCTGCCTCGACGAGCGATTTGTTTCTCAGCTGTAGATGAGAAACTTAGCCGGTGCAGTACAACCGCCAACGTGCGTCTCGCGGTAGTGATACACGACCGCACGCCGGTACGATGCTCATTCAGATCGAGACGGGCAAAGGTGGAGATTGGGCCCAGAATCCCTGGGTTCTGCAGCGTGAGCTTTCGCTCCACGTGCTCCGAGCTGGTGTGCGCTAGCCCACTCGGCCACCGAACCCCTGAATCATTTCTCCAAGAAAGCATTTGCTGATATTCTTAAGTCTTCCTTCTATGCAGATCGGTGTGATAAAGATGTTAAGAAAAACGTAGCGCTTAAGCAGCCTATAATGAAAAAAAAAACAAAAAAAACAACGATATTTTCAACGAATGAAAAAAAAAAAAAAGAAACACAGCTAAGCCTTCGGACCCAATAATTTCCTCTTTAAATGGAATAAAATAGCCATTAGGGAACAACAAAAACTTGCAATTGTTACCGACGCCGAGAAAGCAGACATGCTTGAAAATGTCAAGTTTCGTGTTTTTAGGACATGTACGGCTGCAGACCCACTTTCGTGTCGAATTATTACTAATTGCTTGTCCACCTTTCTTTATATGTTGTTACGGTAATCATAACGGTTGTGCTGACACGCCCTGCCACCTTTGCACTGCAAGGGGTATGCGCAGACGAACGGACGGACCAATTTCTGAGAGTAGGGAGCTCTGTTAAAATGCATTTCATGCGTTAAAACAGAGTTGTCCGCACCCTTCGACACCCATGCAGCCGGTGACCCCGAATAGCCAAAACAATTCCGTCCAGGTCATCCCTATTAAGGACAGCCCGCAACATTATATATTGATAGAGACCACACCCCGAGGACTGCATCTCTCAGAGCGTGGGCGCGCAACTCACATACAAAAAAATGATGGAGACGATCTCTACTAACGGGTGCGGTCCTTGCCCAACAAACCCACCGGTCGCACACAGTTTGTTTCCCTTATTCAGCGCCGCCTGCTCTTACGCTAGGGGAGACGCGATCAAGAAGGAAGTGGAAGCTCCTTCCAACCCTTTCCACTTCAGCGGAGCGAACGGTGGAGAGGAGGTCGCCTCCTCTCCACCGTTCACACTATTAAAGTGGAAAGAGGTGGGAGGAGCTTCCACTTCGTCCTTGACCTGTCACCGACTGTAGTATCTGAACTAAACGACGTTCACAGGGCGGCGAAAGGGAATCAGCTGCGGTTGAATCACTCGTGTGCATCCCGCTTCCGTTGAGACGCTTTCATAATACGTTGTTTTCATACACTGAAAAGAAAAACGTACTAGCGGTAATAAGACAAAGAGAGAGATGGAGGAAGATACGGTCTAGGTCTGTGCAGTGGAAGGCAACGCCAGGCGAAGGGAGAAAGGGAGAGCACTATACTTCGTTTCAGCTTCGGTCCGAGCGCGGCCGATGTTATGAGCCGAAGGGCCAATCAAACAGCGAAAGAGGCACAACGTCATGGCGTGCTTTCTCCAGTTGATAGGACCAGCCGGTATTCGCCGTTTCTCTGTGCGCGCTCCTCCGCCGTCTAGTTTTATCAAGCGCTGAGAGCACACCATGACGCTGCGCTTTTTGCGCTGTTTGATTGGCCCTTCGGCTCATAACATCGGCCGCGCTCGGACCGAAGCTGAAACGAAGTATAGGAATGCGGGACGGGAGAGGATGGCAATGGCGGGTGAGGGGAGGAGAGAGCACTAGGATGATTAGGAACATTAAAGAGGAGAGGAGGTTTTTCTTCTCCTCCCTAGTCTTCCTAGTGCTTGCCCTTTCGTCCCTCGCCTGGCGTTCCCTTCGCCTGTACTGCACGCAATTATTGACAAGGAGGGTATCCGACAAACCGGTTAGATGATTGAGAGTGTCGAATCTCTCCAAGTCCGCGTGCGTGCGCGAACACTTCCCTCTGGAAGAGTGCTTAGTCGTCTAGTGACGGTCGGCCAAACTTTGAACGCCGAGTTTAAGTGGAGCCCTGATGACAAGTTCCGCTGTCTGGAGTGTGTCTTTCCTCAATCTTGAGTCGCGTAGTGCGCTTCATGTCATTGTCTGGAAGACGGCTCGTTTTGTGGGCGCCGTCGTGGTGGTGCCACCGCAGGAAGACGACGTGCGTCGTGGGAGACAACGTCGTTTCAGAATGAGTTGTTCCCGCCAGGAAGTTCCGCCGTGCGCAGATTGCCCGTGGCACTGTCGTAGGACGAGGTAAAGTGGCCGATATTTATACGTACGCGCTGTGGCGCGGTGGGCGTTTCTGTCCTTTCTTAAGTCTTAGCGGTTTGCTGTCAGTGCATCTCTGAATCAGTCGCTTAAAGCAATCATGAAACTTTGTCCACCTGCTACTTTGCCTGCGGTCTGTCGTTTCTTTTTCTTCTATATTTTGAAGTAATGTTTGCACGATGAGCTAAATGATCGTTTACAAGCACCCTCGGTAGACCTCCACTATTTCAATGCTTGCATAGTTAATATGCTTGAAACACCTGACAGTGCCTGCCCATCGCTTTAGTAGACGACCCTCTGCATGTTCCAAATGTGCCGACAACTAGACACTGCATTTGATGTCTGACTTATTTTCGTAGCATGTTTGATCTGACATGGAGTGCTCATTGTGGTTCGATACATTTTTGTGCTGGATGAGGCTCACGTAAGATTAATTTATAGATGTACTACATCTTAAAACAAAATGCGGACCCTTTTTAAGCTGTCTACTGGTTTTTTTTCTCCAAAAAAGCTTCATAAGATTTCTAGTGTGTTTCGGCAGTCTTTTTTGTTTGTTTTCTGTTGCGCTACCACGATTCTAAATGCCACCGGAACACCACCCTAATTTTACTAAGCTATACCCCACCGAATGTTAAATCTAAGACGATCCTTAACCAATGTTCACCGCGGTGAGGCGACTACAAATTCGCGCTCAATTCACGAAGCTACGATCAATTTTTCAAACTTCATGCCTGACCTTCAACTGTGGCCTTGCGCCTGGAAGAAGTTTACAGGTGGCCTCTATGAACGAACATTAAAACAGATACAAAACGTACGCCTATTAAGGCTCTGTCCTCCGCAGGAACCGGTCGGCAGGCTTCCTCACATTTAAGTCACCACGCTTGCCAACAAGTCTTTCCCCAACTGTGTGGTTGTCTCTAAGCCGTTTCATTTTACGCTAGACCGCGGCGGATGCCACCAGTCATCCCAGCAAATAGAGCACGATAAATCGCTTTAAGCACATCCCGCGACTACTTGCTTGGCGCGACGCTGCGCCAGTCCCCTATAACACGCGAACAGTGGCGTACGAACTTGTTTTTGAGTGGGGGGGGGAGGGCAACCAGTTCCCCCCCCCCCCTTCCAGGGCCTGGGGGCGGTGCCCTTGGTACTCCTTGGGCGCCAACGGACAGTGTTTGCCCTGCCCAGTGGTGGCTGTTTCAGGGGGGCAAAACACATGCCTTGCCTCCCCCCCCCCCCCCCCACACACACTCTGAGAACTGGGGGGGAAGGGGGGGGCGGGGGCAAGCGTCCCCTTGCCCCCCCCCCCCCCCCCCCCCCTTTCGGTTGGTACACCCATGCACGCGAAGCTCATATGGCATTTGAAGAGACCTTATTCATAAGTAACGCTATCTCTCGGTGGTCATGGGTACTATCAGAGGCTTGGCGCCATCTTTGAGGCTTGTCCACCGTCCCCGTCGCCCGCTGCAGCAGGAGCCCCTCTCCCCGCGTAGCGTTCGTACATGTTCTTGATGTTTTTTCTTCCTTTTTTTAAGTATATTGATGGTGTCAGCCGCTCGAGAAAAAAGTTACGAATATTAGGCGCAAGTCTGTTTTCAGTGGTTTCACTAAGAATCTATTTTGATAAAAATTAGCTTCATTCCAGCACCAGAGCAGGCCGACTCACGCACTGTTTTAGAATCGTGCATTAACTTGCCCGACGAGTTGATTATGCCTGCTTGAAAAAGGAACATTTGTGTGATATTTTTAGCAGGGCCGTCAACCCCTGTGTGGCAGTTTGTTTTTATTTGGCATTCGCGGCTGCGGGTCTACAGAATGAGCAGTTCTTCACCCAGTGCGCCGTGACTTAGCGTTTGCAGACCCGAATTGCAGAGTTCTACGATGGGGCTGTTGAACGTTTAATCTTGGTTCCCCGTTGTCTTAGCCTTAGGAACATTGCAGATATGGTTCCACACACAAAATACAAACAAAAACATGAAATTAATTTTTAAAAACATTTTTATTCTTGGGGAGATTACCAAATGGTAGCTCAAAACATCATTATAAGAAGTGCGTACGATACAGTACGAATTTACGATGATAAGTGGTAATTTTTATTGCAGGTAAAAAATAAAAAATTAAGATCTACACTAGCATACTCCCACAAGCGTATGCGAGGCACGCGAGTGTAAAAGGAAATGACCGGCGTGTCGCCGCGGTGCAAGTCGCGGAATATACACCAACTCATGTTTACAAACAAACCGGAGCGCCCCTAGCGGACGCCACCGGCGCCGCGCATGAGCGATGGGGGTGTGGGCAGGAAGCTCGCCGTCGCCCATAAACAAACCATTGAAATGCGATGTTGTCGGCGTCGGTGTGAGTTCCCGCGCTCTTTTTCGAGCTGGAATTGTTGATTCTACGTCCTCCTAACGATGTCTGACTACTTGAGCGGCGTCAGCGAAATTAACGAGGCTCGTTACACCGCAAAACTTCGCGTGAATAATCTGACATGCGGCAATTCATTCCGCGTGGACGCCGCAAAATGTACGCTAAAGCCTGATTCACATGATGAGATTTCGCTCGCAATTTTCAGTAGCGACGTCGCTCGGACCGCAAAAGCGTGAACCGCAGCTGAGATGGTCGACGTCGATACTGAAAATCTAAAGCAGAATCGGATCGTGCGAATCAGGCCTAGCAAGTCGGTGATCGTCACTGTTAACAATGATCAACATCTCCTTGTATCTACTGTTTACATCGAGCCTGCTCACCAACCTTCAAATTTAGGTCTTTTGAGGCGTGCACTTACTTCTTATCGTAAGTACCGGGCCAAGATTCTGTCTACGGGCCGGCGTCGTCTGAGAGAGCAGACGACAAGCAGACACGTCTGAAAGAGCAGACGACAGTTCGAACGATCAGGTGGCCGTTTGAACTTGAAGACGCACTGAACGTAGTCCGCAGGTGGTCCGCACAACTTGACGGTTTTTTTGGCGTTCATGTTGGAACAAAACAAATAGATCTGATGATCACAGCTATACGTGAATTCAACCCAAAGTGTTTCCCATCCAAGCAATCGTTGTCCGACGGCGTCTGCTTTTCCCTTTTCACGGCACATATCCATATTCTCGGACGAACCGAGCACTTGAAAACTGACCTTCAAACCTTTCTCGACACTTCTGGTACGGCCCCAGTCGCGGCGTTTTGACGAGAAGGCAGGTTTTTGTCTGGTCCCTTTCAAAACAACGCAGGAATACACGTCTGGCACGGGGACTTCTGCCCACAGCCCCAGACCGGAAATGCGATCGACGCGCCACCACCGCGCCGTGACGTAACAGAGATGATTTCTTGTATAACGTAAAAATATATATATATATTCTACGTAAAGCCGATACATATTCCTTTTATAATCATAATGATAATGCTAACAAATAAATTGAGTACTGGCGCATATATACACTTCGGCCCCTTTAAAGAAAATGCATGAATAAATGTCAGCGACATTTTAATGTGCTCCTCCTGGTAGAACGGTCACATAACTCAGCGCGCTTTTAAATTTCATGCTTACTCGCAATAGAATATGACCAGTGCTTATAAAACTGGTTGCTTGCAGTATCGGCTACAAATAAAAAAAAAGCTTCTCCCGCAGCGCGTACCCGATCTGTTGGGAAGCGAGCAAGCGCGACTGATAAACTCGCCAACAGGTCCAGATTAGCAGCCGAGAGCCCGCGTATATTCTTCCGTCTACATCTCGAAAATGTTTCTAGAAATGTGAGAGTCGCGTGATAATAATGATACAGCGTACACCCGCCGGCAATATGAAGGTGAACCCCAGACCGTCGACCGCTCCGTGCTATCAGCGCCACGACGCGGCAGCTGTGGCGACTATATATCTTTCTTATCGCTTGCTTCGCCGAGATTAAGCGCTTGGATCGAGCGCTGTTCTCAGCTATGCTGCTACTCCCCGCAGAAAGCGCGAAGATTGGGAAAGGAGCCTTTTAGACGCCATCGGTAGACAATCTGAGTTAGTAGTTTTTTGTTGTGATATGATCCTAAACCGGAAAATTGCGGAACAAAAAAAAAAAAAAAATTGACTTTTACTTTCGGCTTTTTCAAAAGAAAAACACGATATTGTTTCATTTGTGTGATGTGTCCGCAACCGCGTCGCATTTGCGTCGATGTTATATTAGCCACATTACAAAGAGGGCATCATTATTAATCTATTGTGCGATGCTTAAAGGCCGGTTCAGACACTTGCGTTTGAGTGCGTTTGACTGCGTTGCGTCGAGAACCGAAAGCGAGCCATCGGCACATCTGAGCTTCGTAGGAAGCGTGGAATCCAATTCAAGGAATCCTCTCTGCACGCGATATAAGCAGCGGGGATGTCCTGGTTTCTCGCAGCCGCAACGCAGTCAAACGCAACTGTCTGAACCAGGCTTAACACTTTGCTGCGCACGCCAAAATACTTTATAAGAAATTAGGGCTCTGCAGAAACGTGCATGTAAGCCTCCCCTGAATTAAATATATATGATTTGTGATACATGATTCACGTTACTGCATACTGAAGGCTACCATGGCGTGATGATTGTTCTATTCATTTTGAAACACGTGTGCTTGTGTCACACGAACACGCGTGCATTGCGAACGCTATTAAACGTAAGGCAGCTCGCAATTTCAACCATTCCCCTTTAATGAGATTCGTGCTTCTGGTGGAGCAGAACATGAGGCAAGAACCACTTCCCCTTTTTCTTTATTCGTCGTTGTTGCGCAGGTTGTTCCACTCTCGTTTAATGGCTTCCCAGAGTTCGTTTGGAGATGCGCTGTGAAGCTCTTAAGTGGCCTGTTTCGACTTCGTGATGCCTTATACGTTTTCGATGATATTGACGTCAGCGCCTTTGGGGGTCCATGGCAGCTCCCGTATGCCACGCTCAGCAAGAAGCATCTTGGTGGAACGGGAGGTGTGGATGGGACTTAGGTCGTGTTGAAAGCAAAGGTAACCATCCCGAAAGGGCCCATCTAGAACGTAGGGCATCAAGACGTGGCCATTTATGTCCGAGTAAACTTCCGACGTCAGGCGTCCGCGTTGATCCTGAAGATGGGGCCAAGTCCTTGGCGGGATATCGCACCCCAGACATTCACGCACCTACGACCACTGGTGGCCACTTCCTGGGTAAATTGAGGTTTGTATTTGCAAGGAAATCGAAGCAGTTTTGCCTCTTTTAGCCACCGCTGAACTTGGTTTTCATTACTTCAGGTAAAGCTAGAATTTTTTGTAGTTTTCAGGCTTTAGCGGCGGACGGGAAGCTTATAGATGACCACTGATGATTTCTTATAAAGTCTTGGTCACTAATGGTCTTGGACATTCCAGAGGGGAAGGATACATTTATGCAGTCTATTATCTTAAAGGGCTGATAAAGCTTACCGGAAGTTGCCAGGCCTACAGACTCGCCTCTGCTGTTTTAACCGGGTGCAGAACGTAGACTCGTCGCTGAAAATGACGTGGGTCCAGTCCTCCACAGTACATCTCCTGAAGATGGGCGATGTCAAACCGCAGCTGCTTGTGCCTTTCCGTCATCAATGACTGGCAAGCTGCACTGCTGTGTAGACCTGCATCGTAGAGGCGTCTTCGAACAGTGGTGTCGCTGATCTCGAGTTCCAGTGCGTCCCTGATGTCCCTGGCGGCGCAAAAAGGGTCGCCCAAGGCTGCCTCAGGGATGCAACGGTCCTCTGTTGCTCTAGTTGCGCGGGGACGGCGACAAGGGGGGAAGGAGGGGGGGGCATAAAAAAGCGTCCATCGTGGTCCCGAAATGCTGCGATAATCTTTCGAACGGTTTTGACGGGCCTTCCAACCCTGCGCGATATTTCCCGCCGTGAAAGTCCTTCCTGAGCAAGGACAACAATCTGGAAGTGAGCTCATCCCTTGGAACTCGAGGCGGCATTTTTTCTGAAACGCTTGAAATTATCTCGCTTTTGCAGATATATCTATTGCTGAATCACAGCCCATTTTACATTTGTTGCAGTTATTAGCGTTCGCTCATGAATGAAGAAAGCGATTGAGTCACTAATAAACCATGCCGAACAACCTCCGCTCTAGTTCACGGGCAATGTGAATCATTGGCCGGCAATGACATGGACACGGCACCCACAAAAAGCGGTGCCGAAATCGAAACCCACTTCCACGCTTTCTGCAGGGGGTAGCAGCAGATCTGAGGACAACGCGAGCCAAGCGCTTAATCTCGGCGGAGCGCGCGATAAGAAAGCGAGCCGCCACTGCAGCCGCGTCATGGCGCTGATAGCACGGACCGGTCGACGGTCCGGCGTTCACCTTCATGTCGCCGCCGGGTGTACAGTAAGTGAGCGTTCACCTTTTTTTAGTACCCTTGTCTTTATAATTCATGCGCGAAACGAATTCGTTGTTACGTTGCCTAGCTCTTCGGCACTTTGCATCAGCCTTCAATTCGGTGTAAACAACCTACAGTGTATTTGAGTGTATTTTACCGGGCCTCGCCGTTTCTCTGCGCGAGCAAAACTACGATGCTAGCCAGCATCAAGCTCCTCAAAAAAACACATAAAATAATAAATGCTCGCTGATGTTACATACAAATATCATGAGACCTTCATGTCATTGTTGAAAGTGTCATATATTTAAAAAAAAAAGTTTAGGAGCCCTGTAAACGCACACGACACTAACGCGCGGGTGCTTTTTTTTTAGGAGCATGAATAGTAGAGGAAAGCCTTACAGCTATTCAAGCGTTGGCAATAATACCTTTAACTTGAAAAGAAAAAAACAATACGATCCGAATCTTTACATGGGTTGTTTTTAATTTTATTTGCTCGTTGAATGCGTAGCGGAACAGAGCGGTCGTGCGGTCGCTGCCCGCCGCTTTGGCACGCCGCAAACGGACAGCGCTTTGCCAGTCGCCTCAAAGACGGCGTCGGAAGGAAGGTTGGCGCCACGTCCGACAGATGGCGGGCGAATCTCAATGGGATGGCTAGGTGGCGTAAGCTACCGCCCGATCCAAAGGGCTCAGCCGATGACTCCTACCGTCCTCCGCAGCCTACCGTAAGATGAAACGGAATATAGCCATGCATGATGCCGAAACATACCGCAAAATGGTCAACGGATCGCAGGCTTCTACGCACAACTACATACAACGTTTTTCTTTTGCGCAGGAATGATTCTTATAGAGCAAATTCACAATCGCGGAAAGTGGTTTGATATTGGCACGAGAAGAAAGAGTGCTAATGTAGTTGAAACGTGTTTTCTGCTACTTACCCCCAACTTACAACGTCAGTGGTTTGCGAGCACCAGTCGGGAGGATTTTGTGCCAAACGCGTCGTCTATAGACTGTGCTGAGGTCAGTTCGATGATCGATGAAGGCAAGGAGACCTAATTCAGGGCCCAGTGCCGATTCTCCGGTTGAGTTATCACTAGAGCTACGTGTTTACAAGGTTTGATTTTTTTTTTCAAACTTATTTTTGTTTACGTTTTAAACAATTTTTGAATTTTGTGTGTGTGTTACAGAAATTTGTTTTTAATATTTATTTATTTATTTACTAATACTGCTCGCCTCGTCGAGGTTATAGCTTATAACAGGGTGGTACAAACAAAATTACGGGAATGAGAAAGTGCTATTACAAAAATCTTGGCAGTGCTTTGCTGCACTGCAATGCACACACTATTTTAAGTAAAGACAAGGTTCTGTGTTATCAGCACCGGCGGAAAAACAAAAGCCCAGCAACAAACCCTGACGAGAGAAGGAATAGATAACAAGAACAAAATTAATTATACTCATAAAATAAAATAAAAATAAACGAGTCGACAACATAACATATACGTGTTTTTTACCCGATATAAGATACATTTTCTGTTTAATCTAAGATAAGAACAAAGTGAGCCACGCTGGTGACAACGTTAGGCCGGTAAGAAAGTTCCGTCTCGTATAGTTCGCAAAAAAAAAAAAAAAAAAGAAGACTGGTGAAATGCATTATTTGCAGCAGCAAAGTCTTTAATTGAAAAAAATGACGTGATCTTCTTGTTACCCGCGGTTGGAAAAAATAAATGTTTTTGTTCTTGTTAATTTTTATGTTGTCATTGACAATTGGGCATACGAATTTTAGCCGATCCTTCTGACATCTGGTGTCGAGGCACTCAAGGTTGGCATTCTGCAAGTGCTGGCTAGAAAAGACAGACCAACTGTAAAGCCGGGTTCACACTGCTTATACATCAAACAAAAGGCACTCTGCAGACACGAGGCACTGAAATATGTGCGGTTACATGCCCCGTGCCAAGTTTCTTCTTGAACTCATTGCCATGCGGCATTCAAAGCACGGACCTCGCGGTGCCTCGCGTTCGAATTTGTATGCAGACTGTTTTTTTTGTATTATGTATAAGCAGCGGCACCTCGGCTTAAAGGAATACATCGGCGATTTTTTTAAAGGTACCCAACTAACTATATTTTCTGAATCCCCGGCGGTACCCTCTACGGTATGTGACTTAGTTTCGAGAAATTCGTAATAGTTATTATGAAATCGGCAAATGAAAGTGTGCAAAAGCCAACATATAAAGATACCCGCACGTCTTAGTGCCGTGACGTGTTTGGAAGACAGGCTTTCCAGTCGAACAAGCAGTCTAAATAATAGACTATGCCAAACATTTGTTCCGTGCTGGTGCACGGGTACTGGAGCGAGTTCTCAAAGCATTCAATAGACACCATGAAACTGATTGTTATCAGTTCGGAACCAAATCTACAGTCAGACAGTGAACCCATGCCTTCCACAGGGGTCACTTTTCCGTTGCTGCCCATAAAAACTTTCTGCATTAAAAAAAAAAAAAAATCCGGTGAGGACCAAAATTGTAAATTCAATAACTGCGAAGAAAACAACAACAAAAAACCTGCTATTTGGGGTACCATTTCAGCGACATTAGTTGGTGGGTTTAACAAGTTTTCAGGCGAATTGTGGAACTTTAGAAAATAAAAAAACTCCCCTTTAAGAGTTATACAGAAAACGAACCGGCTTTTGTTTTATATTTTTTCAAAACTTTTTTATTATTTTTTTGTTTAGTGTGAGGATTTTAAACTACTGCTGCATGTTCAAGAATGGGTCTTACGTAGGACATGCAAGCGAGAAACTTTGTTGATGAACTGGAACGCAACAACGACTGTTTTATGGCTAATTCAGGTGGTCATTTTCTGGCATTATACCATATTTACTCGTGTAATAGCGGCACTATTTATGAACAAGGCCCATGCATCTACTTTCCCACAGAAAACATATACAGGCAATCATTGCGTTGCGCACAAATAACATAGCGAATAACCGAATCGAGCACACGATTCTCCATACAAATGCAATCTTTACTGATGGTATCTTCGCACAAAAACGTTATTTCTGTCCTGTAAACAGCTGAAATCATGATGCCCATCGCGGTGCTTGTCAACCTGCGTGCTCCGCTGTAGAGCGAACACTCCGGTTTTCTTCATAAACAGTGCGGCTATTACTCGAGTAAATACAATATTTTGCCATTTCTTCGGAAAGGGCGTTCGCGTGGTCAAAGGCCGGCCAGTGCACGCTGTTCGGGTGGCGCTTTTCAGGCGCGAGCCAGCAGTCTGTCGGCACATTTTTTGCCCGAGCTCCGAGGTGTCGGGCAGCTTGTCTGCCAGACTGTATTTGGTGTTGTCACATCCAAATCGGGAAAGGGAACCAAACGAAACAATGCACACACACAGCGGCATGACGGGCTCGAGTCGCAAACGAAGTCATCAAGGCTGCCACCCTTTTGTGCTCCGAGGAAAGATAGCAAAAGAACGAAGATAGAGATAAATTATGTCTTAAAAGAGGTCACACTTTTTTGGAAAATTTGTCCAGCTTGCTCAAGGCCAATTTCTTCTCGGACACGCTATGTTATTACATCGCTGTAAAAAAAATCGTGTATGGATAGTGATGCAGTTCGACAGTTGAGCACACGTTACAATTTCAAGGTAGGTGGGTGCAATAAGAAGACTAAGGATTCCAAAAATATGTAACAACAATATAATAGGACAGGGAAAGTGACGCTGGGAAGCCTTCTTGGGATGCGTGTGAAATAGCACCAGTTCTTTTGGAAATCTAAGCATATTAAAATTTAACGCATGTCCGGGCAGCGCCATGCCGATTTAATAATCTGCCCTCCCATTAATTTGATAAATATAGACCCTGTAAGCTGTGCGGACTGTCGTAATGTTAATATTTCGAAAGCTACCATGAAGCCGCGTGTGTTTACAGACATCTCAGAGAGTCAGCGCTTATGTTGTTGACGCATACAGCGTGCTCAATGTACCATAGATTAATCGAGAAAGAAATTAACAAAGCTCACGCGTGACCCAGGCAATGGCTAATTCATGTGGTCATTTCCCGGCAAAATATTTTGCCATATCTCCGGCAAGGGTGTTTGTCCTAGAGGTTGTTTTTGATGTCGTCCTTGAGGTTGTCCTAGACGAATGCTATCGCAATTCATGGACAACCAACAATAGTGGCTCTTGCAGCAATTTATTAAGGCGAAAACCTTATATGTCTCATTGTTCAGTCTTTTTTCTCTTATTCAGATGAAACAAGACTACTGGGTGCAAGGAAGCCTAGGGCAATGAAGAGCATCCGACTGGCTCTTTTCTGGGGAACTCTTGCGTGGGTGAAGGCGAGAGAGGTGGATACGTCGTCGTGTAATATATCCCTGCCATGGACAGTCTTGAAGACAGACTACAACGACGTCTCGGACACTGTGTTTCAGTCTCTGTTTCTATGCCCCACCAACTTGAATGGATGCGGGGACAGGACGCTGCTTACGTGCCAGAATGACAGCTACGTGAGGACTTGCTCCTGCGCGTCCAACTGCAGAGTTTACCGCGACTGCTGCTGGGAGTCAGGCCTCGAGAATCGGGTGACTGCTCTTCCCAAATCTGCCTGCGTTGCCATTAACTTTTCTTGGTCAGCCCGGAAGTATTTCTACATGGTCACGGGATGTTTGCCGGATTGGCCCATTGATGACGTGAGAAAAGCCTGTGAGGAGTCAGGGAACTTCAAGGAGACCTTCTACAAGATTCCAGTTACAAGTTCCACTGACATTACTTACAAGTAAGTTTTAAGGTCTTGAAATCCGATGGATAAGCGAAAGCAAATTAGTTGTGAAGATATATGACACAAAGCGCTGAGACCAGGGAATTCTGTAGAATATTTTTACGCCTTTCCCTAGTCTCAGGTATTTACAGTGGTGCTGATATTTGTCCGGTTTTGACGTCGGTCAGAATATTGAATGCGTAGTTTTCAGCACCTGGCCAAAAGGCTGAATAAATTAAAGTAATGTAGGGTAGTAAGACTTGAAGACTTGATGCTTCATGGAAAGTTAAGCACTAATAAAGCTCTGAGAGCGCTTTTGAGCGAGGCGGCATAGTGGCCTTTGGGAGCCAACAGCGGAGTTTTGCCCTCTCTTTGAAGAAAACATTTCTTATACTTTCTTTTTCAATATTAATTTACAGTGCTCATGAGTATTTCAGTTGCACATGAGGACATGTTGACACTGTTTTCTTGTGTATTTTTCGCGTTTGGTTTCGTATCAATCTCACCAGTCAGTTCGACTACGCCACAGCTGCCGCAATGCATCGAAGGAACTTTAGTCTTTGGGCACGTGCGACAACCTCGCTGGAGCTCTGCGCGTGTACAGCATGGGACGGCACGAGCCCTCTCGTGCACTGCCGTCTGCCTTCTGTGAACTAAAACAAATGGCGGCGTCACGCATGCGCCAAACGATTAGTGAGATCGGTCTATTTATTACGCGTTTTATTATTTCCAATGTAACTGGGTATTTTTTAATTTTTAACAATGTGCGATTAAAGTTTATTATCTGTTTGGTTACTGGCTGTGCAAACTCTTTTACTAAATAAAAAAAATAAAGAAATTCCTTTTCTCTGCTTAAAATGCGATTAATACGTACCTTTTTTATTTCAGAAATGGCTACTGTGCTCTTTGCAACTACGACCTAGCGAACACAACCTTCTGGATTGCCATTGAAACACCTTCCTTTCCAATCACTTATTTTAAACTTCCTGACATAATCGCCACTCAGCCTTACCTTCATCTGAGACCATGCAGCCGCCGCCCTCAAGAAGACACTTGTCCCGAGGGCACTTCCGAAAACATCGTTCAAAAATGCAAGACTTTTTATGCTCCCATCACCACCTTAGAAGACGAAGAGAGTCCAGAGTATCGAAATGTGTATTGTGCTATGTGCAATGGCGCCAACCTTTCCGCTTTATCGTGTAAACCAGCTGAAGAGTTAAGCAGATTTCCTGTTCCTTATCGGCAAATTGCGATTCTACCTGATCCAAACTTGGTTACCATCTTTCACCCCGTGTTGAGAACTGAAGACTGTTACGTTAAACATAGAAACCGTTGCTTTATCAAGTCTCCTCCAGAGCTGCTCAGACGGCAGCATGATGAAAACAGCACGAACCAAATGGAGCGGAGACAGCATGAAATGCGCTTCTACACCGTCCAAAATTATCTCACAATCGTTTGTGTCAGCTTGTCCATCTGCTGTCTCTTCTTGAAAGTCGTTGTGTTCAGCATCTACAAAGAAGCCAGGAGCTTTTCGTCCAAGTGTACTTTGTGTCTTTCCATTACCTTGCTCATGACCCAGCTGCTCTTCCTACTCGTGAACAGCTTTAAGGTCTCAGGGCCCGTGTGCACTGCGTCCGCCATGTTGGTACACTACGGCTTCTTGTCAACGTTCTTCTGGACCAGTGTGATCTCGTTCGACATCTGGAGGAGCATCACAGCCGCCAAGCTATCTTCTAGACGGAACAGTACCTTGGCGTTCTACTCTGTGACCGCGTGGGGTGCCCCGATGATCATCGTTGTCATTGCAGCCACGGTAAACTGGTTGGCTCCAACATCGTTGATGTCCCCACTGTACGGTTATTCGAGCTGCTGGATGGGACGTATTTGGGCCCAGATAGCCTACTTTTTAGCGCCTATGGCTATACTGCTGGCTATAGGTATAGTCCTCTACCTGAACACCGTGTTCTACATCCGCAAGACTACCGACCGTGCTCGTGATTTTGAGTCTAAAGACGGAATTCAGCGGAGCCAACATTCCCACATGACATTGTTTGTACGATTGGCTCTCATTATGGGAGCAACGTGGGGAGTGGGATTCTTAGGTGTGTTCGTAGATTCTACCGTGACAGATATTCTGGTCATTGTGCTTGTTGGGCTTCAGGGTGTGTACCTTTTCTTTGCATTTAAGGATCACAAACACTTCTGCTCCTCAATTCGAAAACGAAAGATCAGTTCTCGCACAGGGGGACCGTCTAATACTACATTCACTACAGAGGACCCGCAAAGCCAAAGACTTTCCTCGTAGAGTTGTGACTATTATTGACCACGGAGTCTCCTTTGTTGCGAAGTTGCGTCCAGAGAACGTTTCGGGCTTTGCTGATATGAGATCAGCGAACGCTGTCACTTTCCCTACAGGGAAAGGTCTGAAAGTTTCAGATATCACGATTACCGCCCAATCTCGTACTTCTATGGATTAACAGTAAAGTAGACCGTACTTGTACAACATTGTCTCCTGCTCAATAGCAATTCCCAGCATAAAACAAATGTTGCTGCCATTCTTAGTATGCTGGCACCAACTTTCGCCACTCTTTTTCTTTTTTGCATACATTGTGTGGTATTAATATCACTGCACCAGGGCATTACACCCATCATAAGCTCTTACTGCAAGAGGCTTGAGGCAGCCAGTCAGTGAACGCTTCACTTGTAGGAAAACCCATGGCTGCTCAATATATAGGGTGTTAGAAGTCACCAGGCTCGATCTAAAATGGACCGTAAAAATCGGCGGCTGCGCGAAGCAATCTCAACTTTTCGTCAAAGGTGTAATTCACAGGTCCGTTTTTTCTTGTAAAATAAAAAAAACGCAGCTCCCTTTCTTAAAAAAAAGCAAAAGGCTAAGAACTTGCCAGGGTCAGCGGCGGTCGGCGATGCAGACGACAGAGTCGAGTGACGGGGTGCGTTTGGCGCACCCATTGAGAGATGGCGTTACCTCTTTATCGGGAGTAGGGAGCCTTCATACACTTTCGCCACGTCTGTCTTAGGGTGGCGGCATCTCGGCCATTTCTGTGCCCAGAATGCACGCGCTTCGATCTCGTTCGGAGCGAGCGCTTAGCTCCGCCCGGGGGTTTGGCGCCATTTTAAGGACCATTTGGCACGCGCAGGCAGTTTTCAATACAACAATGGGTGTTTTCACCCTATGACAGACGCACATCGAGGCACCCTAATCGGGAGTGCTTGGGACTCCATGCACAGGGCTACACACCTCAACCTAATCCCGGCGAGCTCTCGCCCCACAAGTTACGTGGAATGGACATGCCCACACTCCACAAAGCCTTCCGACCACCGGAAACACATTCTTGACTTGCTGCTTGCCTTTGTGCGCAGATGCGGTTGCATGTGCACACAAAGGCATAAGAAAAATGCGGTTGCATAAAGACGGCATTCTCGCTGCCAACAGATTTCGTGTGCGTGTCGTCTGCTTTCTTTTGCTGGTCGACGCCATCTTCCGACGCCATCTATCAATTAATACGTGCGCCAAACGCGCCCCGCCGCTCTACTCAGTCGTCTGCGTCGCCGCTCGTCGTTGACCATGACAAGTTTCTTGGCCCCATTTTGTACAAAAAGGGAGCTACGCTCTCTAATATTACAAGGGAAAAACTAATTAAAGACGTCTACAATTTTCTGTGATGCCGAATTAGAGCGCAGCTCTTGAGGATGAGGAGGGGAGAATACGCAGGGGAGGGTATGCCTCTGCTCCCCGTCCGTATCCTTCCCTCCCCCTTGTCTAGTGTCCTCCCATTTAGCGGGATATTTTCATTACATTTCCCGCTAAATTTAGCGAACATGTCCCCGCTAAATTTAGCGTTAAATTTAGCGAAACTCTGCCCGCTAAATTTAGCGGTGAAATTCAGCAAACGTTTTTCTATTAAAGTTAGTGGGGAAACTGAATTGTTGTTGATGTCACGTGACGTCAATTTAGTGGGTTAAGTTTTCCTGCTAAATTTAGAAGGTAAATGTTCTGTAATGCAATGCGCGCGGTTATGCCAACGCCACTCAACCCGGAAACGGGCGCCTAAGAGCTGCGCTCTAAAATGGACTTGTGAAATACACTTTTTATGAAAAGTTTCGATTGCTTCGTGCAGGCGTCTATTTTCACGGTCTGTTTGAGATCGAGCCTGGTGACTTAAGACACCTTATACATATACTATCAAGTCTCAATGTCTATAATCTAGGCAGCCACATCTTTCGTTGCATGCATGCTAGCGCCATAACTTGACATATTTTCGAATACTTTCGTTTGCTATTTGTAGCAACGTAATTCCCATATCACGGATTGCATCAAGTCATCATACACGCGGCCTGAATTTTCATACACTGACCTTGGCATTAAAGCTATTTTTTTCTGAATCGAACACGTGCTGCGTTATTGAACGTCGGGGAAAATACAAAACTCCCAATACAATTAAACGTCCGGACGCGTGAAGGATGTCAATGCCGCCGTGGTGCGCCTACATTGTTTTCGTAGAAACAAATATACAACCTGGGCATGTAATGCTGCTATTACAAATGCCAAGTCATGCGGCTTCCATAAACCGTCGCTTGACACTCGATCCAGACATATGTATCTTCTAGCACGAGCGGCGTCATTACTCTCAGATCGACGGCCAGTATGGTTGTATAAATAACATTTCAATCAAATCACCAAGGACATCTGGTGTAGTACATCGCCTCCTCTTCCAACTGTCAAGAAGACGATCAAAACTGGTGTCTGAACTGCGCAGATACAACCTATAAATCAAGTTCTGCGCATTACGTCCTACACGCCCCAAAATAACAAGCATTCTAAAGCTTGCACCCGGTGAAGCGACAGATGAGTGTATCTTTGCATCACAGCACGCCAGCATATCTTTCCAGTCCTTCGTGAGAGAGTAGCCGACGGCATATGGAGCCATTCAAGCAAAGCTACAAGTGCAAGGTCACGGCGTTCGCCGTTTCTCCCCCTGTGTGCTATCAGCGGCTGAAGCAATTAAGCCATGTCCCGACGTCACTGTGTAGAATGTATCACACCTCTGCAAAGTTCCTTACTCTATACAAATACTCCCAATAAACGCCCTGGGGGGCTATGTTGCGCTTTTTGCACTCCCAGGAGACTAGGGAGAGGGAAGTGACGTCAACAACGCAGCAAATGCAGATTCGATGTTGATTTTCTTTTCTTCTGTCAACATCCAATCTGCATTTGCTCTAGTCGTTGACGTCACTTCCCTCTTCCAAGTCTCCTGGGAGTGCAAAAAGCGCAACATAGCACCCCTGGGCACACCAAGGCCTCACTGTTTTTCAATGAAGATATTCTCTTTCCCTCCTTTTGTCAACATGTTCCCGGTATTGCGCTGAATGGAGGCTATATGTACCTTAACAATCTTCCCGAATAGCTTAGACATCTATTTGCCTCACAGAGGTTATCCGGAAGATTGAAAACTTAGCTTTTAGGAATCCCATTTGAAAGCAAATCTATTATCAAAATTATAATGATTTGTTTATACTAATGTAAACATAAGTTTTCTTTTTGTAAATCTCCTTAGCTTGGTTTCTCGATCAGGATATACATATTACGAGATATATTTATGTTGCGCATAGAGGTGATATACGCGAAACCTCTACAGAAAGGCGTTAATGTAAAATTGCAAATACTACGAAGGTAAGTATTGCACACGGTGACTCATTTGGGAAACAAGACGCGATATGGACCCTAGACACAATAATTGACTGAAAGGAGTAGATTTAATCTAATAGACTCTTAAAAATGCTTGGAAACGTTGCAGTCACCTCTGCTATAATGTAGTTACAGATCAGTTTGAACTAGTCATATTTTAAATAATCCTTATATAATGGTAAATTATTTTTGAAGTGCACAGCGCTTTCTTTGCAGAACACAATGTGCGCTGACCGGTAACGTTTGGTTTGTGTGACATGAGCCAGAAAATCAGCATAAAACTATTAAACTAAATAAAGCAAACCATTTACGCTTATCAGCCGCCTAGATGAGAGAGGTAAGGGCCCATCTCAAGTAACACCGGGTCACTCATTTGTTTTCTGCCATGCATCGGTACTATATTTTTTTTTACCATTATAAAACTCCTTCGCCATTCACGTTCCCCTCTTACACCTACATCACCTCATTACTTATCAGCGTCGGAATCCACAGTAACGTCAGTTATGCCTTCTGTCCCACGACGCGCATGTCCCCCGGTGGCTGTTGTCTCAAGACTTTCCTTGTCAAGATTTCCCTTGTTGTCTCTGGAAGTGGTCGCCGCGGTCTCGTTTGGCACTGCATACGCGACCGCCGAAGGTCGACTTCCTGTTGAGGTAGCGTCTTGGGCCAATGGTGTCTCCTTGCCGCTGCCTACTTTCGTCATGAGTATGCCCACAAGGATGGTGGCGAAGATGAGCACGACCGCACAGATGGTAAAAGCGAACACGCTGCTGGGAATGTAGCCGTAAGTGCTGTCGCCTCCTTCCTGGGCCGGGACCAAGCCAACCCCGAGGAAGGACGACTCGTCCGGGGTCGCAGCAGGTTTGCCGTCTGGTAGGGACTCCTGTCGCTTTCGAAGATCACGGAGCTCGTCCGCGGTCTGTTCATCGATGGGTTCGTGGAAGGACACTCGGCGACCGGCGGCCATCTGAATTCCTTATAGTTCTTGTTCTTCGTCTTCTTCTTTGCACACAGTGATGGCGGTAAAATTCCCGTTGCGTTAGCTAAAAGAAACAATAACAATTTAGTCGTTACTTTACATTATACATCAGGAGTTTAGTCTTCCAAAAACATGGTGACATTGTTACCTACTGTAGATGATCAATTTAGCCAGTGCAGTGCGACTGCTAGACTGGGCTTTTGAGCGAGCATCATGCAGTAGAGATACATGGCCCAAAGCGTGGCCTAAAGTCCCTGAATGTTCCCAGCCCCAACGTTACTGGAGCAAGCTCAGTTTCACTGCTCCGCCTGCGACCTCGGCTCAGTGGCGGTCACGAGAACTAGCAGCGCTGCAATCGAATATTGTTTCCGGATTGTCTAGTCCGCCAAATTTGAATAGCAATACTTGAGCTTGGGAGAGTTGGCGATTCGTACTATTGAATGGAAAGCGCCGAATAAACAAGGACCAAGAAGGGGACAGAGACGAAGCGCACTCACAACTGAAGGTTTATTGAAAACAACATTGACTATTAATACCGTCTATCAGGGTGTTGGCTCAAAAAGAAAAACTCTTTATCAGTTAAGTGCAGTGACGGCGCACTAATACACAGACTCACCCCTTGCTCTCTTATGCGGAATGCCTCGTGTATTTCTCGCGCTGTTTTGTTTTCGTATCTGCCCAGAACTGTTGTTTTTTCGAATTCCGGGCTACATGGGCACCTATCACAATGCACCGCAAGATTGCCCGACGGGGACTGTTTGACTGACCAGGCATGTTCTCTGGCCCTTTCATTTATGCAACGCCCCGTTTGGCCGACATACGATTTCCCGCAACTCAATGGTATGTTATACACCACTGACGTTGCACACTCCACATATTGATTAGCGTGTTTCTTTTGACACACCTTACCCTCTCCCTTTTTGTTGTTTATTTTTGAACACAAGTGAGACAGCTTATGCGGCGCTGAAAACACCACTGGCACTTCAAAATGAGCCGCCACTTTTTTAGATTATGCGAAAGGTTATGAATATAACCTTTCGCATAATCTACTAACACTTCACAGCACAAGAAAACAGACGCACACAAAAATAAATTTCAAACACTCAAAGAAAGAACACTGAAAATGCGCTGACTCTGATCTCTGTGGTGTATTACACTTCATCGTCATCACCTTTTTTTTTTTTGCTATTATACACATGAAAGTAAAAAAAAAAAAAAAAGAAGAAAAGAAAAAGAAAAGAAAGCTCTCAACGCAGTGATATACTTTGTTTCAGCTTCGGTCCAGACGCAGCCAAAGCTACAAGCGCGAGCTCCGGGCTTTCAGCATCCCTGTCAAGCACGCGCGCTCGTGCAGTGCAAGCACCGTTCTTGGCCACATGCTCGCGCTTGTAGCATCGGCTGCGTCTGGACCGAAGCTGAAACGAAGTAAAGCAGTCAACGCGCGAGACAGGGAAGCAAGATCCGACTGCAGCGCCGCTAGTTCTCGTGTCCACCACATGAGCCACTCGCCTCTGCAGGCGAGCATAGGGAGCTGCGAAACTGAGCTTGAAAGTAAACATCTTCGACAGAAATCTGTCTGGTTTGGGGAACAATTCGAAAAAAAGAAAACTCAAACCAAAAGTTTAGAAACAACAGTTCCCAACGTTTCGGGGTCGACTTGACTTCTTCTTCAGGGGCAACGTTACTGAGCAGGGGCAACGTTACTGCTGGGCAACGTTACTGAGCGTGCTCCAGTAACGTTGCCCAGCAACCATTGAGTTCGCTTACCGGAAGTCAATCCCGCAGAATTCAGTTCTGATTGGCGGTGCTCTAGCCGGTGGCGGAAGTTATAAGTCGGCCATTTTAGGTATGGGCCCAAAATATATAAAAAAAACGAATATAAAAAAAAAGTGAAATCCGTTTACAACTCCCTGTAACACCGAATTAGAGCGCAGCTCTTCAGGAGGAGGAGGGAAGGGTACTGGGGGGGGGGGGGTGAAGTGACCTGGGGGGGGTCATGTGACGATGCCGATGATGTCATCAGTGACGTCACTGATGACCTCATCAGTGACGATGACGATGCGGACTCCTATGACGTCATCAGCGATGATGACGATGACGATGCGGATGTCAGTGACGTCACTGATGACGTCATCCGTGATGATGACGATGACGATGTGGATGCCGGTTACGTCATCAGTGACATCACTGATGACGTCATCAGTGATGATGACGATGACGATGCGGATGCCGGTGAGGTCATCAGTGACGTCACTGATGACGTCATCAGTGATGATGACGATGACGATGCGGATGCCGGTAACGTCATCAGTGACGATGACGTCATCGGGGAGGTCACGTGACCTCGGCGGGGGTCACGTGACCCTGGGGGGTGGTCACGTGACCTCGGGGGGGGGGGGGGGTCGCGTGACTTTGGGTGTCACAGGACCTTGGGGGTCACGTGACTTTGGGTGTCACGTGACCTTTGGGTGACCTTGGGGGTCACGTGACCTTGGGATGACCTTGGGGGTCGCGTGACCTTGGGGTGAACTTGGTTACGCCGACGGCGGCGTCGACACCGACGCCGACGCCGCTCAAGCCGGGAACGGGCCCCTAAGAGCTGCGCTCTAAAAGTTTTCGCGTTGTTACGAGTACGACGGGTGCGCACAGGGGGGAGGGGGGAGTAGCTCAGGGGTATTGATGAGCAAGAACCACGGTGGAAAAAAAAACATGTGCTTCTTCCACTGTGGCAAGGACCGAATGGAAGATACGTTGATATTTCCTAGTGTTTTATATCACGTAACCGCTAATCTGGTTCGCCACAGAAGACTGCCGGCTAGTTTGCTCATTCCGGTTGCACTGGTGCTGCGTTTCAAACTCTATCATGAGACGCTAAGCCTAACAATCGACTTCGAAGTTTTTCTAGTCGAGAGAGAGAGAGACGGAGACAGCAGGGAGCAAGTCACGCACTTCTCGGAACGAAGGAAGCAACTTTAATGAAAACAAACCAGAGTCGCCAAATACCAGGAAAGTAAATTCAAAAGTTCGCACAATAACGAACGTTTGACAGTACGCGCTCTTCGACCACACAGCGCAACGCCATATTGGAGATGGGTTGGAGCGCTACTGCTGCGCCTCGACTTGGTTCTTAAACGAAGTTTGGGAGTTTTGGTACTAACTTTCTTAATGACTCTAACATAACCGTGGCACACCGGTACGATGCTCATCCAGATCAAAACGGACAGGGGATTAGCAGGGGTGGGGATTGAACCCGGAATTCCTGGGTTCTGTAGCGCGAGCTTTCGCTTCACATGCTCCGAGCTGGTGTGCGCTATCCCACTCGGCCACTGATACCCCCTGCGGTATCTCCGTCTCACGCCCGAGTTACCGTAAAACTCCGTTTCATAATTAGTAAACAACGCTGTCAAAGCTACTGGCGCGAGTGCGTGACTTAATGTACATATCAAGAAACTCATGGCTGCTTGATATAAGGGTGTCTGAACTCACTAGATTTGATCTAAAATGGACCGTAAAAATTGACGGCTGCGTGAAGCAATCTGAACATTTCGTCGAAGATGTATTTCGCCGGTCCGTTTTTTTCTGGTAAAACAAAACGTAGCTCCCTTTCTGTAATAAAAAAAAGAGAAAGAGAGGTAAAAACTTGTCAGGGTTAACGGCGGGCGGCGACGCAGACGACAGAGTCGAATGGCGGGGTGCGTTTGGCGCACGCGTTGATAGATGGCGCTACCTCCTTTAATAAAATGAAGGCAATATTTTTGTAGTGTACCTTGGGTTTAAATATAAACGCAGAAAATGAAAGCAAAACTTGAAGTATAAAAAGATAACGCGCTTGCATAACGACGGCGTTCTTGCTGCCGAAAGATTTCGTCTGCGCGTTGTCTGCTTTCTTTTGATAGGCGGCGACATCTTCCGACGCCATCTATCAATACGTGCGCCAAACGCGCCCCGCCGCTCTACTCAATCGTCTGCGTCGCCGCTCGTCGTTGACCATGGCAAGTTTCTTGGCCCCACTTTGTACAGAAAGGGAGCTACGCTTTGTAATTTTACAAGAAAAAAAAATTAAAGACGTCTACAATTATCTGTGATGCCGAAGTAGAGCGCAGCTTTTGAGGAGGAGGAGGGGGCCGTACGGAGGGGAGGGTATGCCCCTGCTCCCCGTAAGTACCTTCCCCTCCTCCTCGCTGCTGTCCTCGCATTAAGCGGAAAATTTTCGCTAAATCTCCCCGCTAAATTTAGCGGAGACATTTTTGCTAAATTTGGCGGGGAAATTTAGTGAACATTTTGCAACTAAAGATACCGGGGAAACTGAATTGGTGATTAGGTCTCGTGACGTCAATTTCTCCGCCGAATTTAACGGGCCAAGTTTCCCCGCTAAATTTAGAGAGAAAATTTTCTATACAGCAATGCGCGCGGTTTTGCCGTCGCCGACCGCGACGCCGCTTAAAGGGCCACCCACACTAGCGAGAAAACGCGCTCGGCGCGCCGATAAATCGGTTAAGCGGCAAGATAAAGGGCGTGTGTCTGCACGCGCTCGTGGCGCTGACTGTGCTTCGGCGACATTTTGTTACTTGCCGCGATCGGCGTGCCACGCGCGTTTTCTCGCTAGTGTGGGCGGCCCTTTACCCGGAAACGGGCGTTTCAGAGCTGCGCTCTAAAATGGACCTGTGAAATACACCTTTGATGAAAAGTTGAGAATGCTTCGGGCAGGCGTCGATATTTACGGTCCGTTTGAGATCGAGCCTGGTGACTTCAGACACCTTATGCATATATTATATAGTCTTGATGTATATAATCTAGGCAGCCAGATTATTCGTTGCATGCATGCTAGCGCCATAACTTGACAAATTTAGAATACTTTCGTTCGCTGTTTTGAGCAACCTAATTGCCATATCACGGAGTCGCATCAGGTCACCAGGGGCTCTAAACTCGTCAAACACAAAGTTGGGGCCGAAGTTGACGGAGCGCACCGATGGGAGTGTCACGACGATGACTTCGTGCTTTTGTCGCCGGCGCCCACTCGGCGCTCTCTACGAACTTTAGGCTCCAACTTTGTGTTTAACGAGTTTAGGGCCCCAGAAGCACACGCGGCCTGACTTTTGATACATGGACGTTGGCATGTAAGTAAGCTATTTTTTTCTGAATTGGACCCGTGCTGCGTTATAAAGCGCTGGGCGAAATACAAAACTCCCAATACAATTAAATGTCCGGACGTTTGAAGGATGTCAATGCCGCCGCGGTACGCTTGCATTACTTTCGTAGAAACAGATGTACAACCTGGGCATGTAATGCTGCTATTGTAAATACCAAGTCATGCGGCTTCTGTAAACCTTCGCTTGACCCTCGATCCAGACATATGCATCTTCTAGCACGAGCGGCGTCATTACTCCCGGATCAACAACCCCCATGGTGCTATAAGTGACCATTCAAATCAAATCACCAAGGACATCTGGTGTAGTACATCGCTTTCTGTTCCAAGTGTCAAGAATACGATCAAAGCTGGTGTCCGAACTGCGAATATAACCTACCGGGTGATATAAGGAGACGCCAGGCTCTTTAAATCGACAGCAAAATTCGGTTTCTTCAGCTATCGCGCAACGATTTTTTGCGGCGGTGCCCACAGGTGGTGCATTTTTTCTATAAAATTTCTAAAAAGCGAACTTACGAAGCAGGCTGCACCGAGGCTATCCGAAAGATTCGAGACTTCGCTTTTAGAAATTCCGTTGGAAAGCAAATATGTTATTGAAATTATGATGATTTATTTATTCTAATGTAAATAGAATTTATCTTTTTGTAAGTCTCCTTAGCTTGGTTTCTCGAAGAGGATATACTTATGTTGCGCATGGAAGTGATATACGCGAAACCTCTACAGAAAAGCGTTAATGCAAAACTACAAACACTACGAAGGTAAATATTGCACACAGTGGCTCATTTGGGAATCAAGACGCGACATGGAAACTGGACACAATAATTGACTGAAAGGAGTAGTTTAATCTGCTAGACTCTTAAAAATGCTTAAAAACGTTGAAGGTACACCTCTGCTAGATTGTAGTCAAAGATACGTTTGAATGAGTCATATTCTAAATAATCTTAAATAATCGTAATATATTTTTTAAGTGAATGGCGCTTTCTATACAGAAGACAATGTGCGCTGACAGGTAACGTCTAATTTGTGTGACACGAGCCACAAAATCAGCATGAAACTAATAAACTAAGTAAACCAAACCATTTACCCTTACCAGCCGCCTAGATGAAAGAGGTAATGGCCCATCCCAAGTAACACCGGGTCACTCATTTGTTTTCTGCCATCGATACTATATTTTTGTTACCATTATAAAACTCCTTCGCCATTCACGTTCCCCTCTTATACCTACATCACCTCATCACTTATCAGCGTCGGAATTCACAGTAACGTCAGTTATGTCTTCTGTCCCATGACGCGCATGTCCCCCGGTGGCTGTTGTCTCAAGACTTTCATTGTCAAGAGTTTCCTCTTTGTCTCTGGGAGTGGTCGCCGCGGTCTCGTTTGGCACTGCATACGCAACCGCCGAAGGTCGACCTCCTGTTGAGGTGGCGTCTTGGGCCAATGGTGTCTCCTTGCCGCTGCCTACTTTCGTCATGAGTATGCCCACAAGGATGGTGGCGAAGATGAGCACGACCGCACAGATGGCAAAAGCGAACACGCTGCTGGGAATGTAGCCGTAAGTGCCGTCCGGGCCGTCGCCCCCTTCCTGGGCCGGGACCAGGCCAACCCCGAGGAAGGACGACTCGTCCGGGGTCGCAGCAGGTTTGCCGTCTGGTAGGGGCTCATGTCGCTTTCGAAGATCACGGAGCTCGTCCGCGGTCTGTTCATCGATTGGTTCGTGGAAGGATACTCGGCGACCGGCGGCCATCTGAATTCCTTATGGTTCTTGTTCTTCGTCTTCTTCTTTGCACACAGTGATGGTGGTGAAATGCCTGTTGCGGCAGCTAAACGAAACAACAACAAATTAGTCGTTAGTTTACATTATACATAAGAGTTTAGTCTTCCAAAACATGGTGACATTGTTACCTACTGTAGATGATCAATTTAGCCAGTGCAGTTCGACTGCTAGACTGGGCTTTTTAGTGCGCATCATTCAGTAGTGATACATGGCCTAAAGTCACTGAATGTTCCCAGCACGACCTTCTACATACGTATTGAGTTAGTTCTGGTTCCAGGAAGTCAATCTCGCAGAATTCAGTTCTGATTGGTGGTGTTCTAGCCCCCCCCCCCCCCCCCCCAAGAAAAAAGAAAAAGTAAAGGTATATAAAAAGTTTCCGCGTTACAACGGGTACGGCGGGTACGCACGGGTGGTAGCTCTGGGCATTGATTAGCAAGGACCACGGTGGTACAAACATGTGTTTCTTCCACCGTGGCAAGAACCGAACGGAAGGTGCGTTGATATTTTCTAGTGTTTTATATCATGTAGGCCGCTAATCTGGTTTACCAATGAAGACTGCCGGCTAGTTTGCTCATTCCGGTTGCGCTGCTGCTGCGTTTCAAACTCTACGCATCAGACGCTAAGCCTGACACTCGAATTCGATGTTTTTCGAGTCGAGAGATCGATCTGGATGAGCATCATACCGGCGTGCGGTCGTGTATCACTACTCCGTGATGTACGTTAAAGACCCCAGGCTAGCGGACGGTCTGCCTCAACGGACTCGTCGCCCGTTGAGGCAGACCAAGTTCTAGTCTGTATAAACATACACACAATCCAATTTTTTTTTTCGAGTCGAGAGAGAGAGAGAGAGAGAGAAAGAGACGAGACAGCAGGGAGCAATTCACGCACCTCTCGGAACGAAGGAAGCAACTTTAATAAAAACAAACCAGAGTCGCCAGAGACCAGGAAAGTAAATTGAAGAGTTCGCACAAGAACGAACGCCTTGACAGTACGCTCTTCTCTTCGACCGTACAGGGCAACGCCATATTGGGGATGGGTTGGAGCGCTACTGCTGCGCCACGACTCGGTTCTTAAGCAAAGTTTGGGAGTTTAGTACTCTTGAAGTATTAGCGGCGAGATGTTTTGGTGGCGGCCTCCTACGGTTCCCCCTTGTGACGTCATTACCTTGCGAACAACAAGTTCGATGGCGTTTGTAAATAGCATGGCGGAAGCCTGAAATCATTGCGCTCTCAAAGCAACACTGCCAACACCGTCGAAATTAAGGTTCTTTCATTCCTCTTATTTCCGTCGATGGTATACCCTTTCCGACGTCATAGTCAGTTTTTGGGCCAATCGTGGAAGGCCGACCACAGCGACGCTTTCGGTCGCGCACGTCGCCAATAGGGAGTATTCACTGGCGGCCATATGCGTGTGCGCTGCTGCTGAGCGCGTGCTGACGGCGAGCTTCCGCAGTCCTTTTGGAGCGTGCATTTAGCACCATCAAGGTTGCCGGTCTTAGCAGGTTATTAATGTGAGCTTGTTTTGAGCATGCGCTCTAAACATCACCCTCAAATATGGCGTCCAGTGAATACCTCCTATAGCTTACACTAAGTATAGTCTAACATTAGACACTTTTAGTTGGGCGTACGCAACGAGCTTGCGTACGCAGGAACTTTGCGGGCCGCGAGTGCGCCTGCGCAGAACGTAACGTAACGTTGTGCTGCCGGCGTGCGTACGCACGCAGTGAGACGTTGCGTGCGGGTCCCGCGGGCCACTGCGGGACGGTCTCGCGAGATCTCGGCCGAACGAGAGTGCATTTCAAGATGGCCGCTGCCACGGGAAACAACTGTGGAAACGACGCCGCTCCTAATGGAAATCGCGTGTTTTATACGGTGAAAGTGGATATAGCGTTGCTGCTGGAAGTGCAAGCCAGTGATCCGTTCAGGAACCCGGACCAAGGGGAAGAAATAGCCGTAAGGCTCAAGGCAGTTCTCGGCAAGCCGTTCAGCTCCCGCAGTGTGCGCGGGCGGTTCGACTTGCTCGTGTCGCGTTACGCGGCAAATGACCGCAGAAACCTGCAAAAGTAAGTTTTTCTTGTTTCCTGCATTGTGTGCACAAGCTTTACTTCGCGGAAATGCTTTCTTGTAGATCCGGTACGGAGGAGGAGTACACAGAACGGGACCAGCTACTCCAGGACATTATCAGTTTGTTACAAGGCACTAGCTACAAAATACGCCTGGCCCGAAGGAGCACCACCAACAGCGCGGCTACCCCTCACCCACCAAACGGCGCCTCAGCCGCGCGGAAAGCAGCAGTGGCTGCCAGAGACGCTGCGGCGAGCAGCTACGCGGCCCCTGTCTACGGTGGGGATGTAGGCAGCCCCGATGTGAGCCCTGGCACTTCCAGTAAGTGCTCCCTCACAGTGATGCAAAGGCTTTTCATGCATCACGCTGACATGTTCCGTCAGGTTTCATTTGATAAACCGTGTTTGCAGGCGCTAGCCAGGAGGCCACGGCAACCGAAATCTTCAATGCCATGTTTTCGACGCCTGTGGACGACGCGGAGCAGGCACCGAGCACGCCGCCGTGCAGTCTTGCCATTCAACCGCCTGTCGCCGAGACGCCTGCAGCCAGCAACGGCCAGCCAAGGGCTGACCCTCAATTGGAAGTATCCCAGGGTCATCCAGTGGGGGGTAAGTTGTTCGCAAACTGTGTGCCAAGAGCAGGGTGTTGGCACCGTGCGTCATTGAGGCAGGAAGCATCAAAACGACAGTGCATTAATAAAAAATGTATGAATAGAGGGCTATAGCCTCTCTCCTGTAGTGCACACTACAAACATTTTTCTTGATGAGGCTCGATTCCAAGAGCTAACGGCTGTTGCAGTTACCTTCACCAGTTTGCTGGAAGAGCGCTGAAGCTCAACAATAAATTTAACATTGGTGTTTTGATACTCCGTAAATTCTAGTTATGTGTATTGGCCAGGCATACTTGATGTCTCTGCTGCTTGCTTTTTTTAGTCGGTTCTATAATTTCCTTCATGTCATGTACCCTGTGAATTTGAACGGTGGCTCTGCTTGCTTTTCATATACAGTACTCACACCACTTTAAAAACTTCTTTGATGGTCTGTAGTTTGCTATGAGAAATTACAAGAAAGGTTGTTAAAAGAATTGGTTTCTCTCCCCTTTTCCCTCACCATTTTTAGCCCCCTCGTCCCCCGAAATGAAGTTCTCCTTTGCCACTGGTATAACCTCAAGCTCAGACTTTATAGGCTGGAACCTACCGGCTTTTGTATCTTTGCAGTAAAGTACATGCGAGCCATGCCCAATGGAATTAGTATTAAGTTGAGGAATGTCTTAACACTATGCTTATATTTTGTATGCTAAGCTATTCCTGACTTCTACATGAATTGCTATATTTACATATTTTATCTATCCTTTGAAAATGTAATGCCTTCTTTTACAGGAAAACGGAGACAGGAACAGCAGGCTGATTATGACTTCATGATGAAGCGCATGACGCATGAAATGCTAATGAAAGAAAAAGAAACAGAAGTGGAGTTACGCCGGCTTGCCCTCGAAGAGAGCCGGCTGGCTTGGGAAAGGGAGCGGGCACTTATGGAATCCCGTGAGAGGGAAAAGGACCGCAGGGAGCGAGCAGAAGAAAGGCAAGAAGAGCACAAAGCACGGGTGGAAGAAAGCCAGGCTTTCATACTTCTCATTGAGAGCCTACTGTCAAAGATCAACAAGTAGCCTGCACGGACAACACATTGTTTGGCTTTTAAATTGTATGAATGGCAATAACACATTCTTTTCTTTTAATCTACGGACAGTTGATTAAACAATGTGTGGCTCCAGGTACTCCCGCAGAGGAGGTGGGTCCAGGCCGAAATAGGTCGACACCTGGCTTCCATAGATGATGGTGTGGCAGTTGGTGAAGATTGTGCCCACTTTGTACATCTCCTCTACCTGCTGCCATAAAAGTTTCTGGTTCTTTTTAAAGTCGAGGAAGGCAAATTCGGCCACCACCTTTCCAAATCCCCACTCAACGGCTTGCCGGACCCTGCTCATACTAAAGTTAAATGCTTCCTGCTCAGGCGTCTTACGGCAGCCGCCATATGGCTTCATTAGGAGTGGTCGCAGCGGATATGCCGGATCGCCGTAAATGTCGAAATCTTCATTGTTGACGAGCTTCTCCAGCTTAGAGTACAATCCACTCTCTCGGAATATTCCTGCATGAAAAGAAGAACCAACTTTTAGCCAATATATTTCAATAACGTTAAGTTGCAATGCTGGCAATCATTCCAATTGATATGGTAGGGTCTGCACTAACGGAGCATCTTTGGTTGTGCGACTCATTTATGTTCACTGAATTCAGAGTGAACTCGTGATAATACATGTTCACAGGACGCGTCGCGAACAACATCCTGAAAGGCTTTCTCTATTCTAGGCGCCTCGGCTTCAGGGAGTTTGGGAGTCCCCTGCCCCTCCATGGGCACTTCTGCTAAGCTCAATGGGGGGCAGGGAGAGTGCTTGCTCAGTATAATAAAAAAAAGGGTGCACAGAAGAAGGGGGGGGCACCAAGTTTTTTTTTTTTTTGTTCCCCTGCGAATTGCTCCAGAGTTAGGTCCGCCTGATGGGGAACATGAAGTGCCAGGCCTCGCTCAGACCGGCAAGGTGGCAAGGTGGCAAGATGGCAAGGTGGCAATGTGCCGGATGGCATCCCCATCTCCAAACAGGGCCCCTGAAGGGGAGAAGGTGAAGGGGGTCGGTTCTTGCCTTTCCTCCACCAACCGGGGCTCCCATTTCAAACGGGTAGATAGTGCAGAGGGTCAACAGTGATCACACCAAACAGCGAGGGAAAGTCACAAACATTTTGAAATCATGGTCGAGCCCTGAATTTTGCAGTGACAAACTAATATTTTAGGCTTCTGGCTGTGCTTCTCGTATGCAGCGAAGAAGACCTAAGAGCCAACTATTAGAAAAAGCTTGGCAACAAAATATACTCACTCGCGTCATGGTAGCTCCCTGGGTAATGCCCGTCCAGCTGGCACACAATGCCGTTCGGGCACATGACGGATTGGTACTTCACCATATGAGTTCTCTTATGACCCGAAAAGTACAGTTTTTGGTTCCTTTCGGGTCGGCATATGGGGCGAGCGGTCCCATCGATAAAAGCCCAACAGTTGGGCAGGGCACCACCTTTGTCATGAACAGCCTGCGAAAAAGGATGGCAGGATATGAAGACCATGAATAGCATATTCATATTTCACTTACCGTTGCAAACCTCCCAAGCGTAGCTGGTGAAAGCCACTTGTGCATATTGCAGTCGTCGATGAGGTGTCCGAAGGTGGTTATGACGTGACTTATTAGCTTGCTGACAGCACTCGACATTACTGACGAATGCCGTCCAAAAATCTGCTCGAGGTCGCACCAACGGTTCGGGTAGGCAAGCCTACGCAGCGTCAAACACAGTGCTTCCTTCCCAGTTATCCTTACACCTTGCGCAGTAGTGATAGTCTGCGGAATCAGGAGAGCACTGGAGAGCTCATCAAAATCCAGCTTTTCGAATCTAAATTGCTGCTTGAAAAGCGTGGCTTCCCCGTTGCCGATGTCCAGCGAACCGTGCCGAGAGCGGTACCTGAGGAGTTCGGACTCCCTGCTGCACCTCATCTTGTATTCCAACTCGTCCAGCGTGAAATAGCTGCGTAACTGCGGTTGCACGTTTAGCGTCACAAGATCGTCGATCTCCGCCCACGTCAGCATGGAGGCAACTTGGGGGTTTGATAAGATACTTCTTCGAGGCATTGCCGGCATTGCGATAAATCACCATACAACAGAACGAAGGAACCGGCTAAGCCTACGGCTTGGCTTGGCTACTTTCGGTCAATACTTGAAAGATTGAAAAAAACAGTTCTTTTCTCTAGCGCTAGATGGCGCTAAAATACACCATAAAGCATCTGCGGGTTTGTTTTATATATCCAGTTGGAAGAACACTAACGCACGTCAAACCCGTCCAACTAAAAGTGTCGTGGACGCGCCACTTGCTGCGTACGCAACGCACCGAAGGTTGCCTACGCAAGCTTCCTGCGTACGCCCAACTAAAAGTGTCTATTATCGTGGCACACCGGTACGATGCTCAGCCACATTAAACGGACAGGGGATTGGCAGGGGTGGTGATTGAACCCGAGATCCCTGGGTTCTGAGCACGAGCTTTCGGTCCACGTGCTCCGAGCTGGTGTGCGCTATTGGCGACGTGAGCGATAGAAAGTGTCGCTGTGGTCGGCCCACCACAATTGGCCGAATGCTGACTATGACGTCAGGAAAGGATGTCTCATCGATGGAAATAAGAGGAATGTAAGAACTTCAATTTTCACGGTGTTGGCAGTGTTGCTTTGAGTGTGCTGTGATTTCAGGCTTCCACCATGCCCATTACAAACACCATCGAACTTGTTCACAATGTAATGACGCCACGAAAGGGAACCGAACGAAGGTGCCACCGAAACATCTCTCCGCTAATCCCACTCAGCCACTGATACCCCCTGCGATATCTCCGTCTCACACCCGAGTTACCGTGAACTAGAACGATACTCCGTTCCATACTTAGTAAACAACGCTGTCAAGGCTACTGGCGGGAGCGCGTGGCTTCATGGATGATTTCGTGTTACGAGAACGCATGCAAATAATCTGCGAGTTCAAACCCCAGGCTCGCGAGAGCAGCTTTGGCAGTGTTGTACACTAAGTATGAAACAGAGTATAGACCCCTTTCACAAGTGCGCCCCCTCCCCCCTCCCCGACAGTAGGCTTTTTGTCAGTTTTAATTTTAACAGCATCATGGGATAGCAAATCGTCATGTTTCGGTCAGCTTCCTCCACGATGAGGTCGGAACGTCGTGCGTCATCATTTTATGGTATTTCGCCACACGTAGTTCTCTTCTTTTTCATGAGCGACGCCGCCTACCTCAAAACGTGATGGAGAAGCGACTTGACGCGACTGCCAACGATGTCCGCTTCGGACCTCGCCCGCCTGGCGTCAATCACAGGGAGAGCAAAATGAGAACATGCTGTGATCATCTTGCTATGTTGTAGGCAGCAGACGAAACCTCCTAGTACGCGTGGAATGTTCGCAGTGTTTCCACTTCTGTTATGTCATCACTTTCATGAACATAAGCATCGCAGGTTCTTGTCTCATTTGAGTCCAGCTATAGAGCTGACCCGCTTCCTCAGCATGTGCAGGCCCTGGCTTAGCATATCTAACTCTTTTCTGCCTTTAGGAGTGGGCAGCCGATAGCACACATCGGCGATCGTGAAATGCCGGCAGCAACAGCGTTGTGGCGAGTGTCGTCTGCTAGTGACCGAAACATGGCGGCCTGTCCTAGTTTCTCTCCGCGGCCCGTTTAGGTATGGGACCGATTGAAAGGGAAATGTTTCGTGGTTTGGTGGCGACCTCCTATTGTTTCCTGTCGTTACGTCATTCCCTCGCGAACAACACGTTCGATGGTATTTGTAATAAACCGATCTCACGAAGCGTTCCACGCTTGCGTGACGCTGCCATAACTGTAGTTCGTAGGAGGCAGACGCCAGTTCACGAGATAGGTCATGCCGCCTCGTGCTCTGCTCGCGCAGACCTCCAGCAGGGTTGCCGCGCGTGCAGAAAGACTACAGCTCTTGCGATGCATGGCGGCAGCGGTGGCGTACTCAAACTAAAGCCCCTTGATAAAAGTGTTTTCACAAGTACCGCCAACCATTGTTGTGGAAATGCGCAAGACACGTGCCACGAGCGGGTGCTCCGCCGCCATTCGCTTCCAAGGGCCGCTCATTTCAGTGCTGCGCCGCCATTTGCTTCCAAGGGCCGCTCGAGACCTGGGCCACGTGCGCTCGCGCATTTGGCGCTACTTGCACAGACAAACGAAAACATATCGAGGGGCTTTAACTCAAACTAGCTGTGAGATCGGTCTATTAGCACGGTGAAAGCTTGAAATCATTGCGCTCTGAAACCAACACTGCCAACTCCGTCAAAATTAAAGTCCTTACGTTACTCTTATTTCCGTCGATGCGTGGCCGGGTGGGCTAGCGCACACCAGCTCCGAGCACGTAGAGCTAAAGCTCGCGCTGCAGAATCCAGGGATCCGGGGCTCAATCACCACCCCTACCCGTTTCGGCTTGGATGAGCATCATGCCGACGTGCGGTCGTGTATCGCTACTGCGCGGTGCACGTTAGAGACCTCAGGCTAGGGTTGTACCGCACTGACTGAATTGCTCATCTACAGCTGAGAGACAAGTCACCCGTCGAGGCAGACTAACTTCAGACTGTATAAACATACACACAACATACTTTTTTTCAAATATTTTGCTGACGTCATTTTCAGCATTTGGCCAATCGTGGCAGGCCGACAAATGCGACGCTTTTGGTCGCTCACGTCACCAATAGAAGTTGTCGAAAAAGCAGTGGAAGTGCGTCATCGACCGTCTGAAGTCAAGGGTGATGAATGCTGCGTGTGATCCCGAGGAGCTTGTGCTGCTCGAGCTGTGCCCTGCTTCCATGCTGTGTCCGCTAAAGACGCTCTCCACACGAGCCGGATTTTAGCCGCCATTGCTGACCTTTTCTTGTCTTACCGAGATACCGAGACACTAAAGCGGGCGTTGACAAGCCTGCACAAAGACCTATGCTGGGGAGGAAGACACAGTCAAATCTACAATTGCAATAACCTGCCCTGCTGTGGTTATGATGAAATGAAGTAAGTGGAATAACAAGGAGCATAAATGAAAGGTCGGTTATGGCCGCGCTCATGTACAGCTGCTGCAAAGCGTTTATAATGGAGAGAAAAAAAACGAGAATGCTTGGCACATGCTCGCACCTGGAGGCTGTCTTATGCGAGTTAGGCGAGGGTGTTCAATGGTGATGATTGATGATGATAATTTGCGGCTGTTTCTTTTTTAAATCGGGTGGTCTCGTGGAGGGGACCTAGCCTGTGGTGTTTTTCTAGCCTTTTTGCTGCGCAAACAATTCCCGATATTTTAACCTTCTCTTGGTGGTTTCCACCACTCCCCACCACATTTTGTTGGTGATTGGCGTAGAATCTGCGCCTAGAGTATTCCAAAAGCCGAGTGCTGCTGCTAGCGCAGGCTCAATAAATGTCTCTCCAGACTGCTGGCTCTGTTGGGTACAGGCCGGCGCACGACAGTACAATTCGCAACTCTCAGCGATGGTGGTACCGCGGTGTGAGAATCGCGCTCCCTACAGCTCCTGGATGATCGGCTTCACATTAAAGGGGCTTGTCTAGACTTCCCTGACGTAAAAAATAAAGTAAGTCTTTAATAAATGCTCACATAAAGCAAAACTAGAATTATTTACGCGTCGCAGACCTCGCCTCGTACTGGTGTTCTACAACGATCATTCAGGTGGCAGCTAGAGCCACTAAATGAGCTGCGCTTAGAGTATCGGCACTCCGTTCCCCGGCATTGTTGTGGACGCCGCCATTTTGGCTCGTATGCAGAGCAGACGCAACTGCCGATCATCATGATTCAAAAGTGCGACTTCCTCAGCATTAGCTTTCGTGTTAGGAAGGTCACGCATTATTATTTTGCTCTGTCACGATTTGTTTAAACATTTGTGAAGGGTGGAAAAGCGTTTCCTGTGATTTCAGATAAAGCTTCAGATAACTGGCAACCATGATTTTAAGACACAATATGGCCAAGTGTCGTTACTCTGAAGCGTAGCTTATTTAGTGGCACTAGTGGCAGCCATTTTGATAGGCGCCAGCGCGCCCCCTATAGGTCGTGAAAGTTGCGAATATGTTCAGCGGTTTCGTCAGCCTTACTGCAAACTCCTCGACAAACTGGAGATTTTTTTTTGTTCATAAAATGTGTTACACGGTTTAATATGGGGGGATTCAAAGAAAGGAGTGCAGTCCAGCGTCGTGCAGGAACTACAGGAGCGACTTCTGGTACTTGTCGTCATTCACCCATTGGGTGTAGTTATCGTGTGGGTGACCCTTCAGTCCGGCCTCGCTGAGTATCTTCTCATGGGTGGTCTTGGTTCAGGAGCAGAGCCACAGCAGATGATGAGTATCCACGGTAGGCACAGGGACCGGGCACTTAGGGCAGGTTCCCGGGTCGACAGGTGTGTGTCCCATGGTCCAGATAGCGGAAGGTGTTAGGGCCGCCCCAGTCCGAAGCCTCCGAAGAGAAACGTTCTCCACCCGGAAAAGGTTACGAGGAAGGGAGCAGACACACTGAGGAATTAAAGCGCGTGTGTCCCGTTTGGGGAGGTTTTTCTGGGCTATGAAGTCGGACCGGGGATCAGAAGCGATGGAAGCGGGTGGGAGGTCAAGTAAGGGCTGAATGTAATGGGCATGGTGGCCACTTGAGGGATTAGGTGCAATCGATCGACGTGCGGATATTCATGTCGGAACGCTGGTCTGAACAGTAAGCTCCTCTCGTACAGTGGCCAATGCGACTGTCGGTCCACGACAGCGATTGAGCTCTGGGGAAAAGACTGAACAGTACGAAATTGCGACGGAAAGTACGTATATTTACAATGGAATTTCAGCATTAAAAAACAGGTAAAATGAAAAAAAAAAGAAGCTATCCTTTATTTTGCTGTTTAAGCATACTATGGTTCTTAGAGAAACTGCCCTCCAAGTGGCGCGCTGGGATGAGCGCTAGAAGTTTTCGAGCTCGCCACGGCGTAGCTCCATACACCTAACACCTGCCGCAAGTCGCGACTTCGACTGCATTCAAGTTGATCGAAAAGCGATTTCTCTGCCCGTTAAGCATCCCTTCCAGCTGAGTGAATATCCGCTCTATAGGGATTAATTCATGACGGCAACTGCAGCTGTGCGCGAACAGCACAAATAGAAAAACAAACTACAATAGAAATACTGGCTACGAAGTGCCGTGCGGGGAAACAAACTCATGGCTTGGAACCGCATTGGAGCGGCTCGATTTAGTGGTTTTCAAATAATTACGGCATGATCGAGCATTTGCTTTTTAATAAGAAATTCATCCCCTGAGCCATTAAAAATACTCTCAGATGTATGACATTGCTGGAGAAAAATCAACGTGCAGGGAATATTTTTTATTGCTTAGGGAGTCACCGAGAAATTCCGTACGTTCAAAACGACTAGTATAAAAGACGGAAACGCAGATCTAGGGGGCAGTGATCGGGCTAGTGTGCTGTTGTATTGATGTTTGTATCTGCGATGCATGTGTATGCGCTCAATGTATGTTGTGTCTGTGTCTACATCTGTGTATAATGAGGTTAAGGAAGATCCCGAAGCGCACTGGTGGCGTGAGAAAATAAATATATTTTTTGCAGAACATGAATTGGGCGGTACCTAGCGCCACCTAGCCTATCTACTTGCGATTACTCTGCTTGACCCTGCCATATGGTGGCAAGCGATTAACCTCCTTTTATGCTATGCGGCTACGCCATAATTTCGTGTTACCGTGCCTAAATGAGCCAAAAGGCTGCTTCGAATTTGCTTTTTTTTTAGAGTGGCTTTTGATTTTTACGGGCGAACGGTTCACCACTCCTCTGTGGTGTGCTGTTGACGCAACGGTTGGCGAAGGAATTGTGGCTCGAGGAATAGCAAAGGTAAGACATAAACTGCGCGAACTGGGTGCCGGTTGTCTCCGCTTAACATCGCAGTGCTGACGACGAGAAGACTGAGTGACTGCATGCTTTCGAAACGTGTTTCTTTACCTACAGGGGGAAGCCGGCTTCGGAAATAAATACAGTTCGCGGAAAGCTCGTGTTACGTGTTTATTTGCTGTTCCTCTCGCTCTCTACAATAGAATTAGTATTCTCGTTAAGCCTTATTGAGCTCGATTTGCTCGATTCGGGGCCGCCATAATGAGATGCAGGCGACGGAGGAACTTTTGCTCCCCTGCTTTATGGACGAAAGTTTCTCCCTTTCTGAAGGAACATATGTGTTCAGAGCGTTCCTTCCTTTAGGGAGGACTATACTGACCCTTTTTCCTAAGAGTGTGGCGCATTACACGCTCCTTGGAAGACGAACGAAAATACATCCAGGGGTTTTATTTGCAAGGGTAGGTAAACAGTGCACGCAGCCACCGGCTATTGCTATAAATATTCCTCCACCCGGATGTGATCTTGCCATCTTGGCACTCCATGAGCATCCTGTGCCACACTGACGTGCACCGCCATACAAGCACACCTTCACTACCTCTTCGTTGTTCCCCTTAACGATTGCATCCAGTCCAATGCCAACCCAGTTGCACCCCAGGGCTCCTCTAGGTCCTGTAAAGTGCGTTTCGGCCACTCCGAATATGGTCATGTCCTCAGCCTCAAGCTGATTAAAATTGTTCATTCCACATCTGCTCCTGTTTTGCACCTTCTAGTTGAGAAACCCCTGCTACACTGTGATAGGCTTTCGTTGCTTCCTTCGTTTTCAGCTCTTTCTTCTTGTTTTTATTTCGCCGTTTTCGTAGCTGCGTTGGATGTGCATTGAGGCAGTTGCTGCCGCACCGTCTCTGCCACCAGATTACTGAGCCATCCTTGGATGGCCCTGCTCCATCGACGAAAGTACGCATGAGGAGGTCCATCTACGGCCGGCCTCATTATTGCGTGTTGTATTTGCCCCGGATAAACTCACTGTGGTACGGGGTACACAGGATTTTCTACACTCGGCGGCTCGCGCCATTCCCTGTAAGAGGGATAATCCTGCCTGTCGATCCCCTGCGCTGTGGCCTGGTTAGCCTGTTTTTCACACCCAGTTGATGTACTGCCCCCCGGTTCCTGCAGGATTCGTCGCTGCGAGGGTACCCACTTCCTTATACAGGGTGTCACAAAATAAAATTTACAGGGTTTTTATTTCTGCAAAAATAAACTAGGCATCGCAGAACGCTCATTCTCCGCCCAAAGGTAGCGCTAGAGGTCACAACACGATGCCAAAGTTTCAGCCCGATCCGATAACTTAACCCAGTTGATGTACTGCCCCCCGGTTCCTGCAGGATTCGTCGCTGCGAGGGTACCCACTTCCTTATACAGGGTGTCACAAAATAAAATTTACAGGGTTTTTATTTCTGCAAAAATAAACTAGGCATCGCAGAACGCTCATTCTCCGCCCAAAGGTAGCGCTAGAGGTCACAACACGATGCCAAAGTTTCAGCCCGATCCGATAACTTAATCAAATGTTATAAGTGATTTTCTGAAAATTTCAATGGGAAAATAGAGACCATTTTTGCCCGTTTTCGGTTTCTGGTGCCCCATAGAGCCCTGTGTATTCAAAAACTCCATCGGCCGCCGTTTTCCCATTGAAATTTTCAGAAAATCACTTATAACTTTTGCTTAAGTTATCGGATCGGGCTGAAACTTTGGCATCTGGTTGTGACCTCTAGCGCTACCTTTGGGCGGAGAATGAGCGTTCGGCTATGCCTAGTTTATTTTTGCGGAAATAGAAACTCTGTAAATTTTCTTTTGTGACATCCTGTACATTGTGGGATGGGTTGCAACGCGTGATTCACTTTTCCGTGTGGCGACCACGGGGTCTTTTTCTGTACCGATTTTATGCCAATAAACTGCGCCGTTGCTTCCTGTTGTGTTCCTTGCTGTGTAGAGCCTACGATTTCATCCCACGCACGAACTTATTGACATTCTATCATGTCATAATCGCCCCCTCATCTGCCTAAAAAAAAAAAAAGAAACCTTGCTACCAACGTTAAGCAGCCTGTCACTAAATGGATGCTCCGACCGCTGTACTAAGGCCCATGTTTTTCACCCTTTCCTAAACTGCCAAATCATTTTTAGGAGTTTTTTTTAGCACCATAGCCGGGATTCCTTGCCTCTGCTAGCAGTTTCTGGTACCGAGTAGACCTCCAAGGCAGCGATTGTGGAGCTACACCTCTCTCCTACAGCACTACAATGTCCTCCGGACGTTGTCATTGCAGCAACTGTATCAAACTGTTGATACCTACATGCAAGATGTACATTCTTGGGGTGTACAATCTGGCGCCTGGAAAAAGAGCGCTAGCGCCACCATGCTAGGTTCAACACGATGTGTCTCACGCGCAAGCCGCCGCTTTTTCCACTGCTCAATGTTTCTAGTTCATTTTATCCAAGTCCCACTATAGAGCAACAAACAGAAACAAGGACGTTTAAATACCCCAGGACCCGGCATGGCGTCCTGCTCGGCGACGCCGAAAAACATAACTCAAATCTAGATTGCCTGACTGGAGGGACGCACAAAGCCTGAGAGCGCAAAAACGCTCCGAAACCGCTCCCACCGCGCATATAATCGCTCCATCTTGCTTCAAATGAAGCGTGCACCAGCGCTGTCGCCATATGTCTTCACTACCTCAGCGACAGTAATCTGGCAGACTGATTCCACAGATAAAGAGGATTGATTACCCGCGCAGGATCCCTCGGATGTCCCAGCGTCGGTGTTTCTCACGATCTCGTGCAACCCCATTTCTTGGCCGTTTCAGATGTCATTAGGAAGCTCCGTTTGCCTATAGGCGGCGTTTCGAGTCCCAGCATATAGCGCATATGCGTGTTCCCGTGTCGGTAGTATATCGGCATCAAGGGGCTTTTTCCTTCTCCGAGTTCTCTGCGTCGGCAGTTGCGTTCGAGCGACACGCAGTTTTTGATGAACTTCGCATGACTCGCTTTCGGTTCTCGACGCAACGCAGTCAAACGGACTCCAACGCAAGTGTCTGAACCGGCCTAAATGCAGCGTTAGCATCGATAGGCTCGCAGCAGCGCCACAACGGCACCCTGCCGCACTGGGAACACTTAGGTAGAAGAAATTGACAAAATGACTTCACCGTTTGTCACAATCGTGAAGTTCCGCACAATGAATTTTTCCTAAAAATGCAGCTCGTGTACTGTTGACCTTGTTTCTAAGCATTTGTCGGTGCAAAATAAAGCCCGCTCCCATGTTCGGAATATTTCGAGTTTTTTTTTTTTTTTTTTTTTTTTTTTTTTAGGGACAACAAACAGCGTTGCCTTTCTGCCTGCAGATCTCGAGAATGCATATCCATGTCTTTCAACCTGGGATGCTACAGTGTTTTTGTGACCGCTTATTTGCTCTAACGAAATCGGGCACGGCACATTGAGCTCGACGCTGCAGTGGAGCTATGGTGGGCTTGCGAAGCCTGTCGATGTACTACTTCTTTCACTTTCTATTCCATGTAGTTCAGGATGGCGCTGCTACCTGCTTATCGATGGCTCACCCCCCCCCCCCCTTTTTTCCCCCTTCTAGCCCACCCATAAAAGGTCGGACCGAACTAGGGAGGGGGGATATATTTTGTTATATTGGGACAACAAAATAAGATCAAGGCTGCTTGACGTTGTAAAGGAGCTGACTCTCCCAAAGACGAGAGATTTTCTAGAGAAAAAATCTTGTGCCCTCTACTTTTTGTATGCAAGCTGTTCTGCCAGTAACACCTTAAGTTTTGATTTGAATATACAACTACGGGCCCACACTTGATGTGATAACCGAATTTAAAACGCCAACGTGCTGGAAATTTTCAATAGAACGAGAGCTAGCACAATGTCGTTGCCCTGTGGCACAGTTTACTTTGCTCAACAGGCATAGGGAAGAATATCTCTTCATACAGCAGTTTTGGCTTCGCTGACAATTGGTATACTATGAAGTGCTCGTATTTTAAAGGAATTTTTTGACGGTCAGATACCCGAGCTTCATATCTTTATCTTTGGCAGTCGCTCTTGCTAAGCGAGAGTTTGTGCAGCCGAGGGGCCTCCCTCAGCAAAGAGCTCGCGCTTGTAGCCTAGTACTGGTATTGTCGTTCCGGTCGATTTACTCCAGGAAGGGCCGAGAAGCAAATACGTAGAGGGAGCTATACTCAGCTCAAAAGAGAAAAAAATAGTGCAAAATTTGTGAACATGTTATATGAAAAAAGCTCCTTTTGAAGTGGCAATGAATCGACGATGTAAAATAGGATTTACAGCGCACATAGCCCTCAATGCATAGGAACGGGGGCTCGCATCTACGGGATGCTTGCGGGCTGCATGCGGCCCGCGAGCCACGTGCTGGAGACCCCTGCTTTACACATTTCCATAAAGGCGTACGACGCCTCGGTCATTGCTGTGTTTGTGTGTTATGCACGTGGAATTTCTGGCTGGCCGCAACGGCGAGAGGGCGCTGGCTGCTCTGGGATTTAGCAAGTGCGTACTGTGATTTTTATAAACAGTAAAAATTTGTATATTTGAGGACAACTTTTTTTTTTTTTTTGGCAACGAAGCTTAAGTTGTGGGTGCCCGTGCGCTAGCGCACATTGAGCAGTCCGTTACAGCTGTGCTCGCGAGGGCCTTCACGTCTTCGGAAATGCCAGAAAAAGTTGTCCCCGAGTATAGTTGAAAAAACTGTGCTGTCTGTCCTTGTCCCTTGTGGGATCGGTGGCCGAGTGGGTCAGCGCAGACTAGAGTGCACGAGGCTCGTTTCTTGAGCACCCCTTGGAACGAGCAAATGGCGGCTCAGCACCGGAATGAGCAGCCCTTGGAGGCGAATGGCGGCGGAGCACCCGCTGGTGACACCTGTATTCAGCGTATCCACAACAATAGTTGGCAATGCCTGTAAAAAAAGAAGAAAGAAACGTTGTTGTCAAGAGGGCTCTACCACACTTCACCCCAAGTCGCTTCATCCCAGCACAGTTCATCCCAGACACATCATACCAAAGTCATTTCATCCCAGGATGTTTCACCCCAAGACAGTTCATCCCATGGACAATTCATACCACGACATTTGATACCAGAATAGTCCACACGGTTCAGCCGATTCAAGGGCTACTCACTTCATCCCAGGTCAGTTCATCCCAGGACTGTTTATCCCGGACACTTCATACCAGAAACGTTCTATCCCGAGACGTCTCATCCCAAGACTCTTCATACCAAGGACATTTCATACCTGGATATTTTATACCACAAAGTGTTCTGCCTAAAAGAAGAAGTTATAAAATCGGTTTCGCACGCGCGGAGCCGACACATGCACTTCGTCTTTCTTCTATTGTCACCCGTGCCACGTAAGACCGTCCTCCACTTGGCATCGAGCTTCCATCAGTCGAACAGTCCAGCCGGCCCGACTCATTAATTGTCATCGAGTTTGTTTGTAGAACATGGCCACCTTTGTGGCTTCTCGTCGAGGATCGCCGAAGCTCTGCTTCGAAGGTTACATGTACACCAAGCACAGGACCAACGACGAGAAGACGGCATGGAGATGCGAGAAATTCCAGGAGGGTTGCCGGGGACGAGCTGTTACTGCAGGTGAGACGACCACTGTTACACAAGGCCATACTTGCCATCTACCGAGTCCGGAAAATGTCGCTGCGGCGCGTTTACAAGATGAGATCAAAACTGCAGCCAAGCGTTCCCACGACACCCCTCGGAACGTCGTCACCGCCTGCCTACAAGGGGCAAGACCGGCGACTATCGCGAAGCTCCCCAAGCTGTCATCACTGGAAAGGAAGGTGAACAGAGTTCGACGCGAAGCCCATGGCGCAGCTCAAGTTCCCCACCGAATCGACGACATAATTGTACCTGAACACCTGCGCATGACAAGAACAGCGTCACCCGAAGTATTTCTCGCAGGGGACACAGGCTGTAGTGACTCGGAAAGAATAATGATTTTCGCCTGTAACACGGACCTGTGCCGTTTAAACACTTGCGAAACCTGGTTGTGTGACGGTACATTTAAAGTAGCACCAGAGATGTTTTACCAGCTTTGGGTTGTTCATGGCCTCTACAAAGGAAGGGTGCTTCCCCTTGTATACTGTCTCTTGCCGAACAAGCGCGAAGCGACGTACAAAAGAGCAACGCGCATGCTACTTGAGGCTATTGACGATGCCACTTCAAGCCCACGACAGGTGCAGACAGTAGTCATGGACTTCGAAAAGTCTGAAGAGAATGCTTTTCGGGAATGCATTCCTGACGTCGATGTGCATGGATGCTTATTTCATTTCGCGCAAAGCATCTGGCGCCGAATTCAAGAGCTGGGCATGCACACGCGATTCATTGATGATTCCAGCTACCACCTCATCGTGAAGAAATTCATCGCACTGTGCTTCTGCGATGTTTTCGACGTCTGCGACAGATATCGCATGCTCGCAAGACAGCTGCTGGACTTGTTTGGACGCACGGAACAGCACCAAGAGTTCCTAGACTACTTTGAGAATACCTGGGTCGGTCGACCCCACAAGGACCCAAGGTTCCCAATATCTATGTGGAATTGCAAGCGCGTGACAGAGGTCAGCCTTCCCAGAACCAACAATAGCGTTGAAAGCTGGCACCGGGTATTCCAAAATTCTATCGGTGCATCCCATCCTACAGTATTCAAGTTGCTGGATGCGCTTCTCTCTGAACAAGTTCGTGTGAACGCGATGGCCATCCAGCTGGACGTGGGTCATGAGCCACCGCTGTACACGAAGAAGGAGTACGAGCAGTCTAACAAGCGTCTATGCCGGATCCTGGATGACTATAACAACAGAGACGCAGACAGCTTTCTCAATGCGTGCTCGTGCTATGTACTTGGCGATTCTCGAGTTTATTAGCCAGAATTGTGTGCTCTGAAGAGCGTATTAGCCCGAACTTTGGCCTCTTGTTAAGGTTTTGCTCTTATGGGTGGGTCATTGCAAAATAAACGTATTAATTTTTCATATTTCTGGTGAATGCTGTCTTGGAACGATACCTTTCGGTCGGTTTTCAAGTGACATCAATCCCCAGTATTGCGGTTTGTTGCAGTATACAGCTTTCATTAGTAAATCTGACCATTGCAGCAGCACTGCAAATAGGGATTGAAGTAAGTGAATGAATGAGAGGGAAGAATACAAAAAGGGAAGAAAGGGCTCTAAGTGGGAATGGCCCGACTTTTGCTGAAGTCCAGTACCGAGTTGTCTGTGGGCACTCCTATGCACGCCCCAAAGTGACGTTTATTTAAGTGCTGCAGCCGGTGAAATGCGACCTTGAGATTTCTTCTTGCTCGAGCTCAGCAACTCGTGGGTGCCCCGAATTATTCTGGTATGAAATGCCTTGGTATTTAATGCCACTGGCATGGAACGTCTTGGAATGAAACATCTTGGGATGAAATGACTTTGGTATGAAGTGAACGGGATGAACATTCCTGGGATGACGTATCCGGGGATGAAGTGTGGCAGAGCCACTCTAAAGTATGAAATATCCTGGCATGTAATGTTCATGGGATGAAACATCTTGGGATCAAACGCCTTGGGATGAAACACCTTTGGTATAAAGTGTCTGGGATGAAGTGTCCTGGGATGAAGTATCTTGGGATGAACTGAGTGGACCCCTGTCAAGAGGTTTTCGCACGCCAACTCGGAGCACGTGGATGAAAGCTCGCGCTCCAGAACCTAGGAAGATTGCCAGGAATAGACCTTTCCGGAAATATGTGGTGCCCCAGCGTCCGCTTTAAGCACTGTGACGTTCAGATGTATACGGCACGTGAAATTATCTAACAAGTGAAGACGAAATTGACGTTGGTTTAACAGTTTGTGATTTCAGAATGCAGAGAAGGCACAAGGAAAGCAAAACAGAGTAATTCACAACCTTCTTTTCCGTTCGCTTTTTTTTTTAGCTTTTAATGAGAAAGAATGAATTGATGCCACTACCAGGATATACGAAGCGTTCGAGCCGCCACAACCGTACATCCCAATTCCCTTAGTTGGAAAGTCTGCAGAGATTTTCTGGAAAGGTTTATTTTCACCCCTGCTCCTTTCGACCTGGATTAGCATCGTACCTACCGGCGTGCGGTCGTGTATCACTACTGCGTAGTGCACGTTAAAGCCCCCAGGCTAGCGGTTGTACCAGCTAAACTGCTCCTCTGACGCCCATTGAGGCGGACTAACTTCCGGCTGTATTCGCTGCTCCAGCGACCTATAGGGGGCGCCACCACCAAACAAACATGGCAGCTGGGAACAGGTCGCGTCGGATTGGCCGGGCCGCCTGAACGGGTGGCGCATTCAATTTAACAGATTTTATTTGGCGTAATGCCCTATTTTATAGGTATTTCAATTGCAACGGTTAAGTGTAGCCGGCGCACATAAACTTGCAGAGCATAGTCTTGTTTTCCCGGTGCTTTCTATTCTTTTCATGTAAAACTTTTGTTGCGGAGATTTCGTTCAAAACCGAAGCTATAGGCTCCGGAGAGACGGTAATAGACTCTAATTAGTTTGGATCAGCTAAGGAAATCGGCGATGACTACAGAATTTTTCCACCGAGAGTAATGTTCAGCTAACTCGCATGCCTCGACCATGCTACTTATCTGTCCGTAAATTGAGCTTTTGTGCGGATCCGCGTTTAAAAAACAGCTCCAGTCGTCTGCTCGGTCAACAACACAGGCTGCAGGAAAATTACGAAAATTAAGCAAGCGCTTCTTGAGCCAAGGAGCATGTTAACCCGCTGGCGCCCCACTAAGCAGCTGATACTCGTATTTCAATTCAGGTTTTAGTAGCAATCGATAAGTCATTTCGACGAATATGCGGGTTATGTATGATATTACGTACTCTTTCCCACTAAAGCGATATTAGTATATTTTTCGGGTTGAAACATGAGCTTAGGTGACTAGCTATTAAGTGAACTGCTGAATGAAAGTATTTGACATACAAAGGGATACTACTTAAACTCAGCCAAATGGTTATCGCCGGCAGCACGGAGACAAACTGAAGAGAGTCTTTATCGGAGATTCACACAGAACCCCTCTGCATTGAACTTGACTTCAAATCCTGAACGGAGAAAATGAGTATTTTTAAGTGGCCGGACAACCTGGGCAATGCTGGCGTATATTACTGTTTGCTTCGACGGGGGTATAATATAAATATTGGAGTCGCGATAGATCCTAATGTCGTGACAGCTTCTAACTTTGCGAGACGCATCCCCACTTTTTGAAAGCAGACAATTTCTCTCAGTAATCGTATGCAGCGAGCAGGTTTTCCCGAATAAAATAATTGTCAAATCAGTCCAACTCCTTCGGCGTTTTCCAGAGGCTTTTCCGGCGAAAAGCAGCCAAGATGAATAGCCAATGCACCCATCGGCTTGGGTGGATCAATCTTGAAGCTAGTCGAACACAACCAAACTCAAGAAAAGCAGCTATCGAACCTTTCCATTCACTTGACTGCAACACTGGCGTTCCCTCCAGTGAAACACCTTGTCTGTCGTCCTCGGTCCACTGCTCTACATCCTTATAAAGAAACCACTTATCAGTTACCAAGTGGTCGTCCCTTTGAATGTGATTCGAGACAGTCAAGAAATCAAAACGATTTTCTGTGATTCCTCCCCATCCAAGAAATTAAAAGCACGCGACCGTGTGTTGTGGAGTGAAAGGGCTTTCAAACACGTGATGGAAGGAAACAATCTACTGAGGCCCCACCACACTAATGAACACTCAGGAAAACTTAAGAAATATTTAGACCTTCGTCAAATTACAATGTTCGCCACCGCGCCGACAACACGCGTCCGCGAAAGCCGCCACAGACGCGGAGAGGCGTAAAGCGGCCTGTTCCGGCTGGTTCCCGGTTTTCCCGCTTGGTGCCGTCCGTTTTGCTGGAGTCGCAATTAAACATACGCACAACATTATTATATATCTTGTCCCTAAGTTTTTTTTTTATTCTTTAATTAATTCTTGGAGTACGTGATGCAGTTTATTCTTTCGTTTAGTCGTGGATTAGGTGATGAACTGGATTTTATAACCTCACAAAATATACGCGCTTTGCAGCAGCAGTGAATGGGCGCCGCCACAACTGACCTTCACTTTTTGCTTCCTCTTATTCCGTTCACTTCACTTCGTCATTCCCATAGCAGTCTATGCTATTCCCATTTTAGATACTACTGCGTTCTTCTCTCCTGCATTGGACTTTGCGGAGGCTCAACGATGCCCGTTTCAGTGGCTCAGTATCTCGGTAAGACAAGCAAAGGTCAGCAATGGCGGATGTAATCTGGCGCGTGTGCAAAGTGTCTATATGACGTAATGGTGAAATAAAATTATGTTTAGTAAAATTAAACCAAACAATATATGTATTTTTAGGGCTGCGGATCTACTAAAAAATTTAACCCGATTAATCGGCACCCTTTATTGGACTAATTTAACGATTAATCAATCGCGTTAATTTTCAGGCATAGGGGCGCATTTTGCCTTGATGTTTTTTTTTATGATATACACTGCAATGTAAATTTTCAACTGGGGATAAACATGTGATTTATGTACAGTTAAAAGATACAGCTTATTATTTTACCGGCGAGGGCGTATTGGAAGCAGTTTTTTGGGTATTCTCTGACGTGAGCGAGCGCCTTACTTTCTCGAAATCATTCTTGTTGTACTAGATAAACACTCGAAAGACGTTGAACCAAAAGAGGCATTTCTTTTTTTTTTTTTAACGGTTGGCATTATTTTGGAACAGATGCCCTGCGATTGCCACTGCAGTTCGTCGTTCCTCACGTCGGCTGTGGTACGTAAAGAACCACATTCAAGCTTTACCGCCAGCCAGTCGACACCATGGCCCGTCGCCATTGAGCGGCACGGCGCGCGGTTGGACCATCTTGAAAGTCTGCTGCTGCTTTGAGTGGAGAGGCAACGTCGGTAGGCACCGACCTCAGACAAATTATGAGAAGAAGGTGTTTCTGAATGTGGCTTTGAGCGCCTCCGAGGGGTGGTCGACGTCGCCAAAGCAGCGAAGGGAAAGGCCTAAATCCCGACAGGTACGCCACTGACTGGAATACGTAGGCATAGTAGTGAAAGTGAAGCTGCGGGACTTTGCCTTCTTGGGGAATCTCCTCCTGCTGGCAACCTGCTGTCCTTGAGGAGCAACTTCTCTGCTCTAGACGCGCGCTATTGAACCTTTGCCGAATTCGGTCTGGCCATTTTGATCACTATCATCATCATTTGAAAAATGGCGTATGTGCTATACTAATGGCGGCCTTCTGTTTTCTGATGAAGGAAGAAGTTGAAGATGCTCCTAATCAGATGATTCGAGGCCTATACACTCTAGACGTTAGCGCTACGTGAGGTGGGAATCGGATGTAAGAGCTGCGTAAGCGTTTATATCTAAGTCGGGCCCATGGAGTCAATCTGTGCGTAGCGCATACTCGGCTTCAAAGTCCCTTAACGTATAGAACTTCAAGGCGTCTTTGTGTGTTGGCGCTTCGTTCTGACTGGTTGCATCTTTTTCGCCGTCGACACTGAAAGAGATTGAAAAAGAACTGTACAGTGACGAGCATATTCTCGTTTACCGTTGACTTGCGAAAGTGACGGTGCCCCATAAAATACTGCAGACCACAGGTTTATTGCCGCCATTATTGTGGTAAAAGTTAAACTGCCATTCGTGTCTATTATGTGTCGCTCGCGGACGCCATGAAAACCTTATCGGCTTTTTCGTAAATTGTACACGGCCTTCGCGATGGAACCAGCCCTTTGAAGACGAACAAGGTAGTGTTTGTGCCATGAAAAGAAATAAGAAAAAATACGGAAGAAAACAAACAAGAAAAAAGCTTAAAGGAAAGTGTGTTTTTTTTTTTCTTCGTTATACTGTTTCAAGTTCAACCGATTAAGCAATTAAACAATTAATCACGATTAAAGAATTATTGATCAATTCGAAGGTTAATTGATCAATCGCCCAGCCCTAGTATTTTTGATCAAACTAGTTCGACAATCAAATTGACAGACTCGTTGTCCTAACAACGTTAATGAATATTGACGCCAGTGATCATCTTCGTATCTTTATAAAGTTAAAAAAAAAAAACGGTTTCTTTTCTAGAGCAGTTAAATATATTAGGCGTTTTTTTTTGGGGAGATTTTGTAGTTGATGTCCACAAGCTGGTTCGATTTAAATTCAGTTTGAAGCATTGGAATTCGACAAACATTCATGCGCCTGAACGCCCGTAAAAGAGTAAAAGTTACAAACAAAAATAAAGAAATGACCTCCTTGCATCGTAGAGACCAGGAACTCATAAAAGCGGAAGAAACGGGAAAGAATCCAACCCTACCCTTTTTACATATAAGTTTAGTCGCTCGTAAAAGACTCAAACCTAGGATGCGTGGACTGAAAAGGCTGCGCAATGAATATCAAACACCGAGAATAATTCGTTTTCTCGTCTTTACAACCCATCGCCAGGGAAAAAATATGAGCTGTACATACCACATCCTGGTTCTAAAGCTCGCCGTTATCGGAAAATCCCTACATATTTATATGGAAGCTTTTTGCACAATCCATTGAATTTTGATTCAACATTTTTTTTTCTTTTTTACATCTGAATTTTGTATAGATAAATGGAAAATTTTGCGTTGGTTTAAAAGCTGTCAAAAGGTGATTGTGATGAAACAAACTACTACACCTGGCTTGACATAACTCAAATAACAGTTTAATCCGACGTTTAGTCTGCCATACAGGAGACATCATCAGTGAAGCCGAGAGGCAGCAATGAGAGAGACGCCAACTGGAAAACTTATGGTTGGCCACGGTTGGAGTTACAAGCCGATGAATCATCCCGGATCAGGGCTGAGCAGAGATACTCCAAAAAGTATTCGGGAATACAAATACTAAAATACACGTGTTCTAAGGACCAAATACAGATACCGAGGTACATTTGTCTTTTATGCAACGGGATATCTTTGAGATACATATGTAGAAACTTCGAAAACTTTTTCCCGAATATAGATACAGATACTTATAGAAATACATTTGTTCCCGAGCGGTGCTACGTGGAGAAGGAGTAGTTCGTGGCGAATGCGGATGGTAATTTAGGCTTGTGCTCCTCTTTTTGCGTCAATTTATGCACCGCCCTTACCTCGAAATATATATTTTTCATTGGCACTGCTAAAAAAAAATAATGAAGACGTTTGCAATTTTTTGTAATGCCGAAATAGAGCGCAGCTCTTGAGGAGGGGGAGGGGAGGGTATGCCCTTCTTCCTTCTTCGTACCCTCCCCTCCTCCTCGCCCTCGGCCCTCCCATTTAGCGGAAAATTTTCGCTAAATTTTCCGCTAAATTTAGCGAAAATTCCCCTCGCTAAATGTAGCGGGGAATTTTGAACGCTACATTTAGCGGTAAAAATCACCCGCTAAATTTAGCAGAGAAATTTTTCCGCTAAATTTAGTGAAAAAATTTACCATGATGCAGCGCGCGGTTACGCCGACGCCGACGCCGCTAAACATGGTAACGAGCGCCTAAGAGCTGTGCTCTAAAACATGTCACCATCGTTGAACCACCTAGTTACAGAACGATAAAGACTGCGTACCATGCTTGACAAAAGGCGTCGGTCCGAAGTGAACCCTGTTTTGCCGTGAGGGCGCATCTCAAGCTGTCGTATTACCAGCTTCCGAGTCACCCATAGTGTGGGGAGATCGGACAAAAGGGCCGTACTTTTTTTCCACCCAACTCCTTTACAGCGTCCGCTCTGCTAAATTGGAAAGAGTGGAGGGCTTTGTGAGGGGAGCTGATTTTGTTATTCTTGCATGTAGCCTTCTTTAAACCACAGTTTTTTTTTTTATTGTTGGTGACTGAGATGGTTTTTGTCATAGGGCGGGTTCATATCATAAATTCCGAAACAAGTAGCACCAAACATGCTTTTATTCTTTAAATTTATCTTAAAACGTCAACATATGTAACGAGGTACCTAAGTCTGGTAAAGTATCGTGAAACAAGCGAAACACTGTAAAGGTATTTGACTACTGACATACAAATACATTTTTAAAATCTACCTCGATACAGAGATACAGATACTCGAAAGTATCGTTAAGATACTATCGCGATACATCTTTATAGCGATACTGCCTAGCTGTGCTCCGGATGCACCATGATTCCAAGCACCTTCGTGGATCCCAGCTTTGTTCGTGCGCCAAGGTTGGCTCGTAAGACATATTTGCGACTGAAGGCACCACTGAGTTTGACTATTACGCCAGCGAACAATATTCTTGACAAAGTCTTCTCGATAAACAGGGTATAACTTTTTGCTACGAGGTGATATAAAAGACCGAGACGAGGCACGCCCCATGGTGTTCGAGGGACGTTATCGACTGCTCCACGCCACGAGCGCACGTGCATTCCACATCTTTATTTTCTACCGCACGAGCAGGTAACAGTGACGCTAGCTTTTGTATAGAAATCTTAACACTCCTTCCCCCCCAAATAGTTGTTCAGGGAGAGTAACGATGGCCTGGTTTTCTTGTACGCGTTGACTTGCGCAAAACTGGAGAGTTCGTGGTGGAGATGGAACTCTCGACCAGTGCTTGTGGGGACAACGACGGAGGGGTTGATTCTAGAGCCTCTGGGCCCGTTTGTTCAAAGCCGGTTAACTATAACCGCCGCCAAAAGTTTATTGACCTTTCCTACTATGTACCGACAAGTATCTACCCGAGTTTGACAAGGGCTGGATGAGCGATAGCTCCGTATTTTATTATAGGGTGGTAGCTGGTGTCACCAACTACAGTTTTTCCCGCTCATTTTAATCCAAACGACGGCCAATTTAATTCAAGTGCCACCCATTTAATCCAAGCGCCACGCAATTTAATCCTTGCGCTACCCAGTTTAATTCCGGTCAATTTAATCCACAAGACATAAATATGCATATATTGTCTTCCGTGTTCGTGTTTTGCTTACACATTTAATAACTTAGAATAATTGTTTATACAATTAGATTTTTTGGGGGGACAACTGATAATTCGATCATTATTGTGGTTACTAGTCCCATTATTAACGAGGCTTAATTGATATGTTGAATGCTCTTTTTGAAATCTCGAGTTATTGTGGCGCACTCGAATTTATTTTAGCTGAATGAACGTTTTCTTTTATCTTTGTTATTATTCTACTTATCATTGATACAATTTAAATTATATCAGTACAACCGCAATTTATGATTAATCTTTTTAATTATTTCTCGCTAATATTGACGCACTGATATTTAAAGTTTAGTTGACTTTTTGGCTTGCAGTTGTAATCATTCTGACCTATTAATAACACCGTTTATCTGATAAAAGTTCTACATGTAGAGCTTTTATCATCTGAATTGTATCAATGATAAGTCGAGTAACAAGAAATATTAAACAAAGCGTCCATTCAGCTAAAATAAATTAGAGTGCGCGACAATAATTCGAGATTACAAAAAAAGTAATGAACATATCAATTAAGCCTCGGTAATAATGGGGTTAGTAACTCCAAGTAATCACAATAGTGATCAAATTATTAGTTGTTCCCCCCAAAAATGTAATTGTATAAACAATTATTCCAAGTTATGGAATGTGTAAGCAAGGCATGACCACTAGAGACAGCATATATGTTTTACGAAAGCTGGACTAATTCATACTGCAAGAACTACGCATCGCGCCAAAAAAAGGCTTCTGTCTTTTTGGTTCTAAGCCAGGGACCTACTGAGGAAAACTTAAAAAACCTCTGACACGCCAAAAAAAAATTTTTTTTCATACTAGGCGTTAACATGGTGTATTAGGACATCACTAAAATATTTTTTTTACTTTACAGTTGCGTGGTTTTTTATAGAAAAAATGGAAATACGAAGCCCAATTCAAAGTACTCGGCAGTGCCCTGTGACGTAACAGTGTACCGCAAAAGGTTGGGGTGGTCAGAAGGGAGGCATCGCCGGAAGTCACGTGAGTTGTATCACTCCTCATGCCTACCGCGACAGCATGTAATATTTTTTTTTTATATTTTTGTTATTCTCCGCATTTCCGCGAGCAATCCAAGCAGACAAGGTTTCTTTTATTTGCTTTTCATCGCCTAATGTTACTGTAAAGGTAGAAGAAGAGGAGTCGGTGAACCCAGTACACAAGTTCTAGTCATGTTCTAGACAAAACACGTTCTTTATGCTGGACGTTTACTTATACTTGGTACACTCACCAGTTCGTATTCTTTAGGTGGCAGGCGTCTTCAGCCTGGACAGTATTAGATGAATCGACGACCTCGGCGTCTGAACCTTCAGCAATGTGATGGGGCGTGTCGTATGCTAGCAGTCCTAATTTCTGCAAGCCTTCTAAACTCTGTTTTTTTTTTTTAAACTCCATAGCTTGTTCTGTGCCCAGTATGGCTCTGTACCATTGGGTTAATGGCATGCACCCGTACACTGACTTGTACTCGCAACGCTTTCATCATTGACCTCCATCACGTCGATCCACTGACTCTTCGTCCTCAACTTTTACAGCACGCAAACTAACCAACGGTGCAGCGATAAAACGCTAGTGGAACTGAAACTTCGTTTTCTACGACCGCTCGTAAAAAAGACCACAATAAATAAATAAAAAAAGTCGTAAGCACGGTCGCGGAGAGCACGAGGAGTGAAATTCACGTGACTTCCGCGAACCCGTTTTTAGTGACGTAGGTCGATGCCTCCCTTGTGACCGCCCCGACAACTGGCGGTACGTTGCTACGTCACAGAACACTGGCGGGCATGCTTTGCTTTTTTTTTTTTGCGTGTCAGAGGCCCTTTAAGCTGCTAATTATTTTCGCTTTTATATTTTTTTAAAGCTTTAGTTTAATGGCATGGTTTAATTTGGAAACGTGCTGGGCATCATCGAATAACAGTAAATAAAAAGAAAATGGAGAGCGATAGAAGGCACGCGCTGCAAACAGCACAATTTCGACGGGTTTTGAAGTTTCGGCTTGCAACCGGAGCGCTTCTCGGCATCGATGGTACCGCGCCCCATCGAGAAATAGTGGAACCGTGAGTGCAACCATCATCTGCTTCGCAATCTGTCGCGCGTGGAACGCCCCACGCTCGGAGTGTCTCGCGCTGATTGGCCGATCGTTCCAATGTCATTCGTTGTAAATGTCATTCGAGTTGTCCGTGTGGCACGGGTATACGTCAACAGGCAAAACATCCTTCGGAGTCAAGAGCTGATTGTTACCTACGCGTGTGCAACGGGTGGCATCCATTCTTTGTCTTCGAACACAAAACCACCATACGGAAGTGCAGGGAACGGTGCACTAGAGGCGGCTACGTCGGAACCTCGGAGGCAAATATCCAAACAGACACCACAAACACGACGGCGCTCTTCCGCACAAAAGGGAGACGCCGAGTACAAATGTGCATCTGCTGGCGAAGCCCTTGAATGGACGTCCATATTCAGAGCAGCTGCGAACGTGGACTTTGCTATATTGGGAAACATCGAGGCCACATGGGCCCGCACAGTTGGCGATTCTGCAAACTATGATTCCTCTTCTTGGGGTACGTCAGCAGGACTCTAAAATAAACAACTCCGCCAACAAAGAAGTACCCCCGTTAACAGAGCACAACGAGTAGAGCAAAAAAAAAAAAAAAAAACTCCTTATGCATAAAAACGTAGCCCAGCGTTCCTTTCTCTCTGTCACGGTTCTACCGGAGAAGTCGCGAGTGCGATAGAGGCGAGGCCGAAAACGAATAATTTACAACCCATTGAATTTCCTAAAGGAAGACGAAAATATAACGGAAACCGAATAGTATTTGTCTACACTGTAAAAGGGAAAATAATACACACACGCTAAAGTACATTTACAGTTCCAAAATAAGAAGCTCTTCGGAGCAGGCTTTATAGTTTGAGATCGTTGCTTGGACGAACCGAAGTGACTTTCCAAATGCAGCGAAGGCCCTTGTCTTCTAGGCGTCTGAAGGGGAGTGTAAAACTTTCGCCGCAACAGCTTTTGCACAGAAAGGGTCGGGCGCGTCCTGGAACGTAGCCGTGGACACCATCCATCACTTCCTCCCGGCCTCAGTCTTTGATTATCCCTGCTTCGCCATCGTTTTCTTTGTTTCTTCGTCCTCTAACATCGCTGTCCCAGGTGGCATCATCTTGTTGCTTCTTGTCCCACCAACTTCATTTTATGTCATTTGTTAGAATCATATGACACTCTCCTTCAATGGAATGTGAATGCTTTACGCACACGTTTGCCCGTTCTCCGCCAAACTCTTCTAACTGAACGAATAGACGCGTTGGCTCTGCAAGGAACGTACGTGATCTCAGGAGATGTCCGTCTGTCTCCGTATGTTTTCCATCACATCGCAACTCTAAGCACCAAGGGAAGATCACGAGTGGCAGTACTAGTCCGTGCCGATGTACACCAAAGCCTCTTGATCTTTCAGACTTGCCTTCAGAGATTGCAGATTACGCTGGGTGATAGTCGCAATTGGCCGGCACGTCACAACGGTTATTTCCGCCTATAGACGCTTTGCAGCAGCTGTGCATGGACGCCGCCATTACTGACCTTCATTCTTTGCTTCCTCTTATTTCGTTTATTTCACTTCATCATTACCATAGCACGCTGCAGGTTATTGCCACATTAGATTCAACTGTGTCCTTTTCTAAAGCATCGGCCTTTGTAGAGGATCGTAAACTACCGTTTCAGTTCCTCGGCATCTCGGTAAGAGATAGAGAAGGTCAGCAATGGCGGCTGTAACTTGGCGCGTGTGTAAAGCGTCTATATTGCCCCACATGGTTGTATAAGACGCAAAGGTTCTAGAAGAAATTCGCAAACAGAGCCCAGAACAGCTTATTATATGTGGAGAATTTAAAGCACACAACGAATCCTGGGGCGGTACTTGAACGGAACGCCAGGGGACGACAACTTGAAGACACTGCGCAGCCGTACAGCTGCGAGCTCTCAATGACGGGTCAAAGACATTTTGTAGACGTTGAACTAACGGCAGCAAAATAGATCTAACGTGGGTGCCGTCGCAGGTTGTCGCCTTGTGGACAGCCGAACTGGACACTGGGGGGAGTGATGAGCGCAACTCCAAAAAACTTCAAGGTCTGCAAAGTTACTAACTGGGACCTATTCCGTCAGCACCCTTCTTCTGCCATTGTAGACGGCAATTATGACGACATTACTACACGCATTGCGTAGTGCCTGTGGCTTTCAATGCGATCCGTCACAGTTTCAGTTACAAGCCCCTGTCCTAGCTGGCCTTGAATGGTCTAACCTACGAGCAGCCTGACGGCAGGCATAACGAAGGGCGCTTCACGCCAGAGCCTCATGGGACTGGATTCGCTACAAACGAATTTACGCTAAATTCAGGAGACACATTATGGCACTTCAGTGGTGGCAATAGAGCCAGGACTGCGCATCGCTTGATGGTCCAGGTGGAGGCAGGCGCGCTTGGAACATCGCTCTAACCCTGTCCGGCGCGAAGGTTCCACGACACCCTATTGCAGGGCATGCAATCAAGTCTGATATGTTCATGACGGCAGAGCTATTAGCGGCTGAATTTTTCCGCTCTTCTATTCCACCACGTCATTATCAAAGAGGCTGATAAATTCATCGCAAAGCCAGATCTGTCAACCTAAAGACAAAGAGACATCGTCGGCAATGTACTCAGACTTCACCCCAATGGAGCTCACTGAAGCACTCCATCACTGTCGAAAGAAAAACGCTCCGGGTCCCAATGGCATAACATACCAGTCGCTCAGGAACGTGGACCCTATGCACCATCCAGACATACTTGAAAAGCTCAACGACATATGGAGACCACGAACACTCCCAGATGCATGGAAGGAATCGATGGTAAATCTTATGCTCAAACAAGGCAAGCCGAAAGAAAAAACCACAACCTACAGACCGTTTTTTTTTTTTTTTTGACAAATTGTTTAGGGAAACTGCTTGAGCGAATGGTTCTGCGCCGTCTAAGCTGGCATTCGGATAGACTGTGTGCCTTTTTGCCCCAAACTCGCTGGCTTTAGAACCAAGAGATGTATTGCTGATGCAATAGGAGACCTCGCCTCGACCCTATAGAAGAAGCCAAGCTACAGGGTAAATGGTACACTGCGTGTTTTTTGACATCAGTCGTTCATTTGATATTTTGCCGCATTCAACCGTCATCCACCGATTAAAGCATCTAGGGGTCTGTGGTAGACCCTTATCTTTTATTGAGGCTTTTCTTTCTGGACGGTCTATGAGCGTCAATTTGCCAGGTACAACTAGTACAGGGTGTTTCACGAAAGGTGGGCAAATTCGATATTGCGAAAACTACGCATCACACACAAAAAAGGTATGTGTCGTTTTGGCCCTAGGTCAAGGGCCTATTCAGGAAAATTAATAAAATTCGGGATTATGAAGTTGTTAATTATTTTCGCGTAATTAATATTCTAAATATTGAGTTTAAGGGCATGGTTTTGATTAGAATCTTGCTGAGGATCATCGTAAAACACTAAATCAAGTGCCGTCTGTGCCGAGAAGCTCTCTGATTACAATTGAAAATTTCTGAAAATCACTTATACATTTGGGTAAGATCACGGGTAGTGCTGAACTTTTGACATCCGGTTCTGACCTCTAGCGCTGCATTTGGGTGGAGGATCAGCGTTCGACGAGGCATAGTTAATATTTGCGGCGAAAAAACAACAAAAAAAACATCGTAATTATTTTTAATGCGAAAGCATTAACTGTCTGATGGAGCAAGCTGACGTCATCAGTTTGAAGGGCGAAAACGGCTTCTGGTTTCCGCGATCCCAACAGGAGCGATTTGCCTTCGGTTCCATTGGCTGGCGCGCGTCGGCGGGGCTCCCATTGGCCGCTGCGGCATGGCCTCCGAGATTCCGAAGCGCGCGCGCGCAGTACGCAGCAGACGACAAAGGGAGCGGACGAGCGGCTTGCATGCTTTCGCATTCACAACTCACAAGAAACGCTTAGGTGTACCTCGAGCTTTTTTTGGGGGGACACCATGTAAATGTGACAGCTGTATCAAGACATCTTCCCCACACTAACACGCATGACCTACAGTTTCATCCGCATAAGCGTGAACACGCGAGCGTCGGCAATACGGATATGAAGAGATAGAAAAAGGACTGATGTGAAAGCCATCACCATATTCCTATCCCAATAGGAAAAGGAACAAATAGGGTGCGCGAGGCATCCCCCCACTTCAGAGGGTTCGCCGTATTCATCCATTTATTGAGCCGGCGCTTGCATATTCAACCTCATGCTGAGGGCGATTGTACGTCATGCCAATGATCCTCATACTCTTTCCTCCTGTTTCGTCATGGTATAAAATCAGAAGGGTGCGTTTAAAACTGCTAAGTGCCTAAGTGACCACGACCACGAAAGTGCATCGAATTCTAGAAGGCATCGATATTATAAGAAACCGCCGGAACCGAACAACTTAGACCCCTTTCCAAAACATGCTGAGTGCTTTCTTTAATTTTTGTAAAAACTCGTACCCCCCCCCCCCCCCCCCCCCCCCCCAATTCCCCAGCCCGTATTTTACTAAAGTGCCCCCAGACGCGGGGACAATTCCAGGTAAAGCGAACGGCGGTTCGCTGCAAGTGTGCAAAAAGTTCGCCTGAGGTTTGTCTGAACAATACAAAACTTCTATGCTCCGCAGCCCCCCGCCCCCCCCCCCCCCCCCCCCCCCCCAACTCGAGACCACTCTGCTCTAAAGCTTTGAAGTTTATTGTCAAAGCCAGCTTGGTCGAGCCACCGAGAACGTCTGAAAGCATTTACCTTGAGCGACATCCCCCCCCCACACACACACAGACACAATGAAAAGAAAAGAGAAAAAGTGCATTTCGGGGATGCCTAGCATAAGACAGGATGGAGGGCCGAATTTCAGCTTGAGTCTTCGTTGTCCTCTCCATAATGTTATGTTTTGTTTCTAATTACATATTCACGACAGGTCAATAAAAGAAAGGAAAAAGACCGGAAACCACGTTATTTCAAAACAGCGTTTTATTTTTCGCATACCACCGATTAAAAATATTCGTCCTATTTTATGATAACCCAAGGTTTCTTTTTTTTATATATAATGGACACAAACGGCGGGTTTTGAAAGGGATATACATTTTACGACAAAGATAAATGAATAAAAAAAAAGTGAGGTTTGAGAGAAAAAAAAACACACACAAAAAAAAACTTCAGACACGCTTTCTGCAACTTGACCTCGTCACTACAGTTAACATGCAAATTGGTTTTGGCCACATCGTTGCGGCAGCCTGAATATAAAAGTAACACAGTAGAAAACCAAAATGTGCATAGCTCGCGCGCACGTTTTCGGCAGGGCTTGCGTCGTCTCATCAGAACTCATCCCCATGAAAGGAAGCTCATCGCACGTTTCGCCAAAGACGTTGTGTGGAACGTAGCACCCGCCCGTCTCGAACCTAGATCAGCGGAAAAGATCGAAGTTGGCCCAAGAGGCGGCTTCCGACGGGTTTCCAACTAAGTAGCTTCCTGTTTGCCAGACGCCATAGTCGGGCACAGGGAGCGCGCGGGCTTGCGGAAGGGAAACGGATGCCAGGAACGAAAGAAAGAAAAGGCGACGCAAAACATACAAACACGCCGGCCACCCAAACATACAGAAAGTATACGGGCAGAAGGGCGTAAGACCAGAAAGTCGACGTAGCACGCGCGCGTCAAACACACGAACACATAGTACCAACATACCCGACATAAGCCCTCGCAAAATCGGTCGCAGACGCACGCACGGGGCTGGGAACAACAAAAACCGACACAAGCGCGCACTGCCTACACGGCACACACACGGACACACACGCAACAGTTAGGTCACCAACACATCTACGCGTTCGCACGCGCACAAACACAAACGCGCTTAAAATTACGTGCGTAGAGGAAATAACGCGGAAACACTGATGCACACACGCACGAACACACAAACACACATGGACACACACGCGAAGACGTGCACACACGGATAAACACGGACAAACACCACAACAACGCTGACTTGCAGAAAGGAACGAAGACTCAAGCTGGCACACGTTAATATCGGGCGACATATCACGTTGCAAAAACTAGAGCAAGTCTGTTTCTTGATTTTCTTGTCCTTTTTTTTGTTTTGTTTTTACGGCATTTTGTTAGAGAAGCATCAAGAGGAGGCGAGGTGAAAGCGATCGTTGTACCTGGGTTCAAATGATATCTGCAATCGGATATGTAATACCCGTTTTGACAGGGATGAGTTTTTTTTTACATAAAAGGGTTGTATTTTTACTTTTATAACATTTATTGCTTTCACGGGGGGATTTAGGGAAATCAATGAACATGCGAGTAAGTGAGGTTCCAGGTCAAACAATGTTGCTTTTTGTCTTTTAGAATTTTGGTTTGCAAATCAAAATTTAGTAACATTTAGTAGATTTTTGTTTATCCAGCAGCAAAGACCGTTGGAAAATATTTCGATAAGTTTCGGTCAGCATACACAGACATACAACATGCACACTACCAAATGTATCTGGCCCTTTGCACACGCACATAAAGCCCGAAGAGGCGCATACACGAACATTCTCTACGAAGAAGCACTCACGAACGCAGACGAGTCTGGAGCGGGTGCAGACTCAGTCTGCACGCAGACACAGACGCACAATCACAGACGAAAAAAACAAACATTTTATTTTTACTTTTAGTTCTTCACGGTAGGGATTGGTTCATATTGAGGATTGGTGCAAGTCTAAATGCAGAGGAGGAATACATACTTCGAAAACTGGACGCAGCATCTGCCGTGTTTTTTTCTTTCTTTCTTTCTGGGTATAGAAGAGTGTTTGTGTGTGTGTGTGTGTTGGGGGGGGGGGGGTGACTATTTTCCACAGGCTGGAAGGGCATTTCGAGAAGAGTCCAGAAAATTTCGATCCCGGCTATTCCATATTTTAGACTCGGGCGTGAGCATCTCACAACTGGGTTTCGATGACAAATGACACCACGTTCATCCAGTATTCCGAGAAAGACGGCTGAACCACCACCTCCTTCTTCTTTTTCTTTGTTTCATTTCTTATTTCGAACCTCTGGTTTCAAACATTCAGATATATGACCACGCCTCTAGTGTTTATCGTTTGAACGATAAAAGAGCTTAGCTAAAAAAAAGCCCCTCTTCCCCCACCCCTCTTATTCCTCTCCCACATTCGTTTCGTTTTATTTTCAACTCCGTGAGCCTTCAGACGAAATGCGACGAATGACGCGTTATTTATAATACCTTACTTTTATTCCCTTCCTTCGTTTTTTTTTTTTGTATCTTATTTTGCACCGTTTTTAAAATGTCTCTGCTTCAAGGGAAACAAAGGGATGAAAAGGAGACTTATCTAGTTTTCTGTTTGTTTCGCTTTGCCCACTTGCCCTTGCTTAACTTTTTTTTTTCAGCGGGTTTTTAATTTGTCGCGTATTATTCGGCAGCCAAGCTCGTTAGGGAAAGCCGACTCCGAGTTCTCCACCCCCTTCCCAGTCCTCATTTTATTTGTTTGCAATATCTGAGACTCCTTTCTGCCTCTGTTTCTGGCAGATAAATCCGTTCTAAATGGCGAAGTGAGTGCCAACTGTTCGCGAGTGTGCGCATGTGTGTGGGTGTGTTTACGTCTGTCCAAATTTTCTGTGCGATTCGTAGAAAAGAAAAGAGAACGAGAGAGAGAGAGAATGGAAGGAAGAAAGAGAGAAATAAAGATCGGGTTAACGATAACCAAAACCTGCACCACTGGAAGTCTCTCAAGGAAAGTGAGTTCGATGTCTTTGTTTGAACGCACCAGTTATTGGCTTCATCAAAGCGAAGGGTCTAGCTAGCATCGTGACCTTGAAAAAAAATCTAATTCGATGCATGAATGTGATTAACTCTCCTTGAAGCTCACATAATCAACGGAAAAACTATGAAAAAAAAAAAGAACTAGGATGCATGATAGTGAAAGCGTTCTAACCATCGCCCGAAGACTACGTGCCCGAAGACTGTCAACCGGAATGTCCATGGTGATTTCATATAAAATCGAACTGAGGGTGGTTGGTCGAAATTTTAGTTTGACTTAATATTTTTATATCTTACTGCACAATATATACTACAAACGAATTCATAAATTACTTTGCAAAATAAAAAAAGAAACTCGGAATACGCGCAACAAACTGTAAATCATAAAGACGTGGACATTCCTATTTACGTGCACGGCCTGTGTGGTCATATTGTGTGGTAAATAACTTAGGTGATCATATTAAAAGAAGGTTAATGATTTCAGGAAACAATGAATGGGTGAAGGTAAGTGTCGCTAAATAATATCAATCGCTAAATGCCTTTCGTGTATTTTAATCAAATAAATGTAAAAAAAAAACACTTCAGAAACATACAACTTTGAGCATTCATTTGCGTGATTTGTAGGACTTCAGTCCTGCAAACTAATTTTGTGGAAAGCGAGGCTGCCGCGATATTAGTACGTAAACACGCGATCAATACCGAAAAACAAAAGCGCCGGACGACAACTAAAAAAAGACACATCTTTCGATTTTATCTTTTATGTTTGCACCGCTTGAACTACTCTGTAGACCTTTATATGCGTCAGAACATGTTGCTTTACATGATCGAAGAAGGAGACACAGCCCCTCAACGGAGCCCCTTTACTAAGCCTGGGGCAGTGCCCTGCACAGAAAGTGATTGCGATTTCTTGTCTTACATACTTAATTATTCTAATGATATTAAGAAATAATTTGTATCTCAGAGTGGCAAAAGAGCAAACACCCTGATTTAAATGAGCCTAGAAACGGCGGCTTCGATTATATTTGAAATAAGAGAAGCAATTTAATGTGTTAAAGTATACATTTCCACTTGGTGCATATTTAGGTGCAAAATAATATAGCGCGAAAAAGATAATGACGATAGAGTAGTCATAAATAAGCCAGAATTTAATGGGTACTTTCATCCAGTGTTACTAAAACACTGAGTTAGGAAACTCACCCTTGAAACCCGAACCGCTCGCGTCCACCGAGACCAAACTAAACACGATAACAGCGCCACCCTTCAGCGACAAGTGAAAACGTGAAAGTTGATTTATATAGTCACTGCGAAATGGCACTGTGAGATGGCGCCACCGGCCCTTGCACGACTCGACCCAAACAGATACGTGCAGCTTTGCACTTTCCGGAGTGGCCGCTGCTTGAAACATGGCGGCGTTGCGATCGCTTTTAGTTCGGTTCTCGAGTACGAATCGGTGCCACTTTTTCAGACCAGGCTCTATGGCAGTTTCCCAACTGAGCTGTTCTTGTAACGTTGCTCTCATCGCACGATATTTTGATTCATCGGCAATCAGCGCGCGACATTCCTGGCGCAACGCGCTCCACGCCAGACGGATCACGAGCTGATTCGCCAATCACGGAGATTCGTCGTTCGATGAAACGTGAAAGGTTGGAAATGACAGGAAACTTGCAGGCGAACTCCATTCCTAACTGTCACTTTTAATAGAACTGAGGACGTGCACTACGCTGTATAATTTAACCGCCCCCCGCCCTTTCCAACACTCACACACACACACACTCATACACGCACGCGCAGACGCACACCGACACCCGAAAGTTGGTTAAAGCCCTCTAAGCCAAGCGAAGAGTGCTCGTCCCAATCAGCGCACAGTTGGCGTCTCCTCGTCTGATCGGGCTTGACTTTGTGTACACAACCACTACCAATCTCGCCTATAGGGTGAGACAAAAATACCCGAGAAGTTGGCACGGAAGCACGCGCTTTTGAATGCAGCGTGTCGGGAAGAAGAAATCGCGAGCCCAGTTGAGCGAAAGAAAAACGGAGCGAGTGCGTCCGACTTTTTCTACCCCTCCCGCGTCCGGGCTCCCACAGGAACACCTTAATTAGTTTTCCGGCAATTCAATTACTCCGGCGTTTTGGGTCAGAGCCCCGTCTGCGCAAGCGCGCGCGGCAAGCGCCGCCTGCCGAGAGCGGGCGGAAACTTACGCTGACATCTGTAATTACGAGGTGTGATGCACCGGGTCTCACCCCGTGATGGAGCGTGGGCGAAGTTACGTGTCGTCGTCGCCAATCCCCGCTCTGCGAGTGTTTCACCTGACTATGGCCAGCTTGCTGATCAATGCGCGGGTATCTTCGGGTAAATGACCCGTTCCCTGGGGACAAGAAACTAAAGGCACTTGGCGTTCAAGGCAAAGGACTGCCGTACGTCCGTCCTCGCTTCGATTATTTAAGTTTGATTCGGCGCGCGGCAAGAGGGCGAAAAGGCTCGAAATAAAAGTGAATTTATAACCAGATTAGTCCACATTACGAGAGGCGTGTAAATTTATCTTTGAGCTAGGTTGTGTTCAGCGCGAATTAAGTAAAGCGACAGGCAAGGCTCATGATCTGTTAAGCGGAATCAGCTGGAACGCTAGGGACTTTCTCCCCACAGAGCCAGTCACCTGACCTGTAAATCACATTTCCATCAATTTTAGCTCTCGCATTCATCGGCAAATCGGCCGATGGTGTTCGACGCGTCGCTCAATACCTATACTGGAGGGTCACGCGGCGCAGGCTCTCAGCTTGGGATGGCTCGTAGCATCCGCTTTGGTCCATCTTTTGCCGAGACGGACATAAAGTAGCTGGAGTCTCGAGGAGGCCGTGGGTGGGACGGTGATGTCGGATGCGCCGTGCAAGGTAGCGCCACTTTGCGTGCGAGCCTGATTTGTAAGGCAGCTTCGGGGAAATTGGCGCGTCGGCTGTCCTGCTGTCCGGAGTTACGGCACACTCTCCGCCACCGGATGCGGTCCTTTCGTCGAAAGACAATTCGTAATAGGGCAACTTGTAGCAGGGCTATTCGTCACATAGGGCAGCTCGTCATGGGGCGTTTTGTCACTGGGACAACCCGTCGATAAACCGGAGATAATAGGGAGTAGTAGTAGATCGTTTTTCTCCTCCGCTACAGGTATCCCCGAAGAAAACGCCGCAGCTGCGCATGCGCGCCGACAGCCTTATCTGCATAGTTCAAGGTCTTGTGGCGGATTACGGAGCGCTATCCGGGTGCTTAGCGGGCTGCGGAAACGGTCTACTACAATTCCCTAACGTTCGAATGTCTTATTGCCCGCGTCCTAGCTTTTTTTAGCGTTCGGTGACTTTTGTTATTCAGCTTCAGTGTAATGTTCTTTTTAGAAAGCTTAGTCTTTTGTTTCACTTTAGGTTGGTAAACATTTTAGATCACGTTGGAAGCATAAAATATAAAACTTTCGGCAGCACAACACGGCTAGAGTTCATGCCCGACACAGGCTACGCAACCGCGACACATCTAGCTCGTTCACGTGCGCGACACACACTACGCATGCGCGACAGAGATGACACAGAAATAACCCATCACGCATTCACGTTCGCGACACAGACAAACTGCGCATGCGCAACACATCAACGGACTGCGCATGCGTGACCAAAACGTTTCACGCAACACCCAACGATAGATCTATTGCTATATTACCCAAGCATCAACGATAATGTAGGGATTGGTTTTCCACGCGCCGCACGTGCTGGCCTCAGCAGTAGTAACATTTCTAAAGCAAATACCTAAAACAAATTGCATGTTGCAAGCGCGTTCGTCAATGCATTATTTTTGTTATTTACTTCGAATGTTTTATACGGTGAAGGCGTGCGCGTGTGACGCGTAGAACACCAACCCCTGCATTCTCCTTGATGCTCGGGTAATATAGCAAAAGGTCTATTAGTCAGCGCCTATTAGAAATGAAAGAAAATCAAATTTTGTTTTGTCCAGAAAAAAAAAAAAAAAACATATATTCGAAGGAAGTGGTTTGCTGGTAATTGCACTCTCTCTGAAAAGCCATGCTCTATAAACATCAGAAATGCTACAAAAATTAGAAACCTCGACTGCACGCGCTATAGGGAGTATTCACTGGCGGCCATATCTGTGTGCGCCGGTGCCGAGCGCGTGCTGATCGACGGCGAGCTTCCGCAATCCTTTTGGAGCGTGCATTTAGCACCATCAAGGTTGCCGGTCTTAGCAGGCTAATAATGTGAGCTCGTTCTGGGCATGCGCTCTAAACATCGCCCTCAAATATGGCGTCCAGTGAATACCTCCTATTGCCGTGTCCAGAGTGGACAAAATGGAGTTCGACACGAAGCGTCGGTACGCTGCGATGACAGCGATGTTCGAAGCAGATGACGACGACTCCCTTCCAAAGATTATGTTGGGTAAAAAAGTGACTGCAGGAGAAATCGCTTGGAATGCAGAATCTCCTCTGTAATGAGCTGCTTCAGCAAGATCGTGAGGAATATTGAAGGCTTCTGCGGGTGATCAAGGTAGGCCGAATGGTCAGAGCGAGACCCATCCTCAGCTTTCAATATCTGAGGGCAACAAAATACCCGACAACCCCCCCCCCCCCCCCCCCCCCCCCATGCAGCAAGAACAAAACAAATAGATATTGGAAGGATACACTGAAAGTCACCTGTGGTGCTATGTTGCGCTTTTTGGACTCCCAGGAGACTAGGAAGAAGGAAGTGACGTCAACGACTAGAGCAAACGCAGATTGGATGTTGACAGAAGAAAACGAAATCAACACCCAATCTGCGTTTGCTGTGTCGTTGACGTCACTTCCCTCTTCCTAGTCTCCTGGGAGTCCAAAAAGCGCAACATAGCACCCCTGGTACACAAACGGCGTTCCAGCTGAGCTGCGCCAAATGTTGAGTGATGCCCGATGCACTTTGTCGTGACGACGCAGGCCGCCGATATGAAAACGTTTTCCGGCATAAGTTAGTCTAAGTAGAAAATAGTTAAGCAAAAGCAGGCCATGCCGCACGGAACCCTGACGTTGGACATCCCGGAATTGGATGTTAAAATATTTCGCAGCCGCTACAGGTTGAGCCTTTGTTGTTGGTACGGCCACATTCACCAAGTGGATAAATGGGCCAAACTGCGGGGGGGAGGGGGGGGGGGGGGGCACTGTGCTTCCATCTCTTTTGCGATCTGCTTCCACACTCAACTGTTCTAGTTGTTTTTGCTGTAGGTATTGCAGGAGACATCCCGAAGCAGTAAAAACAAACTCTTCCACCAATAAAAAAGTGAAAGTCGTTTACCACTCCCTGTAACGCCGAATTGGAGCGCAGCTCTTGAGGGGGAGGAGGGGAGGGTACTGAGGGCCACGTGTTCTCGGGGGGGGGGGGGTTCCGTGACCCCCCCGCCCTGAGGGCACGTGACCTTGGTGGGGTCACGTGGGGGCAAGCACGTCCCCCCTCAGATGTCACGTGACCTCGGGAGGGGGTCACGTGACCTCGGGGTGTCACCTGACTCCCCAGGTCACGTGACCCCCCGGGTCTCGTGACCAAAATTTTTCCGCTAGATTTAGTGGGGAAATTTTTTCCGCCAGATTTAGCGTGGAAATTTTTCCGCTAGATTTAGCGGGGAATTTTTTTCCGCTTGATTTAGCGTGGAAATTTTTCCGCTAGATTTAGCGGGGAAATTTTTGCCGCTAGATTTAGCGGGGAAATTTTTCCGCTTGATATAGCGGGAAAATTTTTTCCGCTAGGTTTAGCGGGGGAATTTTTTCCTCTAGATTTAGCGGGGCAAATTTTCCGCTAGATCTAGCGGGAAATTTTTACGCTAAATTTAGCGGGGAAATTTTTCCGCTAGATTTAGCGGGGAAATTTTCCGCTAGATTTAGCGGGGAAATTTTTCCGCTAGATTTAGCGGGGAAATTTTTATTTACCCATAATGCACCGCGCTGTTACGCCGACGCCGACGGCGACGCCAACGGCGACGGCGACGCCGCTCAAGCCGGAAACGGGCGCCTAAGAGCTGCGCTCTAAAAAAAATTCGCTTTATTATTTGAAATTTGCTTGAGCATGCCAAAAGGCGTACCCAAAAGATCTGACGCTGCAATATTCCAAAGCACACGGGAGAAGCCTATGTCGCTGCCACCGCTTTCATCAGTACGCTGCGTTTTGTTGGCAGACATTCAAACGAAACGCCGCTGAGTGCGATGACATCCCCCGCCAGGCAGAAATCGTTTGTATACTGACCAAGCAAGCGACTACCCTTCCTCGAGAACGTGCCCACGTCACCGCGCTGGCGCAGAAAGGGCTGACGTTTCGATCACATAATGCGCAATCCCCGCCCCACGGGGACGGATTTCTCCCCCGTGTGAATACCTTTTTAGGAGCCGTCCCACTAAACCAAAAAACAAGAAAAAAAAAAAAAAAACATTGCGGAAACGACAACTTTTAGCAGCTAATCTTTTTTATACTTCAGCGTTCCCGACTAGCCACAAATAAAGTCCGCTTGTAAACGAGCACCCCTTTCGGAGTTTTTTCTTTTTTAACAAAAAGCTTATTTTTGTGTTGCAGGCGTACACAAACGTTAGTGTAGGTCACGGCACCTGAGGGACTCTACAGCCAATGCCTTTAAAAAAGTGAATGCCCGCTAGCTTAATTTTGATACGTCATGCTACTTCGCTGCTAGCTAATGCGCCGAGAAACTGAGGGAGAGGAGGAAAGAGAGGGGACGTCAGAGCGCCGAGCTCTGATTGGAACGATTAGAGGGTAGACCCAGACTTGTACGTAACGCGTTACAAGTAATTGATTACTTGTAATCAATTACAGTTAAGTGTAGTTTTGTAACGCTTCAATTACATTTGTCAAGCTGTAACGCTCGGAGTAATTCAATTACTTTTTTTCTGTAATCAATTACAAAATCAATTACACAATTACCAATTACATTTTTCATCCCACAATTTTTTTTTCTCACAAAAATCAGCATAGTCACTCAGCCATGGAGCAAAAATGATTGACATTTTTTTAACATCTAAAAAAAATAAAACTAGGATTAGTCGGCAAATCCTTTTTTTCTTTTACGCCACGCTCTTCTACAAGCGCGCCACCAGCCTTGGCTGGGGAGTTCCGGATCTCGTCGCAGATTGCTGATAAAATCGACGGGAAGCGGGAACTCGCTATTGACTTTTTAGTGGGCTTTGTTCCTTAGGTCGACGCGTCAGCTACACGACAAGGTCCGGGTCTGAAAACAAAAAAGGGAACAATAACCAAACAAAATTGTGTACGCAATATTTTACTGTGTATTTGTGTATTTCTGTCATCGCAATAAAAAGTAACGTGAAAGTAACTTGAAAAGTAATCAATTACTTTGCAGTAATTGTTCAATTACTTCTGGGAGGCAGTAATCAGTAACGGTAATCGGTTACTTTTTTGACTGTAGTAATTGTAATTGTAATCAGTTACTTTTTTTCAGTAACGTGTACAAGTCTGGGTAGACCTGAAGCTAGCTGCCTTCGTCTCCACTGCACTCGTCGAACGAGTTCAACGAGTGCAGCTTTAGGTCTACCCACTAATCAGTCCAATCAGAACTCGGCGTTCTGACAACCCCGGGAGCTCTCGCCTCCTTTTCTGCCTCGGTTTTTCGGTGCACCTTTACGCTACGGTTCGGCCAGTCTATTGAACATCGGAAGAAGTGCATCGTCACGACGCGCATTGCCTTTGCGCGTTTCTCTTTGCCAACCAAACCAATAGATCCAAATGGTTGTATGCTAATGACGGATAAAATCTGGTACCTATTGATCGACGGTAGACGCGTACGAAAGTTACGGGTTTTTTTTGTCCAACAGGTATTTCTCTGCATTCATCGGTTTTGACGGTGTCAAGAAACCATCCACTCTGTACTGGGCGCTTATATAGTGGAGTGAACCTTTCGATAAAATTTTAATATTGTGTCGCGAGCTCTTTGGGGGTACCCCATCTGGGGGGTACCGGAAGTTCAGCATTCTAAGGACTTACACGATACCCTCAAACCCATAGCCCCTGGAAGCTTATAAGTCTCGATGCGCAGGCTGCGCGTCGGTTTCTGTCGTCACATTCTTCCTTCACCAGCCATGAAAAGGCCGCCATTCGCGTGTGCAGGTGACACACACACTTATGCGATGATAGATATCGAAGTGGCCACACTGAATTCCGGAAAGGGTCTATAACGCACGTCGAATGCGCCGCAAACCAGCTTTATTTGCTGTGCGTGATTATTTTAGCCGGGGACAGCAGACCGACACCTATACGCCTTGGCAAAAATCCCCTCCTGCGCGCTGCCATTTGTGTCTGCTGGGCTGTGGAATGCCTTCTGAGCATGCGGTGTTGATCTGCTCTGAGGCATATCAGACGCTGCGCATGAGTCCATAGCTCAGTGACTCAGCATTTTTCGCCCGGTTGATAAGCGATACAAAGGTCTATAGCGTCGACTGCGGCCCTCACTGAAAGAGAAACGGAATATGCACCATCCATTTGTGGAGAGCCTGCTGAAAGTTCGCCGCCGAGCACCTGCGATGACGCTGACGAAACTCGCCCGATTGTAAGGGTGCTGTACTTTTTGTCTGTGTGCTTGCATCGTTCATCGTTATCCCTGGTTTCTTCTCTTGAAGCGGCGAAGATGGAAGTGAAGTGCGTTGTAGGATGTAAACGGCTGAGCCAACCAAAAGGAAAGAAAAAATATTTTGCAACGTGACGACGCAACTTTCAAAGGCGCCAGTTGCTCTGTAATCGTCGAAGATAGCTGAAGCCGGAGGTTGACGGAAGGCGCCGACTAGACTTCGGCGACAAAAGCGCGCCGTCATCGTCGCGAGAGTCCCATCGACGCGCCCCGCCTTCGCGCCTTCGCATTTCAGAGGCGAGGAGGAGAGAGCGCGCGAGCAGCTTTACTGTGCGAATGTGAAGGACAAAACATGATAAGCGTTGTGCGCCGGGGTGTTGGGTGGTGGTGGTGAACTCTTTATTTCTCCCATAAACACAGGGGACCAGTCCCAGGACCGGTTGCGCTCGCTTAGAGGAGGTCGGCGGCGATCCCTTGGGATGCCGCGGCCTCCACCGCGCGCTGGATAAGCCGGCGTTGGTCTTCCGGCTCGGACGTACGCAGGAGGGACTCCCACGTCTCTGGGGTGTTTAAGTTGTCTGCGTTGTAGTGTGTACATGTCCACACCATGTGTATGAGGGTGCCCGGAGCTGAGCAGTGTTTGCACCTGGGTGCTATCTGTTGTGGAAAGATTTTATTGTATAAAAGCGGGTGTGGAAAGCTGCCTGTTTGTAGTTTGCGCCATTGGACGGCCTCTCGTCTTGTTAGATCGCGGTGTGCGGGAGGATACGTGCATCTTCCGAGTCGGTAGTACTGGAGGATGTCTGTGTACGTGGTGAGTATAAACGCGCGTGAGCTATTAGTGTCAGGGAAAGCGGGGAGGCGGGTCACTCTCTCGGCTCGGCAGCTAAGTTCTCGGGCGAGAGTGTGCGCTTCGGCGTTTCCTCTGAGTGACTCGTGGGCTGGAGCCCAAATGAGTAAGCGGGAGGAGGAAGAAGGTGGAGCAGAAAGAAGGATGTGTAATGCGTGGCGAGAGATACGGCCGGCATCGTGGTTGCGGATCGCCTGTTGTGAGTCACTGATGACGACTTCGGTAATAGGGTCGGTTAGCGCTAGCGGAATGGCGACTTCCTCTGCTACGGTGACCGTTTCTGCGTTGCGAATGCTGCAGGCTGTGTGCCAGTTGCGGTGAGGGGCGAGGGCTACCGCCACCATTGCTGGCTTCGAGTGGTGGTAACAAGCGTCGGTATACGTGACGTCCGGACGTCCGCTGAAGCGTTTCTCCAGTTGACGTGCACGGTCGGCCCGTCTCTCGGCGTGGTGTTCCGGGTGCATCCGTTTGGGAATGGGAGGAATGCGGAGGCCTTGGCGATATTCCGGGGCAAGGTCAGCGTAACTGGGAGCCGCCCTCGTCGGTGATATCCCCACCTGCTGCAGTACCGCTCGGCCAGCGTGCGTGAGTGAGAGCCGCTCGTATTGGGCAGTGAGGGTAGCTTCGATTGATTCGTTCACGGTGTTGGAGATGCCGAGAGCCATAAGCTTGTGAGTGGCTGTGGACATAGGAAGACCCAGGGCCGTCTTGTAAGCTTTGCGAAGTGATGCCTCTAGCCGTTCGCTTTCGGCACGAGTGAGACGTAGGTAAGGTGCAGAGTATGTGATGCGGGAGCAAATGAAGGCTTGAACGAGGCGCAGGAGGTTGGACTCTCGCATACCTCGGTGCTTGTTGGAAACTCGCTTAAGGAGGCGTCCGATCTGTACCACCGACTGGTCGATGCGTTGGAGCGAGATGTTGTTGCTGCCGTTGGCTTGTAGGTGTAATCCCAGGATCCTGATGTGATCCGTACGAGGGATACAGTTACCTTGGACCCGGAGGGTGAGTTGCGGAAGTATCTTTGGTGGGCGTCGTCCCGGGGACGGGATGATTATATATTCTGATTTAGTAGCCGAGCAGGTAAGGCCAACTGTATCCAGATAGTCTCCGATCCTATCGATGGCGGTCTGGAGGGTCTCTTCTATCTGGCCGTCACTGCCGCGCGTGATCCAAAGAGTGAGGTCGTCAGCATATAGGCTATGGTGTAGATGGGGAATGTCAGCCAGTAGCTTGGGCAGGCCTATCAGTGCAACGTTAAAGAGCGTCGGCGAGAGCACGGAGCCCTGCGGCGTGCCACGGTTTCCCGGAGAAATGATGGAAGGATCTCCGGTGCCGGCGCGGAGTTGCACTGTGCGGCCGGTAAGAAAGTCTCGGATGTACGCGTAGGTGCGCTGTCCGACGCCAAGAGTTTGTAGTTGCTGAAGAATCGCTTCATGGAGGACGTTGTCGAAAGCCTTGGCTACATCGAGGCCGACAATGACTTTCGTGTCTAGTGTGCGGCGCATGACGACCTGGTGATGAAGAAGAAGCATAATGTCCGGGGCCGCTAAATGAGGGCGGAAGCCGAACATCGTGTCTGGTAGGAGGTGGCTGTCTTCGAGGTAGCGAAGGAGTCTGGTCTGGATGACGTGTTCCATCAGCTTCCCAACGCAGGATGTAAGAGATATGGGACGAAGGTTGGCCAAGGTGGGTGGTTTGCCCGGCTTAGGGATGAGGACTAGATTGGCGCATTTCCATTCCTGCGGGATGGTACCGCTGTACCAGCACTCTTGAAGAAAGTCGGTGAGGTCTTGAATAGAGGCGTCGTCTAGATTCCTCAGCATCTTATTAGAAATACGGTCGGGGCCGGCCGCCGAGGTGGTCTTAAGGCGATTAAGTTCTGCTCGTACCTCCGCTAGAGTGATTGGAGCATCTAGACCGGGGTTGTCCGGGCCCTGGTAGGACGGGAGGGTAGTTGCCGGGCCGGGGCGGATGTAAGTGTCTATAATTTCTCGTTTGAGCTCCTCTGGCGTGCCAGGATACTGGTGGAAGATTCGCTCGAGCTGTTGGCGTGCTTGGAGTTTGCCTCCAGCCGGGTCGAGTAGATGCCGGAGGAGTTTCCACGTGTTACGAGTGTTCGGAGTCTTGTTCATCTGGTCGCAAATGTTGTGCCAGCTCTGGCGAGTTAGTTCAATTGCGTAATTCTCGATAGCCGTGTTGGCGCGCGCCAGTCGACGGCGGATATTGCGGTCCCATTTCCGAGTGGCGAGGAGAGCTTCGAGTGATTTCTTACGCTCCCAAAGATGGGCATAGTGGTGGTCGCAGTGAGGGACCGTGTCCTCTAGCTCGACGGTTTGCGTGGCGTGAGCCACTTGTTTGACAACTTGGGTTGTCCATGCTTTGATGTCAGTAATGACGGGAGGTGTGTCCTGCTCTTGCCTATGCACCCTAAAGGAGTCCCAGTCGATCACCTGAGCCGGCCGTGTACGTTGCCTCGTGGGCTCTTGTATCACAATTTCAAGCATGAAGTGGTCGCTTCCAAAGTTTTCGTGCGTGTGGCACCAGGTAGCTTTGACTCCGGAGCTCGTAAAGGCGAGATCCGGCGTCGTATCTCGGTGTAGGCCCGTAACAAGTCTAGTGGGGTAGGAGACTTCCGTGATGAGGGTAAGCTGGTGCGTATGCCAGTCATCCCAGAGCCGTCTGCCTTTAGCCGAGTCGTAGTGATAGCCCCAAGCGCGGTGGTGCGCGTTAAAGTCACCTAGGATGAGGAGGGGTTGCCCCTGCGCTAGCTGCTGGGCTTTGAGGAAGAGGGGCCCGAAGACGTCTTTATGGGCCCGGGGAGGGCTGTATATATTAATCACAAACAGACTAGTGTGACGTTTGCGCGAAGGTCGAGGCAATATTTCTAAAAAAACGTGTTCGGGAAGAGTGGGATCTAATTTGTGGTGGAGAACAGTGAGGTTTCGTTTGAGAAGAGTGGCTACTCGAGGCTTTTCTCGTTCCGATAAGTAGGTAGTGAAACCAGCGAGTTGCGTGTTCTTGCCGCCTTCCTGGAGGACTATTAATTCAGGGCGATCGCGCGCGGTGAGGAACTGTTGGAGGACCGGACGCTTACGCGCAAACCCGCGACAGTTCCACTACCAGATGGTGGTGTTACCCGACCTGATCGCCATGATTGAGCTTGGAAAGTTCTGGCGTTGGAGCGAGTGCCGGCGCAGAGGCCGCGGGTACAACGACAGCAAGGAGTTTGCCCTGCGCTTCTATAGCTTTCCTCAGGGTCTCGAGCTGTTGATTGACTTGTGAGCCGAGTGTGTAGAGTGAGCGATCGATTTGTTCTTCTAAAGATTTGATGCGAGTGTGGCTGAGTTCGCATCTTTCCTCGACTCTGGCGAAACGTGTCGGCCAATCCTCCACCGGGGAGTCGTTATCTGCTATGGCTTTGCGTTTGTGTGTGGGTCCGTTGGAGAGTGTGATCTCCATAGATTGCGCCACAGTTGAAACCTGTGGAGCGGAAGGAGACGTAGTGAGTGTAGCGGTTGGTTTTTCGAGAGCCTCTACTCGGAGTATGAGTTGTTGGATGACTGCTGTCAGTTCCTTAATCGCTTTTCTTGTGTCTGAAGTACTGGGAGTCCCTTCCTGCGTACTTACCGATTGTTGATGTTCTCGTTGGACTGGCGTTGATAGTGGTGGCTGGGGTGGCTGCAGCAGTTGAGGAGAGGCCCGAGTCTGCTGGACGCCTGCAGGTGGCTCGGGTCTGGTCCGGGAGGTATTTCGAGGCCCCCTCCGTGTAGAGGGAGACTCGAGCGGTGGAAAAGAGCTCGATCGGTCACGGGGCTGCCTCTGCTGGCTATCGGAGCGTTGCCGGTCCCATCGGCTGGTGTGCTGGAGCGTGACCCGCCTGTTGGGCTCTTGGGTCTTGAGTCTGTCTGCCTCGGCTCTTTGAGTGTGCTCTCACTGCCTGCGCTTGACCGTGTAAGGGGTCCTGAAGATTTCCTTGCAGCGACTATCGCCCGTGAGATGTTCCTTGCCACACAGGCGGCATATTGGTTTGCACGTGTGGTCGTTTGGCGGATCGGATAGCAAGCAGCCTCTGCATTTGGTAGTTGGGCTAGCGCAGACGTCAGCTCGATGACCGAGCTCGCCACAGCGATAGCACACTTCGTACTTCTTCTTGAATAAGTTGCATCTGTGTCGACTGTTGCAGAAGTAGACCCAGGTCGGCACTTGGGGCTGAGCGAACGTGATGAGCACTGCGGTAGTGTTCCCCAGCCGCCGAAAGTCCACGATGGGTGGGTTGCGGTTGTCTTGTAACTCTGCTTGAATTGTATCTCGATCCAGGCGGAGGTCGACGCCGCGAATCACACCGCGACCCGAGCTATCGTCTGGAACGCAGTAGACCGAGACCTCATACGTCTTGTTGTCGACGACGATCGTTTTGAGTCGTAGGACCCGTTCAGCTCTTTCGACGACTGGGGTGCAGTACGCGAAGGTGTTTTGAAGTAGGTTAGCTTGTATTAGGTCTTCGTGACGCACGGCGTCCCTGGTGAAGTGAGCAGCCGTGCAGATCGCTTCAAGTAGTTGGTAGGTTGAGATCTTGGAAAGTTGCAGTCCGCCGCGTGGGCGCACGATCAGCTTGAGAGCGTCGCTGGGTAAGCGAGGCTGTTTCGAAGCTACAGAATTCTTGGCTAGTAAGCCTCCTCGCTGCCGAGGCGTGAGTTCGGTTTCCATCTTCCTCGCAGGTACACTCGAGGCCCGACCTTTGTTGATTTGGGACGGTTGGTCCGGTCCTGTTTTGTCTCCGGGAAAATCGGGTACGGCTGGCCCTGGTGTTGTTCGCGCTTCCCGGAGCTTGTTAACTTTAGTCAACCATTCACTGGCTGCTAATTCTTCCCGAGAAATGGGAATGCCTTCTACGGCGACCCTCATGGTGAACTACGGCGCGCGGGCTCGGTCGACGGCGCGGCGCAGCTGGCGAATGCAGCCGCGGCTCGGAGCCTTCGGCGGAGCGCGGTAGGCCTAGCGAGGCATCCGGCGTGCTCGCGGGGAAAAGTTGACCGAAAATGGTCAAAAACTTGTCGTACGTACTTCTGGTTGGTGTCTCTGGATTCCTCTCGTTGTTAGGAAGCCGATGATTTCGATGACAGTACTCTAGGATCCCAATATGCGGGGTGAAGGCACGAAATCAGCGGAGCCCAAGTGAATTGCGTCCGTTGTCGCTCGCGCTCGCAGCGCCCCTCCCGGGGTGTTGGGGACATTGTGTCGGGGTACCGAAGAATCAGATTTTATTCTTGTCAGCGAAAGAGAAACGGTACGACCGATGAATTAAGGCAAAACCCTAGGAAAACGTACAAGTTAACGTGCTCTTCGAAGGCAAGTCGAGCTGCTTCGCAGCTTTAATTTGTCCCTGCACTTTTATACTGACACTGCGTCTGTTGTGTGATGAGAGTCAAAGACTGGTTTTAGGAATCGAATAGGTTTACTATTTGCATCGCCTACGAGAAGCCACTGATGTGGCTGAGAGTCACCGTTCCTTACTCTCCTTTGACGTCGCTTTGTGTGACCCCTTTCTGCATTATTATTTTTTTATAAACTCCATTGGCTCTTAACACTGAAATCTCCGCCTTCAGCGCGAGCTTTCTGCCCCTGCTAACACACACACTCACAAAAAAAAATCTTTTCGGAAACAAACTGCCGGCCCCGACGGCCATAAAGGATTGCAAGAAACATTCTAATCAACAAAATGACTAACTTTTTTTTTTAATTGATGAAAATAAGCATATGGTTCCAATTCAAAACTTGCTGGGCATCATCGAAAGCCCCTAAATAAGTTAATTTTGGGAAGACTTAAAAGCATGTGTGAAGAAAGGGGGAGGGGGAGGGTTACGATGAAGTTTTCACTCGTGCAGCAGGTACAAGGGTGACGGTTTGAAAACGCGGGTGATATTCTGAGCATTCGCCTTTCTGGGACGAGTCTTATGCCTGCAGCTCGACTGGAAACTTTATCTTACCCCACTTTGACTGATTTAGGGGTTTTCCATGGCACTCGGCAAGTTTCTAGTTGGAGCCATTTATTCATTTTCACTAATCAAAGCGTTAATTATATTTTACCTACTTATTTAGATAATTGTTCTGTTCTTTTTGATCCCTGACGTTCATCGTGACTGGCAGTTTGTAAAAAAAAATAGTTTCGTTTTCTCAACCAGCCCATTGGTAGGTCTTGACAAGTCTTCGCTGAAACGCCCGGTGTACTCCAGTGTAATCCAGTGATCCAAGTAGGGTCGCATGCTAAGTTTGCTACCATCACTACCATCGGCTGGTGGGTGACCAGAAGATGTGCTTGGGAACACATGACCGCCTCGTTTTCGGCGGAACTGCCAATGAATGTTCGAAGTCTGCGGGTAAGCCTCTGTTGTGAGCTATAGAGTCACCAGATAACTAAAGTATCTACACTCCGTTGCCCGTTTTTCATGTGGCAGACGCCATTTTGGCGCTTATTTCAAAGCGGACGCTTATGACGATCGTTAAGCCGGGGTCCCACTGCTCATAAACCATACAAAAGACAGTCTTCAAATACCAGTCACCGCAATATTCGTGGTTCGAATACCGCGCGCCAAGATTCTCCTTGAACACATTGCAATGCGGCATTCGAAGCGCGAATTTTGACACGGCATTCGAAGCGTGAATCTCGCGGTGACCCGCGTTCGAATCTGTATGCAGACTGTCATTTGCATGACGCATAAGCACTGTGACCCCGGCTTGGCGCTTCGAAAACGCGACGTCCTGTGCTTCGTGACACGGTAGAGAGTTTTAGAGAACCGTTTTTGCACTTCCGATACGGTTAACTGGGCATTCCGGTATACGAACTGCGCATATGCTACTGCATACGTCTCGCGCATGCGCAGCTCGTATCGGAGTTCCCATCATAACGTATCGGATGTGTAAAAGCGGTTTCCCAAAACTCTCACCTGTGTCATGGAGCACAGGCGATATACTTTTGCTCTGTCGCGGATTCTTTGAACAATTTTGGGTAACGAAAGCCTGTTTTCTGCGATATCGGTTGAAGCTGGCAACAATTATTTTGAGCGCATGGTTGGTTCACGTATCGTAACTACGAAGCGTAGCTTGTTTATTGGCTCTATTGGGAGCAACAAGCTCAATATATTAAAGGAATTGTCCAGCGATATCCGAAAGTTATTAAGCTGGTCGCGGAGAGAGGACCTAAATATAGTCAGATGGAATATTTATTTTATTAAAAGACGCCCCAATATTCGGTCAATCAAATATAAACATCAATACGAAACTTAACGACGAATTTCGCAAGTATGCATGGCTGGTCGTGTCATGGTGTTACATTAGGCTTGGTAACGTCAGAGACGTGGGCGTCGACGTATTCCCGGTTGTGATCAACGTGGCTGATGGTGCATACTGCCGCGCCCAGGGCTGAGAAAGCAACGCTCGGTCACGGACCTCCAGAAAGTTCTCGTTTATTCATGTACCGCACGTAACTTCTATCATTTATTCCTGCTTTTGTTTTCTAGAAAGTGCGTGTTCATTCTCCCCCGATCACGCGACGCTCGAGCCGCTTTCGCCGAATCTTCGAGATAGCGACGCACTCTAGATAAGAGGCCGCCCGCGACCTTGTCGAGTCAGTTTCGCCTCAGCGTTCGATCTTGCTGCTTCGCCCCCTTCGACGCCCGCGACGCTCTGTTGTTATCTTTCTTTCTGCTTTTACTTCTTGGGCACAAGTTCGCCCGATTAAACGTTCAGTTTACTCTGTTATTCGCCGCCTCATCACTTGTCCTTCGTGACAGTTATTAAGCTGGTCGCGGAGAGAAGACCTAAATATAGTCAGATGGAATATTTATTTTATTAAAAGACGCCCCAATATTCGGTCAATCAAATATAAACATCAGTACGAAACTTAACGACGAATTTCGCAAGTATGCATGGCTGGTCGTGTCATGGTGTTACATTAGGCTTGGCAACGTCAGAGACGTGGGCGTCGACGTATTCCCGGTTGTGATCAACGTGGCTGATGGTGCATACAAAGAAGATCGTCAAAGAATCGAGCTTCCCTTAATACCGTAAATCTTGTCTTTCTCAGAGCAATGTGTTTTTACTCAGTCAGCAGTCAAGAGCTGTCGTGGCTTTCTTTACCTGATGCTCCGTCATAGCTTCCACAGTGACCAACGAAAGCACCGTGCGTTTTGCGGGTGAAATCGGAAAAGTTTGGCTCTGTTTAATATTGAATTACTTGTGCAGGTGCGGATTCAGAATTCGTATATTGTGCGGATGATATTTCTAAAATCAATGCCAATTTAATTTAATTGTTTTTTGAAAGACATATTTTTACCGGACACTCTCTATAGTTACAAAATGAGTAAGTACGTTAAAGGGATTGTCCGGTCAAATTTTGTATGCGAGAGAAGAATCGGATATCATTGTTATTGCCTCGAGACTCATCGTACGTGCAATATCTGAATTTTATATGCCCCTTTGCGTGAGTAATTGAATTTATACTGCTCCAATCGCATTCTAACGTAAACGCTGCTTTCGTTGGCAACATTGAAGCTCTGACGTCACAAAACACAAAGCGAGCATTTTTGTCTCGTCGTTTGCCTGCGCGTGAACGCCTCAGCGTGCTTCGTTTTTGTTGTTGTGCTCGACTTGTTTCGTGCTTGGGTAAGATTTTTGTTGCACGGTTGGGTGCCACAACCACCAGGCAGCACATGCGAGCCAAGACATGACGTTCCACACTTTTCCGCGAGACGCCCTGTGACGAGCGAAGTGGATCGTCGTCGTGCGTAGGGACTGGGTTTCCGTCAAGATCGAGATCCCGCTTGTGCAGCAATCATCTCACAGAAGAGAGCTACGATCTGAGCTCTAAGCCGACAGAAGGCTCGTAAGCTGAGGTGTGATGCTGCGCCAACGATATTAGACTACGTCTATCCACTCCTCGCCCAAATCAGATCAATCAATTTAATTACGCAGCGAAACCGAAACTAGGGTGCCTACATGTCTGTCTGTCTCAGGGTGAAGACATCCATTGTTCCCCTGAATGTGCCAGTGCGTGACGCTCTCGCGCACTCGGTGCGTGACTTGGGCGGCAAAATGGCGCCTATGTATTAGCCAAAGCTAGACGCTCGAGCTGAGTGACACCGGATTGCGCGCACTTCAAAATGCATAAAAAAAACGAATGGGCGGAAAAATGGCTGACATGTCACCACTCAAGCAAACGCGCGTGTGTATGAAGGCACTCTAACCGAAACCAACAGCTAGGCCACCTGGAAACGACACCAGAAGTTGTATTTAGCACGCGTGCAGCCCGATTCTGTTTGAACCGCGTGTGAAATTGGAGCGTGACTACGATTCACCAAGCTCGTCCAAGTCAAGTGACGACATGCATTTGAACGATTCGCCGTTTGCCTTCGACCAGCGCGGACATCGCCTCCGAGGGTACGACCCGCAGCCTCATCACCGATTCAGTGGATCCACCGACATGTGTACCCAGATGCCACTTTGTGTACCTAGGTGCCGCTTTAGAGACGAAATCTGCATCCTTTGCTTTGCAAGCGCCCCTAGTTCGATCGGTGGCCGTCGCTGTTGTGTTTGCGCGAAACGGCATACGTTTGCTCGAAGCTTCTGGCTGTCTGCGAGTAATTTCCTGTTAAAAGGCGTGTCTTTGTTTGCACATGCTGGGGAACTGCATAAAATAACCGTATCTCAGTAGGGTACAGCCTAGGATACTATATAATTCGAAACAAAATACAAGACATCAATTGACCAACACTTGTTATACCGAACATCCGACAAACCTTTGCGTTTTGTGACGTCACGCAGCACCTACGGATGTCAGCCATTGACACTGGCGAAGTTCGGGGTGCAGTTTCGTACATAGGTTCATGAAAGGATTAATCAATAACGGGAGATCATATATCAAAATAAAAATGACGTTTGTTTACATGAAGGCTCCCTTGACGCAACGAGCGCAAGGACTTGGGTACTTCCGGTTTCGACGGGACAATCCCTTTAAAGCTACAGGTCAAAGCATGATTACGAACGTTCACTAAACTTCTAATAGAAGTAGGGCTCTTGCACTCACCCACGCAAAAATCGCGAAGGACAACGTCATTTTGCGCTGGAGCGAGCACGACCGCGCAACGAGACCTTTTTCCGGCAGGGGCCGCGCGTATACTCCCAGTCCTCGGAGAAAGTTGGAAAACAAATCGTTAGCGGCATCAATAAGGCTGTGCTGACAAATGGCCGGCGAATGTTCACGAGCAAGAGAAAACCGTTGGTGCGCGAAAAAATACTCCGGACCCGTCGGACGCAAAAAAAAAAAAGAAAAAAAGATTGGGGTAAACAAAAATTAAATTTGGCCAGACGCAAGAACCGACGCGACGAACACGACAACATCAGCGAATAAACTGCAGCAACAAGCACAAGAAGAACAACACCACCGACAACAAAATTGCGTGTACTAGAAAAGTGTTTCTGGGTGAATAAGATAAGGTAAAAAAATAAAAAAGAGGGAAAGGGATGCTGTAGGAGTGTGGGACGACGAGGGGGTGAGAAACCGCGCGGGAAAAAATATGGCGGGAAACCACAGCATCACAGGCGTGCGCGTAAGAGGAAAAGCGCGGGAAAACAAAAAGGGGGGAGGAAATAGGCGGGAAGCGCATAAAGCAGCGCCGAGGGATGTCGAAGTGTTTGTAATTTATGTGTGGCCGAAAGAGGGAGCGGTGTGGCGTTCTTTTGTAATGCATATGGGGTGGGCCATTCCGGAAAGAGTTCGCGTTGTGAACGAGCTCGAGAAGAGGCTAGGGTCGTCAAATAAGGAAAAGAAACAGACACTTCGTGGCCATCTTTCTTTCTTGGGACTACTTTGTTTCGAATATTTTTTTTTTCACATAAAAAATAAGAAGAACGTGTTTCGAATGTGGTTCCGGGTTCCATGCTTGAGTTAAGCTCGGCATATTTTTTTATATTATTTTAATATTGGTTTTTGCTTTCTTTTTTCGCGTGCTTTCTCGCGCATGATTTAACAACTAAAATGACGCGTGCCCCTTTATGATGGCGGTTCTATCTTTCGGCGGCTATTCTGCTCGTAAATTTGAAATATTCCGGGCGACCGAATTTTAAATTGGGCGACTCTCGAATAAAAATAAAAAAATAAAAAATACCCAGGAGCAAAGTAAACGCACATGAAACTATCTCTGTCTTTGACACGCCCGAACTTGGAGAGTAGAGAAAATGTGCACTTTCAAAAATGTAATTTGTTAGAATAACCAAAGTTTCTTTATGTCGGAATGTATCGAGAACTGACCGGCCTCGCAGCTCCGTTAGTAACATCTAGAAGCCGCTGGTGGCAGTAGCTAGGGGGTGGAAGCCCAAAAGGAAGTGTCTAGAAACATACCATTCCTTCATTGGACGTTTTGAAGAGATTCACCGAGTACTCGCTTCATCATGAAATGAAGGGCAACTAAAGCTTTCGGGCTTGAAAATATTTTGAACAAAACCTACTAACACCAGCTTATCGAAACGGTATGCACCGTTTCCATAAGCAAGCTGCACAATCTCATGTATGAGTACGCTGCGGTGTTATACGCTCAGTGTTACCATACAACTATATACGATTCCGTGTTTTCGGAGTTTATTTTACAGCGAAGCTGTTTATGGCTAAGGTTGCGTGGACTTTTGGTGTGCAGTGGCTAAAAACTCTAGGTTCGTATCGCCGCATGCGCACGCCTTCCCCGTATAAACGATTAGAAGTAAATAACCCAAATAAAGCGTTGACGAACGCGCGTGCAAGATGCCATGTGTTTTGGGCTTTCGCTTCAGAACAGTCGCTGCTGCAGACGCCGACACGTGCAGCGCGTGGAACACCAGTCCCTGCATTCTCCTTCATGCTTGGCTAATTCAGCAATAGGTCTATTCAGTAGATTAGTCACCAATAGGCACTATTTTCCAGATCAGTAGACTCTTAGGTAGATTATGAGGGTTTTTCATATATAGGCCTCTGTGCGACCCGCGTCGGCCATGTCTACGCTCGCACCGCCCAATCTTTGTCGTCGTTCCGAGCCGCTTGCGTGCCTAGTTTTCTTTCCTTCTGCTCTCCCGCGGTGGCGGTCCCGTCGCGCGTGTCTACTTTCCGCCGGGTGGCGTCACCGTCGCGCCTGTCTAGTAAGGAGGCTCTAGTGAGGGAGGGCGCAACGCAAATCCTGGAGAGCGTTTGCAATTTAATGGCGGCGCCTGAGGGAGAGGATTGGGATAGGATATCCGCCAATGTTGCCTGCACGAGAGTAGACGCCCACTTTGTTGCAACTCTGTTGCTCCATGCGCCTTTCCTCCTCTATCATCCCATCGCAAGCAACGAACGCCTCGGCGTAGCCTTTCTCGCTTCCTTCTCGCTCCGGGAATTGCAAACGTCGAGAGGAGAACGGAGGGTTGCCAGACAGGCAGCAGTGTCCAAGATGGCGGAATTTAACATTTTTCGCGTTCAACAAATACTTAACTTATCGGAACGAAACTGGTGGCTATAGTCGCTTTGCAGCACCTGTGCATGGACGCCGCCATAACTGACCTTCAGTTTTGGTTTCCTCTTATTCCGTTTATTTCACTCTATCATTACCATAGCAGGCCAGGTTATTGCCATATTAGATTAAACTGTGTCCTTTCCTAAAGCATCGGCCTTTCTAGAGGATCGTGAACTACCGTTTCAGTTGCTCGGCATCTCGGTAAGACAAGAGAAGGTCAGCAATGGTGTTTGTAATTTGGCGCGTGTGTAAAGCGTCTATAATCATTTATACCTTGCCTCAATTGTTCAAGCACATCAATGGGCTCTTATGACCTGAGTTAGGAAATGAAACGACCCTTTGTCGCATAGACTCCCAGCAAAATTTAGCAATTAAATGGCGTCCAAATCCCGTAATTCCGGATCCAGCAGTTGCGCCTACCCTCACTAGAGCCTCCCTAGTGTCTAGTTTCCTCCGGTTCTTCGGGGCGGGTCTGTGACGTCTGCTAAACGGCTTCGCCGGTCATCCGCCTTCACAGGGTGGAATGGCTCATGATTTTTCATCAAATCGTAGCGCGTTTTCAGGAGTTTACTTTTTTTTTCTCGAAAAATCAGTGTTTATCGGTAGCTTTTTTTTACTCCGAACTCTTTTAAATTGGAAGTTTAATTTCGCAGTGTTTTGTATGAAAAATAAATAAATAAATATCTTGATGTAACGTATGTTAGATAAAAATTTATAAAACGCACTTGTACCAAGTAATGTTTCTTCCGCTGGATTTGGCGTTCGTGCGGTTGCCATTATAAATACTAATTTGTCTACAGATAAAAGTTGCACACGAGTGTTACTTCGAAAACTGTCAATATCTTCGAATCAATAAACTCCTGGGGGAAGTCGATGGGAAGCTCATATTCATCCCGTCCTATTCCCTCAACGTACCCCGTGGCCGTGCGAGCTGGAGTGGTAAAGGATGTAATAGAGAAGTTTTAACTCCCCCTCTTCATTTTATGCAATCTCTATGGTCCATAGCTTTTACTGTTGTAAAAACACAACCTCTCCTTCCTCTTAAGCACAAATAGTATGGCGGACACTGGAAAACAAAACAATGGCTTTTGTCTTGACCCGAAAGAGTACATTTACCTGTTTTGTCCGAGGAACCTAAACGAGATAAGATGTAAGACCCCTTTTGACAATGGCCCAAAATTTGAAAGATAACTGTGGTGGCATTTTCTCAGGACCATTGACCCTGTGCGCTGATAAAACTTAATTGTAAGATACTGCTGTTGCTTTTTTTTTTGTGAGGGAGAGGGGGGGGGGGAATTAGCCTATCGAAATTCGTAATTTATCGCATAAATCCAAATTGACCAAAATTTTACCGGTGTGTGTTTTTCGAAGTTTTTCGGATCTATCCGAAAACAAGAAACTCTACATATAACTTACTATGGGGAGTTGTGCAGCCCGCTAAGCATCCGGATAGCGCTCCGTAACCCGCCACAAGACCTTGAACAATGCAGACAAGGCTGGCGGCGCGCATGCGCAGCTGCGGCGTTTTCTTCACGGATACCGTAGCGGAGGAGAAAAATGGTCTACTACAATTCCCTTATTTTAACTACACGTTGCCGCAGTCCCCGTTTAGATGACGCCTGAGAGACGGCATGATGGATCAATGTCCGAAGTATACAGCAATAAGATTCGCACTATGTCGGCGATAGTTCACCTTCACCTAAAAGTAACAAACAATTCCCGCCCGTCTTGTTTTGATTGTTGGCCCAGAACGGGCGTATGTATGAGGCGAGTGAATGCCGACTTTTTTGGAGCAGAAGCGAAGTGACTGCGTTTAGACTTGCAAGCGGTATCTTGGAGCAAATCCAGTTTAAGCGAACTCTATCACACTACTGACGCCGGAGAGATATTTCACAAGCACGCTCTCGTGCGAGCCATCGGACATTTCTAAACACGAAGAGCTTTCTCTTTTGTCCTTCAATTCTATGTATATTATATTTAGGATTCTATGTTTTCGGAGTTAATTTCTAGCGGAATTCGGAGGGTGTTTTTCGGAGTTTATTTTTTGCTGGACATTCGGGGTTTATCGGAGTTTATTTTTGTTAGATTTCCAACTCTCTTCAATTCAGTTTATTTTAAACGTAAAATTTTTTACGTAAAAAAATGTTAAAAAAAGTAAAAATTGTAGAATTTTGTATATTTTAAATTTTTTTTTTTTAGAGTCGCTGAATTGTTCGGCGTTGCCATTTCGGCCCGTACACCTTATGGCTTGCTTCTTCTTGGTACGTGAGGCATAAAGACGCGGTGACTCTGTGGGCGCATAACATGGAAGACTCTCTGTAGGCGTGTTTCCTCTTTCTGTGACGCTCATATCACGTTGGTCGTACAAAAACCGTTTGCAGTCATGTTTGCACCAGAAATATCTTGAACTTGAGCAGACGCATGGAATGCGCAAAATAAGAAATCTGAGCGATAAGACGGCACGAGCGTTTCTGCTGTGTTGAGGGTGTCGCCACAAGATCGCCGCACGGGTAGATAAATCTTCCCTCCTAGAACGTGCCGGGTTATCTCCGCGACACGCGACGGGAATTCAGTCAAGGAGTGCGTTCTAAGCGGAACGATGATCTCCCACCACGCCGACCACGTCAGCAATCACCACCGACGTCATGTTTTTCAGCAGAGAGAAACAGCGCAGGAACAGTCCGATCTTTTTCTTGCTTCATTTACTTCACGATAGATGGCGCATAGCTCCGGGCATTATAAAATTCGTCAATCTCCGTCATATTGCTAATTATTCAACAAAACGTGGATTAGAATATTCTTTAACAAAACTTTTAAGAAACATTCGCCGGCTATTTATTGTTTATGATCGCGGTGCTGACGTGGATTCGGCTGACGTGCCGTTGCACTGCGGATGCCTCGCAGTGAAAAGGCAGAGATTTTGAAGGAAAGAAGGTATAAAAGAGGCCGCTTTTCTTCTCAAAATTCTATAGCGATTTTTTTTTTCTTGTCTCTTCATTTTTGTGTTTCGGTTTTCGTTTCACACCTTTCACAGCGTGCGGTGGATGAAATTCAATTTCAAAATCATTTCATGGTCTTTTTCACAATTGTGCTCAAAGAGATCGCCGCAAGCCCCGCCCACAATGACGCTTGAAAGAGTGCCGTAGTCGTTTCAGTTCCGTCGTCACTTCTGTCCTCGACACATCCACCAAGTACGCTCAGGCGTCATTGTCTCGGTAGAAAAAAACGCGAAAATTGATCGATTAGAGGTAATGTCCGGTGATATCCCGAAGTTACTTAGTTTCGGCGCTGGTCACGTAGAGAAGGCCTAAATATAATCAGATGTGATATTTATTTCATTAAAAGTCGCCCCAGGATGCATCAAATCGATTACAAACATCAATACGAAACTTCACGCTAAATTTCGCAAATATGCGTGGCTGGTCGTGTCGTGACGTCACATCCGGCTTGGTTACGTCAGAGTCGCTGGCGTTGACTTACTCTTGGTTTCGATCGACGTGGTTTGATGGTGCGAACAAAGATCATCGTCAAAGAACAAAGCTTCCCTCAATACCGTAAATGTTGTCTATCTTAGAACAAAGTTATTTTACTGACACGGCAGTCAAAAGCCGAGATGGCTGCTCTTTGCCCGCGATGTTATGTCAGAGCATCTTCCGTTGCCTACGGAAACGCCGTGTGTTTTGCGGCTGCAAGCCGAGCTGTTGGGCTATGTTTGAAATTGAATTACTTACACGGCGGAGGATTAAAAATTCGAATATTCTGCGGATGATATTCCTAAAGAGCAACGACAATATAATTTAAATCGTTGTCTGAAAAACCAAATTTTGCCGGACAATCCATTTATAATCTTACAAACAATTATATGTTCGCAATTTTGTTTTAAAATGGTTTGGCCGTTAATAGTGAACGCCGTCAATACTGCATTTTCAACATGACCACAAAAACCAATAAATAAATAGTTAATTAACGGATGTTATTTAATTGGCCAACTTTCCTTAACAATTATACCCGAATCTAATGTCCACTGCGCCTAATAAAAACGGGGCGAAGACGGCACTCCTTTACCCCCTCACCCCATTTAAAAAGAAAAAAAAAACAAAAATATGTTTGTCTTAAAATGTGCACCCTTGCATATGTGTGCTTGTACCGTGTCTGCAGGTGGTTTTTGTATGACAAACGTGGCAGAACCGTCATAAAAGGAAGTTTCACGTAGCAGACAACGGCTGCAAGCTGTCTTTTGTACTAGCAGCGCGATCGCGACTTAAAAGAAGAAAACTCCATTGCTAGGCGGTCGCGCTAAATTGTTTCCATCTATATTCCCAGTTAAGAAAAGAGAAAAAAAAAAAGCGGTATACGACGAACAGAAAAGGGAGGATAAGGGACAACAGCGGAAGAAGATTCTTTGAAATGCGAAATGGACCCTCCCAAAACGTTCTGCCGGGGAGAAAAAACAAACAAGAAAGGAACGCCCAGGCGGAAAATTAAAAGGAGCCGGTTCGGCGAAATTAAGGGGACATGCGGGATCGATGTTAATGTAAGAACTCCGTTCCGTTTTATCCCGTGGGTTGGACCGAAGCCGGACTCTTGCACATGGTTCGTTTGCCTGGAGCTGGATGGAGCCCGGTTGCGACAGGTTCCCCGCAGCTCTCTGGTCGTTTCGGCTGGCGGGCTCGGTGACGCTGTGAATTCCCCCCAGCTTGCGATTGGTTCAACCCGCTCGTATCATTCGTTTCGGTCCATCTCGAGATAGACCTCAGGTGTTTTTTTTTTTTTTTTTTGAGGGGGAAAGAGGCGTGGGGAAACGCACAGCTCGCCATTGGAAGGTCGGGGGACAAAACGAGAAGATTGTAGACAATGAAGGAAAGAAAACGGGCGATAGGATGGGGGAAAGGCTTTCGGGCGGATTCATGCCGAGCAATGCGACTGGTGGAAATTCTTACCAGACTTTTCCTTTTCTTTTACGGGTGGATCGTACGAGTAGGACTATAACTAGAGACGGGAAAACTACTCCGCATATTGTTCCCTGCGACAACAAAAGGAAGAAAAAAAAAAAAACAGAAAGAATGTGGCTCAGGTTTCGCATTTACGATATTGCCGTTATTAAATAAATATGTCGTTCCTTTCTACATCTTTTTACATGCAGGTTCTCTCGCGTCTGTAATGTGAGCCCCGGCTTTGTGTGATTTCGCCACTACCTGGATTAATTCAATCGCATTCGTGTCGTGAAAAGACCCAATACTCATTTCCATTTGTGGCAGAAATGTTCAGAAGTACGCTCGATCCTATTTTCGAGTTCCGTTTGTACTTGCTGCTGCCGATGGACAATTTGTTTCGGGCGGCTTTGATCGCGTCATTTATGGATAATCGAATTACATTTCACTTATGCATCCGTCGAATTTGGATTGCCTTGAGCCCATCCTGAAGCGTACGGTCTGGTCATACCAAACTAACCAACGCCGACTAAATGAAAAGATAAATCTTGCCGAAGGCTGCAATCGGACTTAACCATTTTGGATCTAGGACACCGAACCGATTAATAGTGAGTTTGATACCACTGCTTCACGAGAACTTAAAAGGATATCACAGTAGAAGAGCCCGTGCATTTTCTATGGCAACGTTTTGGACCTTAGTCTCAGCAACTACTAAACCAATTGGCACCGGGGTAGTTGTATTAAAAAGATAATAAACAACTTAACCGTTTCGCGGTATTACATTTACAATTACAATTATAATATACATCCATTTGAACGTTAAAAAAATAGCTTTACAGTTTCCCGGTATTACATTGCTTGATGTTGCGTGCAATATCGTTCTGTGGGGCCTCGAATTCCGAAAAACAAGCCCATTTTTTATAGCTGGTACTTTTAAGCGCCCCAGAAAAATAAATTAAAATATAAATTATTATTGTGGTACCGCGTTGGATTGTGAAATGTATTCGGGAATTTATATCTTCCAGTAGAATTCCTTGGCGCATTATTGTCACAAAATGAATTGAGGAAGTTTGCGCTCCGGTGAAATCAAAAACTCGTCTGCTAAACACCATTTTTGGGGCTCTACGAGGCGGCGCCATCCCGTGATCGTGTTCGATAAACTCCGTGCTGCAGTGATCAATTGATCTGTGCCGCGGTGTATTACTGAGCCGCGAGGAATTCACTAGCTCCGTTCGATTTACCTGCACATTTTGAACCGGCGTAGCAAAGTGTATGGAAGGATACTTCCGGTGTGCGCATAGAGATACGACCGGAAGTACACCGCCCTACAATTTTTTGCACCGGTGCAGGAGGTGCAGGTAAATGGAACGCACACGCATCTACTGTGTGCGGTGGTGTAGTTCACTTAGAAGCAAGAGTCTATGCTATGCGTTTTTTTTTTTAATCTGCCTTTTTCTGCTTCCGGTAACGGACAGCGCGAGCTCTGGGGTTTGTATGCCATTGCACAAACAACTGCAGTGCTGACGAAGGCACGGTCACGAGCTTGTGACCTTGGAAAGTGTTTTTTCGGCGCGAAATCTCGTACTAACAAAAACATTCGGCAGATTTAGGCTCACGCGCGCCTGTGCCCTGCCCTTTAAATATTACTATAGTTTTTTTTTTTTTTTCACATTATGTAGGGCCGATGTAGAAGCTAGATGCACGAGCATGTTGCTCAGAACCATAGCCACCTCCGTACTGACAAAGCCAGGCAGATCGCCCCATCAAAAAACGGCCGCCGAAATTTAAAAGGTAGAGCGGCAGACAACGGATGAGAGGAGAGCCACGTGACAGGAGCCCCGCTGCGGCGAGACGCCGAAACAGACTTCTCCCGAGCGATGGAATTTCCCACTCGCGCTATCACTTCTTTTCTCGTCGGTTTTGAAAACCATGTTTCAGGTCCTCGCCACTGCAAAAGCTGTGTACTGACGTCCACGTTCCCCGAGAAATGCTCTGTGCTACGAGATACTCGTAGCACAGAGCATGCCTGAACGATGTATGCACTGCACGTGAGTGCGGGCTTGGCAGAGGTCCAAAGCTGGCTCTTGTAGCTTCTGCTACACCATAGCCTCCTCTATACTCACAAAGCCTGTCAGTTCAACGACGGAGCCATCGAGTGCCCGGTCGCAGATTCGTTGCCTGCCGCTCCACTTTTTCGATTTCGGCGGTCGCTTCTCGTGGCGATCTGCCAGGCATTGTTAGTATAGAGAAGGCTATGACTAAACTGATATTTAACCCGCGGTCCGTTTTTAATTTTGTTTTTGATATATACATGCTTTACTGTCAGCTTTAGAGTGTGGACGGTGCGTCCATCGCGGTTCTCCGTCCAGGAACAAGTGCCCGAGCTTTCACTAGCACGCGATTGTCACGAGGCTCGCGGCATCGGCTGCTTAGTCCACCTGCCGGTGGCGCCGGTACATAACACCTCTTCCCCTTCAGATGTAGCTCCCATAGCGTTCTGGAGGGTGCCTATTTCTTGGAGGTTGCTCCCTTTTTCCGTTTCCGGTGTCTGTCGTATGTTTCGGTGTCGTCTTGGAATTATCTTGGAATGACGATCTCTCGGTAGGGTGATCCTGTTGAGAGTCCGAAACAGGAGCAGGAACAGACCACTCAGCCGATGGAGTCGACGTCGTAAATCGACGCCTTATTTGATCCACGTGGCGGCGGGTTGATCCACTTGCTGTCTCTACCAGCCAGGAGCGAATTCCAAGACTTTTGGTCAACTTCCCTTGGATCCACTTGGGAGTTCCTTTGAAGTTTAGGACATAGACTGCCTGTCCCTCTTGACACACCCTGGACGGCGGTGTCTTTTCCATATCTCGTTCCTTGTGACTACTTTCTCGACGAGGAAGGAGTCTACTGATGTTAGTAGCAAGCTCCCTGTTGAACATCAAGAATGCTGGTGTTTTTCCTGTCGAGTTGCAAATTGAGTTGTGTTGTTTGTACAAGAATCTAGCTATTCTCAGTGACAGCGATCCCGTTTTCTCTCTTGTCAAACTGCGCTCGGCTTGGCCATTTGTCGCTGAATGGTACGGAGCGCTGGTCACAAACTTCACGCCATTATTTTCATAAAAGTCTGTTATCTCCTTGGATACGAAGACGCTTCAGTTGTCGGAAACAATCTTGCGAGGCAGTTCAAAAGTTGCAAACATACCTCGGAGTTCTTTGATGGCCGCTGCAGATGTGGCACTAGTCATGCTTCGCACTTCTAGCCACTTCGTGTAGGCATCTACATTGACAAGGAACATGTTTCCTTCCAGAGGGCCTGCAAGGTCCAAATGCAGCGTGTCCCAAGGAAGTGATGCGTGATCCCACGTAGGAAGCGGTGCCCTGCTTGGTATCTTCCTGGACTCTTGGCAGATAGGGCAGCTGCCAACAGCGTCGTCGCGGTCGATGCCAGGCCACCACACATAGCTGCGTGCAGATGACTTCATGGCCACAATTCCCTTGTTTCCAGCATGCACTAAGTTCATGGCTTCAGGACGTGCCAAGGCTGGTATGACCACCCGGGATCCCCATATGACACATCCTCTTTGAGTGGACATCTCTGCGCCTTTTTTTCTGTACGCGGTAAAGTCCTTCTCCGTGAACTCATGAAGCTTGCCTTGCTGCACTGCCTCGTAGACCCGGGACAGAATCGGATCCGCGCATGTCATGGCTGCTATCTTCTCTGCTGTCAGCGGAGAACTTGTCAAGGCTTCAATCATCAGGACGTCTCCCGGTGAGCAAGGCTCGTCGTCACTGTCAGGTAGGGGCAGACGGCTTAGAACATCCGCGTTCTGGTGTCGTTTTCCAGGCCTGTACACGAGTTTGTAACCGTATGCCGATAGTTTGACGCACCATCGCCGCATTCGGGGTGACAAGACTTGTGGTACCGGCTTCCGCGGTCCCAAGATGCCAAGCAGTGGTTGGTGATCGGTGATAATAACGACACTTCGTCCGGCGATGTATTGGTGAAAGTGCATCGCCCCAAACACCACAGCTAATCCTTCTCGATCAAGCTGTGAGTAATTTTTCTCGGCATCCCCTAGAGTTCTTGACGCGAATGCGATTGGAGCTTCCCTGCCCTCGTGGTCGACCTGCGCAAGGACTGCGCCGACGCCATATGGTGACACATCACAGGACAGGAGCAGTGGTTTTGACTCATCGTAGTGAGCCAACGTTGTCTTGCGAAGTACCAACTCTTTCAACTTCCGGAAAGCGAGGGCATGGCGCTCTTCCCAGTGCCAAGGGGCGTTCTTGGCTATAGTCGGATGCAACCTGAGAACAATCTTTTAGCTCCACCCACAAGCGTATTGCGCCCATCTGAAGTGCCTCCGCCGTCGAGAAAGTAGTTCGCTAGGAAAGTTGCTTTTTCTTCTTCCAGGAAACGTGTCTTAAACTACTACAATATTTATTTAATTCATTCAGGGCATTTAAATAAGTTAGAATACGTTTTTGTCAACGAAATAGCTGTTCAGTAAAGAAAGTAAGGGTTGTCCAATGTACCGTCTTCTCTATCCATTGTTTGTCCAAGATACTGTCTAACATACCGTCTCATACGTCTAACATACCTCTAGGCAGTGCTAAGCCTCGCGCCCGCTTCGAAATTTTCGTTGGCGATAGCATCGCTGGATTCTCACGTTGTCGCGCAAAAACTGCTGCGAACGCAAGCCGATACCATTAAAGGACACATGCAAAGGAAAAAAACATTTTTTTAAACAGCTTAGATGGAAAAAGGACGCCATAAAACGATTTTACAACGAAGAAAAAAAATTTTTAGAGCTATATTTACGGCGCAAAACGAATTTGTAGTTGGCGCCCGCGGGCACCGCGGAAAAGTGGTCTTTATTTATCACGTAACTGGTCTTCATTTATCACGTGGTGCTTGCGCTCTTTCGGAAGCTTCCTATGGCCTCTAAAAGTAACTTGTTCATCTTTGTTTGAAGTATAACAAAAAACCAAGACGAATAAGTAACTTTTAGAGCCCAAAGAAAACTCCTGAAAAAGCGCAAGCAGACGTAATAGACCTGTGCGCCGGTCAGACGACGGCGGCGGCGCCCCGAAGCAGACGAACTTGTGCGGCGGCGGCGACGGCGGCTTGGAGAAACGCGTTGAAGCGGCGTTCGCACAACGCTCAGCGTGCGGCGGCGACGCAGCGCGGCGGCGCGCGGGCCTACCACGTGACCAGCGGCGGCTCCCGCGAGCGCCAACTACAAATTCGTATGGCGCCGTAAATATAGCTCTAAAATTTTTTTTTCTTCGTTGTAAAATCGTTTAATGACATCCTTTTTCCATCTAAGCTGTCTAAAAAAAATGTATTTTTCCTTTGCATGTGTCCTTTAAGATTTCGTGGCCTAACCTCGGGCACGTAAAACACGGTGCAAAAAAGCAGAATAATTGTCACGAGAAACTGGCGTCGCGGTGCAAAGGCCAGCAGCCACGTTGAGCTTTTTTTTTTTTTTTTTTTTTTTTTTTAAAGGATCGCGATTGGTCCACGGGATCGTGACGTCATGAAAACGATTGGCTGGCGTTTCTCGGCGTAGGATTACATTTCCCTCTGATAGGCATTTCCGGTTTTTTCTTAGCTTGCAACCGACTATAGTAGTCTGTACAGATCGCAGGCTACAGTCGCTCGGTTTTCTAAGAACCTGTCGTAGAATGCGAGCATTCCGAGGAACGACTGCAGCATGGCTTTTGACGTAGGTCAGATCCTCGTCGCCAATTGATAAATACAAGCATTACTGTCAGCTTTAGAGTGTGGACGGTGCGTCCATCGCGGTTCTCGGTCCAGGAACAAGTGCCCGAGCTCTCACAAGCACGCGATTGTCACGAGGCTCGCGGCATGGGCTGCTTAGTCCACCTGCCGGTGGCGCCGGTACATAACAGTTTTATCGTAGTTTTTCGACTTTAATGCAAAGCGAAGACTATATTGGCGTGAGGTCAATGCCCAAAAACAAGATGCTTGTGCTGCGTGCAAGGACATACGTTAAAAGCAACTCCGAAAACCCCAGACTCGTTGATACTGGGGTTCCGAACGGCTAATGGAGAATCAACAGCGTGGAACAATTAACTACATGTTTTCGTTTTCTTTGTTCGAACACAAGTTACCCGCCCGGCGTCTCATAAAAATTGGAGAATAAGCTGGATCAGGGGCACACAATGCTGCCCCTTCGGTCCGATGCCAAGGTAACCGAGAAAATGTGGACGACGGAATAACGGAAGGTACTTTTGTTGGCATCTCGTTCAGGGCATCTGTACTCTGAACTGCAGACATGCTCATATTGTAAAATTTTAATTCCCTCGTTGAGTGGGTGCAACTGAAGGGATCGCACTCAATGTGTGCTTCCTTTTATAATTCTACTCAACTAACAAATGTTCACAGAAGCAGTGGCGGAAAGATCCATCGGTGATCATGTGATTAAACAGGGTTATTGGCGCACGTTTTGCGAAACAACACAAAGGTTTCACCCTAAAAAAGTTGTCTGGAACAAAGAACTCCTGGTCAGTATAATTATGAAAAATGGAAAACGTGCAATATTTCATTTACCGCAGGGTGCTGTGACGTGTGCCAGTGATAATATAAATAAAATACAATATCCCATATCAGTTAACTAAAACACGTCCGCGCAATAATGTTTCTATATTTATTTAAAACAATTTTTTGTTGTTTAAATCAGATTTGTTTCAAAACAAATGCATTTTCTTTTCATTACTTTATCTGCAAAATAATGCCTTTTGTTATTTATGTCTTTTTTTAACATGAAAATACATTGTGAAATGTTCCGAAGAACCGAAAACGGTGTGGAAAAAGAAATTCACTTTTAATGTAATTATGCCGTGTTAGCTTAATTAAGGTATTTCGATTCTTAACGTACACCCTGCCATACGTCTCGCTAAGGCTGAAGCAGTTTGGCTTCTCTTTACCTAATGAAAACTCCTATTTGCTATTATACGTCACCTGATCAAAACATGAGCCAAATGGCCTTCAATCATTTTTCATCCCCTCTATTGAAAGTCCCCAGCAAAAATGTTTTCTGGCAGATGTCTGCACACGGTGGCCATCGAATTGGTGTCTTTATTTCGGCACAAATAGCACAGTTGTGAGAAAAAAACTGGACAAAAAAAAAAAAAAAAAAAAAGCTGCTAGTTAGCAGTTTGACCGGGTTCCAGCCCTCTGAAACCTAGTTCTGACAGCACGGCAATACCATAATATAGATAGAGATATTATACACACAAACAAATACACATACATCAATATAGCTCTTCACCCACTAATCTATTGTACCTAGAGGTCGTTGTTAGCCCCCATACCAATATACTGTAGGAAAGGTTAAAGTACATAAGATAATAATAAATCAATAATTTTAGTCATGATGGTATCAAGTTCTCTATTCTATAATTACAGGGTGTCTCAAATAGCGGTTTGGCTCTTTAAATCCACCGCAAAAATCAGTTTCTTGACCTATCGCGATACGATTTTGGTCAGCGTTGCCCACAGGTGGTGCATATTTTCTATAAAATTTGCAAAGACAATACTTGAGAAAAGAGTGAAAAAAAAAAAAAGGCTTAACGCTCATGAAAACACAGCGAAGACACCGGTCTTCAAACCATAGGGCACTCACTATTGTTTCAAGGCCGGCGTCTTCACTGTGTTTGCATATTAGTTAAGCATTTTTTTTAAAAACTCTTTCCTCCGGTATGCAAGTATTGCAAATTTCTTTAGAAAAATGCACTATCCTTGGTGCATTTTTGTTAAGTTAGGTTAAAAAAAAAACGATTTTCATGGGCTATCTAAAAAGCCTGACCGCTTTTTGAAACACCCTGTTCAACAAGCTGCTTGGGATAGCTTTGAGGTCAACCTGTTGAGATAAGTGGTCCAGGTGAACTCTTGGGAAAGACGCACACCGAGGAACTTGAGTTCCTTGACTTGTTCGATTACTTCATTTTCAAACTTAACATATAGTTTTCTGCGGTCTTGTTTGTTAATCGGTTAAAAAATGATGTACCTATTTTTCATCGCATTTAGTTACTGTTTTATTTTCAGCTGGGCCGACAGTTTTATGAAATAATCGTTTGCTTTCAATTCATGTGATTTTAAAGATGTTGAGTTAAAATAACATGTTCGTGTCGTCTTCATACGTGATTAGTTCTGGTGAATTTGAGGTGTTAGATCATTTACGTACACCACAAAAAGAAGTGTTCCTAAAATTGACGCTTGTGGTACGCCGTATTTGATATCAAGCCTGTTAGAGAGGGCGATCGTATTATTCACATAATGCATGCGACTTTTTTTTTTTTAAAGAATTGTGATTTATAAAAAACACCATGGATTCCACATTGATGAAGCTTTTGATAAGTGTGTTATGCTATACCGTATCAAACGCGTTTTTTAGGTCAAGAAAAAGTCCCTTGGCTTCTAGGGGAGCTTGCTCGGTGGACTTGTTTTTCTTAAATACGTACTGGCCTTTATTTTTATATGTTACTTCCGAAGGGAGTGATCAAGCCGATTATTAATAATTCCTTTAAATACTTTTGAAAAAAAAAATGAAAGACGCTTACAAATTTCTGTAATGCAAAACTAGAGCGCAGCTCTTAAGGAGAGGAGGGGAGGGTACGGAGGGGACGGTATGCCCCTCTTCCTCCTCCTTACCCTCCCCTACTCCTCTCGATCCTCCTCCTCCTGCTTCTGCCGCTTAATTTGTTCGTGGGTGACGTGACACAAAGTTGTGACGTCATTTTCCCCGTTAAATTTAGCGGGGAAACTGAATTAATGTTGAAGTGCACGTGAAGTCAACTTCCCCGCTAAATTTAGCGGGGAAGCATAACCCGCTAAATTTAGCGGGACAATTGCGCTGCTAAATTTAGTGGAAAAAGTTCTCCCCTCAATTTGGTGGAAAAATTGCTCCCCTAAATTTGGTGGAAAAATTGGGCAAAGGTCCCATAATGGTCAAATGTGGCTAGTCTCCTAGCCGCAACAGAAATGTAAAGCAAAAAAAAAAAAAAAAAAAAGATTTCAGCAATGAATTGTTGACTTTGAACTGGAACACACTTCGCAAATCGCGTCTTAGAATTATATATATTTTTTTTTAATTTTAAATCGCGCAAGGCAGTGGTTTCATGAAACAGGTGGGACGATTATCCGAGACAAACCGATGATACAAACCGATGCAAAAATCAAGCTGACGTATGCGTCTGTTGTCTCCGTCAGTCTCTGTCTTTCTTCCTCAGTCACTTCCAAGTGACTGAGGAACAAAGCGGAAGGTAGAAAGGCAACTGAGCGTTCCGATTCGCTCAAATCAGCGTTACTTTCTGATAATTTTGAGCGCGATAACAGTCTTACTTGCTACATACCTATTTTTTTTTATTACGAAGTACCATGCCCATTAGAAAGCTCAAATTATAGACAGACGATAAACAAAATATATTCTCTATTTTTTTTTCTGCGAAGCTTTGATTCAATTTATTTAGCATATCTGGTGTAATATAAATCACGCTTTAAATTATGATTTAGATCATTTCGATTTTTATTCTCCACCCTGACGGGAAGCGTGCATGTGCAAAGCTATTTAATCGGCGCTTAAGGTGCGGGAGGACACGGGCGTCTATACATTTTGTCTCCATACTTCAGGCAGTTCTCCCCAAGTGTTCTGTTGAAAAGTAGTTTTTTTACATGGTAGTTTACGCACTCCTGTTCTCTTGGCCAGAATGTAGTTGCCGATCATTCGCAGCTTCAGTAAAACCAACGCGCCCCGTAGCGGCAGCGTCCGCAAGCTCCAAAAGGAGGCCATTTCGCTACGACCCTGTACTCTTGCTGCTTGGTTCTCGTCGACAACATAGATTCACGCGATTGCTACGTAAAATCAACTCAGCCATCAATGTTCAGCGATACAACAACAAGATAAGGGATGAAAAAGAACGTTACGTTATCGTAATGGTGGGCAATAAATACCCGTTGTCGGCAAGAGGAAAAGTAAAATATCGCAGCAAATGTTTCCATCCTAAGTCGTGGTTAATAAACCCACCGTCTCTAATAGAAAGATCTCCGCAAAAGTCGCCTCCGCAAAAATAAATTTAATTAATTGATTATAAACATTCTGTCTTGTATTTGCATGTCAAGGATATTAAAACCATATTAATTTAATTTAACAGCCAACTGGGTTGGAATCCCAAATGCTATCAGATCTGATTATAATGGCGTGCGAGCCAATACTCACACCCGCCAGGTACTAATTTACACGAAGAACTAATGTTTGCGCATCACCAATAAATTGATCGCAAGAAATCGGCCGTGATAACCAGTTACACAAAACGTCAACATTGCTCAAGCAATATTCACTCTCCGCTTCGTTGGGCATTAGCATAAATTCCGACAAACACGTACCCATATTTCATAGTATCACATGTGAGCCTGCGTGGGCTGCTTTTCAATGATATTTTAGAAATATAATAAGCGCACCCCACTCTCAACAACTCTATTCAGGCCTCTGTCGTCACTTGCCAAAATGTTGTCGTCTCGTGTTTTGTCTACGGCGACCTGGTTGTGACCCAGGGGTGCGTGCTTGTGACGGCGGTCACAAGCAGCTTTTACACTGAAATCACTTGAACTGGCCTACAAAATTTTTATAGCCAATCACCGCAGGGTATACTTCAAGCGTAAACCCGAGTGTCCGACGTGTATCGGACAAAGTCAATCCAAACCCTTGTTTGCACTTCGACGAAGTTCCAAACGACGATACGTAGCTAATTTACAATAGTTGGCCAGCCTACGGAAGGGCCTAAAAAATCCCCGCCCTCACAGAAAAGAAAAGAACCGAAAGTTTAGGTATAGCCGTATGGGCAATTTGAACCGCAAAAGAAACAACATCGTCTACAAGATTTATTTTAAATGAGAAAGCATTAAATTCTTTTTGGCGCCGTGAGATCCGCTGACCCTGCAGGATATGGCTGCAGCAGTTCAGGTGTTAAGGGAGCAATTTGGCCAGTGAAGTATAATTCCTAGTCTTTACCAATACGATCGCATGTCGGCGTGTGTTTATAAATTATTAACCAAGCGTGCTATCCCCCCATCCCAGAGAGCCTGTGTTAATCGCGTTGGAAGTCAAGGAAAAACGCGTCATATGCGCGAATGTTGAGAATGGCACCGACCAGAAGCTCTTTACTGAACGAGGCACAGCTCGGAGACGGCTTTCTAGGACAACGAATCAAGCTATTTTCGTCGCGTATACGTCCCCCTTGAGCGCCGACCAAGGCCATGCGCACACCGTGTTCACTTCTTTCGAATTTCCACTCAAAGTGGTCTCCCAGCATAGTGCGTCGAAACACGATTAAATAAACTTTCAGCCTTTCCACTCTGGTGAGGAAGGAAGACCAGTGAAGCTGTACTATGGTGGGAATGAAATAATGGCCGGCTGTAAGTCGGCAAGCCAGAGAGGAAAGGTTCAAAAAGTTGCCGCCATCTATGAGCGACGGCGGCAATCAGACAACCGGCTTCCCGGTTGTCTGATTGCCACCACCGCTAATAGATGGCGGTAGCTGTCCAGAGTTTTGTGTCAAGATTTGTTTTCCCACGGACACGATACTGGGGAAACTGGCCCTTAACAGCTCCGCTGTAAAAAATAACTCTAAACGGAAGCAGAAATCGGGTTATTTCGTGCAAAAAAGGTGTGGGCGAAAGCGCAAAGGCATGTTAGGTAGCGTTCGCTTCAAAGCGTATTTTGCCAAGCCATCTAGATTTGTGGCGCCATCTAGATTTGTAAGTATCTTAAATCAAAGATAAAATGGTGCTGGGATTTCCTCTGTTGACAACCTGGGGGTCGAATGTTACAGTACCAAAGCGTTGGACCAGGTGACCCGCATTCCAAATCGTCCATATTTATTTCCATTGCGAGGGGGCAAAGTGCGATCGGCCACGGAAGCGGCGCTAAGCCGCTGATAAAAGGCCGTCGCAGCGTACGTGCGGGGATTCTTGGGATCGAGGCGCGGGCGATAACGGTCAATAAATGACTACGTTTCGTTGAACCTGTGCCTTGTGTCATTCTCCGAGACGGATGGCAGCGAGAGAATCGCCTACACCTCTTAAGGGGACCCTGCAACGTGTTTTTAACTATTTCTAACTAACGGGCGACATCAGGTGCGTGCTCGGGTTCTTTCGCAGTTCTTTTTAAGCTGGGTAATGTGAACAAAAAGGGTTCTGAATGAAGATTTAATGCAGATGGCGGATTTCCTCTAGCGCCTAATGTTTTAACGAATTTTCACCGAAAATTGTTTTCTTTCAGTTATCCGGCGGCCAAACACCTACAAGGTGCCCCCGAAAAAAAAATTGCAATGTGTTAGTTTTCACTGCATAAATCAACGAACCGTCGCCGAACGCTATTTGTCCTCACAAAATGTTGTGTTAGCGGTCCGGATCGAATTCTGAAGTTTCAGAGCTGGTCGTCAATGAAGATAAGATAAATCAGCGGACCAAAGAATTGGTGCTTCTTAAGTTTGATTCATAATCGTTAATGACAGTGTATTGCACACGAGACGGAAGGAAAGTATTAATCAATGAAAATACAAGGGGAGATCTAATTGCTGTGATAATAGTTTCGAAAAGAAGACGTTGATGGGGAACACGGTACTTTAAAGATGCCGTCTAAATGTCAAGAATTACAACGTCAGTCTTACATGGCATCTAAGGTAAGTATGTAGCACGTGAACAAATCCACTGACCTGTGTTTCGCAGGAGAAGCCCCCACGGAAGACGTACTGTTGACTAAAGAACAAAGTATTGGAGGATAGGCCAGTCATGATATGGAAGTACAAGCCGCGCTCGGGAAGTTTGTAAGCGATACCAGTTAGGGAGGTGGCGCGAGAGTTAGAAGCAAATCCCGGACAAAAGCTCACCGGACAAAAACTCACGGGACCGAAGCTCACCGAACAAAAGCTTACCGGAAAAAACCTTACCCGTCTTTTTACAGACTCGAACAAAAGCTCAGAAGGAGAAAATGTCTTGTTGGTCCCAACACGAGCGCGGGCAAGTTAGGTGCATGCGTGCGACACTACAAGGTAACGATAGACTAAATTTGACAGGCACATGGTTTGTTCATTAGAGAGGAAAAAAGTTTAGTTATCGATTGGTTAGAAGCGTCCAGCAGTCTTGGTAGATCTCGGTATACCTGGAACACCTCGCAGATATTTTTTCAGACGGTTCCGGCATACGTTGAGTTAACCGAGCTTGGTCTTGATAGCTCCACTTAGTTTCGGTGACCAAAGGTTTGGTCCCAAATTGTTGCTCCGTGCCTGTTAGGCTTATGTGTCGGGATTGTCGCATGGGATGGAGTACCAGTTTTTCTAAAAGTGGTGCAATGTCCATAGCGTCAGCACTTTTGCACAGCCCCTGTTTCGCTGGAGTAAAAAAAACAAAAAGATTTGAGCTTTTGTCCGGGTTTGTGAAAAAAACGCTTTACCTTTTGTCTGGTGAGCTTTTGTCCGGTTAACGTTGGAAGCGGGGGACCGTGTTCCCTGTTTATAGACTGGAACGACTCGACCAATCTTCAAGTGGGAAGGTATGCAACTTTTAACGAGAGACTGGGTAAAGAAGAAATTTAGAATTTTACTGGAAAGGCTAGCTGTATTCTTTATAATCTTAGCTTTAATGTAATCTGCTCCTGCTGAAGAGGTGACTTCAAAGTTCTGAATTACCTTAAAGGGAAGCTGACCCGGTTTTGTATTTTAGGAAGCACACTAAAATTGTCTTCATTTGACCTCCAGGATCTCGAATATCAAAATTATATTTTTGATTCGGTGCATGGAGGCTGTGGAAAATAATTTTCAAGGTCCCACCGAAGGCCCTTCTTCCCGGAGCGTGACGTCACAAAAGGAGTTTTTTGGAATCTTCGTTCTCACGCACTTTCAGCGCCTATCAAAGCTATGCGCTAGCACTCTTGCTATATTTAAAAAGGGCGGAAAAAGACGTCACGTGAGGTGGCAGTGCGGGGGAATATACCTGGCAAGCTTGCAATTGCACGCGCGGCCCTTCAGCGACAAGCCCTTCGCGGCCGATGACGTCACGACTGATGACGTCATGACTGATGACGTCATGACTGGTCGGATGTTTTTCGTATTTTTTCACGTTTAATTCCGTCTTCGGAGAAAACGAACGTGATATTCATATTCACGGGATAAAACTACGCTAGAATCAACCTCTATCTCAATTTGTTTTTGAAAGAAGTGTTTCAGATTTCTTTTAATGATACCGGGTGACGTCATAGCAATGAATGACATGGGTTCGTAACACTCTTGAGGAATAGTGGGAATATTAGGTTGACATTCAATTGTAGATGCGGAAGAAAATTATTCATTTAGCACTTTAGGGCACTCGGTCTCTGAAACAGGTTCACCGGCATTATCCCTCAGGTTGAGGTTTGTGCGGCCACTTTTATGTGACATAAGCTTCCAGAATTTGTAGGGATTATTACGTAAGGTTGTAGGCACGTCTTGTGAGAAGTATTTAATTCCAGATAATTTAAGGCTCCTTCTATAATTCCTGAGTGCAGCGTAGTAGGACTCCCAGACGTCAGGTAAGTTTGTTTTTTTCGCCTTTGCAAAGAGACTTTTTTTTGCAGTATTCACTGATCGCCATATTTGTGGGGGATGTCTAGAGCGCATACTCAAAACGAGCCCCCATTAATAGGCTGCTAAGACCGGCCATTTTGACGGTGTGGAATGCACGTTACAAAAGAACCCTGGAAGTTAGCCATCAGCTGGCGCTCAGCAGTGGCGCAGACAGTTATAGCCGCCAGTGAATACTTCCTATTGGCGACGTGCGCGATCGAAAGCGTCGCTCCGGTCGGCTTTCCACGATTGGCCGAATGCTGACTATGACGTCAGCAAAGGATTTCTCGTCGACAAAATAAGAGCAATGCAAGAACTTTAATTTTGACGGTGTACACCGTGTTGGCTTCAGAGCGCGATGATTTCAAGCTTCCACTATGCTCATTACAAACACCATCGAACTTGCTGTTCGCAAGGTAATGACATCGCGAGAGGGAACCATATAAGGGCGCCACCTAAACATCCCGCCGCTAATAGGATGTTTTCACCGACGTCTTTTCGTCAGCCATTTTGCTGTGATGAGCTCTCCGGCGCGTGCGGAAGGCAAACACTTCAAAGATTCACAAATCACCCTCCAACGGGTAGTGCATAAAAGCTCATAAATTTGATTACACTGACCTCTGACAAAAAAAATGGCAAATTGACGTCATGTGAAAACACCCTATAGACGCTTTGCAGCAGCTGTGCATGGACGTCGCCATAACTGACCTTCAGTTTTTGTTACCTCTTATTTCGTTTATTTCACTTTGTTATTACCATAGCAGGTCAGGTTATTGCCATATTAGATTCAACTGTGTCCCTTTCTAAAGCATCGGCCTTTGTAGAGGATCGTGAACTACCGTTTCAGTTGCTCGGCATCTCGGTAAGACAAGAGAAGGTCAGCCATGGCGGCTGTAATTTGACGCGTGTGTAAGGCGTCTATATCAAGGATTAGTTGAGTCAGTCTTGATACGTAGAGTAGGGACGTGTGCTTGAATCAGGATTTTTTTTTATTGTTATAAAGCGTCCAGTTTTTTTCTACACATCTTATCGATAATTCCGTTACGTAGGTATTGCCGCGCGCGCCGCTGGCCAAGTCAGCAGCGCGCGCGTGGCCTAACGGTTATCGCGCTTGCCTTACACGCAGAAGGCCAGGGTTCGATTCCTGGCCGCGGGTACACATTTTTGTTGACACTGTGATGTGATGTTCTGGTGAATTCGAGAACCGTCTTACTGATTCGAGGTTAGAATGTTCTACGCGCTGAACCTTCTACGCCGAACTATCCAGAAGCCCACGAGGGTACATAAGGGATTCCACAAGGCGAGCGGAGTCAGTTTCGCCCCAGCGTTCGACTCTGCTGCTACGCCGACTTCGACGCCCGCGACGCTCTGTTATTATTTTTTGTACCCCTTTTATTTTTGGCACAAGTTCGCCACATTAAACGCTTATTTCTTCCTGTTTAGTTCCTGTTTTTTTTTTTTTTGCCAAGAATTATTGGTGCTTTGTTTGTTGCTTCATAATCGGATTTATTATAGTCGTGGATAATTTTACATTTCTTTTTACAACAACTGGGAGTGACAAATCAACACGATGGATTCTATGATCGCTCAACCCATGCCAAATCTTAAACGACTTTACGTGATCCGGTGATGTGGCTAAAACAAGGTCAATAATGTTAGCAGAGTGTGTAAGTTTGCTAACCTTTTGCGTTAGATTGAAAGTTAGACAACATCCAATAAATCTTGCTAATGTTCCATCGTGTGTGAATGAAATGATAACAGTTACGGAACTTCGAGCCCAATACCCGACGGACCTTTAAAGCTCGGGTTGTGCTAGGTGAGGTTACAACACATCAAAATAGGACACACAATTTCGCAGCGCCCTGCTCCGATGTGTTTGAGCCTCGCCAAGCACAACCTAAGCTTGGAAGCTGGGCATAGAGTGGGCTCCAAGTTCCGTCACTGTTGGCATTTCATTCAAACCCGACAGTACGTCACCCCTCAGATGAGAGACTGGGCCGATTGATTAGCGGAAAATTGAAATCACCAAAAGGCAAAAAGTCAGGCTTTGGAAACCGGCTTTTTTTTTCTCGACTAACAGAGAAGAAAGATTGATAATGAATGGTGATTTACAGTCGGGAGATCTGTAACACACGCCTACGATAATATCAGATGGCGTGCAGACACATACCGGAGAAAATTCAATGCCTCTATTTAAGAGCCCTATATCAAAACACACACCTTTTTTTTTTTTGATTGCGATAAGCGCGTCACCGCCTCTTCGAAAGCCCCCTGTGATACCGGAAAATGTTCCAGTCGTCATAATGCCAGTATATTTCCTTATCATCGATACTGGGACTAAGTCACGTTTCTGTTAATATAACAATATCGGGTCCACTGTCTTCCACAGGAGCATAGGGATAATCACACTTCAGGTGTACGACAAAATAGTACCGGACAAAATAGTCACGGACAAAATGGTCCGGTACAAAATGGCCCCGGACAAAATGTTCCTGGACAAAATGGGCCCGGACAAAATTGTCCAGGACGAAACGGTTCCGAATGTAAACCCGGACAAAAAGGTCCCAAATAATTTTTGACACTTTGGGCACTCCTTGATAGCTCTTGTCAGCAGTTACTCTGAAGCTTTATTCAACACACTTGTATATCTTCAGGTATACAAGCTTTTTGTTATGTATCTTAGGGAGCAACTAAACGAGCCTAAAGTTATATAAATTTATATTATCTTTTACTCGGCTCTATGGCTCCCATTCGCACAGGTCGGAGCTTGATACAAGGCTGGGGACTATAAATGGCGACACATATACTTACACGTAGGCTAATGCCGGGGCCACACTGCACATGCATCCTACGAAAGACAGTCTAAAAGTAGATTCAAAAGCGAGTCACCGCAAGATCCGTGCTTCGGAAGCCGCATGGGAATGAGCTCAAGGAGAACATTTGGTACGCAGCATTTGAACCGAAGATATTACGGTGCATCGTGTTTTCAGACTGCCTTTTGTCTGATGTGTGAACAGTGTGATCCCTTGCACAAGGTTGCAAAGCGCACTCTACACTTGACTAATCTAGCCGGTAATAGCATATACAAAAAAGCCGACGAACGTTAGTACATGTTGTTTTCAGCAGTTTCCTATAATTTCGTAACGTCGGCTGCACTCTTACTTTAGTAAAACATAATATAGGTGTGGGATGAAATTAGTCGCAAATTGCGCATGTATTTTCTTAAATTTTGAATTAACGCAACTGAGCAGCTAGACATCGCATGTGCATAATGAATCGTACATTACCATGAACATACCTCATATCTGATATGAAGTGATATAGAACCTTTTTTTTCGCTTGCTAAAATATAAAATATTATCTATACACGATTTCATATACCCTGCATATTATTTCTATATTTTGTTTGTCCCTTCTCTTTGCTCAGCTTCTGCCATGCAGTGTATTTTAAATTGAAGATATATAAACTTGAAATAGTTAACGTTTCGTATGACAAGATACTCAGTAAAACGTTTTATGTTCTCGTGTTCACTTCGTATTACGTACAAACAATCGACTAACGTCCGAAGTGCAAGCAAGTTACGCTGCAAACTTTATCAGGGACCATTCTGTCTGGGTTTGTGCTTGGGACCACTTTGTCCGGGGTCATTTTGACCAAGACCATTTTGTCCCAACACACACACACATAATAAATGATGTGTGTGTGCATCAGGCATCAGACTCAGACGAGCTTTCTGCAATGCGTAATTCATTTACCCGTGCCAAATAACCTGGTTTATTTTTTTTTCTCACACACCTTGTTATTCCCGCCTGCTCTTAATTGTGAAGTAGTTGAAATCCAGTCACAATGATTATCACGCCTCACATATATATTTGATTGGATATCCGCCGGTTTGTTTGAATTTCGTTCCAGCATGTCTCTAAAAGAAGTTAACGATGGGCCGGAGGGATTCTATCCTTTCCGTGAAAATTAGTTCAACAAGATAATGCGCCCCGGGGAGTTTCAGACAGGCGACACGTCGCTCTGTCAACTTTGTGGGAGGCCACCAAATTCAATTAGGACCTCTCTTTTTTAAGCTCCGAGTTCACGCTTTGCTATATTTTTAATTATTGTATTGTTTAAAGGGGCTAATATGCTTTCTGGTCTTGAAAAAAGGGAAGCAGAAGAGCTTGAAATTTTAAGTGATTCATTAGATTATTAAATTCGTGTTAATTTTTTGTTGTTGTTTTAAGTAGCTTTGTTCACCGTGTCGCAGCTTGTCAGCACTAGGTGAAGCTCAACGTCTACGAAAGAATATGGCAGGCAGCCAGAAATGTCTTCGCACAAAAGGTTCCATTGGCGAAATTGCGAAGTCCTAAGCTGTGCGGGGGGGGGGGGGGGGGGGGGGAGAGGGGGGTTAGTAACTTTATATCTTTATAAAATAACGCTACAAACGCCTGCACGTGCAGCGGGTGTAACTACAAACCTGACGTGCGCATTGGTATTTGAGATGTTTCGCAAATTTATGTTCAATTTATAAAGGTAAGGGCACGTAATTCTTGAGCGAGGTTTTTTATTGCGTCAGTATCATTACAGCACACGTATAGTTTAGAGATTCCGTGGGGGCCATTAGAGGTGGCTCTGAGTTTTGAACAGAGTGCTGAAAACAGCGTTGACGTACTGCCTAATAAGCATCGATTCTTTAGCGGCTTCAAAAGAAGGGAGAAGAAAAATACAACGTTGACGGAAGAAACAGCGATCAGTTTTTCTCCTGAGACTTTTCTAAACAAAAAAATGCTGTGGTGCTTCCGGTTTATCTGATTGAGTCTCGTTTGTGAACAAAAGATTAGTCGATGTTCGCGAAAATTGCTGTCAATGAAGCTTGTTGAATTCCGATTCTTGTCGATTCAGTAGGAGGCATTTTGGACTGTTGAAAGCAGGCGAAATAAAAACAACTTCTGACTACTGTTACAACTATGGAACGTATTCACAGGCGCCACAGTATACCTAATAACACAAATAAACGAGGAACAGGCTGAAAACTTTATGTAACATAGAGGACAAAAATGAGTTTTTAGTAGTGCTAATAAAAAGCAAATATAAAAGGTAGTGGAGCTTAAAATAATGCAATGTTTCTCACAAACGAAACTTCGAGACAGATTAAAAGAAAACACAGATAAACCCTGAAACTCGGTACTTTTGTAGCACCAAAATTTAGAAAGAAATTACGTTACAAAGACAAACAAAGCAAAATAGTCCTAAATACAAGCCCTAGATTTACGAGTATTCGTAAAATTTTATTTAGTTTTTACAGAGGAGAGGGGTGGAGGGTAAGGAAGTCACGTTAACGCCTTCAAACAGCGTGCTAATTAAAGGTTCAATTTACGTCCGCTGCTGAGATTGATGGCCGAAATCCAGAGATTCGTAGATTTATTGCTGCCTTCCCACACGTTTACAGCTAGCGACTTTTGAAGCGTCTTCATTTCCTCTTTTTTTTTGTTTTTTTTTTCCTACGTTAAAGCACATTTCGCCAGCCGTTGTACTATAAAGATATTAATGGTCTTCAAGGTTCTCAAAGAATCAGCTCGACATATATGCCAATGTATCTGCTTGCAAGGTGTTTGTATTGCGATTTAAGGGATCAATTTATGCGTTCCCTATTACTTTTCGGGGACTGATAGTATATACCGAATATGCAAACACTTCCACTCCATCTCACGAGTTGCGAGCAGCAGAGGCACCTGCGCGAGCTCGTGGATTTCAAATTTGCTTTCCTTTCACGAGCACTTGCGAAAGGTAAGCAAATCTGCAAGCCACGCGCCCGCGCTTATGCCTTTGCCTTTGCTGCACGTAGCTCATGAGATAGAGTGTGCACCATTGCAGTATGTACGAGTCCTGAAGCCAGTGTAGGATCTCCTCAGCCCAGCAGGCACATGTTCGTCGCTTTCGGTAAGTGAGCAAGTCACGCGCCATACGCATGAACACTGAAAATGGAAGCGACCAAAAGCCGTGGGGGCCGTTTTATTTTTTTTTTTTGTGGAAAAGTCTATAGACTTCGTTCTACTATGGTGCCTAGAAGGGGAGGTGTGATGGGCGCCATTTGCGCGTAATAATAAAGAGGGCCCGAGGCGCGATAAAAACAAAATTGAGAGAGCCAAGATTGTAGGAAGGATCCACCTCGAAACTATGGGGAGCGTTTGCAATTTAATGGCGGACGCCACCGGCGGAAACTGGTCGCAAGCGCGCACGCGCTGCATTTTCGCGTGGCGAGGAGGAAAACAGTCGGAAAGGCGGAGGCACTCGCAGACGTTCAACGCATTCGTCAGCTAGTGGCAGATCGTGTTGTAAACCCGGCCCATACACCACGTGACCCACATCCAGCAGTTGGAAACCTTGTGTGACGTAAGCGCTCTAAAACATTTCGGGGACCGCTGACTCGCCTGCCGGTTGCAGCGCTCCCGAAAAATTTTTTCGCGCAATATTCATCGCGAAATTTTCATCTCTGAATTGAGGCGCACAACACATTTAGCGGCTGAAACGTGGACAATTAATTGGTGACAAAAAAAAAAAAAAAAAAGAAACATACAGTCCTTCATTTTTTGATATTGAAGAAACATTCTTAGAGTAGTTGAACGTTCGTTATTGCGGAGACCTGGGCCAAAAGATATAAAAAAAAAAGAAGCTACGTGACCTTTTCAACGCACGCGCTGCGGACAGCACGTGTGTTGCAATGCAGTTGCGATGAAAACCTTGGCCACCGCGAGGGGCGCTGCAGTCTGCTGGCAAAGTCGTTTTCGTCGCAACTCTGTGCAGCCCTTGGCTCCCGCCCGTCGCACTTCCCCTTCCAGCCATCGTAGTTCTACCGACCGGAGCCGACGCTACGGTATAACCAAACACGCACAGTGAAGGCCCCGATAATCCTTGACTTTTATTACAGCGGAGCTATTACGGGCTAGCTTCCCCAGTATCGTGTCCGTTAGCAAACAAATGATGACACGAAACTCTGGACAGCTACCGCCATCTATGAGCGACGGCGGCAACCTTTCCAGCCTTTCCACTCTAGCTTGCCGACTTGCGGCCGACCATTACTTCGTTCCCACAATAGTACAGCTTCGCTGGTCTTCCTTCTTCACAAGAAAAGAAAAGCTAAAAGTTTTTTTTTGCCCGATTTATTTAGCTTATGATAGAAAGTGTGACAAGACGACGAGCATCGTGACGTCACATTTGGCGCTGCTTGACTGGAGTCTCTCCGGTTTCTCCGTTGGCAGCGGTGGGACGTAAATGCGAAACGGAGTGTAGTTATGTGTCGAGAACAGACGATTCTATAGGTAGCAACAGACCCTTTTCAAAAATGAGAGCGCCAACGCCTGTCCGCCATTGATTGCTCACATACCCCGAGCAGTTATTGGACGCGCGAGCACTGCGTCGCCGTTCGGCGAGGACTCGGAACCAATCGCGAGCTTCGGGTCGAAGCAATATGGCGACCGCCAATGTTGCTCGACGGAATTTTGAAAAGGGTCTATTAGTATAGTATAGGGTGAGGACTATAAATCAAATAATATTTTTGATTGATTTATAGTCCTCACCCTAATTTAAGTACAGTGTAGGCGTCTTCACTCCGTAACACCGTGTCGAAAAGTTTATCTCATCCATCATTTCTTGTATGAAAATTATAGACCGCTATGGCGAAGCGCAAGTGTCGTCTGCTTCTTGCACAGGGGTCACGATGATGTCAAAATGCCGAGCTCTTATTGGCTGATTGAAAAGAAATAGTGAATAGACCACGAGGCATCTAGCATTGAGGTCTACCCACTATCTTTTCAATCAAAGCCAACCAGAGTTCGGCGTCGTTCTGACGTCATCACAACTCCGGAGCAAGAAGCAGACGACTTGCTGTCCGCATAGCATCTCCTCTCAAGTGACCACCATAAAACTTTCGTCTGCACGAAGGAAAGAGAGAGCGTCACATGGCGCACGCACGACATAAGCCGCAAAGCTGCATTTAAGTTTGTTGTCTGTAATTCGTTGGTCGCAGTCCATACAAAAAGAAGTCCTGACGAACGAATGGATGAGATCCGACAGATGCGTACGAGACGGCAACGCCCTGAGAACGACAATAGATGCACGGACCGGGGAATGAATCAGGCGCAGTACTGATGAACTACGTCTTCTTCGGACGGATGTACAACATGCAGGGCAGGCAAGTAAATCTCGGTGTTTCCAGGCAGAACGAGTTCTAATGCGACACGCTAGGAGGGACAAAAACTATAAGGGCAATTCCTGATTTTTTTTTTCGTGTGTAATGAACTACACAGGGTAAGGAAGTTACATCCGGGAACGCACGGAAATGAACTTTGTGAACCGGAAAACAAACCTTGCCGCTCGATGCGGAGGTTTGCACTTCATTTTAAAACACTCCGTTTTTTTTTCTCGTTTTTTTTTTTAATTTGTCAAGTCCCACGTAAAAAGCCATCTGTACTTTTTATTGCTGCGGATGTTTTCAATATTATGCGCCGTAAAACTCAATTTGCCGCTCTTGTCAGCTCTTTTTCACACTTTTTTTGCAAGAAGGTCCGACGGCAACCCTGAAGAACCTATTTTTTCCCCTTCTGTCACCGGCTACGGTCGACCAATTTAAAATTAAAATTTTATTTTTTGTTGCTTATACATTTACGTAAATCAAACATCCTTTCGGTTTAATTTAGAGACAAACACGGTAGCTTTTGTACATTTGTCATGGTAAATGAGGAGCTTATTTGCATGTCAGATTTATCACCCTAAGACGGAAATTCATGAAGTTCTTGTACCTGGAAGAGATTTTGCTTCCACTTTTTTTTTCTGTCGGCCGTTGAAAGGGTCCACTTCACGACCAAAGGCTTCACGTAGAATCAAAATTGTAGCTTGCTATCACGACAGATTGGCACAACCCTACACAGGTCGAATAAAATTTCTTTGAATCCGTCTTTTTACTGTAAACATTAATGTAATGCTAATATTCGCCCGTCGTCCGTCTCAAAATTATCTACGTATTGAGCTTCCACAGCCCATTTTAATTGCAAATGCGGAAAAGTTTCCGGTTTTCTTAAAATCAGAAAAAAATGGGGACGCTGAAATTTAAGGTAAAACAGAATAAGACAGATTTTATTATTTATATGGTCGCTGCACAGGGGCGAAAAGGACGATAACATATTATAGGCAGTCACAATTGACGTGTTAAGTACAAGGCTTATATTTCAAAGCGCTAAAATTTTATAGATTGCAATATAATGAGGATTTGACTGAAATGTCGCACTATGCATGGCTGTGAAGAGAAGTTTCAGGCTCAGCTTAGGTTCGGACGAGCTTGTCGGATAATCTGAAACTTTTAGCTTACGAACGAAGTCTCCTCTTATTATTTTGTTCCGCATGCTGATCAATTATTTATTTATTTGCATTTCACCCACATTGCCAAGTCGCCATTATCGTAGGAGGACTGGGTAGTATTCTATGTGTACAGAAATGCTCTTAATTGAAACGTAATTTTCATCAATGCACACGCTCTGTTCCGGAAGGTTGGTTCATTTTCAGGAGTCTAATAGAAAAATTAATTAGCCAAACACTCTTCTTCATAACGACATACACCAACATTTTTTGAATTATCATAATGAGAAGATACGTTTTTTTTTATCAATTCTTGTAATGTAAAAGACACAATAAAAAGAACTTTTTTTTCAGAAATTTAATATTAGAGCACAGCGTTTCAGTGCTGACATGCTAGCGTGTCATAAACACAGCGTGCGACATTAATCTCAAGTTTTTTTTGTAGTTTATTTTTAAGACGGTCATGATATGGATCCCATATGACACCAGCGAACCAAAAAAGAAACCTCGCCAAAGAAAAATGCAGTAAGGTATTGTATAATTCATGACGCGCTGCTAAAATTTCGGCCTATAAAATAGCTATTCTAATTAAAGGAATCTGTGAAGATTGAACTATATTTCTAAGAAAGTTCACTCAAAGACATTATTCGAGATCTTACTACTGATTACGTAACCTTGCGAAAGCTACGATAGGCTTCTTGTAAAACGTATATGATAACATTTATTTAAATTTAAACTCAGTTTCCATCGGGTACAGCAATTTAATAAAACGATCAGATTGAAATATGTCGTCTAATGAGTCTATCTCCCGGTATAAAACACAATCGTCTGCGCTTAATATGAGACTATATTGTAGAGGCTGTAAGTTTTATGATGTAGAGGCCAAATAAAAAAATATGTTATTTTTAAGTTTTTTTTCTCATCATTTAAACACCACGATTAACAATTTAAGCATTATTTAATTCAGGAACTCCCAAAGTGGCGACAGATGAGGCGTTACGAAAAATGACAGAAATGAAGCACACACAAGTATGCACTACAGCTAGGCTGGCTCTGACTTTGTTTTCTGATGAGCCATCGCAAGTACTTGCACATACACGCAAAACGTAACTATAGAGATAGTGGTGCTCAGTATTCTAGAATAAATAAAAGAAATTGTATGTCAATAAAAAATGACGTATTTTTTTAGCATACACAGGAAGAATAAAACACGCAAAGGACGAATACAGACGCACACTGTTCTTTCAATGAGCAACGAACATTTATGAGATGTCCATGAGGCTACGATCTTGAACTCCAAAGAATTGAAAGAAAACGAAGGAACTCAAAATTTAATATAAAACCAAATTACTCACAAATTTAGAAAAAAAAGCAAACTCAAATAATAGAAACAATTATGGAAATTAACCCCTGGAAAAGGGGGAAAGGAAGAAGAAAAGAAAGGAAAAGAGGGTAAAATTAATAAATGATCAAAAGCTTTTTTGCGATAATTATAGCGCGAGGAACTCCCGCTCTTTTGACAATAACGCCAAAGAAGTCTCGCGGCGTATCTTGGACCTTTTGTAGAAATACGCGGTGCGCATGCGCGGAGTATTTGATGCGCCTGGGTTCGAGAGTATCAACGTTACTAAAACACTCAGTTGGGGAACTCCCATAGAGACAGCTTTGAAAAAGTGGCCCCAAACTGTCTCCGAGCGTCGAGCTAATGACGAACACAACGCCACCATTTCTCGCGCAGCGGCCACTCGAGATACAGTGGCAGAGGTTTCAGGGGTGCCACCCCCGTCTTCCCGGCGGACTTGCCGCGTTGAGCTACCGAAGTTAAAATGCACCTAGGGCGGGACGTGCTACCTGAAAGGCCCGCTGAGGCATGGTTTTATAAAAACAATATTAATTGTTCAGCAAAAACCTTGCGAATTAAAGATGATAAAAACATCACGCGCCCATCATTTGGTACTAAACTCCAATAAATTTCATACAAAAAGAGTCTCTTCCGTTTGTTTTTACGCAAAAACAGGCTTTTAAAAAGCTCGAGGTGACCACAGTACAGACAAATGATAAAGAGTGGCGCTGTTGTCGCATTTAGCTCGGTCTCGGTGGACGCCAGCGGCTCAGGTTTCGACGGCGAGTTTCCCAACTGAGTGTTTCAGTAACGTTGGAGAGTATCTAGTTCTAAACAATCCGCCATCTTGCTTTTCTCGCCTTTGCGCGCCTTGGAGGCCATCGAGACTCAAGTTTTGATGTTGAAGAACAAGGTGAACACGAGTCATCGTACTGACGACGCCCGTTCTAGATTACGACGTGCACCGCAATCATGTCGGTGAACTGTGTAGCCTTCGGCTGTCGGAACTATTATTGCCCGGGTTGTGGAACTAGCTTTTCTCGCTAGCGGGCAGCCTGGATTCGTGCCGTCAGGAGAGCTGACAAGTCCGACCCCTCGAAGAACTGGAAGCCGAGTCAGCTGTCCAGACTATGTAGCGCCCATTTTATTACAGGTAAGTTGACTTGTAATTTATGCAAGCGATAGAGCTTTGCTAAGTGCGGTGATGATCACAGCCGGCGTTAGACAAGGCACACCCGGAGTATGTCCCTACACTGTTTAGCTACTCGCGTCCACGGCCGTCAGCCCTCGGTCGGTTTCAAAGCTGGTCCTCCAGGTCATCAACCAAAGGTGAGAACCTTTTGTTGGCAATCAGGTCAGCTGAACACGAAAAAACAAGGACACAAAGGAAAGAACTGGACAAAGACAACGCTGACTATCAACTGAATTTTACTTTGCCCTCTTCACGGCCTACGCCCTTTTTTTCTTTCTTTTTCTTCGTCTAACGGCAGAATAAACACTTATAAAACATTTTTAGCCTGTGGATGCGGCATCGCATCCACAGGTGTGGCAATGAGCTGACAAATGTCCTGCTGATGTGCTTCTCACCGAGGCTGCGTGCTCCCTTGCTCTATCATTTATACATCGGCCAGTTTGGCCGATGTATAAATGCGAGCAGCGAAAGAAAGCTAAGAGCAGCCAAAAGAAAACGAACCGGTAGCACACAACAAGCCTAACGTGGATGTTGTTTTCTCTACAAATACTCCCCAACACAGTGCGCCCCAGGTTCGTCCCGTAGGTGGCAGCACATATTCGCCAAAAGGTCCATTATCTCTGTGTGAATCAAGCACAGTGTTTCAATGTTTGGGGTGCAATCGTTGCAGGTACGGGCATGCACAACTGTTGGGTGGAATGAGTCCGATGATGCCTTGGTTACTTCTAAGTGGTGCTCCCTACGGCGAACATTTAGGCATCTTCCAGTCTGGCCGATGTACTTGCCTCCGCAACTCAATTGTACCGAATAAATTTACTTTCCTTTACAGTTATCATATTTGTATGAGTGCTTGATGAAGCATTCGGGTGGTCGACTCCCGTTATTCACCATCTGGCACATTTGTTTTAACCTCATTTTACAAGTGAAGACCACCTTCGTGTCGAACCGAGCAGCAAGAGTCTTCAGGTTGTGGGCTGTGTTATGCACGTATGGAATGCACACCGGACGTGAATGACTATTTTGTTTCAATAAAGGACGGATGGGGTCCTTGATGAGACGCTGAAGGGTTGCACGGAAGAGGTCGGCTGGATAACGGGCTTGGAGCAGGCGGTCAGGCTGACGTAGGACGCTTTCTCATAAGAGGTGTGAATAGGATTACGAGCGGGATGAGGCAAACAGGGTTTGGATGATTCCAAGTAATTGTAAATTTTTTTGTCGTTTGCACAATGGGGTTTTCTATTCTCCTACATATTACCTCATGACGCAATGGACCTTTCCAGAAATATGGGGTGCCCCCAGCGTCTGCTTTTGCGGATTGTGCAGTTCAGAGGTAAGGCACGTGAAATGATCCTAGAAGCGAAGACGAAGTTGACAGTTTGTGACTTTAGAGGGCAGAGAAGGCGGGAGGAAAGCATACCAAAGTATGGGGTGACCTTCTTTCCCGTTCGCTTGAATTTCGAGAAAAAAGAACGAATCGTGCCGCTACAAGGATATACGAAGCGTTTGAACCAGCGTCGAGCGTTCATCCGAACAGCCCCAGAATTCCCCTTTTTGCAAGGTTTCCTGGGATTTTTCGGAAAGTTCTATTCTGAGCATGACTTTAGCCTTCGACAGCATCTTGTCGAAGGCTAAAGTCCAGGACCTGGTGGCCCCAAGACACTACCAGGTCATCACGGAAGCGGGCAGAACACTGCGAAGGAACCGACGACACGTCCTTCTAATCCCGGAGGACTTTAGCCCTGAAGAGGAACAAAGCGAAGTTGAGGACTACACATGCTTGGCTTCAACAACCAGACCCTCATTTGGGGACGAGCGTACTGGTATGGACGCGGCGCCTGCATCCCCAGGGTTAGCAACACGGTCACCGACTCCAGTACCAGCGACTGTGCCTCCAGCTCTAATGGGGTTTACAGTGCCGCCGGCGGACTCTGGTAGAAGCACGCTACGGCGCGTGCGTCGTCCACCTCATAGGCTCACGTACGATGAAGCTTTCCGTCAACAGCCTTGACTCTAGTGTTGTTGTTCTGCCCTAAGAGAAGGGGGGTGTAACGGCAGAACCAGCAACATGGTCTGGCAACTCAGCCACCCCATATAGGGACTATAGACATGAGCGCCCGAGCCGCTATTAAAGGTTCGGCGTTCGTTGGGTTCACACCGTCGTCTTGGTTCCTAGCTGGTTTCCATGTACGGAACGGCGTTCCAAGGAACGGCGTTCCTGGAACGCGTTCCTTTTAGGAGGAACGAAGGAACGCCTCCGTTCCATTTTGAATTGGTGGAACTGGAACGAGAACTCGTTACATTTATAGTGGAACGGAAAAAGGAACGGCGTTCCTTTTTTTCGTCCAGTGGGATAATTTTTGTTTTGTTTCTAAGAGGGAAATTCTAACAGTATAAAAACCATATCTTGAAGAAGAGCGCGATCTCGTTAACTTTTTGGTTACTTGTGTTAAGGTTTATTTTGTTTTGTCCTCGCTTGGTAACAGTCGGGTGCAGGAGCGCTAGTGGACATCGATTCTTTTTTCATTACCCGAGAATGAGGTACAAAAAGCAAAACTTTTAGTCGAAGAAAAAGACACAGAAACAAGGGTCGTTTCAAACTATACTTTCTTGTTTTCCAAGAATCCTAGTACGCCCAGAAATCTAAGGCCGACTAAAGCCATCACTGAACCTCCACAAAGAGACCTACAGTTACAACAAACGAACTGGTTTCCAGACATGGAACACACCCTTGTATCACGAACGATGGTCACTTGAAGATTCACAAAAAAGACCCTTTATTCCTTCACCCCTTGTCCCCCACTTTTGAACTGAACAACGAATCCAACCTTCACGAAGAAGGACTTGTAGTTTTCAAGACTGGCCTTCCAAAAGCCCTACCCTCTTCTTCACTTCTCGTCTTGAGACGGCGACATCGAGAAGCAACTGCTGTTAGGTTCGAACAAGGGACTTTGTTAGACGGAAACGTGTGAGGTTGTTGTAAAACCCTCGTGCAATGTGAGGTAACAGTACGTTTGGGTCGTCTGAATCGCCCACCACGAACATGAATAAGGTTCAAAGCTGAGTTTTTTAAAGGTTAATATACCAACAAATTAAACCCTGCTTACTCTTGTTTTTTTTCTCCTGGTGCCCTACCATCACGGCATTCAAATTTGTATGTTTACATAAAAAAAAGATAGATAAAAAAAAACTTTCCGCGATTTAGCAAAATACGGTAGTCAGCAATATACAAAAGTCACGTATATGTAACCATACGTTTCATTTTTTAACGGTAACGGGAACGAGTTCCTTTTCAAATATGGAACTTTTAACGGGAACGCGTTCCGAAAATCAGAAGGAACGAGGAACGATCTTTCGTTCCTTTTTTTGAGGAACGTGTACAACACTGTTTCCAATACAATGTGGATTGCTTTCTTCGAGTTACCTGCCTTACTTCCGACGAGAACTTAAAGGGGCACTGTTTACATCCGGCAGTACAGCATGCACGACGTGAACACTGAAGTTGCCTGGTTATAAATATCATTACTGATAACAATGGAATATTTTGTAGAAGTAACCGCCGGTATGTTGCCATACTAAAAAAACAAAACAAAACAAACAAACAAAAATTCAGCCACCGTTTTATTTAACAGAATTCGAAACTCAATGCGGCTTATAATGTGACGCAAAATATATCTGCGCCGTCACCCCTGTTAATGCATATACATAATATAAAAAACGCACTTTCTCAGCCTACAAAAAAAAAAAAAAAAAAAAAAGATCCCCATATTATGAACGACCGAACCACCTGAATTGACTTGCGAAGTAAAAACATAAATAAAAGCAATTAAACCGGGAGAAACAGCGTCTAACCGCCATGCAAGCAAAAGAAACACCACAGAAAGACAAAGTAGTATGCTATGGGTAAAGATGTTCCGACCACGTTGTCGATTTGTTTACCTTTAAGTGATTATCAGGAGTTGACTCAAAAAAATAAGAAGAGATGATTATAATACCTAATCAATAAAGTGAATAGCGGCCTGTTTGCAACGCATGTTTGAACAGTCGACTCGCTCGCATATAGAACAGCGCGTTTTTGTTTCCCTTGTGTTCTTTTTTTTACGCATTTTTAATAAGCGTCTCGTCCAGAGGAAATGCGGCAGAATCATATGGGCCACATGTTTGCCATTGAATATGACTGATTGCATCTCCCTTACAGATGCATCATATTTGGGGACGTGGTGCAGGTATATTTGCGTTTGGCTACGTTTGAATGCTTTACTACCACCAATCACCGGGAAACACATTCGTGGTATATCGCGTGCAAATTCAAGTCGTTGAATTGACCGTCGTGCGACATAGAGTACCGGATTCACACTTCTAACGTACTTTCGAATTTAAAGGGCAAAAACAAGCACGCATTTTTTTCTTTTATTCGTAACGTTCTTCTCTCCCTTTCCTTTTTCGGTTTTCTTTCCCCTGTGGCTCTCTTTCTCCAAAAGAAGCAGACGAACTTGCGCTCGGTAAGTTCGTCTGCTTCTTTTGCTGGGGCGGTGGTGACGTCAGAACGCCGAGCTCTGATTGGCTGTGATTGAAGGATGGGGGGTAGACCTCAAAGCAAGCTGCCTTGAGGTCTACCCATTATCCTTCAATCAGAGCCAATCAGAGCTAGGGATTTCTAACGCCACAACAACCCCTGCAAAAGAAGCAGACGAACTTGCGTTTCCATACTCCGTCTGACGTTAAGTTTGACCGTAGCCTACGCCACGATTCAGTAGAGACGATCAAACACAGTGCCAAAAATTGCCTCGTCATGACGATTATCGTCTTTGTGAATTTGTTATCGGTGACTAAACCAGTTACGCGCGGCGAATACGAAGTGATGTTGCGCTATTTTACTCTCATAGCACACTTAACGGGACACTTTGCGGGTTTTGTGCGGTCGACCGCGCTCCATATCGACGCGAGCGATCTTCGGCACTCCGCCCAAAGATTCCACAATTACGTCACGCCACTTACGTCATGCCACTTGACTCCGACGTCACGCTGCGCGTGACGTCACGTGTTACCTGGCGTCAGCTTACACCATGACGTGGCATTGTCATGTCACGTTACACAGTACGCGGCCTAATGATGTCAGGTAACACTGTGATTCACGGGATGCCATGACGTCACGTAGAAACATAAACATGAGGCTGCTGTTAAAGGAAACAATAAAAAAATACAAAGCGTTTTTGCTAATTATGCTTGAAAGGTTCTCGGGCTATAAGACGAATGGGGCTAGGTGACGTTAGCCGCCGAAACCGTGCCCGTGAAATTAGGGGGGTCTACACGCTGGAAACCTTAGTGCACGATTTTGGGAGGTTTTCTTTAGCGACCACAAGGCGGTGTTAGCTTCGGTATTGCATAAGACGTTCAGCAGCCGGGTTTAGGACGTTTTGGTGTAGGACGTTTTGGTGTAGGGCGTTTTGATGCGGTCTTTTCAGTGCACGGATTTTTTGGTGCAAGGACGTTTCGGTGCTAATATAAGTGTCCATGTGTTTTGTTTTTTTTTCTTTCAAATTTCAAGAAACACGACGTAAAATAGCACTGATACCGACGGGCTGGCTTTGGGGAGCAAGCCGAGAAGTCCGAAATGTGTCGGCTTGCAATTCAGTCAACACTTATACTTCTTATATTGTCATAAGCTTGCCATGCATTTTTCCATCACTCTACACGGTCCCATGATTTTCCCCAAAATAAATCATGACTGAAAACATAGCTACGTTTCGCTTCTCTCGCCACCCAGACGTAGGTCTACGTCCCCCTTGATGTCAATGCCTTTGTTAGTAGACTGTTTCCTTTTCTATTGTCTGTTCAACTGAGCCATCAGTTGCGGTCGTTGTTGCCTATGAGTTTTAGCAGGCCGATTTGCAACCTTTTGCTCAAAATATCCGTACTGCGGCTTCGCATCGAACAGCTTTATGTCAAGGGCCTGCAGCTTTATGCACCACTACTGAACACACTTCTGAGCGGCATTCACAACAGGTAAGAGGTGTGACCTGAACTGGCCGGAGGAACGCTTTTATATTACAAAACGTGTGACTCGGGACGGATGGGAAGAACTTTCAACTCTCCTGTCAGGTGTGCTAAACCATTGATGCCATACAATTTTGCAGGAAACGCACATTCGAAGATATTATAAATTGTTCTGAGATAGCATGCAGAAACAATTAAGCTTTACGAAAAAACGGTGAGTGTGCTGGCAAGCTGGTGAATGTTGATCATGTTGAAAATAATCCGAGACTGTGGTAAAAGATGAGACACTTTGTGGTAGAAAGAGCATAGGAAGAAGGACGTCTCAAAGTTCCACGAAGTTTCCCATCTTTTACTCGGGTAATTTTCAACGTTCTGAAGCTTCTTGCTGTTGGGGCCTTTCCTAAACGGATTACCAATAATAAAGCCCATACCCTTACAGAAGACGCCGAGAACACCTCTATCGAACCAACGCGTAAACACGATGTGATGCGTCTAGTGCGTACGTTGGAAAAGAGTCACCCGCAAACGAAACATACCGTTCAACATCTCCAATCCCCACGCAGGATGGTGCTGGGCCCAACAAAGTCACTTAGGTTGTATATCAGTAAGTAACCGAAAATGGATGACCAAGTCTACAAAATTATGAAGTGCAAGAAAAGGAAACCCTAGCTAAAGTAATGTTTATTACGTTTAGAAAAAACTGAAGTACTCGTGATTTCAATTGGCCGTGCACCAAAATGTCCGTGCACCCAAAAGTCCGTGCACCGAAAAGTCCATGCACCAAAACGTGCGTGCCCCGAAATGTCTGCGCACCGAAAAGTCAGTACACTGAAACGTCACTGCCCCAAAAATTCCGTGCACCGAAAAGTTTGTACTCCGAAACGTCCTTGCACCGAAAAGTCCCACACCAATACGCCCTACACTGAAAAGTCCTAGACCCCAGGCAGCCACACTAATGATAAGGAACGGTTAATGCGAACATACGCAGTTTCGCCGTTCCCTGGATTTGAAACTTTGGCGCGCGAATTTCGACACGTTCTTCAATTACCACGAGTCAGTCCTAGTTTGTGTCCAATCAATATGTTCAACAGGTTCGCGAAAGGCTCTCTACTTAACACGTCCTCACTGGTTCCGAAACGCTACGGAATGCTCGTCCGGTGTGTTACTCGCTTTAATACGAAACGCATAGGCAGACTTTATGGTGCGCGCTCACACCTTCACCGTTCTTTCAGACCATCTGCTTCGAGACGACACCTTAGCGACTCCGACGTTCCACTTCGGCAGTGTCAGTGTTTTACCTTACGGACAGCATAAGCGTTTCTTCTACGCGTGAGTGGGCAAGCCGGTGATGTCAAAGCCATGAAGATGAGTGCGGTGACGACGCCTTTTTTATCACTGCCTATAGACCCTTTCCGAAATTCAGTGCCATCTGGCGGCTGAAATGGCGGTTTAACTTTTGCCATACGAATGGCGGCAATGAACCCGTAGCCTGCAGTATTTTATCGGGCACCGTCACTTTTGCATGTCAACGGCAAACGAGAATAAACTTTTCGCTATACAGGTTTTTCTGGATCATCTCTTCCAGTGTCGATTCCCACAACGATGCAACCAGTCAGAACAAAGCGCCAACCCGGACAGACGCCTTGATAGAGTCCTGACTAACAGGTGCACTGGGCTCGAATTAGGGAAATGAACACTTACGCAGCGCTCGCATTCAATTCCGGTTTCGCAACGTGCTAACATCTAGAATGCGTAGGGCCTCGAATCCTCACCTAGGAGTATCTTCAACATGTTCCTTCATCAGTAAATCGAAAGCCGCCATTGGTATGGCACATATGCCATTTTTGAGATGATGATAGTGATCAAAGTGGCCAGACTGAATTTCGGAAAGGGTCTATTGGGCTTCAAGTGCGACTGAGAATCGAGTTTGATCGCCCTGCATTCCTCAGCGGAGTCTTGTCATTCTCTGCCTAGTCCCTGGTTTCCTTCCTTCTCTACACGGCAAGCTGAGAGAGGAGGACGCTTAAAGAAAGAGTTTACGCGTTACAGTGGAAAATCACTCAAGTTGCACGTCTGGCTTTGAGGCAGTAGTCGGTGGCGAACAGTATTGGGTAAAGTGCATTGAAAAGGTACCTACTTCAAGTAAAGTACAAAGTAAATTAGACGTGATGTACTTCAAGCAAAGTATTAGGTGCACTGGGCGCTATGCACTTGAAGTAAAGTAGTATAAATGCAATGTACTTTCAACGTAAAGTACACGTATTTTAACACAATCGTTCATGGTGTCCTTTAATTCCCCTATACAGTGATTTTTTTAACTTCTATGCATTGCCCAAAGGTTATCAGGGCTGCATGATCTATTTTCAAAAAAAAAAAAAAAAACAAAAAAAAAAAACAGCGTCGAATATTTCATAAAGTGGCCACAGAGTACTTATTTTTATGTATTGAGCCAAATTCCTGAAAATGACTGTATAGTGATTTTCTTGCGCTGGACCTTTGCACCCAAGGGGGTTAAATGTACTAGGAGAGAGCATGAGGTCAGTCCTGTAGTTTCCGCAAGCAGTCCTCGCACAAAAAAGTGTCCTCTCCTTAAAGAAAACAAAAACAAAAAATAATGAGCGTGCGAGCGAGATGGTGGTAATTAATCATAATGTGATACCTGAGATTGGGGCGCGGTAAAATTAAAGAACTTCCAAATCGAAGGAAAAGACAGAAGAGAATGTCTCAAAACATTGCGACGTTCTCCTCTGTTGTCTTTTTCTTCGACTCGAAAGTTAAATTTTTCCGCACCACAGTCTCAGGTGCTACATTATGATTAATTTTGCTCGCTTAATATTTTAAACCTCCTTCCTTGCGCTGATCGGCCGAAATGTAGCCAGAGTTCAAAGAGCTACGGGAAAGCCGTCCCCAGAACAAACAGAGCGATGCGTCTCCTGCTCACGTTCCTGGTGAGAGTCGAATGTTTTTCCAGCTATTTTTTTCGGAGTTGACAAAGCATCATTTTCTGATACAATTACAACAAAATCAAATTTGGAGATTATGCTTTGAAGTCGGGAATTGGACTTTCCTCGCAAAGTACCAGAAAAAAATACTTTAAGTAAAGTACAAGTGCATACTCAGAGAATGTACTTCAAGTAAGGTACAAGTTTTCTAAACCTACTTGAAGTATAGTACTTTAAGTACAATGTAGTTCAAGTACTTCCCAACACTGGTGGCGAACAATACTTTTACTTTTCCCTGTGGATTGGTGTTCTAAAAAAGAAGCTGAATGCCTCTTGTTTTGATTAGTAAAGATAAAAAATGCTTCCATAATATCCTTCAAAGAAATCATGTTAGTAAGTAACGTTTGAGTGACTATGTATGAATTTCACAAAGCTATATGTTTTTATTTATTTATTAAGCGCTAAGATTCGATTTTTCTGCATTAAAACCAATGTAAGCTGCTTCTGAATAATTCAGATCGAGAAAACATACGATCATACGCGTAAAAAAACTGTGAAAAAGGGACAGACGGGAACACAAACAAACAATTCATGTTTACTGAAGCGTTTTATAAGCGACCGTCTAATAACAAATTAAAAAAAAAAGCGCGCGCTCATCTTTGTAATTATATCGGGACGTATTCGAGCAAACAATGAACTAAAAAAGAAAAAAGAAAAGAAAGACTAGAAGAAAAAATACCAAGAAACGACGACGATAAAGCGCACAAAGAAAGTGGCGTTCTGAAGAAGTACTGTGCAGGAGGAAAAAAACAAAAAAAAAACATTTTAATAAATAGAAAAAGAATAAAAGAATAAGCTGCCAGATCTGCTTTGGACCACGTCCAACGGGAACCCGAAATCTTGGCCGCTGCCGGGACGGGCCAGCCTTTGTAGATCTCGATGGATAATTCTGCCAAGTGAACAAGAGCATTTCGGCGAAAGCAGAGGCCGCAGGCTCTGACCGTACACGCAACTACACTGCAGAAGATCGAATACACAGGGACGCGAGAAATAAATAAAATAAACTGGGGTTCGTGAAAAGATGTCTGAAGAAAAGTTGGCACGCAGACAGGATGAGTAAAAGCTAGAAAAACCGTTTCTTAATGTGTCTTTTTTTATTATTATAAATGTTTGCTGCGTTTACATGTTTGTAATCTGCTGCTTGTTGTTGTCACGTTCGCCTTTTCCGACATGCAAAATGACCCGAAGAGGCGATGCAAACTTTCGCGATTGGAACGTTCAAAAGATGGGGACGGCTTGGGGTCAAAGAAAAACGAAGCGCGCTTTGCAAAACTTCTTCTCACGTTGTTTTTTTTTTCGTTCCTTTTTTTTAGATATAAAAGGAAAAAAAATCATCTTCAATAAATATTACAACGACAAAGCAAGCGTGACACATTTGACTGTTCAGGAAAAAAACAAATAAAAAAACGTTGGCAAGCTTCGCGCTTAAAAAAAAGGTAACGAATAGCAAAACAATCGGCAACGTAGTTTAGGAGATATATGACATTTTTATTATTTGAGGAATACCACGATCTGGAGCAGAAGGAAAGAGAAGTAAAAGGCACATAACGATGCTATGAAGGTTTTCATTGGGATAAAAAGAAATACATTTGTTAACAATAGTTTTTGATACCCCCGAAAAATCTCGGCACGCCGCAAAACACCGACACCACCATCGACACTCCAACACACCCACTCCCCAGCACATCCAAGCACACGCCAACACGCACACCGCAAAATACACCAAGACACGCATATAGTAACACACCAACACACAAACACCAAGTCACACACAAAACAAGTGCGGAACATTATGTAAAAAAACTGGAGTTGATAAGACGCTTTGATATATTCAAAAAATACGGGACCGCATATTGAATAGTAACTTGGAGAAAGGTTTAGATAAAGAGAAAGATTACAGAACGGCACTGAGACCCTACTTTGAAAAGGAGTAAGCTAGCCCCACAAAGGGACTATGCATCGGCTTGGTTTTTTTTCGCGCGAGCGCCTGAAGTAAAGCTCGGCTGGTGTAATAATTCACGTTGGTGAATAATTCTTGAAAACTGCGTACCCTTTTCTTAGTATTGTATGAAAGCAAGGCGCGGCCATCACTTAAAAAGCAAAATAAGGCGGGGGGGATCTCAGTAATTGGATTAAGGGTGGCTTTGACGTTATCAAGGCAGCAAACCTCATGGGAATAAGAGTGGTCTAGAAAACCAGAAATAAAGTAAAGAGAAGAGGACATAAGCGAATTAACTGGGCGTGAATGTGGCTGGAGTGACGCCTAATACAAGCTGGATTTCGCCAGCTTATTTTACTATGAATGGTATCTTAACCTTTGTAGAGGAGGGACAATAAGGCTCCTATTGAATTCTTACTTTTAGCCCTGTACTTACCACTCTAAAGGGTTATTCCCGCCCGAACGTTTTTGCCCTTTTTTGTTTTCTGGTCGCAAGCCGCTTGGCGTTTCACAGCAAAGCACCCAGTTTGGGTGTTTAGACATGCTTTAAGAGGAAACGCTATCGCAGAATCTGCGCGGTGTAACTTTGTGCGGCTGTTGTTTTGACGTAGAAGTGCGTCTTTCTCCGCGCTTGGAAGGGGATGAAAAGCTGGGAAGTCGATGTCACGAAAACGTGTTCACGGAAGTGACGTCACACAGACTGCTGCCGAGAGCCGCGTCCTTTCTTGTCTGGTTGCTTGCTCATTTGCTCGCTTCAACGCGACGCGCTGCTGTCTGGTGGAAACGGCTCTAGACGCCGCTCCGGCAGCCGTGATTCCACAATCTGCGTTTATTGCTCTGGACAGCGGCCGAGCGGCAGAACTGGCGTGCTCTTGCGGCACGGGCAGTTCAAGTGACTCCATCACGCGATTCGGCGAAGCGTTAAAATCACGAGACATTCCACTCTGTAAAGGTGGATGACCAGCGAAGCTGTTTAGCGTACGACATATGACGTGACACAAAATTTGGAACAAAGGTACGAACATATTTTTTGTCTCGATCGGTGGCCATCGTGACGAAAGGTTCGCACACACATGTCGAGGAGTATCGCCGCCCCGAGAAGCCGGAGGAAACTAGACACGCGCGACGCGACCGCCACCCCGGAAGAGCGGAAGGAAACTGTGGGCACGCAAGCGCTTAATTGGAACGACGACCAAGAGAGGGCGCGCGAGTTTTTGTTGACGCACATGAAAACTCCGCGGAAGCCTAACTATAAACGGCTTCAGTGTAAAAACAATCGCACATAATTCCGCACATGCACCCGACATCGTCATCCGGCAGGAGCCCACGGACGTTTCTTCAGCTGCGGCCGATGTTATACAAAATTTCTTCAGCATATTACACCTATGCTCGGACCATTTTTTTTTTCTGCTCCAAAATACTTGGCAACCCGACTTGTATTCCTGTTGCAGTGAACCCGCAAATGAGGGTTTGGTTGAGTGGTGAAGCAAGACAATATGCTATGATATAATCACAACGATAAGCAAAATTGACGTAGTGATTGTTAAGGCTAAGGCTCAGAAAACACTTTAAACACAAACAGAATCACAGGCACATTTATTTTCTTCTAGAAAACAAATTGCAGCATTTCATCACGTCGGAGGAGCAAAGCGGATACTGCCCAAGGTTGCTGTCTTTGAATTTGTATTTTTGAGCAGTACATTCTAAAAAGGAATGTCAAAGTAGAGTAAGCTGATGAGGTGCCACCCCTTTGGATCTCATTTTGGATTATTTAACTTACAACAACGGCGTGCTTAAGTACTGCTCTCGTTGAAATCTAGGTTAAAACTGGTCCGCGGACTTTTCCTTATGACCCACAGATGCCCACCACTTCACGTACTGTGTGTGAGGAAAGTTAAACGCTAGTAATATCTTGAGATGATTCGTCTTGGGGTGTAGCCATCTTGAAATATTCACGACCCTATACATTGCACGCCCGTTACGCCATCGCAGCAGGCGTCTTGTCATTTTGGGTCGCTCTTGCTCTTATTTGTTTCCCTGAAAAAAAAAAATAAAGCATTTCGGTAGGGCGAATTGCATGACGCCGTGTGTAAAATCTCAGCAGCAAGGCCACCGAAATGGCTGCGGATATGACGCCAGTGCAAGCCATCTCTATATAGTAAGGTGCATTGCTCGGACTTGACAACTTGTGGCGCTACCCACAGCAGGAAACAGCGCAAAGGCCTTCGTATAATCTTTTCAAATGCGAATTAATATTGCAATACATATTACGCAACTAGATTGATCGTAATATTGTTTAGCATTTTTTCTCGTTCTGCTTGTCATTAATCTAGAAAAAAGAGGAATCGCTGGAGGAGGTATCAACAACAAGATGGGGTTTGAGGCCAGGGGTGTGAGCGCATCGGCAGTTTGGAGCACGTGGAGCGAAAGCTCACGCTATAGAGCCCAGGGGTCATGGGCTAAATCTGCACTCCTGCTTGCTTCCTTCTAGGCGGTATCGCAAAGGCGTATGGTCGAGTATGACTACTGCGTAATGCTCTTCAGCGAGAAAATGCGCGGAGTTTCACACTGTGGCGAATGTAGACGATTGATTTAAATCAATATGTAGGTACATCGTACGAAGGATTAATTTCTCGATTAGTTTTCTTTGCACTAAAATCGGTCGAATATTAAAAATAGTGGAATATCCACATCAACGCAACAATGTCGTACTAATAAAAAGAAAAAGAAATATTTTTTTTTGTACGCCTGACAGTTAAACATAAATTACCTGAGGGACGCTTTTTTATCTTTTGATCCACGGAAGAATCGCCCAGTTCTTTCCTGCTTTGTTTTCTCTTTGTATAGGTGACGGTAGGATGTAGTGGTAGTATAAGTGATTTTAGCGGTGCATGCAAAAACATTCCCTCCATATCTCATTGCACTGAGTAAATATCATCGCTTTCGTTGCGAATCCCAAGTGTATCGGTGCATATCTATGACGATGATTCATGTTAACGGTCCTTTTTGTTTTATCAGATGTAACGCGTCGCATATGCCGAATGCAAAGCATTTTGTCGTGTCTTCCTTTTTGATTATTTTGATATAGCACTTTTTATATGCATTTGATCCTTGCCGTGCCCTCGAACCATTAAAAATATTTAGGGGTAAAAGAGGGTCTATCTGAACGTGCTCTTAACGAGAAATTCTAAATTAAGAAAAAATTGGTTGGAGCATAGATTTACTATACTGCATAAATTTCCGTGCAACTACGGCCGCAGTTGAAGCAACGTCAACGGTATTCTGCCGCATGAAGATGTCGGGTGCACAAAAATCGAATGCCCGTGGCTCCGATTCCGGTAGAGGCAAATGTGCAGTTCCTCCTCGTCGCCATCTCCGAGGCGCATTTGCCGAATTGCGTGCGATTTTTTTAACGCTTCGCAAAGTCGCGTGAGAGAGTCGCGTGAACTGCCCGTGCCGCAGAGCACACCTGGGCTGTGTTCCAAAATTTACTCGATCCGACTCCGGAGTAAAAGTTTCGTACCGTGGCGTTCCAAAACTTACTCGAGCTTACTCGATGACGTCAGAACTCGCGTTCCAGAAGCGGGTTGTTTACTCCGGAGTAATTACTCGCGCTACCCTCCTCGATCGGGGGGTAAAGTCGGATCACATCGAGTAAATACGTCACGTGATCTGTTCGTCGTCTGCTTTCTACGCCGACAGCCGTCAAAGCTCGCTTGCTCCGTTGGTTTTGGTGGCGGACGTTCGAAATGACAAAGAATTAGGTGCAGAATGTGTGGTTATTGCGATTTGCTGTTGTCAACGCAGAAATTGACTGCATTACATCCAGACCGTCCACGTTCCCCGGGAACGTGTACTTGTTATTTATCTGAGTGCGAGCGTAAACAGGAGCTTCTCCGCATCCTCGTCCTCGGCGTTGGGGGAATGCCGTATTCTCACTCTCACGTTCAAGGCCGAAAATGTTTGAACTCGGTATATGATAATGTAGTATTTTTGTTTCCTCCAGAGTGTGTGTAACGAGAGGATAAGGTTTGTAAAGCAGTGAATGCTTCGAAAATTTCACTGTAATCACGTTCGCGTCAAAGCGAACGTGAGTTTCATATCATTCTGCAGAAAGCACCCTCGCGCTGTACCGCTACACCGTGTGGAATATATTCCTGCAAAACATAATCGGTGTAAATTACAATGCGTGGAATATATGCGTTTAGGGCACCGTGACTAGAATTGCAGCGATCGCGCTGATTAATAAAAACACATTTTTTTACGTCTAGCTGTAAGGAGTAAGTAATTTTGATCTCAATATACAGCTCAAAACGAAGGTGAGTAAAAGGAGCTGGTGGATCCACCTCAAAAAACACCGCGTCGTCATTAACATTACCGTTCTTCGGGTGCTTTCTCCATGATCGCAGGAGAAAGGATCGTCTGCTATTTTCGGCCATCGCTGCTGTTTTCTTTTTGCCGTCGCCCAAGACGAAGCCAATCCGCGTAGTATCCAGGTGATTATCTTGGCCGTTCCAAAATCCAGTCGCGGATCGTTTACTCGCGATGTCACGTGGTATTACCCGCTGACGTAGGAGGCAGGTTACTCGGGATAACTCGGGTAAGATTTGGAACATAGCCGAGCTCATGCCGCTTGGCCGTTGTTCGGGGTCGCTAAACTCGTCAAACACCAAGATTCTTTGTGTTATGACATAGCGAGGAGAGAAGCCAAAAGATTGCCGCAATGATTTCTTTACTCACAAACGCGCAGATCCGTTTATCGTCGTGACGTTTTTTCATTAAAGAGATACGGAATCGAAACTTGAAATATAGAGAAAACATCAAGAAATGAGTTCAATATGATCAGCTAAGCCTGTAATGAATAATCGCACGGTCGTATTTTGAGCAGATGGCTATATTTTATGCTCTAAATGCCGCGATTTTGGCGAGCGCTTCAAAATCAGCCATGGAGGAGCGCGATGCATCTCGGGAGATCCGGCAGACGTCTTGACGTCATCATGCCTCGGACGACCAAGCGTACCGTAGTGACGAGTTTTGCCACTTGGAGGCGTCAACGCGTTACAATCTCGCTTTGTCGAAGTACCCAAGGGCTGTAGATATCGCGGGGCCAGCACGCGCACCAAACCTGAGAACAACCGAAGCACGCGTTTGCACGTCGCGCGAGAGCTGAAACCAAGGTGGCTCACTTCGTTTTGGCTCTTTCCACCAAGACGCCTCGGTATTGCGTTCAGGCCTAGGCAATCTATACCAGTGAGCGGACATACCGCTGCGGCGCTGCTTTCAGAGGCATGTTGTCGTCACGACATTCCATTAAAGCTTCATAACCAACTACCAGGTGGTTTTTGATTATCGTTTAATTCACTTTAAAATATGTTTTCTTGCGTTTTCTAGCGCACTATTTATGTTTCTGTGGTTGTGCTGCTACCTGCGTCGTGTTGAAACAAAGAAATGAGCTCCAGAATTTGGTTTCCGTACCCCTTTAAAGGGGGCGAAAAATCCCTACCACTCCCTAGACGCCGAACAAGAGCAGCACGAGAGAGAGAGAGAGAGAGGGAGAGAGAGAGAGAGAGCGCGCAGAGATGACCGTAGTTCATAGGTGTAAAGGCCGGTTCAGACTAGGGTGACTTCATGTGCGCTTTGCTTAGGGTGGAGACATCTGGCCATTTTGTCTCACACTTTTATTTTTATTTTTTGTTCAGAAGCGCGTGAAAGAACGTCTCCCTGCACGCGCTGGTGGCGCTGACTGTGCGGCGGCGACATTTTGTTTTCGTCGATTTCTTTCTATTTTACCCGTGAGCGCGTGCTGTCGGCATCGGGTACTACAAAGGGTGGCATCACCCTAATCAGAAGGACACTGAGGCACCCTAGTTCAGACACTTGCGTTTGAATGCGTTTGACTGCGTTGCGTCGAGAACTGAAAGCGAGCCACCGGCACATCTGTTCTTCGTATGAAGCGTGGAATCCAATTCAAAGAATCATCTTGGCACGCGATATAAGCAGCAGGGATGTCCTGGTTTCTCGCAGCCGCAACGCAGTCGTAAGCCTGATTCACATGCAGCGGTTTTGGCCCTAGAACGGCCCGATTTCTGCCGTCGCGGCGCTCTGGCCAGCACTAGCGGTTGAGCGGCACGAGCGCCGCGATGGCAGAAATCGCGCCGCTCTAGGGCCAAAATCGCTGCATGTGAAACACGCTAAACGCAGTCAAACGCAACTGTCTGAACTAGGCTTAATGGTGTAATATCAAGAGAAAGATTATTGGTTGCGACCAACAGGTTTGATAGTCTCTAAAAAGCACGGCGGCGGGTTGGGGTGAATGGCATTCCAGTATAAACACCGTCGAAGTTGAAAATCTGATATCGTTCTTATTTCCGCCGATAAAGCAGAAATTTTAGAAAAGCGTCCCTGCCGTTCCTTTAGTCTCTCAAGTGTACCCCGGCGTGGCTAGGTCAGAACCACGGTCAGAACCAGTCCCCCCATCGGCGGGATAAAATCATTTTACTGCTTTTTTTTTAAATTAATGACTATTGGCCACGTAGGCTGGAAAAAGCGTCGGTGTGGTCGGCTCTCAAAGATTAGCCGGGCTGGGATTAATTCCGCTTTCATCAACAGAAATAAGAGTAATATCGGGCTGTCAATAGAGAGTTTTAGTAGATCGTGTTTTCGGGCCGCGCTATTTGTAGCGGGGGCTCGCGCTGCCCCTTCGATGCATGCTCCGAAGCGCGCGCCTGTAGCGGTAGCGGGCCTTTGAAAATGATCTATGAAAACTCCCTAATATTGACGGTGATGTTCTAAGAACGCCATGACTCCAAGCTTTGATTTTTACAATCCAACTTGTCACCGTCGATTCGAAAACGCACCATCAGATTTGCCGTTCACAACTGATAATCCTGAACCTTACGTCAAGGTTATATAAAAAATGAAAGCCGTTTACAAAAAATGAAAGCCCTGTAACGCCGGATTAGAGCGCAGCTCTTGAGGATGAGGATGGAAGGGTACTGAGGGATGGGATGGAAGGGTACTGAGGTATAGGCGACTCCCTGAGGTTACGTGACCTCAGGGGGTCACGCGACCTGAGGGTATCACGTGACCTATGGGAGGGTCACGTGACATCAGAGGTCATGTGACCTCAAGGGGTCACGTGGCATGAGGGGGTCACGTGACCTAAGGGGGGTCACTTGACCTCAGGGGGTAACCCTCGTGACCTTCGTCAGGGCAACCTTCGTGACCCTCGTGAGGGTAGCCCTCGTGAGGGTCGCCCTCGTGAGGGTAACTCTAGTAACCCTCGTGAGGGTAACCCTTTTGAGGGTAACTAACCCTCGTAACCCTCGTGAGGGTTACGAGGGTTAGTGACCTTCGTAATCCTCGTGAGAGCAAACCTCGTAACTCTCGTAACCCTCACAATTGTTACGAGGGTTACTCACGGTTACGCCGACGGCGACGGCGACGCCGCTCAAGCCGGAAACGGGCGCCTAAGAGCTGCGCTCTAAAACTCTTAAAGGACGCCACCGAACTCGCCTGCCCACTACAAGCCCTAGCACGAGCATGTCTCTTGAAAGTCTTTCATGGTCGCCCGTGAGTTCATGGAACGCGAACCGTTTGAATTCGAAACCTTAACGACCTATAGGGGGCACTTTGGTGCCTATCAAAATGGCTGTCATCTGGATGATCGTCGTAGAACAGCGGTGCTGAGGCTGGGTCTGCGACGCGTAAGTAATTCTAGTTTTGCTACATACGCGCAGTGTTAGAGCCTTACTTTTTTTTTTCACGCCAGGAAGGTGTAGGCATGCCCATTTATTATGAGGCCAAGCATCCAGGAGCTAGGGAGCGCGATTCTCACACCGCGGTACCACCATCTCTGAAAGTTGCGAATTCCAGAACCTCTACAACCATTATTTCCAAAAGTGGCAAGCTGTGGAACTCCTCTGATCAGGGCCGTCAAAACAGTGGGACGGGAAGAGGGGCGAGTCAACCCCCCCCCCCCCCCCCCAGTGTCATCGAAAAAGGGGGCCAAGGGCATAAAAGTGGAAAGGGGGGGGGGGCGATTGCACCAGCCCAAGTTCACAGCCTCCTATATAGAGCCCGTACATTTAAAAAGGGTATACTAAACAATTCGGGAGGAAGGATATCCCCCTTTTTCCACTACCATCTCTCCTTTCTCCTGAACATGTTCTAAGGCACTTCCTGACCCCTGCGTGTTTGTGTGTGCGTGCGTTTGTGTGTGTTTGGGTGTGTGTGTGTTTGTGTCAAACCCTTTTTATTTTCCTTCCCTCGGTTTTTCCTCCCCATCCCCCATTGCCTCCTCATCCCACACACTACTGATGTCACTACATAAACCCCTTCTAGGTAACCCCGCTAGCTCTGTTGACAGTTGCGGAAGATGAGCTCTAAAGCCGCATAGATTGCGCATGGCTCCACAATATCACGAAGTTCAATCTTCGCCTCGATTCCGAAGCGAAGATTTCGGCCTTTAATAACTCCTTCCCAAAGTTGTGAAACTTCACTTTGTCGTCACCAATAACTTCCACAAACGACGATCTCGCGACGGGAAACTTCAGAGTATTCACAGCCCGCCTAGGGACAATCTAGACAGTATTGACTGGAACGCAGCGTAGCATTGTAGGGACGCGGGGGCGCGACGTCATTATCGATGAGGGAAGATGTAGAATCCCGGCTTGTCGGCGCGGCGTCTACCGCCGTTTCAGTCGGACAGGAGTGCGTTGTGTTGAAGCCAATACTAAATAGATACAACAGGTACCCACAGTGTGTGCTCCCTGTAATACCTACTTCAGTGAAAAAAAAGAAGGAAAAAACAAACTTGTCAGCCAGAAGGAAAACAATATTCGCTTTTTTGCCGAGACTTTTTTTTTTTTTTACTGAAATATGTGCTACATGCTTCTACAGTGCCATTTCTTGTTTTAACGATATTAGGCTTAGGTGGACGTCGGCTCATAAAAAAAATTTTGTTTCTCTCAATTAGTTTTCGATCCAGGCAACGTTGTATTCGCAAACTTTCGCGTTCTATTCATTTTCCAATCTCACGGAGTTTGAGCTTTCTGCGACGCATAGATTATTTACCCGGGCTGAGAAACACGCTTCGCCTTTCTCGGAAACTTTACAGAGCCAAGGAAATTCCCAACTGGAACGCGCCGCAGTGGCTTCGGTGTGCCATTGGCAGTTATCGAAAATGTGCATCCATTAGAATGCGCCTCCGAGGTCGCGGCTTTCTATTGGTTGAGGGTGTCACGCATAAATTAATCGTCGTTCGTCGATATAATTTAAACGTTATATTCAAATGCGGGATTGATCGATTACTGTGGACGTAGACCTACGTCTTTCGCCACGCTTAGAAGGCTGTGCAAAGCTGGGAAATCGATGTCACAAGAACGTGGTCACGCAAGTGACGTCATACAGATATCGCCGCGCTACCTGACGGCGCCTGCTGCCGAGAACCACGCAGTGCGCAAGCGCGTTTTTTCTTACCTGCTTGCTTGCTCGCTTGCTCACTTCAACGCGACGAGCTCCTGTCTGATTGAAACGGCGATAGACAGTGTCCCGGCTGCCCGGATTCCACAACTTTCGCTCATCGCCCTGGATTGGCGACGTGCGCGATCGAAAGTGTCGCTTTGATCGGCCTTCACCGATTGGCCGAATGCTGACTATGACGTCAGCAAAGGATTTCTCATCGACGGAAATAAAAGGAATGGAAGAATTTTAATTTGGCGGTGTTGGTAGTGTTGGTATCAGAGTGCAATGGATTCAAGCTTCCACCATGCTCATTACGAACACCATCGAACTTGCTGTTCGCGAGGTAATTACGTCGCGAGAGAGAGCCATAGGAGGGCGCGACCAAAACATCTCGCCGCTAATAGCGGCCGTGCGGCCGATCTCGCGTGCTCTGCGGCACGGGCAGTTCACGCGACTCTCTGAGATGGCGGCGCGAGCGGTTTGCACATATGACCTAGTGCCACTAAATAAGCTACGCTTCAGAGTAACGACACTTCGCCATATTGTGTCTTAAAATCATGGTTGCCATTTCTCTGAAGCTTTATCTGAAATCACAGGAGACGCTTTTCCGCCCTTTACAAATGTTTAAACAGTTCGCAACAGAGCAAAGCAATATTAGATGACCTTCCTAACACCAAGTCTAATGCTGAGGAAGTCTCCCTTATGAAACAGGACGATCGGCAGTTATGTCTGCTCTGCATACGAGCCAAAATGGCGGCGCCCACAGCAATGTCGGGGAACGGAGTGCCGATACTCTAAGCGCAGCTCATTTAGTGGCTCTAATATGACCCTCCCGGAATGCGAGCTACGAGCATTCGTTTCTTGTGCAACCTAGTGCCACTAAATAAGCTACGCTTCAGAGTAACGACACTTCGCCATATTGTGTCTTAAAATCATGGTTACCAGTTATCTGAAGCTTTATCTGAAATCACAGGAAACGCTTCTCCGCCCTCTACAAATGTTTAAACAGTTCGCGACAGAGCAAAGCAATCTTAGATGACCTTCCTGACACCAACTCTAATGCTGAGGAAGCCTCCTTTATGAATCAGGACGATCGGCAGTTGTGTCTGCTCTGCATACGAGCCAAAATGGCGGCGCCCACAACAATGTCGGGGAACGGAGTGCCTAGTGCCACTAAATAAGCTACGCTTCAGAGTAACGACACTTGGCCATATTGTGGCTTAAAATCATGGTTGTCAGTTATCTGAATCTTTATCTGAAATCACAGGAAATGCTTTTCCGCCCTCCACAAATGTTTAAACCGTTCGCGACAGAGCAAAGCGGTATTACATGACCTTCCTAACACCGAATCTAATGCCGAGGAAGTCGCACTTTTGAATCATGACGATCGGCCGTTGCGTCTGTTCTGCATACGAGCCAAAATGGCGGCGCCCACAACAATGTCGGGGAACGGAGTGCCGATACTCTAAGCGCAGCTTATTTAGTGGCTCTAGGAGTGCCGATACTCTAAGCGCAGCTCATTTAGTGGCTCTAGTGCAACCGACATCGCCATGCGGCAGGAGCCCGTAGACATTTTTTTTCTTTCTTTTTTTTTTCAGCTGCGTCCGTAGTTTTACGGAAATTTATGCAGCATAGTACACCTATGCTCAGACCAATTTCTTATTTAGATTTTCTCGTTAAGGGCACGCTCGGATAAACCCTTCTCTTCGCTTAAATATATCTAATGGCTCGAAGGTACAGATAGGATCAAAAGTACATAAAAAAGTGCTATATCAAAGTCATTAAGAGGAAAGACAGCTTTTCATACGTCATGCGCGGCATTAGATCAAACAAAGCAGAATCGGTGGTTAGTATAAACGATGATGGCGGATGTGCATCGATACAGTTGGGATTCGCAAAGTAAAAGACACTATCTACGCACTGCAACGAAATATGAACTTTGTTTTTGCTTCTACAGCATGCAAAGGCTGCAATTACTCATACTACCACTTCATATGCTACGGTCACCTGCAGAAACAAAAAAGAAAAACATGGCGATTCTTCCGTAGATTCGAAAATCAGAAGAGACCCTTAGATAGTTTCGGTGTAGTGACCGGGCGTAAAAAAATTTTTCTATGTCTTTTCTATTATTACAACATTGCTGTGTTGATGTAGATATCTATCAAATATTTAAATATTCGACTGCTTTGATCGCAAAAAAAAAAAGAACTGTCAGCCTTTCCACTCTGGTGAAGAAGGAAGACCAGCGAAGCTGTACTAGGGTCAAACGACCTGAAGGACGACTTCTTGGACGACCTCAAGGACGACGCAGAGAGGGCGACGTCTAGGACTACCTCAAGGAGGACTTCTAGGACAACCTCGAGGACGACATCAGGGACGACGTCTAGAACGACCTTAAAGGCGATGTATAGGACAACCTCGAGGACAACGTCTAGGACGACCTCGAAGACAACGTTCAGGACGGCTTCTAGGCCGACGTCTAGGGCGGCCTCTAGGACGACCTCCAGGATGACATCTAGGACGACGCCCAAAAGAAATTCAGCCTTTCCACGGTAACGATTTCCTTAAAGTCCCCAATAACTTATGAGCTGTACCATACTCACCCCGCGTTTTTTTAGGCTCTTAGTAACCATTAGAACTTTTCATCAAGCTGGCGGATGGTGCACTAAGCATCACTTTCAATCGGAACCAAACCAGCCATTTGCAGTATCTCGCGTTTGAACCCTCGCACCTCCGATACTCGACATAACAATCTCATATTGCCAAGCATTTTGATGACGACGAATCAGTTCGAACGACGATAGACCAAACATTTAGGAAGTCTAGCACGATTATCCTACGGACTTTGTAAACAATGCAGTTCAAACCTCTTGCTCAGTGCCTTTTAGGTCCAGCCATATGTCCAACACCGTTGTCGCCGAGCTCTCTTCGTTGGTTACAACTCTCAGTTGCTTTGCGGAAAAGTAAACCCTCCATACTTCTTAGAGGGGGACGCTGTGTCATCTAACGTGACGCGGTGTCACATGACGTTATAGTGTCAATGGACGCCCGCAGTGCAACAAGCACAGGATCCAAAGTACTACCGCATGACATTTCCTCCGTAAGCAGCCAGAGAAAAGCAGTTCCTTTTACAAGTTATCTTGTATATTTGATCCGTCGCGTCAGACCTGTCACCGGCGACACAAAGAGCGCCCAGCGGATGTAATCAAATTTATTAACCTGATAAACGTTGGTAGTGAACGTATTAGTGGATTAGAGAACCATTCATAACAAGAAAACAAACAAACATTATTTCGCTAAAGTAATGTTGGGAGATCCGGGGTTCGAATCCCCGCGCCGCCAAAGATTTCGTCTTTCAGCGGCTATATAACCTTTTCTCTTTTTATTCGATCAAGTGCGGTTTATTCATGTGCATATTTTCGCATATTTCCTTTTTGGAGACCGCGTAAAAACATGAAACTTTTAGGATGAAAGCTTGGGCAGGTTGGATAAGAGTTTATATTATAGCAGCAGTGTGTTATCAACAAGGACAAAAGGAAATAACTCACTGAAAGACAAACATGGTGATGACATCAAGCCCGCTTTGTTCAATCGCGAAAATCTCAGACGCCATGGTTCAATATACAAAAGGAGTGGTATATATTCTATACCACTCTCGTGCGGCAAACGGTACGTCGGACAAACGGGCCGATATCTTAACGATCGACTGCGAGAACATCAAGACAACAAAAACAAGACTATCTTTGGCCATCTATGGATTCACTGTAGAGGCTGTGATTGTGATCCCCAATTCACAAAATGCACTGCGTTTGCGCGGAATGGCGACACTCTAATTAGAAAGATTATTCAGGTCAAGAATATCGCGCGACTTGATGTCCAGTGTGTCAGCGCCCTTTCCGATTCTTTATATGCTAAAAAAACTATACACCCGTTGCTCTAGGGCAGGGGGCTCGAACCCGTCCGCATGACGTGACCATTTTATGCTGGCTGCGCCATCCACGCGATACGATCATAAATGCGGCGCTGTAATGTTCGATTATGCACTAGCCACGTTCAGATACTAGAATCTGTCAGCATATGTAGATGCGCGATAACAAAACGTCTAAACAAATGTTTATTCAGCTCGCTGTCTCAGCGTCCCATCAAACATTCATATCAGCTTTGTTATTTGTGTTGCTTTCTTTCCTAGCCTCCCTGAGCATGTATGTTTCACTGTACACCTTTTTGCTGTTTACAAACATGAACTGCCGCTTGCATCCCAAGGGACTTCTTGTCGCACCCTTCTTTGCAAGCCTGTTGAGCTTGCATATGTCACCAGGACTAGAAAGCATAAATGCTACACGGGAAAAAAAGTTGGACATTTAACGAGTGCCTTCGGTTGTACAATATTACATCTTGGAGAAGGCAAGCAGGTTTACAAGAATAATCGAAACAGTTTAACAGATATCGCACTCCTTCGTTCTTTTGGCGTTCACCTTCATCTACGGCTCATTCGTTTTATAAACCGAGAGTTCTCTGGGACATCAAAAACTGGAGCACCAGCTGGTGGAATTTGCCATAAAAAGAGTCTATATGATAGCGAAGTCGAAGCTACTTGCAAACGTATGTTCCCCTGAACGATACCCGCCCTGCACGAGCGCGCGTGCTTGGCAGGGAAACAGATAAAGCCCCTCTATCCGGGGAAAAGTGGCGCCATTCATTGTGGTAGACATGCTCGAGGCACGTGCCGCGCGCTAATTCTGGGAAATTCATGGCGTCTGAAATCCAGTTCAGTGCTACGCTGTGCCGCCATGATCTTCCCAAGGGCTGCACGTTGCACGTGCCTCGTGCATCGACGTCCCTTGCGCTACTTTTGAAACTTAAAGGGGCTTTAGATACTGAAAGCTCGGAACTCCTTCTTGTAGCCACTGCTACGCTGGCACCTATAATGAAACGTAGTATAAAAAAAAAACTAGTGGAGAAGCGCAATGACGCATGTTCGAAACGCGAGCCACAAATGTTCTATTTCGCTCGCGTGAAGCGTTGCTTAAAACTTCAAAGCAAAGCCACTCTATTCGCCGTGAGAAGCTCGCTAGGGGCGCTTCTGCTTACCTCATTGTGGGTAGTGAACCTGCTATCCACGCGGTTATGTTATAAATTTCGTAGTGCCTAGAAGCTTGGCATTGCACGTGCTTGCACCAGCAGAGGAAGTTGAAGTATCCTCACTCTGGGTTGTGAAAATATACCACCAGGTGGCGATGCGCAAACGTCTCTACTTCGTCTCACCCTAGCATGGACTAACCGCGAAGGCTGTGCTAGCGCGAGCGGCCAACCTTGACAGCCTTGGCTAGAGCACTTGCTGCACGAGCGCTCGTGCAGCCGCCCCTGCTTCATTGAAAGCGACTAGCTCGCGCTTTTAGCACGCGCGGCTAACAATAGTCCATACTAAGGTGAGACGAAGTATCGCTACAGTGTAGTATCGCCGCAGATCCTGGAAAAAGTGGCGCCATTCATTGTTGTGAAAATGCCCAAGACACGTGCCGTGCGCCACTTCTGGGAAGAACATGGCGTCCGAAATCTAACTCAGATTAGCGTTGTGCCGCCACGATCTTCCCAAAAACTGCACGCTGTACGTGTATCTTGCATCGAGGCGCCTTGCGCCACTTTTGAAACATGTACCTGGGCTGTACTTGGGAGCAAAGCCGTTTATCTTGAGAGGGTTTGGCCAATGGGCGGAGCTTGTTGCAGACTAGAACCAGCGGACTTTCGCGATAACACAGAATGGCGTAACTTGTTTGTCTTGTTTATTTATGAGAAATCATATCGCATTGAGTTCCTAAGAGTTAAAGCCACAATATGGCGGACGGAAGTATTCATTCCCCGGTTGTCAGACTACGCCGCTGTGGTTGCCAGGCTGTCAAAATCTTCTTGAGAAGGCCATACTCTCTCAGTATAAACGGCTCCGCTTGAAAGCTACGGGCCTGTAGACCTCTCCAAAGGATTAGTCGGAGCATAGGTTTAGCATGCAACATAAACTTCCATAAAACTACGGCCGCAGCTGAAGAAACAGCTACGGGCTCCTGCCGCATGACGATGTCGGTTGCACAAGAAACGAGTGCCCGTTGCTCGGATTCCGGTAGAGGCAAATGTGCAGCCGCTCGCGCCGCCATCTCCGAGGTGCATATGCGGAATCGCGTGCGATTGTTTTTAACGCTTCGCCGAGTCGCGCGAACTGCCCGTGCTGCAGACCACGCAAGATTGGCCGCTGTCCAGGAGGGCGATGAGCGAAGATTCTGGAATCACGGCTGCCGGAGCGGCGTCAATCGCCGTTTCAACCAGACAGGGGCGCATCGCGTTGAAGCGAACACAAGCTAGCAGGCACAAAGGGACGGGCGTGCGCACTGCGTGGTTCTAAGCAGCAGTCTGAGTGATGTCACTTCCATGACCAAGTTTTCGGGACATCGAATCCCCAGCTTTGCACCCCCTTCTAAGCGCGGAGGAAGACGTAGTTATATGAAAAGAGCTCCTGGCCGGTTCCATTTTCAATCTTCGTGCGTATGGCGCGTGATTTGCTCGCTTCGGGAAGCGACAAACATGCACGTGTTGGGTCGAAGAAATCGCACGCTGGGCAGAGAACTTGTTAATACTGGAATGGTGTATAATACTTGGCAAAGTAGTCAGTGTGATGAGCGAAGATTTCCAGAGTGTTTTTTTTTTCTCGTTTTCTTTACACTGTGGTTCTGCTTCTTGCAAAGAAGTAGAAGAAACGTGACTTGTTAGTCAGCGCTGTGCTTGCCTTTCTATGTGTTCTCTCCTTTTGTTCTTGTTGATAACACGCTGTCGCCACTAGTACGGTCCCACACTTGCCTGTTTCGATCCGAATGAGCATCGTACCTGCATGTGGTCGTGTATCACTACTGCATGGTGCACGTTAAAGGCACTATGCTAGCGGTTATACCGCACTAGCTAAATTGATTATCGACACCTGGGACATGAGGCGGCCACTGAGGCAGACTAACTTCCGGCTGTACAAGCATACACACAACAATTTGCTTTGCCACTAATACGGAGGAAGTGCCCAGCGATGTATTCGAACGTAGCTCTTGACCACGGTGGAAGAAACAGATTTAAGTTATGTCACTCGCCGCTCTTCCCGCGGGGAGCGAGCGAATAGATTGTGTTCGGAGCTAGCCTCGAACCAGTGGTAGTAAGTTTCGCGACGCCGCGGAAGGCGCTGCGGTATGGGGTCCCTCCTCGGGTGCCACAATGTCGGCGGCATAGCCTGCTCTCCTTTTTCGCGGTGTGGTGTGACCAGTGGCTGGCCTCGTGTTTTGCTTTAATGCTGTGTTGATCACAGGCGCCACTATGCCCATCAGATGACGCTCGCCTGGAGCAGTGGTGGAAGAAACACGGCTTAGGAGGGATTCCATACTTGGGCGCCATCTATCCCCGTGCGAATGAAGCCTGAAACACGGTGGAAGAAACACGTTTGGGAGGGACCCCATACTTGGGCGCCATCTATCCATGTGCGAGTGAAGCGCGCTTGGTGCCCGAACATAATGTGGCCGTCACGTCGGACGGAGAGTCATCACCTAAATGGGTTTCTTCCTCCGTGCTCTTGACTCTCGTAGATGATGATACCGTGTTTCTAGGGCTCATAAGCAAGTAGCAATACATGTACACGTGATCAGAAAATCAGTGAGAAAAATTCTGGAGCACAATGAGCTCGTACGACGTGCCAGCAAGCATCGCACCGCATTCCAGGCGGCGTAGTGTGCTTCCACTACACCGTCGATTGAATAAATCGTTTCGGTGTACTAAAAATACGAATAGGAAACGCCGAAAAGACAAGGCGTTATGGTGTGTGGAGACGTACTGCAACGCAAACTAAAGAAAGTTTTTGCTCAGTACGCATGTCATGATGTGTTTTGGCGTAGAAAAAGGTGATGGTGTTGCGAATTGTCTTGTTAGGCTTGTAGGCCTTTGTAGCATTTGGAAGCCTCTCATGACTGTAGGTCATGCCGAAATGCTCGACAGGCTCATGAATATTTCGTGTCCGTTATGGAAAAACTTATGAAGTTGAAACCCTTTTACCTATGTCTCGATGGCCCATGATTGACTGACGTGCTCCTTTTACTATTCCTTTATTATTTTCTGTTTATGTCAGAGACCGGCAATAAAGCAAATAAAGCAAAAACACAAAGCGTATGTTCCAGTGGTTAGCATGCCAGAAAGTATATTGGAAGTCCCGGAGTTCGAATACCGGCGCTGCCAAATATTTTGTTTTTCGGCGGCTTCGTAACATTTGTTTCATTATATCACGTGCGGTTCACTTGTCTGCATATTTTCGAGTGAATAACAAAGTAACAACTGTGTTGGCAGATTAAAAAAAAAGTTTGCGTACATTGCGCCGAGCACGCGATAGCATGCTTGATACAGACTAGCGGCCCAATTCATATTGACGTGCACAAACTTGGCTCTTTTCATGTCGGAATCAATGCCTGGATGCCGTGTTCTGGGTTTTGTAATGTAGATTCAAGCTAAAAACGGCAGCATTTGAGCAGGAAACATTAACAACGCCCAAAGCACCCGCAGCGGCTACTCCGATCGATTCGAGCGGTATCGGTTTTGACATTGATTGCGTATACGGCACTTACCAAGCACGATATCTGTGTAGATATAGCAAAGTGTGTATCGCTTAAGAGCATCATGTATCATGAATAAAATATTGCAAGCGCTTGGATGTCTCATAGATAATAATCCTGCAAGTTGCGACCTATTTTTGGCTCGGTGAATGATTTTAGATTGGCATTTTACTAATTGCGTATCGTGTAGTCGGCCAAGAAAAAGGATGCAGAAAGATAAAAAGTGTGCTTTTGGGTATAAGAATTTGAAAATATAGCGGACTATTTTGAACCATTTCCTTCGAAAGCTCTCCTCCGCCTTTACACTCTGATACCTCCTCGGTGCCCAAAGCACGTCAACCGACCCCAGCTCACGCATTTAACACTCGGACTTATGCGCTAGTTAACAACCAATCCGTCGACGAATATTTGGATTCGCGTTCGTGGCCAATGAGTGCCGTGACATCACTTATTATCATTTACAAACCACAAGTGTCACGATGTGCTTAAGGACCGCGGTGGAAGCTTGCAAGCTGCAGCCATCGTATTTGGTGAAATACTAAGTCACGACCACACGATTTCTTATGTCGCTTTTGAGTTGAGGATGAAAGTTAAGGAGGAAGAAGCTGGAAAATCATTTCAGGGCCTTTTTAAGTTTCCTGTATATCTAACAATATACTGGAAACTTTTAGCAAAACGTTACCAAGTTCTGAGTACCGCACTACCAGATCTTTTTAAGCACACTTTTTATCGCGCGTCCCGCGGTCATAGAATCATTTGGTTGTTTGGTGATCTCCAAAAGTTAATAAGCTTTTGAGCTGACCCGATAGAGAGGGCCTAAATATGGTCATATGTGATGTTTACTTTATTAAAAGACGCCCCAATATTCAATAAATTGATTATGAATGTCACTACGAAACTGCGCGCCAAATTTCGCATGTATGCATGGCTGGTCGTGTCGTGACGTCACATCCGGTACGGTAACGTCATAGTCGCGGGCGTCGACTTATTTCCGGTTTTGATCGACATGATTGATGGTGCGTACAAAGACCACCGTCGAAGGAATGAGCTTCCCTCAACAACCTTAAAGGACCGGTGCAACGATATTCAATTGGAATGTTTTTCACTTGAGACGAGCTTGCTGGCACACCTGGCACTCAAGGATACTCACACGCAACGCCACTGGCCAAGAAAATCCTTTGTTGCGATGTAATTTCAAGGAGAAAAGCGATCATTTTCATTCAATCTCTCCTTTGCAAAATTTGATGACGTAACGTGGGGATCGCAGTACACCCAAGTGACGATATTTGAATGCGGTTCATAGATTGGATCCGAGCATTGCGTGGGCACTCGACTTGGGCTCGTGATAATTGCTAGCTCGAAAAGCATTCGGGTAGTGACCCGTGTCCAATCGCTGCAACGACGACAACGGCCGAGCCATAACAATGTCTGGAACTCAGCGCGTGTCCTTCGCTTTGCCAGCCCCAGCGCGTGGCTATGATCAACACTGGCGGCATATAATCGGCTCCAGATCACGTGGCGGCTTGTTCTGGCTGCGAGTTGAGGGGGTGAACGCTGCTCGTTTTTCTTAAATTTTTTTCTGGGACTTCTATTGCGTGGGGTGAAAAACGAACGCGTGTTTCATAGGTCATTAACATTAGGGATCCGTTTTAAGCAGTATTTGCGCAAAGTACAAAAATTGTTGCATCGCTCCTTTAAAGATTGCCTTTCTTAGAACGAAGTTATTTTACTGAAACAGTAATCAAGAGCTGCAGTGGCTCTTTTTGCCTGATGTTGCGTCAGAGCTTTCGCTGTGGCCAATGAAAGCACCGTGTGGTTTGCGGGTGCGATCCGAGCAGTTGGGCCCTGTTAAAAAAACGAATTATTCGTGCGGCGGAGGATTAGAAGTTTGGATATTGTGCGGATGATATTCCTCAAAAGAACGACAATTTAACTTAATCGTTTCCCGAAAGCCAAACTTTTGCCGGACAATCCCTTTAAAAACATGCTTCAAGGGATCCTGCAGTGAGGTACGCGGAACGCGGTAACGGTTTGGTAAAAGTCCCTATTTTAGTGGATTCCGGAAATAGCATGAGACATTTGCTTCAGGCCTCATATGTTCCTGACAAACACGAGAGCTATAGTTATGGAGTTGGTAACCGTGCGTGGTCGATGCGCATTTCCTGGAGCGTGGCGCTTGAACTATAAGTTCCCGTTTTGCTTGTGGCAGGAGTGAGCAGAAAACGAACACCGTGCATTTTGTACGATGTAAGTAAGAGCAGCCTAACTTTGGCTTTAGTCGTTCTTCCCACGACCCGCGCTAGTTTTGGGAGCGAACCTCCCAAGTTCTTGCCGTGAGGCCACGTGGAAAGGGACGCAGACGCCCTGCCGCTCCCAATCTGTCAGAGGCTCTAATAAGACAAATGGATTTACGCGCGGGATAGTCCGGCCAACTAGTGAGGCGAGGCAAGAGTTGCCGCAGAGTTGCGGCGGGAGTGATTAATGGATCACGATCAATTAAGAAAGCGGGGTAGGTCGCGCCACCACGTCGGCTACGGATACGCTGGACGGTGCGTAGGAGTTCACGAGGTACGGCATGTCTGAAGTTAACCTTTACCATGTTTTTTTTTTTTTTTTTGCGAGTAAAGCGCTGATCCGAAAATCTTGGAAATTTACTGGAAAATGGTGAACGCCATTCAGCTCCGTGTATCTCCGAGTTACAATGGCCGCCATTTTCTCATTGAAGGTATCAGAGAATCGCGAATGACTCCTTGAATTCTAAAACGGGAATCTCGGAGACTTTGGCATCTGGTTGTAGCCGCCAGCGCTGCGTTTGGGCTGATATTGAAGGTTCGGGGCTGCGTGTTTTATTTTCGCGGTGAGCAAAACACAGCTAACTTTTCACCCGAACGCCATTATTTCTTCAGCTGCACTTCTTGAAGGTATGGTCACAGGCACGCTATTAGTTTCATGCCGACTCCCGGGTTACTGCGGAGTTGCGTTTGAAACGGTGCGCCTGTTTGAACTGAGCATCACACCTGGGCGACAATAACCAGAAATTCAAAAGAGCCTGTTTGTAAGAAGCAGTAGCACTCAAGATGAGACTTCTTGGCAAAAAAGTTGTTTTCATTACGTCAGCGAGGAGTTATTTTGTTTGGTGATCATTCAACCTCAATCTCTATAGCTTGGCGCAGAACGTCGCTTTAACTCTTCAGCCCAATATGCACATATATATATATCTATATCTATATATATATATATATATTAAAATGCGGGTTTTTTGTCGTGTTTTGTAAATGAGCTATAGCGATTTCCGCGTCGCTGCACACAGACTACGCGCAATCACAGTACAGCAGCGGTTCTGCTTCTAAATTTAGCTAAAAACAAATCTCCGGCTAAACTTTTGAGAAAACAAGTTCCCGCCGAATTTAGCGAGCGATTTTCTCCGTTAGATTTAGCGGGAAAATTTTTCTGCTGAACGTAAAGGTGTCACGCGGCGCCATGACGCCAGCAAATGAGATCGTGACATCATGTGACACCGTGCCGTCACACGATACTGGGAAGTCACGTCACGCCATGACTCCACGTGCCGCCATAATCATAACCGAAGATCCGCTGCAAAAACTTCCCATACAACAACGTAAAAAAAAGTTTATTGGTTGGAACGATTAGTAAGAAAACCCGTAAAGACTTGCACGCTGATTACAAACGAGCCAACATATGTTTACACGCAAGTGTGGGCACTGGGCATGCGCAGAAACTATATTCGCGTCACGTGAAGCTTGAGCATGCGCCGACAACAGCGCCATCTCACCTGGCGTGACGTGGGGGCTCCGTATCGGTGTATAGGTCAGTCAGGTCGATTAGCCGAAGGACACCACTTCCATAACATACCTTCTGGTTTTTTGTTTTGTTTCTGCTTTTAAACGGTAGTCGCGGGTCATTTACTCCCGTCAACATGAAACATTAGCCCAACCCGGAGTCGCCGCTATATACGTCACGACACCATGTCATAACACGCGTGACAGCTTGGCGGGAGATAAAAAAAAGAAAAACATAAATAAAAACAAAAGTAAGGTTTTCATTTGTTTCTTTATGTCGTGGTGACGTGGAATGTCCGGTCACACGTAGCGCCTCATTTTCGGTTCTGACATTTTGACGGGGATGCTTGGATGCGCTAGAGCGGACTCCAAATCGTTGCTGCGGACTGGCTCAGCTGAAGCCATGCTGCGCGAAAAAAACACTTTAAAACTTGTGTTTTCAAATTAAAATTTGTTTATTTTTCCATTTTAACATGGTGGGGTGGAAGGGGTTTCCTATTGACACGGTTGAGCAGAAGACCCCATGCATGTTTACGGCGCTTCCTGTTTAAACTGTTTGTTTTTCTTTCCCAATTTTGTGTAGAGTGTTTCTTCTGTATGGTATCGCTCTTTGTAAATTGCTACAATTTTTGATGATGTATACCCACCTGCAAGAATCTGCTTGTGGGATGAGCGGTATTAATAAATGAATAAATAATGAATAAAATTGGAGGAGGCCGAATGGAAATGCTAATCGAGGAGCTTGACGTGGCCTTTGGTCCCTCCTTGCAAGGTAGCGGAAGTTGCAGAGGAAAACACAAGATGTTAATAGCTTAATAGGCACCAATAAACCCTTAATGATCTCACAACCCACTGCAGACTTCTGTTTTTGTTTCAGTGCTTTATAACGGAGATTATAGTGCGCACAAAAGACGATCACGGAATACAAAACACACGCTTCTACTTTATCCCGCGTTCGTCTTTTGTGTGCGCTGCGTTCAGCGTTTTAAAGCATGTTCCAGCAACTCGCCCATGCTTCAGCTTCAACTGTCTCAAGTGTTATAACCTTCTACAAAAAGTAATATTAATGAAAACACCAGTTGGCCATCAGCCCCGTCTCACTAGTGAATCGCGCGGACAGCTGTGTTATGACAATCTAGAACCACTGCATGAGTTACGCTAAGAGTATTGAACTCAATTCCCTTAACTGTTTTTGAGGCGCCGCCATTTTCGCGCTTCATTCAGAGTGTGCACTATTGTCGATCGTTTCCATTCCAAAGTGCGACTCCCTGATCTTTTTAGCTACAGTTCAGAGAGCTGGAGCGTTATCGTTTTGCTCTGTTGCGGACTGGTTTAACATATATGGAGGGTGTCACACCGTTCCTGTAATTTGAGATAAAACTTTTGGTTTGCTGGCAACAGTAATTTCAATAACCAAGATGACCGAAATGTCGTTATGCTTAAACATCTCTTATTTAGTTGCTCTACACTCTAAGCTTGGTAACTTATAATGGAACTTCTAAAATGAAATAACCTATAAATCAAAGGTTACAACATGTTTGAATTATTTTCCTCAAGTTTCTAAGTGAATAAGGCCCAAACTGAAAGCCACGAAGCCGATGTAAAGGTCACTTATAATGACAACCGATGTGTATCCTCTTAAAAAGCGCGGTAACCTATAAAGCCCTCACTGTAGACGTTACACGAGTCTTCATACTTTTTTTTTCCAGCAAAATAAAATTATTAAGCCGAAGAAAAAGGAGCATAAGGAGGGTGGGTTCAACGAAGTCCGAAACTATGCTCACCTGACCACGCACGTGATCTCGGCTTCCTCGACCATCCTCCACGGAGTCGGAGCTGTTACTGGTTGACCGTTGGGACCTGAGACTTAAGCATGCTCGCGCTGCCATGGCGGCGACGACGCTTGAGCTACTCCGGTCTTGCGTGCGGTCCTCTCGTTCGTGCTGTGCGCTCACCAGGTTCTCCAGGGTGGCTCTAACAAACAAGGACGTCTGGAGCATCTGAATGCATGGGCTACCTCGGGGAGGATACTTCGTTGGCAACCTGCTTCCCGCTGCTGAAATGTGGTCGTCGTCGACATGAACTATCGTCGCGGGCAAATTAGTTCGCGTTGAGTGAGTGGATTTTCCCTTTTCTTCTAAGATGCGATTGGCGAAAGTGACCTTTGTAAGCTTTTCAGGTGCAAATTTTGATCTGCGGGAACATAGTGGGATATGTCACTGTGTCAGCTTGATGTTTATTTCTGGGCGCAAAGACCAGTTGACACTTATTCGTATGCTTTTGTTTGCTTGTTTCCGGTGTTTTCCTTTCCTATGTGGGCACATATATTAGCCTGACTCCTGTCTTTGCCGCTGTCGTGTGTCGTGTATATCTTATAAACTATACATGTCTTGACGGTGTTGGCAGGAAATCGTACTAATATTTTCAAATAAATAAAAGCTTTTTTTTTGTTTTCTAACGGCGCAGTTACAGGTTTTTCTTTATTCACGGGGTTTGATGGGAACCGAAAGGTCAAGGACGTCGCAATATATCGTGCCCCAGTAGACTTCCAGTAGCATATTTATTTGTTCTTCCACAAGGCGGAACGATACGAAGAACACGATGCTTATTCGGAATCTTATACTTCTTATACTTATACTTAACTAAATTCGGAATCGTATACATAACAAAATTATGTGTTTCAGAAAAAAAAAAGAAAAAAGAAACATACAAGAAGCGACGGTTAACAGGAAAGTCCAAAAAGAATCAAGGGTTCACCGAAAATGCATGTACGGTAGACCTAGTTTAGAAACAAGCACCTGTGAATTGATGCCGGAGCTGAAGCGATATGTGTGGGAATTGTTGCGCTGCATTTCTGCTTGTGATTTGGGCTCGTAAATATTCTGACGCGTAGATAGGTGTTTGTGTAGGTTGAATTATTTATTTTGTCATATATTGTAAGACCTAAATATTTTCAAGTTTTTAGTTTGTCTTTTAATTACCATAGATCAAGATAATTATGGGAGCTGGCGGAATGTTGTGCTCGACACTTTAATTCCGGCTTTTTTTTTTGTAAAAATATGCACGCGTTTCAAGGAACTGTTCAATAAAAAATCTCAGTAGTGTGTACAAATGAAAAAAAAAATCGATTTTAGTAAAAAGAAAAAAAAAAGACGATATTTCTTTATGAATTTATGCAACAGCCCCGTCCGCCCCATCTCACCCTAGAAATATTTGTATTTTACTTCGTAACACAAATGGCAGCATTCAACACTTATTAACGTGTGTATAGGGTGCAACTTTACAAATGGTCGGCATGTCGTCAATACTTAGATGCCCCACACACTTAGCACAGACGTTTCTTTGTGTACGATTTTTCAGGAAGAAGTTCCGGACGACCTCCTCTTTGATGGCCCTAACTTTTATGGACGGAACCCGAGGAGATTCCGGCAAAAAAATGGAAGGTCGTGAGAACTCGCACTTGAAATGCTTTATGTACCCGTGATGAAGACATCGTGATGTGCGATGCAGTCGTTACGAACTTCCACCTTCCTTTCAATGCTCAGCTATTGATTGTAACTCAAGAGCTGTTTTGCTCCAAGTACAGTGTCCCTCGATCTTGGTGAACAAAAAACGGAAGATCTGCGATGTGGTGTGTTATAGGTATTATCACTCTCAGGGATCCATTATCTTCTATTGTTCGGATGTATAATATAGGATTTTCGAAACCGTTGTATGCTGGTTCCTTGAAATGGGGACCTCCGTCGTCGTGACCGCCGCGTGTTTTGTGTTGATTTTTGGTTTAATTAATAGACTATAATTTTTTTTATAATCAGCTAATTTGTAATTATTTTGGCAGTTGTATACAACATCGTGGCGGTTTGTATTGAGCTCGACCGACGCAGCACAAATTTTTCGTGTCATTAAAAAATAAAGTGTCCGAGACACAAGACGGTATAGACTCGAAGAGTGCGTCTAAGGAGCGCGTTTTCCGAGGCTGGGCGTCGTTCGTCTCACACACTTTGTTTTTGTATCGAACGACAAATCTGGTGCATCAGGCGAATCATTGGTCGAACACATCGTTTAAAGGTTTCAGCTAATGACAGCAAGACAATGCATACAAGGTAACTTCTAAAATGTATCTGAAGCATGTAGACCTGTACCAATGGTTGCAGACTTATAGGTAACAATGTACTTTATATAATAGAGATACACTAGGATTTGAAAATGTGCACCTATGCTATTAGCGGCGAGATGTTTTGATGGCGCCCTTTTATGGTTCCCCCTTGTGACGTCATTACCTTGCGAACAACAAGTTCGATGGTGTTTCTAAATAGCATGGTGGAAGCCTGAAATCATTGCGCTCTCAAAGCAACACTGCCACCACCGTCGAAATTAAAGTTCTTTCACTCCTCTTATTTCCGTCGATGGTATACCCTTTCCGACTTCGTAGTCAGCTTTTGAGCCAATCGTGAAAGGCCGACCACAGCGACGCTTTCGGTCGCGCACGTCGCCAATAGGTACCGAGCTTTGAGTGTAGTGACAACCTTGTGCACCGGCAGCGCTTTATACTTCGTTTCAGCCGAAGTGCAGACGCAGCTGATAGAGCGAGCGTGTGGCCCTGAACAGTGGTTGTACTGCACGAGCTCGCGGGCTTGGCAGGGCATAGCCTCGTCTATTGGCGACGTGCGCGATCAAAGGCGTCGCTGTGATCGGCCTTCCACGATTGGCCGGATGCTGACTATGACGTCAGCAAAGAATGTCTCATCGACGGAAATAAGAGGAATGGAAGAACTTCAGTTTTGACGGTGTTAGCAGTGTTGCTTTAAGACCGCTATGATTTCAGGCTTTCAGGACGCTCATTAAAAACACCATCAAGCTTGTTGTTCACAAGGTAATGACGTCACGAAAGGTAGCCGAACGAGGACGCCACCGAAACATGCGCAGGGACGCTGAAAGTCCGGAGCTCGCTCTTGTAGCTTCTATTTCGCTCGCACTTACTGTGAAGCCTAGTTCACATGCAGCGATTTTGGCCCTAAAACGGCGCGATTTCTGCCGTCGCGGCGCTCGTGCCGCAGAATTGCTGGTGCTGGCCAGAGCGCCGCGACGGCAGAAATCGCGCCGCTCTAGGGCCAAAACCGCTGCATGTGAAACCCGCTTCAAACGGAGTATAATTTCCGCTCGTATCGCTCGTGAGCAATACAAGACGTCTAATATGCCTTCGCTGGCTCATGTTGGCGATATTCGACGCAGTCACGTTACCGTAGTCGCGTGTAGAGGAGTTCGGTTATTTTGTCACAGTACTAATTGGCCACGAACGCGGACCTGAACACTTTTGAAGGATTGATTGTTTCTGAGCATATTTTGAGTGACGCGGCGCTCGGATTTGTCAGCTGGATTCGGCTGACGCGGTCGAGCACTTCGGGTACACCGTAGTGAAAAGCCGAAATTCTTGGCGAAGGTTAGATTCATAGGATGAGTGCGTTCTTTTTTCGAATGTTTACTGCTCAAATATTGTTTCTGGCTACCTAACAATGTTTGCTAGTTTTTTGTTTCATATCACTCAGCAGTGATATGCTTTGGGATATTTCATATCCCTCAGCAGTCAGTAAAGTTTGAACCAAACATCGTTTTGGCTTCACCCGTCATATGTTGTTAAAACCTCAAGTCCTCTCGTGCTTCGCTCACACATACAAAAAGCAAGCAGTTATGCATGCACTAAATCTACCTTCCTGCTGATACCATACTCGCAGATGCGCCTGCTCCGTTAGTTCTATTTCCTGATTTTCCAAGGCTACACGCTGTGAAGCGAACAGGTACACAGAGCGCGACGGAGTCAACGCAAGCGTGAAACTTTAATTTCTTTTAGTTTTTTTTTTTATATGGGTACTTTGAGTCTAATAGAATATGCGCAGTTGCGAAACAAACATTAGTGGTAAACTAAGGTCTGATATACCAACTTATATGCGGGATAGCTTATCCATACGTTCACTTGGGCCTGTTTGTTTCTAAAAGAAAATATATAGTTTGTGCTTTGGCTAACAATGCCGGGTAGTGTACACTCCGCGCAAAACGCGACATCGGCCATTGTTCTTCGTCGTGCTTTACGAAGGCAGTGTTTTCCGATTACCACATTATACACCTCCTAACTTGATGTTCCCAAAATGCAGATCGCAACAACTTACAGCTTAAAAAAACATATAGCGTGGCGAGTTAGGAGTAAATGCCTGTTCACATATGTAGCGGAGCGCTACAAGCATGGCGCTCCGCTGCTTGTGTAAATAGGCCTTAACTTATTATTGTTCAGCGGCCAATGACATTGCAGGGTTTGTCAGTCGGCCTGCGAAGGAACCAATCCCCGAGTTGGAAGCAAGAACATCTTTAATTAACGCCCTGCGTTTTTTTATTGTTTTTTTTCTTAAGTCAGTGGATGTACTCCACACATTCTTCATAACAGACATTCAATAACAAAGGAAAAAAAGCCTCAATATTTTGCTTCTGTCAGAAGCGTCTCAGTTTGTAGGGGCTACACATAGTCGGGGTGTTCGCGCAATCACTACCACGAGATTTGCATTTCGTTTTGTTTTGCAACTGTTTTGTTTTACTGCGCCACACGCTGAGTGTCTCCGGCTTCGCCCTTTTTGTACCCGAAGCCCATCAGACGAGAAGTTGGGCTTGTTCGCGCCCGCCGACTTGGCTCGAAACTGCGACTTCTTCGGTAATTTCCCTGGAGAAAAGCTCGAAACGACGAATGCTCAGCTCCGAGTCGACTTTTAAAACAATCGCTACAATTTCCGCGCGCGCGCGCCCCCGCACAAACACCATTGCACGTATAGGTAAACAAGAAATTCGGGTGCGCGAAGTGCCTAGTTTCATATGGTGCCCGTTTATACCCCCAGTTATTTTTTTTTTGCTTTCGAAAAAAATAAATAAGGAAATAAATAAAAACGTGTCGGCGCGTTTTTCTTTTTTTCGAAACGCGACTTTTACCCATAAACCTCCTTTAGAGACACGCAGACGCGTCGGCCAACATTAACGTAGAAACGCGCCGCAGCATAACCGCACCGGCGTGCTCACTAACCAAAATAAGTTGTTACATGAGCAAACCTGAAGGCGAATAAGGGGAGATTCCTCTGAGCAGAAGTGTAGTACCTGACGCCACCGGCCGTTGCCGAATTTCACAGCTAAAAATTCTAAATCAAACAAGACAAAAAAAAAAAAAAAATTAGAATCTTAAAAAAAATATTTATATAGAAAAAATCACTTCGTATACGAATGCAGAATAGGGAGCCAAGTATGCTATGCAGTCGGGCGTCGAGAAAATAAACATAGTCGCCCGCAGCGTATCGACATTTGGACTTATATATCTGCGGTGCAGTCTATATATTTCTTCTCTTTCTTCGTCACAGATCTTGCGCGCTCGATCCCCGAGAAGAAGCAGACGGCGCCTGAAGACGGGTTGCGCGTATCGCGCACGCGCGGCATTTATATGCAAATGTAAGCGGGGAGATTCTTGTCGCCCGGCGTTACCTGTGAAAAGCGGCCCCCCCGCATACAGGTGGGGTGACATCGGCGGCTGTGACGCGTTCTTTTGTGCTAGATGGCGCCACAAAACATCCAAAAGAAATGTGCCCCCCCCTCTCTTCTTCCTTTTTTTTTTTGTTTTCCTTCTATCTTTATGTCACTGCAGTCGCGTGAAGACGTATGTCGAACCTACGTGCCATGATGCGTCGACCCTGGCATCCCATTTACTACCTTCGGATTTTTTTTTTCTTTTCAATATCATTTTTTGTTGTTCGTGGATTCCATCTATCGAAGATGAAGAGAATTCGGTCGAGATGCATCACATGCGCTCCATGAATAAATGTGGCCGAGGCACGGTAAGGGAGGGGAGATGTGCACCCGGCTGGAAGTCGTGGTTTTGTCATCCGCGCAGACTTACGAGGAAAAGCGACAAGCGCACGAGATTTAAGACTGTGCGTGGAACGCGTACGTGGCGGGGAGGGCGCTTTGATTTGTGGTCTGAGAGATGGCGTGTCGCCTAACGGCTCCACCGCAGTGTATCAGCCGTGGCGGAATACTATATTGAGAGTCGAAGGCTCGAGTCAGTCTGGGGAAATAATTATGACGAGGTAACTATTTAATACGTATTCGAGCGGGATTTGCGCTTATGAGGTTTTCGCTTTTATGCATAGTTGTTCTATGGATCCGCATGCAGACATTACGTCTGATCTCCGGTCCTAGCAGCGACTCCTGACGCAACTGTGGGAGGCCTGACCATTTTTTTGAGTGACGGGATAAGATGTTGGGCGTCCCTTTCAAACGTCTGGCCGCCAGTATACGCGCTCTATGAATCCCCCCCCCCCCCCCCCCCTGCTCTGACTGTGGGTTCATGCTGGAGGCTGACGAGACCCCGAAGCAGCGTTGTCGTAACTCGTGCTGGGGACGGTGCCAACTGAAACTCCCCTCTTCCGTACTCCTTTTTTCGGCGACTACGTTTGTAATGGCATTTTGTCTATAGCTCACGATTTCGCGACTGTAATGTGCGCCTCGACGTGTCTAGGCGCACATCATGTCCTCATACAGCATGAAAAAATGCTGTATGAGGGGGAGGGGCGAGGGGGCCATGCCCCCCCCCCCCCTTCCCCCTTGGCTACGTGCCTGCCTTCACCAGTAGCTTGAGATGCGCAACGGCTCTAGTAGATAATCCATAAAGAAGCTTCTGGTCAGAGTAATTACGCTAGTGTAAAAACTCGTAAAGACAGCCCCTTGGGAAAGTTTTTCCGTCCATTTAACCAGCGGCACTTCAAGCTAAATTACGCCTAAATTAGGAGAAACACAGTCAAGACACCGACGAACCATTATTGGGTCCGCAGTGAACCTTTTTCGCGAACGGCTGTGCGCGGGCGCGGGCAGTTCGCACCTACGCTTAGCTTCCCACTAAAGGTAGTTCCTAGGCCCACCGCTTGGTGTGTCTTTACGCGACCATGGTCAGTTTTTCTAAAGCCTAACTCGTAAGCATATTTTCAGCAGCACGCCATTTGGTAAACGTCACTGGAATGCGCTCCACAGAGCGAATACAACATAAACAAAAGATGGTTAGAACGCTTCTAGCAGTACGAAACATTGCTTCCCAGTGTCAATCGCTCGAGGGCTTTTGCGACAGACAATACTGCGCTAGTCGCAAAAAAAAAAAAAAAAAAGAAAAGAACAGAAAGCATGAGAGAAGACATAGAACGATGGCATCTGAAGAATAGAAATCCCTCAAGAAACACTCGAAGGGAATGAAACCAGAATCCGTCTTGTTCTTTTGCGCCAGCGACTGCATCGGAGCACAAAAGAGCGCGCCAGCCACGACAAACCATCCGGGAATGGCGTGTCCAACCAAAGGACAATTTTTCCTATCATCCTCCCTCTCGTTTTCCCCCATTTCATCCCTACCCTTCCTCCCCCAAACGTCCCTTTTCTCTTTTTCCCCATTCTATTCTTTCCCTCTCTTGCTCCCTAGGTTTCGCTCCTTTTCCCCCTCCCTTTTTTCTTTTTCCCTAAGTCCAGCATCTCGGAGAACGCGGCGTGTAATCTGATTTCCAGCTTGGGACAGCGATGAGAAGAGAGACTGCCCTCAAGATGAGCGCTGGGACGTGCTTCAAGTTTGCTCCGAGTGTTTGCGCAAGCGAGCGCCTATGTGTTCCGGGAAACGGGACACCGCCAGCAGAAGCGGGGCCGCCAGCAGTTGTACTCCGCTCACCCGCTAAGCTGACAGCGAGGTGGAAGCGACACGCTCGTTCGACCAATCGTACGGCGATCTTTGGCCACGTGATCACGTTTCCGGTCATTTCCACGCGCAGAAAGACGAGTCACGTGATGAAAGGGAGGCGGTGGATTGGCCCGGCGAATGCGTGGCTTCATCGGTGGCTTCAGGTTATGGATGAACGTGTTGTAGCAATGCTCGTTTGTGCGCCTTAAACATCGCTCGGTCGGACACAAAAACGAGAAATCGAGAACGAAAGCGAGACGACGCAAAAAAAAAAAAAGTATACATAATGAGCTGGCTCGTTTAGCAAAAAGTGGCGCCGCTTTGTTCCTAGAGAGTATTCAATCGTTCGTCATCTTGTGAAAAAGCGTCGAACGGCTGTACGACGCGCGCGCCTGATGCGGAAAGGGCGAGTGTAATTGCCGGCACGCGGATTTATTTTTTTCTTTTCTTTTTCTTTCTTAAAATTGGGAGTTGCGTCGCCAGCTTGGACAAACGCGGAAGATTCGTGCCTTAAAGGGAGGCTAATGCAGGAACGAACGTTTTAACGCTGCGACGAGTCGGATTCCTGTGTCGTGAAGGCGTCGCTTCGTTAATGCGAGGAGAAATAACTCGGCCTGATTTGTCTCAAAAGTAAAGTCAACCGAAAAAAAAAAAAAATGTTACGATCCAAAGCGACCAAATTGAGAGCTGGAATTTTTCCGGAATGTGTTTTTCTTTTCCTTTTTTCGCGCCTTTCATTAGAGCACAGAGGTTTTAAAAGGGCGATGCTTTTGTACTTTGCGCAAATACCGCTTAAACCTATGAAACGCGCGTTCGTTTTTCACCCCACGCAATTGGCGACGTGAGCGATCGAAACGGTCGCTGTGATCGGTCTTCCGCGATAGGCCGAATACTAACTATTACGTCAGCAAAGGATTTCCCATCGACAGAAATAAGAGAAATGGAAAAACTTCAATTTTGACGGTGTTGGCAGTGTTGGTTTGAGAGGGCTATGATTTCAAGCTTCCACCATGCTCTTTACAAACACCTTCAAACTTGTTGTTCTCAAGGTAATGACGTCACGAAAGGTAACCATATGAGGGCGCCACCAAAACCTCTCGCCGCCAATAGAAGTTCCAGAAAAAAAATCAAAGAGAACCGAGCACCGTTCACCCCCTCAACTCGCAGCCAGAACAAGCGGCCGCGTGATCTGGAGCCGATTATATGCCGCCAGTGTTGATCATAGCCACGCGCTGGGGTTGGCAAAGCACAGGACACGCGCTGAGTTCCAGACATTGTTATGGCTCGGCTATTATCGTTGTTGCAGCGATTGGACAAGAGCCACTACACGAATGCGTTTCGAGGCATCGATTGTCATGAGCCCAGATCGAATGCGTACGCAGACTTCGCGTCCACTGTGTGTACAGCATTTGAATATCGTCACCGAAAATCTCGATGACGCATTCCCGGGGATCGTACTGTTGCCATTGTCCGCACAGCTCCGTCATCAAATTTCGCGAAGGAGCAAAAGGTGGCTTTGGAAGGAGAGACTGAAAGAAAAGCTCCGCTTTCATCCTTTGAATTCCGCCGGGACGAAGACGCTTCTTGGTCAGCGGTGGTGCGTTCGAGTATTCTTGGGTGCCACTAGTGCCAGGAAGCTGGTGTAAAGTAGGAAATATTCCTACCCAATGTCGTTGCACAGCCTTTTTAACTATAAACTGAATGTGTGTGAAATGCTAAAACATATAGAAAACCTTTTCCTTTTTTTTTTCTAGGGTTGGACGGCCGCTTGGCATCCTATGATGGGCCAGACTGTATCCGCCTTTTGCCCTTTTTCCCAAAGCATTCTCGAGAGAACAAAAATTTAACACGGAAACAAACTTACTTAAAACGTTCTGAATACAGATCGAAGTTTCTATAGACTTTAGTAATTTCAATTGAATAATTTTGAAAAGGTTGTTTACTTAAAAATTCGACGCGGGTTGTTAGTGTTTCGTTGCCTCTCTAACCTACCGTAGTGCCAAAAATAGTTTCTCATTTTTATTTTATAATGTGCAGAAGGACGTGAAGTGTCAAATTTTTGAACGATAGACCGTCCGTTAAAATAAAAATTCCTGAGAACATCTGTCTGTTATTCTGTTTTATAATTAACCACAGTATATTCACTTTTTACTGACGTAAGCGTCTCGGGATATTTTGTAATAAATAACGCGTTTTATTACAAAACTATATTTTGTCCTCTTGTATTTACATCCCTTAGTAGCAATACTTCTACTCCGTTTCTTCTGACCGCCTGCTGAAGGCTAACTTTCAGTGAAAATTTTTCTTTCGGCGGGCACCTTTTTTTCTCATCTCGACCGCCGTTTTTGGCCGACAATAGGGACTTTTAGCAAACCGTTAGCCTGTTCCACGTACCGTACTACCGGAGCCTTCGAAGCATGCTTTTAAGCGCGTTCCCGGAGGATACCGTGACCTCGGGGAGCGCGCTTAAAAGCATGCTTGCAAGGCTCCGGTAGTGCGGTACGCGGAACACGGTAACGGTTTACTGAAAGTCCCTAATAGGGACTTTTAGCAAATCGTTACCGTGTTCCGCGTACCGCACTACCGCAGCCTTTAAAGCGTGCTTTTAAGCACGCGTCCCGCGATCTTGGAATCACTTGGGCGCGCGCTTAAAGGCATGCTTCGAAGGCTCCGGTAGCGCGTTACGCGGAACAGGCTAACGGTTTGCTAAAAGTTCCTAATAAAGGAAAGCTCGTTCCGGGCGTGCGCAGTGTACGGCGGGCTGAACTATGACTACGGTGCCCGGAACGCGTCTTCGACCGGCGCGTCTTATCTCACCCATACGCCTAAATTGCACCCGAAGTGGCCAACAATTGCGTCACAGGAGTCGGCGTGTCGTGCTGTCGGATGTCGCGATCCGATTGTTTGTCGTAGAAATGCAGTGAAAATTGCCGCGGAAACCGTTATTGTTGTTTGTCTATGAATTGCGATGGCATTCGTCTGGGACAACGTCAAGAACGACTTCGAAAACGACGTCGAGGACGACGTTCTAGAGGACGACATCAAACATGACGTCTCGGGCGACCTCTAGGTTGACCTGTAGGACAATCTAAAGAACGACCTCTAGGATGACCTCAAGGACGACATCTAGAAAGGCCTCTAGGGCGATCTTGAGGACGACCTCTAGGATGACATCGAGGATGACGTCATAGAGGACGATGTCAAAGACGACGTCTGGGACGACCTCTAGGACGACGTCAAGGGCGATGTCGAGGTCGTCAGATCCCTCGAAGAGGGTGTGAATGCAGGAGTGTAGGAATGTGAGTTGAAATGGTCTACTGCGCATATCTTTTGCGCATTAGGAGGCCAAAAAGCCCAAGAAATCCGGAGGGGGGGGGGGGGGGGGGGTTAGCTTAAGAATGCTGTCGCTAGAAAAGACGAACGGACGCAACGGTCGCCTTCGTTGCGGCCTCTCATATCGGGTCTGTTTCCGTTTCCGTCGACCGTTTGGCTTCAGAGCAACCACCGGCAGAACAGGCGTCTGATTCACCCACTTCCGCTGCAGCGCCACAGCCAAGATCACGTCATGCAAAAGACACTTTTATGACGTCATAAGGCGGAAATGGACTGGCCACTTTTAAGAACATGCCGAGCACCCCACTCGGAGGCGCGCTCTGCGCATTATACGTATGATCTCAACGGAATGCACATTGCAATTTGATTTTGGTTCTCGACTTTGAGAGTACAGAGTAAATTTCTACTGCGGAATGTACAAAGAAGTTCTTTAATTCTCTTTCTCTCTCTCTCTTTAATTAGATGTGAGCCAACGAAGACAGCGGTCCCAGAAATTGATCCCAGGTTGTCTTCTTTCGTGCGACGGGACACCTGTACAAATGCGGCGGGTGACAGGATCGGAGTGGCTCACACTAGGTACGTTCCGAGCGGGGAGCCAATTTGGGAGGACTTCTTCGGGTACGGCCTTCTGCCCTCGGGGTAAGATGGCAGCGGCCTATTGATTCGAAACCCCTCGTATATCCAGGTAGGTCGTGGACTTACCGCTATCTCCATCGGTTCTCACGCCCCCGGGGTCTTTTGGAAATCGAACCTTGCTACCGTGGAAAAGGGTGGCTTTCCCGCAGCGACTTCTTATTGCTTTTCCTTATGTATGGCTCGTGTTTTTTTGTTTATGGTTTTAGTTTAGATGATTTGCAAAGAGGAAAGGTAATGCCAATTTGATGCTTCCATTTGTCAGAACAAATTGTTTTATTCGGAATCGAGCTTATAGTGTTTCGAGTTCGTGTGTAATTGGAACCAGTTTCCAATTTCTGCGATTGTTATGATGTGCGAATTGGAAGCTTTGGGCGTGTTGCCAAGGAGTGATCATTAAGACGTACAGCGCAAAAAAAAAAAAGGACAGAAGAAAAAAGGCGCACAAGCGATTGTGTCATTTTACTTCTGCGCTGTTTTTGTGCGCTGTACGTTTTTTAATCGTCGCCATTATGCCAATTGAATTAGTTTATACAACACTTAGCTTGTATTGCCTCTAGTTTTTGTGCAAGTATTTTTTTAATTCTGCCCCTAGGTTTTTTGTTCTTTTCCTCTTATAGTGATGCCGCAGGGTGTCCTACGTATTAAAATATTCAATTACAAATAAATGCATAAATAATATGCCACATTTTTTATTGGAGAATATGATTGCGTAGCCTTTCGAGTATTCCCATAATAATAATAAAAAAAAAGATCGTTAGCTGAAGGCACTTTGTCACTGAATTAGAGTAGGAAACAACCGTTGCCTCGCTGTATTTTTGTTTTTTTTATTTTCTCAATGATTGGGTACGAGATATGCCAAGCTTTAATACGAGGTTATTTTTAATTTGATTTCTCGGATTGGTTTACAGCTGTTGTATTGTGCGCCAGCATACAATTTCTGGCTGCAGGCTGGCTGAAATTATGGAGCACGTTAAATAACGGGGTGATAATATTTCTATAGGTTTATATTAATGGTACGACTTAATTACAAGCTTATTTTTTTTTAAATATATTCCACAACTGTCATTCTAAAAGGGTACTCGGGCGTTTTCTTCATTATCCACAATTTGGCTGACAATTCGCTAAACACGCCAACAAAAATTATTGCGGCCCTATATTTGAGTTACAATGTCAGCGATTGACATAGCAAGTCAAATATTGAACCAAAATATTTATTTTTGCGAAGTTATTGCATTTCGAATATTGGTCCTCACTGTCTTTTTCAAAGTGAACGTCTCTACTGGCAAGAATACAAATAAAAATGACCTCAGCGGACGGCAGCGGTTCACTCTTTGGACTGGAAATTTTTTCCCAACCCATCACAAGCAGTTTCATGGTGTCAAATGAATGCTCTAAAAGCTCGCGCCTGCACCTGCGCAGCACCAGAAAACAAGTTGCTTGCATAGTTAATTTTGGGACTGCCCGCTCGGCCTGCAAGCTTGCCTTCGCTTGACGTCACGGCACTGAAAAACGAGGGTGTATCTGAATGTTGGTTCTGACATACTTTTCACTCGCCGATTTCACAATAACTATTTTTGAATTTTTCGCAGGTTGAATTTCGCATCCGTTGAATTTTGCCTTAGTTGCTCCTATTCGCTGTCAACAAAAAGCTGCGTTATTAAATTGTGTCACGCGAACCGTTTTTGTGGGAACATGTTCAGTGCTTCTTCAGCTTAACGTTATAGTGCCGGCTATTTAAAGCAAGATAGGTCACTGCAACAGCTGGAATCACCATGATGGGCTGTGATTTGGGAGCCATAACTTCACCACGTTGGGCGATAAGCATGCTCAAGCATAGCACACGCTGGGTGACAAATGAATGAAAACCAAAATGCGAGTTTTTACAGTCACCATACAAACCATATAAAGTACTGCGATAGGTAGTTAGAGAAAAACAATTAACCAAATAACAGGGAGCCTTTTAGAAAATCGACCTCCAATTCGCAAACTTTTGAAATAGTCCTTGCCTTACAAGAACATTCTGTCCTTTCTTTTTTACAAACAACGTCAAATTTGTTATCTTTAGAAGAAGTGTACTCTAAGTTTTCTGAAAATACTAAATCTGTTAACACACCTCATATAGGTCCCACGCAAGAGCTGGTAAACTTTGACAAATATCGCCCAAAAACTTCATGTTGGCAAATTTTCAAAAATATATTTTATATAAATAATCGCGTTAAAATTATTTATCAGAGAATAAGTGTGTTCATAATAGGTGGGAACAGCGCAGGAAAAACCGACGAAGGACGAGTAGAAGAAGTGCACAAACACAGCGCTGACTAACAACTGAATGTTTATTTTCAAGCGAACCAGAAAGTAAACACTGGGTGTGGAGAGGAAAAAACACAGAAGCCAATAAAAAGGAGGGAACCCGATAAAACAAGACACTACCACGCCATATCACTTTCACACACGTCTGCCACAGTTCTTGATAAAAAACACTTCGTCAGCCCCCAAGTTAACCGACGGAGCACTGACGCATTCTTCCTCCCCCCTTGATAAAATATAAAAGGCCTCATCAATCTCCCGGGCAGTCTTGTTTTTGTTGCGCGCCAAGATCGTCAACTCATTGAACAGGGGAACGCAGCCGCACCTACTACAATGTACCGCAAGGTGGCCAGAGGGTGAGGAACGGAGAGCAAGGGAATGCTCCCTCGCCCTCACGTTCACACACCTCCCTGTCTGTCCAATGTAAACCCGACCACATGTGAAGGGGATCTGGTATACAACCCCTACTGCGCATGAGACAAACGGATCGCGGTGGTTAACATCACAGTGGTTATCCCTGTTCAACCCTCGGTTAACGGCGGAGCATAGTCGAGATAACTTCCGGGGCGCCGAAAACACCACAGGCACGCTTGTTGGCCACGCGCTTGACTTGATGTGAGAGGGCGTGAATGTAGGGCACCACCTCTGGTCTGGTTGTCGGTTTTTGCCTCGCCTTAGGACTGGTTCTACATCCGAACACCTTAACAAGGGACTCAGCCACTCCCACAATCATCGCCACCGGGTATCCCGCAGAGGTCAGCCTAGACACCTGTGAAAGCAGGCTGTCCTCACACCTATGGTGGCATGACTTGAGCAAAGGGGCGCGCATACCCGACGTAGTGATCGCACGCTTCACAAGCTTTGAGTGCGCGGAGCCGTATGGCAAAAGCCTCTTCTTAGAGCGTGGCTCATAGGCCCAACAGGTGTGTGACGGCTGAAGAGTGAGCCTCAGGTCCAAAAACTGCAACCCCTCTCCCGTAGGTGTCTCGTACTTAAACGATAACCCGGGGGAGCATTCCTTAAAGGAAGCCAAGACTTCCACACACCTGTTGGGCCTATGAGCCACGCTCTAAGAAGAGGCTTTTGCCATACGGCTCCGCGCACTCAAAGCTTGTGAAGCGTGCGATCACTACGTCGGGTATGCGCGCCCCTTTGCTCAAGTCATGCCACCATAGGTGTGAGGACAGCCTGCTTTCACAGGTGTCTAGGCTGACCTCTGCGGGATACCCGGTGGCGATGATTGTGGGAGTGGCTGAGTCCCTTGTTAAGGTGTTCGGAGGTAGAACCAGTCCTAAGGCGAGGCAAAAACCGACAACCAGACCAGAGGTGGTGCCCTACATTCACGCCCTCTCACATCAAGTCAAGCGCGTGGCCAACAAGCGTGCCTGTGGTGTTTTCGGCGCCCCGGAAGTTATCTCGACTATGCTCCGCCGTTAACCGAGGGTTGAACAGGGATAACCACTGTGATGTTAACCACCGCGATCCGTTTGTCTCATGCGCAGTAGGGGTTGTATACCAGATCCCCTTCACATGTGGTCGGGTTTACATTGGACAGACAGGGAGGTGTGTGAACGTGAGGGCGAGGGAGCATTCCCTTGCTCTCCGTTCCTCATTCTCTGGCCACCTTGCGGTACATTGTAGTAGGTGCGGCTGCGTTCCCCTGTTCAATGAGTTGACGATCTTGGTGCGCAACAAAAACAAGACTGCCCGGGAGATTGATGAGGCCTTTTATATTTTATCAAGGGGGGAGGAAGAATGCGTCAGTGCTCCGTCGGTTAACTTGGGGGCTGACGAAGTGTTTTTTATCAGGAACTGTGGCAGACGTGTGTGAAAGTGATATGGCGTGGTAGTGTCTTGTTTTATCGGGTTTCCTCCTCTTTTTTTGGCTTCTGTGTTTTTTCCTTTCCACACCCAGTGTTTACTTTCTCGTTCGCTTGAAAATAAACATTCAGTTGTTAGTCAACGCTGTGTCTGTGCACTTCTTCTACTCGTCCTTCGTCGGTTTTTCCTGCGCTGTTCCCACCTATTAAGATGCTTAACCAACTCGCCCAACTCTCTGCCGTGTTAAGTGTGTTCACATGTATCTAACAAAAAAAAAATAAGAGGCGCCTATTTTGAATTAGGGGATTTTCGCAAGTAAGTTGATTTACTGACCAAAACGTCAAACAAAATCATACTTCAAGCTTTTATAGCTGCCATAAAAACAAAATATTACATTTTCTATTTATACTACCTTACAAACACTGAAATAATTAGCTAGAGAAAAAATAGCCAGCTAGAGAAAAAATAGCCAAATAAAAGGTGTTTTTTTTTTAGAAAATTGACCTCCAATCCGCAAAAGTTTTTAAATAGTCTTTGCTTTACGAGAATGCACTGTCCTTTCTCTTTTGCACACAAACTTAAATATATTATCCATAGAAAGAGTATACCCTCAGCTTTTTGAAAATACTAAATTTGTTACGATATCTCAAATAGGTCATACGGAAGAGCTGGTCGAACTTTGGCAAATATTGTCAAAGGGACACACTTTGACAAGATTTAAAACAAAAGTGAAGATAAATACTCACAATAAAGTTTTTGACCATAAATAATCGCTATTTTGGAAGTGGTAAAAAAAAGTCACATTGCACTACCAAAAAAAGGCAAAAAGTTCACACCTTCGACAGGCGAGAGAAAGGTCAGTTTGCGCCTCGATCGCTCCGGCCCATGGGCATTTTTGGGTCGGTCATACGAAACTGTATCTGGAATTTTCTCTTCAAAACTACCCTCCACCTTTGTGCTGTCAGTTTGTCTTTTTGTGACCACCCTGTAGCATTTTTACGCTTTTCAATATTAATGAAATTGTCAAAAATGATATATGCGATCGCCCCATCTATGGCAACCGCGTTAGCGTCAATTTGACCATAGTTCTCGCTTTATTGCTTCAAAGACACAAATATTTTATTATGTTTTTGCAGGTTTTGTCAGTACGTATTATAAACGTCAATTTCGGAGAGTTTAATAAATAATAAAGATGACCTTTTTTCTAATGGTTTTCAAAATAATATATATTTAGTCAAATGCCCCTGTGTGAGCAATTCTTCTAAATTTTTCCCGCCAACCAGGACAACCATATTTCTTGCAAAGATTAACTATATACAGGGCAACACACCGGCAAAGTGGGAAGACCTTAGCTTTTATAGATAACAGAGAAAACAAATCTTTAATCCAGAGCGTTATCACACAATGCGCCGCGTTTGTGAAATTTTTTTTTTTTTTTTTTTAAATAGTGACTTTAATATTCGGTGAATATTTTTTTGTCAATCTTTCCTATGCCAAATGTGTCAGTAAATATTTCTAGACCCGTTGTCAAAACAGGTTTTTGGGGGAAGGGGCCCGAAATGCCAACATTGCGCGATACGCAATAGGCGCACGAGACTGAGAAGGCGCTTATATTTTTTCTTTTCGCAAATACATTTTTTTTTTTAAACAAGGATTGGTTTTGCTGTTCTCAGCACGAAGCCAGCAAAAATTTTGTTTCATGAAAACTAAAGATGGTTGCCGGACATGGTTCAATCTTATTTAAAACGTACACGAGTTTCGTGAGCCTCGTTTAAAGGAAAATAAAGTTCACAACAACCTGAGTTTATTACACATGCACCAAAATAACTATAAGTAGAACGTTTCTCCTTAGAGAACTCAATATTCTGGATGTCAGCTCGCAACTTTACACCGATCTTTTTATTTTCGTTTGATTAAACTAGCACGCCATGTTTAACAAACACGCTGCAATTAATTGCCTATAATCGGGAAAAGCTTATTGCTTCTCATCGGTTTACAGGAGAGTCTTAACTTCTAAACCGTTTTTAGTTTTGGGGAATTCGTGACACTCAACTCCCTAATTGTTTTTTTTTCCGAATTTCAATTTGTTGCCTTCAAAATTGAGTTTGTAGCCACAAACAAAATGGTAGCAAAAGTTTGGAAAATATCAGTGCTATCATTTGTTCGCAGAGCCTCAAACTAAGCTTGAGTGGGCCTGGTTCGTCCAAATCGGTTGAGTGCGTGAATCGAGAAAGCAGACGAGCTATACCATAGCGTTCTTTATACTAATAAATCCTGGCAGGTTGTCACGTGACGCGGCCGCCCAAAAGTGAAAAGGTAGAGCGGCAGACAAGAGTCATGTAACGGGCGCCCCGCTGCGGCGAGACGCCGAAATATACTTGTCCCGAGCGATGGGATGTCCGCTCGTAATTCTCGGGTTCCTCGGACTACCGCTTCTTTTTTCGTCGGGTTTAAAAACCACGTTTTGGGTCCTCGCCGCTGCAATAACTGTGCGCTGAATACCAGACTCCCCGAGAAATGCTCTGTGCTACCAGATCCTCGCGCTCCAAATCTGCAACCGGGCACTCTATGGCTCCGTCATCGAACTGCCAGGCTTTGTTAGTACAGAGGAAGCTATAGCTATACTCGGTCTCAGCGGTTTAGAACGGCTTCGTGTTGACGAGCTAGGCTCGTCTAAAATGGCTAGGAATTAATCACAACGTTCCCGTAATTATTCCACATTATGCAGCCACCATCAACCACCTTAAGCAAAGTCCGCTTTCCCGCAACAAGACCTGTAATGCGGTGGAGCCCACATTTCCAACATTCTCTTCTTAAGTTTTGTTTTATTAATTAATGAAATAACAAACTTTCGACTTTCGATAAGTCTGAAAAGCACTAAACTCTTTTCTTTCATCGACACAAAAACCGCTTTCTTTATAGCGCTTACCTGAAGGGCCTTGCATAATAGGTAGTTAACCACCATACGGTTGAAATTAAAAAAAAAAGAAGATAGTAACAATCTTCCGCCTCTTTGGGGCTGATTTATTCTCGCCTTTAAACGCTTCACACTTCCAACATTGCCTTCCTCCGTCTTTTTTTTCTTCATAATTATCGGTGAAGACCGTTACTCTTGTGTTAACGTTTACTCGCTGCCGGACAAACCATTAAAAGAAAGCGGTTCTTCGTTACGCTTTGTTTCTAAAGAGTTTAGAACCCTAATTAACGAGAGAGAGACAAAAAAAACATAGCAACGCTGAGTGATAAGTCGAGCATTCGTTAACACAAGAAACATTTGCGAAACACAACACGCTGAGCCCCCGGCTAACGCAGAAACATCCCCCCCCCCCCCCCCCCCCTTCGCGAGTTTTCGAAACACCTCTCCCATGTACCAAAAAAAGAAAAAAGCAAACTTCAAAAGCCGTTGTTGGTTGTACGTAGCTTTTTGTTTGTTTTGTTTTCGCACCGACACTTAGAAAAAAGTAACAAGTTTGCCGCGGGGAACGAGGAAAATATTGACTTCGTTAATTTTCGAGCGGAGTCGCCTCAGGAAGCTTTACCACTGTCGCAAATTGCAAAAAGGAACACAAAGGGACGGTTTCCAGCCGCCGTAACAGCCGGTGCAGAAACGGCAAAAAAACAAACAAAAATGGCCGGCGTCCTAATGAGGTTGTGTCCGTCGAAAGGTCCACAAAAGTATAAGTCACCCCGTTGAAACATGCGCATCTGCTAGGGTATGGTCAGTTTGGACGAAGAGAATATCTCCGACGTTGGTGGCAGCGGAGTTGATGCGAAAGTTTTAAATTTCCCCCAAGTTTCCAAATTTAGCTTTGCTATGGACAGTCAGATGAACCTTTCTGCCTGTTGTACCGCGAGAATTTCGATGCTGCTAAACTGCGAAGTCAACACTCGTATCGAACTTTGTGCCGGCAGACGTGTCACGTCACGGTTTTTTTAATTGATGTAGAGCCTTTGTTTCAACAGAGTTTTCTTTGCCCTTCTCTCCCGAAGATTTTTTCTTTTATTTTTAGCACGTGACAATGTTTCACGAATCCTTCTCTTCTTATCGCGCGCATGCGCAGTTTGTGGGTGACTCCACATGTGCATCATCGGAGGAGGGCTGGCGTGATACGTGGTTGTCCAGGTGGAGAAGCAAGTTTCACAGTTTGGTCCGTTTTATGAAAATAAACGAGAGGCTCGCTGGAAGTTCTCCGGTTTTCTTTGAAATGCCTGGAAAAAAACGAATGGTTTAAAAGAATACTGGCAAACAGAAGCATCGGCGTACTGAAATTCACCATGTTTGTCGTGTCAATGAGATGCCGAAAAAGAGGGAACAGCGTTTGGTCTCGCCATAACTAAGCTAAATTTTTACTAGATAATCAGCTAAAGAGACAAAATAAATAAGAAAGCCGGGATTCTTTAAGAAATCGGAAAGTGTAGACATTTGATGCCTCGTTACACGCCGTCGAGATCATCTCGATTAAGTCAACGGAGTATATGGCCTTCATTGAAGAAAAACATTGAAATCTCATTTTGACGTAGTAAAAAGAGGTTATCGTTCCTCGCAAATAAATGCGTGCCACTGGTGAACATCCAAAAAGATAATCACTCACAGCCCCTGGTATACTAAAGCAGACAAGCGACTAGGCAATAAGAAAAAAAAAAGATTCTTTAGGCGTAGAGGCGCAAAATAAATATGAAGAATTCGAAAAATTATATCGACACGAGATTAGAAAAGTCATATCAAAATTTTACGGAACCGACCTAATACAAGTACTGGCCGGAAAACCCAAACAGTTCTAGAACGTAATCAAGCCGAAGGCGTTCAACCCCTGTTGCAGTAACCGATGGCTAAGGTTTATTCTCTCGGACGACCAGTGTCATGATTGCCTAAACAACTATTTTTGTTCCGTGTTCACCAGCAAAAATTTTAACAATATTCGGGAACTACCTGCCCTTATTCATCCGTCTGTGGAAACCATTACCATCGACTATTCTGGGTTTATCAACGTCATTGAAAATCAGAAACTTTTCTCGAGTACTGGCGATAACCTCATAAACTAAACAAAAAAGATACGTCATTTTTGTTTTTAACCGACATTTTTCATGAATCACCTTCGTCAGGTAGCGTTTCTCATGACTAGGAAATTAGCCGTGTCATCCCCATACGAAAAGTCTGGAAACAGAGATTCGCCTTTAAATTATCGCCCTATATCACTAACCAGCATTCCTTAAAAAAATTTAAAAGCATCATATTTCTTACCCTATGAGATATATCGAATCTCATAACCTTTTTACTTTAAACCAAAACGGAATCAACGAAGCATTATCATACGAAACCCAACTCCTCGAATTCGTACATAACATTCATTCCACTTTGCAACATAAACAAACAAACGGACGCTATCTTCGATATTCGACATAGTACCTCATAAACCCCTTGTTATAAAACTTGGCCAGTTAAAAATTGACCACTTCATTATTTCTTGGATTTCTGAATTTCTTTTTTGATCGCTATCAATATACCGTTGTTATTAACTCAGTATATATCATCCAAAACGAGCGTAACATCTGGTGTTCCTCAAGGAAGCTTGCTCGGACCCCTTCTTTTTTCTTTTTGAATCTACATCAATGACCACTCTCTTTGTATTTCTTCCACAATCCGCTTTTTCGCGCACGACTGCGTCATCTACCGTACTATCTCATGCACTAACAGCCACTCATCCCTTCAAACGGACTTGTCATCCATTGCACCATGATGTGATAATTGGCAGATGTCAATCAACCTAGATAAGTGCAAAGTACTTATCTTTTCTCGTCTTTTGTCACCGTCTTCTTATAACCACAAAATTAACGATATTATACTCGGTTCATTTTCATATTATAAATACCTTGGTCTTCATATAACCACCCATCTAACATGAATCATTCACATCAATCACACTGTTGCTGAGGCGAATGGCACACTGAGTTTTCTGCGACGGAATTTAAGACCCCCGCCCCCCTTTTAAAGTAAAACAAATGGCATAGCTAACATTAGTACGCCCAAAACTAAAATATGTCGCATCAATATTGTCTCCATGGCAAATTTATCTGAAATATGAACTAGAAAGTATTTAAAAAAAGAACGTTACGATTTATTAATTCCGAATACTCTTTTTACACAAGCGTGTCTGAACAGCGTAAACGCGCAAACCTCCCTGAACTCCCTTTAATGCGGAAAATATTTCGTTTGACGCTGTTTTACAGGGTTTACCACCATAACAGAACAATTAGAAATAAATTATTTTCCTCCTCCGATTTCATTTTCTTCCGAGATGAGATAACAGCTGTAATACACGTGTAAAATACGTCCATATATGCATCTACAACGCCTTACGCTAACTCTTCCATACTTTTCGCAATGATGGAACGAAACGCGTTGCCCAACAACATAGTCACAGCTAACAATAAACATGTATTTAAAACAAATGTTAGGCAAACTTTTAGAACTTACAATTAACTAGTATATTTTTAATATAAGTGTGTTTGAACTTTTTGTCATCTTTCGTTTTAATGCTTTGTTGATTATGTTTGTTTTGATGTTCATAAATGTTTGTTTTTCTTATTGACCCGCAGATATGAGCTGTTCACCCCTTTTATCACGTCCTGTTTTAGGGCCTTCAAGAAACTAATAAATAAATAAATAAATGCAATCGCATTTTGGCGTAGTTTGCAGTGAAGTACCGAAGAAACTCAACCTCGTTTTCGTATTACTTTTTTTTCTTCTTCTCTATATGTGCTTTGATGTTCACGCCGTACCATACAGCTATTGTATTGCACGCTAGAACTTCAGCCGGTGCTACTGTCTGCGCCACTTCCGGGATGCAAATTGAAGCAGACAGCAATCAGTCTCTTTGTGCGGTGGTCTATTTGCGTTCCCATGGAAAAACGCGCTTGCAGTTTGTCTCTTCTCTGGAGAATAACATGAATAACTTTTGTTATTTTGGGACGCTACGAATAGTATAAGTGCCTCTATTTCTATTGTAAACGTATAATTGCTTTAGTTACAGGAGTGTTTTTCATCAGTGAGCTATGGTAAACTTCGGGATGCGTTAGGCCTAGCTAAGCTTGTGTTACACAGCCTGCGTGTAAAAACAAGCGATGAATCTTAGCAAAATAACATTCGATAGAAATGTAGATGGTGTTCAGTATTCGCCAGCATTCCGGTGGTGCTTATATATTGCTAATATTCTAGTTTCGCCTCTATATGAAAATGACCCCGTCGTGCATCTTTACAAGTGGTTAGAAACATCCAAAACATAATCAATAAAGCGCGTGAGCTATAAAAGGTGTCTCTTTTGATTATTTCCTCTCCGGGACGATCGTATTCAAAAACTGTTTTCTGGCTAAGATTTAGAGTGTGCGGATGATGTTCTGAAGAAAGAACAAGCATTTTCGCAGACGTTCGCGAGGAGAGAGAATAAAGCAATATTTATTTATTGCAAATCGAAATATGCATTTGTATGCATTTTGTTCCTTGGCGTTTATATAAACATGCTGGCAGTATAAACAATTAAAGAAATTCCGAGGGCACTTAAGCACGTCTTATGAGTTGTGAATGCGAATGCATGAATGTCGTTCAACCGCTCGTTTAGTTCGTCTGCGGCGGTGAACTGGCGTGTAGGAGCCTCGTTTCGCTATTGCCGAGGTGTCGGCCGCCGGCGATGTACAGGGTGCGGCCGTAAAGACTTTCGCATTTGGCACGCCTAGCAAAAATCGAATTTCAAACATACATACCTGAAATTGGGCGCACGAACGTCGTTTATTCCAAAGTTTTTTGCCTATTTTTTTCAGACGTCAACTCTGGAGTAGCGAATTATTAGAAAGATAACAAAAATGGCAGACGTGCATTTCCTATGGCCTATACCCGCCCATTCGTCGTCTGCTATCTGGTTCGCGACGCTGCTCCCAGGTGGCTCACTGAACGCAAAAACGCGGGAAACCCGCTCGAAAGGCTGGTGTCGGGCGAGATAATCGCGATAAAAAGTGATTTGAACCAAATATATGAACAATTGTTGAAATTACCTGTTTCAAGTCAAGTTCTGACAGATCGTCATGCAAGCAAGAAGACACCATGATGCGACGAGATCATTTATTTACAGCTGCTCGTCTTGTTGACAATTGCGGGTCGCTCTCGAAGACAGCAAGCACCGCTTCAATGAGCTCCTCATTTTTCAGTAGGCTCTCGCGTTCACTGACTGATTCTTCTTTTTACAGTCTTCTCCACTCACAAAACGATCCGCCCAACTCAAAACAGTTGGGCGTGAAGGCGGGCGTTTATGAAATGCAGTGCGAAACTTTCGTTGTGCTGTGGCCACCGAGTTCCGCTCCACGTACCACTTGACTGCCTGGGCACACTCACTTGCCGAGTATTGCGGCATCGCAGGGCGGCGCGGAAAATATTTTGATAATAACTGCAGAAGACAGTGCAACAAAAGTAATAAATAGGAATAATCAAGATGCCTCAGCAGCGGCACTCTTGATTCCAAAGTTGAGCTTTCACCGGGAACGGACCCGTCAACAGATAAGCAGACGACAAATGAAGACACACGTTCGTCTGCTTTAGAACATATTTTTATTAAACGAGGGCGTCCGCCAGTTTCTAAATTTCAAGTAAAAGGGCATAATCGTTCAGATATTTCTGTAAAGTCACTTTTTATCGCGATTATCTCGCCCGACACCAGCCTTTCGTGCGGCGTTTTCCGCGTTTTTGCGTTCAGTACGCCATCTGGGAGCGGCGTCGCGAATTGGATAGCAGACGGCAAACAGGCGGGTATAGGCCATAGGAAATGCACGCCTGCCATTTTTGTTATCTTTCTAATAATTCGCTACTCCAGAGTTGACGCTTGAAAAAAATAGGTAAAAAAACTTTGGAATAAACGACGTTCGTGTGCCCAATTTCAGGTATGTAAGTTTGAAATTCGTTTTTTGCTAGGCGTGCCAAATGTGAAAGTTTTTACGGCCGCACCCTGTAGATGCCTCAGGCGGCGCCATGTTTTTCGGCGCCGAGAGTAGCAGGGCCGACTTCCTAGAAACAGCATCTCAGCTGAGACCGGGGAAAGAAAGCACTTCCGAAGCCAGCGCACGAGCCGAACGGGACTCTTGCCGTGTTTTCAGCTACGACGCCGTTCTAGCATGCCGGCCCAGAAATGATCAAACCTCCTACCCCCCCCCCCCCCCCCCCCCCCCCCCCCCCGTGGCAACGCCTTACGCGAGAGGTATCTAGGAGCCGTTTTGCAGAGCCAATGAAAAATAAGCATTTCTTTCGTTTTCTTTTTTTTTTGGTAACAGACGTACCCAGCTCCGCTCCATGGAATGGTTAATGCTCTCCCATTATTAAATAACTAATTAATTGGCCTTGACTTTCTTTTGATCGTCCAAATGCACGGCAAGTTAGTGATCCAGTGTTACTGCGTAGTTCTCGCCGTCTCCCTTGGTTTTTTTCGTTCGTTTGGCACATAAAGTTTTTATGAAGAAAAAGAGCAGTCACAGTGTTCACACTAACACTGTTTAACAGTGCACGTAAATGCATATATTAAGTTTAAATTTGAAACAAAAACACAATAAGTGACCAATATTTTCGTTTAGGGTATCGAAAAATGTTCCAAGTTAATTCCCACGTTAAAATTATTCGTAAGATCTCCCCTCAGAATCAAGCGCTGAGAAAAAAATGGGGTGGGCCGTTCTCCATAAGAATGCATTACCGGAGATCAATTTTCGACTGGATGCTGTCCACTTCAATTTGCCAAAAGACACTAGCGCCAGCAGAACTTCTAGCGTACATTATAATAACCCTGTGCTCCGCACACCAAATACACCCGGTTCAACTTTCCCTTTCGGAAACGAACACTCCCGCTCCACCACCCCAATTAGAAATTCAAAACCCGTTAGAAGCACGATTCAGATTTGATCTCCCAAAACTCCTCAATTTTATCTCCCATCTTCCTCAGCCGTTTAAGTTGTTCTCGACTCACGGAGGATATTGGGAGGTAAATTCCAGTGTTTTTGCACCCCGATATCAATACCCCATAACAATCAGGTGTATGCGAAAAGTTGCCGACCGAGTAAATGCAGAAGCTATTTACTAAAAACTTCCAAATGGAAAGCTTTAGCATAGCGTTACCGGTATACAGTTACTGTTACCGCCATGCGGGAATTGGGCCGTGAGCCTACCGCGACGAAATCGTTTTAGCCATCCGTAATATTATTCTATTTTGTTTTGTTTAGTGTTTGTAGTGCGGTACGACACAAAGATTAGGGAGTCTTAGGGAACCGTTTTTTGCCCATCGTACCGCGTTGATATGCAAAAAGTTTCCTAAAACTCTCGAATGACCACGGTGTTGCGTTAACGGTATACTAAAAAAAAAAAAAAACGTTATGCCGAGGAGAGAAGCGGGTAGAGTGGCAGAGACTCTTGCAGAAGATTAACTCTTTCGTCACCTCCTCGTAGCCCGTATTTCAAAATGCGGCCCATAAACCACGTGACTTTGATCGAGCAGTTGAAAGCATTCTAAAATCGAGGCACCACAAAATCAGGGCACAAATAAAGTGGGCAAGCGCTCGAGCAACTCGAACTCATCGCGGCAGAAGAAGCACGCCTAACCTTTCGTCTGCTTTCTTTTTTCTTTTTTTTTTCTGCTCCTCCCTCGCTCTTTTTCCCGTTCTTTTTCTCGAGAATCCCGATGTCAGCGCTCAGGATTCGCTGCGTTCTGCTCCGGTATTTACTCCCCCCATCTCTCCCCGCCTCTCTGGGGACGGGCGGCGGAGAAAAGCTCACCGCAAAACCGGCAGATGCGGAGAAAAGCTCACCGGCTCTTGAGCGGAGGCGGAGGAAAGCTCTCCGATATTTTTATTTTTTCGTAGCTTAGCTAAGTGTGCGTCACACGTGGCAATTTAATACAATTAGAATTCGTCACTTCATTAAAAAGAATATTCCACTTTTTTAAATACTATTGAAGTATATAGGGCACATTTACAAATTTCTCCGAAATCAGTAATCACGCCGCAAGTATAAAATCGGAACCGGGGACACCCGTGAAGAACGCAATATATTGACAGCTTGGCACTGCGTCGTCGGTAGCTCTGTCAGAAAAAGAGGTTTGTTTTTTTGCGAGCTAACATGCATAGCGGTGTGTGAACCGTCTCAGCTCCGAGGATTGTCTGGTGCCTGATATATAAGTAGGCGTTTGTTAGTTTAATCAGTGTTGACTACGCTGTTTTTTTCTGTTAATTGTTTTCCACTAATAACACTTTAATCGCAAGAACAACTTTGTCCCGTCGTGGTTGCTGTCTTCACACCGTTTCTATCGTGTATAACTTTTTCCAACTCGCCCAATTCGCTATTTTACAGAAGACTAGTTCTTATATTGGCGGCGTGCGCGAACTACAGGAGGCGATTCTCTAGCTATAATCATCATCGTTTCTGACGTCATGAGTAGGACAGAGTGGGACAGAACGCGCAGATATTCGATCATTCGGCTCGCCAGCTCGCTTCGTGCGCTATTTGGGTAACTCGCGGCAAAGCCTGTTTTACGCGTTGTGTTTATTTGGTAATGTGATATTTGTATTAGGACATTTTACCAAAGCTTTAAACCGTCACACGCGTAGCCGTGCTAGCAAACACTTTTGGCGCTGAGGCGTCGAAGCGCTCGAATGAGGGTGTGGTGTTCTCTACCACAGTAAGAAAAGCTGGACGATAAAAATAAAATATCCCGCCCTTTACTCCGCTAAATCACTAACCGGGACGAATGATGCGTATTTTTGTTTATAATGATTCGGACAAAATAAAACTAAAAAAAGGAATGTTTCATCAAATTTAAAATCAAAAGTCGAAATTGAGAACCCCTCGCGGGCGTAGGAAGGACTTCGATGAAAGCGACTTCGTGTATTCTGACAGTTCCAATATGTTTTGTGAGTGATGGCACCTTATTGGTTGCAAGCTGATTCCTTTTTGAATTTTGTAAACCAATAAAAAAAAAATTTCTCAAAATAACTGGCAGGAAGAAATGGTGGCTGGCTTTCGGATTCCTTTCAATTAAAGCTCTGCTTATTCAGCCGAACTACGCGAAACGTGCCAGACGCCCTCACGATCGAAGTCTTAAAGGGGTAGTGAAACGAAATTTTAGCGCCGATCTTGTTGCATAAATATGGGCTAGGGACAGGCACCACCTCGGAAATATAAATATTGCGCTGTAAAACACAGGAGAACTAATTTTCAACATAATTAAACGATCTCAAAATCTCATCTGGTGGATGGGGGGAAGTTCTCGTGACATCACTTGTGGCATAGGAGCAGCGCCGTTCTGCGGCAATACGGCGTGCCGGCAGATTTCGCCTAGGCCTGAACGCGTTTGCAAAGCCTTGGCGGAGAAAGCCAAAGCGTAGTTGGCCACAGTGAGCTCGTTCTCGTTGCGGCTGTTTGCACGACTCGACCCGAGCATGCTTCTGGCACGGCCGGTATTAGTTGCTGCGAGTCGCGAGCTGCGAGCCGACGTTAAAAAGGATATGTTTGAACTACGAGGGTGTCAGCAAGAGCCACGCAAATACCTGTTCACACTCGGAGCGGACACGCGCGTTTGATCGAAGTGCTGGATTCGCTCTGTTAGACCGCGTTTGGGTAAGCGCTTCTGGACCGATCTTTTACGATTGCAACTCGATACTGACATGACACTCGGCAAAGAAAGGTTAGACCGACATCGCGTAGCTCCCACGAACTTCTATAGCTCGACAGTGACGTAGCGTCGAGTCAATAAAAATGACATACTAATAACAGAGTGTACATACCGAGTTGCGAAGGTAATCCGTATGGCGTTTATTTGAGCTCTATATCGCACAAAACAAGGAGATAGAATCAATGAGAGTCCCTTTTCGACGACAGCGTTCGTCACAGCTGTCTCGGAAAACAAGGAGATCGAGATGACAAGGGGAAAATATTGACCTCTGAAATTTAGTTCAGGGATCAAACTACTCATCCGGTAAGGGTCCACAAGGGTCGCGCGGGCATATTCCATTCAGCAGAACAGCCGCTCATGGACAGACGGTCTTGGCCAAGGACCGCCGGAGCAACGGTGCGCCGAGTCGATGTTGCTGCTAGGCCTACTATATTCTGCCGAGCTCGCTCGGTCGGCAGAATCGTGGCCGTTGTAGCTCTCCTCGTGTGTTTGTGGATCCTGCGTTCTTGATCGTCGTGGTCTGTTTTAGGTACTCCTTCCTTTTTTCTTGCTGGTTAAAGTCGGGACGCACGAGAAGGGCACGTAGAAAAATAAATGTCCGTTGGTGGCCGATACCAAGTAACTGAGCGACGCTGTCGGCCTTGTTGATTTGATCGTAAAAGTGCGTAAGACAGCTTCGGAGCTGTCGTAGGATTCTGTCGTAACCTGCGCAAAGGTTACGACAATTTCGTTTCGAGAGTACGGGTTTTCTCTCAAATTTGTCGTACGCACTTTTTTCGTCGTGAGTTCGCTTTGAGAATCCGGCCTCAGAGCTGGTTTTGTCAGTGCTGCCGTGGTTGCCGACTTGCCGTGGTGCAGCGTGCGTGCAGCCCTTGCACATCTCAAACGGCCACGTTGCCACAGGTCGTAAATCGTCGACGCGCCACCAAGTGGCAACGCTCGTAACCACAACATTCACGCCGTAGCCTTTCCCGTCTGGCACAAGTGACGTCACGAATGCGCCCAATATCCCAAGACGCATCGCGCTCTCCGATGGCCGATTTTTGAGCGCGCGCCCAATCGGGCCCATTAGGGTGAAAAATATAGCCATCCGTTCAAAATACAAACGCGCGATTATGATTTATGAATATCATTGATCATATTGAACCTATTTCTGACCATAATAGGTGTATTTCAAGTTTCGCTTCAGTATCCCTTTAAATCTAGCAAGTCGGTGACACTTCAGCGTCCAAAAAAAAAAAAAAATGAGGTGCACAACTGCTATGAATTTACTATCGTTTGTTTATTTAATTTTGCGGACCCAAATGCGTATAATGCATGAAGCCCTTCTGAGCGAGCGATTTTATATTTGTAAACAATTCTTAGTGAGAAATTGATAGAACAAATTAATCAATCGCCTGAATTTGCCGCGCCATGACCGACAATTTGAAAACGTATGAACATTTATGCTTTTCTTTCGAGCAGAAGTCGCAGTGTGACAAACGTCTTTGCCATGTATTCGATTCGGGAGGAGCTAAGTGTCAGTTGCTGACGAGCATTTGCTCGGCAGCAACTGTCGAGTCACACTTGGATAGAAGCGTCGGTATCGGCAAGCTCAATGTAGCTAAAACAAGTATGCGGCGCTTTGCACCACAACTGTGCGCGCGTCCACAGCTAAGACAGCACGTCCTTTACTGAGGTGAATGCTAAACATTTTTCTACAGCAGCCTCCACAGATTTCTAGAAATAAGAATCAGGGGCTGTGAATAGCCCTGACGCATCCGCTACAGATGCAATATGAAACTCCGGGCTTGTTTGTAAACATTTTAAAGACTTTTTTACTTTAAAAAGCAACTTTGACGGGCTGTTATTCATTATAAAGATCAGTCACAAAAACGCCATACAGGTTTATTTAATAAATCAACAGTTTTTAATCGGCCTCGATGTGAACAAACACCGCCACTCCGTGCTTTGACATAGCGTGTCGTCTGCTCGCGTCCTACCGGCTCCGTCACAGTATGGTGCCTGGATCGCGTCTTTGACTGGTGTGTTTACCGCGGCCAAAAAAGTGGTCCCTCGATTTCCGCCTGATGACGTCATAAAAGTGTCATGCTGTCGCCGGTTGCGACCCTGGTGGCGTCCCAACAGCTGTGGTGTATGTAGCAGATGCCTGTTCTGCTGCAGGTCGCTTTCCACTGCGACAGTTCACGGAAGCTCTAGCAGCCGGAGTTGGGACGTCTAAAGGGACGCCGTGACGACAGCGACACTCGCGTTCGCTCGTGCTTTTCGCCAGCATTTCTACGGCCAACCGCCAGGATCGCGACAGGCAACAGCATGACACTCGCGTCATTTGTTGCCACATCGGGACCACTTTTGATGTATGGGCGGGATAGGACGCTAAACACACCAGTCGAAGACGCGATCCAGGCACCATAGTCACAGGAAGGCACCCGCGGGGTGGCGCCACCAAAGCATCTCGTCGCCAATAGGTCACGAGTAACAACGGTGCCAGTGTGCAGTTCTGAAGGTTATGGGTGGTTTGCCGCAGAAGGGAACTATGGCACGGAGGCAACGTGTGGAAAACCCAGCACAAACGGCTAGAAAACAGGCACGTTCGTGGAAGAACGATATCTCAATATCGTACTGACCGTTCTATCCTGTTTCCAAAGGTTAGCAAAAGCTTCGAAGAGAATTTTAGGCACCGCGTTGTTGCGCCTGCCTTTTCGAATTTCCGGCATTTACAGTTTTTCCTTTTTAGGTTTTTGAGGAAGATATTATTTATTTTTTGAACTTTTTACTGTTTATTTAGTTTATACAGGTTTCAGTTAGGCTTTTGATGCTTAGAAAATAAACCACAGAAAAACTCCCCCGCAATTATGCGTATGGGAAGAATATATCAATTACACTTCACAAATATTACAAACAGAGGAAATTTTCTTTTTGAGACACCAGGCACATTTTAATGGCAATTATTCGATGTATGTTACCATGACTCGACAATCTCCATTTCAAAGGAAGAAAAGTCGGTGAACTTTTTTTCGCATCTGCTCGGGGGCCGACGAGCTTTTCTCCGGTGAGCTTTTCTCCGGAATGTTCTGGCGACATCATGACACTTTTATAACGTCATCAGACAGAAATGAGAGTACCATTTTGTAGGACGCGATAAAAATCACCGTGCAGTCTGAAGACGCGTTCCAGACGCCATAGTCCAGACCTTTCTATCTTCACGAGCGAATCCCTGTAATCTTCCGCGGGCGATCTTCCCCTCCTAACCCCTTTCCTTCTTCGCGGACGCCTCATCAAATTCTTCCCGGAACCAAACTTCCGCGTTCTTCCTTTCACGCGGGAGAAAGGGCAACATTGTAGTCGAGCAACTTCCGAACGCGCGGCCACGGCCACTGGACCGTGTTTTCTCCGGGGGACGCTCCCCGGGGCCCGGGGCGGAACAAAGGGCGGCCGGAACAATGGGGCCTCCTCTGGCGAAGCGATACACGACGGAACTGCGCGCAATTAATACGGTCACTGGAAGAAGAGAGCCGCTCGCGGACGCCGGGGGTTCCGACCCTGATATCCATCATTTTCGCCGTCGGTGAGCTTAGCGATCGCGATGCGAGATGGGGGAAATGGATCGGGGGTGGCCGGTGACACTGCTGCGAACGCGAGAGCTTTTCCGGGAACGCTCTCTTGAACATCGTGCCCTGTCCGACCCCCGCCCACGCTGGTCTTTGGATCGTCGAATACCGGCGGAGAGCGTTCTGACGAATCGGAGGAAGCGGAACACTGTTTTGGCGAGTTTATAAGTGGATTACATCATTGTGATGGATACAACTTTCGCTTGCTCTCGCCGTGATTAGGGATCAGAAATTCCGACATCTTCTCCACCCCCCCCCCCCCCCCCCGCCTCCCCTAATCCCAAACTCAAACTACGAAGGAAGTTGCGAAAGAGTTATTGTTTTTCTGCGTTCGTACAGTTTTGGTTGTAAGCTCGATAAACCAGGCTACTGGCTAACTAGCACAAATATGCGCCATCATGCGTCATAACTCGACCAAGGGCTCAAGCTGCGGGCCCCCGTAAGCCAATAAGGAGACGGAGGCAAACACGGGACTGCCCTTACGCAGAAGAAGCCTCCTCTTACGGTACTCTGTCACGTGTCTGGCTCCGGCTTTGCGATTGGTGCGCTGGGGCCGTTGCTTTCGCCGTTTTCCGAGTCATGTTTTCCCCGTTTTCGCCGTTCGTCGAGTTATATTGAAACTGAGCAGAGTTGCAGCAGTTCGAGCTATCCGAAGCCGCCGAGTTTCGGTTTCAGAACGTTCGGCACTTATTTAACACGAGTGTTGCGCTATCGCTCAGTGGGGACTTTCCTCCAATAGTTGCGGTCGCGCGCTTCTCGGACTCGGATCTAAGGACGCACTTCGGTTTGGCAGCAATCGCGGATGTTTCTTGATAAAATCACCAACAAAATGAGAATGGCAGGGAGGTCTCTCATTCTTCTCCACATAGTCTCCTATATACTGACAAAGCTTGGCAGATCACCACAAGACGCGGCCGCCGAAATGAAAAGGCGAAGCGGCAGACAACGGATGAGATGAGAGCCACGTGACTGGCACCCCGCTGCGGCGAGACGCCGAAACAGACTTCTCCCGAGCGAACAAGTGTGTTCCGGATCCTCGCTGCTGCAAAAGCTGCGCGCTGACGTCCAGGTTTAACGAAAAATGGCTCTTCGGTGCTCTGTGCTTCCAGATCTCCGCGCTGCAAATCTGCCACCGGGCACTCCATGGCTCCGCCGTCGGAATGCCTGGATTTGTGAGTATAGTGGAGGATAGATGGTCTCCAGCGTGAGCTTTCTTCTTTCGATAGCATTTCAACGTCTCGTGAGCTTCGAGCGTGCACGCGCAGCGCAAGAGCGGTGGATAGAGTTCCTGTACAGCTACCTACGGTAGCAGAGTTGCGCATTCAGCCTCGGCGAGTGGCCGTAGCGCCGGCTTTCCCGCACGCCTTGGATGCTTTGCTCCTCACGTGAATAAATTTGGCGAATAGTGGCGCCGCGCGCGCCGCTGCGCATGGAAAAGAGGAGAGGAGGAAAAGGAGCCGGAAAGCAGAGGAACATACGTCGGGGCGCGAGCAACGTCGGCGGAGCGACAGTGCAGGTGGCTTTCTTGCGTGGCGCCGGATGCTGTGCTCCTCACGTGATGGATCTCGGCGAATAGCGGCGTGGCGACGCGGGGAAAACAAATGCGCAACTCTGGCTCCCGTAGGGAGCCTATATAGGAACTCTAGTGGTGGAAGGCCACGAGCGCCTTCTGGTGGCTGAATTTGTCCCAAAGAGATGCCCTACCCTTCTCGCCTTCTAACGATTATAGTATTTTAAGAGAAGTGTTTTCCAAGGGGAAGGAAATGAAAGAGCTGAAAAAAAGTAAAGGGCAAATCCGTCCGTCGATTTTTATCTTTCCATTCTCCATGAGCAGCTAACTTGGAATACTAGCCTCGGTCACCAACCCTGCGCAGGAGGACTGAGCTGAGAACATTTCAAGCTAAATAAGACACTTACGGGTTTTCTATACTTGTTTTCTTTAGGTGTCAACCTAACCCATTTGCTTTCAAACTACCGAAGAAAAAAAAAAAAACCTTAGCGGACGCGCTCTGTGCTTCACTGCGATAATCTGATAACGATTGACCGGGGCTCGCTGTCTTTTGTCATGTGAACATGACCGAAAAAAAGGAATGTTAAGGCAATGTTTGAAATCCGCCACAATTTCCGACCAAAAGGAAAACAAAGGTATCTGGTTTGGGCCTTGGCGCCTATTATCTTGTTTTTTTTTTTTAATTTGTGAAAGTAGCGTCATCAAAAACAGACAAAAATTGTGCACTTTCGACTTTTCGGTTTTAATGCATTAAATTTCCACCATAAAAAAACGAAGTTACTTACTTCTTTAAGTGAATTTTGAAGCAGGAGATACGAAGTACGCAAGACGTATAAAGCCATCTGGTTTTGCCCTTGCTAAGTTTAATAGCGTTGCAGCTTCTAGGCAATGTAGACGATTTCGCGGTGTTTATAACAGTTTAATAACATATTCTGCAGCATGGCAATTAATTTTCTAATGTCTGACAGTTTTTTTTTAAATGTATTTTTACATTATGTAACTCCAACTTGAAAATATTGGCAAATTTTTACGAATAATGTAAAATATTCTTTAAAATAAGCAACTTATTTACAACTTTAACATGGGATCTCGGTAGTGTATATAAAGACGCGCCTCGGAGAACATCTTGCGAAACATTTCAACTTGAACGAGAAAAAAAATGTTTATTATTGACGTCGCTGCATTTGAGAGGGAAAACAAGAAGAGAGACAGGTAAACGGAGGGACAACAGGCAGCGTTCGCGTTGTGTGTTGTCTTTAAAGGTACCCTGAATACATTTGTGTCATCGCTTAAATATGGCTGTAACTCACTCTGCTGGCTCTAAGCATCTTAGAAATCCCTACATCATAACGAAACGCAGCCGATTTTTTTTGTGAAAATAAAATCAATCAAAGATTGCAACTCACTGATTTCATCTCCGATTGTACTATTATGTTCCCTCTCCTGGAAAAATCATTCTTCAAATACTCTTACTTGCGTGGATCATCTACGAAAGCATACACATTTCGTAATAATAGCGTTTGCAATCTCAACGAAATGCCGCGTTTTCATTGGTCACATGCCGCCGTGGATGCCGGCAGAATGCTGCTCCATCGCCGGAGAAAAGTCAGATCTTTTATTGCTTTTTTAATAAGGAAATTGGCCGCTCATTGTAATCAGTTCTCGCCATATTTTGGCAATCTGGAAAACCTCCTTAGGAAACCTTTAACTATGAGGCATAGAGTCGTTATAGTTTATACGCTAGAACTTCATTTTGCGTGCGTGTACTGCTGCAAATTGAAGCAGACACTAACCAGTGGAAAACAGACTTCCGATCATGTTTTTCAAAGAGGAAAAGCGGGTGCATTTTCTTTTATCTGCGCTTGATTAGAAGAGCTAATATTACGAATAATTATAACATAGTAGATAGCTAGGAACATTTTTAAATCGCGTAAATGAAAATATTGCTCAGTTACAGTGTTTTTGCGTCAAATTAGGTTATTAAGCGCAGTGATAAGCAGTGTTATACGTACATTTATGTGCACTGTCGGACACTTTTAGCGCGAACACGGCGTTGGCGCTTTTCTGCATGGGGGATTTACTCAGACATGGATGCAACGCGTTACTAGTAACGAGTTTCTTCTACCTAGTTACTTTTTTAGGTAACGACTAACGTATTTAGTTCTTTTTTTTTTAGAAAAGAAACGAGTAACGTACTTAGTTAATTTTAAGGCCAAGTACCGAGTTACGGTTTTTCGATACTTTTCATGAGTAACGCGTATAACTCCGTTTAAACAGCCTCGTTTGAATAATAACATGACTACGCGTCTACTGCGACAAAGGCAGATGGGCAACCCGAGGAACAACTAAACAGTATGACAGTATTGCAACGTTTAATGCTGAACACGTCAGTTGATCTCTACAGCTGGGAATGTCCTTCACCCAGGAAACACAATAAGTTTCGTACGTTGAACCTTTTAGAATCGGGTGCAGACCGAATGTATACCCGGAGGGTGCCAACGCGGGAAGGCACGGAACCCATTGTCTTTTTGCAACTTTAAAAGCAGAGATAACAAAAAAAGAAAGGGGTATCCCAGATTCACCAGCCCTTCCTGAAGCAAAACCCTACCGTTCCTTCGAGCGCGACAGTATAGAAAAGCTCTTCAGCATCGCCGGAGATCTATTTTCAAGGAAGCGGGGAAGCATAACCGATGAAAACTTCGAGAGACAGCCACTGCTTAAGTGAAACGACTACTGAAAAGAAAAGAATAAACCGCGAAACAAAAGCAGTTGTGTATTTGGTCGTCAAAGTAACAAGAAAGGTAACTCGCTACACTTGAGGTAAAGTAACGCGTTTCTTGCAAGAATCGGCAACGATCGAGTAAGTAACATGTTTAGTTACTTTTCTGAGCGAGTAACGAGTAATGATATTTAGTCCCTTGTTTGGGTCACGTGTACATGTCTGTATTTACGTACCAAGTGAACAAAGGACACGTGGAAAATGAAGACAGACGGCAGGAACTACGCAGTAACACTGGATCACTAACTGCACTAGGTATGTACCTAGCTGGGCTATAGTTTGTGGTGCATACTTGTTTTGAGGGAACAGCGCTAAGAAACGTCGGACCAGGACCTGTTTGCGTGTTTCCTCGTCCTGGTCCTACGTTTTTTAGCGTTGTTCTCGCCGAGCAAGGTCAGTAACTTCCTGTGCGTGTAGGCGATCAAAATCAAGCCCGATTTGCAATAAATAAGTATTGTCTGATTCTCTCTGATCGTGCAAGTATTCGAATATGCCTGTTCTGCGTTCAAAAACATCACCCGCACGCTCGGAAGTTTTTAAAATAGAGAGAAGCCAGAAAGCAGGTGCCCGATAAGGCTGGCCGGCGTAGGAAATAACAAAAAGCGACACCTTTTTGATAGCCCACGTGCTTTCTTCTTTACATTTTGAACGTTTTAACCGCTCGTAAAGATGCACATCGGGACCATTTTCATATGAATGTGACAAGACTTGCATATTAGCAATATATAAGCGTCACTGGAATGCTAGCAAACTTTGCAAACACTGTACATTTATTTATATTGTTCTTGCACTTAGAATTGACGCTCGTGTTTACACACCTTCTGTGGAACACGGGTTGGGGCCTTAAATATAACGAAGGTTAACATCGTTCACTAATGAAGAAAAATGCTGTAACTAAAACAATTACACTTTTACAATGTTATAAAGGTATATGCTATTAGATGCGACCCAAATAACGCAAGTGATCCGCGTTATTCTCCCGCGGAGAGACAAAATGCGCGTGCGTTTTCCCATAGGAATGGACAGGAGCACCGCAAATGTAGACTGGTTGCTGTCTGCATTAATTTTCATCCCGGAAGTAGCGCAGACACTAGCGCCAGTCTAACCTCTAACGTACATCATAATAACTCTATGCTATGATATGCCAAAATTACCCTTATTTTGTGTAAGCCACTACTTTGTGTATTCGTACCGTTTTTTTCTTTTGTAACCGAAAAATAATTTATAATTATTTATTATTCTAAGCCTGAAATTTGTGTCGCACCTGTAACACCTACTCGAAAAATACCAAGTAGCTAGTATTAATTTTACCGTATTTACTCGAGCAATAGCCGCACTGTTTATGAAGACAACCTGAAGGTTCGCTTTTTCGCGGAGCACGCGGATTGCCAGTCACCTGCGATCGACAGCATAATTCCAGCTGTTTCCAAGACAGAGATAATGTCTTCGCGCGAAGATACCATCTGTAAAGGCTGCATTTGTATGGAAACTTGTGTTCTTGATCTAGTTATTCGCTATTTCGCTATGTTATTTGTGCGTAACGCAATGATTGGCATTATATGTGCTTTGCGGGAAAGTAGACACAAGGGCTATTACTCGAGTAAATACGGTATCTAATGTGTTTATTTATCTGCCTGCCTGACTCTGTTTGCCTGTCTGTTCGTTTTTTTGTGTCTGTTTGTTTTATTTAGGCTCAAGTCACAAGTAACAGGGTATAAAGGCAAATGGCGCTCTGCAAGACGTGGCCTGAGAATAGGCGAGAAAGGTATTGACATTAGCTGCGCAGGTCTTTCCTAATGTCGATCGCTACTCTCTCGTTGACCCACCGCCTTTAGGAAGGGCGCGCACTCGAACAAGGAAGGGTACGCTAATGAACAGAGCAAACGATTTTTTTTTTTCTAAGTAAACTTTTGCGCAAAACATTTTGCAAGTGATATTTTTTTTGTTCGCTGCTGGGGTTTTCGAAGAATAGATTGCTTGAGTGCGGAGGGCTTGCCTGATCAAGTGCTTGAATTTAGTAAACGGCAATAAATAATGTTTTTTTTTTGCGTGGAAGCCAAGGTATTTGCTTAATATAATTTGAAATTGAACCTGGTAAAGCAAACTAGATACACTTGTAAATCGTTAGAGCAGATCCGGAGTGTGAGATTTGTATCCGCAGCTTCGTTTCTTTTTTTTTTTTAATTTGTATCTGCAGTATTTCTTTTTAGTATTGTATAGAGAGAGAATTGGATACAACTGTGATCAGTGACAGCTTAAAGGACGTGGCAAGTTCCTCGCTCGGCAGCCAATCAGGCTGTGGCGTTAGCCGATAAGAAATTCCAAGTACCAATCACAAAACGTGCACGTATAAGGCCACGCCCCGCGGTTTCTTAAGTCGTCGATGGTTATACTCATGAATTGTTTGTGAAACTTTTTTGTTTGTAACTTAACGTGGCGGATTACGATGCTAACTCGAAGGCACCCATAAGAATAGGATCCTTGATTTATATCTTAGAATTTAGTGTTACAGACTCTATTCGCGGCGAGATGTTTTGGGTGTCGCCGCATGGTGGAATTTTTTCACAACCCAGAGTGAGGATACTTTGACTTGCTCCATTGGCGTAATCAGGTTCACTGCCAAACTTCTATGCGCATATTTATTTATTTATTTGTTTAAAATACCCCTAAAAGCCCTCTGTATGATGATATTACATAGAGGGGGGGGGGGGGGGGGAGGGCAAGCAAATATATCATAGTACACAAATAAAGCTAAAAAATATATACAAAGACAATATGAGAACAATAAATAAAAAAAAAATCTTGAGTATTAGTATAACTACAGACGAGCTCTTGCAAGTTAGACATATCTAGGTCAGTCGCGATATGAGCTGGTAGGTTGTTTCAGTCGATTATGGTCTGTGGTATGAATGGTCGTGCGTAACTAGATGAGTGGCATCTGATGCGTGCTGCTTCAAATGAATGATCGCGACGTAGGGCAATAATGGGTGGTGCTCTAACCAAAACGTCGTGGAGCGATGCATGGTGATAGAGCTTGTGAAACAATGACTGCATATGTAATAATAATGCATATGTAAAAAATAAAAGAAACACGTGGGAAGCAAGTGCACTACCCATAGGGACGAAAAGAGAAGGGCCCCTAGTGAGCGTCTAACCGCCGAATAGAGCTCCTTTTCGAGTTTACTACTGTAAAATGTATCGACCTATTGGTTTTGTTTACAGAGTAATTTGTCGAACTAAAATTAGTCTTAAACTATTGCATATATCTGAGGGTTGTTAAATTATAGCCACAAATATTGCTTTAGAATATAAAAAATATTGTAAGCGCAGTTTATAAAAAAAACAGCTATGTTTCTTCGATATCGGGAGTACTCGAAACATTATATTGATTTTACCAACATTTTATTTTTAAATTTAGTTTTCCGCTTTGTTGGTAATTTCTCACACTTTTTCGTGTTCTGGAGAGGAACAACTGCAGCAAAGACTGTTTTTGTTTATTCCTTAACAACTTTGTGAGTGCAGAAATGGAACGAAGGAGAAAGTTCAACTCGATCTCATTTTTTTACAAACTCTGGATAAAAAGAAAAACTTGCTCAGAGCTACAAACATATTTTTATTCTAAGAAGACTTTTTTTTTTCTCCATTACTAAGAGAAGTTTCGAGCCGTACGCCGATGCCGAGCCGTACTGTGCCGATGCCGAAAACAAAATTCAAAAACTATCCGGTGTACTTTCGCGACATCGGACCCCGAAGCAAAGCTTCGCAATAAATGAATGGCTATCAAGGCAAAAGTTTGGAGCTCGTACAACAAACTCTTAAAAACCAAAAACAGACGCGAAAAAAAAAATAATCGCAACGCCGACAAAGCGCCACCTTTTCGTAACACAGTAAATCGCCTTGACCGAAAAAAAAAAAAAAAAAAAAACACACACACAATAAAACACGGAACTGTGGCAGAAACCGGAAGCTGAAGAGTAGCTATTTCCGGTTCCGGTCGTACGCCCGCCCCCGCCCCCATCTCTCCCCAATAGCTGCGCAGCGCACGGCAATTTCAGCTGGAGATAAGTTGTTGTAAACCGCACCAAGGGCAGCGCCATCTATTGGTTCGTAGCGTTCAGGCTGATAAAAAAAGATTTTAAGAACAAAATAATAAGCTTGTATAAAATGAAATTTTTCTTGACCTGATTTACTCGGTTTTGATTACAGTAAAATTTGTTTTTATTAATATTAACTTGTATTGTTAGAACTTCCGAAGTTTCAGAGACCAGGTATAGACGCCCCATTTCCATATTTTCGGAAGTGTTACTTGAGAAGCTGTACAAGTCGTTTTTAAAATATATCATATGCATCTTTTTTTTTTTTTAATTTTAGACTATACTCCCTCTTATCTATGGTTTTATAACCCGAAAGCCAGGATTTTGCTTTACGCTGTATTGTCGCGTTATCCGTCGATTAGAAAGACATTATTGTTATTGCGGAAGCTGAACTTCCGCAATATGGGCGTATTTTACTGATTCATATCAAAGCGCGCTAAACAATGGAGCGTACTACATACGCCAGATAACACCAAACTGGATTCGAACGTGATCTTCTAGGCGACATTTTTTTCCATTCAAAATGGGTGGAGAGTGTAGCTTACGTCAGGATAGGATGCTGCGATAAAAGTTTAGCTGAAAAGTGCGAGACAAACAACGTGACAAGCGTTGTTTGGTAAGACTCAAACAGGACAAATTAAGAACAAAATGTAAAGAAATCCTCGTTTTGTAATTACAACCATTCGTGCATTAGAGATAACCAGGCAGCACTGCTAGTATCGAGAAAGCAACTTTGTGTGACCTTAGCGGTAGACCTCTTTTATATCATGCTGCTTTCGCGAACAAACTTATTGCGTTTTGAAGCGATACTAGAAATCTAAACAGAAAAGAGTTTATAAGGTGTTTTTATCTTGGAAAGGGGAAATGGTGAAGGGGTGAGGGTGTTAACCATTGAGGGTTTTATACGTGGCAGTTGGTATAGAAGTAAAAAGAAAAGCTACCAAGCCTGCGTCAATTTAAAACGTCAACGTTATATAAAAACCGTAGAATTAAGAACCCAAATAAGGTGGATGTCCGATATTTAGAAGCGTCCATGATTCTCCTATGCAGACGCATGTTATGGTGACCATGCGTTATAAGGTGTAAAAGTTCCAAAGCAGTCTGTCGTAGGATGCACATGGCAGCGCGACAAAAAAGTTACGTGCCAATGTCTCAATTTTTAATGCGAAAGCATTAACTGGGGGGGGGTGGGGGGGAGGGGGGGGCCTCATGGAGCGAGCTGACGTCATCGGTCTGAAGCGCGAAATCGGCAGATAGTTTACTTCGGTTCTATTGGCTGGCGCACGTAGACGGGGCTCCCATTGGCCACTGCGCTCGATTGTTTCCACGACCGCTCACCCCATGGCGCTGCGTGTCCATCAGCGCGGAGCGTCCAAGGTCACCAGGGGAGCACACGTGCCGACCGGGCACGAAAAATACGTAGCAGACGAAAAAGGGAGAGGAGGAGCGGCTTGCCTGCTTTCGCATTCACAAGTCATGAGAAATGCTTAGGTGTACCTTAATCTTTTGTCACCT